>NC_066633.1:10000-1210000 GCF_025201925.1 Gopherus flavomarginatus | reverse complement strand
AATTTTAATTAAGAAGCCTATGTCTTTTTTCATGGAACAATCAGAACATTCTACGGTTCTTGTTTTGTATCTGGGTAAAATTTTCCACAATGCCCTGCACATGCTTCGAAGAAACTGAGGTGTGCAGGAGCCCAAGTCCCACTGGAGTCAAGGGGGTTTCCTAAGTGCCTAAGTCTCTTTTGAAAATGGGCTCCTCAAACTCAGTACATTTGAAAACATTTATCCTACGTCTTATTGAAGGACACGTCCAATTGCTTCATTTGCCTGCTTTTCACAAACTGTATTTGATGCCAGATACTAAAGGGGCTTCAGATGGATTTTTGATGAAGGAATTTCATGTGGTCTCTTCTTGAAAAATTTCTGTGTGAGCTACCAAAAATCCCCAGGCTTGTATCTGAATTCCACCTGTAACACTGCCCTTTTGTCCATAGTTTGTGTAGCCTAGTAAACAAATATTCATGGGGAAAAGAATGGGTCTTGATGATAGAACTGTCATTACAACTGCCTGTCCCCAAACAGCTGGACTGTCATGTTCAGGTAAAATATATAGAATATTTAATTTTGCAGACTAACTTGTCTGCACTCAGGGTTTGCTGGACAGCAATGGTTAATATTAACTAGCTAATCTTTAGAAACATTTCTCCTTGGAAACATCTCCCACTTTCCCATACCTAGTGGGTATAATTCTCTGCTTCTTGACATTGTTAACATTCCAGTAGCAGTAGATTAAGGAGACACCAATAAAGGGATTGTGGAACAACAATGAGAGAGTTTTAATATATGCACATATAATTAATTCTGTCACTAGGCTGGAATTCTACTGACATGCAGTGTTCTTATTCCTCCAATTACAATGATGAGCCCGAGAGCACCTCCTTCTAAAACAAACTTTTGAGAGAAAACCATACAGAATTGTTCTTCTTTGTATAAATAATTACAAAACTCTGCTATATAGCAAAAACTTTTTCAAAATGAGGAAGTTTTAAAAGAAATCTGCTGCCTTTAAAACTGTCGTTTGTACTACTAGGCTGATAATTATTTAAAGTAAATTTTAACATTTATGTATATTAAATTTAACTTAATTGAATAAATGAATAGGAAACATTTAAGGTTAGGAAAAATAATTGTTTATAAAACATACATTAATTCCATGAACATTCTTATAAGTTCACACTTCTTTTTTATTTTGTAATAAGGAGGAAAGAATCATGCATTTTTCCCAATGCTTTAAGGCATTCTATAATTGGATTTTATGCCATATCTTAGCTTGTATGGTTATAAGTATATGTAAAGATATGTTAAATTCATCAAGCATTCACTTGTTAAGCTGGTTAAATATAATTATAAATATTCAAGCATTTACCTTGTTGTGACTAGGTGCAGCAGACACCCTTTAAGGTGAGACTCAATGATGTTCGTATGCTGAGCTGAGAAGAAGCTCATGGAGGATTAGGGTGTGTTAAGTCTCTCTTCAGACAGGTGCACAAACACTTCCCCCTTGTAGGTGCTACCTGCTCTTTACTGGACATTTATTACAAGTCAATGCAATTTCACAAAGCACCTGCATGCAATAAAAACCTATTACATGTGTGAGGCCTTAAGGAAATTAACAGTTCCTCCCTAGGGATGCATATTTTGTTAAGATGTTTATTACAGATGAAGTGGTCCTGGGGTAAAACATTAACAAGTTGTAGAGTGATAAAAGGAATTTTATCATTTCTCAGTGACATAAATAGGAAGAAACATTTAACTAAATCTATAAAATTCCTCTTTTCTAATGAATTTGCTTTAACTATTTATTAACTGGATCAACTGGCTGAGGCCACATTTGTTTGTTTATTTGTCTTCAAAAAGCAAAATAATTCTATGACCAAATGTGCTCATCAAAATCTGCTACCAGAAATAAAGAAAGAAAGAACAGTTTGCACAGAGTAAGGAACATCAGTAGTCTGTTGTGAGATTAAGGAAAGCACAGCTCTAAAAGTCAGTTTGCTGTTATCATATTGACTTAAGCATTAGATGTAAATTTTATCTTCTGTATTAAATTATAATAATACATTGAGCTCTTACATATCATCATATTTTGTGCCATAGTCCAGCAATCTATTTTTGGTTAGGATTACAAAAGCATATTATTTTTTTAACACCAGATTAACAGAGTTTGTCTGTGCTCCATTATTAGAGATGAAAGCACTGAGTACTGCCTTTGGACTAAGAATGCTGAATCTAATTGAATTATATGAATGTAGTTAAATGTCTACTTCAGAAAGGCTATATTCACTTTCAAGATTAGTTACTTCAAGAGTTAATGGGCTATTTAAACAACATAGTCCAAGAGCCAAACACAGGTGGGCTGTGTTAATAACTTTATTTAAACCGCTTTTCCCCTTTGAGAGGCACAAGCCATCCATTAATGCATTCATTAGAGTTTATGGCATAGTTCTGCTTTTCTCCTAATGACACTATCCAGACTCAAACTTGCTCAGCTAATTTAGCCCAGCTGCCCTTTGCCTCTCAGCAACAGGTCTCTTGTTCTTCAGTCATACATGCTAAAGTGTCACAATGATTAGTTTTTGTTGCATTGCTACTCTTTGCAATATTGTTTTGTGTATTCTTTGCATCTGAGCCCACTTTTCCTTTGGGTATTTTCCATATGGCTCTGGGGAAATGCCCCACTGGGAAGCCATTGGAAAAGGCAGCACAGCGTAAGAGCTAAAACCAAATTCCTGACAGTGCTTGCATTCCGATTTGATTGAACATAGCAGTTTATTACTTGCCTCTAACTAAAGAAGCTAACAAGATTTAATATCTAGTTCTGCTCCAACTATTTGTAACAGTTCCTTGCTATTACCACACCTTCACCAGTTGCCTGACTTTTCAAAGTGTGTTAAACTGAGTCCAAAGATGTTTGTCCACAATGATGTTAGAGTTGTAAAATATATAATTGGGGACTGAAGTGCTCACTTCCACCAGTAGCTAAAACACAGGTAACCTGTGCCTGTTTAGTAACTAATTCCCCAGGTACTAATGAACATCACAAGGAATGAGAATGACCAATGTGTCACTCTCAGATTAACAGCCAGGAATTGAAGGTACAGAGTATAGACTCAGCCCTGCCAGCTGCTGAAATTTGCTCAGTTTATTTGGGGACTTTTTATCAGATTAGGGTTTGCAGGTCTAATATTCCTGGGATTTGGCTTTCAGGCAACTTGTATCCAATCTGAAACAGCCTTAACGTGCTCAGACCTCAAGTAATGCTGCGACTTCCATTCTGTTTACTGCAGCTGCTGTTCCAGTAAGACCATGTGCCCCCTAGTGTGTATTAAAACCTGACAGAGGTAACAGTCCCAGTGGACAGCGTTGGGTGAATTCTGGTTGGTGCTTGATAAAATATGTACGATGTTCCCCAAGTTGGCTCTAATGTTCTTTTTCACCTGAATTTAGAAAGAGAATCTAATACACCTCTACTCCGATATAACACTGTCCTCGGGAGCCAAAAATCTTACCGCGTTATAGGTGAAACCGTGTTATATCGAACTTGCCTTGATCCACCAGAGCACGTAGCCCCCCCAACCCCAGAGCACTGCTTTACCGCGTTATATCTGAATTTGTGTTATATCGGGTGGCGTTATATCGGGGTAGAGGTGTAGTTGATACAAATATGCAATACACTGTAGGTATAAAACATGGTCTTATTTCTATGGAGGTGAATGATATAAATAAAGAACCACTACTGCTCTACTCTGCCAACGTCTCTCTATTGAGGAACTTCCGTTTCTAGTGTTAGATTGTAAACTCAGTGGGGAGGCAGATGTCATTTTATTAATCTGTAAAGCACCATGCTCCCCCTGGCACTGTATAAGCAATAACAGTAATGGGTGCTGCCTATTGCATTGCTTTGGGAGAGACAGAAGTATCCCCTTCTGGCAGATGTCATCTGTCTATCACGCACTGTCTCTGGCACCTTGGAGGGAAACAGGGGCAGCGTGGCTTGTTAGTAGCATGGCAGTCCAGGCGTGGAGGTGACTGGGGTTCAGCCAGCAAGACAAAAATTGTGCTGACTAGCTATGGAGAAATGGGAGGGGTACGGTGTTTTCTTAGGGTTTATCTGGCATCTTTATGCTGCTGCTTCTTTGGCCCGAGCAGGGAGCCAATATTTGGAACCTGGCAGGGCTGTTTCCACTGGGATGGGAAATCAACAATATGAGTCAGGTCTGTTTATTTACAAGGAATGTTCACTCAGTCCTGCTTCTCTGAACACACCGAAACAAACAGCGGGCAACTCCTTGCTCAGAAATCCCTGTGGCTGCCATGCCAAAGAACGCTGTGCCCGGGATGCATTCTCCCTCTGCTTCCTGCCAGGGTCCCACTCACACCCCTCATGGCCTCCTGCCTCCAGCACATGCAGTGGCTTCTCTGTCCTCACAGCTTAGCTTTGATCTGCCATGAACAGTGCAGAGCCTTGGACATGGCCTCTGCAGTGGCCTTTGCTGTGCACAGGGGCTGAACTGCTCCTTCCGCTGGGCCTGAAAGAGTGCTTGGCTCCAGTGGCTGTAGCGAGGCCTGTGATTATCTTTGGACTCCCCTGAGGGCAGCCATCAGCACCTTTCCGAGTAACACTATAGTCTGTATATGCAGGACCAGCCCTGATGTTTGACAGTTGATGGAGAACTCTCTGTGCATAGCAGAACTCTCTGGACTTCCTACACCAGCTGCCCCTAGTCTGCAGTGGAAGGGGTCATGCCCGGCATTCGGGGGCAGTCTGTGGGTGGAAAGAAGGCCTGATGGAGCCAAGCTCTGATATACCTGGTCCTCTACAGGCAAACAGTCCATCCTTTACCCCATGGCATAGACAAGAGCAGGGCCCTGCGGGGCCAGGCAGTTGGGGATCAGGGAGCCACAAACAGTTCCCTGTAGCCACCACTCCCTACTATGTCTCCATGCAGCTCAGGACCAAAGAGATCTGTTAAAGTGTGAGTCCATGATGACTGGTGACTATGGAACAGTGGGAACTTCACCCACCTTGCTCTCTGTATGTATCAGAGCCAGGGCTACTGACATCACTAATTAAGTAACTGGTTTCTTGGTGGGGGGGGGAGAGTCTGCTTTTTATTGTAATTGGCCAAAACCACAACAGGGCAAGGATCCAGCTTCCATTCTCAGGTCTGCAGCTCCTGCCACTTTGCTGAGGGGGCTGAATTCCGTTCTGCCTTGTGCATCGGTTGTGCAGAATTGTAAATGATGCTGTGGCTGTCGTCTCTGTTGCTGGTGCTGCCGGAGCCCAAGCACTCCCACCTGGATGCTCAGATCCCCAGGTGAACTGTAGAGACGGCAGGCAGAAAATCTTATGTTACTTGTCAATGAAGCAGATTTGATCTGAACAATAAACACAGAATCACTTTTCAGGTTAGAACTGCCCTCTTGATGGGGAATAGTCTCCCAAGGGAAATGGGGGAATTTCACTACACAGGACACTGAAAAGTAGATGGCCAAAGCCCTGGACCTTTTGTGGGCAGGGGGCAGAGTGGGTGGGGTAGGTACCAATGGCTTAATGCTCTAACTTCCTAGAGGTGTCTTTTATCTGCTGCTGCTGATTTGTACGGCAGTAGTGCCTAGGGGCCTGGGTAGAGGCTGCATGATACTAACCGAACTGCACCGGTGCTCGAGGAGCAGAGCCCCTGCCTTGACCAGTGCACAGTAACAAAGGAGTGCACGGAAGGGGGAGTGTAACACGCAACCTCTCAGGGCTGCATGGGCCACCTTGTGCACAACGGGGTGGTTCTAAAGCAAGGCAGCTGGCGGGTTCCTGCATGAGCACTGGGAGCTCAGGGCAGGGCCGCAGGGTGAGCAGGGATGCAGGGATGTGAGGACGGGGCCCGTTCAGTTCTCTTGCATGGTCTGACAGTGAGCACAGCCCCCTAGTGTCAGCACCATGCTCAGAAGCTGGCTGTGCTCTGGTGGCCTGGTCTGTGACCTCCCCTGCCAGTGACAGGAGCTGCAGGCCTCACTGCACCCCCCATCCTCCCGTCTCTGCCTGTGCACACCCACATGCACCACACGCAATCAGAGCCCCAACAATGGTTCTGAAGCTGGGTTTGAACACTGCTGCATGAACGCTTCAGCTCCTTCTCTGGAACAATAAACATTCCTTGGCAGCACGGGGCTGCAGTTTTGGCAGATTTTCTTTAAGCTCCTGCTTTGTGCCCCTCCCAGCTGAATGGTGGGCTCCAGGTCTGGCTGTTTGATTGAACAGAAGAGCCTGAGGCAGTGAGGTGAGCTGGCCGGGACATTCCCCTTCTAGCTCACAGCTGGCTGCAGAGCCTGTCTCTGGGAAGATGGGAACTGTCTGTGAGCCAGCAGCATCTGCACTGCAGATCCATTGCACCAGTGTGTCCAACTCAGAGAGGGGTGATAAGGTTGTATCCACAGAACGGGCCTGTGAGGGGGTGTCCACCCCACACAAGACTTGAAGTGGTATAGGGGGCCAGGTGGGCCAATTAACTCCCGAGGCTGCACCTGGAGGCGGAGCCTGGGAGCAGGTTATTAATTGAATGAGGCTCAGCAGGACTGGAACAGGAGGGGCCTGAAGAAAGCCCAGGAGCTGAGAGCATCTGTGGGCTGCAGGGAAGCAGTCTGCAGTCGCTCCCTGGGCGGAGGAAGTTTGGGCTGGCAAAGCCAGAGAAGGGAGATAGGAGAGGCTCAGGGGAAAGGCAGCAAGGTATGAAGTAGTGCAGCCTTTGGCTGCTGAGGAGAGGGCCCCTGGCTGGCACCTGGAGTAGAGGTGGGGCTGGGGCCCCTGCCAACCAGCCACTGGGGAAGGGGCACAGACCAGGCAGTGGAGAGCGGACAGCTGGGGACAGTTCGCCTTGAAGATTTTGATACCCAGGAAAGGAAGGACCATGGTGACCGGGCCAGACAGCCAAGTCCCGAACAGGCAGCTGCAGCTCCTGGAGCGAGAGGGGCTGCAGGGTGAGAGGGCGATGGATGGAGAGACCCCCAGAGGAGGGTGCAGCACCTGGAGAGAGCTAATCCCAGAGTGACCAGGAGGAAGCCCCTCTAGCGGTGAGTGGATCCTGTGACAGGGCCACAGAACTAAAGAAAGGAAATAGATGAGGATGGATTCCTCCAAGGGAGCAGGCTGCAGGAGCCAGAGCTGCAGTAAGTCTGGCCATGGGGCAGGGGGTGCAAATGCCTGTGTCTCCGTTGGGAGGAGGCAGCATAGGCCATCCAGTCACATCTGGCGTTACTGCCACTCATTCTAAAGGCCAGTGTGGAAAACGATGGCCCAAAGAGAGGAGTGCAGCCTTCTCTGAGCTCTCGGCTCGACCCACACTGATCTCAGCCTCTCACAGAGGGAGGTTTCTGCATGGCAGACAGAGGGACAAGCAGCTGATGGAAGAGAGGTCTTTGCAGAGCCGGGAAAGGCAGGAAATGTGACATGCATTTGGAACAGGGTTGCCAGGTATCCGGTTTTCGTCTGGAACACTTGGTAGAAAAGGGACCCTGGTGGCTCCAGTCAGCACCGCTGACCAGGCCATTAAAAGCCTGGTTACTGAGGGGCTGGTAGGCTCCCTACTTGGCTCCGCGAGGCTCCCTGGAAGCAGCGACGTGTCTGGCTCCTAGGTACAGGGGTGGCCAGAGAGGCTCCATGAGCTGCCCCCATCCTGACTGCCAGCTCCGCAGCTCCCATTAGTTGGGAACCACGGCCAATGGGAGCTGCGGGGGTGGTGCCTACGGGCAAGGACAGCACACAGAGCCCCCTACACCTCCATCTAAGAGCCAAGGGACATGTTACCACTTCAGGTAAGCACCTCCCGGAACCTGCTCCCAGCACCTCCTCCCATGCCCCAACTCCTGCCCCGGCCCTGAACCCCACCCCAGAGGCCACACCTCCTCCTACATCCCAACTCCCTGCCCCAGCCCTGAGCCCTGAGCCCCTCCCACACCCAAACTCCCTCCTGTAGCCTGTATCCCACACTCCCTCCCATCCTCCACCCTCTGCCCCACCTCAGAACCCCCTCCTGCACCCTGAACCTCTTGACCCCAGCCTGGAGTCCCCTCCTGCACCCCAAACCTCATCCCTGGCCTCACCCCAGAGCCTGCACCCCCAGCCAGAGCCCTTGCCCCCTCCCACACCCAACCACCTGCCTCAGCCCAGTGAAAATGAGTGAGTGAGTGAGTGTGGGGGGGGAGCAAGTGATGGAGGGAGGGGGGATGAGTGAGTAGGGGCGGGGCCTCAGGGCAGGGGCTGGGCAAGGGTGTTCAGTTTTGTGCGATTAGAATGTTGACAGCCCTAGTTCAGAATTCCCATCAGGGTGCACTCCTTTCCGGAAGATGGCAGGCACGAGGTTCCAGGCAGGCAGGCTCTGTCTGTTGTATTAAATGCAAAGGACACGACTCAGTGTCTTCCTTGCTCCTTGTCCATCTCAAGAGATGCAGAAACATTTTACTGCGAAATGGAGACGCTCCAGGACTGAAACACCACAATGAGCCTAGCAAGCTCCAGGTGTATGGGCAATCTAGTTCTTCTGGAACGCCCGAAAAGTTGTGTATATGATATATGTGTGTGTGTGTGTGTGTGTGTGTGTGTGTGTGTGTGTGTGGGCGAGAGAGATCCTTTCCACTTCTAATGACACTCCCAATCCATTCATAAATGCCTTCCTAGCATGCCTCACTTGTCTGTAATCAGCAACATTACCCCATTTCTGCTGTTATTCCTCCTTGCTGCTGCTGCTGTTCGCCATTGAGGGGCGAGAGGTTCCTTTCTGAAATGGCTCTAAGCTGCAGATAAATAGTTTCTACTGATTTGTAGCAGACGTGTCTGCGTATCTCTTCATACCAGGCATGTGTGTGTAATATTGTCACCGCTTACTATAATCTTTCCCGTTTAAGCAGCGAAATACAGGCCAGGAAGTAGGGGCCAGATTCTTACAGGTGTTTGGGTGCCAGTGAGATCTGCCTAGGTGCCTGGCTCCCACTGAAATCCAGTGACAAGGGGACCCCTCAGCCAGCCTGGCCCGCTCCTGCCTTATGCTGTAGGCAGTATGCTCTCACTGCACACAGGCAGGTGGGAGGTGGGAACTGGCTGAGGCACTGTTAGGTCCTGGATCCTGCAGCAATGCTTGTGCAAAGTGATTCTCAGGGACTATCGTGTCCAGGTTGCAGGGGCCTGGCCACCAAGGATGCTCACAGCAAAAGCTAGTGACAATGAGCCTGTGACCAAAGTGATCCCACATCTGCCAGGCCAGATTTCCAATTAGGCAGCACCAGTGTTCTAGGGACACCTTACCTCTAAAACTGTGTGCAACTTGGAGGTCAGCTGAGGGGTGGGGTGAGAAGATGCTGTGCCTATTGGCACATAAGGTGCAAATCCAGCCCAGCCTCCTGGCATCCTCCTTGGCTCTAATCCATACAGGGCTTTTTCACTGGCCCCTGAGCCCAAAGGCCATGCAGTTCAAGAACTACCCCAGGTGGCCCAGTGTCTGCACAGCAGGTGCAGCATGGGAATGGAATGGACAAACCCATGCATGTCCCCCATCCCCCTGCATTTTACCCAGTGTTACCTTTGGCACGTCATCGAAATGACCTCATTGGTAATACAGGATCTGCCTTTGAGTCCCTCACAGTTGCTGGTTCCTCAGCTAGTCCAACCCATTTCTCCTCTGAGGCACCCTGCAGCACAGCCCTGCAGCAGCTGGTCAGAGCTGTCATCTACAGGCTCTTCCGCCCCTGTGGAATGCATCTGGCAGGGCTCTGCCCAGGTCACAAAGCCACTTCCATGACTGGCTGTCTGGGTGACAATCTCAGCCGGAAGGCTACTCGGTCAATGTGTCCGGGAGAACGGCAACCCACCCAGTCAGTGCGTAGGTAGCTAGTTTTGCCAGTGCACCTGTCTTGTGAAGAGAAGGTCTCAGGGCTGTTGTCTGTCTGGCACCTTTCCCCACCATTAACTGTCATACAAGAGAAGAGTGAAATTGGCTCTCCATTTGTCACTCCAGGGTGCTTTCTAAAGTACCCGTTGTGCTGTGTGCCTGGACAGTGGTGTAAAATAAAGCTCTGGGTACATGCAGAATTGCACCTGAATGACTGAGGAGCAGAAGTCTCCTTGTCTCTCAGTGGGAGGTGTGCCCCTGAATCACACAGGTTCATCTGAGAAACCCTCCCAGACACATCCTTATTCACAGCTCTTAGATACCTCTCGCTTCCCGCCAGTTAGCCTGCACTGGTGGCAAGGGGGCCATCATGGAACCCTGCAAGAACCTAAAGCCATCCCATAAATTGTGTACTGAATCCTAACATGATATACTGTGACACTCTGGGCTGATAACACAGATCTTACAGTTCATTAGAGGATTTCTTCTGAGGCCATAAAAGCAATGGAGGGAAAAAGAGAGAGGCAGGGCTCAAACATGCATAAATCTCCCTAACTACTGCTCGTATATCACAACCTGTAAACCTGCTGGAGAAGGAGATTGTAACAATAACCTCAACAGAAAAAAACATTTTCCATACATCTTCATTTTTGGGTGGTCCTAATTTTGTCTTTGATTTATCATGATTTGCTTCTAGTTTGGAAAATAATTCTGTGCTCATACATCTTACTTATAATTACATCCCATGTACTGCCTTCCGGACCCATATCTATGTTAGTGTCCTTATGTCCTTACAGATTTTGAATTTTAAAAGGAAAAAAATTGCATAAACAGCTGTTCACTGCTCCCTTTAAATTCCTACAATAGGACTGGAGCTGATGTTTTCTGTTCTAGTTTTTATTTGTTTGCACTAGTCACATTACATAAACTAAGATGCACAGTACTACAGTCACGTAATACAGTCTGAGACAAAAGGGTTTCAGGCATAAATAAATATATGTCCACCAGCAAAAACGAAAGTAATTCCACACATAATTAACTCCTCCATATTCTCCGTCATAACTTAAGAAAAAAGGGTAATTGGCAGCCTTGATGATGAAAATCGTACTGCAGGTGAAAGGATTCCTTTGTCTTCTACTTCATAATGCTCTCCTTGCATTGCGAGAGCCGTGTGGGGATGTACTAATGAAATGAAACGACTGTACCCCCATTTCTATGGGTCCTGGCTTCTTAGCATGGGCTGGGACACAGCTGTGCAGCTTCAGGATCTCATTTTAAAGCAACCACTAGATGTCACAGAAGGCATGTGTCCAAATACTACTCTGCAAAGGACAAGCACTTGTCACATTCAGAGGCAACATTCCTCAGGCTAGGGAATAGCCAATTCATGAGACTTACTTTCTCTCCTTGTAGGAAAGGGGCTTCTTGGGTGGACTCTTCCTTACCTATCCCCACCCCTGAACCTGGCCCGTGTGTGTGCAAAGGCATTTGTCTCTTCCCCAAGCCAGTGACAGCACTATGGATGGGTTTGGTCACAGAAGGCAGCATGGTCCAGAGTGATTAGAGATGGGAAGTGTGTTCTCTCCCTGGCTTCAATGCACTGTGTGACCTTGTACAGAGTGGTAAGGAGATTAGTCCCTCTCCCCATTAGGGTAGGTGGAGATAATAGAGTGGGTTGGAAAAGTGTCGTGAGTTTTTTCCCCATGACTGACCAGCTTTAATATTTACTCCTCTTTGTTGGGATTCCGTGCATGACACAGCACTTTCACCCCAGGATCCCTAAGGATTATGTGTTAACAACATTATAATCACAAATAATCTGAATACGTTTTCACCAACTGCTTCAGTCCAGGTGCTCTCCTCCTCTTCAGCTCCCCAGGAAATTCCATCCCTTTCCTGCCACTCCACAGCATCTGCTGGTGTGATCAGTGACCGCTCTGACACACATGCCCCTGGATGATGGACATTCTCTAGTGACGGCCCATGAGAAGCCAGTAGGGTGTGCAAAGGTGCAGTCCCCCCTGAACCCTGCCCCAGGGCCCTGGGAGGTGCAAAGTGGGAGCAGCAACTCTGCACAGAGAGCCTTTGCACGAGCCCCGCCAGGGCTACTGGTGGCCCTACTCTCTAGCAGTCCCCGTGGCCCCATGCTGCTGGCTCTGGGGACCCCAGTCATGGCTACAAGATGAAGAAAATGCACTGTCTGAGCCTGGTCCCTCCTTCGGTGTTGGAACCATGGGGAGGCACAACATCGCCTAGCTGGGATCCCCCACCTGTATGATTTTTGGGACTTCTCTGGCTCTGCCTCCAGCCTGGCTCCCCATTCAGGCAAGCTTTGGGCTCCTGCATAATGTGCAAAGCCTGCCAGGCCCAAGAAAAGCCTCCTGAAAGAACAACATGGCTGGGTTCCTGCGCGTGGAACATGCCCCTCGAAAGAGCCTCCACTTCGAGAGTGACTTCAATGGCTTTCCAACAGCTGCAGCCATGTATCTGAACACCTCTGGGTGATACTTTAGCAACAGGAACCAGGAACTGGTGCTTTAGTTGTCATCTCAGCAAAAGGCAATAATGAATAAAGCCATTCCTGGCCCAGGCCGAGATGAGAGCAGATCCCCAGTGCTTTAGCATCCAGGGCTTCCTGTCCACGGTGCTATGAATAACTCCATTTAGTGCAAGAGCTTGGAAACATTTCCCCCCCTTTTTAAATCTTTGGTGTGACTTGCTTTATTACTTCAAGGGAGCTGGGAACTGAGAATCCTGCTGCTGATACTGGCTCTGATGCAATTCATCTGAAAGCAATTGCACTACAAATCAGCATTTGTCACACTGCCCAGTTAATGAGCTTATCCATGGTCTGGAGAGAGACAGGGCAAGAGGCAGCCCTGTTTCTAGGGATGGGAGACAATTTATAACTTTCCATGCTAGCTAAGTCCTGGGTCTCTTTCTGAGAAAAGACTCGGGCTGTGCCAAGGCTGAAGGCATGCTCTGAACGGCAGGATAGAAGCACGACGTATGATGTTACAGCCTCCCTAGTTAAGAGCATCCCAAACACCTGCTGCTAATGCTGGGTTACAAGGGCCACAACAGGAAAGACAAAAATATTATTCAAAAAGTATGTGACCGTTTTGGATCTAGCCGCAGCAACAGAGCTTCTCTGCTCAGTAGCTACCACGCCACCCAGGGGCTCGCAGGAGAGCCTGGCTCTGGCAGGGCGGCCCTGTCGGGACTGCACAGCCTGGGGCCGGGCGCAGCCCTCCCCACACTTCCTCTGTCTTCCATCACTCGAGACCATGGGCAGAGTCTGCCCTGTGTAGCCCAATTTCCATCCTGTGCTATATAGAGACCAGCCTGTGAGACTTCGAAGGATGGGAATCGCAAACAAACAAATATTGCTTTTATAATAGGACGCCAGTGTAGTCTAATGCAGAGAGCTGGGCGTCAGGACTCCTGGTGTTCCTGGCATCACCAGCTTTGTGAGTATCTTGGGAGCTCCAGATGAAAGGGGATCGACAAGGTCAAACCATTGTTATTTATTGATATTGTATCTGTTAGCATGTTATTGTTTGCTGTATCTATGAGCGTCTCTGGGGACGGATACTGAAGAAGCAACCACACTGGAATCGATATTGGTCCAAATGAGGCTAGTGCTAGTGAATAGAACTAATGCTAGAGGTGGAGGCTCGTACCCTGGGTCTGGAAATAGTCTGACTGTTCCACCACCCGCACATCTTGTCTAGTGCTCAGTACTTATTAGACAAGCACACTCCTTACCAGTGAGTGGGCAGCATGTGACAGATGGAGTCTGGGGTGAGACGTGGAAGATTATCAGATGGGTTTGTGTCTTTTTAGCTACATTTTTGCAGAATGAAATTTCAGTGCAACACGTCTGAAGGCAAATAGTTCATTATTCTGTCAAGCACCCTTCCCGAAATCACGTGCAATGTTATCGGTGGTACTCAGGGAGGATGCTCTGCCTGATGCACATGTACATGCCCCAGCCAGCCTCTGCCCACACGGCCGTGGTTTCATTAGCACAGTGCTGGTGTCCCTTCGGGGTTGGCCTGTTCTCAAGCGGAGCCACTTGTGGGCTGGAGGGTTTCCAGCAGCAAGGGGATAGGCTTGGGGCAAGAGTCATTCCATCAAGACTTGACTTCTGTTTCCTTGCCCCTAGCATACACTCCTCATGCTTCCTGCCTGCCTGCTGCAAAGCCTTACCCTCTCCACAGCTGAGAGCAGGGGCTGCGGGGGGTACATGCCCAACAGCCAGTGGGGAAGGGGGGGGCGAAGAAGAGAGCCCCAGGGGAAGGCGGGATGAACAGAAACTTGGAAGGAGGCTGATGGAGGGAGCAGGACCTTGTTTTATGTAAAATCACCTGCTGTGCTGAGCTTTCCCCATTATTAAGCCTAGAGCTTAATGCCACTGCGTTCCCAGCCTGGCCAGCTAGCTGCTTAGGGCAGCCGGCCAAATCTTTCTTTGCCCCTGCCACCTCTGCTTCATTGCACAGTAGTTTAAAGCTTTGTAGAGACTGCAGGGTACTCAGGGGTGGAGGTAAAATTAATGCTAGTGGGAGCCTCAACGAAATTAGCCCAAGCAAAGAAACAAAATGAATACAATAAATAAAGTGCACTTTGTCCTCTTTCCCTTCTGCTTTCGGGTAGCACTGGTCTGTCTCTCTGCTCTCATCTCTGCCTAGCAAACGGAGAGAGCCCAGGTGCTGCACACACCATTGGATCTGTAGTGGGCATTTTATACTGGTGCATTTGAATTGCAACTGACAGTGTGTCCTGCAGACGGCTGCAGGGAGAGGCTGCTCCTTTCCTTTCTTGTGCTGGGTATTTATTTCGGCACTGGCTGGTCAAACTGTTTTGACAGTACATTGCAGGAGGACAGTGAGCGCTGTGCTCGCATCCCTCCATTCAGAAACCACAGAACTGGAAGCCCCAAAAATGAAAGTTAAAACTAACACAAATATCCAGATCAAACGTAAGTTCAGAAGAAAATGGCAATCCCTTGAGCACGTCAGTCACAAACTGCATAAAGCCCCACCGCACACACAGACAGCAAAACCCCCACCTCACATTCCCCAGCACCTCTCACTGGAGCACGTGTTTCCAAACGGGCAATGTATGCAACTGAGGACTTAGACACTAACTCCCCCAGTGGCAGCCTTCTACTTTCCTAAGGCATCAGACAGCTCGGGCCCCGTGTCTGCGCCGTCATCACTGGGTTCTGTGCAGCCATCTTACAGAACCACCTGCTTCTGAGATGTGATTGGAGGTCAAACAGATATCGACTGGTGTTTAGAAATCTGTACAAATATTTGTAATGCCACTGTCTGACACGTTTCAAACTGACCCTGCCCTGTACATGCTCTATATTAATTTGGGAAACATTTATTAAAATAAAAACTATGTAATATTAAAGTGCTAGTCATTGCTATAAGGCATCCCTGTAGGGCCTGATTAGAGGTTTTCCTATTTCCATACCAGAATAGGCAAGTTTTAGGCCTACACTATCTTACCTTGGGATTGAATTAAAGTAATTTCTTTCCTTATTTCTGTTGCTTCTTCATCTGCAGATACTTGGCAGGGTTTATTCAGATGAATCAGTGTCACACCCTAATCATTAATGCTCTTGATGCTAGTGTGGTGATTGGGCCTACAAATTTATCCCAATTGTGAACTCAACTGTGAAAAGTGAGAGAAAGTTCACAAAGTGTCACAGTCTAGAACAACACATGGCAATGGGGAAACGTGCAAAAGCAAAAGAGAGACTGAATTAATCAAACCAGAAAGGCTTCTTGAGCTAACTCAAGGACAGTGATAGGCTCATGCCTGGTAAACAAGAACAGTGTGGGACTGAAAATCAGTGAACCAAAACTGGGGGGGTCAGAAATCAGGGAGGATGGGCTCTCTTCTACCCACCACTCCCTTTTAGAGGTCATAAAAAAAGGGACTTTGGAAAGAAACTCAGCAAAGGGGGAAAGCTGGTGTCCAGAACGCTGGCTGAGCGACAGATGGAAGAAGGGGAAGGCATGAGTTTCACCAGCATGGCTGCCACCACCTCTTTCTCCTGGGAACTGAGAGGCATCCTGACCAGACTGAGCCAGAGAAAGGGATCCACTGGCTCCCATTAAATCTCAAACACTGACTGGGATTTGAGACTTTGTCATCCCACTCTCCTACTGTCCCCTTTTCCTTCCTCGTCTTAATTTTTTGCTTTCCTATTCTCCTCTGTTGCCTTCTCTCTAGGAAAAGTCTGGTGGAGCCAGGCAAGACTCTGTATTTTGCTCACTGCTGTCAGCCTTGACCAGAAAGAGGCAGCTAAATGCAATGCCCAAATCAGCCCCACACTGGTACAAGTTTGCCAGGTCTCAGAGTGGCTGATAAGACTGTGTGCTGGGCCTGTGTTTCTCCAGCACTGCAGTCGCAGATGAAAGTTAACATGAGAAACAGAAACTGCATTTTCAATCTTTGCTCTTCTTTTCTCTCCTCTTTTGTGTCTGTTTTGTCCCCGTAGGAAATGGGATTGAACTTCAACCACAGCTCCAGCCCATCTCAACTCACTTCTTTGCTCTTCCCCAGGACAGATGTTACCATCTAAGAGACTGTGAGACAGGGGCTCTTTCTGAAAGCTTTCTCCAGCTGCAGGGAACCGGAACATGGGTTATGGTTCAAATGAAAGCCTTGATTAACACTTCACATTCCAAATGCTTTCACCGTTTTCTTTCCTGCCTTTTCTGTATCTTTAAGAAAAGGTTAAAAGGATTTTAATGGTGTGTTTGCCATGGCACTAAGAAGGCTGACGTTGCTAACTCATAGATTCATAGATTCATAGATTCTAGGGTCAGAAGGGACCAATGTGATCATCTAGTCCGACCCCCTTTACAAAGCAGGCCACAGAACCCTACCCATCCACTTCTATAACAAACCCCTAACCTATGCCTGAGTTATTGAAGTCTTCAAATTGTGGTTTGAAGGCCTCAAGCTGCAGAGAATCCACCAGCAAGTGACCCATGCACCACGCTGCAGGGGAAGGCGAAAAACCTCCAGGGCCTCTGCCAATCTGCCCTGGAGGAAAATTCCCTCCCGACCCCAAATATGGCGATCAGCTAAACCCTGAGCATGTGGGCAAGACTCACCAGCCAGCACTCAGGAAAGAATTCTCTGCAGTAACTCAGATCCCATCCCATCCAACATCCCATCACAGACCACTGGGCATACTTATCTGCTGATAATCAAAGATCAATTGCCAAAATTAGGCTCTCCCATCATACTATCCCTTCCATAAACTTATCAAGCTTAATCTTAAAACCAGATATGTCTTTTGCCCCCACTACTCCCCTTGGAAGGCTGTTCCAGAACTTCACTCCTCTAATGGTTAGAAACCTTCATCTAATTTCAAGTCTAAACTTCCTAGTGTCCAGTTTATACCCATTCGTTCTCCTCTCCCTCCCTAATATTAATCCCTCTGATATATTTATAAAGAGCAAGCATATCCCCCCTCAGCCTTCTTTTGGCTAGACTAAACAAGCCAAGTTCTTTGAGTCTCCTTTCATAAGGCAGGTTTTCCATTCCTCGGATCATCCTAGTAGCCCGTCTCTGAACCTGTTCCAGTTTGAATTCATCCTTCTTAAACATGGGAGACCAGAACTGCACACAATATTCCAGGTGGGGTCTCACCAGCGCCTTACATAACAGTACTAACACCTCCTTATCTTTGCTGGAAATACCTCGCCTGATGCATCCTAAAACCGCACTAGCTTTTTTAACAGCCATATCACATTGGCGGCTCATAGTTATCCTGCGATCTACCAATACCCCAAGGTCCTTCTCCTCCTCCGTTGCTTCCAACTGAGGCATCCCCAATCTATATCTAAAGTTCTTATTATTAATCCCTAAGTGCATGACCTTGCACTTTTCACTATTAAATTTCATCCTATTACTATTACTCCAGTTTACAAGGTCATCCAGATCTTCCTGTATGATATCCCGGTCCTTCTCCGTGTTAGCAATACCCCCCAGCTTTGTGTCATCCGCGAACTTTATTAGCACATTCCCGCTTTTTGTGCCAAGGTCGGTAATAAAAAGGTTAAATAAGATTGGTCCCAGAACCGATCCTTGAGGAACTCCACTAGTAACCTCCTTCCAGCCTGACAGTTCACCCTTCAGTACAACCCGTTGTAGTCTCCCCTTTAACCAGTTCCTTATCCACCTTTCAATTCTCATACTGATCCCCATTTTTTCCAATTTGACTAATAATTCCGCATGTGGAACCGTGTCAAATGCCTTACTGAAATCGAGGTAAATTAGGTCTACCGCATTTCCTTTGTCTAAATAGTCTGTCACCTTCTCAAAGAAGGAGATCAGGTTGGTTTGGCACGATCTACCTTTAGTAAAACCATGTTGTACTTTGTCCCAATTACCATTGACCTCAATGTCCTTAACTACTTTCTCCTTCAAAATTTTTTCCAAGACCTTACATACTACAGATGTCAAACTAACAGGCCTATAGTTACTTGGATCACTCTTTCTCCCTTTCTTAAAGATAGGAACTACGTTAGCAATTCTCCAGTCGTACGGTACAACCCCTGAGTTTACTGATTCATTAAAAATTCTCGCTAACGGGCTTGCAATTTCATGCACCAGTTCCTTTAACATTCTCTGATGAAGATTGTCCGGGCCCTCCGATTTTGTCCCATTAAGCTGTTCAAGTCTGGCTTCTACCTCAGATGTGGTAATATCCACCTCCATATCCTCATTCCCATTTGTCATTCTTCCATTACCCCTAAGCTCCCCATTAGCCTTATTAAAGACTGAGGCAAAGTACTTATTTAGATATTGGGCCATGCCTAGGTTATCCTTAACCTCCTTTCCGTCCTCAGTGTGTAGCGGTCCCACTTCTTCTTTCTTTGTTTTCTTCTTATTTATATGGCTATAGAACCTTTTACTATTGGTTTTAATTCCCTTTGCAAGGTTCAACTTTACTTGGCTTTTAGCCTTTCTCACTTTATCCCTACATGTTCTGACCTCACTAAGGTAGCTTTCTTTGCTAATCCCACCCTTCTTCCACTCCTTGTAGGCTTTCTGCTTTTTCTTAATCACCTCTCTGAGATGCTTGCTCATCCAGCTTGGTCTACAACTCCTGCCTATGGTTTTTTTCCCCTTTCTTGGGATGCAGGCTTCCGATAGTTTCTGCAGCTGCGACTTAAAGTAATTCCAGGCCTCTTCCGCATTTAGATCCACAAGTTCTTCAGTCCAATCCACTTCCCTAACTAATTTCCTTAATTCTTTAAAGTTAGCCCTTTTGAAATAAAAAACCCTAGTCCCAGATCTATTTTTGTTTATCCTTCCATCTAGTTTGAACTGAATTAGCTCATGATCACTCGAACCAAGGTTGTCCTCTACAACCATTTCTTCTATGAGGTCCTCACTGCTCACCAAAACCAAATCTAAAATGGCACCCCCTCTTGTCAGTTCTTCAACTACTTGGTGAAGGAATCCATCAGCTATCACATCCAGAAAAATCTGATCCCTACTATTCTTGCTAGCCCTTGTACTCCAGTCTATATTTGGGAAGTTAAAGTTTCCCATGATCACACATTTCCCATTAGTGTTTACTTCCTTAAAAACATTAAAGAGGTCTCTAACTAACTGCTACACCCTGGATGTGTTAACAGCTTGGACTATTTGGGCCCCGGATTCTATCAACATTAATACAAGAGAACCCATGCATCTGCAGAGCCCATCTGCCGAGGGGGCACTCCTTGAGCCTACAGCCATCTTCAATGTCCCCTGATCAGCCAGGGTAGGATGCTGAAATTATAACAGCGTGTAACCCGGGAGCTTTCAGCTGCACCAACAATGAAAGAGTTAATGCAGTAGTTAAAAAGATTTTTAGCATGGGCCTGAACTGGGGACCACAATCCATTACTCATAACTCTTCAGAAACCTGTTGCCTAATTCTTTGCTCTCTCTCATGATTTACAGAACACTACAAAAAGGAGAAGCACTTTGCAGTTGGTTTTTTTATTGCACTCTCCAAAGTGAAGAGTTATTATTCAGTGTTCACGCTGGACAAATGTGTTCCAGTGTTTTATGCATCCTTTTCATCTGATCTGGCTCCATGTCTAGCTGCCCTCCCACTCCAAGCAAGGAACTTCATGAGTTTCTAAAACTGACTGCAGCTCAAGCAGCCTGCCTGTTGCACCCTTGAGGGGTTAAACACTATGACCCTATACAGGTAAAAAGAGCTGCTCTCCATCAAGCTGAGCAGATTATGAGAGGGTTGGGGCGGGGGCAGCCCCGTGCTGTTCCCAGCTGCTTGGTGGGCAGGTTTATTAGGAGGAGCAGGAGGCACTGGAACATGTCCAGCATGGTAGCCCTCATCTGTGTCACCATGTTATTGCTGCAATCACAAATGCAGCAGGAGCTTGGCTGGTGCTGTGTTATTGAAGGAGGGTCACGCACGTGAGAGCTGCCATGCTGGACAGGTGCGTATGGGGCAGCCTCGAAAGGGCACAGTGACTCTATTTGATTTTCCCACAAGAGCTCCCGGCTCACTTCAGTGCAGCCTACATGGGCCAACAGCAGAATGTGGCAGCTGGCAAGGGCGGTTCCTTTTGAGCTGGAGCCAGATAAACCCCGGCTCACACTCCTCAGTGCTGGGGGACTGACGAATCCTCTCAGAATCCCACTTGGTTTGCTGTTTCAGGGAGTCGCTGAGGGTTTTATTTATTATTCTTTTCTTGTGACTAGTTTCCTACCAAAGATTACTGCAGAGAAAGCTACTGCACCCGCAGTATCTCTCCTACTGTCCTGCCAGCTCCCCTCCCTGTGCCCCCCACCACCGAGGCACTTTCAGGAGAAGGTATTTTAATAGCAAAAGGCTCAGTTATGCAAATAAATAAAATCTGTGCAGTAAGTAATGTCCCGCCAGGCCCATAGACATCAGTGGTGTCACACCAGGGTCAGACTGCAGCAAGCCAGTGATGTACCAGGTCCAAGCGTTGTCCAGCGAGTCCCAAACTGCGCCATGGCCCACCAGTGGGCTGTGAGCTACTTGCGGGTGGTTCCAGGAGACCTGGATTCTCCTCTGCAGCTGCTTTTATACAGCTAAAAACACTTAGCCATGTTTCCTCCCATTGCACACAAGCAACTGCTATAGCTGCCACAGGGAATTGAGGCAATCAGACAATTAAGACAGGCTCCGTAATTGGAAAAGCATTTGTGAGCCTCTGCTGTAGCTCAGTGGCACTGCAGGCAGAACCCCAACAGGAGCTAATTTTTCATTCTGGACAAGAGAGTTATGAGGTACAAACGAGTGCCCGAAAGGTTAGTAAAGTACGCAGGCTTAGCAGCAGTGATGGGTGTATCTGCTGGGTGCAGCATTAGCCGGTAGGGCAGGCAGCTCCTGCTCAGTGTTTGTCACAGATCAGAAACACTAGCCCTTTGACAGATGCCACGTAGATCTTCATTTCCAAATTCGCCCATCTGAGAAACATCTGTGAACTTAGGCTGGCAAATCTCAAGGAATGCTCTGCCAAGTACTTCACTTCCTCTTTTATAGCTTTGTAATCCTTGCTTTGGATTCCTCATTTAAAAAGAATAGAAGTATGTGCAACTTTTCAGGAAAGCTGTGTAGATGCAGGAGGAGTTTTTGAAGAAAAGATTCATGGCATGAACAAAAAGCAGCCATGCCTTTTACAGACAGGCCTCAGAGCTTTAAACACTTATGAGCATCAGCAAGGAGGGGAAAGCAGATTAAAGAGTTGGAGTTTAAAGGGCTACGTCTTATCAGAAAAGACATAGGCTTCATATTTCTCTCTGCTCTTATAAAACGAGGGTTATCCACTTACATCTCAACAAGGATCACTCGCATGCAGACAAGTCACAGCGAAAGAAGCGCTTTTCTTAAAGCTGTTTGTGTAACAGTCACTGTTGTTTGTCAGGAACCACAAAAGGGCGCTCAGGGCTCAATTCAGAGACACATTGACAGATTGGAGACGTAACTGTTCCATGCTTCTCCCTTGAAATCCCACAGGAAACAGGCTTTCTTGCAGGATTTTCAGAACTTCCCCATTTTCAGTGGTGACATAAATACCATGACAATAGCTCTGGGGTGCTTTGGTGTTTCTGCTTCTGGCCCCAAACCCAGAGGATCATGGAAATTTAAACAGTTACCTAAAGTAGTGGAATCCAGGCCAGCTTGGCTTTTCCTTTTGTTCCTCACTTTAGCTGGCTCAATTTGCCCCTCCCTAATTATAATACCTGAGAGAAGAACTTCTCGAAGTACAACCGACAGTCCAGTGCTCATAGACAGTTCTTTATTAGCTCCACGCACGTACAATGGAGAGATCACCAAGCTGTCATCACTTCATCTGCACCATCAGTACATCCTACTATTGTTATTTGGGGGGAAATCAGAATGTAAAATATGTGACAATTATTTCTTCTTTTAAAATGCAATAAAGAGGCCTGTGGCACCTTATAGACTAACAGATGTATTGGAGCATGAGCTTCCGTGGGTGAATATCCACTTCGTCAGACGCATGACCCATGAAAGCTCATGCTCCAATACGTCTGTTAGTCTCTAAGGTGCCATAGGACTCTTCGTTGCTTTTTACAGATCCAGACTAACAAGGTGTAATAACCTTCGTCCCAGATTTGGACCTTAGCGTCCAAAATCTGGGGGTTAGCATGAAAACCTCCAAGCTTAGTTACCAGCTTGGACCTGGTACCTGCTGCCACCACCCAAAAAATTAGAGTGTTTTGGGGCACTCTGGTCCCTCTGAAAAACCTTCCCTGGGGACCCCAAGACCCAAATCCCTTGAGTCTCACAACAAAGGGAAATAATCCTTTTTCCCTTCCCCCCTCCAGATGCTCCTGGAGAGATACACAGACACAAGCTCTGTGAAACTACACAGAGAGACTCCCCCTCTCTGTTCCCAATCCTGAAAACAAAAAGTACTTTCCTATTCCCCCAGAGGGAATGCAAAATCAGGCTAGCGATCCAACACACAAATCTCCCCTTGATTTCTTCCTCCCACCAATTCCCTGGTGAGTACAGACTCAATTTCCCTGAAGTAAAGAAAAACTCCAACAGGTCTTAAAAGAAAGCTTTATATAAAAAGAAAGAAAAATAAGTACAAATGTTCTCTCTGTATTAAGATGATACAACACAGGGTCAATGGCTTAAAAGAATATTGAATAAACAGCCTTATTCCAAAAGAATACAAATCAAAGCACTCCAGCACTTATATTCATGCAAATACCAAAGAAAAGAAACCATATAACTTACTATCTGATCTCTTTGTCCTTACACTTGGAAACAGAAGACTAGAAAATAGAAACTACTTCTCCAAAGCTCAGAGAAAGCAGGCAGCCAGAAAACAAAGACCTTAGACACTCAATTCCCTCCACCCAAAGTTGAAAAAATCCGGTTTCCTGATTGGTCCTCTGGTCAGGTGCTTCAGGTGAAAGAGACATTAACCCTTAGCTATCTGTTTATGACACAAGGCTACCCCTCTGACACATTTCTGCTGTTGTTTGCTATAGAGCAGAGGCGGAAGGTCAGGGTGATGGGGCAAAATGGAAGGAAAGGACTGGTAGGGGCCAGGCAGCTGTATCCGATATGCTACTTTGGTTCTGTTCTGGGTATCGTTCCTATCATCTGACTCCAGCTCAGATGCTCCTCTCACCGGCATCACACCACTTCAATCCCATTTCTTTCAGTGGCATTTACACCAATACGAGGTTGGAACCAGACTCCCTGTAGGATAAATATGTAGAGGTGCACTCACTAATTCACCGGTGGGCGTATAATGTGCTTTTCGCTAGTTACCCTTTGTTTGTTGTCTCCTTCCGGTTTCCTCCCATGACTAGGTCCCTGGTGCAATCTATCTTTAGGTTCCTAGCTTCCCCACTTGTAGTTTTCCAGCCTACAAGACAGGTCGCATAGTGGAAAATTGTTTTTCCCTGTGGCTTGGCCAGAGAGAGACCAATGTTCTCCACAGTGAACATGGCATCTCAGTAGTTGCTGTTGGAAGTGCCAGCCAGTTCCCAAGCTGCGTATCTCATCTGGCAGAACAAGAAGACGATACACACTGTGGGCAACAAACTGCATGGCTGAGCCAGTGGCTGGCTTCGGGGCTGGGAATAGGGACACAGGAATCTCTCCTGCAGTGACTGCGTATTGTTCCACATTCATAAGTGATGCACGTTCCTATCCCCTCCAGCAGGAAGCCAAACATGTCTGAATCCCATTGTGGGGCCTCTGGGAACATTCAGAGTAAGAGAGCATTGGCACGTACTTTGGGTCTGATATGGACCTGCCAAAGTGGCACCTGGGCCATAGGAGAGGGAAGAGAAGATAGTAGGGAGCTTGCTTGTCCCTCCATCCTTGAAACACTGAGGAAGGACTTGGGCAGGAAACCCAGCACAAGGGAAACATAAAGGCAGGGCAATGAGACAGAAAAACAACATCCAATAATCAGCAAATAACCAAATAGGGTTATCCCCTTCCCCCGCCTCCTCCTCATTTTAACACACTTCCCTCCTTCAGAAATGAATGATAACTCAGGGCAGGAATTCCAGCAACAGGAGAAGCAGCAATTCAGGGAAATGTCAAAATATTTACTAATCCAATGACCTTTTTCAGATAGCGCCTGGATATTGCATAAAGCAACACTCACATCAGCTGGGGAATGCCGGTGTCCATGGCTCATGGAGTAAGAGGTTTCTAGGCACGAAGGCTCTCATGTTCTGACAAATTCTCTGTTATAAAATCCCCTTGTCTCCAGGTTGCTGGGATCAATCTGGTTAGGCCAGCAAGGCCCTTGGAAGGAATACAGACTCAGTGAGTCGCCAAGTATACAAACTACACAGAGAGATTGGAAGGGAACAGAATAATCCCAATCACCAGTCTGACCTAACAGGGGCGGCCACAAGGTGGCCAATATGTGTGCAGAGCTTCCCACAATAGCAAGCTGTTAATAGGGATCACAGGGAAATGTTCACAGGCAAGAGTAGCCTGTGTTTGCCGGGCTTTTGGCAGGAGCAGTCTGGCTGTGAGCCTCACGCTGAGCTGCTGTGCCACGAGCCGCACACTGACTGAACCTGGACCTAGGCCACTAGCTCAGAGACAGCAATTCAGCTGCTTTTCCAAAACTTAGAGCAGATGTGCAACCACAGGCACATTTCAAACTCCCAGACTAAACCAGCACCTCTTCAGGCAGATGCAAGAAGCAAGAGAGTAATGGGAACTTCACATCGTTCACAATTAACTCAAGGAGCATAGCTCCATCTCCTTCCCGGAATCATGGTAGTGTCTCCCTGCTTCAGCTCTGTTTGCCCTGGCCCCACTGCATTGCAATGTCACAGCATCAAGCAATAGCCCCATGTCGTGACTAAAGTGGCCAAGGGCCTGAGACACCTACAGTTACTAATGACAGTGTACGTCCCTCCATGTCTGACCTGGCACCAGGGTTGTGGCAGCGTCACACCTTCTCAGCCACATCAATACTTGGCTACACAATGACGGAACTTTTATGAAACAGACCAGAGAGTAAAGAATAGAAAGGGCTGTCGTACAAAATATTTCTGCTCAATATTCCTGAATAGTAATACTAATTTTTATGACAATACAAGTCAATAGCTGATTATTGAGATATACTGACCTGAGCTGTAGATACTGACTAAGACTTTTTACTGAGTGCAATCAATCTTGATGTTCACCAACACGAGACCTCTAATATTTCATGCATTCTGAGTGTCTTCATCAGCGATCTCTGGAGATCTCTTAATTAAAGCCATTAATTTAAAGTGTGTCACAATTTTTTCCTTTTGAAAAAAAAGATTAAAGGGGAGGTAAAGCTGGGGATCCAGAAAGTTACAGCTTGTACGTAAATTCTAGTTACCATTGAATGCTGTTTGCCCAAGGCTGCCCACACTGCCATACGCAGTGTGCTTGGGAAACGCTGGTTCAGAAATCAGTGGACTTGATCCTAGAAAACTGAAGCCTCAACTCACCACCTGACAGTTTTCAGCCAGTCTGAAATCAGTATTGTTTGCGTGAGTGTAACAATTCAGAGCTCAGTCTTACTAACCCTTAGTCATAGGAGTAATTCTGTTTCATGGGGAAGGAGCCCCATTACTGGACAAGGCTTACTCCCAAGAGTAAAGAGTTTACAGGATCAGGCCCATAACACAAACTAGGAGGAGAATATTCCCCAGAAACAATTAACAGCCTTTTGTTTCAAGAGATGGGCTCTCCTTTCTGCCTCTGCGCTACCCAGCCTTATGGCGAAGTCCTACAGAACTGAATACAGTTAGTGCTTTTCTGTAGTTTCTTTGAACAACCCTGAGGAATACTAGAACAAGGGTACAGCTTCCTATCATAGCCAACAGGCTGATCTAAAACACCAACAGAAAACGTCTTTTCTATTACATTCCATGTGCCTTTCCAGGCTCTCAAGCCCTGATAAATTCCTGTTCTCCCCATTACTGCTACAGGATTGGTCCATAAAGGAGCTGTTCACTAAAAGAAACTGCTCCCTGACAGTGTCTGTTGCTATTCATTCACAAATCCCCAGCTCTCCCACCCATCCAGACCCTCCCCACCCAAGTCACTGCCCTGGGCTGGGGCAGCCTTACCCCAGAGCAGCACCTTCCACTCAGTCACTGCCTGCACCCCGTTTCACACCATCTTAACGTGCCCTCCTGAGCACCGGTCCCAGTCACACCAGCTCCCTCACTTCACTCCCCAGCCTTGCCTCTGCCTTCCTTCTACTTCAGCAAATCATGTATGCCCCTGAGATGGAAAGTTGAAAACAGTCCAGAGCATACACAGGAGCCGGTACATGCGTGGAAAGTCACTGCTCAGCTAGAACTTAAGTTACAACTAACATAGAAGCAAAAAACCCCACCCTTAGGCCTAGCCTATACTACACATACGAACGTCAACCAAATGATGTCAGCAGATGCACTACAGCCTTGTCCCGCCAATGTACGTGCCCTAGTACACCGACATAATAACTCCACCTTCACGGGAGATGTATGGCTCATGTGGGCGTAGTTAGGGTGACACAGGGTCTGTGTAGACACGGTATTACTTACATCGGCTGTTGGCTGTATTGTAAATTTCAGGCCTCTATGCTGGTCTGTGAAATAGACAAGAAACCCAGGCAGCTAGCACCAGGCTGCCCCCAGGCTTCCCATTCCCAGTCGGGTTGCGCCCACCTGGCTCCCCACGCAGGGAGCCAAGAGCCATGGGAGCAGGTGGGCTCCTGGAGGGGATCTGTGCAGAGCTGAGAGCCCGGGCTCTCAGCCCCCCATGCTGTCCCACTTCAGTCGGTGGCAGCGTTCCTGGGAAGGACATGCACCACTAGCAGAAGAAGGGTAGTGGAGTGGGGACATCAGCCACTGCAGTAATTACCTAACGTAGGTTGACTTAAGTCCGTAGTGTAGACATGCCCTGCGATAACAGAGTAAGCAGCACCTGCACAGTGCTTGGGGAGCAGCAGCAGCAGCAGCAATCCTCTGCCCTTTCCCTGGTGCCAGCAGCAGCCCTGGGCGATGGGTGCGGATCAGATCAGGGCTGTCAGCAAACTGAATTTACAGGAGCTGGTGTGGCTGAGACAGAGGAAAGGAGCCTTCGGGCCTTCAGGGCAGCCTGGAAGGCAGAGCGCAGCTATCAGGTGGCAGAGCCCTGTGCGATGGCTGGAGAGCCCACTGTGAGGGGCCTGCCCCTCTCCTTGTTCTGCAGTACGGCTTTGCCCAGCCTGTAGTCTTTAGCCCTTGGGGAGTGACATGACTGTGTAATGAAACACGCTGCAGATCCCAGCAGCCAGCGCTGCTGCAGCTGCCATAGGGTTAGTCACTGATGCAAACACAGCCTGAGGCTGCAGGAGAGGGACCCGTGGGCGAGAGGGTGCAATGCTGAGAGCACAAAGCCAGAGAGCCATCTGGAAGGACATGGGACAACTGGGCATCTCACCCAGGGCTTAGGAGTTTATAAAAAGGGTGAGTCAGAGCTGAGGGGTGGATCATCTCCCCTATGGGCCCAAGCGCCCTAGGTAAATCAGGGATAATGGTTTAGAGTTGCTGTTTCGCACTCTTCTGGGGTTATTTTCATTGGGATTCCTCTGTGTGTTCGAGATCTGAGATCCAGGCTGCAAGTGAGACTGAAGCCAAAGGGGCAGAGAAAGGACCAGCCCCAAGACTTGAGTGTGATAAAAAGTTCCTTCTCACCCCTACCTAAACAGGAACCGAGCTCTGCCCATTATTGCAGACAAAAAGGGGTTGAAGTCATGTTTGGGCCATCTGCTGGGCTGCAGCTCTAACTACACATCACAGAGCAGGAGGGGCTGCACAGCTGACGTCGACATTAACTTCTCATAGGCATGGGGATTGTATAATAGACAAAAATACATCCGAAATCAGGGAGAGTAAATGGGTGAGAAGAAGGTGGACAGGTTATTTAATCCCCCCAAAAAGCGAGAGAGCCTGATTCTCCACTTTCTTTCCTGGTGCAAATCCACAGTCATTCCACTGAAGTGTAAAACTGGCGTACTGAGGGGCTAATGAGGCCCACAAGGCAGGCATCAGACTCCCAGCAAGCTTCTGCTGGCAAGTGTTGTGTTAAAAAGCTAGCTGTGGCTGTGAGGCAGAGTGCGGCAGTAACGGCAGTGTGACTGTAGGACACCTGATGGCGGGCTGGGGTGGAGATCCGTGGCCACAGAGTGTGTGTGGATCTGGGTGAGAAACACACCTGAAAAGTGGCCCTTCATTGTGGGTGCTGCAGATTTTGGGAGCCCAACTAGTGACATCTTTGGCCTGATTTTCAGAAATGCTGAGGCCTGCGACTTTCCCATCAGCACCGAGCAGTCTGGGTGCTTGGCCCTTCTGAAACTAGAGCCCCCCACCCCAAGTCAGTAGGTGCTTCTGGGACTGTTTGTCCCTCACTGTTAGGAGAATAAGAGAGAGAAAGCTTGACTCACCTAGGTCCCAATCCTTCAAGCTGATCTGTGTGGCCAGGCTGAGCCTCTGCAGCCACAGGGTCCTCCCCACTGAACCAAGACTTTTCTAATGTGATTTTTATACTTTGTGTGGTTTAAGTGTCTTGGAGCATGTGAGTATGAGCACGAGAGAGTGCGAGAGAGAGCCCTCGTGTCACGTGGCTGTCCCACTGCTCTCGCAATGTGAATGCTGGCATACGTCTGTCTCCCTTGTGTTCATGTCCCTCTTCTCCTTTTCTTTCCTCTGTTCAGGTGATGGGTGGATTCCCCTATTCCAGCAGCACTTGGGTTTTTTGTGCTGTCTCCACCCCCTTGGAGTTATGAGTTTCTGTCCTACTTGGACCCCTTCTCACTTGGGAGATCCGACTTTGGATTGATCATAGGGACAGGACAGAGTCTGTGGATTTTCCACGTACAATCTGCAGCCGTAACTTGGGGCGGGAAGGGGTTGGTTTGTTTTGGAGGAGGGGTAATTTTATTTTTTACTCTAAAACAAGCCTTTAAAGGAATATTAATAGCCTACAGGCTACCACAATTTTCCCATTTGTGCAGGCAAAAGCATATTGATGGAGATGTGCACAGACACCCCCAGGCCTCTGGGGTTAGAAATCTTTCACAGGAAATTGTTGTTTTCACACAGTTGAAAGCAGATCCCTTCTATTTTTAAGCAAGTGCAAGGGGAAAAATAGAAGCTGCTCAGGTGTGTTAATATCATTACCTCGGGCGCGGGCTCAGGCTCTGTCTTGGTGGAGCTTTCAATAGCCTAGTCAGAAAGAAAGACTTTATAAAAGACTCAGGAAAGCTGTTTTTAACAAAATTCTCCCTTGAAAATAAACCCCAGTTGGTTAATCATGCAGTGAGGCTTTCAATTATTTTCGGCAGCCAAAGGTGAGGACATAAAAGAATTCAGCAGTGACAAAATTGAAGTCTATGGTGGGGTCCAAAAAGTCCTCATTTTCAGAGACAGCAGCTGCACCTTGGTAATGAGCCCCAGAATGGAGCAACACATGTCTGTGGTTTGGACTTTGGCGTGTTTCGGTGCTGCTAAACTGTAGTCAGCCATAGAGCCAGCCTGGTCCAATCAGCCTGCTAACAGCTCTAGACAGTGTTCCCGTCCTCACTCTCCAGGCTGGGGAGCCTTTCCCCTTGGCTACATTGCCATAACACCAAGGGAAACCTCACCTAATCTCCTTGACCACATCTGTGTGTCTACTGTGTGTTCTTTTTTTCTTCCTGCCAACAAGGAAGGCAGTGTGTTTTCTTAACATTGGAGGGCATGATTTATAAACAACCATTAATGCTCCTTTTAACCTCTTTTTTCATTGTTTAAATTTCAAATTTTTTGGATGCAAACTCTTTAAATCAGTTCAATATGCTCTGAAGGGCTATGCTAGAATTCAGCTTGAATTACTTCCAAATGGAAACACTTAGAATGTGCACACACACACGCACGCACACACAGAGCACTTCAGTCATTTCAACTGACTCTCCGCTGTGCATATAGCTTTAAATAATTGAAGTGTTTCCAATATTTACAGATGCTTCTATTTGGCAGCGATTTGGAATTATGGGCATGTTTAGGGCAACTTTAAAATCTAGGGTTATTGTGCAGCACATTTTATAAGGCCAGCTGCTCTTCCACACAGAGCGGGAGGTCACTTGAGGGGCCGCTGCTTCCCTGACACACTCAATCTAGAGGCTGGGAGGAGCTGACCATCAAGAAACTGGCATGCACATGCTCTTAGGATGCTGGAGGCTGAGGGGGTGGTGTGTGAATGCCAGGCCTGCCATTGCTGCAAGACACTTACCCTTTGTCAAATGAAAGCTCATAGTCTTCGGTGTTCACGTGACTCCAGGAGCTCAAGAAAAAATATAAAATATCACAAGAACTGACAACACTGAATTTCCAAGCTTCAAAACCAGCAACGTTGTCCAGAATTGAGATCTGCTCATTTTCTCCAGCTTTGATTTTATCTAAACAGGCCTTTGTCACCCCAAAGCAACAGCATTTATTTATTTAAATATACAAATGGGTAAAACAAATGGAAATTTATCAGTGCTCAAAGCTTCAGCATGGGCCAATGGAATCCCCTCCTCTGAGGCCTGGCTCCAGCTGCCAGCTGCCAGGGAGAGATGGAAGACGTGGCTGCACCACCACGCTTGCAGGACAGCTCTATGTACATATTTGTTACTAGCATATAAGATGGGGAGGCAGTTTAATCAGTGAACAGCAGTTCTATTTCACAGAGGCCAATTCACAGCCATGTGATGCTCTGCTGGAGGGCTACATTTCAGGTCTATGGCCATCCTGTCACAGGTATGAAATGCCCCATGCCAGTTACAAGGTAGTTGTGGAAAACGACTGTTACACTAGCTGTGGAATGGTCTTGCTCCTCTCCAGTAGACGCTTTAGCAAATCTTTCCGTTTGCCATCAGAACATGGAATCCAAAGGTGCCCCCACTACACATGTCCTCATGCTCTGAAGCAATGTAATTGTCTTGCATGTGAAATGCCCTTTCCCAGTATCAACGCAGGGCTCTGGGTTTGAAATAAGATGATCCGAAAACTGGAACCATCCATCTCTTGTTTGACTATGATTGACTGCAAGTCACTTTTCCTGGGCATTTGGGAAACGCAGAGTGTGCGAACGTCATGAGGTTTGTATTACCTTTCGGGTGCAGGACGAAAACTGCAGAAGGTTAGAGATAGACATAAAATACTGCCCTGAGCAGCATCTTGACATGTTTCAAACCGAGCCTAAACTAACATTGGATCACACGTGTTTTAAATGCTTTTGGCATTTCTTTTGTGTGCGCACAATGTTTGTACTACTAAACCGCAGCTTCGTTCTGGGGGGAAATAAACAGAATCAGAAAGAATATCTAGTAAACACAACCAGAAAAGGTGAAACATATTTTACATACCACTGGTATACAACACACACTCGTCAGTCACTGGAGAAAATACTGGTTTTGACAGTGTCAGGTATGAGAAACTGTCTGCTTAGATTGTTGCATTGTTACATTTCATGTCAAGTTTTTGACTGGGAGTCCAGACGCCTGGATTCAGGGGCACTAGAGTTTTAACATTTTTAATTCTTTGATTCTGAATTGGTGGATTTTAGGTAGCACATCCAAATCCTAAATACATCATTAAAATACAGGTAGGAACCAACATCACATCATTTTAAAGGGAATGGCATGGCTGTACATATTTGTTTATAGAAGATGGTGAATTTTTTTGGAAATTACTTAACCAAATGTTTAAAATACATTGGTTACAATTCAGAGAAGAAGGGGCTTGCTGCAGTTGTTTTTCCATCTGTCTTGTATATTAAATAACAAACCATTTGCTGGTCTATGTTGGTTAAAAGAAAAGAAAGGAGTGAAAGGTGCGAAGGGTCCAGGTGAAGCAGAGGGCACTTCATATTTTAGCCAACCACTACCTGACACATAAATAAGAACAGAAGGGTCATTGTTGCCAAAACTACAATTGAAAAGCTGAATGGTTCTTCTATTCATCCCAGACTCCCCTTTGCTGCACATTTTGCTGCTACAGCTGCTCTGTCATTAGTGCTGGGTGAAACCACCAATTTTTGCTTGGTGAAGATTTGAATCTGAAAACCGATGTTTTCCACCAGCATTCCCAATCTGACCCAGGGCCAAATCTGACCATTTCCATCAGCAACTGCAGCTTCACACTAGCTAAGATAAAATACTACTAGAGAGAGAGAGAGAGAGAGAGAGAAATGTAATAAAATCACACACATACACACACACACACACACTCACTGCTTTGTAAGAAATTGTGATGTTTTATGAAGCTACTCCAAGGCAGGAATTCACCATTTTTATAATAAAATCAAGTCCTTGTGTTGAAATTTGAATGTGCAGAAAAAAATGAAAAGAAAGAAAATGGAAATGCGCAGGTTAATAGAGTCCAAGGCCAGAAGGGACTGTTTTGATCATCTAGTCTGACCTCTTGTATATCACAGGCCATAGAATTTTTCTGACTTATCCCTGCATTGAGCTCAATAGCCTGTGGTTGTACTACAGCGTATCTTTTAAAAAGATCTTGATTTATTGACTCCAAGAAATGGAGAATTTATCACATCCTTCAGTAATCTGTTCTAATGGTTAATTGACCTCACTGCTAAAATGTGCACCGTATTCCAGTTTGAATTTGTCTAGATTCAATTTCCAGCCTGTCTTTGATCTTGTTGTGACTTTATCTGTTAGGCAGAGCTAGTCAAATGTTGTGGTTTTGTGTTTTATTTTGTTTGATAATTTGTTTTTTTCCAATACATTTTTAACAAACTGTTTTGTTGAATTTTTTTTCACTTTTTGATGAAAAAAGTGCAAAGAAGTTTTTTTAAATGAAATGGAAATTTTAGTATTGTTTGGAAAATATATTGTTTTAAACGTTTTTGTTTTTAATTTTTCAGAGGTTCCCCCACCTCACTTTTAAACTTTCTTCCCCTTTTTGCCCAGTGTAAAAGTGGCAAAAAGTCACACTCTTCCAGTGTGGAAAAATAAAGAAGTAAAGTCACTTTCAACCACTTAAAAAAACCCCCACAAGTTTCTCCCCTTTTTAAGAGGGGAGAAAACAAACGGGTAAAAAACTGAAAGTGGAATTTCCCCACTTTTTCAAAATGAGATTTAATCCTTGTGATTTTTTAAAATGTTTTTATTATGAATTTTTTTTGAATAATGAAATAGTTCATAGACATGATTTTTAATTAGAGATTTTATTTTTAACAAAACCCCATTTCTGATGAAAAATCTTCTTGTTGTAAATATTTCAAGCAGCCCTATCACTAGACTATGATCAAGTCACCTTAACCTTGCCACTTTCTAACCTTCAATGTTGCTAATTGGTTTGAAATGGTGTGGGATTTTCATCTGGTACAAATGTGCGTGTACACGCGTGTGTGTGTGTATGAGTACCTGCCTGATATAGGTGGTTATGCCAGACATCACTTCAAACCCCACTGCTCAAAATGGGCATCAGAGTTCTGGATGCCAGACCCACACATTCACTCTTCCTGGTAGGAAAAGGGGGAAAAGTTGATTACAAGCAGCAGGGCCGTTGGTACTGTTAGGCCTGAATAAAGATATAGCAGACAAAATTAGGTATGCCAACCTGACCAAAGTTAGGCTAACAGAGGTTTGTGGGTAATTTTTAAGTGAAAAACACTGAAAAGCAGCAGCATGTTTTACAAGCGCTGGGAAAAAGTGAAATAAGAGAGAAGCTGCATTTTTGGCATAGTACCAGATGTGCTGTGTTTGGGCAGCTTTTTTGAAGAACTAATAAGAGTTTTAGTTTTTTAGCCTTTTTGTTTTTACTTCCTGGTTTTGTTCTTTGTTTGTTTTTAACTCCCCTACATTTCTAACTTTAGGCATGCATGTATACTAAAGGTGTCTAGTTTCTAGTTGTTAAAAAAAGAGGGTGGGTTGCTCCAGTAAATAATTTATAACGCAACAAAACTGTCTATATAGACTTATACTAAGATGTAAAGAGCAGGCTGGTTCTCTCTGGAAACAAGCTGCTCTCTATTGATGCGTGCACTTGTCAATAAAGAGCTTTTGATCGAACCTTGCTGGTGTTGCCTGTCTCTCTCGCGGTCAGACAACAAACTTTGCCGTCTGGGTTAAAGTCCCTAACAGTACTTATGATTCCTATTTGGGCTGGCTATTGATCCTGTGTCTGGGGCCTACCATCCCTTCACCCTGCACCCATCTGAGCACTGGATTTTACAGTCTGCAGTACAGGCCACGTATAAGAATGTCACTGAAGGGTGCATAGCTATTACGGATGGAAGGGACCTCCTGTTCTGCCTAGTCATTCCCACACTCATCACCGCAGGATAGTCTTTCATCCTTCCCAAAGAATCTCCAGCTCTCCTTAGACATAGGCTGGTTTGTTGGCTACATGTTCTGGGTCATTCATCAGTAACGGTGGCAGTTGTTTAGTGAGTTAGCAGATTTTTCACATGCCTACAAAGAGGGTCATTTTCCCTGGAAATGAGTAGGAGGCTCCCCTGCAGGGACAAGGGGAAAGACAGCCAAGCGTCTTCCAAATAATCTAGCCCAAGTTCTGACAGGCCAGAAGGGAAGCAAACTCCTATTCTGCCAAGATAGCTCTAGACAGACACATTTATTGCATGAGAAAGCAGCTATTGTATAAGAAACCTTGTTTCTCTTACATCAGTCATTTTCAACTGTAAAAATCACATCTATGCAATTTTATATTGGATGGATTAAAAGGCACTCACTTCAGTAAAACTTCATGAGGACAAATCTTGCACTTACAGTGTTTAGGTGTAAATTTTCCATTATCTGCTGATGATTTTTTCTCATTTGCAAGCAGAGCTGAAGCCTGCACTGAGCTGCCATGTGACACTGAAGCAATATGGCACCGACATGTAGTGATTTAATATGGAAGCAAAACCAGGGGGGAGCACAGGCAGGACAGAGCCGTTGAGAGATCACAAGTACTTCAAGGAGGAGTAGTTAGGGCCTCTTAAAATGCAACAGACTCTTGCTCTGACTAGTTTTCAATCTATCTGCCACCTTCCACAAGGAGCAATATTCTGTGCTTCCAGCGCAGAGGGTTTGTACAAACCTTGGGTTGGGTTCAGAACTCTCTGAATTTGGGCTGGAGCTTCAAATTAAAATAATTCTCCAAACTCAAAGTGAGGATCAGGTGAAACCAGTGAGTTTCCATCCAAAACCTTCCAGCGGCCCAGGTTCTGTCAACACTCAGAGCAGGTTCACCAAACTTGGCTTTCAATGCCATTCCAAACATTGTGCATGGCTTCACAAGAACTCTAGTTAAATCCAGAGTGAATCCTTCTCTGGGGAGGCGGTGCTTTTGGGGGGAGGGATAGCTCAGTGGTTTGAGCCTTGGCCTCCTAAACCCAGGGCTGTGAGCTCAATCCTGGAGGGGGCCATTTGGGGATTGGTCCTGCTTTGAGTAGGGGGGTTGGACTAGATGATCTCCTGAGGTCCCTTCCAACTCTGATATTCTATGAAGGCAGGAAGAAGTTTCAGGCAAGGAGACCAAGTGGGCTAGAGGGGAGAATGAGCAGGATTTGACCTCATACACAAGCTTACAATGGAAAAAAAATTGGCCTTAAATTTCATGATAATTATCTTTTCATCCTATTGCAGCACATTGCATCATGCCATACAGCAAGGGCTATTTGATCAGATTTAAAATATGCTTATCACCACCTCCATAAAGCCTCCATTCAGGCAACACAGACTTTGGCCAGCAGTGTCAGACTCAACCCTTTTAGTCTGTGATGTGAAAACTGGCTGTTGTTTTAACGCTACATAATATTTATTCAAAATGCATTCCTTGTCCAATTGTGAGAGCATTGACAAATATGCTGCATGAAAACATCCAATTTAAACACTCATTAAAAGCATCACAAGGAATAACAACAACTTCTGGCTAGACATAAGAAGATGAATGCCGCAGAAGACTCATGTAGAAAAAGTATGCACATGTAAATCATCAGCTGCAGACTCATGCCCCAAACACTGTCTCCTGCTCCAGCTGGTAGTTCATTGAGATATCCTAGGGTTTAGGCACAACTTCTTCACTCCTCTTGTGTCCCTGGGGAATCTGCAAACTAACCAAGCAGCAAGGGACACTGAGGAAGAATGCCATGATCTTAAGATACAGACTATACTTATTGAGGAAAGAGCAGAGGAAAGAGAGGCTGGACTTGCCCAGAGCTCTCTCTCTCTCTCTCTCTGTCTCTCTGTGTGTGTGCGCACGCGTGCTAACCTAGTGCAAAGCACTCAGCCTCACATTCTACTTCTATTTCTGTGACCCCCCTGCATAGCCCCAGACTAGGAACCTCACAAGGCCTGAGCTGTTTTAGACACACAGTCTGGGGAGGCCAGGATGCAGAACTCAATCAAACTTACTGATGGTGCTTCACGTTTTTCATATGTTGTGATCCTAATCTTTTGGAAAGAAGGACGTAGCAAGGTCACAGCTTCAGGATTCATAGGGCAGGGCAAACTAGTGTGAATGAAAGAAAACCCAACTCAAACCTACCTCCAGAAAGCAAACCAGAATTTTTTTTTAAGTTCGAGAGTATTTGCTAAAGTTGCATTGACACAGAGCCCTCCTTTGGATTCTGTGCTGTGACAGCCTGGCACCTCCTGCAGGGGAACGCTGCCTGCCCACTCTGTCTGCATGTGTAGACAGAGCTGGCACAGACAGCAGCAGAGTGCTCCGCCTGCCTCTCACTTACTGCCTTTCCTGGGGGACTGGCCAGTCTGTTTGTTGTGAGTGTGAGTGACTGTGTCGAGCCAGCTGGACTGCATTTTCCTACAACTTCCTCACCTCAGTCTCTTCCTCTCTGGGCTGAGGGTCACGGACAGAGGAACATCCTGCATTTGGTCAGGAATTGCTGAATACGGAAATATCCATGGGCGCTGTTCATGGCACATTGCCAGCCTGGCCTGATTAGGTTCAGCTACGATCTCACGATCTCTGGGGAACAGCCTGCACCTTTTGCACCTTTGTCCAGACCAAATTGACCATCCTCAGGGATTCACACACAGGACCCCCGCTAAGCCTGCTTTCTTTCCTAAAGCCTGTTCTGTATGACAGAAACATTTTAAAATAATCTAATTATCATGCAAAATAATTCAGCCTTGTCCCTCTCTTGCTCGGCATGTTTAAATAATTCCTGTATGGCTCAGTCCTGGGGCCCTGACATTAAAGAGCACAGTACCTTGCTTCGTGAGTAGTCTTACAGAAATCAGTGAGAAGTCTCCCTAGTGAAATACAGCTCAGTGTGAATATGGGGGTGGAATTGGGCACATGATATTTATCCATTTCACCAAAGTGCACAGGTGGCTCAAAGCCTATGCCACATGCAGCAGAGTAGCTGGGAGGCAGGTGCTGTGGGCATCTCACAGTCTTTGCTTTCATGACAAGAAAAACAAGTATCCCTTTTTTTCCCCGTTTTTTGCCATGTTGCACAGCCAGGACATTTGTGTCATATCATCGATTGTCTACATGGTGGAAATGCCCAGAGATTGAAATAAATGGCTTTAAAGGTGCTTGATGTCTTGGAAGTGTGCAGGGTGCTTTGGTCTCTGGGGAGTAACTTGCTTTTCCACTTTGAACCAGCACTTCTGATAGATTCCTGTATGTCTCCAAGCTATTTGCTCATCATTTACAGCACCCTACTTCAAGTTTGAAATGAGGTTACTAATGTTTTCTAAAATTTTTTGTTAACCGCCTTAGCCATCTTGTAATTTAAAGCACCTGTCTATTTAAATTCTCCTTCTGACCTACTAAATAACCCTGCATGATACATACAATGAAACTAATGGCTTTTGGATGGTGTTGTTGAAAACTGACTTATGAAAAATGAGTTGAATGAGCCATACTGCAGGAAATCCTTTTCAGACCCATTGGAACATGGAGCTGGGACAGCGTTCTGCTTCCACACAAAGGACTGAATTCTCAAACAATTATCACTCACTTTGCACTTGAAAAATGAGGAACTTATTGTGATTTTTCAACATCATTGGGGCCACCATGGTCCCCCCCTTCCTGGCATTCTGTGAAGAACGGCAGGGGCTTTGCATTCCACAGGTGCATGAGGAGGTTAAAAGCACATACCCTGAGTACAGCGTTACGTGAAGAGGCTTTCCACCACTCTCGGCATCACTTACTCTTATTCTTACAAAAATATACGGCTCCGTTTCTCTGAGGATGAATGGTTAGATTTTTCCAGCAGAAGCAGCTTTGCATTTTTACCTTAATTATTCCTTTACTTCCTCTGAGCCTGAACATACACGTCTGGAAAGGTAACAAGGGGACCCAGAAAATGTGGGTGGGAGGGGAAGCAATTACACATTTCTGTGGTTTTGCAGCATATTTTGCAAAGGAGTTTCTGGTGGATACCTAAGGCAGAGAAAACCCATTGGGACTTGCCTCCAAACCCCATTAAAGACTATTCAAGTGATTTAATTATAAACCACTTAAGGCGACTCAGCCAATCAAATGAGACAAGGACTGTGTATGTGAATCTGTACAGTGATACTTGCTGTGTGAATAGCATGTACCTAGATACAGAGACCGTAGAAACCACCAGCATCAGGAGTTCTCAAACTTCACTGCACCCCAACCCTTTTCTGACAACAAAAATTACTTCATGACCCTCAGAGGAGGCACTGAAGCCTGAGCCTGCCCAAGCTGCATTGCCACGTGGGGGAAAAGCCTGAGCCCCACCTCTCTGGGCACGGGGCCAAAGCTGAAGCCCAAGGGCTGCAGCCCCAGGCAGGGGGCCTGCAACCTGCCCCTGCCCCCCAGGGCTGAAGCCCCAGGCAGGGGGCCAGCAATCTGACCCCGCTCCCAGGACTGCAGCCCCAGGCAGGGGGCCAGCAACCTGCCCCTGCCCCCCAGGGCTGAAGCCCCAGGCAGGGGGCCTGCAACCTGCCCCTGCCCCCCAGGGCTGAAGCCCCAGGCAGGGGAGCCTGCAACCTGACCCCGCCCCCCAGGGTTGCAGCCCCAGGCAGGGGGGCCTGTAACCTGCCCCTGCCCCCCAGGGCTGCAGCCCCAGGCAGGGGGCCTGCAACCTGACCCCACCCCCCAGGGCTAAGCCCCAGGCAGGGGACCTGTAACCTGACCCAGCCCCCCAGGGCTGAAGCCTTCGGGTTTTGGCTTCGGCGCAGGCGGTAGAGCTCAGACTTCAGCCCCAGGTCCCAACAAGTCTAAGGCAGCCCTGGCAACCCCATTCAAAGGGGGTTGTGACCCACTTTGGGGTCCCGACCCACAGTTTGAGAACCCCAGATCAGACCAATGGTCCAAACTAGGCCCATCTCTCAACTTTCCTTCTATATGAGATAAAGACAGAGCCGTCGTCTATCCAGATGAGTCCGGATAACACTGATACTGAGAATTTTCTGCTGCACGTCAGTTGTTCAGAGCACTCTGCTAATCAGTCCCCTTCACAGCGCCCAGAGCCATTGTGTCAGAGCAGGAGGTCCTGGCTCCTAGTCCCAGGGCTAGTTCATTTCAGCATGCTGCCACACAAGAGCCAGGAGCCATGGAAACAACCCTCCACTCCCGCTGTGTGTTACCAAGCCCTGTGAGTGTTAACTCTGCTGCAGCGACCCCCAGGGCAGGCCAAGGACTGGAGACAGGACCTGCAGCACAGCACAGCAGGCTGGGGCTAGCGGTGACAGCATTGCTGTGAGCAGTGAGAGAGGCAAAGTTCCTACCTACAGCTGGACAGGAGTCCTCCCAGTCAAAGAACAATCAGCAAATATTGTGTAACAAAGTTGCAGTAACCCAGGACTTCACAGCTGTCATTCTACTGCATTCCCAGTTCACCTGGAATTCCCCAGTGACAGTGGAGAGAACAGTGAGCCTCCTCCCAAAAGGCACAAGCCTCAGCAGTAGCTGTTAATAGCACAGGTCACATGGCACAGCATAGAGCAATTCTGCTTTTAGTCAGTAGGTAGCAGTGAGGTGCGCTTATGCATCCAAAACTAGCCAATTTATTCCATTTTCTGTTACTTCGGCATTATATAAACAATAGGGCTGGTAGATTCTTTTGTGCAGAAAGTTTTCCTGTAAAAATATACAGGGAAAAATGTCAATTTTGATTAAATTCTTTTTGTCTCATTTTAACTTTGTGTCATTTCAGTTCAAAACTTCCCATGGGAAACTAAATTTTTCAAATGACAAATTTCTAACCATTTTTTTTTTGGTCAGAATTTCCCTCAAGAAAAAACCTTGGAGCTAGGACAGCCCAGTTTAACAAGTGAGGGTTTCAAAAGTGCCTGAGAGACTTAAAAGCACAAGTCTGATTCTCTTCATTTACTCTTTCATGGGAAATATTTCACAATTATTTACAAAGGTCAATACTTGTCAGAACGTTTTATTTTAAAACAATTATCAGGTGGCATATGTTGCACCAGGTCATTTAAACCACAGATAGTGGCTGCCACATACATATCCACATGAGAAATACAAGAGGGCAATTTTGCAGCAGAAGAAGAGTGGAAAGGGCCGGTGGGAGTTTCAGACGTTCGTATTCTCTACAGTGGGATGTGGGAGGAACTAACAATCCGTTTTTTCAAATGCTGAGGAAATTTAGTAAGAGAAGGCCCTGGAATCCTGCCTTCCCTCTTCTTTCACCTCACCAGTCACAGTGAATTTAATTTTCCTGCTTGTTCACTTGTTTTTGACACCATCTACCCTCCTCGTCACCCCACCACTATCCACTCTGCCCTCTGAGGCTCTCCAAGAAACCCTCTTCCCGTTTTAATTACCGCAGCGGCAGCAGGCACAGTAGCATGGCACAGCCGCATGACACAGCCAGTTGATTTCCCAGAGCCTGTCCATACTTTCCTCTGCCAAGCCCTTCACATTCAAAACCAGGGCCACCTCTCAGTGGAGGGTGAGGGCATGAGGAGCCTTCATCACCCTGCCCAGGGACTCTCATGGTTCTGTGTTCCTCTTACCTTCAGCTCATCAGCCATGTCTCCCACACCATGACTTCTCTCCACAAAGCCACACCCCCTCTGAAAGTTGTGCAGGGATGAGCACGCTCGGGGGCAATGGATGACGAATCCCTAGGCTGCCCCAAAGAATAGCAATTCAAACTCAAAGAGACCCTCAGACTAGCCAAACAAAAACATGATATTAATGATGGTCAGCTGATGAACTGAGATGTGCTTAATTTCTGATTCCCACTCCCATAGCAATCAGCTGGGCCACTGAGGTTATAATACAAGCCTTGACTGGCATTGCTAATGTGAAAACAGGCAGCAAGTCGAGCAGGGACAGGGGTGGGAGGGGGTTGGTGTCTGTGTAGAGGTGGGAAGAATTGTGTAAAAACTAAAGAATCTGCTACTTCAATGGCTGGCTCATTTCAGAAAGCAATGGGGTGTGGGGGTGCAGAGAAGGAGCCCCGGGGAGGGTGCAGGGCTTGATTTGTACTGAAAGAGGTGCCAGGGCTCAAGGAACATTTTTACTCTCATAAGCAATACGGCAAGCCCAGGAGTGCCGGGGCTATGAGCTGCCAGGCCCAGAGGTGCCAGGCTCAGCCCTGACAAAAGCCTGGCACAAACTAAGCCCTGGGAGGGTGAGAGAATCTCTACTTGAAAGGACAGTGCCGTTTTCTCAGCATCGCAGTCTGAATATCGTAGGGCCAGCTGCATCCCCCACCTTGTATAAACTGTGAAATGTATTTGCAAGGAAAGGTTTTCATTCAGACTGATGCTTTCACGCCTACTGCTAGCAGCTGCCAGCTCACAGGAAGATTCCCCCCTTTGTCTCCCCAGCAGTGCAGGAGCCCAGCGGAAGTGGCTGTAAATTCCATCTCTAGCCTGCTTCAGTGCTGTGCATGACGAGATACACCGTACAGACGTTCAAATTGTTTTGGACCAAGCCCTGTGTTTCTTGTTGCATCATATGATGCCAGGGTCAAATCTGTGCAGGGTCAAATCTGTGCAGGGTCAAATCTATGCTATGGATAGTGTACATACAGCCGGTAATGGTGTGTCCTATGGAGTAATCTGTAATGATGCTGTCATTGTGGGTAGCAAATAGTATCCTTTACCCCTGGATTAGCCCCCGCAGCTAGCTCAGGGACAGGATCAGGCAGAAAGTCAGAATCTAATACCAGTACAAGGTCTGCAACAGCTGGGGAAAGTAAGACTTAGCCAATCAGTTTGAAATGGTGGAAGGGGTGGGATACTAAATCCTGTTTATATATTTATTATCTAAAATTCCAGTGTTACCTATAGTTATAGGTCTGTATCTGTAGTTTATTTTATATGCTGTGCTTAGAGCTCTGTAGCATTATTGTACCGCCATTCCTTTTTATGGATAATTATTTTATTAAATATAACATTAAATATACAGAAATAGTGAAGCAAGTATTATAGGCATTAAGCTGAGTATGTGCAATGCACTGAACAATGGTGTGTTCAATACATTGTCTAAGAAAATAAATAGCAAAGGAGGGGCTCTGGGTGAAATCATAAAATGCAAAGGAATACAAAATTTTAATACAGACAAGTAGAATAAATCCCCATAGTCAAAAATGGAGCATATAGCCAGCAAGGAATACATGGGACAGGGTTTGATTAAGTTTTAAATTAGATCTTTGAATTCCTGAATGCACAATTCCTGAAGCAGCAGACCCGTGACATATCTGACAAGCCCGGGGTTTCCCAGATCAGTGATGCTTTCTGTTCTTTGGGAATTAGAGCTGGGCCCATCCAAATACTTCCAAGAGTCGATAGAGTATAGACTGGGACCCAGACTGTAATGAAGCCTAATGGATGCCTTTGTTCCCTCTGGTTTGTATGAGACTGGCTGCTCCAAGTGGCCTTGGATTCTGGAGAAGTTTAGCAATTTCTGTCCTGTGATCTCCAGCAAAGACAGCATCTTGGGCAGCTCTGGTGGGCCATATGTTGTGTTCACATGGTGCCGGACGTACTACAGGCCTGTGGGGGGAGTGCATCCACACATCAATAAAGAGGTCAAAAAGTAACTGCAATTTAGCATTAGGCATGAAAAGATGCGTCTTTGGATTGGCAATCACGCCTTTGCTAACTGTGCCAATGGGAAAGGCCTGCCTTAAGGCTCTGAGATATGTCACATATCCAGAGAGAGGAAGGAGAAGATAGTTGAAGAGTCAGGTAAGGATGCATGCTGAGAACTGGAGGCTGCAGAGAGAAAGAGCAACTAGTAGCAAAGCAAAATGACTGACACTACTTAAAAGGGCAGGAGAAGTGGAATGGCTAGACACATCATACTCTAAATAAGAAACACATGGGAAATGTTGATCAGAGAATGCTGGCACACAGCTGAGGTCTCTGAAAAAGAAAAAAAGAGGAAACAGAAAACAAGATGGGAAGATAAAATTTCAAAGCAAGCATTAAATGGGTAGCAGTTCCAGCTAATAGAGAGACCTGTCACGATTTTTCCCAGTAGCACATAGAGAATTGCTGATGATCATTAACACCTTTTGCTGGGGATTCCAGGACAGAAACCTTTAATCTTCTCCAGAATTTATTATCCGCAAATTCAATTCTATCAATTTCTATTTCTCTCCAGAAATTGTTCTATAAAGTTAGTAAAAACAACTGAAGCCTTAACTGCAACAACAACAGAAACCTCTTATTAATTATTTAGATTTGTAAATAATAAATACTTGGGATTTAATAATACAATATTCATTAAAGCATCCACCAGAACCACAGGGAACCCAAGTACATCAGCTTCCTTCTTATCTGTTTCTCTGGGGGTTTTTCCCCACACCACCTTCACTTCCTATGAGTAGCAGCCACCATGGACCTTTGGCACAACAGTCACCAATGGGGAATGAGGACTGAGACCCAGTTCCTAGCTCCCCAGTCTGCTGTGCAATTTCTTAGAAATGCTTAGAATTCTTTAAAATGCAATTTTTTTTTTCAAAAATGAAAGTGGATGCAGGTTTTTTCAGCAATATGGTGCCTCATTGCTCCCTGTCATTCTCTATAGAGCTCTGCTGAACACGCTGCATTGTCTCCATTGTCTCTGGAGTGAGGCTGTGTGCCACTGCAGGGATTTGTTTTCACTGGGCTGGAATGTCAGCGCACCTGCTACAGAGACGAAAACCCTGGAGTTCAAGTGCATTGGCTGCAAGGGCAAATTTGTACAGTGCCCTCGATCAGCCTTCAACTACCTGAAGGGAGGTTCCAAAGACGATGGAGCTCGGCTGTTCTCAGTGGTGGCAGATGACAGAACAAGGAGTAATGGTCTCAAGTTGCAGTGGGAGAAGTCTAGGGTGGATATTAGGGAACACTATTTCACTAGGAGGGTGGTGAAGCACTGGAATGGGTTCCCTAGGGAGGTGATGGAATCTCCTTCCTTAGAGGTTTTTAAGGTCAGGCTTGACAAAGCCCTGGCTGGGATGATTTAGTTGGGATTGGTCCTGCTCTGAGCAGGGAATTTGACTGGTTGACCTTGGGAGGTCTCTTCCAAGCCTGATATTCTGTGGTTCTATGACCACTCCTCAGGTGTGTTGGTTCTTCAAGTCTGCCTATTTGGTGAAAATGAGCAGCAGCATCCATTCCATCTGAAAGCACTGACTGGGCCAGATGCTCAGCACATCTCAGGGATGGGGCAACAAACAATATTTCCAGGGAAGCAGGAGCCGATGCCAGCTTTATGACACCTGGCATATACTTCAAAGACCATTTAAGCCAATTTTCTACCCTGTTGGCACTGCCAGAGCAAGTCAAAAGTCATGGAAGAGAGGCCAGAATGTGGCCCACAATCTCTTTCCAGCAGGTTCTCTGTCTCCACACTTCGTTTGACTTGAGAACTCAGTTCCCTACATCCTTTGAGGTTCTGCAGTCACTAGCCCTAAAGAGGGTGTAAAAGGCTTTGACACCTACGCCTATTCATCACAGGTTCTGGAAGTCTCCGATTGCTCTTTTCAGCTCTGCTCTGCCTCCCCAGATCCTGCAGGAAATGGTCACCAAGTGAACAGTGGTAAGTGTGTGTCAGCTGAACTGAAATTTGGTTTGGATTTTGCAAAACCTTAAAGGCTGTGACTTGGTTTCATAACATGAGAGGTGGAATTTGGAGGTAGGGTTCTCATGTAGACCTGCCACTTTTGGCCTTTGCTTTAGATACATACAAAACAGAGACAGAACCAGCACACAATCAAGGCTCCAGACACTAACCAGAGGGAGACATGGTACAGTTGCTCCTGATGGCATTGTGTGTAAAGTGGTGTGCCATGCCAGGGGCAGACACGGACTCTCTCTGTGGAGCTGGAATAGGAGTTGCAGTGCTGCAGGGAGCTAGCTCGGAATAGCAGTGTGTGTTTGCTCCAGCTGCTCATGCTACGAGGCCCCTTTGTACGGCAGGCATCTCATTAGGAGAGAAGAGCAGCAGGTACAATAATAGGCGGCTGTAGACAGGCCACGGTCGTAGGAATCCAAGACATCATCTCAACAGGGCCGCCTGGGATGGTGGGGGGCAAGTGTGGCAATTTGCCCCAGGTCCCGGGCACCACAGGGGCCCCCACAAGAATATAGTATTCTATAGTATTGCAACTTTTTTTTAATGGAAGGGACTCAAGAAATTGCTTTGTCCCAGGCCCCCTGAATCCTCTGGGTGGCCCTGCATCTTAATGAGATGTTGGCCTTGAACGGGACATTCCTATCATGGAGAGATTAGAAACCAGGTGCATTTCTTTTTGGTATCAGGTGATGGCTGCTGCCCATGGCTCCCAACTGGGAGGGCAAACATCAGGCCTGGTGTTTCCTGGGCCTGCACCATATTGGGCCTGCTGCTGACATTCATGTATATCAGGAGATGCGCCATTGAAGCCATCGAGTCACACAGGGAGAGTGAGAGGAGAGTTGGGCTCCTTGTCGCTGGCAATCAGCACCACTCTCACTTGGAGATATCTGCTGGCCCAGGAGTCTGGCAATGGCTCTGTTCACTCAGAGCAGGTTTTCTCCTAGAGCTCTGGAAGCTCTAAAACCAGCATCATAACTGCTGTGTGGAGGGAGAGTCACAAATCTGTACCCCTGCACCAGCGAGATGAAAATGGCTACAGTGGGTATGATTAAAAAGAAAACATTGACTGCAGAACAGCATGAGCCCCCTGCTGTACTCTGCATTCCAAATGCAGGAAATGTCCCTGCAAAGTGAGTACCATAGGGCAGGGCTCATTCACTTGCTTAATGGCACTCTCTGTACCTCAAATTTTGTAAATTAATTATTCATGACTTATACAAGGCTTTACAGTGAGAGGTGGCTGCATTCTAAATGGAAAGCAATCCACCTACGTTTCTTAATCAGTCTTTCTTATGAATGGTGGATGCTTGAAGCTGAAGCAAAAATCATCAGCAGCTATATTTATTGGCTAAAATGTTGCTGTATCCAAGCTTAAGTAATATCAAACACATCTGCCAGCAGCTATAAGGATAAGAAAGGAGAAATCTAACCAGTGCAAAATACATCATGTTTATCACAAGTTTAAAACACAGAAGCAGCAGCCATGAAAGGATTAAATCCAGGACACCGTTATTCCTTTAAATGATCTTTAAATGAATGCTGTGTGTCTGAGAAGGGTATAAGACAAAATGGAAGGCTTGCTGTGTGGATGCTTTTCTTCAATTTGTTGCCTCTTTTATTCAATAGCAGTGTTATAAATCTTACTCATTTCATTCCAGATAAAGGGAGACAACATCATAGGACCTCTGCATCTTTGAGCGGGATATCAAGAACGGGACTCCTCATTTTCTGTAAATAAATGGTCAAATAGACAGGAATCTTCTCAAGCTTCAGGACTCGGAGAATATGTTAATGCATGTTCCAATCTGACAAGTGTGAGAGAGAGCCCAGATGAGCCTTCTGACTGCTCAGCAGCCTGTGACTAGGGTGGGGCTGGGAGAAGATGATTTGGGGGTCAGGTGCTGCCATCTTTATTCATACTAAGAGCCACATCACCCCAAGAGTAGCCCAATGTGGGGGCAGGGAAGGGGCAGAATACATAGCATGAGTAAGGGGGACACAATTGGGCCTGTTACATTTTGGAAATTAAAAGCATTCCAAGCTATTCATTACAGACTTACAAGCACTAGCTCATGAATTGGGACACCAAGGTGATTCCCCACAGCTTTTTAAGTATAGGAAGATAAAATTTAGGCTAACTTGTTAACTTGATTGATGAGCACTAACTCTGGAGTCCCATTTCACCCCCAGAGAGCTGGGGAAAGTGCATTCACTCCCACTTCACCTGAGGGTGAAAAGGCACAGCGCCTGTCCTACCGGATTGGAACAGCTGTTTTGAGGTAATTTCAACATATCTTATGCTTCGAACTCAACAAGCCAAACCCTCCATAAAAGCAGACAGCAAGCATATTAATCTCTTTATTTCCTATCACAGCTATTTATGTGACATATTATAAAAGCTAATTTGGTAACCTTAGTCAGTACTGGGCTTGCACTGGTTAAAGACTTGTCTCTCTGTGAACCGTGTGCCTAAAGAGACCATTGAATAAAAACAAGTGTTTTTTAAAAAGTGTATGAATGATAAAAAAAAAATCCCATTTTACAACCGGAAGCTTGCAGATTATTATCTGGGTCTGTTTTCACTTGATTTCTCACACTGCAGATTTACTTGATTACAATGAAATACTGGGGTAAAATGGTTCTGGGGCGGGTATGTGTAAAGTGTTGATAGATTTTACAAGTCACAGACCCATTTTCATACACACAGGAAATGTTACTATCTATTGATGTTTCAATGTTACATTTAACTATATAATAAATGTAGCCAAAGCCAAATTCCAACTCCTTCCATGAAGCAAAATATGAAGCAAAGAGCAATGTGAGTAGTGAACCCAACTGGATACAATCAGAAAAAACCCAAAATTTCACACACAATTTGAATAAAAATAAACTTTTGTGGAGGTTAGAAAGTTCTTCATTCCCACGAGCCTGAGCATGTCCTGGTGTCAGACAGAACCAGAAGCTGCAGTGCCATGAGGACAACTGCTCTTGTGCTATTTCTGAGATGACTGAACCCAGGAAGTGGTGGGAATCTAAAGGCAGGGCCTGTTCCCATGAGAGTTCTAGCTTCATTTCTACTGGGGTATATGTTTAGATAAGCTTTGGATGAGCATCTATATTTTCATACGTGCAGATATGGATCTCTATAGATAGCTATTAGAGCAAAAGCTGGTAGCAACCTCTTACAGAACATTTTCAGTTATAAAAGATTATTACAACCTTTATTTGAGAAGCTTTAAGCTTGGCCTTGGCAGGAAGGAATTTTGCTCTACAGTTGTCAAGTGGTATGCAACACAGCAGCAATGTTCCTCTCAAGCTCTCTTCTTCATATTTCAGGATGTCTTGAATCTGTCTCTTGTAGTTACCTCCCTATATTAGGTCATTTGAGATCTAGGACCTGATTCTCCACAGCCTCATACTTGGTTTTAGCCTTTGCATCAGTGCATAGTGAATGCAAAATGCTCGCACTCTGGACTGACACTCACCGTGCTGCTCTGGCAGGTTTTAAACCCATTGTGTTCAGGTGTAAATGAGGACAAAGGTGCAAGACCAGCCCTTAGTTCTAAATAGTTGCTTGTGGCTGTGAAGATGTGATTGTGAAAAGATCACAAGTCAGTGAGTTACTATTCACTCAAAAAGCTACAACCCAGTGAAATCACCTGGAGAGTTTTGCCGATTTCAAACATCAAAGACTTTTATACTTTGTCTCTTCTATCTCTCTAGGTATTTATTTGGCCTCCATCTCCACAAGAGCTGAGCACCTCACAATTGCTAATGGATTTTGCTGGGTTTGTCTTGTTTCCTGCACCCCAAAGAACTTCTGCCCAGAGATTAAATGTCTCCTTTCTGGGAAGCTGTTTGGTCACTATAAAAGCATTTTAAAACTTGCATTTTTATGAAGTTTTTATTTTGCAGAGCCTGAGAGATGGGCACTAAATAGAATATTAGTCAACAAAGGTATCTATTTAAAAAAAAACAGGTTGACTCTGATTAAATGCAAATACTGAATTAAGCTTCATTTCCTCCTGAATCCAAGGTGTCCTTCTCCAAGGCAATACCTTCAGGACTGACCACTCAGCTTCCCTCCCATCCTATGTAACAACAAGACCTGACTAGAAAACAGAAAGGGAAAACTCACATTCTAGGGCGATAAACAAGCTATCTGTCACTATTTCAACTGACCTCCCCAATGCTGTTCATATACTGAGAGAGAGAAATAAACAGCCAGTCTCAGAAACAGACTTTTGCCAACTGCAGAGAGATTAAATTGGCAGAAAAAGAAATTGTATTTTTCAGTTTCACAGTGGGTTTTACCAGCAATGGAAACTATGAAAATGACTAGTTCGGAAATGTCTAATGCTTTGTTTCTGGAGTGTGCCCATTGTCCAAGGTACAAGCAGAGATGCCGAATGGTGTCAGTGCTCTGGGCATACATGGCCTGGGAAGCAGTGTCTTCCACCCAGTTTCCTCTCTGTTTGGAGAGTGGCAGTTTGCACATAACCATAGTGTAGACAATGTATAAACTGTTGAGAAAGAAGAAAATCACTTTGGGCTGAGAGCTTTGTCTGAACTTTGTCCTTTTCTCAAGCAAAGGAAAATATTATTTCACCCTTTAAAGAACCACACATAATAAGAGGCGAAATGTCAAGACCAGTGTTGATATAAACCCCCAAGGAAAACAAACATCCATGTGGCTTCTCCAAAAGGTCTCACTCCTCACCCCTCTTCCCTAGTTTAAACAGATTTAGTAAGTGAGGAGGAATGGGAGGGAGGGGGGCTTCTCCAGGGGTCAATTCTAAAGGCCCTCTGTAAAGGCCCAATCTGGTACATAGCCTTTAAGAGGATGCTTAGCACCTGGCAGGATTGATCCTTCTGGGGTGGTGAAACCTCAGACTTTCATGATGAAAGCTCTGTGAATAAGACAAAGGCATCTTAGCCACACATGACAGGCATTTACAGGCCCATTTTCCAGTGTCATGTCATATTGTTTCCCTACACCAGAGGTTTACAGAAAATGCCACTTACTGCTCAAGCAGATGATGCCACACTTGTCAGTACTTTGAAGAGGCTTTCACTTGCCTGACCGCAGTGAAATGGCTTAAAATAGTACATCTGAGAATCATGTGGTCAGAAGAGCAGAAAGACACATTGAAAACGGAGATGTTATATTGTCTTTCTTACGGTATTTGTGGGTCTTTGGAAGAGTTGCATGGGGTATAGTCACACAAACCTTGGTAACTCCCCCACTGTCTTTCATATGAGACATACAGCTAAATCCTAGGCAACTCAGAAGAGATGAGGTGATGCATTTTTGTGTAACAATGTGCCTGTGTTAAGTGGCTGTGTATGCTATTTGTACGCCAACAAAAACAAGAAGCATATACCCAAGGTCTGACTGGATCTGGAATAGTTAGCATGTGCCTCTATCCATTGCCAAGAGGAGACTAGCCCCAAACCGGTGCTGTCTGCACAGTACCTCTGTCCTGCTCCCTTTGGGGCAAGGCAAGGGCTAGCAGCAGCACAGTTCAGTCTCTCCCTGGGGGTAAGAACAGCAGCTGTGCCTGGTAATGCCTAGAACCCGGCCACTCTCCACCCATGCACATTCACACTGGGGACAGGCACAATCAGCCGTACTGCCCCGTTTTGTGTCTCTTCCTTCTCCCAGAGCTCTGGGCTCCTTGTGTTGAGTGACTGGGTTGGCTTTGCTTTGGACCACTGATCAGATTGCAAAGTGTATGGTGGGCTTTAAATGACATTCATTGTGGTGGAGCACCCAGAGCTGTTCAGCAGGTGGCCCTGAGAAATAAAAGCCTGATTACTCTGCTTTGACTGGACAGCACAGAGACAACAATTTCCACCTCCAGCAACAATAATCACCACATTATGCAGCACAAAAGTACAAAAATGAATAATTAAAAAATACAGGCTGGCTCTGGGAGAGACCCTGTTATTATGCACATCAGAAACAGGATAAATCACAAGCAATTCAGAAGCCACTTTCCCAGGTTCACTCATAACCATCTTGGTATTTGGAGTCCCATTGGGAGCCATAAACGACATAGAGTCCACATTATAAAAATAAACATGAAGTTAAGTGGCAAGGATTCATTTACACCCAAAGGGGAAACACTTCACTGTTTACAGTATTGGTTTTATACAAACATAGCAAATTTCACCTTCAAATACATCCCCAATTCTAGAGGGAGGGGGATACTGGGTAACTGTACTTATTGTCAAAGCTGCAAGGGCCACTAAAGAGCATGTTGTCCTAGACAAGGTCTTGACATGCTTGAGCTCCTGAAGAGCTCTATGCAAAGTAAAGATAAAAGGCAAAAACGACAGTGCCTGAGGCTGAAGTCCTTGCTTCGTCTTTATTCAGTCCTTCTTCTTTCTGAATCAGAGGGGCAGTCTCACTAGTCCTTGAGATTTTATCACAAATCTCTTGACACTTGGTGCTTTACTGAAAGGCCCAGCTCCTGGAGGCAGGTGATGATGTGAGAATCTCAGCTTTCATTGTTTTAAGAAAGCAAGTTTCTAGCCCTTATGCTTTCAGAGAAAAGCGTGAACATATGACACCCCAAGGGCTCAAAACATAGAAGACAAATAAAAAGACCACAGATTTTATTGTTTAAGATCTCATGATTTTTGGAGACTAAATTTAAGGGATTTGTCTAAGGATTTCAGAATTTAGCCTCAAAGGATTATACCGCCCAAGAGTGAATGGGAGCAGACTTATATTTCTTTCTCTTTTTCCCTCAGCAAAAAATAAAACCAAAATGTCTCGAAGAAGCCCAGAGCAACAGTCAAAGTGATTATTCCAAGAGATATTATTAAATATTGCTAGTCAAAATGCAAAGTTATTAACAGCGTGATTCATTTGGGGTGGGGAAGAGTGAATGGACTTTGGTTGCAAAATTGGATTCTTAGCAAAATGCAGGGCAGGCCCAGGGGTGATTGACTGGGATCAGAGTCCCAGCACTCGTGAAAACAAAATCAAGTGCAGCACTTTATTCACCCTGAGACAGAGCCAACATGCCTTTCTCCGGCAGAACACCCACTGACTTCAACCTCTTCAACTCCGTGGCTGTTTTGCCTGAATGAGAGCTACAAGATTCATCCCCTGTACATGCTGTCTAGTATCCCTGTCTAAATCAAAATCTTACCTGCATCTTTATTCTGATCACAGGCTCTGTTTCGATTAGTTCTCTAAACAAATGTTATTTGGACATGTGGTGTCATGGGAGGATATTGCAATGGCTCCAAAATGCTTTTCACCAATAAGAAACTAGCATTTCACTGAATCATGCTACCCTGTAATTCAGTTTGATCGCAGCAAGCAAAAACTCCATGGGGGAACGTGCCCAGGCAGTGATATGTTCCTTGGTATCAACATTGTTTTAACCTCTGGAAAACGGGTTAAAATTAAAATCAATGGCACTTTCAGCATCTCTGGCATGACTCTTTCATTGTGTATAATCACAGCACAATCTGTTGTAATATCAACAGATGGAGCTAGGTGAGAAAAGAAAGGTATGGAGGGAATCGTTTCTCCCATGGTGCAGATTTAACTCTTGATTTGACCTGATTAAGGACAGATCCCCAATTTAGCTCCTGAGGCTTTGAAAATAACAGAAGGAAATAGTGATATGCAGCCTGCTGGAATTGGACCCAGTGGGAAAACAATGACAGCTGATCTCATGGAAAAGTCAAGAGTGGAGCCAGTCCATACTTCAAAGCAAACTAGGAGCAGAGGGATTGGGTGCAGGGGTGGGGAGGTCTGACCAGGGAGGTTGGGAAGACAGCAGCAGGGAGAGGCGGCTTCAACACTACAGAACCTTCAAACCCCTCCCCCGTACTCCAGGATGATTCCCCAAGGGACGTGGTTTTGTCCTTGGCAACAAAATCAGGATGTGCCTTTGATATGACAGCCCGGTGCAATGCACCAGGAACTGGTGAGATTGGTGCCATCACTCATGATCAAAATGCATCACTGGTGATAGTGCCAACCTGATGGTTGCAACAGCACATTCACGGAGGGTGAAATTCACCCCTGCTCAAAGGGCCGTCAGAGGCCGCCTAAGTATCATTTAAGCTCTACAGCTTTAATATGCAAACTTTGCTGAGTATCTATCCATACCCTGCAAACTGAGGGCGATGGGCACTAAAGCAGCAATGATAACAAATAATTAATTGATAATAATTAGCTGCTTATTTATTTATTTGTTGAGAAATGACAGTTTGCTCAGCACCGTACAAAACATGTTTCCTGTCCCAGAGACCCTACAACTTGGGACCTTATCCTGAAAATATTGGCTCTGCTCACATGGGCACAGTTCTTCACAAGGATACATGTTTGCAGGATTGGACACATATACAATTTCTGTGCATAGCATTTAACAGGCATAGAGAGAGACAGAGAGACATTTTTATGCCATATTGTGTGATGTCTAGTAACTTGATCCAGCCAGGTGTCTGTCCTGTAATCACACAGTAACTGTGGTGGCTCTGGTGCTATTATTATTTGTATTACAGCAGGGCCTAGGAGCCCAAGCTGTGGACAGGGCCCTAGTGTGCTAGGCGCTGTACAAACACAGACCCAAAGAGTTTACACTCTACGTACATGGGTTTACCCTACTGTGCTATTTCTCTCTGTTTCAGGATCATGACCCAGTTTAGTAGGGTTATGGAGATTCAGCCAGACCTTGGGTTATGGAGGGGAAACAAATATACTTGACAGAAAAATCAGGGAGTAAGTCCCTGTTTCTCCATCTCATACAATCCAATGTTATCTCACCTTTCACTTACTGATCTATGCTGACTACACAGCAGACCTCAAAAGCTCTGGAGAGTCAGGCCAGGTGAGTACCAGGGTGATGGAGCAAAAGCTCCTGTTTTCTTTGCTGGCCTAAGTGAGAGGAATTTGTGCCAGATGGAACTCTTCTCTTTGAGTCATAAGTGAGCAAATTCCAAGCCACCAAGACGGGGGACTGTGGTACTGGAGGTGTCACACTTAAGATGAGAAATAAAAGCAAGGTCCTGACGACTGATGGGCATGATAAAGAAGCTATGCCAGTTTTCGCATAACAGCAGAGTGTTATGATCTAAGTTAGCATGATAACAGTCAGCCAAGATAACACTCTACCTAAATTCTCCTTCCAGTTTCAATTCCATACAACAGTCTTCATTTTATGCCCTAAATTGCTCTGTACTGTTGTTATAAGCTATTGAACAGTTGCTGTTACACCCTAGAAGTGCTGCATTTCAGTGGTGGGTGAAGGGATTCCTGCATAGTGATAGAGAGCTTTGGGGTCTCTTGCAATGAAAGATATTAGAGAAAGAGGAGATTATTTTTGTTGTTTTATTATTTCATTTTATTATTGGGATCAGAAATGCAAACTCATACAGAAATCTCTACGCATATACAAGAAAATAACCTGACATGATCCCAAGCTTCTTCCTCTGTATGTTTATTCTGGGTCTGTAACACACATGAAACACGTCAGTGTCACTCCCCCGGCGCTTGGAATTTTGAGAGCAAAGTTGTGGAGCTTGGGAGTTCTCTCACCCAAGTTCCAAACGAGACACCAGCAATGGTTCAAAGCAATTGTGAAAGAAATCCCAAAGATCTAACCTAATGCATCAGCTAATTAAATGAAGTGTTAAAATAGAAATTAGGGGTCATATTCTTCAATCAGTTACACACATAAAGGGCTTTCAAGGCTGTGCGGAGAGCAGAATTTGACTCTTTAAGGATTTCCCATTCTTTGCAGATTAACTGAAATGGGACGGCAGCATAGATTGCTTCACAGCAGAATAACTGAGCAAATGCAGCTCATTATTTTGGTTTCACTCCAGTCTTGTCAGTTTCCTCTCTGCTGGAAGTAGGAGTTCTTTACTGGGACTAATGTTGTGATGTAAAAAGATTAAGAAATATCTGGTCACACAAATATGCAAAAATCTAGGATGTATTTCAGGTCTCTAAAAATATCCAGAGGGCAAATAAGGAAAGGACAGAGAGCTTCCAGTTTTCAAAAAACAAACAAACAAGCAAACAAAACCCATTTTTTCACAATCTATAACTACAAACCAGTTATGCCATCAACTCTAAAATGTAGCATTCAGTAAAACCCCTGGCAAACAAAATAGTAATTTACAGTTGTAGTTATCTAAATGTTCTATACTTAACATTTTAAATACTAAATTCTCATAAACAATGTTGTCAGGTTGATTTGATTCCAACTCTATTGTTGTTATTATTTCTCAAAATAAATTTGACTTTTAAATTTATTCCCTTTGTTATTTGGTTGTTTAATTTAGTTTTGATTTGTTTTAAAGGATAAACAGAAAAGGCACATTCATTCTATCCAGCAGGCTTTGGCCAAAACAAATGCACATCAAATACACTATTTAAACAGAAACACTCATAAAGTTTTAACAAGACACCAAATAATTACAGGACAGGGCTAAAGTCCAACTCTGTCTGGCGTCCAAAGGTTTGACGTATATTTAAGATAAAGATCAAATAGAATGTGCATTGGCATTATAATATCACCAAGCCTCCTACCCTCAGTGATGCATCTACTTTTTCAAGGCCAATAAATTTTAATGCACTTGTGGATTTATATCAAAATCACATAAAATGTTCTTCCATAGACTATTCTAAATGTTCTAATACAGGTTTTATGTTCTTTGTTCTTCCAACATACATTTTAACACAAGGGCAAAGTAACTAAATGAATTAAGATGCATTTTTAAACATAATCGTAGCTTTCAGTCAAATTTAGAAAAAAATTTCTCTCTCATTATTTGTAAATGGATTCTGCCCCTTTAATTAAATCTGCCCAAAGGTTATGGCAAGCAGTTAGATCCCAGATTTGATCTGTCTGTAAAGAGCTCTAATCTGAGCCTAAATGGTGTCTGGATTTCAGCTATCTATCTGTGTCTTCATTATTTAAGACCCATTTCCCATTGGTTAGGTGGTCTTGGGGTCCAGCAGTGAAGCTACTGATGTCTTTTCACACATTTTCTCATCTCTGCCAACCAGATGTAGTGCTTTTCTCTGATGATAACTTTAGTCCTACAGGCTGTTTAGCAACATTCAAGAGTGTCAATGCAGATGGAAGATTAGCAGACTAAGAGACAGGACACTCGTCTTGGCAAATCAGAGCCTCTGTGGCCCTGGATGAGTGACTTGTCCCCCTCTTTCTGCCTCACTGTCCATGGGCTTATTCTTGGCTTCCTGCCTCACAGCAGCATTATAAAGGCTAGTGTAGTTTGGGTTAGTCCATGGCATTTGCCCATAGACCTGAGCACTGGGTGGTAAGGCCTGCATCAGACCAAGGAGAGCTCCAGGATGAGACTATGCCTCCGGATTACAGGGGACTGGCTGGTCCTGCTCCCTTCTCTGTGCCCTGCCAGCTCTATGGGCTGGTGTGAGAGGGGCAGGCAGGTTGCATCCTCTGAGGGTGCATTGGGGGAATAGCCCAGACACTTCTCAGGTGCAATTGTCCCTGCCCCTTATATGAGTGTCTGCAAGTGGAGCTGGGTGGGGAGGGGGTCTCTGCCTACCTGCACTACTGCCAGTACAGACCTGGCCCTTAATATTTGCATTTGAGATGTGCTCTGAGCGGGCTAATTATTAACAGGGGCGGCTCCAGGCCCCAGCACACCAAGCACGTGCTTAGGGCAGCATGCCACAGGGGGTGCTCTGCCGGTCGCCAGGACGGCAGCAGGCAGAGTGCCTTTGGCGGCATGCCTGTGGAGGCTCCGCTGGTCCAGCAGCTTCCGTGGACCTCCTGCAGGCGTGCCTGCGGGAGGTCCACTGGAGCCGCGGGACCAGCGACCGGCAGAGCGCCCACTGCGGCATGACGACGTGCTTGGGGTTGCAAAATGTCTAGAGCAGCCCCTGATCATTAATGACATCCCTGCCTGGATTGGGTGCTGGTTGGGAGTTCTTCAGGTCTGGAGGCTTCAGCAGGGTCCATGTTTTGTTTTTGTTCTGTACAGCACCATGCGCACACTTAGTGCTCAGCACACAAGGGCAGGGGGGCCCCAGCCCAGTTCAATAGTTAGTTTCATAAATTCACAGCTTCCAGGGCCAGATGGGACCATTGTGATAATCTAGTGTGACCTCCTGTAGAACACAGGCTGGAGAACTGCTCCAGAACCATTCCCAGAGCAGAGCTTTCAGAAACACATCCCATCTTCATTTAAAAACTGAATCCACCACGACCCTTGGTAAATTGTTCCAGTGGTTAATTACTCTGTGTCAAAAATGTATCCCTTATTTCCAGTCTGAATCTGTCCAGCTTCCACTTCCCGCCATTGGATCAAGTTAGACCTTCCTCTGCCAGACTGAATGGCCCATTATTAAATATTTGCTCCCCATATAGATACTTATAGCCTGTAATCAAGTCACCCCTTAACCTTCTCTTTGGTAAGATAAAGAGATTGTACTCTTTGAGTCTACAAGACATCTTCTCTAATTCTTTAATCAGTCCTATGTCTCTTCTCTGAACCCTCTCCAATTTAAAAACATCCCTCTTGAATTGTGGACACAGGATTCCAGCAGCTGTTGTGCCAGTGCCAAATACAGAGGTAAAACAACCTCTCTATTCCTACTTGAGATTCCCCTGTTCAGGCATCCCAGGATCACATTAGCTCTTTTGGCCACAGTGTCACCTGGGGAGCTCACGTTCAGCAGATTATCCGAGACCCCCGAATTTTTTTTGCAAAGTCCCTGCTTCCCAAGAGAGAGTCCCCCTCCTCTAAGCATAGCCTACATTCTTTGTTCCCAGATGTATACATCTACATTTAGCCATATTAAAATGCATATTGTTTCTTTGTGACCAGTTTGCCAAGTGATACAGCTGCTCTGAATCAATGACCTGTCCTCTTCATTATTTACCACTCTCCCAATTTCTGTGTTATTTGCTTTGATTTTATGGGTTTTTTTCCAGGCCATTGATAAAGATGTTAAATAGTGTAGGGCCAAGAACAATTTCCTGTAGGACCCGATTGGAAACAGAGCTGCATGATGAAGATTTCCCATTTACAGTTACATTCTGAGACCTATCAGTTAGCCAGTTTTTAATCCATTTAATATGGGACATGTAAATTTTTATCTCTCTAGTTGTTAATCAAAATTTCTTGTTGTACCAAGTCAAACACTTTTCAGAAGCTTAAGTATATTACCTCAACACTATTAACTTTATCAGCCAAACTTGTAATCTCATTAAAAAAGATATCAAGTTAGTTTGACAAGATCTATTTTCCACTGCCCCATGTTTATTTGTATTAATGTTTATTTGTATTAGTTCATTAGTAATCAAGGCCTGTGTCAATCACTCCGTTATCCTACTCAAGATTGATGTTACACTGAAAGGCCTATAATTACCCAGGTCATCCCATTTACCCTTTTAAAAACTGGCACAAGATTAGCTTTCTTCAAGTCTTCTAGAACTTCCCCAGTGGTCCAAGACTTACTGAAAATCATTATTAATGGTTCATGTAACTCCTCAGGCAGCTCATTTAAAACTTTTGGATGCAAGTTATCTGGATCTGTTTATTTTTAGATTTCTGTCTTTAATAGCTTCTGTTTAACATCTTTCAGAGATACTAGTGGAAAGAGTATTATCATCACCATGTGTTTTCCCCAAACATAGAACAGAAATATTTACTGAACACCTCTGCCTTTTCTGCATTATTATTGACAATTCTACCATTTCCATCTAGTAATGGATCCAAGCTATTGTCAGGATTCTTATTCTTCCTGATATATTAAAAAAACTCCTTCTAACCATCCCCTTATATGCTGGCCAGGCATTTATATACATATATATAAGGTCTGTCAATTAATCACAGTTATCTCAAAAAAATTAATTGCAATCAAAAAAATTAATCATGATTAATCATAGTTTTAATCACATTGTTAAACAATAGAATACCAGCTGAAATTTATTAGATATTTTGGATGTTTTTCTACCATTTCATATATATTGTATTCTGTGCTGTAATTGAAATCAAAGTATATATTATTTTTATTACAAATATTTGCACTGTAAAAATGATAAACAAAATAAATAGTATTTTTCAATTCACCTCATACAAGACTGTAGTGCAATCTCTTTGTCGTAAAAGTGCAACTTACGAATGTAGATTTTTTTTGTTATATAACTGCACTCAAAAGCAGAATAATGTAAAACTTCAGAGCCTACAAGTCCACTCAGTCCTACTTCTTCTTCAGCCAATCGCTAAGACAAACAAGTTTGTTTACATTTACAAGCCCTTTTCTTATTTACAATGTCACCAGAAAGTGAGAACAGGTATTTGCATGGCAATTTTGTAGCAGGTATTGCAAGGTATTTACATGCCAGATATGCTAAACATTTGTATGCCCCTTCATGCATCGGCCACCATTCCAGAGGACATGCTTCCATGATGATGATGCTTGTTAAAAAAAAAGAATGCGTTAATTACATTTGTGACTGAACTCCTTGGGGGAAAATTGTATGTCCCCTGCTCTGTTTTACCCGCATTCTGCCATATATTTCATGTTCTAGCAGTCTCGGATGATGACCCAGCACATGTTGTTAGTTTTAAGAACACTTCCACTGCAGATTTGACAAAACACAAAGAAGGTACCCAACGTGAGATTTCTAAAAATAGATACAGCTCTCGACACAAAGTTTAAGAATCTGAAGTGCCTTCCAAAATCTGAGAGGGACGAGATGTGGAGCATGCTTTCAGAAGTCTTAAAAGAGCAATGCTCTGATGTGGAAACTACAGAACCCGAACCACCAAAAAATAAAATCAGTCTTCTGCTGGTGGCATGTGACTCAGATACTGAAAATGAACATGTATCAGTCCACACTGCTTTGGATTGTTATTGAGCAGAACCCATCATCAGCATGGATACATGTCCCCTGGAATGGTGGTTGAAGCATGAAGGGACTTATAACTCTTTAGCGCATCTGGCACGTAAATATCTTGCAATGACGGCTACAACAGTGCCATGCAAATTCCTGTTCTCACTTCCAGGAGACATTGTAAACAAGAAGAAGACAGCATTATCTCTTGAAAATGTAACCAAACTTGTTTGTCTGAGCGGTTGTCTGAAGAAGAAGTAGGACTGAGTGGACTTGTAGACTCTAAAATTTTACATTGTTTTATTTTTGAATGCAGATGGGGTTTTTTACATAATTCTACCTTTGTAAATTCAACTTTCATAATAAAAGAGATTACACAAATTAAAAAATACTATTTCTTTTGGGCTTTTTACAGTGCAAATAATTGTAATCAAATAGAATACAAAGTGTACAGGGCTCACTTTATATTTGTGTTGCAATTGAAATCAATATAGTTGAAAATGTAGAAAACATCCAAAAATATTTAAATAAATGATATTCTATTATTAACAGTGTGATTAATCACCATTAATTTTTTAATCGCTTGAGAGCCTAGAGAGAGAGAGAGAGATGTCTTCACTTCCTCTGTAAACCAGGTTGGGTTTTTTAACCAGCACAGCCTTCTTCCTCCTCTTACTGGTAGCTGGACAAGGTTAGGTCATTGACACGTGTGATGCTGGTACTACAATGCCAGGTCTCCACCTCCAGTAATATAAGTTACCCAGTTACCAACCTTTACAACTTGATCATGAATCTCATGATATTTTAGTGTTTTTCTTAAAGCTCCAGCTCCTGAAGGCACATTAATGCCTGAAAATATCAACTTTCAGTTCTTAATAAGAAAGACATTTCTAGCCCTCCTGGTTACTGAGAAAAGCTCAAAAACATGACCTGAGTGCACACTCAACGCCTCAAAAATCAGAGGAAAATTACAAAGAATCTCAAATTTATTGTTAAGCTTTCATGATTTTTTAGCCAATCTCATGATATTTTGGGGGAAGACTCATTAATATTTAACACTTGGAGTTGGCAGTAGAGAATTTAATAGAACTTTTGCAATTTAAATCAAAGCAGGCTCTGCCTTTTAAGTGTTCCCGTCTCCACCTGCTGGTAAAGTGAAGCTAATCTATTGGCCTTGGCTGGAATAAGAGAATTTAGTGAAACCAAGTTCCCTCTGGGGTATTTTTCCTCCAAATTCAGGGCCCACCCTTGTGTTACGTGCACACTCTATATCCCCACTAGGCACTCTGGGTGCACAAGGAATGCAGCATTGCACCCAGCAATATATTTATTGGCTGATGCTGCCTTTTAAAGTGGTTTATTTTTACCATACTGAAATCACTGTAGTAATACAGCCTTTCTAAAAAAATTGCCTCCTCTATCATTTTAAAATATATAAACAACTTTTAAATTGTTTTCCCTGGGCACTGGCAGGATTAGAAGAGCAATTCCAAAGGTGAAAGGCCCGTAATTAATCCAGTGTGCCAATCAAATCCCATCAGTTAAACATATTTCATTAATATTTGTTTTTGTAATGTTAAGCCACATTATAAACATTTTAATAGTTCACATCTGTCTCTCATTGAACAATTGTAATTGAAATTAAAACTCTAGTTTTTCCAAGGTAATTGTATTTTAGAAATGCATATTCTTGCCAGTGGATGAAGAACATTTTCAGCCATATATCTCTAAAACTGCAGAAGACTCCTCTTAACTAGAAATTAAAACAGCACATCATGTGTCCTTCATCTGATGGGAGAGAGGAAAACACTGTTCTGAGACTCCCCTTGGGACTGAGGGTGAGAGATTCTGAATGTAAAATTACAAGGAGAGGCATAGAGTGTTTGTCTGTCTGTTCTAAGGTAATGAATCCATATGAATTGTACATTATTTATATTGCTTGCAAATGTTCAGAAACTCTTTTGATTTTTCCTTAAATCAACAGTGGCTATCGTGGCAAAGAGGATGCTGCAGAATTTAACAAGGTAGCACGACAATTGTGCAACATTTTCCTTTTTTCACTTTGAAATGTAAATATACAAAATTTGCCAGAGGTTTCTTCAGATCTGTCTCCTTTTCTAATTTTAACAGCAACGTTTTGATATTTTGTTGGTAAAATATTTCAATAATTAAGCACCATCTTTTCTGAGCCTTTTAGGTAACAGTCACTGCTGCCAAAAAGGCCAAGACAAAGAATTTCAACACCAACACAACAAAACTAAAAATCGGGTTCTATCCAATGTTCAAGTGTAGCTAGAACTCAAATAACTGAGACTTTGGCTTTTCATGTTCCAGCTATGAAACTCCTTCAGACTAGCTTGACTGGGTTTTGGCTAGAAATAACTAAACCTTAATATATACCTGATCATAAATTCTGTGTGACCCATAATCCTATTTACTCTACTGCTTTCACTGCTCTAGACAACAGATCTATGACATCTCCCTTTAACACTTTGCAACACCCTTCAAGGTAAACTTCTGGAATCCCGTCATGTAAGGAAAAAACGAATCACTGTAAACACAGAGACATAACCAGTCTTACTCTACACTGCTGTTGTGAATATACTTATTTATGGAGCTCCGTAAATGCACATGATGTTTTTATGTGTTTTCAACACACATAAAGACCAAGTCCCTGCTCTGGGCCAACACATACAGCAAGGAGTGGAGATGTCATGTGTTCCAAAATCACACAGGAAGGGGCTGGAAGGAGGAGAGAGGTTAGTGAGGCTGCTCCAAGCATAGAGACTGTGCTGAAAGGTGATGCAGAGCTGCAGCTGGGAGGAGCCCAAAGAGGCAGCAGAAGGAGGCAGGGGAAAACAGGGCTCTTCGAAAGTGATATAAATGTGTAAAAGCCCATCAGGCTGGGGATTAACTTTGCCTTTCAAAAAGAGCATTATCTATTAACTGAAGCTGTTTCAAAGATTCCAAAGCCAGAAGAACATAAAAACATCCACACTTGTCTGACTGATGGTCCACCTAGCCCAGCATCCTGTCTCCGACAGTGGCCAGTACCAGATGCTTCAGAGAAAGTGAACATGGTAGTTTCAAGTGACCAATCCCGTTATCCAGCCCAGCTTCCAACAGTTGGTGATTTAGGCACACCGAGAACATGGGGTTGCATCCCTGATCATCTGGCTAACAGCCATTGATGGACCTATCTGCCAGAGGGGACTAGTCTGACAATCTTGTCTGAACTCCTATATAACAAAGGTGACAAATATTTCCACAATAAGCCCTAGAGCAGATCCTTTAGAAAAGCATCCACTCGATCTAAAAATTGTCAGTGATGGAGAATCCACCATGACTGCTGGTAAATTGCTCCAATGGTTAATTCCCCTCACGGTCACAAAGTTATGCCCTATTTCCAGTCTGAATCTATCTAGCTTCAACTTCCAGCTATTGGATTATGTAACACCTTTCGCTACTAGACTGAAGAGCCCATTATTAAATATTTACAGGGCCTAGGAGCATGGAAGTATTTCTACCTACCTGAGAAAGGTGCCAAGTTTGGTACAGTATATTACTGGGAAGACTAGATGGGGATTGGTGAAAGACCATGGGTCTTCAACCATCTGGCCCTGATTTGGGAAAATATTTTGGCATGGGCTTAAGTGCTTCTCTATTAGCAAATCATTTAAACATAGGCTTATGTGATTTGCTGAACAGAGATGTTTTCCTGAATGGATGACTTCAAGAGACCAGCTTTATGAAGGAAGAAACTCTGTCCCATATGTAATAACTGAATTCTCTGGAAAACTAGACACCCTGGAAGTGCAGGTTGACATCATGTGATCTATTACAGCCGAAATCAGTAGTGTAAATGCCTGTACTTATGAATTTACATTTAAGACTTGACAGCTGATTTTTAGAAGGCAGATTCTGCTTGTGCCACCCAGTTGCAGGCAGATTTTTTACTTTCTCATATGTGTACATAGGTGACAGCAAACTTGTCCAAATGTGCAGGAAAAGTCTATCATCTGTGCAGACAAGTGAACTTTTTGTCACCTATGTTTGCAAGTGATGTGTAATTGGCTGTTCTGAGAGCCCATCAAAAATTTCTAGAGGAGCCCCTGCAGTCTTTCTGATGTTTTCAGTCCCCTCATCCACAGAATGACTTCGTGCACCACACAGGTGCTAAATGGCACTGCTGATTCAATTGCGCACATTTATCAAATGGCCTCAATTTTCATAGTAGATTCCACTCCCTACCCCACCCTCATTTTCTAGACACATTCAAGTAAACATTGCAGGAAATGTACCGGGAAAGACTGTGCCTAAGTACCATGAGAAAGCAGTTTAGAACAGAAAAGGCCAGACAGGTTCTAACATCATTCCCCACACCCTGCCCAGTTATTGCAGATGTTATGTTTTCTATGGAGACCCAGTATGTACCACAGCCTCAATGAGGGACTGAGTGTGAATGTCACAGCTTTAGAGAGCGCACAGCAGAGCCCAGATATGATTTCACTCAGATCAAAGGGAGGTGCTGAAATAATTAGAGATGAGTCAAACTCATTTGAGTTAAGAAGAGTTAACTCAGCTAATCTGTCATTGTCCAAATGAGGCTGATGCTGAAAGCATCATTTTTCCCGATAACCTTTGAGCCTCTGAGCTCCGAATTCTTTCTGGAAGTGGCCTTTAGCCAGGACTGCTCAGGAACCAGGTCCCCACGCAGTATTTACATAAATTTAGTTCTCTACAAAGGTGACTAGAAATAGCCTTGGACATGGTGATGATGAAGGAGAGTGACTGAGTTCTCCACTCAGGGGCTAGTGGTTGTCTACAGTGGGATAGGACCATCTTGCAACACCAAATAATTAGGAGCACTCTGGCTAAGTAAAGCGTGGGTCTGGTGTTCAGGGATCAAAGCCCTTATGCCCCATAAAGAGCTCCTGGGGCTGAGGCACCAAGTCTGGTCTTGCCAGCATCCAGCAGGCAAGATAAAACACTGACACAGGAGAATGCAGAGGAAAAGAAAAGCTGCCAAGACAAAACACATTTTCTTTCTTAGAATGGCCAGAGGCTTCGTGCGCATCTTTCCAGCGCTGGGCTGGCACCAGGTGAAATCAGTCCTAGGTGTTGGATCACATCATACAAGGGATCCTCCATGGCAAACTGTCAGGCAGACTGTGTTAGGAAATCTGGAAATGAACCCTATGATCAAAATGGAACTGACCATGGGGAAGGCAGAGGACTGCAAAGGGGCCAAAGGCAGGGTGGGGGTGAAATGAGCCCTCACCACCACAAGATGTCCCTGAGGCCTTTGACAGGACAAAGTTTCAGTCCTACTGTTTCCTCCTCTTCCAGACTCTTTAGTCCCGGCTTGCATGAACACGATGTTACCTTCTGTGCTGCACGTGTGCACCTCAGCGTTGAGCTCCCCTCGCTAGGCCGCCTGGGCTCAGTCCTGGAGCGAATCCTTCCACTTCTGCATTCTCCAGTGACAGCGCAGTAAGGACTAATGCAAAGCAGAGCGAGCTGCTCTGCTCGGCAGGTTCACAGCTCTCGCTCACGGGGATAATGACATGGAGACGCCTGACAGTTTTGGCCAATGCTTTCCCCGTTCTATATGGTCCTTTCTCATTTGCATGCAGGAACAGAGGGCTCGGGGCAGGACACAACCATTCTCCACGCGCAGGCTTGGGCCAGGTTCTCTCTCCTGTTACTATCAGTAACAGCCAGCGGCGATCCCGGGGTGCAGCAACATGGTGGTGCCACCCCTGGGCGAGCGGGCGGGAGCGTCCACGGCCCGACTCCCGAGGCTCTGGCTGCGGCCGGGCAGGACTGGGCTGGGGGACCTGTACAGGGCCTGGGGGGCGCAGCTCTGGCCCCTGAGCTCCTGGCAGCCATTGCTCTGCAGCGCTCACCGCCCCGGGAAGCTGAGGGGCCCTGGTTCCAGGTGAGGACCGAGGGGCAGCCCGGCTAGCCAGGTCATGCAGAGCCCCTAGCTCCCTGGGCCATCCCGCGTCTCTGGGAGGCCCGAGAGGCCGCCCGCGGCTGGAGCCAGGCCGGGAGAGGGGCAAGCCCCGTCGTGCGCCCCTGCAGCGAGGAGCCTGGCTCCCGTGACCCCCGGCCCGACACCCCCGGGCCTGCGTCCCAGCCGTGACCGCTCCCTGGCCAACCAGGCCGTCTGGGCTGTGTCCCCACCCGCGATGGCGAGGGGCCGCTGTACGCCCGGCCCCGGGCAGCCCCCTAGGTATCCAGCCCTGTCCTGGCGGTGGGATGGGCAGGGGGCGACGAGCTCTGCAGCCCGCTGGGCTCTCCGTCCTCCAGTGCAGAGACCCCCGCCGTCCCGAGCGCGGCAGCCCTGATCGCCCGGCGTCTCCTGGCAATCGCCCGCTGGACATGAGCCGGGCGGCCGGAGCCCGCGTGTCCGAACAGCCTGGGGAGCGGCAGGCGGCGGCCAGCTCGGGCCGGTGCTGGGCGTGACCGCGCTCCTGCCTGCAGGGGCGCGGGGGGCGTGAGACGCCGCCCGGAGAGCGCGGAGCTCGCCCGGGCCCGTGGGCTCGTTTCCCCGCCGAGGCTCGGACCACGCCGGCTGCTCAGCCGCACTGCGATTAATGGTGAAACGCGACTGCAAAGCCGGAGACAAAGCCGGTCCCGCCGCTCAGCGAGGTGTCCCCGGCAGGTAGACACGGCACAGGAGGTGCCATAGAAACCCAACCAAAGCGTCTGGGCCCGGGCTCGCCTGGCGGAGGGTTTGCTTAGCTCTGACAGTGAACGGCGGCCCCGCAGGGAAGGGTGCGGAGGTGGGTGTTTCAGTGCGGCCCGCAGGGAAGGGTGCGGAGGTGGGTGTATCAGTGCGGCCCGCAGGGAAGGGTGCGGAGGTGGGTGTATCAGTGCGGCCCGCAGGGAAGGGTGCGGAGGTGGGTGTTTCAGTGCGGCCCGCAGGGAAGGGTGCGGAGGTGGGTGTTTCAGTGCGGCCCGCAGGGAAGGGTGCGGAGGTGGGTGTATCAGTGCGGCCCGAAGGGAAGGGTGCGGAGGTGGGTGTTTCAGTGCGGCCCGCAGGGAAGGGTGCGGAGGTGGGTGTTTCAGTGCGGCCCGCAGGGAAGGGTGCGGAGGTGGGTGTTTCAGTGCGGCCCGCAGGGAAGGGTGCGGAGGTGGGTGTTTCAGTGCGGCCCGCAGGGAAGGGTGCGGAGGTGGGTGTATCAGTGCGGCCAGCCCTGTAAAGCGGAAAGCGGCGCTCGCTGCTTTGTGTTTTACAGAAACAATTGACTGGGTGCGGGATTTAAATGAGCAAATCAAAAGGGATCAGGAAACCCCTTAGCCTGGAGCCTGTGAACCAGGGATACGCCAGGCCCGCTGCCCCGAGAGCCTGGGGGCCCCCACAGGCCTGGCTCCCGCTGCCCCGGGCTGGCCTGTGAAACAGGACAAACCCGTCGGTGCTGCTCACGGAGCCACGGCCCTGACGGTGCGGAGGGGACCGAGACAATCCCTAAGTCTTCCTAAGGACAGGTTCGTGCTCCCCTCTCCAAGCTGGGGTGAAGAACCCTCCAGATGGAAAGCACCGGGCGGGGCGGGGGCTTATTTTAAAACGTTCCGCTAAAAAAAGCTTGGAAAAACCATCCGTTTGCTTGTGACGGTATTTCGCGTTATTCACTCCCATATGGCGTTTATTCTGCTGCTTCTATTAACGTTAACGAAACCAGCCCCGCGATGTAACTTTCTCACTCTCCTGCGGAAGGAAAACTGAACCAGGAGGCGCGTTTTGAACTCCCGAGAGGAACCGTTCGGTATTTTACACCGCAGAAGTAGAGACACACACACAGGCGCCGGGATTCGATGGCCTGATTGTAGCCTCAAAATCCCCCGGTTCGACCCTCGGTTTCTAGGCTATGGAGCGATATTTCCGCTTGTAACAAAAATCTAAAGGAACAATAACGATAAGTAAATAAGAATGAACCCGAGGGACCGAACCATCCTCCAATCTTCCCGCGCGGATCACCCATTGCTGTTGCATTTCTGTCTAAAGGCAAACCGAGAAGGGGGCTCTTCCCAAAATGCAGGCGCGAGTAGTCTCTTTTCACTGGGGGAAGGAAAGGGGGATAAATGGTTTTTCCTCTGAATTACAGCAGGCCCGGACTGCGGAGAGCCCGAAGAATTAGCCCCAAACACCAATACGCGCAAAGTTTGGCTCCTTAAGGTGCGATTCGAATTGTTCTGTTTTGTTTTAATGCCTTTTCCTTTATTCTAACTACTAACGCAGCGCAGCTTTGCTGCGGCCATCGGTGGGCCAGACCCGGCGGGGGATGGCTGCTAAGTAGCCCGAGTCCTATCACGTTCCTGAGGCTCTAAGAACTGATGATCATTTCTCAGCCAAACGAATAGTTTGGCCCTGCAAGGACGGGCTCTTGCGCCTGGTCTTTGCGCGCTGCACGCGTCTTTCCTCTCGTTTTCGCTGCCCCAAGCCCGGACTCCTTGGCCCTGGTTCGCTCCGGTTCGCCTGCCCCTGCCCCGACACTGTTTAGGGAAAGGGGAGCCGCCTGGCAGCCCGCGTGGGCTCCCCATCAGTGCGGCCGGGCAGAGACGCCCCGCTGCCCCCCCCGTCCTGTCTGCTCAGCCCCGGCCGCGGCGTGCGCCCCCAGCCCTGGGGCTCCGGCCAGGCTCGGTCATTGCCCGGCCAGGCGCTGGGTTGCTTCCGAAGGTGCGATGCCCGTGGCACGGCTCCGCTCCGAAGGACCGAGCCAGCCAGGCCTCTCCCTCCCTCATGGCCCGAGCTGGAAATGCAGCGGGGAGTCGGGCCAGGAAGCGCGTGTCCCCCTGGCTCCGGCTTGTGCCAGTGACCCGGGCGGGTTCTCCCGGGCCCGCCTCGGGCAGGGCCGGGCCACCACACACCTGTTCCTGCTCCATCACCCTCTCCGCGTGGCCGCTGGCCTGGGGATCTCCCTGCCGGGCGCTTGCCGGGTGACCCTGGCGGTCGTGCCCCCCGTGAGGCCCTACCGGCCCCGTGCCGCGCTGCGCTCCAGGCTACCCGGGCCCACAGGAAAACGCGCCATAAAGGCCGTTCCAAGGCGTTCCACAAAGCGAGTAAATCTCCCAGCAGCTCCGTTCTGAGCGGCCGGGCTGAGGCCGAGCGCTGAGCGCTGCACAGTTGTTTGCTAGTTATTGTCCTGGACTCTGCGCGCGTCTCCACGGCCGGCCGGGGGAAGCGTTCGCCGGCGGCCTGGCCGTGGGAATCAGGGGCGCCCGGCCGCTCGCCTCTGGTAGGGCGGAGAGCAGCGGGCTCGCTGCGATTCCAGCTCAGGTGCGAGTCTGCGAGGAGCTGAACGCGCCGAGGGCCGGGCAGGATTGTTTTCTTAACTCGCCTCTTGCACTTAGATTAGAACGGAACTTTTTTTTCTTACCTCCGAGGCTTGAAAATAAAAATAAAGTAAAATAGTGATCAGGAGACCGACAAATTTCTCTCCCGATAAAATAATTTATTCGCGTGCCTAGTTCTACACCTCTGCTGACAACTGACCTCGGTCCAGCGGCGAAATGAACTGCAATCGGCTGCAGCGATGTGTGTGCTTTGTGCCTCTCGTGTAAACGAAAACAAAATGCAACAATTGTTTCCCCTAAAATCGGGGCTAAACTGAAAACGATTTTCCTTCGTGCCGGCTGCACTGGGCCAGCCGGGGGCGGGAAGAGAATTCACCGACCGAAAAGTCACGGGCGGCGCACAGCAGACACGCGCCTGCTCCAGGACAGTCCGGATCGCTAGCAAGGGGGGGACTGGTTCGTTTACATGTCACTTGTCAGGTTTAGTGAGAATAAGCGGGTCTCCCGAGCCCGGTGAGTGCTTGTCTGGATCCGGGCAGTGCCAAACGTGCGCATGACCATTGCTCTTACGAAGCGCCTCTCCGTCTGAGACACTTCTGCAGAAAGTGACCGATCGAGATTAGATGTGGTGCAAAGGAAACAAAGGGGGAGCCTCCAGCTTTGGGTCACGCGTGAAATGAGCTCGGCGGGGCGCGCAGCCTATGCTGCTGTGGGAGACGGGTTAAGCTGGGCCGCTAGGTCTTATCCACGGGGCTCCACAGCCCACATCCCGCCCCTCTTCCGCCTCCTTCATCCCTACACCCCCTCCTCCGTACCCTACTGCCATCCCCTCCCCATCTCCCTTCCTCCATCCCTACACCTCGCTCCTCCCTACCCCACTGCCATCCCCCACCTCCACTACACCCCCTCCTCTCTACCCCACTGCCATCCCCTCCCCATCTCCCTTCCTCCATCCTTACACCCCCTCCTCCCTACCCCACTCCCCTTCCTTCATCCCTACACTCCCTCCTCCCTACCCCACTGCCATCCCCTCCCCACCCCCCTTCCTCCATCCCTACATCCCCCTCCCCCACTACACTCCCCTCCTCATCCCTTCCTCCATCCCTACACCCCCCTCTTCCCTACCCCACCGCCACCCCCTCCCCACCATCCCCACACATCCCCTCCGCCTCCCACACCTGGGGGCCGGGGCAGCATATTTCTGTGCAGAGCCTCCCCCGCCGGGGCTGGAGAGTGGAGGGTGGGATCTCCGCAGACTGGGGGGCGGCGGGGGGCGGAAGGGCGCCTGAGCTGTGCTGCTTGACCTGATGGGGCCGAAGAGGTAGAAAGTGGCCAGGGGAGCAGCCCTGCTGCGAGCGCCTGTCCTTGGGGAGAGCAGCAGGCCCCCAGTTCCGGGGCTGACTCACGGAGAGCCCCACTTCAGCCACCTGCACTGCCCCCAGCGCGGCTGGAAGTCCCTGCTGCGCGGGGCTGGCTGAGCTGAGCCGCCTGCCCAGAACCAGAGGTGGGCGGGCGCTGGGCATCTGCTGCAGAGGGTTTCTCAGCTCAGCGCTCTGCGTTGTGCTCTAATCTAAGCAGAGCACCCTTCATATCGGGCTGGTGCCCCTGGTTCGTGAGCACCTCACGTCTGCTGGGGAGAGGGGCCGTATTTCCCGCAGCCAATGTCCCAGCTCAGAGGCTCTCAACCGCGCCACACTACTGCCCTTGCAGGGCTCTGGCTTCTCTTGCAGACTCCAGGTTTCACCTCATTTGCTACAAAATCAGACAACGCCACACAAACGTCACTGCCGCACTGGTACCGGGAAATTGCTGCCCCATTTTGTCTATGAAAGTGTAGATTGTCCTGAGCGCGCTAGTGCCCTTTTTAAAGCCAGCTGTAAAACTAGGCAGGTCTCTAGAGAAGCTGATGTACCCCCGGAAGGCCCTGCGTGCCCCTGGCTGAGAACCACCGTGCTAGCCTGTCCTGTCCTTGCCTTGACTGAGCCGTTAGTCCGGAGACAGAGCTGCGCAGAAGAGCCAGGTGGGGTAAAGCGAATGAGGTAAAATTACCTCAGTGGCTGAGAGACAGAACAAGGCGTAAGAATAAAGGGTCAGGCTCATCATGGCCAGATACGAGCAGCTCTGGGGTCCGGCACTGCCCCAGGGACTCTGCCTTGTTTAACAGCATTATCGGCTATTTGGGAGAGAGGGTGAATGGTGAGGCGGCAAAACTTGCAGATTACACAAAATGTCACTTTCGCGGAGCTCCCGCGTGAGATTCACAGGGCGGGTGCGGTTCGGGGCTGACGCGTGCCGCGCAACGCCCACATCGGGGAGATACATTGGAATGAATCCTACGAGATGTCTGTGAAATCGCCCCGGAGAAGCACCTGGCTGGCACGGTGCAAACAGCAGCTCCAGAGACAGCAGGGGCCAGAAAAGATCAACCAAACGTTAGGCTGTGAAAAGGGTGAGACGGAAAAGTAGCACTGAACCCATGACAATAGCGCTATTCAAATCAACGGTGCCTCCTCCCCTGGGATGTGGGGAGCAGTGTTGGCCCCACCGTCTTGCGACACACAGAGCAGAAACCGAAGGGTTGCAGGGACTGGGGAAAAACACTATTGCAGACCTGGGTTAGAAATTCATTTGGTGACACGGAAAAAAAAGGACTGACTAGAGAGAGGAGAGCTTAGAGGGGACAGAGTAGAGGGGAAACCATCCCTGATCTCGAAACGGTCAGGACTCTGCTGCCTTTTCGCATAACACAAGAACAAGGGGGACCGCCAATGAACATAAGAAGGGACATTTAAAAAATTGGTGAATGAAAGGGCCTTTTGAACCAACGCACACTTCGTTAGTCTGTGGAACTCCTTGCCACTGGAAGCCATTGAAGCCCAGGTTTAGAAGGATTTAGTAAAGAATTAGTTTATGGCCCCCACATGTTTTATCCCAGCGAGGTTCTCGTTAGCCGCGTACGTGCTTCGGGGCAAAAGGCGCAGCAGCCTGGGCCTAGGGAGGAGCTGGGGCAGGAGATTCGCTGTTCTCGAAGGGGTTCTGGCCGCAGGTGGAGGTAGGAGTTGTCTGGCAGAGCTGGAGTGTGAGGCGTGCGCCTTTCTGGCGAGGCCCAGCCCACAGGTGCGGCAGGTCCTTGGTGTCCGGCTGCCCCTGCGGAGGTGGTGGGGCCAAGCCAAGCACCGCCGCGCCCTGTGTGCGAACCGGCCTGCGCCGCCCGCAGCTCCCTGCGCCCGGAGAGCGATGCGGGGTGGGGGATGTGCGGTGATCCCAGCCCAAACAAACGGCGTCCCGCTGCCCTGCGCTGCGGCTCCTGGCGCGGTCCGGTGCCTGGGGAGGCGATGCTGAGCTCAGGGGAGCCTGCGGATTTGTCCTCAGCAGCTCCTACAAGCAAACGGCGCCTCGCAGCTTGTGCCTTTAATCAGAGTAAACGGAGTCGTTCCTCCAGGCCCCCAAACACCGACACAGGCCGGGCCCGGGGAGTCACGCTCCGCCGCCCGGGTTTCTGGCGGTCCCCCGGGAAGTTCCGAGGGTCCGGGCCAGGCAGTTTCCTAGCGGTGTTCCGACCCCACACAGAGACAGCATCGGTCTGGGGTGTCAGAGCCCCCGCCTTAATGCTGCAAGTCGAGCGCTCGCCCGCGCCCCTTGTTCCATGCTGCAGCGCACTGCCTTGGCCTGTCAGTCCGGCCCGCTTCTCTGCCCATCCCAGCCAATGGCAGTTTCGCCATTAGCTTTGGGCCTGATCCCAGCGAAGCCGTTGCTGTTTTTTGAACTAGTTCCTCTGGTGGGGGAGGATTGGCATGTAGCGTGGCACAGATCTGGTCCTTGACTGGCACTGGCACACTTCCCCTCCCCTGCAGAGCCGTGGCCAGGGGCCAGGGCTGGAATTATCCAGTAACGGACCAGGAGTGTTTGTAGCCTGGTTGTGAGCTCCTGGTCACACTGCCTCCCCAGGAAAACAGTGCGGCTGGGATGCCAGTGATGTCCAGTCCTAGAGGCAGAGCCTCCGTGGTGTAAACTGGTGCAGCTCCATAGCCTACTGAGAGGATCCCAGGGTTTGGCTGCTGGCTGTCTCCATAGGGAGAGTTTCCCCAGGGGCCTAGCCTGGAGCCTCCCTGGCTCTTGACCCCAAGTTCAGCAAGCTCTGCCTGAGAAACGCCTGGGGGGTTTGCCTGCTCTCGATATAACACCAGGGGTGACTCCTGGGGAGGGGGGTGCCCATAGACTGCAGCTGAGGGCCCACTGGCAGGCTGGGGCAGTCCTGGTTTGTTCTGGTGGGCCGGGAGGCAGGATGGGCAGGAGGGAGCAGGATAGAATCATAGAATACAGGGCCAGCACTTCCATTTAGGCAGCCTAGGCAATCACCTAGGGCGCCAGGATTATTGGTGGGCAGCATTTTGCCGGAGGGGGCGGCAGGCGGCTCCGGTGGAGCTGCCCCAGTCGGGCCTGCAGAGGGTCCGCTGGTCCACGGGCACCACTGTGGCAGCTCCACCGGAGCCGCGGACCAGCGGACCCTCCGCAGGCACCACTGCAGCAGCTCCAGCAGAGCTGTGGGACTAGGGTGTGGGGAGGTGAAATTGCGGTGCGCCTAAGGCGCTAAAACCCCTAGCACCAGTCCTGATAGAATATCAAGACTGGAAGGGACCTCAGGAAGTATCTAAGTCCACCCCCCTCCTCAAAGTAGGACCAATCCCCAACTAAATCATCCCAGCCAGGGCTTTGTCAAGCCGGGCCTTAAAAACCTCTAAGGATGGAGATTCCACCCCCTCCCTAGGTAACCCATTCCAGTGCTTCACCACCCTCCTAGGGAAACAGAACAAGGCGCAATGGTTTTAAGTTGTAGTGGGGGAGCTCTAGGTTGGATACTAGGAAACACTAAGGAAAACACCGTCATCTGAGCCCCTAGAACCCTTCACGTGACAGCTCCAAAACCTTGGCCACTGAGGAGTCCGCAGGAGCCAGGCCCTGGGGTTTGCGGGGCAGCGGCGCCAGAGGCTTCACCAGCCCCTACCCTCTAATTAGCCAAGCGCGTGTCCCCGGCGCCCCGCAGGACACCTTCCCCGGGGAGGGGCCGCTGCCAACCCCTGCAGAGCGCCCGCTGTCCTCGGCTCTAACCCTGCGGATGTCCCAGGAGAGCCCGGCTAGGTGCGAATGGGCGCTGCTTTGCGGGACCCAGGCCCGCGTTTTGTTCACAACCATCATTTGCGCAGAAGAGCGAGTGACTCTGTGGATCCTGCATTGGGAACTGCAGCTTCGCGCCTTCTTTACACGTGTCCCTCAGTCGGAGGGAAACCAGAGCGGGGGGGATTATTCGGTGCCAATGACGGAGCTCGTTTCGGGTCAGATTTTACCGGTAGGAAACGTAACCCTCAAGATCCCTAATTTACTCCGCAAACCGTTTCACACCTTTCAGCTCCAGCTGTTCCGGGCCGGTGACGTGGCGGGCACCTATGTCCCATGGTCCGGTTTGTTCTGCTCGATTGGGTGATAGCTGTGACCTGACCGCCGGGTCGTGCACACGTGGGCTCGGTTTCGCGTGGATGTGGGTAGCGTGGGAGGGCCGGGCGATGAGAATTATTCACAGCAAGGTGCACGAAAGGGAGCTGGACGGAAGGGATGCAGCCTGGGAGAAGATTGCGGGATTGGAGCTGTCAAGGTGCGTTCGGATTCACAATAGCAGCGGGGAAGTTTGGAGCAACGTCCAGTGAAAAGGGAATGAAAATATCCGCAAGCGCCATTGCTAACAGGAGCTAGGGCGGGGGGGTCCCACTCACGTCTGAGGACTGAAGGGCACTCATCTCTACTCTCTAATGGGACTTGTCCGCTTGCACGGGGCCAGGTGGCCTCCCAGGAGAAACGCTCCGCAGACTGCGGGGTGCAGAGCGGAGCAGGGGCGGGGGCGGACACAGGCCTTATGGCCACAAAGGTTTGGGTCAGTGATGCCCCCGTCAGCGCTCCCCAGAGGAGCCGTAGCAACACATGGCCTGGTACCTAGTCAGAGGCTTTCTCGGTTTCCACAAAAATCCCCTTTTCTTGAAGATTTCATAACTCCAGAGGGAGGGACCGCCCCGTCGGTCTGGTCTGGGCACTGATGGGACGGGAGTGTTACCGCGTTTACACGTACGCAGCTTGCAGTCAGGGCTCCGCAGTTCGCTTTGTGTGAGGGTTTTCCCAGGCAGCGCCGCTCCCGGTTCCCTGTGAATCACTGAAGCGTCTGCATGAGAACGTGGAACCCAAATTCTGTATCTTCCTTTCTCCAACGCAGACACTGAGGTGTGGACGCCGGGCAGAGGGAGAGCTGGGAGTGGGTCCCGGAACTGACACGGCCCCTTGCATTCCGTATCGGGTCGGGCTTCGGGAGCCCCGGGCTCGGCCAGAAGGACAGCAAGGTGCACTAAAGGAAGTTATTTGACAGGGAAATGAAATAGGACGAAAAGTTAAAATAACTCGACGGGTCCGATGGAGCCAGATAGGGCCGACGTGCGCTCCCCGGCCCCAGGCGCTGGGGGGGGGAGGGCCGGAGGCGGGAGGAGCTGGGCCCAGCGCCCCCCCTTGTCCTGCTCAGTTCAGGGCGACGCCCTGGCGTTGCTAATGCTGCAGTTAGTGCTCGGGGGTGCTCGGTCCCCGCTGGCCGCCGTCTCTGCCTCGGACAGGCCGGAGGGTCCTGCAGCGCCACCGCAGCACGCGGGCTGCGCATCCCCCCCGCCACCGCCTTCCAGGGGAAATGCGGAGACACCCCAGAGACCGACCGGCCCGGCCCCAGAGCCAGGTGACGGCTCCACGGCCAGGCCCACCCTGCAGCCGGCCAGCAGAGGGCAGACTGCACACGGTCAGCCCAGGCCGGCTCCCAGAGCCTCGACAACTGCACAGGCAACAACCAGAGCGGAGACTAATGACACACACACACACAGCGGAGACTAATGAGACACACACACACACGCGCACACACACACACACACACACAGAGAACAGGAGGCAAATGCGCACACACACACAGGAGACTAATCACACACACACACACAGCGGAGACTAATCACACACACACACACACACACACACAAAACAGGAGGCAAATGCGCACACACACACACACACAAGAGACTAATCACACACACACACACACAGAGCGGAGACTAATGACACACACAGAACAGGAGGCAAATGCGCACACACACACACACACACACACACACACACGAGACTAATCACACACACACAGCGGAGACTAATCACACACACACACAGAGAACAGGAGGCAAATGCACACTCACACACACACAGAGCGGAGACTAATGACACACACACACACTCCGGCGACTAATGACACACACAGCGATTAATCACACACACACACCGGAGACTAATCTCTCTCTCACACACACAGAACAGGAAGCAACTGCACACACACACAGAGCAGAGACTAATGGCACACACACACACACTCCTGCGACTAATGACACACACAGCGGGATTAATGACACACACGCCCACACCGGAGACTAATCTCTCTCTCTCTCACACACACACACACAGAGAACAGGAAGCAAATGCACACACACACACACACAGAGAGCAGAGACTAATCACACACACTCACACATCGGCGACTAATGACACACACACACAGCGGAGATTAATGACACACACACATACACACACACAGAGAGAACAGGAAGCAAATGCACACACATACAGAGCGGAGACTAATGGCACACACACGCACAGGGGGCATGAAGCTAATTCACACACACACACACACACACACGGGGGCAGAAAGCTAATGGCGCACCCACACAAAAACACATAGTAGGAGGTTCATGGCGTATGTATATATATACACACACAGGGCAGGAAGCTAATGTGTACACACACACAGCGGAGACTAATGGCACACACACACGGACAGAGCAGGAAATCTAATGCACGCACACACACAGGGAGAAAGAGCAGGAAGCTGATGCACATACACACAGGGCTGGAAGCTAATGTGTACACACACACGCACACACATACACACACAGAGGGCAGGAAGCTAATGGCGCACACGCACACACACACGGGTAGGAGGCTTATGGCCTATACAGAACACACCCAGAGCTGTAAGAGGCGAGTGGCGCACCCCCCCCACACACACAGTAGGAGGCTTATGGCCTATACACAACACATGGAGAGCTGTAAGAGGCTAGTGGCGCACCCACCCACACACCCACACACACACACACACACACACACACACACACGGTAGGAGGCTTATGGCCTATACACAACACACCGAGAGCTGTAAGAGGCTAGTGGCGCACACACACACACACACACGGTAGGAGGCTTATGGCCTATACACAACACACCGAGAGCTGTAAGAGGCTAGTGGTGTGCGCGCACACACACACACACACACACACACACACACACACGGTAGGAGGCTTATGGCCTATACACAATACACTCAGAGCTGTAAGAGGCTAGTGGCGCACCCCCCCCACACACACACACACGCACACGGTAGGAGGCTTATGGCCTATACACAACACACCAAGAGCTGTAAGAGACTAGTGGCGCACCCCCCCTCCCCACACACACACACACGGTAGGAGGCTTATGGCCTATACACAACACACCGAGAGCTGTAAGAGGCTAGTGGCGCACCCCCCCCCCACACACACGGTAGGAGGCTTATGGCCTATACACAACACACCAAGAGCTGTAAGAGGCTAGTGGCGCACCCACACACACACAGACACTGCAGAGGCTCATGGCGCACCCACATATGCACAAGTTTCACTCGCCACGAAGGCTCCCTCGGCACAGCCCGGGTCGGTAACACGGGCCCAGCCGAGTCTCACTCCTCCTCGTCTTAGCGGCCTCGGGAATGATGCTCCGAATTGTGTAGTTCTCGCCCAACTCGGGGCGAGCCCTGCCCGGTCCCTGCACACAGCGCCGGGGCGCGCACAGAGCGGCTCGAGCAGGTTTCCTTTGGGTTGATTTCGATGATGGATTTTTATGTTTTAATGGTTTGATTTAAGTTACAGACGTTGAACGAGCCGCCTTCGAATCCAGGCGGCCGGCCGCGCTGAGCACGGCCTGTGTAATAGTCACACGCGGTGAGACGGTAACAGTTACAGGCTTTGCTCTGATTTCTGTCGGAAAACTGACCCCCACCCCCAGAGCCGGAATTAACTGGGCGGCTGTGAGCCCGGACCAGGGGGCTCCCCTTCCCCTCTGACCTCTCCCGCCGCCCAGTTGGGAGTTTTAATCAGAAGTTAGGGAAACGCTTGGAGTGAAGCGAGGCCGGCTCTAATTTTCCTCGCCACTGTAGGAGATAATTGTGGCTGGGGTCGGGGAGCAGCCCCCGGCAGGATGGGAACCGTAAACAATGCCAGCGAGAGGCTCTTTCTGCGCGGCTGAGCTCTGAAATCCAAGCAGCGTCCAGAGTTAAATAGCCCAGGGTTAGCTGCAGCGGGTTCCAGCGTTAAATTGTCCAAGCCAAACCCCAACAAGCCTGGTCCTTTCCGAAAGACTGAGCTAAACCGTGAATTTCGGTGCGAAACCGGCCTGCGAAGGGCTTTGCCTGCAGCCCCACAAACAGAGCAGCCAGTGGTCACCCTTAACATTTGTCCTGCTCATTGAACACCAGCGGGTTCGCTTGGGCCCCTTCCCTCCCAGCCACAGCAAACCCCAGCACAGAACTAGGGTGACCACATGCCCTGCTTTTATAGGGACAGTCCCCAGTTTGAGGGCTTTTTCTTACATAGGCTCCCATTACCCCCCACCGCCTGTCCCAATTTTTCACAGTTGCTGTCTGGTCACCCGTGGACTCCTGGCAGCAGTGGCTGGCTCACTCCCGGAGGGGATCCTTGCCCCGCAAAGCAAGGGGCGGCTGGGGCGGTAGCCGAGCCTGACACCCGCACGACGCCGGAGCATTATTTTGTCTTTTATTGTTTGCTGCGTTTCCAGTTAAGAAACACACAGTGGGCACAAGCCCGTGGTTCAGAGCGGCCCGGTGTCCAGCCGGCCAGGCGCAGCACGGACCGCACTCACTGGTTCTAACTGCCCCGGCAGGACTTGGCCGGCCCGTACAAGGCCCTTGGGTAGCCGGCAATGCGGGGCCGTGCGGCCACGCTCGGCCATTCCCAACCTACGGAAATACAGACCCGAAAATATCCGCTGGCCGCGCCAAGCCCGGCTCGCGGGGAAGATGTAAACGCGCCCAGCTGACCCCTGCATTCGTTGCGCTGAAGCCCGCGGGCCGCGCTCCCCGGATCCAGGCGGGGAAGGGCAGCGGGGAGCTAATGCCTGTCCCCTGCCCTAGTGACTCCTCTGCTGCAGAGGCGTCCGAGCAGGGAGGCGGCCAAGAGCGCAGCCCCGGGCTCTGCTCAGCCCGCGCAGGCCCAGCGGGACCGGCTCTCCCCACCAACGTGCGGGGCCCCCAGCAGCTCCGCGCTTCGCGGCCCGAGGTGACTAGCTCCGCTTGCGGCCCGTGGCCAGGCCCTCGGGCCTCCTGCCCCGGCATCTGCGGCTCTCCAGCGGCATTAGCCCGCGACCCTGAATCCCTCTGAAGTCAGGCAGCGCAGGGCCGAGCCCCGCAGCCGGTGTCTGTTGGGCCAAGGCCAGGCCACTGATGGGGCGCAGAGCCCTGGTCCCCAGCAGCCCGGCCCAGCGCCCCGTCGGCTGCAGGGGGGTGCGCTCAGGTTACTCCCCAAGGTGGGCCAGGCGGCAGGAGCCCATCTCGGCAGCGCAGGCCAGATCGTGCGGGATCTGCTGGTGTTTCAGCTGCCAGCCCGGGCCGCGGAACGCAGGTCACGGGCACCGGGCTCTGGGGTTGGGGTCAGCCCGGCTTCCGACTTTGGCGCGGGGGGAGCCCCGCGGGAGCTGTGGCTGTGTTTCGTGCCAGGCCCCCAGCCCGGCTCTGCTCACAGCCCCGCAGCCAGGGCGCCTTAGCGGGCGGGCGTCCGGGCTGCGCTCAGGCAGGGTCTGCGGGAAGGTGCAGCTCTCGGCCGGGCCCGTAGCCAAGGAACCGCGGCTCTGGTGCCAGGACAGTGCAGGGGCGCCTGTGCCCGGCAAGGAGCAGCCAGCGCCAGCCCGTCGCGGCTCTGCTGGGGGCAGGTCCCGCTTTAACACCTCCCCAGCCAACGTCCCCCCCAGGCACAGCTGCCCCAGACACGCGTGCCTGCCCGGGGGGGAGCGTGGGGCTTGGGCCCCTGGCCGGGCTGCGGAGGGCAGAGGCAGCAGGCCCAGGGTCCCGGACACGCGTGGGGGGAGAGGCTACTGGGACACGCGCGCTCAGGCAGCCCGTGGGGCAAACCCAAGCACAGTCACAAGCCGCGACGCGCAGCTACATACCCCAGGACAGGCAGGCGAGCCTGGGGCGCGCAGGCCGCGCGGGGCCGCTAACTCGAGTGGGACGCTCCAGGCAGCTCCGGTCACTCTGCCCCCGGGGGGCGGGGAGCCGCAGGGACACTGTCTCCGGCCGGGGCGCTCCCGAGAGCGCAGCCCCGGCTGGACGCGGCCCCTGCTCGGGTCACCCCGAGCCGCGCGCACCTGGGCGCCCGCGGGGGCTGTGGGGGCTCGCGCCGCGACGGCACTATTTGACGTCGAGGAGACGGATCACCGCGGCGCAGCGATACCAGGAGCGCCAATGGAGTTCAAATGTCAGCAAGTTTGAGGAGGGGTGAGGCGGCTCCGCGGGTGGGTGTGTTCCTCCGCCGCAGCCCCGCTCTAAACGGAGCGGCTCCTCGGGACGCGGCAGGGCACAGTGACTGGGGAGCGCCCGGGGAGCCCGGCCGCCTCTGCCCTGGATCTCCCGCGGCGCCCGCCGGCCCCGGCCCGGGCCCCGCCCCGGCTCCGGCTGCGGCCCCGGCCCGCCGGCAGGTGACCCCCGCCCGGCGCCGGCTGGAGCATGACCTGACCGATGGGCAGCAGCCTCCGCCCCGGCCCCGGCCCGGCAGCGCGCCTCGTGCCCCCCCGATAGACACGCGCGGCTCCCGCCTCCCTCCCGCTGCAGCGCGTCCCGCGCCCTGCCGGCACCGGGCCGCCCGCCCCGGGCCGCCCATGGACATCGCCGCCGGCCCCGAGTCCCTGGACCGCTGCTTCAGCCGGGGCCCGCCGGACCGCGCCGCGATGCTGGACGGCATCAAAGTGGAAGATCGCCCGCTGCGCTCGGGCGCCGCCGCCCTGGGCGTGTTGCTGGGTGAGTCGAGCTGTGCCCCAGGCCGAGCGCCCCGCCGGCTGCCCCGCGCCGCGCCAGGGAAGCCGCCCCCCCCCGCACGGGCAGGCGGACGCGGGGTTCACTGACGGACTTCGGCGGGAGTCGAAGTTTCAAATGACCGAAATTCCTATAGCTTCAAAGCCGGGGCGGGCGCTGAGTGCGGGCAGCCCGGGCCCTGCCGCCCGCGGGCCGCGACTCGCCACACGCACTTTGCAGACTGTGCGGTGATTCCGCTCCAGGGTTTTGCAACTTCCCCAGGCGGTTTTGCGCGGAGCAGAGAGTCGCGAGCAGGGAAGCGGGGCCGCGAGCCCAGGCTGCCCGACGCAAACGAAATCGCGGTGGTTTGAATTTGGTTCGCGATCTTGTTTCATGGGAGCCGGTCCTGGGGAAGGGGGGATCCCGGATCCCCGGGCCGAGCCGCGGCAGCGCTCTGCTTGGCAGAGCCCGAGCTGGGGCGCAGCGGGAGCGTTTCGGGGGCCATCTGCACATGCCTTTCACATCCCCCTTTGCTGTTTTCTAGGGTCCGAGTGTCAGAACCAGGCGGTTTGCGAGGGCTGCCAGCGGCCGATCTCAGACCGCTTTTTGATGAGAGTGAACGAGTCTTCCTGGCACGAAGAGTGTTTGCAGTGTGCAGTGTGTCAACAAGCCCTCACCACCAGCTGCTACTTCCGGGATCGAAAACTGTACTGCAAACAGGACTACCAACAGTAAGCCACCCTTCTCCCTTGCCCCGCACGCCTGCCCCCGGGGCGCTCAGGGCCCTTCTCGCCGGGCCATACGCGCCTGCCGGGACTGGCGCTGGGCACAGGGGACGGAACATGCTGCCCCGGGGCCCCGGGAGCCTCGCACCGAGTTCTGCTGCCTTGGTGGGAAACGCCAAAAAGTTTTCAAACGAAAACCAGAACAAGCCCCTAATGGTGCGGTGATCAGAGAGCGCCCAGCCAAGGGCCGCGCGCCCGGACCCCAGAAAGATTGGTTCGGGTTCAAATGGCCAAGCTAGAAATGTGCGAGGGGGGGTTACTAGTCACGGGGAAGAGTTAAATACTCCGTTGCCCATTTAGCAAAGGGAGTTTGCATCGGGTGGTTTTATAAATGTTAAATAACACCGCGGTTGGTGTCCGAATGACAAGGGGGTTGGTTAGTTAGCACCCTAGCTAAATTCGAGCTCAAATCGTTTGAAATTCGTGCCGGGAATTCGTAGCGTTTTGATGGAAATGCGCCGCGGGTAAATAATTCTCGGGTTGAAGAACAGAAATGCCCTTTCAGTAGAACATTCCCCGCGCGGCAGTTTTAGGTGTTTTGAAGAATTTAATATTGGTTCTAAAATCAGTTTGTTCCAAACGTTATTAAAAAAACTCGAAATAAATAACACCGTGGGCCGCTTAAGTGAAGACGGCGTGAAACTCCCGGCAGAGCAGTGGGGTGCAGAAGGGAGCAGTGGAATCCCGGGGAGGCATTTCGCAAAGGGGGTTTGTAGCTGGATTTTTAATACAGGAATTAAACCCGAGTAATCGGGCTGTGGGGTGAAGTGTTGGTTGGGTTTTTCACCGGCCTTTTGTTGCGAGATAACGAAAAATCGTTCCTAAGAAACCGTGCGAAGTATCGGCAGCCCGTGGTGTCATTAGAGAACAAGCCCGCTCCGGGGAAGGCTGCACAGGCAGAGCCAGCGCTACCCGGCCGGGGCTGAGTGCGAGCCGCTGGGTGCAGAGACTCCCCTGGCTAAAGGGACAGGAAGCGGCTGGTCTCCAGCCCTGCCTCCTGGAACCGCCCCGGTGTCCCCAGCCGCCCAGCACAACCCCGCCGAGGCACCGCAGCGGTGGATCGGCTCGAACACACAAACCCGCAGGCAGCGGCCCCTGCCCGAGGGCAGGTTCCTGCCAAGCTCCACCTGCTGCGCTTGGCCCCTGCCCGGGCAGCGCGGCTCGCCGGCCGGTCCCCGCCAGCCCGGGAATGAGCAGCGGACGGGCCGGGCCCAGCCGCCGGGCTTCGCCTCTCTGGGCCGGGCCACGGAGCGGGCGGGCTCCAGGGTGCCCCGGGAACAGCGCTAGGCCCCAGGCCGGCCCCTCGTACCGCCTAGTGCGGCGGCTCAGCCCGGGCCCCGCGGACAGACCCGGGGGAAGCTGCCCGGCCACTGCCATGGAGCGGGGCCTGCCTGAGTGCCAGCTCCGGGCGCAGTGGGGCCTGGGCTCGGTCACTGCCGCTGTCTGGGGGCCCGCTCGCCCCAGGGCGTGTGAGCCCCGCCCGCCTCCCGCAAAGGCCGCCGTCGAGCCCCCGATGTGCTGCGGACAGGGCGCGGGGGGACTCGGCCCCTCGGAGCCGGTCCCTTTGCCCCGGCCGGAGCCAGAGGCTCCAGAGACGCCTCCGTGCACCACTCCTGGCCTCCTGCCTCCCGAGAGACTTGACTTTATTTATCCTTTTATTCCCCAAATGTCGGGCTTTGTATGCAAACCAGCCCGCCCCAGCAGCGATGTCCTTCTGCCGCAAAGTTCCTGCCCCGCTTAGCTGCTTGGCCGCCCCGCAAAAGCCACTTCATGCTTGTCACTAAAATTTAGGGTCAGTTTTGTGTCGGGAGGGGGTTGAACATGGGCACTTCAATCACTAGGACATAATGTGGCTCTGCTAGAAGTCTGGCAACAAACAAAGAACAACAACTATTGGTTTGCATCAACTTTTGTCAGGCATTCAGCAGGCTTCCAGATAGGGCCTGAAGTGCCTTAGTAGCAACAATGTGCATTTCATAGCTACAGCATGAAAATCCATCTCCATGGAAACTAGCAGTAAATGCTAACATGACATGCTGAGTAGAAATATTGTTAGGGTTATAACTCCTGTATGAATGGCCTAGATGGATGTGCCCCTACTTAGGAGTTACAATAGAATGTGTAATTTCATACTGCAGCCTTAACCATGTGTTATTAAAGAAGCTTCAACAGACCCAGATACTGCTATATGGAAAACAATAGCTGCCTGCCCTTGTCTTACTGAACTGCACAGATTCGTTTGGGGGGGGTTGGTTTTAACAAGTATTAATATTTTCACATGTTCCCGTTTTGTAACAGTTACAGAGAATTTAGTTTTAATAGAGATGTCAGATCCATGAAACATCTGACTGTATAAATAAACAAGATACTTCTCAAGATTTTTTTAAATTAAGAAACACTCCTTTGGATACCCACACAAAAATCTTTGAAATGTAAAAGTGTTAGGAGCAGCATGCAGGAGATGATTCCCTTTGCAGTCTGTATAAAATAACAGAGTTTTGCAAGAAGACAATATCTTAGAAAACAAAACAAGGGACTGTCCCTTTATGAAAAAAAATTCTTTGTTAGAATAGAAATAAATCCTCTTTAGAATTTTAGGTATTATCGAAGGCTTCTAATTGTATGAGGGGAAAAAGGGTGTCCAGGCTGACTAGCAATAAAAAGATATCAACATGTTTGCCTTTGTTGAATCACAGCACCTAGTGTGACATTACATGATAACCTGCTGTGTGTGCCCCCAAGGACTGACAGCAGAAGTAGTTAATAGTAAAGGGGGGTAGGGGGAAGACATGGTAAATCAAAATGATTTTTTCCTGAAATTTTATTAATTTGAAAGAGAAAGCATGTGAAACTAAACTGATATTGTTTCCATTCTTCCTCTGGCAGCTGTGTCTTAGGCTGTTGGAAATCTTCTCTTATTAGTAATTCTTGTTAATTAAAGTGTAAAAATAACTACACACACCTCCTTGGTCATGTGGTGTGTGCACAAGTTTTATCAGCAAGAGTGTGGAGGGTTGTGTTGCCCATATGTGGTGAAGCTATGAGTGAGTTGTGCCGTCATCTCAAATTGAAGCCGCTACAAACCTTTACATCCCGCCAGAACGTGCCATGATGTATACACACATGTTATTAAGAGATGCTTTTTTAAAAAATTGCAGCTCAAGGGATATGAAGAATAGTATCAGTAAAGTCAGATGTTTGTGTTACCCTAAATCCCATGTACGTACATGGCTCAAAGAAAAAAAGAAAGATTTCCAAAATTTCCTTAATCACTAAAAGTTACTGAAAATAGCTTTTCTGTATGTATTAATGCAGTTGAAAGACCAGATTTCTCCAGAACTCCCTGGACTATAATCAAGAGCTATGTGTATCTTTGGAAAACTTGGGTCTCTTTTTTCCAAAGAAAGCAGGCTTCTGAAGGGTCAGATATCAGACCTTAAACCTTCCACAGGGTCAGGAATTATTGTTGCCTGTCCTCTGTAATTTGGGGTTTGTGGGGAAAGGAGGAAACTTTTTTTTTCTGGTGGGTTGATTTTCTCTTTTTAAAATAAAAATGGTGTCAGTTTGCAGCTGTACTTGGGTTTGAAATGTTAGAATAAATACTGAGGGAGATGGATTAGTGGCCAGGGTGCAGAATGAAGTGGTCAAAGGTGCATGATAAATGAAATGTATTACATGAATATCTCCACTACACGACGGGGCTGCATGTCTGTGACTTTGTGTATTTCAGCATCTTGGTCATATGTTCAATTCTATAAATATTTACTGGAGGTGGATAGTACAGACCGATCTTTTGATTTTGACATTAAATATTTATTGTGCAAAAATTTTATGTTACTGTTGGGGCAGGGGTGCATTTGGTTGCAAGTAGTTTAAGTGAAGACAACACAGTGCTGTAGCAGACACTGAGAGCGGGATCTAGCTAGCCTAACTCAAGCAAAACTGTTGACTTCAATGTGAGCTTTGCCAAAGGAAGAGTGACAGGATTGGGCCCAAAGGTGATACTTTGAACTTGGAAAAAATTAGTTATCCCGCTGATATACAGAAACGTGCTGAACGAATACTTATCAGTAATAAAAAACCGAAAAAACAAAAATGATGTTTCAGCTTTTGCAACAGTAAAATCTAGTGCAGGTTATTTGCTCTATTGAAATTACTAATTGTAGTATTTACAACAGTGTTTTCTGCTACAAAAACATTGGTAATTTGTAAACAGCATAATGTTTTCCCATTTATGCTCTCCTCCCTTCATTTAACTGTGATTATATTTTCCTGCTTTGCTGTGAGCTACGTGTTCAGGGTTACATAAATATTGTCTTATTTCGTGCTGCTTGGTAATGTTCTGTAATTGTACATCTAGTTTTAATCTTTTAAGGTATGATGGTTGATTTAGCTTAGTTGCTATATATATTCTTTGTAGAACAACGCTTACTCTGATTGTAGCTTTGGAAATAAAGGTAGTGAAGGAATTCATTTAGTCAAGGAATACAGTTGTAAACGGAGTTCAGACATACAAGCAGCCAAACAGCCACATTAGTTAAAATTCCATATTTTTCAATAATTGGTTTTGCATTTTGTTTAGGGGAAGAAAGGGAAATATTTAGATTTTTATCCAAAGTACCAAGACATATCAGGCATTGTATTAGCATTCTTATTCAGTCCCGGAAAAGAAACATTGCCGCATGTATTGATGCTGTTCTAGATCTCTGGGCCTTTGTTTGTCAGTGATTATGCTGATTTTTTTTTTATGTGAAATCAACAAGGGTCAGTGCATGACTAAGAGGCAAAAGAAGTGCAATGGGATATCATTGCTGCACTAAATTTTAGCCTTTCCGGGTTCTGCAAATTCTCTCTGGTGAGTGAGACAGTCAAACATATTTTCCAGTTAAAATATTTTTTAAATTGAAAGCAAACTAAAGCTTCATGGTAGCAAGTGTTTCCCATTTTTTAAAATGTTGTTTTATTTTCCAAAGAGAAAACATGTATATCCTGAGAGTGATACGTAGACCAAATTCAGGGCACAAGAGGTGACTTGGGCTCTCGGATTCAGCTACATGTAGTAGGGATCCTAACTGTTTACTAACAGAAAGGTTCTATTTGTTTTCAGTTTCACATTCTTTTAATCGGTGCACTCATCAGTACAAATTTTCAGAATCTGAACAAGCTAAAATTGGGCAGAGCAATGCCATCCCAGTCTGTTTTATTTACCTCTTCTGGTAGATTGGCAGTACTCCTTGTTAGGCTGTTGTTAAGAAACAGCATAAATGCTGATCAAAGCTCAGAGATCAGGAGCAGTATATGCATATGTCCAGAATATCAGATAATGATTAATTTATGGCATCCGTTAAAATGCTAAAAAGTGTTTTAAATGCTCTGGTACTTTTGCTGAAAATCTAAACATTCCTGTATATCAGATCAATCAGCCACATTAAAAATGTTTTGCAAAACTAGTTTTTAATAATACCTCTAAATAATTCCACTCCTAAATCTGAATGAAACAAAGGCACTAGACATCAGGAGCTTTTAGGAAATGTTACTGTTATTTCTCCCAATGACGTCACCTGAATAGCCAGAGACCAGGCAGAAAAACCTCAACTTGCTGCTGTGTCAGCAAGAATTCATCCCCATGTAACATGTATAAAAGGTTACAGAGAAGATAATTCCACAGACTCTGAGAAAGCATGGTACCAGCAGAGCCATCAAGGAGACTAAGTTTTGGTTTAGAGGATATTTTTAGTAAATGTTAGCACGGAAATGGATTTCAGCAGGATTTATTAATCTGAGGGGACAATTCTGTTTTTTAAAATATTCATTGAAACTTTTCTGGAGTTTTAAATTATTAATAACAACATAATTATTCTTACCTATGGCAGAAAATATGAAGGAAGACTTTTATATAATGTGGGTTATGTACAATTATATGAATTAGGAGTAATGGATACTTTCTAAGGTTTAACTGTTAATTGTATATAGAAGAATAACCAATATATAGAACATCCATTGTGAAAATATTCTTCTTTGAAATATATTGTTGATATCTATAGTTCATACTCTGTTAAGAGAGCAGGTGATTTAAAAAAAATGGGGAAATTTGAAACAGGTAAAAAACATACATAACATTATTTCAACAATAAATAACTTATGGTCATGGTAAAATATATGAATCCTACTGTATTTTCTCAGATTAACTATGTTATTGGTTTATTTCCATTCCAACTGTGTGACCCATCCATATTCATCTCCCCATCGATCAGCATATAACGATTTATGAAGCTTAAAATGCTTGCTGCCACGGGGACTTGGACTATAGAGGGATAGTTAGTAATAATTAAATACTTCTAAATATAACAGGGGTGAAATGTCCAGGAGAAAAAGATATATTTTTTACATTCTACAATTATGATTCAAATTTAAGTGAAGAGTAATTTTCTTTACAAGATACGTTTTTATGAATTTTTGTCTAGGAAGTGTTTGCTTTTCATTGCTTACCGTACCTCATGTCATAACGAGGTGAAGCAAAACATTAGTGTGCTTAATATTTGCCCTTCTATTTGAATGAAGTATACAGTATGTTCATTCTGAGCTTAAGCTTGCATTCCCGGCACACTTACCGTGGATGCAGAGGGAATTTTGAGTATACAAGGAATGAGGATTGGGCCCTCAGTAGGTGTAATGAAATATCGATATATAAATATAAAGATTCTCTCTCTCTCTCTCTGTGTAATGTGTATAAATGTGCATAGATTTCCCCCCCCCCCCCCACACACACACATATACACAGCTCTGCTGATTTGCCAAAGGAAGTAATTTTGGAAGCTAGTAAAATATTCTTTTAGCATTATCATGAAAAGGGGAGGCAAGTAGATTTTGCACCTCAAAATCTTATGCTGTTCAGTTTTCATGGCAGTTGTGCAGGGCTTATAAATGTCTGTACAGCTCAATAATGTTTCATAATTTTATTAGAGAGTGATTTTGTGCTTCTTGGCCTGAATTAGATCATTGTGTAGAGGAAGTAAAGTCACAAGTGGGCTGTTGATTTTAACCCCTAATGAATGACAATAAAAAGCATATAACATTGGCTTCCACTATATAGTTATACCAAACCAAAAGGGGTGTCTGCAAAATAACTACAGATAAACTGTTTCATATTCTTACATTTTCCTCCTCTGCTTTGTGTGATATATCATGCTGTTTATTAAGTAGTAAAAAATAAAAACCAGTGAGCAATGAATTATGCAGTAATTTCTGGATTAAAAACAAAACAAAACCCAAACCACATTTTTCTCTTGGATGGTGAGGTATAAAGGTTTTCTTGGCATGTTTTTGAGATGACTGCTATACTCTCAAAGCAAAGTTTGACTCCTAATGAAATGATAGTCTCTTCTTCCCTACAAAATATAAAAAGAAGCATGCGTTTATTCTGACACAAAGGAAAAGGTTAGTCATGCATAGTGTGAAACTTGACAGCTGAGTTAGCTAGAGGCCAAATTCTGAAGTCAGTAAAGTTGTTCGGGATTTATACTGGTGTAACAGAAAGCAGAAACTACCCTATCTCTGTAGCTGACTTGAAATAGAATAAGTAGGCAGCTAACTATGATAAAATCTATTTGTATGACAGAACTCTGAAACTCTACAATGCTGGTATCAGATGCCTAAACCTATTACTTAAAATGCATTTTTTAAAAAGGATAGTATGGGAATCTTATGGAAGCCAGAAGTGGTCTCTGAATTAAGACATTTTGAAAAATGTAACAGCGAACCATGTGGAAGTTGGCTCCCAACAAGAGGCATTACGGCAGCATTGGTAACATTTGGGAAATGAACTTAGGTTTTTCTCTATGAGAAACTGGGTAAAAATACATTTGACTTGCAACTATCAATATAAGGTAAATGCTGAAAATGGCCATGCTAGGTCTCTGAGCTGAGGGAGCAGAACATAGGAGATAAGAAGGCAGATCACTTTAGGTCAGAAATATCTGACTTTTGTTTTTCAGTAAAAATCTCTGTAGTCTTTATATTCTTTGTACTAATAGGCAAAATCCCGCTTACCTTATTCAGGCACATTGTCCCATAATTTCTAGATGCTTCTCTAAATTCAGGATCAGTTTGAGGCGGATATTTGATAGTCTGTTTTGTTTAAAGCTAGCAACCCTGGTTTTGGTTTCGAGTTCCTGGAATTATTTTGGCAAGAGTGATATATTTCTCAAATTCGATATAGGGGCTGGTTGTGGGATGTTTTTGGTTTTGGTATGTCTGAAATTGCTTAGAGCATTGCACCTTGCCCAGTTGATATTACTTAATGGAATCAAGGAGATTTGGCCCGGGCATTGGCATCAGGAGGTCTTATGATGAGTAAAGATAATTTATTATTGTAAAAATGATGGTGGCGGGGGAATGAGGATGTTTGCTCTCTGGAAGAAATGAACAAGCTGTTTTCAAAACAGATTTGCAAAATAAACACCACTTGCTACTGAATATATTTATATTTTGAAAAATTATTTTTTCTTTATACAAACAGATACAAAGAAAATAGCAATGGTAAATGTGTTTTAACCCGACAGTTACTGTACTTGCAAAACACCTTGTAATTAGAAGGTATTATTCGTAGCAGGTTATGCAGTTTAATACACAGTATGTAGAATTAACCCGTCTTATAATAAAATATAGTTCATATAGTATGATCCTTGCAATATCTTTTCAAGAGATAAAAGATTGTTTCCCAAAGAGCTAAGGATGTGTTAGAACAGCTTTGCAAAATCGTAATGGAAATTTACAAACCTCAGTTCAAAACCTACTTGCTTCCCTTTTATCATGATGACTGACAAAATTTAGAGTATGTTACTTACCCATCAAAAATAGCTATTTGCCGTGGGCAAGTGAGTAGACATTTGCAAGGTTGTATTACAGAAAATTATTAATATAATTATTCCTAGATTGTTACTTTGTTAGTATGATTCATTCTTGAACTTAGACAGCGATCTGAGTACAGAACTTGTTGATGGTTAAAAAATAATTTAAGAAAGTAGCAAAACTGAATACCTTAGTTCTTAGGGACTTTATAATGCTTCAGACTCTGGCATTTCTATCAGAAGCTAACACATTTGTGAAGAATATATTCTCATCATCAAGGTTATTTACTTTGCTTCTGAAATACACCCTTTCCCCTCTCACCTAGACAATATCTTTTCCTACAGATTTTGAGACGAAATTGCATGCGTGGAACTCCCATAGACTTCAACAGGAGCCATTCGTGTGTATCAAAGGGCAGAATCTGGCTTTTGATTTTACTGTAATCAGTGTATTATTTATAATGTACTAGAGCACACATATATTCTCTGTTAGAGCTGATGGAATTTATATGCATGTGCTGAGGACCAAATCCGTCTCGTAAATGACTTCAGTTAGGAAGCTTGCTTGACTAAAGCAAATAGTATGTGTCCTTTAGTATAATCAGGAGCATCACTTACTTTGGGTAAGAAAATCTTTCTATAATTGATTCTCTTGATAATGTGACTGCAATTGTCACATTTGTGGTCGGGATAGTAAACATGCAAATTGGAGGCTGCAGCAGAAAACGATAATACTCTTTTAAAGCTTTTCCTACCAGATCTGGAAGTTGCTAATTATTTTCTCAGATTGACGGAAACAAAACTTTCCTTGTGTTTCTGTTTAGTTGCATCTTGAATACAAATGCACTCCCTGCTATTTCTGAAGATCAGTGACAAAATATGATTCTTGTGAGTCATATATGGCTGTGAATTGCAACTAGTAATAATAAGGAAGTTGTGACCAGGAATAGCATGTCATTGAAGTAACAAAAATGTGTCAGTGAGAAACATTTGTTCTTTCAGAGCTTGATTCCTCAGTGAGAGTTGAGAGTGCTCAGTACCTCAAAGTCAATGGGAGCTGAGGGCACGGAGCCCTTTGCAGGGCTGAGCCCTAAGGCTGCAGCTTTGTACATGGCAAAATTCATTCCTGAGAGAAAGGTTATAGTTCTCATTAACGTCCACCCCATAACACAGTTGTTTTCAACCCGCGGGACCCTATCTCTTGACTTAATGGCTTGCTTACAGCTAACATTTTATACCATATGGTATTTTCTATTCCTGCAGCTCCCCGTGGGAGCATAATTTAGCAGATTTTCTGATTCAAACTTTTCCTCAGTGTGTCATAATTTTAATCCATTTCCTGGGAGTTCTTCTGTTTGCTGGAGTTTCCTTTTGGTATTATGTATGTATGATAAGTAATGCATCCTACGCCACACAAAGACACAGATTTCTTAGCAAATCAAAATAAAGTACTGTAGAAAATTATGAAATTACAGTGAGTAGCAAAAAAAAAAGAAAGAAATGAATACAGAATAGTGAAACTATTTTGACTCCCACTTTGGGGCAACTCCCAAACTTTGTTGCAATGAAATACAACCATTTCTTCTATATACCAGTGACCCAAGCAACATCCACAAATACTCAAGCTCTTCTGCATACATTTAAATGTAGTAAGTGATCTGTGGTAATCAGTTATTAATTCAGCAGCCGTACCACACTTTGATTGTACGCCCTCAAATCCATGCTGGATCTAGATGGATTCGTGAGGACCTACAGGCATAGGCATAGGGCTTTTAATTTCTGTTACTAACATGTTCATTTGGGGGTATATCCATCATCTGCTGATTTTTCAGAAATCCTCAGAAGTAATTTTTGTGTTGGCATCATGAGTACTGCATTTGCATCTCTGCATGTGAGAAAACATTTGCTTTTCAGAGATGGTAATAATCCTACAATGAGCTTTGCAGACAGTATAGTCTGTCTGTGCTGGGTTGCACATACAGATGGGCTTGCAATCAAACACCTATTTGCAATCATTTTAGAGAGCAGTCTTCAGATTGTTGGTGTGCGTTCTGAGCTGTGTTCCCCCTGAGGTTAGTGGCACATTCCGTATATGGTAATCAGCAGCATATGAAAACACTCGCTATTTAGAGCCATTTGTGCTACCAGTTCATTGGGCCAAGTTAGGGTCTGACTGAGCCTGTAAATCCTTATTCACATGACTCCTGTGAGTAGTGCCGCTGAAGCCAGGTTCTCTGGTATGCAGTGGCTTGCAGTATCATGCAAGGTCTATTTACTTACAGGATATAAATGCCTAGAGATAAATGAGTGGGGCTGCTAGGGGCATAAAGGATTGGGTTCTTTGTAAGGTAAAACACCTAATGTTAATTACAACTTTAACCTTGCGAGCAATGCGTTACCCTCAGTGTTGTCACAGAGCTTCTTCAGCAGACAAGAGACGTTCCACCTGTGGAGTATGATCCTGGGGGCCTGCTCCTGCTCATGTTGAAGACAATGGAAGTTTTGCCATTGACTTCAATAGGGAAAACAGGATCAGGCCCCATATGGGTATGCAAATACTAGCAATTTAGGCTGTAAAGCTTCTTTTTTCATATTGTTTCATATTGTTTCTCATTTGTCTGCCTGCAGTTTGCTTCCAAACAATGTTATCTGCTGTGTGCCCTGGCTCATGGCTAAAGCACGGGGATGGGGATCAGGAAACATGGATCTGTTCCCAGCTCTGCCACTGACTGTATGGCCCTGAGCAAGTCGCTTTATCTCGATTGTGCCTAGTTCTGTGGAGGTACAGTAGGAATGCTGATCATTGGGGCCCACCTCACAGTGGGGTTCACTGCGGCTAAGTTTGTTAAGGTTTCTAAAACATTACAGTCAGCCTGATGGTGAGCGCAAGATAAAACCTAGAGAGAGAGAGATGGCCCCCTCTGGGTGCAGGTCACCTCTGTGCAGAGGGTCAGCACAAAGCCAGTGCCCCACTTAACTCCCACATAAGCCATGATAAGTGAGACTTAAGTATTGCATTGGTCTTGTGTTGGCTCACTTTGGAGATCTTTTGATAGAAGCACAAGGGGCTAATGATGGTGATGATTATACATCAGATTCTCTTAATTTTATTTAACAATGTCACTTTATGTCCCAGATGATCAGCACTCAAGAAAATAAATGCTTCTTGCTTTTTGTCAATGATTTATTTTTCATTTTCAGATTTTAGTTTTCCAGGTGTGTAGTTTCAACAGTGGTGAAAGATGATTAAGGCTCAGTAAAAGCCAGTCAACCAATACAACAGAACAGAACAAAAAAAGCAAATAACTGTACCCCAAATACCTGAAAAGTGGGAAGTGCCAGAGATTCCAGGAAATCCACTAGGGACTTTGCTGTTAATTATATGGGGAAGGTGCTTAGATTCTGCTATGCTGAGTGGCAGTATGAAACCCTGAAGCTAGGGGGATGGAACGAACAGCATGTATGGGCTCATATTGTAGGTGCACATCTAAAGGAAAGAAAGGTTGGGCCTAATTCTCCTCTCATGCCACTGTACAATACCGGTGACTGCAATGCATTTCAGTGCTGTAAATTGCTCTGAGAGGAGAAGCAGGTTCATAGTAACCTTGAGTTTGTCTAAGCATTATGGGCTTGATTTTCACTGTGCCCAGGCTGGAAGGGTCCAGTTAGGTTGTGGGGAGTCTCAGCCTTCTGGCCCTGGTGTAAATTAAAGCTGCAGAGAAACAACTTTAACTTACGTCACTAATGTAGTGTCCTCAGGAGCTTTACACCGGGGAGAACTGGGTATAACAGACCCTCACTCCTCCAGGCCCTTTCCCTCCTTGAGGCCAGAAGAGCGGTTCAGGCCCAGGGGTAACAGAGGCTCCTTGGCCAGCTTTACACAGCAGGGCCCTGGCTGCTGCTACTTCCCCTGCTGCGAGACTCCAGCCCTACAGCTCCACGTCACCGCTTAGAACAAGCCTGTTGCTGAATTGATGGCAAACAATGACGAAATGTGGGTGCATGAGCCGAATCCATTGCTGCGTTATCGGTAAAGCCAAGCTCCTGTCTGTTTGGATCTCTGGGACGAGGCACAAACAGTTGCCCTGGGCTTTATTTTCATAGAGTGTGTTTCTCCCTGAGGTCTAGCAAGGAACTGCCTCTGTATTCCTAGGTATCGCTTTGCTCCCAGGGGCTGGTTCTTTCTTATTCTTCCTAAGATTCACTTTTTTCTAATCCAAACGCTTGGAGGCATTGTAATGTCTGGAGACATTCTTGCTTTTATTTATACACATATATAAGAAATGACTTAGCTGATGATTTCATTTATCAACATTTGCCAGGGCTGTAAGAGAAGCACCCACACAATTTTCCTTTGAAAATTACAAATTTGTGACAGTAACAGTGTTACGGCCACATGCTCTCCAGCCATGAGTGTTTATTTTTTGCATGTATGTGACCATGGGTATTTGCACCAGTTTTTACAAAGTCCTACATCTGCATCTCAGTTGATGAATGTCTGGTCTTACATGTGTGCAGCAGTGCCGTGGGGTTGGACATGGAGGCTGAGATGAGCTGATCATTTAGTGCCAGTTATGAAATGTTGCCAAGTTAGAAAGAAAATTAAACTTTTTTTCTGAGAGAAAATTGTCTAGAGAGAGGTGCACAGACAGAGAACTTGGAAGTGCTCTGCTGATATCATTACTTACTCCTCATGTCGACTGTTTATGTAAATCTGCAAGCCCCTTTGTTTGTGGCAGGTAAAATTAGTGCTGTCAGCTCATAGTGCCAAGGATTTATGCATAGTATGTGACACATGTAGAGATAAATGTAATTATTTCATTGGTAATAATAGGAAACTCCCCTTACAGAATGACTTAAAGAACTCTTAAGGACAGTGCTCATTATGCCACCACTGGCTTCTTATTGCAGACCCACATCCTGCTCTGCCATGCAAGAGCTACAAGAGGGTTATCGTTTGGGGGGGCTGCACAGTTACGACTGAGTCATGCAGTGAGGGGTGATGGTGAAGTGGATTTGGCCACCAGCCGGGGACCTCTTAAGCCGTGGATGGATATTGTGGGATCCTAGGGAAATCCCACAGAACTTGATGCATGTTCCTCCTGTGTCAGCATGGTCCCCTAAGAGTCCATCATCCATGCCTGGGCCAATCCCCCAAGGAATTTTGGGGGTGTGGAGTAAATTAACATTGATGTAGCCCACATTAATTTACTTGGGAAAGTCCCCAGAGACTCCAGGGGGATGCCCTGGAGAGCAGACTTCACCTATTTCTGCCTTCTCCCAGCCCAACTCTCTCCCCCCAGGCTGATCAAGGGGGTCAGCATGTTTCCTGCATAGTGCCAGTCTGTCTCAAGCAGCGATCTGCCCCTGTAGCTTGTACCCCAAATGAGCGGGGTTTCTGCTCCCTTCATTCTCTCTGAAGGAAATACCAGGGCGATGGAGTGCATAGACGTTGAAGATACTACTTCATGTATCTAGTCTGTTGACACTTACTAGTATTTAGCTGCTGAACTCACTGAGCTGCTATTTACCTTACAGCTAGGTTGTAAAACAAGCCCAAAGTCAGCAAACTCACTTTCTTTCTTTATTTCATACCCATCTTAAGAATCCTGGAATCCTGGCTGTAGAGGGTGATTGAAGCCTGCTACATTTGTGGCTTTCCTCCCCCTCCTCCTCAACTTAAAAAATCAGCTCATATTTTGGCATTGGTTTGTCAGAGTGCACAGCGGATACATTCAATGACATGAGCTACAACATGCAATTTGTTGGATGCCACAATTAAACCTCAGGTTTTTTCACCCAGCCATTTAAAAACCAATTGCAAATTGTCACTCAAGCAAGAATACACATAAACAAGGGCAATGCATAGCCTCAATTCCTAACAATGTGATTTTCATCACCCTACCCGTCTTTGGGGAGTCTTCAGATTCCATCTGGAAGTTCCTTCAACCCTTTCCAGCTACAGCTCTTGAAATAACTAGAACAGAGAAAACCAAAATGACATTGAGTTTATTGCCATTTCAGAGAGAAAAAAGTGTTTGAAAAAGTTGATTCAGGAAGCCAGGGGAAGTTAAGTGGGAGACATTTGCCATTTCATCAGTCGGTTGGTGATAGCCATTCATGTCATAAATGGCTTGTGTCATTTGATGCCAAAAATAACACAATTTTCCTCCCCAAAGGCCTATAGGGTTTTTTGGCAATAAATGTTTATTTGTTAATAATATACTTTAAACAGCCCTGTCTTGACCTCAAGTCTCCAAAAGAATCTATCTTCTCTCAGAAAAATCCTACAAAGTTTGTGTAATTTTTCTGGGAATGTGTAATTGATGGGGCAGTGAAGGGTAGTGTGTTTGCTTTAACTACTGCAGCTGCGTGGATTAACTGTTTATAAGGGCCTACTGTGCTTTGAATGGCTACTTTCTTCGATTTCAAACCCTGGTTGACAGCACTTCCTAATGGTTTCATGGATTTGCTTAGGTTTGAACAGTAAAAATAAATTTCTGTATTAGGTCTTCCATTGTTCTTTCCTCCTCTCTCCTGCACTGAGATCCTTTAAACCTTGATTTACAGGAATGATATTTCATTGATTAGCATGCTAAGTGCAGCAACTTGAATGGAGGCTGGACTTTAAATAGCTGATTTGGATCTCTCTCCTGAAAACCCTTGTCCTGAATCTTACATGGATATCAGTGGGAATTTTGCATGTGCAGGGAACAGTCTGTTTTCAAATGGTTTTCAACCTACTTTTTCGACTTACTAATTGAAAACTCTAATGTAACACAAAACTACAGATTTGAAAGCTTTTTCTGCTGACTTTGTGCCATTAGAGTGTTGCCAAAAAAAATCAGTTGTTGTGCAAAGATACACAAGAGATGGAAGAGAAGAAAAGTACTTTTATAATTAAGGTAACATCATTGGTATTTTTCTCTAGAAGAAATTCAGAAATAATATTTAATTTGAAATATATTACAATGCTTTAAAGTTGCCTTTGAGTTAGATTTCTTCTGTTGTGGCATTGATGGAATGTCAATGAATGTGATCAGCAATCTAAAGATTTCTGTCCCCTCCAACTTATTGGCTACTGGTGGCTTGGTTAATGTTACGTGATAATTTTCAGCAGTTTTGTTCTATCAGCCAGCCTGCTCCTCCCATTTGTGTTAAAAAGCAAAGAATTAAGACATTTGCTGGAAATCTTTGTTAGTCCTTAGAACAATCAGGGAAAGTACAGTACAAGATTCTTCAATGCAAACTGCAGCTTTTTGAATAAATAATATAGGATTTTTTTAATCTGTGAGCATATGTTAATTCAGTTGAGAATTGAACTAACATCTCAAACCATTTCAGATTATTATTTTATACTGCAGGAGAAAGTTCAGTCAATCGTGCATTTAGGTAAAATGAGACAGCTGTATGTATGAAATGAATGGAATTCACTTTCTCTTTAAACAGTTCACATGTGAGGGGCTAAATTATCTGGATAATTTGCATACTTGTGCAATTCCCTTAAAACTCATTCTCTTTCAGTAACAATAATTTATTGGGAATATCAATCTGCATGTAATTAATCAAGACTTTTCTGTGATCTCACTTTTTATTTCAGGAACCATAATTTCTAGTTTGGGCCCCAATCCTACAAACACTTCTGCATGTGCTTAACTTTACTCCTGTGAGAAGGTCCCTTCAATGGGACTGTTTACATGGGTAGTGTTACTCACATGTACAAGTGATTATTGGATTGAGTGCTAATGCCAGTCTACCTTCCAGAGAAATTTTCTGCAATAATCGGAGCATTTGTAACCTGTATGACTCTTCTCTGCAAGATTAGTTTGAACGATACATCCATTTTAGTTTCCTAGAGACCCACTCTTGCTTTTCAGTTTAGGGAAGGGTGAATCAGTCCAGTTAAAATAAGAATACAGACTTCATCCTGATATTGAAAATACTCAGATAAGTTTCAAAATGGTTTTAAATCTTCATGCGTTTCTGCACTTTCTGATTCCCATTGAAAGATCGATCCGGAGCAAATACATCAGCATATTGAGGTCTGCTAATAATATTGGCCTGATCATGTAGAGGGCTGAGGGGCCCCAGTTCCTGATAACATCACAGAATTTGAGGGTATTCAGCGTCTCACAGGGCCCAACCCTGTCTGCTGTTGTCCCTTGTATTGGCCTTGCTAATGTTTAACTATCAGCCAAGAAAGTTACAAAGACAGCTGCACACAGCACACAACATAATAGTGTAGACCTGCAGGGCGCGTGCACACAGAGCATCACCCTTGAGAGGGTTTACAATCAGTTCTTACTAGACACATTTACATTTTGTGCACCATATAACTCATGAACCCAGTAAGTGCAGAGACATGGGGGACAGAGAAGATGGTCACTGGAGCTGTGCTCAAATGGACCTTCTGAATGTGGGTTTGCCACTGGCCCCAGGCAGCTGTGGCACCTGGCTAACAGCAGGGACTTGTGGAGGGAGTGTCCTAGCAGATCTGGGGTAGTATGGGCAGCTCTCCCCAGCAGCCAGCAGCATATCCCTGCACATAACAGTCCCTGGTGGGGGTGGGAGGTTGTCCGGGAGAAGCAATACTGGAGCCGGGCCCTTTACATCATGACTGTGCATGTGTGTGGGGGGGTGGGGGGGACTGGGGTGGAACACGCTGCCTGGTCCCGCTTTCCCCAGCAGACTCCATGCGTCTCATCCCTCAGGCTTCCTCCCAGGCCTGGGAGATCTCCCCGCGGTAAGAGCTGAAATGCTCACACTCTGTCTTTGATGACACAAGAGCTGCGTCTTCACCGTAACCCTTCCCTATCCCCACCCATGATCCATTTACTCTGCCCCTGAGACACACAGATAGAGTGACCAAATGTCCTGATTTTATTGGGACAGTCCCAATTTCTGGGTCTTTTTCTTATATAGGATCCTATTACCCCCCATCCCCTGTCCCGATTTTTCACACTTGCTGTCTGGTCACCCTACACACAGAGGGTCTGACCTTCCTCTGACTCTCACTTGTGAGCCCCACTCAACACCAGTGGAGTTACTCCTGGTTTGCGCAAGAGGCAAATCATCCCCAGCAGCTCTGCCGGTGTTTCTGCTGATTCACAGCGGGCTGTGAGAGTGGCAAATCTGGACCTAAGTATCTCCTTCCCTTCTGTGAAGCAGAAAAGTACCTGAAATTCGCTGAAAGCAAAGTGGTCAAATGTGAATGGTTAATATTGGGCTGATCCTTTACCAGGAAATTAAAACTCATCCTTCTGCTCATTGCTTAGATGCTTCCATTTCGTCCTTAGCTTGTCTTGTTGTTGAACCCACTGGTATAACACCCAGCTTCATCCTGGGGCAGGAGTTCCTCCGCTAACTTATTAGATAACACTTCACAGCCCCGTAGGGACTGTTCCTGCACACACACTGCTGGGCTTCATGCTGCCTTAGAGCTATTTATTGGTGTGGAAAGGGGCCTTAGCTTGGATAATTCATCAGCTAGTTTGTATCTTTGTGCCTGCTGCACTCTTGTAATATCCAACATTAAGAAAGTTAAATGGCCAAATGAACAGGAGGAAGAGAAGAAAAGCAAAGGAGCAATTAAATGTAACTTTTCATCATGAAAAGGATTTCACTGGTTTATCTTCTAATAAGATTATGTCACTAACACAAGTACCTAGAAAACCCTTGATTGACAGGCTCCTGTACTTTTATCAGGCAGTGTGACACTAAACCTCAGGGCCTTTTGTTCGACAGAGTGAGCTAACGGAAACTTGCCATCCTAATCCCCTTATTCACGTCAAGCACAGAAAAGAAGTCCTGCTCAGATGGCACCTTACAACCGAGTCACCTCCACCCCCTAGTAGCTGGATGAACGTGGGACATCTTCTGCTGTGTGCAGTATTTGTGCCCTGCACTGTTAGAGCAGAATGTTGTCTGGTGTATACACATTCCACTCCCGAGCATTGTATGCTGTGAGTTCCACATCCCTTTGATGTATCTTATTTTGTGTCACCTGTATTGACTGTCATGTTCAAGCCAGTGGGAGTTGTACAGTTACTGCAGAGCATACCCCAAAATGGTGTGGAAGTATCAATGTATTCATTTCTTAAAGTTTTATTTCTTTAGAGAAAATATAGGTTTTAAAAACAGAGGCTTCCCTCTGTTCCATGCATGTTAGAACCATGTAGCGAGAGGCTGCATTGTACTGCCTTAAATCCACCCATCCAGAAAAGGATTCCATGAGTGGAAATCAGGGCAAATGATCTTTTCAGCAGCATAGACTCCGAGAGAATTGCAGAACATTACTGTTGCTTACAGTAATTATTAATGGATTTATCATTTAAAAATCTCAATGCAGAGTTTATCACTTAGTGCTAAAAGAGCAGATACCTATAGAATTTACTCCGAGTGTCATGGAAGGCAACAGTTCATCCCAATAGTTGGTATTATAGTTTCATAGCTCCAGTCTTTTCTCAGTAGAGGGAATTCCTTTGTGCGTATCCCTGTGGTAACCTATTTCAACTAGCGGTTCCCTGTGGTGCTTTATTTACTTGTCCAACTGTTTGGAAGTCTGTTAGTCTAAAGATCAGATGCACTGAAACAAATCTTATTACTTTAACCAGCCCTGCAAATTCTTCTTTCTCCATTTTTATTGACTTCTCTTCAGCTAGAACTAATACACATGCAGCAGGTGGGCGAATATGTCTCTCAAAGTTTAGCCTCTCAGATTTAACGTGAGCAACTATAAATCTTCTTTTGTTTTTCTTGGAAAATGTGGGAAACCACAGGTATTTGAAAAGTTGCTTCTCAGTAGGTTTGTATAATTTTTTTTAATTATGGGCTTTTTTTTAAAGGAAATCAGGAAAATATTGAATTCTGCATTTGGGAGGATTTACTTATTTAATTTTTCCTTTTTGTTTTAATTTTTTTTAAGTGATAATCAGAAAAGGAGGAAAGGGAGGGAGCTTTGAGGGTTTGTTTTTTTCTTTGTTTTTTTCAATCCAGCATCATCCTCGTACAGACAGAGGCTGAAATTTCATAAAAAGAATTTGCTAAAAGCTGATGTAATCAACAGTAACCAACACACCTGCTTTTGGAGGGTGCTTTGATTTTCTGCTCTTTGGTTTTAGGCCAACTCCTGTTAATTTTTAGGAAGAAAAATCAGTTGGTCACCAGTATTTAAGAAACTGTTTTTTAGGAATTCCTCTAAAAAACTCGCCACCTCAGTGCCCTGTGCTCCCTGGTCTGTGCTCCTACTTGGCATAATCGTAACAATTCCTAACTCTCCTAGAGCAATTCAGTGTACTATCCACTGCATAGCACTGCCTTCCACATGATAGAAGGCTCTCCAGTGCCTACAAGCCCCATGCAAACAATCATATGCCACAGAAACGGTGAATTTGTTGGATTTATAAAAACTTTTTCTCCAGTATTTGCTTTTGTTTTATTGGGATTTATTTGTTTTAACTTAAATAGCAGCAGCTGCAGTCAGCTCAAACAGATAAATGAACATACAAACAATCCGAACGCTTTGCTAAATAACACAAGTAAAGGAATCCACTGAATAATGATGCATCATTTGAACCTAGCTTGTATTTCTGAAATGTCTTTGCCTTGGCCAAATCTCATTTTCTGAATAATCTTGTGCAGTATTATACAAGCACGTAACTCAGGGTGGAATTGGGTCAAGTGGGTAGAAGACAATAAAATAAAAAGTATCTGAGTTATCAGTGAGGTTAGTGAGAAAATCTGTACAAATTTCTGATGTAAACTGCAGGGCAAACTTTAGTATAATGAATATTTGAATTGTGACACATGAGAGAACATCCAAGCATGATTAGGAAAGATGTTTGGAAATCTGTAAATGACAAAGAAACCATCAGATTTTGTAGAAAAGTCCCAGGATAATACAAGGTTAGGGCTGTAATCAATATTCTGCCATGTCAGAGATTTAAAAAAAAAAAACAAGAGCCTGTGACTATTTCAGCAAAAATTCACTCTGGATAACAATCAGAGAAACGCTGTTAGTCCCATTAATCTGTGGGGTTTAACATTTGAAACTTCTGGTCTCTATACCATTCCCCTTCATGCCTGAAAGGCAGTAACTCATTTTTAAAAAGGACCACAAGCAGGATGTCACATAGTAAAAACTAACAGGTCTGTTTTATTAGAAACTAGATGATGCAGTATGTTCTGCATCTATCAAAGGCAACCAAACCTCATACTCAGGGGAATGTCATGAACCTTTACACAGCAGCATGTCAGATACTCTTGGCATGTTCTGCCCCTCTCGGAACAAGAGAGTCAATAAACAAGGGAAACAACAATCCACCTACAGTGAACTTGGTTTGGTGTCTTCTGCTGTCAGAGTACTTGATACTAACTTGTACTTCTTGAAAGAAAAATAACCTTTGGCTGGACCAAAAAAAAAAAAAAACTTTGGGGATTAAATTTCAGCGCCTCCCAGCCTCTGTCCCAACCCCCCACCAAAAGTTGAAATGATTTGTGTTCCAGGGTCTGTGACCCACGGAGGCATCTAGCAGCAGAGAAAGGAAACATTTGGAGTTCAGAGGGACAGTGGGTATAGATGACCAGCATAAGACAATGCAGATGTTTCAGATCATGAGTTCTCTGGCAATGACAGGAAAATGCCTCCAACAGACCTGCTGAGCTGGCTCTCATCTTGGTTGGGTGGTTTTGTTTTGGCAAGTCCCCCCGACCCCCGAAATATAGGGATTCCAGGTCCTGGTTTTTAAGTTTTTAGGATTTATCTGGAAGAATCCATCTTATTTGCTGGATTGGAGAATTAAAGTCAGCTTTTAAAACCCTTTTGCCATGTCTCCTATGAAATATACCCAACTGGTGGCTGTAATGATGTGGACGGGCTGATCCTGTTCCCACTGGAGTCAATGGCAAAACTCCCATTGTGTGTGATACACGGGCGTGATCCTGCCTCATAGTTCGGCCAGGGGCATTGCTGCTAGAAGGTTCTAATCTAGCCCTGTTTAAAAAGGATGGGGCTTTGTTCCTAGCATTGAGGGGGACCCAGTGGAAAGAAGTGTCTTTCTGCCTGTATTTGAGATAAAACTGCCATTTAGAAAATGCTTCTCATGTTTGAATTTTTTTTCTTCTTTCTCATGATGAAATGGAAATCATGGTAATGAAATGTCCCAGGGAAAGAGGGTAGCAATTGCTACTCTGCAGTGAAAGAGCCCAGCTAATGTTTTACAGATACATTTATAACACAGTGCTATTTTTATTTACTTTATTTATGAGATATCCTTTATTGCAGCCCTCTATCGAGCTTTAGGGAAGAGAACAGGCAAGTACAACGTGGTCATCTGCAAAGTTCTTTCACCTGGCTGGCAAAATTCCAATCAGCAGAGTCACAGGCCAGTTTGGCATTTTGAGGAGCCAGTGAGGGAGTGAACTGCAGCTCAACTTTCAGAAAGCTGAATTGTTCCTGGTAAAAGTGGTGGCATTTGAGGGCATGGTCCTGGAGTCTCTTCACATGCAGTGCTTCATAGAATTCAGTGAGGGTCTGCTTGTGGCCTGGCTCCAGTATCTGCCCCAGGAGAAATATGAGGTTGCCCTGTTGTTGCCTATGCTTATTATTTGTAGGCCGTATTTGGAGGTGGGGGACAAGGCAGAGAAACATCCTCTTCCTCTTTCAGCTAGCAGCCATGAGAGGGGATGGGAGAACTGACAGCTGTAGGCTCAGCCTGCACGAGCAGTGCTCCTGGCCAGAACAGAGGAGGCTGTCTGTCTTTCCCTCCCTAAATTCTCAAGTTTACAAACCTTTATACCTGAGAGAGAACAAAATAAACCAGACCCGTGATTCCCCAGAGAAACTGATCCATATTATTCAAAACTCATTGGGCCTTTCCATGTTTTTCCTGCTCTCATAACAGTCTGTCACATTATGAAGCACATGGTGCATTTGAGATGTAAAAACCTCAGTACCTGCCCCTAATAACTAGGTTGTCCTGCAATAAAAACAAACGCTGACCCACCAAACCCCCAGATCCCTAGTGGTTTGTGGATGGGTATTCACACCAAATGGCATATTTGACTTTTGCAACCCTGCAACTGCTATATTGGCAATAATCTAGTCCTGCCACAATGCTCTGCTTTGCCAATGTTTAATTCACGTTGGGAGTGCTCTCTCTGAAATTTGCCCTTTGACGCTGTGATCGGTATTCATATGAGGGAGGTAGACTCTCACTTGTGGCAACTGAGATGTGTTGAGCAAAACAATCAGCTAGAACAAAGAGCAGTTTGTTCCACAGCGAATTCTGCCATTTCCACAGCAGAAATTGCCAGGTGTTTCCCAGCAGCAGCCAACCCTCCAGGGCACAACCGTACAGGCAAGATGAGGTTCTTTAGCCACTGGCCGCATTGGGGATGGCACGCAGCGTTTGGCAGCAGCTGTGACATCTTCCCTGCTGCCATGCTGGTGGGGTGCTAGGCTCATATAGCTCTTATGCTGAGAGCAAAGCCTGCTGTTGTTCCAACCACAGGGTGCACAGGATGCAAGGCCCCCCGTCCTCTTCACCTACAGAGGCCTGGGCCTGGCCTTGATTTATTTCAATGGGGGTGGAGAGGTTTTGCTCAGCTCTAGCTATGACCAGTCATGTGACCAGTTTGGAAAAACACTTCCTCTTCCACCTCCCATCCTTTTACTTTTGTCTATTAGACAGAGGGAGAAACTCCGCATTTGTAAAGCGGATGGATTCCAGTGCAAAGAGAGATGGTGTGAGAGACCGTGCAGTATCCTAAACAGTGGAGCTGCTAAATAAATACATAGGACATCTCTGCATGCCACACTAGCCCCTCACCTGGTCTGGTGCCAAAGAAGCACTTGCTTTGTGCTCCTCTGTTTGGCAGGTGAGGAAACTGCATGCAGAACTGAAGTAATAAATCTTGGTGGGGTTGGAGAGCTCTGGCAGGTGGTGCGGTTTGGACCTGGGCTACAGCCGGTGACAAAGCCCCCACCCACAAGTTTTTAAAACGCAGCACATTGTACCAACAGCAAAGCAGCACAGGCTGCCAACGAGATGAGCAGGAAAGCAAATCCAGATCCTGAATTTATCTAGGTTAAATCTTAAGACCAATAATAAAACTCAGGTGCATATTATAGGGTCTCTTTTAGTGATGTGAGTGGCAACTGGGTATCGGTTATTCCCTTCTCACGCACATGAGCCAGCAACGCCACCATCCCCTCTCAGAGCTCCAGGGCATTCTTCCAGGCTCAGAATTAGTGGTGGAAGAATCATTTTGTGATGAAGCAGTTACAGCTGACACCCAGGAAACAGGCATCTCACAAGAGCAACCTGCCTCATTGCATTAGCCATTGTTATCATTCCTGTCACTTGTGTGAGCAGCAGAGGTGGGCTTAGCAGCTTACATGGCTGGTCAGCCCAGCACCTTGCCCAGGCAGCATGTTTCAACATTTCATCATTTGACACTATATCAGTAGGGTTTCTCTAAATGCTAGGAGGAAAAGTCCCCAGCCATCTGCAGAGTGACTGGGTGAGGTGACAGGCTAGGTTGTGCCACTGGAAGTGGATTTTGCAGGTCTGCAGAATTCAGGAGGAGCAGACCTGTCCTGTGCAGCTCTGAGACTCGCCCCTGAGCTGGGCAGAGGGGGGAATGATTGGTTCCAGGGAGCGTAAATGCCAGCCCGGCTCTTCCCTGCAGCTCACTGGAAAGGCAAGGGTGTCTCAGTTCCTGAGTGAGTTGCACAGTTATAAAATAAGGGGCTGTGTAATTACAGCAGTCAGCTGACTCCTCTTGCTGTGCACACATCGCACTTCAGTGTAATACACCTCAGGTGACATTCAGGGCCAGATCCTGCCCTTGGTTGCGCTTTGCAGCCCCACTCACTCCACTATGGGCATGGTGTGGCCAGTAGCCTTCTCACATACAGCATTTGCTCTTTGGTTGCAACCTTCTCTGAATGCCACTTCTGCCCCGCCAAAAGTGGCATCAAGCAATCCTCCAGCCTAGCATTTCTGCTCAGTTGAATTTAATTTGGTTTTTCCACTGTCTGTTTCCAGTGTCTTGCAGAGAAGCATTAGAACCTTCTAGCAGTGACAAATGTCTTCTTTTTTAAAAATGTGTCCATTTATAAACTGCTTCTCCAATTTGCTTCACGTTTTGATAGAAAAGTTCTTCTCTGAGCTCTGTCTCTGCTAGGAAAAGGGCTAGAAAATTGCTTTTCCTTTAAAGGAAAGTGGTAACTCTTCCGTGATGGGGTGTCCAGCTTTTAAGCCCATAATTGCTCATGAACTATTCTGATAGTACTATTTAAAATGTTAACTTTTGACGTGAGCTTTGGCCCTGTATACTAGCTTTAAACTAGATGGTTCCTGTAAGCTTTTTCGCTCACTTTACAGCTTTCGTTGGTTGGTTGGTTTGTTTTAATGCCAGAAAGAGTTAAAAAAAAAATGTTAGAAGACCATGTGGTTTCTGGTGAACACCTCTATCTTTAAGAAGTCATAATTAAGAAAACCTATGTCTGATTTACTTCTATTTTGGTAAATAATTCTAACTCCACCTCCAATTTTGTCTGTCGTTGTTAGAACCCAACATGGGACTCACAATGGTAACTGAGATTTGGCCAGACATCAGTCAGTATCTGGATAATTATGGTTGGAAGAGCATTAAAAAGAAACAAGCTGGGTAACTATATGCTGGAAGATATGCTTTAGCCTTTCTAAAGCAAAGTTTTTCAATAATGATTATGTTTAGAAACAAATGATCCCAGTTTTCCATCTCTGGGCTGTTCCGTTTAAAGCCAAGCTACAGTCTGGGTTCCCTGGGTATGGTCCATGCAGTATTCCACTGGGGCTCTGAGACCTGAGGGAAACAAACTGGCTACTTCTAAAATGCTGCTGAGTTGTAGCAATGCTCCTGAGCCCAACATGGCCTCTGAGTACCATCTCTGGCAATCAGCTGATTCTTTAGGTCATATGCAAATTAAAAACGCATCTGCCTTCCATATGTCCCAGATACACCGCTTACACATGTTTTTTGGATGTATTATCTTAATCATACTTATTGGCCAATCCAAAAAAACTGGAAGTTTAAAATGTTTTCAGATTCATAATAATATAAAACTAACAGCTACAAAGCAAATGAGCCATGTGCCTTGCTCCAGTTATAGTGTGCAATTATAATGTGCATTTAGCGGTTCTATTTCTCAAATGGAGTGAAATCTGTGGACAACAACTCTCTATCTCCGGTATTTTTCTCTAACAGAGATCTAAAGAAAAATTAATTACACTTCTTTGACTGATTGTTATTCCGCTGAAGTATGGTTCTAATCCTTATTAACATTCTCTAAAGTCATGCATGAAATATGACTTTTGCACCACACTCTGTGGCATATGTTTTCTCTTTCCAGTGTATTTTTCAAACTATCTTCAACCCTCACTGCTGTTCATTATTTTAAGATAGGTTTAAAGTTTGCCACAGTCTCAAAACTGATCCAGTACAGAGCATTGCAAGGAAAAAAATGACACATCATTCTGGTCATGAACACAAATTGCTTCTGATTATTTAGCTTTGAATGTTCTCCCCATACTGTTTTTATTAAAAGTCCCAGTATATTTACTCTTGATAGTGTCTTCAATTAAGTTAAAAAGGGTCCCTTTTCTATAGCAGTATGTAAAGAAAATAGTTGTTACAACCACAAAATTACCGTAAAAACCTGGTTCTAGTAAAATACTACTTCAGTTCGACAACCACAGCATGAAGTTTGCTGTTTTCTTGTAAACTTTCCAACCCTTAGATAAACAGACTCGGTATCTTCACAAAGGAAGAAGCATCTTCTCTTTGTCTGAGGATGGTTTTACAACCCTCTGCAAAATACAAGCTCCCTTAACAAGAAATTCAGTTTTTAAACCTTGTTAATTATGATGTGAAATTTAATTTCTTGACCCTTTAGTTGCACTGAACTTTGCTGCATGAAAAATGTTGATAAATTGATAAATATCTTCAGGAGAGCTCTTGGGTTCTGTACGTTTGCTTCCTTATGAGCATAGCTAATTGAAATTGCAAATACTCAGAAGGAAAGTCATTAAGGTATACTGTAACTTCAGCGAACAGATTGGTGGGAATGTTTTAATTTCCCTTTCAAGAATGAATGCTGTAGCAAATGCTGTAAGTTTACAAGTTTTGGAAGTTACTCTTCTGCTCTCTTCAAAATAACTAATTCCTCTTTTGAAAATAATGTCTACAGAAGGTGTGATGTCAGGATTTGTATAGTACAAGGGCATGACTGGATCTAACGTGTCTGGAACTCAGGAGATTCCAACTTTCCGCAAATTACTTAAACTCCTTGGGAAAGCCCACAAGCTCCTCAGTCATTTTCCAGTTCAAAGACGTTTTTACCTGATGGTTAGGAGTCAAAATGCTGACCAGGTTGTGGGTTTTTTTGTTTGTTTGTTTGTTTTTGCTACTATATTTCTTTGTAGGAGTCTTTGTTCCTATCAGTCCGTTAGCTCAGAAACAGGAACCACAAGGAGGGCACTTGCAGAAGCAGAATGGTAAAAATCAAAGAAAGAAGCAGGGCCATGGACCAGGCTTGTCGAAAAACAAGTTAATCCTCTTTTTAAAAAATAATAAAACCAGGCAGGATACTAATATATTTGTAACGCTGTAGCCATTCTTCAGCTAACAGCAATTACAGAGTGTCCCTGAATGAATATTTCACATGGCAAAGGCTATAAAGCTGTTTGTACTTTGAAGGCGATGGGGTATGGAGTGAAGGACTGTTTGAAACATGTCACTTTGAACTGCGATTGAGGGTCCCATGGAGTTGACCACCTCCATCTCCTCCCATGTTCCCTCAGAAATCTGGTTCCAGTCTGCAAGCCCTGGAGCCAGTTTGAGAGTCTGGTCGAGTGGCCCCACTGTGAGATGTCAGGCTGATAAGTGAAAGTAGAGACTTACTAGTGAAGATCAAGAGTTAACTGCTTGAACTGAATCTCTTAATATGTGGCAGTAGTTCAGTATGATAACAAAGGGGGTTTCCTGCCTGGAGAGACAGATGCTGCCTGTTCAGAGAGCTGCCTTACATCTGAAGTCCCAGCATATGCTCTAATGAAGGCCATTCTGAGGGTTCAGTAGATTGAAGTGCAAAGAAATTCAGAGGGGCAAAAAAACCCTGGTTGCAGGATCTTTATGAGCTAATGTTTTTATGTAACCCACAAATAGCAAAGCTATCAGTGAAAGAGGGAAGTTTTATAGCACCCTTTCAGTTCCGAATCAGAGCAGTCTTGTGGTTTAAGGTTTAGTAAAATTCCTGGCAAGATGACCAGATAGGTAACGATCCTGGCAGAGCTGAGAGGGGACGTTGTGAAAACACTATAATTGCTCATGGAAAATATTTAGACTGTCTGAAGCTATTAGCATGTCTATGGGTATAGTGCTAGGTACTGTACCAAGATAGAGAAAATGAAGGACTCTCTGCCCCAAATAGGTTGTGTATTTGCCTTCAGATTATCGGGAGTTTCAGTGTGAACTAATGGACACAATTCTCTGAAATGTTTCTCTCTCTCTCTGTGTGTGTTCCTCTGAGAAAGAAGGCAACTTTGGAATGAGAGAGAGAGACCAAGCAATCCAGGTGTTCAGACAACACGGTGATGGGAAAAGAGTAAAATTGCACACTGCACGTTCTGAGCAGAGAAGACGGGGAAATGGAAAACATTTCTCATGGGTTTTCACTTTAACTGTGCTTTCATGATGCTTTTGCATTTTCTTGCTCCAGACATCCAGTGGTTTTACTAGAACAAGCACTTGCAAAATGCTATTTTTCAATTTTAATCCTAGAATATTAATCAAAAACAAATGACAAATTGTGCATTCAGGTCTGATCATTTCAGTTCCAGCTGTACTGGTTAGTGACACAAGTTATCCCATCAGGGAATGGACCCAGTGCTTTGTAACTCATGTAGTTGATGAACACCGTGGGAATTTGTGAGGTAAAATAAACAAATATTTACAGGGTGATGCTGGGGAGTAATTCTGATAGCGAAACAGATTTTATGAAGACATTTGTGAATAATTTAAAATAATAAATTGAGAACCCGTGACCAGCTTCTGGGCACTTTGTAACAGAAGGGGAGGTGAAATTTGTCAGATAAATGATTTGTCTTGAGTGATGTGCTCAGTGACAGGCTTGACGAGAGCTAAGTGCACATTTCTCAGTTGGTTTTAGTTTGGGTGCCAACAGTAGGTAGCAGTGCAGTGCTGGCAGGCATCTAAAAGCTGATGCGGATTGGAATAAATTAGAGCTTAAAACACCAGGTTTTTCCTACAAAAAAGTCTTTAAAATATTTTGCTTCTTGTTTTGAATTTGGGTCACCTAATGCTGGGAGTTTATACAGGTTAGATTCATACTTTTAAATTTCATGGCCAACTTTTTCTGACATCCCCAGTAATTCCACTGAAGCCATGTAAAGCCCATGTAAAGTTTGTGCATCTTTATCTAACCTAGGCCTTTCAAAAGGAAGCTGCTCGAAGAGCGTGAACTCTTCAAACCCATGATAAAAGTGATGTCATTAAGGATAAATACAGAGCAGCATTTAATAGCTATAATTAACATATGCGGTTGTTTTAAAGGAATAGGAACTGGCAGTGTGTCCCATTTTGAGAAGAAAAGAGCTTTTAACTTGATTTATCTGAAGAACTTTGTCCTGTACGTTTACTTATTTGAAAGGGGGAATTCAAAACCTCAGGGCCATTTCATGCTCGGGCTGAACACGACATCGGAACAGACCTGATGCATGCAGCCAGTACATGTTGCTAAGTGTCCTGTTATGAGTAATGAAGCTAAACTGTCATGTAAGCTCTGAGCTAGGGCTGTGGGCTGTGTCCATGCATCCATCCATCTTTCCAGAGAGAGGAAGACAGGGACAGAAATGTGCTCATTGATGTGTCTGTTTCACAGAGCTGCACCTTCCTGCAGTGCAAATTCCAGGCTGCTTTTATGTGACAGACAGAGAAATGCTGACACTTCAGTATTGTTGTTTTAATCAGGTATCAATGATAAAATATTTTATTCTGGGTAAAAAATCTGGATAATGGGATTTGTCATCGTACCTTGATGAAGTGAAAGTAAATACTGTTGCTTCTGAAAGTGAAACTCATTCATGGTAACTACAGCCGGGTGTTGAACTCTAATAGTTTGTACTTACAGTTCTGTGGTTGGTATTCTGTACAGCAAGAGGACTGTACTGCTGATGGTACTCAGCCTCCAGAGCTCTTCACACCTTGGGCAGGAGGCATTTAGCCAAATGTACCATTTAGTGCAGGCTTCAAATAATGGGAAAACGTCCTTATGATCTCGTACAGTGCCAGCTCACATCACATGCATATGCACGGTCTGTAGAAGGACATGAGGAATCTGGAGCGTATCCTCACTGTGGCATCCTGAAAGAGCCCTGCAAGACTCTTCCTAATGCAGTTGCTCCTCCTGTTTTGCCAGGAGGAAACACCGCTTGGACATGCTGCTGGGGCTGTGCCAGGTGATGGATAAGCTCTAGAGAGCCGTCAGGCTAAGAGGAGAAAACCCGTCCTCTGTCCCAGGAAACGGGACTGAGGTACTGGATGTCACTTGCAGTTACAATGTACTCAGTTGCTCTGAAGCATCGAACAGGGAATCCTGCAAACCAATAAATATTGGTATTGTGACCTGTCCCTGTGGCCATCTGATCCTTTGCCCTAAGAGTTTCTTTGGCGCTATTAGAAAATTGTGGGGGGAGGTCATGTATTATCAGAGAGAGCTTTTGCGGTACAGTTTTGCTACCTCATCTTTTGGTTCAGCAATCTGCAAACCTTGCTGAAGGAGAAGCATCCTAGAAACCCTTGCTAAGCCTTCAGTTGAGAGGTTGTGGCAGAGAGTGGATCACTCAAGCTCTGAAAGGCGAGTGCACCAAAGAGAACTCCTTGCAATGTACTTTACAGCGACATTGACTGCTGGACAGATAGAATGTGCGGTGTTTGTGTCAGTCATTTCATGCTAGCGGGTCTGTTAAGCACACAGAATAGGAAAGTATCCACTGACCAGTGAGAGGAGAATCAGGCCTTTAAACCTTTAAGATAAAGTCATCCTCAGATAGCAACTGGACTCCAACTGAAATCTCTTTGAAGCCATAGCCATGTGATACAGTGCAGAGACTGTGGGAAAAATGCAAGCTTCAGAGATCCCTGTCTTTGTTATTTCTAATGCAACAGTGTCCCTGTAGCACTAGGCACATTGCATAAAACAGGCATGAATTTCAGAAAGACTTGCTGCCTATCTGCAGTCCTTACATGGCCTGTTACCTGGGTCTCTGAGCACTTCACAGAACCCCGCTGAGGTAGGGCAGTGCTGTTATCTCTGTTTGGCGATGCGGATCTAAGGCACGGAGAGGTTAACCTAGGTCACACAGGGAGTCTGTGGCAGAGTAGAGAATTGAATCCTGGTCTCCCAAGCCTTGGGCTGGTCTCTTAAGCACTGGACTATCCCTCCTTTCCTGCGTCCACTTAGCCAGGGGGGATGAAGACAAGCCCTTTTCTTCCCTCATCCTCTCCCATGTGCTTGCTCCTCACATCCTCCAGCAGCCCAGCCAAGCTTAGCTTCATGCCAGCTGCAGATCCCTCTGCAGGCTCCACAAATGAGGTTGTTGCATGCCACTTTGTTCAGGGAGCCTCTCTGCTGTGTGAAGCTGCTGGGAACACAAAGCGACCTCTGGGCCTTGGTTTACCAGCCAGTGCTTGCTGGATTTAAAGACACACATTATCTTCTGACACATGAGCCTTCAGGTGCCCACCAAGAGGCCCCGGCAAGGGCATCCCCAAGAGGAAAGAGATTACATCATTCTGCATCGAATGCCTGGGTGCTGAGATAGAGACTCTAGGAACAGGCTCTGCCAGAGGAAGCCAGCTGGAATGTGGAAGCCTCATTCTTGTGTGTCCGCCTCACATCTTCTCCATAACAGAGTTGTCTGCTGTGCTGTATCTCACACGCTGAAATACCTCTGCCTGCCCTCTACTGAAGGTACAGGAAAGCCACCTGACTCATTAAGAGGGGAGATATCTGAGGAGGAAAGAGCGAAACCAGGCGTGGCTTAGGCTATGCAGAACCAAACGGTTGGAGTTCGTTGCAAACCCAGGATTTGATTATTGGCCCGTCTCTGATCTCAGGCTGGTGCACTCAGAGACGTAGAGAGCAGAACTTGGGAGCAGAAGAGGATGCAGAAGCTTTCTTCTCCTGCATTCAGTTCCCAGTAGCATGGCAGCTGAGCTGTTAATTTCTGGGCAGGCCCCACAGGTGGGGGATGTCTCTGAGCAGGGAGAGTTTGTTGAGGATTTCATACTGTCTTCATTTCATTGTCTGGTTCTTTATGTTTACATTTAATAGAAAATGTATTTCTAGCTTAACCACCCGTGCTGCAAAGTGTGTTTGAGCCTGACTTGGCACAACTTCTGTGAGCATCACCCCAGGCATAAGGCAGGTGCAACCACTGTTCTCCCAAGGGGCTTGGGACCAGCCAACACAGCTCCCAGTGGCATAGCAGGGTTGCTTGGGTATATGCTGAGCCAGTGACTCCCTGGACATTGACACTGGCAGGACTCTTGTGGAGCCCTTGTGGCATATTAAAGCTTCCTCCTGCAGCAGAAACACCATCTGTGCCTCCCTTTGGTGACTCCACACCGGACACTGCAGCCTCCAGCAGGGGTAAGAAGGGGAGTGCATTTTGCTTGAGCACATGCATGTACACACACATGCACCGCCAGTGGGGGACGAATACCTCTGAGAAGATAGAACTTAGCTACCTCAAAGTGAGGCCCTGCTTAACCTGTGATATTGCCGATTCTGTGGTATTAGGGCTTCCACCACAATTTTGACAGTAGAAGCCCTGGCTGCCCTGGAGCAGAGAGTCAGAGCCCCCGATCTCGGCCCTGGGCAGCTGCTCTTGGCCCCAGGTGGCTGACAGCGGAAAATCAAGAAAAGTATTAATGGGTTTTATTCCTGTGAAGAATAAGATCCGTTATTACTTCTCCACAATTTTCCATGGCTTGTCCACAACTCAGCCACAATTTTTTGACAATCATCCCACAATTCAAGCAAGGCCTTACCTATAAGGGAAAAGTTCCAGACTGAGTGTGTTGAGCGTCACCCCTTGCAGCTGTTTCTGTTGCCGTGTCCTGCTTCTTTTCATGACACATCTCTGCTGGGGCTGGATCGTCTGTAAGAGAGAAAGCGGACTCCTTTAAAGCCCAGCCAACACCCAGCACACTGTCCTCGGGGCAAGCTGGCGTCTGATCCTTGTCCTGAATCAGCATTTCACTGGGAAGGCTTCCATGGGCGCAGAGCTTAACAGGTGCTGCCAGTATGCTGCACAGGGATGAAAGGAACCATGTACACGTGTGTGAACCTGCTGGGCTGAGTGTGGAAGGATGCTGGCCTGGGTTCACGCGCTCAGAGCGCTTGGCCGTATAGCCGAATGTCAGGCTGTTCGTGACAATCTCTTGCCTACAGAAACTTGAGCGAATTAGTATCACTGCTTTTACATTCTGGTATGTCCAGAGCACACGAGGCACTTCCCTGACCCATGGGAGGAGTTCACAGCTGAGAACACAAGAGCATGCAGAAAGGGAGACAATCCCAATAGCTACACTTATATAACCGTGTGTGCTTTTGAATATTCATTTAGACATCTGCTGTCTTTGTGATGCCCTGGCTGCACACGCCCTGTCCTGGTGTAAGTTAAAGTGGTGCAGCCGTCGCTAGTGTGGACACAGTTATTCCTGTGTAAAGATGCTCACTCCTGTTCGGGAAGGGGAATAAATTGTACGAGTATAAAGCTCTTTCATAGAGATGTAACTGTACCCGCATTAGCCATTGTACTAATAGAACCCTACTGGCATAAAATCATACCCTAACCCAGGGACTCTCACAACACATTTTTTGGTGGCCTCAGAGTGCAGCCACTAACTCTTACTGGTGACTACGCTGACAAATTTTCCTAAAATACTTTACGAAGAATAAATATGTATGTATACACATCCAAATCATTGTAATTGATTTATGTAGGGTTTTTTTGCAGACTCAATAATAAAAATAATTTACAGTTGTATTTCAGTGCCCCTGGCTCCTGCTGCCCCCCCGCCCCACCCCATTGCCAGGCTCCCTTCCATGGCCTCGCACTCCAGGCTCACCCCACTCCTTGCCTCTTGACCATGGAGCCCAGTAAGGCTGGCCCTGCTGAAGCCCAGAGCCAGAGTCCTACAGCTGGAGACGGGAGGGGGTGGGCTGAAGCCTGGAGCCCTGCTGCCCTGGGGGGCTGAAACTCACAGCCCAGAGCCTGCAGCTGAAGCTGGGAGGGGTGAGGTGGAGGGCTGGAGTTCCATGGCTGAACCAGGGGGAGCAGGGCAGAAGCCTGCCCCTGTAGCCCCTGGGCGCTGTAGGGTGGGGCCGCCGCTTTGCCACCTCCCCCATCTCTGCACAAGAGGCTGTTGTGATCGTTGGAAAACACCCTGGTGGCTGCATGTGGCCACAGTGGCAGCATTTGAGAAACACCCTGTGTGAGAACAGCCCTACCTGTCTGTCCCACACAGCTCAGCCAGCCACGAACACACTGAACAGGCTGCATCCAGCTTTTACAAATGGTTCTCAGGTTGGCATTTGTGCATGGTTAAAATAGGCTCCCATTTGAACTGGATTCTCCCCACTTTCTAAATCTCCGTCCCCTTTTTCAGACTTGCTCCTGGACTCTTTTGCCAGCTGCACAGAGTGTGAGGGGATGATGCACATATCTCATGCCACTACAGTTCTGGTTAAATGGTGTAAGAAATCTAAGATACTCTATGCAAGTTCTAAGGTTGGGGGTACTCAAGTATTAATTCATACTGCTCTGGTATCAAAATCATTAGCGAAATGCAAAGTTGTGGCTCAGCCCAATGTAATCTCAATATTCCATTGCCCTGTCAGTGGAGTGTTTTACCAGAGGGTAGCATAAGCATCTTTTAAACTAAGCATTCGTTCAAGGTGGAAATAAACTGAACTGAAAATGACTGAGGAGTGAGCAATGAACAGTCCCCATAGGCCGGATCACAGTAGGAGAAAACACTTAAAGTTTCTTTAGTGCTTGCAGGTTCAAAAGTCATGGCTGGATTCAATTAGCCTGGGAGAGTCTCTGTGATAAACAGTTCCTGTGGTCTTGAAGCAAAGGGGCTAGCTGCATGCAGCCGCTCTAACTACTTGGACTCGCCCTTGTCCCTTTGCGTTGGGAGGAACTGTCTCTGAAGGTGAAGGCTCACCACAGTGTGTCCATGGACTCTGCCAAGTGAAAGGAAAATACAAATAGATGTTCTTTCTGGTTAATGCATTTTTGGTTAGAAAATTCCCCCGAGTATCAGTTTAAAATAGACATGATGTTAATGCAGTTCCTTATTTTCTTTTATAAAGAACTGGAACATGTGGGTCTGTGTGCATATCTGTGTGGTTGTGTGTGCATCCTTGTGGATAATGTGCACGTGGGGGTGAGGATGGGTGTTGCCGAAGTACCTGGCCTATCCACAGCCAGCACAGAACCAGAGAGGTGAACGGCTGCCACGTTGTGTGTGGTGCCCTCCCTTAGGCACACCATCCTCTGGAATCCTACTTCTGAGGATGCTTCCATAATCCGTCACCATGGTTCAGTTCTGTAATATCCACCCAAGTCCAAGGGAGGAGGAAGGACCCAGGCTATGTGTGTGAAATGACGGTGCATTCTCAGCTCCCTGAGCACCCCCATGTTTCGCTGTTTCTCCCACTGACAAAGCACATTGTCTCAGTACTCCTGAGAAAAGTGCAGAAGCCCCAGGGTAGCTGGATCATTTTGTAGTGCTTTCAGTTTGTCAGTCAGACCCTGTTTTGGTGAGAAAAATGCCTTTTCATGCTGTACCTTTTTGCATGTAGATAGTGACTGTAAAAGGTGGAATTTCAAAGCCTGAGAACACCATGAGTCATATTTAAGAGGATTCCTCTTCTTAAATGATGTGGGGCCAGCACCTCACCTGCCTGATAGCTTCCCTGTGTGTTACTCCATGCCTCAGGATTGGTCTCAGAGCTGCTGCTTTCCAGGCCTTTAGCCTTTGTGTTTGCGCGTTTATTTTCACATGGGTCAGCTATCCCACTAGCATTTCTTCATCCAGCAAGTTCTAAAAGAAATTCCCCCATTCAGCACCCCCGCAAGCAGTCATTTCTTGTGATGAACATGTTTTGCTGGCATTAATTCATCTTTGCAGCTTTGTGTTTTTAAATGCTCTAAATGAAGTCTTAATAGTGAAGTCCAACAAATGACTCCTATTACACATCTAGCTATCTAGTTGGATTTCTAGACACATTTTATAGCCAACTGTTTTGCATGTAGAGTCATAAGTCGTGAAGGTTGTTGAAATATGTCATCTTCAGGATCTCAGTTATCCTTCTGCATGCTTATCTAACTCTGAAGATTTATGCTAACATGCTTCGGGATAGGTTGCAGAGTATCCATACAGTGATTTGTAGAATACCAGATGCTTCCAGTATATACAACTCTTTTATTTATAGCAAAACTTATTAACACTGATAAGCTTCCTTTTGCAGCACATAAAGGAAATACTAATATCTCCCCAGAATGTGTCCAGCTCAGTGGAGCCCACTCAAACAAATGTGGGTGAAAAATATGAAGCTTTGAGAAATGTTTTCTATGCAACAAAACAAACTGTGTAGGAGAGTTCAGTGAACCCTCTTAGATCATGTATAGTATTGTACCTTTAGCATATGAAGAATTATTTTTTATCATGAGAGTTTCCATAGCAGGCACTGATTTAACTCTTTACGGTGAAGTTCACTTTAATGCACGTCTCTGTGAGTGCTCAAACCCCACTTAACACAGAGATGAAGGCCCTGCAGAAATCTTGCATTTTGAGGGGAGAGCAGATGTGGCGATCTCCAGGCACAAATACCCAGGCCTCATCTACTTCAGCTTATGGAATCTTTTCGTAAATACATCTCAGTACCTGCACCAGCAGTGGCTAGTGACCAATCAGAATCTAGAATTTCCAAATGCCATTTTTTGATGTTGCTGCCGTTAACAAAGCAGGGGCTACATGTACATGTGAGGAAGTGCATGAGGAAGCACTAATTTGTCATTGAAATGTCGACTCTTCAGATAATTGTGACTGTGCCATGCGCTGGTTGGGAGCAGCAAAAGAAGGTTGGGCGGCTTCTTTCAAAATGTTTGTGCAACAGACCTTGTCCTTCTCCCTCCACCTTCTGTGGCACCCTTAGTGACAAGCCTGCATGTGCCGTGTTTGCCAAAGCTAATGCTTCCCTGCATGTGGATTTGCCAATGTGACACACACCTTGTCATACTTATTGCTTAGATATGTTACTGTAATGAAGCAGTCTCTAGAACAACAGCACTTGGATGGATTGCTAACGATTATACACGCTCAGGAGGAACTGTTATTATAACACACAGTCATTTACAATGGGAACATCACACGTCTGATGTCAGTGGTTAATTGATTATTAAACCAACAAACCCACCTTGAAAAATAAACAGTAAATGTAAATCAATACACTTAAAAACAGAACAAGAACCCTGCCCCAGGCACAGATTTTGACTGCCCAAAAGGAGACGAGTCAGAGACTCCATGAGATCTGCTAGCTACTTCGTTCTCACTGTTGAGTTTACATGGAAGGTAGTGATGAGCAGCGGTAGAAAACCCATAGATTATAGTAATTTTTCCATCAGCGTGCCCATATTTCTTCTTTTAGCTCTTAATTTTTTAGAGGAAATGAGCAACATGCAAATATATCTATATTGAGCAGGCACCTAAAGTGTCCTGCATTTTCAAATTAATACAGTATTTTTCACTTCTGTCCTAAACTGTTGTATAATTCTGCAATGCCCTTCTAAAGAGCTGCTATGTTTCACCCCAGAATTGGCTGCATTTCAGGGGTGATCCCCACATATATTCTAGTGTCTTTAATTATCTTTCATCTCAAAGAATCGCAAACTGCCTTGTAAACAATGAATATTCTGTATTATTATTTCATTGATTTATTACTGTGCCCATGATCTGTTGCAGCCATATCAGTCAACACATCTGCCAGAGAGAGCATCACTCCTACATATATCGGTGTCTAGCACAGTAACCCAGATGCACTCCTTGGGCATTGGGCTCTCAGATTAGCTTAGACAGGCTAAATTGTTACAAAGGATTGCTAGATTTGCTGTTTCTCATGCTCTTGATGATCACGAAGGGTCCCTAACATAATTACCTCTAAAAATAATATTTACAATTAAGAATTCTGCGTTGGCATTAGAAATCTAACCATTTTGATTCATTCTCTCTCATTGCTTTCCATAAAGCACTGGCACTGGGGTTATCTAAAGGAAAACTGGAGCTCAATGTTGACCTCTTTAAATATTTGTCTTGCACTTCTCCTTTTAGAATGTGTCGCCTTCCTTAGCAATCCCTGATAACACTGAACTGCAGTGGTTGGTGACACTGGATCTTTGTCGGTGTGAGAACCAGATAATCCTACAGAGCAAACACAATGGTAGTTCAGTAAAAGCAAAGAGCCTTTATTCATTGCAGTTCCGAGCAGCATGTCTTGCATGGAAACATTTAGGAACTTTTCTGTGGAAACAAACTTGCACACATTGTATAGTTCAGCCCAATTCCTAAAGTGCTGGAAGGGTTCAGCCGTAGTCATGGAGAAAAGAACACCTGTTCTCCCCCTTCTAGTCAATGCTGGGATAGACATCAGCAACAGATAACCTGCCATAGTCAATGGCTGTCTTGTGCCATTTGTGTCCAGTGTGTTAAGGGAAGGAAGGACCTCTTCTGTGCCACAGTCCATCACCTATTGGTGGGCTTGAGCAGCCAGGCATTCCTTACAGGAGCCTTTTCCCATAGATCTACTTTATGAAGCAAGAGAACATGCATACAAAGATGTTGGCCCTGATTCTGCTCTCAGTGAAACATGCACAATCCCTGAGCAGAATTCACTCACAGCTTCTGCTTCCTCTTGGAAAAAATGTGCATTTCAAGATGGGCCTCTCTGCAGCTCAGCTTCTGATCCTCAGTGAAGTCAGAATTCCAGGCTGTTGCTATGGTAGTGACTGTGATGTCACAGACGCAGAATAATGACTTCACTACAACAGCAGGTGGGTTGGAAGGGGAAGAACTCTGGGCTGGAAGAGTTACAGCAACAAGCAGTGTATGAAAAATTGTTCAATGTAGGACTTGGCTTCTGTTTAAGAGGGCAAAGGTCCCTCAGCTGTGGCACTAACCTTGAACTCAGGATACCTGGATTCTAGTCCCACCTCTGCCACAGAAGCCCAGTGTGACCTTGGGCAAAGCACATACGCCTCTTCCCTCCTCTCCTGGACCAGTGGCAGCCACTCCTAAAGAGTCAAATTGTGCTCCATGCCATATGCAGCTCTTCCCTGCAGGGTAACGCCTCATCTCTAGGATGCAGCTGAGCTCAGTTCATGGGGAGAACAGAGGCTGGGTCTTGGATGGTGCAGCTCAGCGTTTGAGCAGTGCCACAGGTACGGCCTCATTTGCACTGGCCTGGAAGAGGCTGGTAATCACGGAAGGAAATGAGATCTGCAGTTGTAGCTAGCAAAAACTGGCCACAAATCAACAGAAGCATGAAATCATAAATCAGGTTTATTCTGGCATTATCTGGCCTGTCTTCATAGTGCTGGTTCTGGTTACAGCAGCAGTTCTCAGCCAGGAGCCCAAAGCCCCCTGGGAGGCCGCATGCAGATTTCAAGAGGTCTGCCATGCAGGGCTGGCATTAGACTCACTGGGACCCAGGACAGAAAGCGAAGCCCTGCCATCAGGGCTGAAGCCAAAGCCTGAACAATTGAGCTTCACAGAGCCCCCTGTGGTGTGTGGGGTCCAGGGCAGTTGCCCCGCTTGCTACTTCCTAATGCCGGCCCTGGCTTTGATATGCAGAAAACCAATTGTTGTGGCACAGGGGGGCTGTGGTATTTTGATAGCATGTTGTGGGGGGGTTCCAGAAAGAAGGGTTGAGAACCCCCAGATTACAGGATCCATTTGTGAGCCCAGATTTAGATTTTCTCAGTGTGACTTTAAGAGAATTCTTCCTTCTGCTGAAGACTAAGTAATATTTATCTGTGCCATGCTCGGAAGGGCAGGGAAGCCGAGCATGCCAAAGAGGAGGACCTACTGCCTTATTACAGACACTAGCTCTGTGTGAACCCAGCAGCCATGAGGTGGCAGAGTGGGCTTAAACTCAGCTGTTTTGGAATCACCACTGACTAATGTTTGAAACCTCGGTGTTCACTTTTACCTGATGTTCAGTTTATCTCGGCTTCAGTTGCTTTTTAAACCTGACATTCTTTGCTGTTTGCAGCTTTACATACTTCCCTTGGAACCCAAACTGTAACCCGCTTTGGCTGTTTCAAATATTTTCCCCTTAACTTCCATCTGCACAGGTGAAAGATGAATTTGGCCGTTTAAAGCACAGTCAGCAATATCTTACACTAGAGATTCCCTGAGCTGATGAAAAGGACATTGATTTTAAGGGACCATGGAGCAAATCCATTCCCAGTGTAACTGCTAGTGACTTAGTGGAGCATCCTCGGGCTGAACTTGGCTCATTGCTTTTTTCCCTAAAAGCTCTAGCAGCTGCATGGATGGTGCAAAGGACAGCACAGATCTCTGTTTCCACCAGTATAGTTTGTTTCAGGAAGACTGAGCCAACAATGTAATGTAAACTCGTACCAGGCCTCAATATCCCACTTACAAAAAGAGCTGATTAGGGAAAAGCGTAACACTGGTGCTTTATGCTCTCCCCATCCAGCTTTCACACACTTGCAATCACAGTGAAAATAAAGACTGAACTGTGATATATTTATTAAGATTCAAAGTTTAAAATAAAACAACCTTGTAACTAAGCAAACAACTTCAGATCAATGTTCTTTGTGGCATAAGGACTGATTCTGTACTTCTTCCTCACACTAAACTTCCATTGACTTCAGGCTGCAGAACTCCAAAGGGAAATTTGTCTAAAATCAGGCCCAAAACACAAGCAATGAAAAAAAAAATCACTGGGCTTAATTTTTGTGATTTTCAATCAAGCAAGATTTCCACTGAGTTCAGTGCAAGTGCTATTCAGTTCAGACCCGCACAGAATTGAGCCCACTTTCAGGAAGCTGACTTGTAATGTACAGAGAAGAGTAAATGAAGTTACTGTGTGTTGTGGGTTGTGCAAGCCCTGTATTTAAGATGACTTGGAGTGTCAGTGTTGAGTTGTGGTGAGTCCTTAAATCATATGTATGTGTGATACGAGGGCTGATACCTGGGGATTTGCTTGATATGATTATCGCATGCTGCTCTGCTCGCTTAGTTCATTTCACATCTGCCTCCAGAGCAACCTCAGGAGGAGTTTCCTTTGATTATTTTTCCTCACAACAGCCAACACAGTTTAAATAAAACAAGCTTTGCATAATTAAAGGTGTCATTGCTTTCTCACTCAAAATAGTAGAAGGGCAGTGGACATAATTTCCTACTTAGCATTTAAAGGCTGCTCTTATTAACTATTACTATGATTAGTATTTACTAAACTCATTTTAATACTGGCATGGTGTCTGCAAGCCCTGAAGCCATTCTGTCTAACGTAACACACACAGTACAGCAGGGTATATACCAGGTCTGAAGAGAGGGTGTAGACTGCATACAGAAATGCATGGGGTGCAATAGGCTATGCACAGTGCCTGAAGAGGCTGTATAGAAATACAGGAGGAGGTTCCTCTGACCCCTCGGGCAGTTCTAGGAGAGACATGCAGGGAAGCTAAGCTCTCGTATGCAGCCCATCTCGCTGCCCAATGTGTGCAGCCTCCCGCATCGTTCCCCGTCCAGGCTTTCCCAGGTTGGGCCATTCGCCTGCTTGAAACTCTTTAAACTCAAGAGTAAAGGAAAGCATCTGGAGTGATTTCTTCCTTTCCAGAGAGCGCCGTGGACTCAGTGCATTGTGAGCACCATGCTGTCATCACGCCTCAACACGATCATGTTGGAACCATGCTCGTGTGGTGGACAGCTGTGATTCCTGGCCAATGCACTGGTTCCAGGGTAGGAGGTGCCCACATCCAGAGCTAGCCCTGTATCTTCTTCCAGAGTGGGAGAGGTTCTTAGCACTGCCCCCAACCCTGGCTTGCATGTTGCACAAGTCTGGTGTGTGCTTGTTTCATTAGCATAACAGAATCTGCACCTCCTGAGAACTGGAGGCATGAACAAAGAGATCACACCCTGCTACTGACTGTACTTTTGCCATTTAGAGAGCAAAATCTTGAAGAATCCTATGTCAGGGCTTGTGCTGATTACAGAGCGAAACAGCAGATACAGTCTGATGTCAGGCAACCACATGTCCCATCACAGACTCCAGGCCCTGGCAGCAGCAGATGTTTGCACTGTAACCCTGAGATAACTCAGTGTCAGGCCTCAAATGATCAACTCATCCATGGTCAATTTAAAAAGTTAAAAGGTTTGACAACAACAGGGTTCGTCCTCTCACCATTCATAGGAATTAACACCAAACTGCAAATGAAGCAGTGGACTGCTAGGTCTTGCCTGAACCTAGCTGGACTAGACAGGCATTGAGCTGAGAGACTGATTGTATCCCTCCTGTGGTCTCACCACCTGGATCTCATCCTCCTATCACCTTGCTCCGCCCTTTTATCTCTCTTCCAACTTTTGCATCCTACATAATGCTAGACGGGGAGCAGTCTGGCCGGACAGGGCCTGTCTGCAGGACTCAACACAACAGAGGCTAATAATTAATAATAATTGCCCCTGGTGTATGGTCACTTATACACATGCTCATCTGGTGAAGTAGTTCAGCTGTCACAGGGAAATAGACACCCATACTGGCAGCATATGCCCCGATGGGTGGAGCTACATCTCACCGTCAAATCTTTAAAGAACCCATCTTGCTAATAACAAACCAGCAGGTAATACCCTTGGTTGGCCAGACTGAGCTTGCTGTACCAGATTCCAGGCCAGGTCAGCACATTTCCCTCAAAACATGAAGGAGAAGAAATTCACAGAAATGCTCGCCAGTCCCCCTCCAGTTCTACCCTCCATATACCTGCCCACTCGTCTCCAGGAGAGTCACATTGTCTTGTCACCTGTGTACGTGCAGATGCCATCTGCCAGCGGATGGGTGCGGCAGATATGGCAGTTCTGTCCCATCCCTCGCCTTCTTTCATAGTAGGCTCTGACCTGATGTCCCCTCCTTTTGACAGTTGCTGGGTGGCCCCTATGTGAACTGACGGGGGTGGGTCTCAGTTGATGCTGGGTCTCAGTTGATGCTATCTGGCCACCTTTGGGGCAGTCTCAGCAGAGGCTGTTTTGGCTGTGGAAACTGAACTTCTCTGTTAGCAGTAGAGCTGGTCTCCAGGGCCAAGCTGGGGCACTCAGACAGGGAGGGGATGATGCAGAGAAGAGCCTCTGCTATATCTGTTTTGATGGCTTTCAGGCACTCACCTTTCTCAAAGGCCAAATTCATTCAAGACATTCTTATGTGGGCACCTGGGACTGGCTCTGCAATTGCTCTGGAGTAGTGTGGCACTATTCATTGGGAGGCTTTTCAGTCCTCAACACCCAGTGTGAAAACAGAACAGGAACCAGAGCAAACAGGAGTCTTGGGTCCTTTGAGTATCTGTGAAATGAGGCAGTATGAAATGGTGAACAAATGAGAGGGTAGTCATTTAGCATCACATTTCTAACTTTGTCCAACCCAAATTAAAAGGAAAGCAGCAAACCTTGGCTGCCACTAAGTCACAACCTCAGCTTATTCCATGGGCTGTTAAATATCTGACAAACCTCTGGTTAACTTTAGCAAGGGCCAGTGACAAGGGGCTTATTGCCATTGTAAATTGTACGTAACAGTTTAATAGTTGTAATACCTGGAATGTTCGTTTTAATCATGTGTCTGGGGTGTTGCAGAGCAGGAAAAGCATCTGGATCTGCAGTGGCTGAAGTAGAAAGTTGTTTTTTCTGTTTACCGTATGTCCCTTTGCCTGTCAGAATGCTGTCCGAGTGTATGCGTGTGCACGTTGTATATGTGTCGTTAGTGGGTGAGTGTGCAGTCTGGGTGTGAAAGCTACTTGTTAATATTACATCGAGCTGTTCACCATAGATTCAAAATGGTAAAGAAAAACGAAAGAATGAACAGAACCTGGCTTATTCTCGCTGGGAAAGCTCCGACTCAGCTTGGGAGATTCCAGAATCTCATTGCTACTGAGATGGGGCGACTTCCAACATGGAACTCAGGCCAGGCCAGCTGTGTCTAACTGCTGCAGCCTAACATGTGTCTAGCCGATGTGTGTGTAACTTACCCCTGCTTGCGGTCTGAGTGCGCCAGGTCAGACTCCCACTTGAAGTGTAAGTAGGTCTAGGAGTGACTAAGGGTATGTCGACACTGCAGTGAAAAACCCTTGGCTGGCCCATGCCAGCTGACTTGGGCCCACTGGGCTCAGGCTGTGGGGCTGTTTAACTGTGGTGTGACCATTCAGGCTCTGGCTCTAGGACCCTGCAAGGTGGGAGGGTCCCAGAACATCAACCCCGCTCTTAAACAGCTCCATAGCCCGAGCCTTGCAAGTCTAAGTCGGCCGGCATGGCCAGCTGCGGGTGTCGCACTGCAGTGTGGTGAGGGAATGTGGACGTGGCTGCCCTGTCTCAGAGTTTGTTTCTCATTGTGGGTGAGGGCCTTACGCAAAAAGCACTTTTTAGAGACAGGAAACGTTCCCGTTAACCTATGAATAGTAGCCAGGTAATAAATGGGGCTTTGCAGAGCTCAGCATGGCAGGCCTGTTGTTTCTCTCTGTGAGACCAGCCCTGGGATGCATGGGGAGGGGAAAGGAGGAGGGGAGTGGATTTCATATCCAAGTGAGAAGAGAAACTAGTGGCTTTCAGCCCCTGGGCTGGGCTGTGCCGTAGTCTCTGTCCTGAGCATGTGACGGTGTACGCGCCGCATTCCCCTGGCAGTGCTGTGCTGCCTTGAGCCTCACACACCCTGAAGCACCACGTCTGTCCTGTGTCCCTCTGGCTGTGGGTGTGAGTGGAGAAGTGAATTATTGCAGGTCTGGAGAGGGGGCAGCTCACCATTACTCTACCCCTCTCCAGTTCTCTAATCCCATTCCGTGCCCACCACTCGTGCGCGCACACCTACAACACAGAACTCAGAGTACACCAGAAACGAACAAAATGGGGAAAGAAAAAACAATCCATTCTTGACGTTGTAACAAGGGGAACATTCAGCTTTTACAAACAATTTGCCTCCTAATTTCCCACCCCAGTTCCCTGGGTCTCCTCTCGGCCTGCAGGCTTTCCAAGGGTGCACTGTCCCACCCACCATGTGGCTGTCCTCTTGCCTCCAACAGCCTGTTTTAGGATCAGGAAGCTCAAGCCTGGATTCTCTGCCCCATTTCTTAGGTAATGAAGCTGTCTGTGTGCAGGGCGGAATGTGTGTGGCAGGATGCTGGTAGAGTGTGCATTGTTCATTAAGATGGTAGCTAAGTCTCATTTCTGGTATTTACCCAGAAGAGGAGGCCAAGGTGCAGGGACACAAGTGTTTGATGTTTTGGGATGCAGGAGCCTATGCAGCCAGTGGACATTCCTTACTGCATAACCCATCCTGGCTGGGGGGGACCCCAATACCTACATTTAAAGAAGAAAACCCAGAACCAAGTGCAGAGCCCAACTCCACATGAAATGCTTCACAAGCCTTTTGACAGTCAACCTGGAAACTGGATGTTTTGGCCATGGATGTTCTGCTGCATACTGCAAATCTCTTTAAGATTTAGCAAAAGAAGTCTCCTTGCTCTGTTCAGTTTGATCCCAGCCAGTCCCCAAGGTTCAGTTTGGCAGGTTGTCTCCTTCCTGCAATCAAAGGGAATGGGAGTATAAATGCTTGTGATAACCAGAAAGTGTCTACTCTCTTGGCCAATGTACAGTAGGGGAAAAAAAACACCATGAGTGATCTCACCCTCTGCTGGGGTCTGGAGAGCTCAGTCCAGGCTCCAGACTTGCCATTTATTCTGGCTGAAAATAACTATTTTCTTCTCATTCTAAAGCTGGGTTCCCTTCCAGTTAGACTTACAGACAAAGAGGCAAAGCTGAGCAGTTGTTTCTTTTCAGTACTGGCTCTTGCACAATGATTTCACTTCGTTGTAATGTTACAGGATGAAAAATACAGTTACCCAAAGGCACCTGTCCTTGAGCCCTCTCTGTTGTCTCCCAGTGTGGTGCTTCAGTACCCGCGATTGTAGGACATTCAGTACTTCTGTCAGTCAGCCCAGCCACACGTTATTTCCAACTACTCAGTGCTCGTGGATTAAGTTAATTCAGTGAGAAGCAGCGTCAGGAGCTCTCGCTAACCTAGCAGAAGCATCCCCACATTCCAGAACATGGTTACTGCGCCTAAGCTGCATCAAGCCCTACAATTATGCTGAAACCCCAATGAAGTAGAACTGATTCATAAGAAAAAGATTCCTGTCCTATGTAAAGAGGAACTGATTTTCTCAGCAGCTCTGATTTGTGGTGTTAAACACTCGTTTGGTGACATACCATTTATATCTGCAGATACCTGCACAATTGCTTGTGAAGAGCAGCAGTGTGTGAAGCCTACCGCTCAGCGTGCAGCCACACTGCTTTATGCTACCCCAGCTCACCAGCTCACAAAAGAAAAAATAACTGAGATTTGTCTTGTCGTGAGCTGACAGTATAGCCAAGTGATTGCCAGTCCAATTTGGCAGTTTTTAATCATTTTATCTCTGTTCTCTGCTCTCCGGGGAGACAGTCAGTGTTTAGCAGTCTGCTCAGAAAGACCTTGGGGCTAGTTTCAGCGGCAGTGGCTCAGAGCTCCGATTATTAGCTCTGCTCTTAGGAGCACACTCGGATCTTTCCCAAGGGAGTGGTGTGAAAAATTAACACAGGCTTAGAGCAGCAGTGCAGCAGCAAGCCATGTAACTGTAATTACTCCATTGATATTCCTCACACAATAACACTGTCATCAGTCATTTACATAAACTTTTTCTCCATGAAGAGGGAATGGCTGCTTATAACCCTGTTGGGTGCTTCCAGAGCATGCATTATACATTGTATTTGCTCTAATTTCAGACTCAAGGCCTCTTGGAACAGGGAAGGGAGATGTGCAAAGACTTTTGTTTCTTCCAGAGTAGCAATAAGCATGATGCTCCCTCCAGAATGGGCACATGAGCAGGCTAGAGAGTTCTGATGAGCTGACATAGGAGGAGTTTCTCTGATTTAAAATGTTCATTGTAACTTTAAAAGAGATATCACTATGTTTATAAATAAATGTATCTGGTTATCAAAATCTTTGTTTGCAGACTTGGTTCCTTGTGCTTTGCAAGGCCTTATCCATTAATTATAAATATAATTAGCAGAGTATTCTCCTGATTGCAGTAACGAGGACACAGCAGGGTCATTTGCTTTTGTGACGAGCTGCTTTCCAAAATACATGTTTTAAAAACCCAAAAAATAAAGGCTCAAACTCATCCTCTGTGTATCTAACTGCACTGACTTTTCTGGATACTCGGGCACTCAGCCTCTCACAGGATTGGGTCACTTTTGAACTAAAGAAGTGCCTGCTGCCTTCTTCTGACAGCCCTTCTAACACCACTTGTTCCCTGGTGCTCAGGAACAATCATCTGCTAAGTCAAAGGCCTTTTCTCCTTCTGACAGTGGAGAGCCATGGGCAGGAGAAAGAGAGGTGGTTTATAAAATCCCCATTTAGCACTTTCCTCTGGGCATCCCAAGGACTCCTGTCTCCTCTAGGTCTGTAAACGGTGTAGGACGGGGACTGTCCCTCTTTTTAAGCATCCATGTGCAATCCCCCATCCACCCAGAAGGCACATTCTGATCACAATATGCAGCTTTTCAGTGCTGTTTCCAAAATCAGCACACAGCGGGAATACACACGTGCGTGCACACACAACGATGAGCAGTTCAACTAGTTTAACATTGCTGGTCCCTTTCCTTCCTCAGTGGTATGTGCTGTTACATACCTACTCTCATCTCACTGAGGCAGAAGAATGGACCTAGGCAATTATGTAGTGCTGAAAATTCAACCAAGCGGGGCCTGGTTAGGGAAGGAGACGTGCACATTCTCACAGGCAAAGAGTTAAACTTCACTGGAAATCACACTTTAATTATCTAATTAAAGACTTCAGAGTCACATATTCCTGGGGCCAAGGCTAATACCATATGCAGAACAATAATAATCCTGTTTGAGCTCCAGCATGTTTATTGATGGAGTTCGTACCTGATAGGCAGTGGCCATCTCCTGCCTTTGCTCCTTCTCTGCCACTCTGCACTACACAGGCCTGCAGGGCAAAGCATCATTTATTGCTGTCACAGTAGAAAGTATAAGCACTGCTGCAGGAAGCATCTAGTGGGGGGGGGGCATGATAGTCAAATTTCAGTTGCTGAATATTTAATGAAGCCTGCAGTGTTTATTTGGTTAGCCTGTCGATTTTTATCGTTCTGTCAATAGCTTCTCATATGTGGCATGGTGATGATCTTTAGCAGCCTGTCCCCTGGGAACCCAAGCGCTAAATGCAATTATGGATTTTATACTGCAATGTGTTTGATATTTCCAGTGATCTAATTTGCAGTCTGGTAGTTTATTGTTTGGCATTTTAATGGTGTTCAAATGCTATGGAAAATTTGATTTCTCTTTATAATTCTCCCTAACATCATTAATGCTGGTAGCAGAATGGCATATATTTTAGAAGGCCAAATGTATAGGAAAATCATTTTTTGATATGAACCAAAATACCTTGAATTTTAACTAACAGGAAGTTTGTGTTCTTTTTTTAATACTTCCCCTTTGTCGCTTTCCATTAAACATTAAAATTACTGTTGGGGAAATGGTAACACAAATCCCGGATCTTGCCAAACCAAATGCAAACAAAATATTTCTTCTGCTGTATAGAATACCAAGACTCCAGGGATTCAAAACTGGGGTCATATATAACAAAAGTCTTATTTGCCTTTTCTTCCCCGTTCTGTTGCAGGCCACTGTACGTGATAATTACTTCAATGTATATTTTCTTCTGTGACATTATTGGCAGAGATCCTGAGCAGCCACCTCACCAGATCATCCATTACTCTTTGGAAAAAATACATTTCTGCAGAATTTTTAGGTTTCCAGTGTTGGCAGAGACAGCAGAAACATGGGGCTTCCACAGAACTGGCTCGGAGTAATTAAGCATGAGTGTTATTTTACACATCTACACCACTTTTATTGTGCAGTAACTCCTGGGTTACAGGAGTCTTCTGCAAAGGCAAAATAAATCCTTTAATTAACCACCTAGTCAGAAACAATTTAACGTCCTCAATCTATCTCATAAATTACATTAGCCTCAGATTTATATAGAATAGCATTGTGTAATCATGATCTATTTACATTAAGGAGAATATGCCCTTTGTTAGTATTAGTGTACTGAGATAAGGAATCACAAGTCTGTTTTGCTGGGTATCGTCCATGGTTTTTAATGTTTCTATTGAATGTCTCCTGAATAAAAGCAAATATATCCTCCTGGTAAGCAATGCAAGAGACTGCCAACAGAAAGGTAATTTCACAAATACAAGTAGCTTCAAATTTCCCTATTCATTGCTTCCCCCTAAGCAGTGATATTTCAATGACAACAACATTAAATGGAAACCTTACCCTCTCTGAAGCTCAGTGAAAGTCAAACTCTGTAATGACATGCTGGCAAGCAAAGATTCCACTTCTTTGAATGCTGAAGAATTTGTTTCTGTCTTTCAACAGAGGTGTGAACACAGGGCCAGTCAGTGTAATAAATCTTACAAAATGCCAGAAATGGTGCACGTTCTTCGTGGTTTATGCGTTCAGGAACCTTAAATAGGTTCAAGAGGGTTTCCTTGTATAATGTAACCAAGTAGAAAAGCTGACAAAAATAAGAAGTCATAAAGAAAATGACAATAGGTGCCAAAATCCCCATGGATGAAGAAGAAACAATAGAGCAATAGACTTGGTGCTTCAGCTCAACCTTCAACAGTTACACTCCTTGTCTTTACAATTTGTTTTCTGGACACACACACACATGCTGCACATTCTCAGAGCATCTCCAGTGTCTAATGTGATGCTCCACACCATATTCAAACCTCCTAGAACAGCAAAAAACATGGCCTGTGCTTATCTGGGCATCACAAACACTTATACTGCTCTAGGATAAAATAAGAAAGTGTTGCTCAGAAAGATCCCCCTCAACTTGGCAGATGGAGAGCACAGGGGCTAATATTGTAACTACTGCGTGGCATTTCTGTCCATGGAGCCAGTGCCTTATCAATACTCTCTTCATCTCTGGTTAATATTCCGGTATATAAACATTCTGTTCAAATACTCCCCAGGCTGGGGCTCAGTCTGACAGGCTCTTAGGAAGGCTGCAGGCCTGGTAAGATACACCTCCAGAAATCAGTGTGCTGGACAGGAAATCCAGTGGGGTGAAAGTCACCCTTGTGCAAAGGGCTTACGGGGGATGTAATGGGCCATAGGCTACATGCTGATCCTTTGCGTGGGGGTGACTTTCCCCTTTGGAAAACAAGCTCTCAGAAGGGTTTTGTCAGTCCTGAAAATAGGAGGGAACAGGCTGGCTCTTGGCATCCCTGCTTTGGTCCCAGCTGGCACCTGGAAGAGAAGCACCAAGCAAAATGTATTATTTGAAGGACCAACCAGATTTGTTTGACTCTTGAAGAAGGTCCCGTTCAGTTTGAGTTTGGCCACAAAGTTCCTAATTGTTCCTATTTTAGCTGTTCTGATCCACTCAGCCCCTGCTCCCTAGCTCATGAGGAGGCTCACGTAGCAACCGTTTACTTGGCTGCTTTAGGGCCTGATTTAAAGCCCATCAATGAGAACAGCCTGCCCCTTTGTCAGTTTGTCTAATGTTTGCAGTGTTAGCTGTCTTCCTTGGATCCTCCACAGGCAAACCTGCAGCTGAAGTCAACCCACCTCAGTCATGCTCAGACGGCCTTGGTGGGTGTTCTGGTGGGGTAAGGACTTGCAAGTCGGCCCTGTGTTTGGATCCCATTTGGTTACTACTAGCAGATCCAAGCAGATGTGTTATCTGGAACTGGGTCAGATCCCAAAGTGACCTTCTCAGTTCACAGGATTTCTCTGACTTTAAAATGCTCTACGAGACCTCTGCTCACGTTTGGTCAGGAAGCAGGTGTAGTTGCCATCGGGCTGGGTCACAGCCTAGATCGCCACTGAACTGAGAGCCTACAGTCTGTGTTTCAGCCCAAAATAACCTTCTCCAGTGAGTTCAGTACTGACCATAGAGATTATAACAAACACCTATCAAAGTATTGTGTTCCCAGTGCTACTGCAGTCATGAGACACTTCCCTGCATTTAAAGTACTGCAGCATTAGTGGTGGTGTGCCCAGCGCTGTGTCAGTGGGAGGGCTCTCTCCCAGCGGCGTAGAGCGGCTGCAGGAGCGATCTTACAGCAGTGCAGCTGCATCGGTACAGCTATCCCATTGTCAGCACGCTAGTGCAGACATGGCCTGAGTCAATTTAAAGTTCAGGGTGTCACAGATTCCCCTGCTATCCAGCAGAAATATCACAAATCAAGGAGGAGGATTAAGCCCTACCCTATGAGGAAGCCAGACACACACCTCTTTGCTGATATGTGGGTTTGCAGGAGTTAAGGCAAACACCCTTTGTAAAAACTGGCCCAAAAGCTGGTTAGCAGGCATTAAGAAAGCCCCCAAGTTCTAGAGGGAAGTAGGCTAATGACATAAGTTCTGAAGCTCCTAGTGATCTGTTAGCAGATGATAGATGAATGTGCATCTCACTCAGCAGTGCCACCAGCCTTGCTCCATTCTTGAATATCTGTCAAAGTGTTAAGTGGATGACCGCAATCAGCAGTGAAATAAGATCTGTGTAATAGGATGTTCCACTTAGAAAAGAAAACAAAATTCCTACCACCTAATATGAGACTACACCAGTCACCACAAGAAGTGCTTTCAAGGAGCATTAGGTGTGTGATAAAATCTTTACAGCTCATTATCATTTATAAGTTAGAGATGCATGTCAAGCGGGAACCACAAACAGCCTGCAACAGCATTTCCAGGGACTTTTATTTGTGGTGGTTCCCAGTGAATAGACTCAAATAATAATGATAATAATGCCAAGCTCTGATATGCTTCTTTGCATTCATTTCAGTTTGTTCTTGCGCTCAGATCTTCACTCTCTGGTGAGGAGAGCCTGCCTGGAAACACTCCACCAATCTCTGGTTCTGTGCATTGGGAAAATGGTTTTGGTGAATTCAGTGTAGTATGAAGTTATTCTGTGTGAGAATGAGTAGGGTAGAATTTGGTCTCTGTAGTCCTCAGGGATGCAGAATGTTGTTGTGTGGACCCTGATGGGAAGCAAGCATTGCCGTGACCATTAGAGGAAGTGCCCATCTAAATGAACGGCTGGGACAGGCATTGCACATTGCTGCCTTTTCACTTGTCCCCATCTGATTGCATTCACCCAGGTCGATAGGAGTACAGAGGCTTAGCAAGTTGTAACTGAATGCACTGCACAGTTTGAAGAGAAGGCAGAAGTCTGCATGGCCCCATCAGCACTATAAGCTAAGGTTTCCAGTGCTGGATCTAGAGGTCCAGGAACGCAGAGTTGGGGGATTAATGACATATCTGAATAGAAGAATGTACTGGATGAAGTAGAAATGCTCTTACAGCTCAACCCTGACACTAAAGGGCCAGCTGACATATGATTGCATTGGGACAGCAGGATTTGGCCCTTCTGATTTTGTTGGCCCCCTGTTTCCATTAAGCTGATGTTTTCATCACGTCTGCACATAGGGCAGGGGAGTACAACCCTTTGCTAGTATTCTAGGCGGTCAGCATTTTCTTAGCTCATAACCCAACTCCTCTGCCTCCCCCCTAGCTCCAGAGCAGTGACTAAATCTGTCCCCATATTGCGCATTCCTCAGATTAACGCTTTTATGCAGGGTCAGCAATTCGGGGAATTATGAATCATCCCGGACAGGAAGTGGCAACAGTTACCAAGTCCCTGCTCCATGGCTGCACCCCACAGTCACCACACGCCGCTATGGAAGCCTCTTACCCAGAGGCTGACTTGTCCCCTGTCTCTGTGGCACCTGGAGAAAGCTAGTAAATGTCCCCTCTGAGCTACCCAGGAGCAAGGAGGTATTGTCACTCTGGTATCAATGGAGACCTGTGGCACAGACGGAAAATGATTGGCCTATGGTCACATGAGAAGTCTGTGACAGAAATGAGAACTGAACTGAGTTGCTGTGAGCCCCAGCACTGGACAATACATGCATGTACAGCTCCCATGAGTTGCTGGGACAGGAGCATTGAGAGCAGATACCTTCCCAGGAGTAAGGCTGCCTCATTTCACGCATCTAACACAAAGCGGGGACCAGGGACCGAGAACCGTTGTTGTCTGCCTCTCTTGTTCGCAAGGAATGAATTCTATGGCTATGCCTGCAGGATGATCCATGCTCCGGAAAGGGTCATTCTCTCCGTCTAGGTCCTTGCCAATGTGCTATGTGAGGAATGGAGAAATCCCTCACTGATGCCAGATCCAGTGAGATGAATCAGAATAATCTCAAATTCAGAGTCCCTCCATAGGCCAAGCTAGTGCTGAAGTCTGCCTGAGTCTGATCAGCACGGGGACCCCTTTGGCACCACAGACAAAGAGTATTTTTATGAAAAGTTCATTTAGTTTGATCTATGAAATTTAATGTAATAGCCAAGAAAAAATATTCCAGTGACAAATGTATCACAATCATTATTAATAATAGCCAGGACATTTTGACTGAGATGTGACACTGTATAACAAACGTGAGCTTGCTTTGTTCCAGACTCGCCTTAAAATAGTTGGGTTTTTACTCTCCCAGCATGGGCTCACTGTGATTTAAGGATTATAATTGTAAATATGAAGGAGAGATTGCCAGGAAAGAATTCCATACAGCAATTTCTAAAGCCCTGTGTCCAGTTCGCTGAACCAGGCATCTGAGCCAAAGAGTGCCACTTGTACCAACCAGCAGAAACTCATACACTGATGATAATAGTGCTTGGTTCCTGCAGACAGAGGCTTTGGAGAAAAAGAGCCCAGTGACCACATAATCCTGCTGTCCTGGCTCCAGGCTGCAGCTGTGACTGGAAATACCCAGAAATGGCTCCACTCCTGCTTTCACACCAAACGCAGGAGGTTGTTATCTACAGCGCTCTTGCCTTCCTTGTCCCACAAGGCACAGTGTCCTCCCCTCAAACAGCCATGCCGCCAGCCCTTGGTCCCGCACCTGGGAGAAGAGGAGAGGGCTCAGGCAGAACCCAGGCGAGGCTGAGGTATTGCCAGCAGGAAGGAAGTCCACTTCACAGAACTTGTCTCCTGCATGGCATGCCCTGCAATCCTGGGAATCCTTTGGGAAGGCCCAGTTTTACTGGGTTCTGCCTCAGCCCGGGAGGCGGGATGAACTAGATGCCCTCTCCAGGTCTCTTCCAGCCCTACATTTCCATGGTTCTATAATACGTGTGGGCCAGATTCTGATCTCAGTTATACCAGGGTGTGATGAACTAGGAATGTTCTTAATGTTTTCTCTGAATACTGTGTTGGTGCCTCAGTGTCCCCATGGCAGTTCTTAAGTATCTGGCAGAGCAAAGGGCCAGTGCACCTAAATGCCTGACACTCTGTCTCCTAGCAACTGATGGCCTGGGCCCCTCCTCTGCAAAGGTGCCAGCTGAAGGTGTTGGAGACAAAGAGATCAGGTGACCTCCTGGCCCGGGAAAGGAACAGAGTAGAGGAGTTGGGGCTGGGGGGTGGGGTTGTTAGTCTGGAGCTGGCTGGGGTTGAGGAGTGAAGTGCAGACGTGGGGGGTCTGGTTCACTGTCCCCCAGAATGGACCTGGCCGAGGGGTCTGGTTCGCTGTACCTACAAGCTCTGTTTTAGACCCTGTTCCTGTCATCTAATAAACCTCTGTGTTACTGGCTGGCTGAGAGTCACGTCTGACTGCAAAGTGGGGGTGCAGGACCCTGTGGCTTCCCCAGGACCCCACTGAGGCAGGCTCACTGTGGGAAGTGCACGGAGGGGCAGAGGATGCTGAATGCTCCAAGGAGAGACCCAGGAGGTGAAGACGTGTGAGCTTCTTACCCTGAACAAGTCTGCTCCAAGGGAGAGGAGGCTCCCCAAAGTCCTGACTGGCTTGGTGGGGAGCAGTTCCAGAGCATCGCCCGGGGACTCCGTGACACAGGGTGAATACAAAGTGATTCCAGTGAAGGCAGGGGCGCTCCTCCGCATTTATGCTTGGAGAGTAGAGATGAGGATCTGGCCAGTTGTGTCAAATTCTTCGGTACATTTCAGATCAATCACATTTCCTACACTCCCCAGTGCTGCTGGCTGATCATTACATTTTTAAATGCGGTCAAGTAGGCCTGGGATGAATTGTTTCGTACAAGACACCAATGCTACTTCATAGGAACGGTTTGGTTCTCTTCGAGGCACTTACAGACACGTTCCACTTCACATCCAGCCATTTCTGCATCTGTCGTGCAATAATGGAGGATAGCAATTGGAACGAGGCAGGACAAGAATCAAAGATGAAATCCCCTGTGGCAGAACTTTCCCTATCTGAGTGCATGGCCCTCAAGTTGTACGGCTCCCAGCAGCATGGGCACTGTCAGCAACTTATCCTTCCTTTGGTGTAACACAGTGAAATTTGAGGATCTAAATGAAGTTGAAAATACTGATTATGATACACAGATAAAGTGCCACGTTCTAACAGACTGTTCAGGATCGTAACGTTATGAAACTGCTCTGGAATCAACTTGTTGGTTATTATCATATTACCAAATAACTGAAGTATGAAAAAAATACACCTCTACCCCAGTATAACTCTGCCCTCAGGAGCCAAAAAATCCTACTGTGTTATAGGTGAAACTGTGTTATATCGAACTTGCTTTGATCTGCCGGAGTGTGCAACCCCCCGCCCCCCGAGCACTGCTTTACCATGTTCTGTCAGGTCACATTATATTGGGGTAGAGGTGTTGCCTGATAGATATTTTCCCATATTTCTGCTTTCATCTTTCATTTTTTTAGCTAGATAGAACAATAGCTATCTGTCTGTCTATCTAAAAAATAGATCTATACAGCTTAGATAGGACTTACTGATGATTAATAAAGTCCTATTCAACTTTGCGTAGAATGGAAAGCGAGATAATTTTCAAAACTTGAATGGTTTTTTAGTCAGAAAGATGGGCAGGATCCCACCGCAGCCTTGCTTGGTGGTGCCAGGGGGGTAGCAGAGTTTGCTGTGTTGGGATCCCTGTGGCATAGAGATGGCTGCGATTCAAGTCTTGCACTCCTGGCGATGCAGCAGAGAAAGTTTGGTCCATTGGCATCACAGTGATCAACAAAGATTCATATTCTTCTGTCATAAGTACGTAGAAACAGCAACCTGAATCCCTGGTGCAGTGCTCCGGCCAATGTACCATAGCTAGGAAGGGACAACTCTTTTGTCATATCAGCAAGTTTACATTGGGTCATTGGGGTTTATTTTATTAGCAGTCTCCTTCCCTAATATGATACTGAAAAGCATGGCTGAAAAGAGTCTATGTTCTCTTTCAGGCAGCATGATACAATTTACTGAGAAAGTGTTTAATGCCGTAGAAAATTGCTGATGGAGTAAAACAGAGCCCTGGAAAAATTAGCTGAAGCCTGTTATACCTTTCTGGGTCCTTTTTGACCCTGTTCACAGGGAGCAGAACTTATTAGAGAGCAACAGGACCGTGTGATCAGAGAGGGAGGTTTGTCTGGATTTATACCACAGAGGCCCCCTTTTTGGCCATGACCCTTTGTGGTGGGAGAGGAGCCCAAAAAAACTTTTTCGAGCCACCTCTGGGCCGTGGTCCCTGGGCAAAAGGCTGCTTCAGGGGAATCTTCTCCCCTGTGAGAATCTAAGGCCCCAAAATCTCAGTGTCCCAGGCAGTGTCCCCTGGCAGATGTGCGGATACCCCGGGTCTGTAGTAGCTCCCAGAGATCTGGGTTCCGAGAGTGGAACCCATCACTACTTTTAACTACACTCCAACCGTCCACAGCGCAACTGGGCACTCTGGAGTTTTCAGGCTCAAACACACGTGGTTTCCAGATGGGACCGAATGTGGCTCACAGGAAAGATCAAGACATTTGGAAAAGGAATATGGTGCCATTTGTAATTAAGCAGAAATGCACAGTTGTGTCAGCAGGTTGCTGGCCCTCGTATGGCTCAGCAAAGGACTCTGAATGCGAATTAAATGGAGATAAATTCTTCCTGTGCATAGAACCCTCTGAAATTCTGATATGAAACCTGAAAACCTGCTGAGGTGGAGTCTGCAAATGCAATGTTTGCCAAACTGAAAACTGAAAATGATATAAAACCTTCCGCAGTTTAGTGGAGAGAGAAATTATTGACAGTAGGTCCACACACTGGTGTGGCTAATTAGTTGAGATTAATGAGTATGTGCAATTGTGAAGCTACTGGAGTACAGCTTCAAGTGGCATGCAAGGAATTAAAAAAATGACATTATGAAAATAGCAGGATTGGAGGACTATGTACTTAAAAGAAAAAACAATACGTAGCCAAAAATGTGTTCCTTAACTACCCACTAGCCACAAATGGTTTAGGCTGGGGACTCTGTATAAGAAGATGTACTTGAGGAAATCTTCTTAAGGCACTTCGTATTGGAAAAGGAAAGTTCACCAAGATATGCCAGCCCTTGTCAGCAGCCTGGGACTGATAGCCACGGACACTTAAATGCCACGGTGATTCAATAGATAAACTGTACAAGCATGAATACATGGCTAGTCACAGGGAATCGATAGGAAATTTCCAGGCAAGTTGGTAGCTGAGAGATAGTAGCTTTTATAGAGAAGTGAGTCTGATTCTCATGCCTGCTGTGCTGGTGCCTTTGCGTGAGTGTAAAGCACATTTAAGCCTAGCTTGGCCCCTTTGCACTGGATCCCCCTGCCAGCGTGGGGCCAAGGGGCGTTAATGTAACTGAGAGGTTGGGCTCCATCAGAAGAGAGCGGAAGCCTGTTCTTGTGCTGAAAGGCCTCAGGCCCACTCCAGTTTCTCTGCCGCCTGTGACGCTCCCTGATTTCAGGGCTAGCCAGCAGAAATCGTGGTATTCCTTAGTGCTGGATGAGTGAGTCCAAGTGATTCATTTCTTCACTCCAAAGCATAATTCTAAGCAGCTTCTTTTTAACTGAGAGGATCAAAGTCCCCAAATGAAAATATGGGGAACTCGATACTTCTCCACAAGCCTGATAGTCATGGACAATATACATTTGTAACTGAAACCTTTTTGGGGTTTGCGTAATACAATCTCCTTTCTGTAACCCCCACCCTTTTCTCAGTCCTCATGACCCTGCTGCAGCTAAGGGACTGGACAGTAGAAAAACATGTCAAGCATGAAAAGCAGCAACTTGAGGGCAAACATGACCCCTCAACTGCTAGTTACAGAACTTCTGAAAGTCCGTCAAGCAAGCAGAGTCAGCTAAAAAGGGAGGCCAGGGACACCTCATGTTGTGCAAGATGGGAGGTTAGGGCTTTGCTCTTTAGAACTAAAGTGTTTTGTTTTAATCATGGGGAGAGCTGCTGGCTCGACACTGTGTGAAATGGATTTAGAAATCCTAAGGAAGGAGGAATTTCTCAAAACAGTAAGGAAAACAAACGTCAGCAACAGGGAAGAACTGGACAGCATTTTTACAACAGGAAATGTGGAGGATCCTGAAAAGAGAAAATTAATTACACTGGGAGTTTGATCCTGTTAGCTATTATTGTTGACACCTCATCATTTCTAAACTGAGATGCTGCTAAGGCAATTGTTTCACTTGACATTGTTTGGGTCATCTTTGTCTTACCCAGAGCAAAGACAGCATCAAACAAACACTGTAACCCAGTATAACAAAAATGGAGCATTTCACAGTCAGACTGTTCACTTTGGGAATCTACATAATCAACTGCAGTAGGTCCTCTGCGTAGAATGTGTGCTTTGATTGCACCAAATATTTTGCTGTATTTTACTTTTGAAGGTAGAATAAAGGTTTTGTTTTGTGCACTGGAAAATGCTAGCTACACCTATTTTAAACACAAGTGTAATGTTTTATAGCCCATAGAGGGATAATTACAAAGTACAGAATCACAGATTTCATAGCAGATTTTCCCAGGGGTACAGTTAGGAAAACCAGTATGTGTCATGTAGCCAATTTAGATAATGATTCTGATAAAGATAAACTGAATTGTTTATTATAAGTAATTGGGTCTACAAAGGCCTAAATGACACAGATGAGTGCACTGACTTGGAAACACAGGAAACAATAGTCAGCCTCTGACTGTATGTGCTAGCTTGTCTTGGCGAACACTAATGCTTCTCTCAGAGTTCAGTACATGCAGTGCATTTGTCATGTTACTAATGTCAAATTTAGCCTTTCTAATGCTGTAAGAGTCTCAGGAACATCTGTGATTAAAAACAATGCGAAGGTTTTTCATTGCTGAGATTTCAAGGTGATGACTTTTGTGAGTTTCCATGAAGGAAAAGAAGAATCATTCTTATGTGAGCAATCAACTGATCAGGAACAAAGTGTCTCATTCACAGGTCTGGCAGCTGAGCTGGAGGAGACACCTGAAAGCCAGAAAATGCAAAAGAAAAAAACGCCAGCCATTTTTACTACTAAGGAGGTCCTAGGGCACATTCATAGCTGAACCATAAAGAAACTGGCTTGTAAATACAGCGTCACTTTACCACAGGCATGAGATCACTCATTGAGTAGATTATCTCTCTTGAGATAAAACGAAATCCTTTAGACTCGAGTGGAGTAATCTTGTCTAGCCTATTAGTATATGACAAGATGCAGTTTGGGCCTAGTAAGCCTCTATCAATCACAAGATGAAGTAAAGCTCTAATTATCATTTAATTGCTGCCTTCAGCTTGAGCTGCCCTTCTGCACAGCTCTCTGCACCATTTGAGATTAGGTTGCACTAAAATGAGAACCTTAAAGGGCCAGGCAAAGGTGTGAAATTCCCTGGATAACTAAATTAATGACAGTATGTTCTTGCTGCTGGGGAGTTTTCTGTTCTCTATGAAGACAGAATGAGTGAGGGCAAAAGTAAATAACGGGGAATTGGTAACAATAGCTCTCAGCCATTTGTTCACTAAAAAGAATGACACAGAACATGCTGCTTTGGTCAAACTTGAGGGGAACAAAGCAAATACAACTCGTTTACATTTGATTTTATGCTAATATCTGTGGGTTTGCATTGTCAATTATTTTGTTTAATAAGAAAATGCTGTAATACTTACCCAGCATAAGCAGATTACTAAAATAACTTTTATTAATCATAGTTGTCTTTTGTTTATTATTATTCTAGGACATTTTGACACCATGTGGGTTTGGGTTTTTTAACATAGCTCTGTATTTGTATTTAATTCTAGACATTCAACGTGCCAGGTGTATTTTTTAAGCAAATTGCAGCAGCAGAACTCTTTGTCATTATCAATTTCTGTCTAGGCAACAACACTGAAATGTGACCTTGATCTTTGAGATGCCTTTCTATACTGTATAACTTCCAAATATCAAATCCATTATCTGGGATAATTATTGGCCATTAGCACCTGATGCGGAGAGCTTTATTAGTAGAGCCTAGATACCGTGGTGATCAGTACTTTAGAAATGCCTACCTAACTTAAGAGGGACTGCTTGTCTTCCCTATTTTAAAGAATAGATAAAATAAGAGTCTCCTGGTTTTTAAAAGTGAGCCCCTGAAAACTTGTATTGGCTGGAGTAGAGGCACAGTTTGTACTGGCCATTTAACCATCTCCAGATAAAGAACCAAATTACCACCACCATTTTATCAGTCTGCCTGGCAGACAAATGCTCTTCTCCTTCATGCTGTAGATATCACAGTACGTGTACACGGTGCCATATAATGGGTGAAATGTGCTGAACTCTAACAGGTCCATGTCCCAAGGGGAGATACAATGCAGCAGGAAATCTGTATTGAAGAGAGTGGAACTCAAAGGGTTAAATATTGAACTGTTAATAAGATTTGTTGGTAGGTGCTATAAAGGTAGAGTTAAAAAAGTCTGTTGAGTTCTTATCTAGTATCAAATCGTATCCAATAATATTAAAATAAAAACGTGATACTGATACATTCTAGTGTCATTTCCTAACAGTAACATTTCAGCCAATGCAATGTACATACATTTAGCCATCTGGTGTCGAGGGGTTCCCAGCCATCCACAGCCCGTCTGAATCCCCCGCCACCCTCCACCCCTGTTCTTCTGTGATGTATATGTCCTTACGAGCCTATTGGTGCTGCGCCTTAGTTAGGGATCATAGACAGAACTCTGGCTCCTGCAGAAAGGCTGAAACTAGGACTCAAGGTCTCCCCAAGATCAGTGCCAAACTATAAGATGCAGGGCATTTCTTTTCTCTCCAAGTTTTAGTTAGGAGGTGCTTTCAGATGAGCACAGGGTAACAACGAGGCCATTGTGCAAGGTCTGTGCGGGACAGCAGTAAATATGAGTATAAAATCAGTGTCCTATGCAACAAAGGACAGGGAAGAACAATGTCTTGACTGCTATCTAAGTAGCCGTGTAAACTCTGGTACAGCAGTTATAGATTGGGGAATGGTTGTTTTCCCAATAACTAGCCTTGGATTCTACATTAACACGCACACTGATCAAATATCTCTCCTGGAATCCACTGCAGGCCACATATTTTAAGCATTAGGAAACCTGGATACCGGGCAGATGAATTCACACATGACAATCTGTGCAGGAGATCAGGTAGCACCATGGTTGGACAAGGAACCTGACTAGCAAATATTACAGATGTTCTGAGGCTAAAATTGCTGCACTTTCCCAGGAGTATGGTGTTAAAGCAGGGTGACTGGCTCGATCTCATTTAAAAAATAGCAAAGCAGGAAAAGGAAGCTTCACTTTAGAAACAAAAACATGCTTGGAGCTAGACAAGTGCAGAGAGCTGTGGCGATGGCTGGAGGTCTCCCTGACGTGAGGTAACAAAGAAAGAATCTTCCTCAGTTTTATCTGTACATACATTTTATAATCCAGTTAGGGTGAAGATAACTGTTAAAGGCAAGAAAGTGCACATCTCAGTTCTAGCTATCTACCAGAATCTTCAGTAAAGACTTCGACTTTTTCCAGATTTTTGGAATATCTAATCTCTCCCCGTTTTAACTCGACAAAGCACCTGGCCAATGGATCTTTTAACATATTTCACAAATACCGAGAGTGCTTCCATGCTGAGACCGTGTATAGCAGGATTTCAGCCAACAACGATTTTTACAACCAAGTTATAAATCTTTGAAAATACAGGTTCACAATAGGCGAGCTGTTGCTGGTTTAACCCTAGCACTGCAGAGTCATATTTGACTGTTTGCTAAATTCTACAGTAACTGATCTAAAATTATGATACATTTATTTCTCCATAGCGGTTGCTATGCAATATTTGCTTACAAATTATAGCATGTTCCATCATAGCCACAGGATCTAAAGGATTTGACCGATAGTAGCATATCAAGCACATTTGGTTGGCAAGAATCAAAATCTCTACAATGTGTTTATGGTTTTAAGGCCTCCGACCACAGCTGTAATTCACTGCAGAAAATTTTAATCCAAATTAACCAAGCGTTACCCCAACAAAGCTTCAGCCCTTGCACCACTGACCTTTGTGAGCTGTGAAGGCCTATGGGCGGCCCAGTGCCTGCCCACCTGGTGGAGTGACCCCCCCACCACTTCCACAAGCTGTATTCAGCATCCTCCTACCAGGAGTTGCCCTCTCCACCTCGCATACTGGAACCATTAACCCCCTTAACTCTCAAGCCAAGCCTGGCACTGTGGAACGCTGGGAAAAGACACCCGTCATCTTTTTACAAGGATCCTCCATGCCCAACAATGAAACAATCAAGCCCTTCCTAAACTGCCTGTCGTCTGGTTCAGGACTCCATAACAGCCTATACCAGTGCCTTTGGTCATTAGCAACGTGCAGCATCTGGGGTACCTTCTGTAGCCCTGCCTGCAAACCTCATGTGGGATCCAGGGAAAGGAGAACAGCCCTGGCAGCTTGGCCAGAGTTCCTTCCTCGCTTTGACATGGTGATTGGCCTAGCACTGTGCATGCCTGTATGCTCCACCAGGCTTTCCCGCTGCCCTGGCTTCTCCAGAACAAGGGACTGCAAATATAGCCAGAGCCCATGAGGGCTAAGCCCAGGAGAGTCTGCATGGGAAAGAGCTCCAAGGAAGGGAGGTGTCCTTCCTCCCTGACCTTCCCCCCATTCATGGGCCAATCCTCCAGTGGGCTGTGGTAGTTTAAATCCATGAGTTATGAGTTACTCCAAGCCATCGGATCCTCTCCATGCTCGAAGGCAGTGACCCATCAAGGAGTGGGATGGGGGATAGTGAAGGAGGGAGCACATCACTCTGGTGCCACTGTGTTTGCAATTCAGTGCAGCAATGAAACAGTCACTGTGAGCACGTCCTTAAATTAGGATGGAAAATTAATCAGTGTGAACACATGCACAGCAGATGATGCTGAGCTCTGTTACAGAAGCCATTGCACTGGAAGCTGGCAGCTGGATGAAAACTCACACCGGGTAAATGAGCTCTCTTCACAGCATCAGGCTTAGCTCAATGGATCATGATTTTTCTTGATATCATGTGGTCTTCTGCAAAGTAACTTCAGTCCTGGCTGCATTAGCTTTGACCCTCCTGGGTTTCATTGCTTAATATGCCTTCACTTTGATGTTATGGTCTTGGGCTGGGGGCCATGCAGATGCTGCAGATAGAGGTACAGTATTAGCCAGTGCACGGGCTCAGCAAGAGCACCCTACCAGAGAGAATGTTTTGGGAGGAGATGCCCAAAAGGTCCAAATGAAAAGGGCTATTTGTCTCTTCAGTGGGTGCACGTCTGAAAGGCTTCTGTAGGCCGTGGGACATTTCCAGGTTTTGGCTGGGAAGATGGGAGGGATGTTGGGGTCTTGGAGACAAAGTTTCACAAATTTTACTGTAGAAAGCTGTTTTATTAAAATGGTGAATTGTTACCTGCTATATTTACAAATGATTGCTAATGCCTCCTTCTCCCCCCCTGCAAATCCTCCTGTCTGTGTGCAGTAAAACCTGTGACATTTTGCATGTGGGGCTAGCATTGTGACTGTTGTGTAGTGTTCGTATTGAGCTACTGTCCCAAGGCCTCATTTAGAGTCAAGGCCCCGTTGTGCTAGGCCCTGTACAAACACACTGGAAGGCTGACTTCAGTGGGACTCGCAGGGGTCTGCGCAGGCTGAATCAGGGCTAATTTAGCACCTAATGGGCTAATTTGAAAGGGGGAGAGTCTTTTCCTTTCATAAACTCGTAACCATCCCCTTCTGCGTATGCTCCAAAAATCAACCTGAGTTCTCCAAAGTCAAAAGAATTTAGACAAAACCCGAATAGCTGATTTACAAAGCAGAATCTAATCTTTCAGAGTGAAAATTCTGTACCAAATATTTACTGGCATCGAAGGGCCCATTGATGGGAGCAGGGAGGACATGGGGCATGACCTTAATACTGAAGGTAGCAAGCTTCCAAGACAAGAGTATAGCAATTCTTAAAGAATTTGAATAGCACATTGTTCTTTATTATGAATATATATTGGATGTCTGTCATAAGCTCTTATTATTAATTCACAAGATTTTTTATCTTTAAAAAAGCCATTTCATTTTAATAATCCATGTTACTGTTCTATTAAAGGAAAACCTTCAGATAGATTTAAAAACAACAAAGGGCTTGTCTACATCACAAAGTTGCAGCGCTGGTGAGGGGGTTACAGCGCTGCAACTTAGGAGGTGTACACATCTGCAGGGCATCACCAGCGCTGCAACTCCCTGTTTGCAGCGCTGGCCGTACTCCCGTTTTGTCTCGGGTGTAGAGGATCCAGCGCTGGTGATCCAGCGCTGGTAATCAAGTGTAGACACTTACCAGCGCTTTTCTTGACCTCCGTGGAATAAGCAGGTATCCCAGCATACCTGAGGAAGCCTCTGGTAATCAAGCTGGTCTCCTTCCCCGGTTTGCTCTCGCGTTCCCCGAACCCCGAGCAAGCAGGTCTCCTTCCCTGCGGTTTGCAGGGTGGTTCGGGGAACGCGAGAGCAAACCGCGGCGAAGCTGGTCTCCTTCCCCGGTTTGCTCTCGCGTTCCCCGAACCCCCGAGCAAGCAGGTCTTCCCTGCGGTTTGCAGGGGGGGTTCGGGGAACGCGAGAGCAAACCGCGGCGAGGCTGGTCTCCTTCCCCGGTTTGCTCTCGCGTTCCCCGAACCCCCGAGCAAGCAGGTCTCCTTCCCTGCGGTTTGCAGGGTGGTTCGGGGAACGCGAGAGCAAACCGCGGCGAAGCTGGTCTCCTTCCCCGGTTTGCTCTCGCGTTCCCCGAACCCCCGAGCAAGCAGGTCTTCCCTGCGGTTTGCAGGGGGGTTTGGGGAACGCGAGAGCAAACCGCGGCGAAGCTGGTCTCCTTCCCCGGTTTGCTCTCGCGTTCCCCGAACCCCCGTGCAAGCAGGTCTCCTTCCCTGCGGTTTGCAGGGGGGTTCGGGGAACGCGAGAGCAAACCGCGGTGAAGCTGGTCTCCTTCCCCGGTTTGCTCTCGCGTTCCCCGAACCCCCCTTGAAGCCGCCCAACAGCGCTGCAGTGTGGCCACATCTAACACCACTTGCAGCGCTGGTTGCTGTAAGTGTGGCCACTCTGCAGCGCTGGCCCTATACAGCTGTACTAATACAGTTGTAACAACCAGCGCTGCAAAATTGTAGATGTAGACATACCCAAAGAAAGAAAGTTCTAAGACACTGGTACATCAGAGATGCAGTTCTGGGGTAAAGCAGCGGTTGTGGTATATACGCACAGGCTGTAATCACCAGTGATACATAGGATGGTTTAGAGGATAGTATTTGAAGGAGAATTCATTATAACAACATCTATTAAAAGAAAAAAGGTGCTATGCCAAGTACTTCTGCATTTCAGATGTAGCGATCTGTGTCATGAAGCCCGAGAACCCCTGGGGAAAAGAACAAGCAGTAGCGAAGCAGGCCTGTTTAATCAGGGACTCACAAGCCAAAATCTACTCTCAGGTATGCACACGTAGTTCCCCTGACTCTCATGGGTGCCACATATGCTTTTGTGAGGGCAGAGTTAGATGAGAGAGGGGGTGGCTTTGTTTTTTGCGTGCTGTTCTTGAGTAAAGATGATTTATTTGCTACTCCTGGTATTTGCCATCCGCATCCCAACCCCCAAGGTGTGGCTGAGTGGTTCAGGCACTCAGCTGTAATCTTGAAAGTCATGGGCTTGAGTCTTGCTCGATCTCATACTGAAAGGCCACTTCCAATTCACCTGGATGCAAAACGGGAAGTAGTTCCATTGGGTCAGAGCCGTTAAAGGCAGATAGATGCGGTGCTGGCTACATCACTTCCTCGTGTACTGTTGCCTCTGAAACTGATTTGCCATAAGAGCACCAACCTGATGAGCCATTGGTTCAGGGGAACTTTGACTTTGAATGATTCTTGCAACCCACAGTAGATGGGATCGGAAGAGTTGGGATCACTTTTTGGGGGGGAATTCTGATGGAAATTTTTCGTAACTCACAGAGTTCTTTCATTTCATTGGGGATTACGTCTTTCACTCCGAGCCTGATTTGCTTCCAACAACAGCAATAATTGCCCATACTTTTACTCAAAAAATAATAAATAGACCATAATGGTGAGTAGAGAGTTTACATTCCCAATGGAAAGAATACATCTGTTAAGATGAGTTTCATTAAAACGTTAACTGAAACAGACGGGTGAATTTTAAAATTGATTCCATCTTTACCCAGCGTATTCAGAGCTCAATTGAAGACTGCAGTTACGGAGCATTCTTTATTTAAGATAAACAAAAAACATGGTATAAAGGAGGCCCTCTGTCCCTCCCTCCTTCCCTCCCTCCCTCCCTCCCTCCCTCTCTTTCTCTCTCTCTCTCTCTCTCTGGGTCAGTATCTCAACCTCATGATTAGATTTCAGATCTACTAATTAGATATAATTCATTATCTGCAAAAATGAGATCAGAAATCAAGAGCTGCTTTTCAAAATAAGGCGATCTTTCCCCTCATCCATCATGGCTATAAGTAACCAATTTAAAGTCAGACGAATGCATAACCAGCATTATTACCTTGTCATAACTAGTTAGGGAGAAAGACCTGGAGTAAGCTGGCATTATAAATGGTTTTTATCACATTATTTTGCAGTTATTTGTCAGCCACTTTGCTTAAGATAAATGCAGAACAAATAATCAAATTATAAAACTAAATAATGGAAAAGATTTTGTGTTAATTGCAAAAGCACTCCTGCAAAAGCAAATCTCCATATTGTGGAGCGGCATTTACAGATTTTCTTTTTTTGAAAATATTTTCAGATATTGCATTCAAAGAACTTGTAGGGTAGGATATAAGAAATTGGGACCCAATCCTGCTGCAGCCTTTACTCACAAAAGTACACCCGTTGCAGCCCAGGGGAGCTATTCACGCGATTAAGGACCACTTACTTACGCAAGTAACAGTTGAAAGATTGATCCTTATATCACCATAACTTTTTTAATCCTTTTTTGTTTTGCATCTTGTTTTTATATCTGGCTTTCATTAGCAGTGAGTTCTAATTACAGTAAATAATAGTTAATTTCTTCATTAAAACATGTAGAAAGGATTTCAAAGTCTTAGCCAGCTGTGCAGGGTCTCAGTCTGATATATGCTGTAACTGGTGGAAGGAGAATATACAGTACAAGGTAGGAAATAGAACTTTCTTTGATTTCAGAATGTTCATCCATCCACGGCTGATTTCCCTGGCGTGGATATGTACTCCAAAAGCTGGAGTCACATGCTGTCCCAGCTTGGATATGGGGAAGTACACAATTGAAATTAAACAGTGGCCAGGAGTTGATTATGGGTTCAGCCTCATGGAATTATTGTCATTAATTTGTTGGGTTGTTTTTTTTTGTTTGCTTGTTTTTTTTTAATTTCTTACCAGTGGTAGCAGCAGTGAAAGCACTCCAGTACACAACATGATAGCAGTGTAGTGCCCTGAGTGAAATCCTAATGTCTGTGAAGTCAATGGGACCTTTGCTGATGACTTTATTGAGGCCTGGAGTTCTGGTATGTTACATAGACCTCCTCTGAGTGTGGAGACAGTGTAAGGATCAGATTCTGCTTCCAGTGACACCAGCATGAATCTGGAATAACTCCCTCAGAGTTAGTCTTAATTAACACTGTGAGTTACTGCAGATTTACAGCAGTCACTGAGAACTGAATGAAGCCATGAATTATTAAACTCTATTTTATTTAACATTTTTAACCACTCTTAATAACTTCCCCAGAAACTCCAAAACATCCCAGAGCAAGAGCCCAACCTTTCAGGGGATTGGACCCAAAGAGAGTGAGGAGTTTGTCTCCAGAATTATTGTTATGTTTTGTTAGAAAAAACTAAGTATAGCTCTGTCTGCAAATGTTTTTTTTAATTAAAATATATAGTTCTGATGAAGAAAAGTACCATTTCTGGCATACAAGAAAGAAAAAGTCATTTGACCATGCTGCAATAGTGGATTGCACACACAAACTGGAATGTTTGCTGAGGAGATTAATTACTATCCAAAATTCCAGATTTTAAAAAATATTATGGCTAGAGGGAGGAGGATTTTGCTTTGGTCATGTCAGTTAGACCAATATGAGTTCAGCTGCTGGAGTGTAGCAAGTGGGAAATCAGCAAAAAAATAATTATCATATTATTTGCTTTACACCAAACTCTCCTCCAAAAATATATTTTTACACATCTGAGTGACCTTCCCTGGTTCTACTTTAATTTAACATTGCCCTGAGTGACATGTAGGTGCACCCTTTCATGGGGAGAAATCATTTAAAGGTTCCTCAGCTGAGACTCTCTGTTTTGTTTTTCATTAAGCTGCAGCTGATTAAAAGTGTAAACACAGTTGCAGTTTAAAGTGTAGTGGAGCAAGATTCAAAGCCATTGCAGAGAACAAGCCATTATGACTTGCACAGTTCTTCCCTCAAAGCCTGAACTATTGCTTGCCAGGGCAGGGAGGGTTTTTTCTTTTCTTTTCCTACCTAAATGAAAATTTCATGTCTTTTGTCAACAAGCGACTGCCACCAGCTTGCTTATAGAGAAGATTGTTGTATTTTTAAGTGCTGCGTGGGGTGGAAGTCTGGAAATTGGCAAAGGCAGTGATTCCGATCAAACCCTTACTTTACAATACTGCTTTAGCATTTGCGCCCTTGATGCTGTTGTTGGATTAACTTTGTGTTTCAAAACAAATCATTTTTGAAAGACAAGAAAAGTTTCTGCTGAATTTTGCATTCAGGATTCGTTTAAAGGGTTCATCAAATACCAGGTTCAAAACAAGCTTTCTCTTTTCCTGTTAATACAGTTTAGGTGGCTGAAGAGTGAAAAGGCTTGACAAACTGTTAGCATTAATATACTGAGCGTAATGAACACCAACCATACAGCACATGGTGCTTGTCTGCTTATTGGTGAATTTAACTCACTTTAATTGCAGTGTTACTTACGTGATGGAAATGTTGCCCTCAGAGGAACCGTTTGGGTGAGGAATAATGTATTTGTGTAAAATAATAAAAAAAAACAGACTAGCAGATAATCGGCTGCAGTAAATTATGGTTTAATAATTATTATCTAGATGGTGTTTGGCTTAGGGTTAAAGCAGAGGCACTTCTGGAAAATAGGATAAAAGCTTGCCTGAAGCATAGCCGTTGGGACTCTCTTTTGCAAGTGATACTGGTGGCAAGACATTCACTAGAGCACCTGGGAATAAATTGAGTCTGGTGGGAGGAGAAAGTATCCACCCTGAGGGCATCTCAATGAAATAGAAGATGACAATAAGCCTGAGGCCTGTTTTGACCATATCACATGGGTCTCTTGATTCTATTGAAGGTACAACCTGCCCTCTTAGCAAATCTGACACCTGGGAGGTTTTCTATGCAAGTGGGAGGTGTAAGACCTTTCCCCTCCGACACAGAGCTGGTGCCCTAGGCAGTGGAACACTGGTGGTGTTAGGACCTCCCTTATGTCTATCGTTTGTACTCTGAACATTGAATATCATCCTCATTATTCATCCTAGCACACTAGAAACAGCTGGTCTTCAAGGGAAATTACCTAATGAATCAACAATAAGGCTATTGTGTAGGCGTGACATTTCTGATAATAAATTAATGCTTTCAAGAGATTGACCACACTTGTCTGGGTCTGTAAGTTACAAATTCAGCTGCAGCTCCCTGTGCTGTTTTACATAACTGAGAACTGAAAACCTTGGAGTTTCACAGAAAGTAATCCCCCAATTTCTAAATCTACATCACAGAAATTCCCTCCTCTTTTACTAGGAATAATCCAGGCTAGGTATTTCTGACTGGGGCTTGGAAATGATTTTCATTTGCTTTTGTTTGAATCAATAGTCTTTGTTGTGTCATATTTATCTTTGAGTTAAATGTGGAATTTAAATATTTTTATATTGGAAAATGTAAACGGGCTGTAAATGCAAAGGTTACATTTTTATTTCATTTAGATGAATTATGCATTTTTATATTTTATGTATGCCTTCACTTGAAGGATTAATTTTTCAGAAACATTTTCATGACATGGAAAAACAACTAGATAATCTATTCGTAACTTTCCAAAATTATCTGGACATGCCTTATTTATTTAAAAATGCTTGGCCCATGTGAAATATGCTTCAAAGATTTTTATTTTAAAACATGCTTCTCTTTGCATTTGCAGGTGTTACTTGCCTTTTGCTGTGTACACATGGACATATATGATTACTTAGTTCAAAAAAGTGACTCTTTGTTTCCTCTGATCTGAATGCAAATGATAGTGAAATACAGGCATAATATCTGCTGCAAATTCTGTGTTTTATCTCTATGGAATTCTGTGGAACCAGTTCCTTAGGTTTTAATACTATGAGTCTTTTCATAACCATCCAACAAGTAGAGGACAGCACTTTTGTTTTTTGCCAGATTTCTTGGGGCAAAATGCATACTTGCAGGATTTGAATAAAGTAGGCTGGGAAGGAAGTCTGTATTCTTATGCAAGTAGTCGTGGAAGTTAAAAATGAGATCTAAGGCAGAGAATACATGTTTGAGCAAGTATTTTGAATATAAAGAACAGCTACTATAATAATATTTGTTTCTCTTCTTCTGTTAATGGCTCCTTCATTATATAAATATCTAGAGAATGTTGCTCCTCTGCTGATATAGATCGTATTCTCAGGGGCTGCAATGTGTCACGTTAAGATTTTATATTAGATGGTTTGCACCACCAAGCCAGCATCAGCAGAAATGATTTGTGTTTGAACAATTCACCTGCTGCCTTAGTTTGATTTGTTGCAGTGCCAGCTCTGAGCAGTGTCTCAGGCTGTGGAAAGCAGTGTGGTTTTGAGAAGCCAGGAGCTGTTTTCTCCAGCCCCCAAGCAGTCCAGAAGTACCCGCAGAAAGGTGGTTGGCTGACAAACAAGGTGGCCATGCAGGCTGCATCTGGCACTTTCAGCCTGGGACCAGGGAACCAGTTTGGATACAGTAAGAACCACCCTGATCTTCTGAGTGCCCAAAGCTTGGTCTCATTTCAGTAACATTTTCAGGCACCTGTGTGCGCATACACTGACATTAGGCACTGGAAGTGGAACCACCAAACAGCTTTGAAAGAAGCTGTCCATGTGGCATTTTTGACCAAAGTACTAGCAACCCCACAACAGGCCTGTTCTTGCAAAAGCCCCTTCCCCTCCCCCCTAGCTGTAGCGGGGGTTGAATGAGCTTTGGAGAAGTGTCTGGCAGGAGTGTTGTCTAGTGGTTACAAGCAGGAGGAGAAGGTGGGAGAGCTGGACTTTGTTCCCAGCTTTCCCGTTGGCTCTGTGACCTTGAGCAGGTCACGTTTTCACTAACCTTTGGCCCCTCACTTTTATTGGTGCAAGATTTGAGACACCTGGGACTTGATTTGGAGAAGTGCTGAGTGTCCAGCCTTTGGAGCTGAGCACAGCAACGCTGGAAATCAGGCCCCAGGAGTCCCCAGAATGAAGGCACCCAAAATTAGTGGACACTTGAAAATTTTAGGCCTTTACTTCTCTGTGCTGTAGTTTCTAAATCTGTAAAATGGAGCGAGTTATTGACTCACCTCACAGGAGTGTTGTGAGCTGAATCAACAGTGCTGTGAGATCTTCCCATGGAAAAAGGGTTAAACAGGACAAGGTATAATTGTTACAGCATCAGACCCTTCTGCAAACTTTGAGAACATAAATCTCCAGACCTTTGGCAGTCTGCATCTCTAGGGGAAAAGGGGTTATTTGTTGGTTTCGTCTAGTGATATGTTTGTTGCTATAGAGTCAGTCAGTTGACAAACGGGGAATCCTGCTGGCGGGAAAGAAACTGTCGCTTGGTGTCAGAGAACTTTTCGGTTACCACCCAGCATCTCAGTGAGAACTGAGTAAAAAACAGCCTCCCCTCCTGGACAGTGTCCTGGGCCAAGCGTATCTGGGGCATGGCACAGAGACCGTATTGGTCAGTCTGGTGATTGGCCTCCTCCGACCCACAGATAAGGAGCTGTCCAGCCATTCTAGTTCTGCTGCCTCTCTGCAGCATGGGATTCCGCTGATCAGCCTCCAAGAGGCTGCCGGGCTGAGCAGGAACACCCTGGCCTGTGCTATGCCAAGGCTCAGTCCTCCCCCCAGGTTGTTCGGGGTCCGTAGGAAGCGTCTGGAGTGCTGGGGAGACAGCACAGACTGCATGGCCAGCAACGTGGAGAGGATGTTAAGGGCTCCACATCTCCCTTGCATATGGTGCAAAACACCAGGATCTCACAACAAACAGGAAAATGCTGAGAACCTCACAAGTCCCTTTGACAGGCTGAGATGGGGGGTTCGGTGTCCCCAGGCTGGCTGCTCAGAGAGGCAGTGTGTGCCAGGGAATAGCCGGAGGATAATGTGAGCTGAGGGAAACCTTCTTATGGGTTGAGTCAAAGCCTCGTTCAGGCTGATGTGTGAACATGCCCTTCACTGCTTCCTTTGTGCCAGGCTGAGCCGCGGCACCACTGGGCTGGCTGCGTCAGTTATTAATGTAAAAAAACTGCTTGAGCGCCAGCCCCTCCTTCCTTACAGATGAAGCCCTGGCCTCACCTCGAACCAGGCCTAGCACAGCCTGCCTCGGCACTAGCACCACGTGGGTCAGGGGTTCCACTGGGTCGTGTGTGATGGGTCTGGGGGAGGTTGGGGTGGGGGAGAGAACAGAGAAGCATGGCGCAAGAGACTGAGGCCAAAAGCAACAAGGCCAAGGAGCATCCCGTGCGCACGGTGACCCTGGCAAGCACTAGAGAGGGAGATGTGGGTCTGTGTTCTTGGCTCCTCTGATGTCTGAAGCAGGGCATGAGCCCTACAGAAGGAAGTGCTGGAATGCAGGGCCGTGGGAGGTCCCAGTGAGGGAGCAGAGGGGAGTGGGAGGGCAGTAGGGGAAGATAAGGGCAGTGGCTGAGCTGGGCAAGGCTCTAGGAAGCAGGGGGCGACTCCCAGCAGAGCCATCCCATCCCTGCCTCCCCCTACCCATGCCCAGCTCCCATTTTCCACAGGAGGATCAGCTGTCCAGGCAGCCCCACTACCCAGCTCCTGACATCACCTGACTCCAGCTCCACTCTGGGTTTCAGGTGGTTCCACCCCTCCTGCCTGCCCCCCCTCCCCTACCTGGTCCCAACTGCAGTTCCCCGGCTCTCTCCATGCTCCGCTGCCGCTAAGCACCCTGGTACCAGCACCTGCTGGCTCAGGGGACAGTGCATGCAGGGCGGGAAGAGCTGCCTGACCCAGGACTGGTGGCAGTTCTGGAATGCCATTCTGTTGCCCCCGAAAGTGCTGGAACGGCATTCCCAAGCGTTCTTGCATGACCTGAGCATCAGTCTGGAGAAGCGGGACTTTGTACGTTCCTTGTAAAGAAGCAAGATTGCATCACTGAGAAAACCAGACTCCATCAATTTCTTCTCCCAGCCGGAACATCCCAAGGGCCCCGACATTTGACTGGCTGCTTGGGTCAAAAAGAGGCAACAATACATTACACGGATGGTTCTTTCTATCTGTATGTATGGCTATGGGAGTTCCTCTGCCCTAGATCACAGCTCAGAGGAGGGAAACTACTTTCACAGGTTTCCAGGGAGAAGATAATATGTTTTGGCCAGAGTAAAAAGCCATGTTTGCCTGCACAGTGCATAAGAACTACTCCCTGCATGGAGGCTGCGAGGGGATAACACAGGGAGCTGAAACCACGTCCAGAGCCTTTCATTGGGTTTACCAGTTTGCGTGCTGCGGTGTGAGCAAAAGCTGCTCCTGCTCTGTGTCATGCTGCATGCAGAATGAGCTGCTGATCCGCCCAGAGCTCCTTGCTGCTCCTTGGCCTGCTTCTGGCACCCTCCGCAGGGAGACTCAGCGCTGAGTGGGTGGATGGAGCTCCCCACTCCCTCACTGTTGGCAGAGGGGAGGGGGGGTGTCCTGGCAGGACAGGGTGGGAGTCAATAGCAGAAGCTGGTTCAGCCTGCCCTGATCAGCATTGGGCCTTGGTTCCCAAGGCTGGCTGGCTGCAACGACTGGGCAATTCATTGTCCCTGCAAAACAAGTTGGATTGGCTGGGTGCTTCTGAGCAGTCAGTGGAGCCTGCTGCCATCCTTCATCTTCTCTCTTCAGGACATTGCTAGGGGACAGGGAGCTCTGTGTATCTCTGCACTTCACCTGGCTGAAAAAGGAGCCCAGAGCGGGTGAGACGCCTTTGATTGTATTCTTCCTCAAGCAGGGTTAGCCTGTGCTGGTGCAGAGCCTTCCCATCCGACAGTCCCCAAAATCCCACTTGCCAGCAAATTAGATCATTAATTATAAATTCCACTATCAGCCCTGTGGGACTAATCATCTGTTCTGTAAACAAAGGCACAACGGTGCGAGAAAAGCTCCAGGAGGCTTTATGGAGTGCTGCGACCTTTGAATGTAGAAGGTATTGGTATTAATTGGTTGGCTGGTTGTTGAGTGTGCAGATGGTGATTGCTCAGCTCACTGGCTGAGCGGCTGGTAACTCATAGGTACATCCTGTTTATAAAGCAGTATCTGAAACCCAGGCCTGGTAACTCCTAGGCCAAAGGTGGAGGTGATCACAAGAGAGAAACCTGTGACCTTTAGAAGCCTGGTCTATGGTTATTACAGACATAACAGTAATGGCCCATGTCCTCATACCCTCATCCCTGCACCCCCTTTATCATCAATCCTTCTGCTCGACAGCTCCCCATTGCATGTCGAGAGCTGCACTGCACCCCCTACTCCTAATCCCTGAGTAGCTCCCTGTTGCTCCTTGGCCTTAGCAGGAGGCTTCGATTCCCACTCCCCTGATCAGAACACTTCAAATGCATTTAATACCTGGCACTGGGTGCATGGCCAGAGAAGGGATTAGCAACAGTGTCAGCTTGTTTATTAAAAGCAGCAAAGAACCCTGTGGCACCTTATAGACTAACAGACGTTTTGGAGCATGAGCTTTCGTGGGTGAATACCCACTTCCTCAGATGCATGTAGTGGAAATTTCCAGGGGCAGGTATATATATGCTAGCAAGCAAGCTAGAGATAACGAGGTCAGTTCAATCAGGGAGGATGAGGCCCTGTTCTAGCAGTTGAGGTGTGAAAACCAAGAGAGGAGAAACTGGTTCTGTAGTTGGCAAGCCATTCACAGTCTCTGTTCAGTCCTGAGCTGATGGTGTCAAATTTGCAGATGAACTGAAGCTCAGCAGTTTCTCTTTGAAGTCTGGTCCTGACGTTTTTTTGCTGCAGGATGGCCACCTTAAGGTCTGCAATAGCGCACTATTGCAGACCTTAAGGTGGCTCCAAAACGTCTGTTAGTCTATAAGGTGCCACAGGATTCTTTGCTGGTTTTACAGATCCAGACTAACATGGCTACCCCTCTGAAGCTTGTTTATTCTGAACATAGAAATGAAGCTAATTAGGGGGGAGGGGTTTATAATTACCACAGCAGAGATTTGCATAATCATTTTGATTATTGAAAACCGCTATTTAGTGATTTTTCCCAATACCTGCCTTCTGATTGGCTAATAATGGCCCTTAAGACAATCAGAGCACAGGGATTTGCATGTACACAGTATACAGAATGGAATGACTGAGAAATAAGCAGATCAGTAGCTGAACTGCCTCCTTGCGGTCCCTGGCTGAAGCGGCGCCATTCCGGTATAACTAGTTATAATTTAATAAATTATAAATTAAATTACATTTTCTTGTCCTGCTTTCAACTTTTTCTCCAGATTCATAGAGAGACACGGTAAGGGAGGGAATATCTTTTATTGGACAAAATTCTGTTGGAGAGAGACCAGCTTTGGCGCTTACACCAAGCTCTTCCTCGGGACCCGACGCTGCATACATCTCCAGATTCATGTTATTTCTGGGCTTCCAGCCTGGGAGGCCAAAGCTCTTTCCTGTGTCAGGTAACAGAGATTCAGGTGAAATAAACCAAGATTTTCTAATTCTGTGTCACACTGTCATTTCACCCTCCCAGGCTGATTCCCTGATAAAGATGTGATGTGTTTGGGAACATAGAGAAGCAGCAGCAGTTCTGTCTCCAAAGTCCGGCTTCAAGGCATAAGGCCTATTGAGTTTCCATGGTGATGGCCACAAATTCCTCACCAGCTCTTCAAAGTGAAAAACATATTTGTTTTGCTAGTGCAACTTTGTAGCACAAAAGCTTTCTCGCTTTCTTTCTATCTTTTTTCTCCCCCCTACATAACACCTGCTAATCTGCACTTGGTCCCTTTGAAGCCCCCTGCTGATCAGAAATTCAAATACATTTTTGCATGCTAATCTCCCTAGTAATCTGAAGTCTTTGCATCTTTCATGTTCTGTCCATTAAAAACAGTTTTCTTTATCAGTCACCAGAGAAGATGGCCCTGTTTGCTCTCCATGAGAGGATGAGCTGATGGGGAAATCACACTGTCGACTGCTTGGGCTCTCAGCTCTCAAGCTGTAGTATGGACTGGCCAAATCTATCCATGCAAAGTGTTTTAACCATTTGCTCAGGCGCTGCAAGAGGATTTAATCTTAAAGCAAAAAGCGTATTGCTTTCATTAGCTCCTTTGGGAACTTATCAGTCTATGCATGGCTGCCCATTGCTTGTACAGATCGTGTGCACAGCATTACACGCTCAGGCTGAGCTTGGAACACAATGTCTCAGCCTCAGCACGTTAGTGACATTATGTTTTATTGTTTTACATTTCTACTCACCCTGAAACACGTGTGGCTGAGAAAGCCAATGAATGACTGTTTGCTACAGTCCTTTTCTGGCTGTCTGCTGGATAACGGTGCTATGAATTTGGGCTGGCTTTGAAGTGCTTGGTGCTTCTTGAGAGGTGCTAAGCACCCATAACTCACTGGATGCAGAGGGTGCTCAGCACTGAACAAGATTGGCCCTGTATGTTTCAGATGCACTGAAACTCCATTGCACTGCACACACACACACGTCCGTCCAGAAACCCGAACATTCAGGGCGAATCCTGCCTGCAATTACTCATGAGAGTTCCTTTCCCAAATAAATGGCAAGATATGACTGTTCATACGTTATGGTAGCTTCCTACCTTACCATCAGCTGTACAGGAAGTACAGCTATGGCAGGAGGGACCCCTTCTGTCATCAGTTAGAGCTGTGCAGTCAGCTTCTGGAGCACAAGGTATGGCAGAGACGTATGCCCCTGTGATGGCAGATAGTAACTGCAGACAGCTCTGGGGTGGGGCACAGCAGTTGTTTAACACTCTGCACTCACACCAGCAAGCAAGTTAGAAGACCCAGCAGAGCCTCTTGTCCAGGTCTTCTCATGTGTGTCTTGGCTACTGTGCTTCCCTTGTGCAGCCATGGATCTACCAGCCCGGTTCCACCCTCCCCTTGGCTTGCTGCCGTTACTCATCTCAAGGGGGTAACCAAACCCTGCCTTGCCAGTGCAGCTGTACTGGGACATCTCTGCGAGGATCATGGATGAAGAGGGCAAGGTTCGCTCTAGGCAAGGAAGAGCAACGTAACCAGCTGAAAACTCAGGGTTATTTTAGGAAGGCAGCGTGTAGCTTTCTCCTTTGGAATTTGGCCAGTGTTGTTGGAATGGCAGGATATTTTCTCTGATGCAGCCAGTCACTTATTGCCAAGGTCTGCTGAGCTATCTGAGCTAAGAGTGGAGATTCTCATTTTATTTATCACTGCAGCTGAATAACGTTTCCTTTTATTATAACTGAAGCCCTTGACACTGAACCAGTTCCTGCTACATCTCACCTCTAAGGGAAGCCTAGAGATGAATCTTCCTCCACTGCTCTTATGTGTACATGCTCCATTGCTGCACAACAGCATTTCATGCAGATGGCATCTCTGGCCTTTACTTGTTCCTTCAGCACGTTCTGCAGCCACCCTCGTTCACATTCAGCAGACACAAGCTATTCTCTTCCATTGCACTAGCCCAGGCCAAAAATCCACAGTTAAAGTCTCGATGTTTTAATTTAAGAAAAAAACAATCCACTCCATGTTTTCTGTCTAACCCCATTTCTATTTCAGATGTTTTCCTCTCCGGAGTGACTACAGCCTCATGATAATAGTATAAAGTTCATGCATAGCTTTCCTTGTCTTTTGCACCATAATATGTCACCCATTTTAAAGCTGAACTCCCCAGGTGAATACAATGGGAGCTCTCTAAAAAAGCAACGGCCTTTGATTTTTCTCTATTTACAGCCAATTAAGGTCCGAGCCTGTGAGGTATTTAGCAACCCCCATTCCCTGTTGGTCCCAGTTGGAGTTGAGGTTGCTCACAGGATCAGGTCCTTGCCGTTGCCCATTCTCAAATATGAAAAGTAAGGCCAAACTCTCCTAGTTTGTTTTTTTTTATTCAGACTCATTTTAAGCAGCAGCTCAGACTGGAGATTTGCTGAGTAAATAGTCTCAACAATAATCTCAGCCTGATTCCAACTAATTAAATCCTGTACAAACATCCCTCTCTGGACCAATATAGTGAAAGACAACGAAAACACAGAAAACCAGACAGAGCTTTCCTCCAGATTTTGCCCGGCCCTTTAATCCTGTATCTTTTGAAAGATAGTAACGTCCTTAAGATGAGGGGGTCAGCCTTCTTGCCCTCAGCATCAAGCAGTGGAATTTTTCAATAATGAACAGCTGGGTCACCAGCGACACAAAAGCTGCTGTAATATCCTGTAGGCTTACGGGGCACAACAGAAATCCCAAAGCAAATCATGATGTACACAGAATGGGACCATCCTTTTCTATTAAGGAGGCCACTTCAAACCAGCCTCAACTCCACCTTTTCTCCAGCTTTTTGGAGGTGGGATTATCCCCTGCGTATATTTAATCACACGTTGGGGGATGGATGTGATTGCCTTTTTAGAGTTGGAGTAAGTTAAAAACCCTAGACTGGCACACAGAGAAAAAGAGCCTTCATTCAGGCATTCTTAGCTGAGAGATATTTACAAACAAACATTTAGATTAGGAGAAGTTTTAACATTGCTGCAGATACTGAACATAGGCTTTATGCAGTCAAGTGAAATGCAAGGGGTAATAGCTTTATAAACTGTAGGCCCAGACAAAGCAAGTGCCGGGATATTTTTTAAGCTTTTAGCCTTTTTCTTTCTTTTTGTTTTCCATGGAATAGATAACATTCTTCAGGATAAGATAGATGAATTGCCCTAAATGCCCATTAAAGCAAAAAAGTGAATCAGGATAACAAAACAAAAAACTAACAAATGGTAAAAACATTTTTATGTATTACAAAAGTCAGTGTACAATGAACGTGAGATAAGTTAGAGATTCCTGATTAAAAGCAGTTTGTGTCAAGGAAGTTACCACTTGCAACATGGAGAACATCTGACAGTGATTAAATGGAGCTAGCTATTAGATTTTTCCTAAAGAAACAATAGTTAAACATATCTCCACAAGTATGAAACACTTTATGTACTGTATCTGGTACACCTCATTTAAATTGACTTAGATGGAACAGACACACTAAGCCTAACTAGTAGGTTATTAAGAATATAAACCTGGTGCCCAAGAATTTACAATCAGTTATATGGGAGGTATCCTGACTTTCCTCCTTTTCCCAGTGCTTTCATTTACTAAGCATGTGCTGTAAAGATGTCACATTTGCAGCAGGGGACAAGTTTCGGATGTTTCTTACAAACAGTTTTAAGTTACATTGCTGTGGCAAATGTCTCTGTCTGTAAATACAGCATACACACACTGGAGCCTCTCGAGAATAATATGGGAAAGTACAGATACATGTATACTTTAGATAGAACAGTCTTCATTTATTTATCAGTTTGTTTGGAGACTTTAATACATTTTGATAGAAAAAAATTGACAGAAGAGTTGTTTTCTACGAGATGATGAACAGTCAAAAAAGTTTTTCAGCTCTACTAAACCACTTAAAGGTTTGGGAAAATATGTCTTAAATTAAACATATCATACTTTTAATACTAGTGGTTAGCAAAGAAGATTTGGAAATTCATCCGGCTTGAAGTATACAGTAGTTGCAAATCAATGAAGTGTTGCAACTAATAATCATCATTTAATATGGGTCCCCTGAAAGTATCTTTTAATGTCATTGGCTTACAGATCAAGAAACATGTTTTAGACAGTTGTTACAGAGTTCTATTTACATTGGCATGCCCTAATTCACATAAAGAGCCAGGAAAGAACCAGACGAGTCAGAAAATCTTCAGCATTTCAATATGATTTTAATTATGATTTTTCCTGTTATTTTGTGAGATGAGTGGGCAGAATTTCTAATGCTCCACTGCTGTTAGCTCAGTCAATATGACATTTTTGGAATGCACAAATCATACAGTTGTGTCTATATCATTTTGCACATACTATTACATTTAAAGGTTTCTAAAAGGATGCCACTTCCATTAAAAACTGAGGGATACCGACGTTCTAGTCTGTCTCTTGCAGCATTACATCCATCTCCAAGTCTCTGCAGTGGTCAGGGCAAGGTTCACTCAGGATTATTCCAAAGGTTCGAAACGAGAAATGTGCTGAGGACCTGCTGCTAGTAAGTGGGCGCTCATGCAATCAGTGTCCCAAGGGATTTGGACGCTCCATGTATTATATTCATATAACAGCATTACGAAATAAAAAAAATGAGAATGAACTATTAATGCAAAGCTCTTCTGCCTTTTATGTAACTCACTGACAGACACAAAATTAACTTGAAAGTGTTACAAAACAGCAAGGGAGAAATATGTTGCAGGGAAAAGACTTGAGAGCAGGGGAAAGATTTTGCTACTCTTTTGTCCTATTCAGCTGTGCAGAATTATTTGCTAGGTTAAAAACTATGAGCTGGGGCTGCTTCCAAGTAGAAGCCTGCATCATACACAAAACTCGCCAGAATTTGTTCTTTTTATGGGAATCATAGATTGAGTGGAGTGAAGTGAAGGGACTCATGAGGGTCACTAAGAGAAGCCACTGCGTCATGGATATGTATGTTACATGCATACATCGTGAGATGATACTTAATGGGTGTTCTATAAGAAAGGACAGCTTGAAAGGTAGTTGTTTTCTTGTGGCTGGCTTTGTTTGGAGGAGTGAGCTCTTGGTTCAGTCACCCCTTGGCAAAACTTCAAGCCGTAATCATTCCAATTAGGTGATGGTTTTGAATGACCTGCTCTGTGAAATGTCAAACACTGAAACGTGGTTAGCGGCCAAGGGAACCAAAGTGCTGAGCACATTTTCTGAACCGTGCTGCCCTCGGGTCCATGGAAGAACTGGGCATTTTTATCCTCTCTGGAAGATTGTGATGAATCCTGATTATTTAGCACAGTGTTTGTTGGCTCTCAGCTTAGCCTGCTTTGGGCAGCTGTCAGGATGGCCTGGCTGAGGGTCAGAGTGAGAGGTGCAGCTAGTCATTGGCATAGCTGTGTGAGGTCATTAACCAAGCAGCTACCTGCTGGACTGTTGGTTCACCTGTGAGCACTACATGTTTTTTCAAACATAAAAGTCACAGTCGTGTGTTCCCACTCTTGGTTTCACATGCCAAGCACTTGGCTGGTGTTGTTATTCATTGTTGGTATGGTTGTGCCTAGGGATGAACCAAGATCAAGCCCTGGTGTACTCATCACTGTATAAACACAGCATGGGGGGCAATCTCTGCCCTGAAGAGGTTACAGTCTAAATAGAAAGAACAGATGAAGGGTTGGGGAAACAAACAAGCAGAGTGAGCAGCGTGATGTCAGCAAATGTCACATTAATTCCACTCTGTGTGTGTGTGTGTGTGTGTGTGTGTGTGTGTGTTAGCTGAGAAAAGCTAAAGAGAAAGAGAAGGGATGAGAGCAGGGGCGCTGAAGGATGGGAGTTGGGAGACAGGGCAGGGGAAGATAGAAGAGGGCATGAGGAGCGGCTGTGGAGTGTGATGTGTCTTCTGCAGAGTGCTAATCAACAAGAAATTCAAAAAACCCACCTATGCCCTTGCATCTCTCTAGAATTTGGCATATAATCCATATGTAAGGGGAGAACAGAGAAATGGCTTCTGTTAGCTTTTAGAAGCCAGAAATTGTTTGAATTCGTGGCAAAGTCATAACTATTAATATAGCCACACTCGCTGGCAAGGGCGGCGTGGGCAAGTGCTCAGTAAAACCCATCCAATTCCAGCCCTTGGGGCCCAAACGCACTCTCATTGAAGGCTGTTGGCAGGAAGTCACGTAAGACTGGAAGTTTCATACCAGTGCCATAGGCCTGCTGTGGGAGCAGGGACAGCGGTTGTGACTGGAGTCAGACCATTGGTTTTTACACACTCTTGTCGTAAAAGGGGAACTGCAGCTCCCATGTGGGGAAAATTACACTCCTGTATGGGGGAAACAGTCCACACCTTGGGCATCATGGAGAGGGGCTCAGAAAAGTGTGATATGGGGGGTTTCTCCACATTGGCTGCTGGAGTGTGTCCGTGTGAACACGGGTGTAGATGCATGTGTGAAGTGCACAATCAAATGCTCCATGGAAAAACACAGCCCACAGCCCCATTGATAACCTGACATGTGACTTCTTTTTATTCCCCCGTATTCATTTACCCCTTCTCATTCAGAGATGTGAGCTGATGATGTTCAAACTCATTTACTTTGCAGAGTTTGGCACTGCTGGTGATTCTAAGACAGTAATGCCACGTAAACTCATCTAACCAGCCTCCCTGGACTTGCAAATCCCTAGGGTTCTCATCCACCATCTCCTCTGTTCTGGCTTCCTGTGGCCTAGTGTGATACTCCTGTCCCCCCTTAAATCTTGGGTGCAGTTAGCAAGGCCTGCCTGCAGCTCCTGCAGAGTTCTAACACCTGGCTCCTAGCAGGGGGGATTGACAAAACAATCCTGCATCCCTCCACGATGTCTGGACTTGTGCACTTCTCCCCTCAGGGCACCCTGCACTGCTTGTACTGCGAGAACTCAAACTGCCTTCACTACATAGAGAAACAGTGCAAACCAGTACTCTGCAGCCTCTACTCCATGCCAGGAGCGACCACGCCAGCCGCTGGCCTAGCTGCACCCTGCCCATCCCCTTTTAAATGTTGCCAAAACCATTCGGCAGAAAGTCACTTCAGCATCTTTTAGTATTTTCATGGTTCCTTTCTTGCTTTTTGTTAAATCATTAACCGAATGGGCACTAGGAACCTGGGACTGGCAGGGACATCTGGGGTCATCGAGTCCAGCCCCCTACTGATACGAGATCACATCATCCTGTTCATAAATTTTTCAAGCTCCATTTTAACACTGAGATTGTTTGCCCCCCACTGTTCCTATTGGAAGGCTGATCCTGAACCTCACTCCTCTGATGGAGTTATTTACTCAGAAGCAGAATCTCACTGTCCTTTGGAATGATGTGGGGCCCATTGTTAACTGGTTTTTATGAACTCTTCCAAAAGCCTGCAGAACACAGAGATTTAGGGCCTGATTCTGATCTTGCTTGAACTGGTTTTAGACCAGTGTGACTCCCTTGACTCCCAGGGAAGTATTCCTGATTTACACCTGCATAGGATCAGAATCAGGCTCTTCCCGTATTAAACTTGGTCCTATGTAGCAAGTTTCCTGCCAGTATTCACCTCATCCTATTGCTTTCCTGTATGTATTATACAATGTAATGTTGTTGCTGATGGATTTGTTGGCACCTTTCATGCTGGGGACATAAAGACTCTCTTCTTATTGCCTTTTAAATACATTAGGAGCAAGAGAAAGACAAAGGGAAGTGTAGGTACGTAGTGGGGAAGCAGAGCTAGTTATTGGTGACATCAAGAAGACTGAGATGTTTAATGTCTATTTTGCTTAAGTCTTCACTGAAAAGGCAGCAAAGAGTCCTGTGGCACCTTCTAGACTAACAGACGTATTGGAGCATGAGCTTTCGTGGGTGAATATCCACTTCGTCGGATGCAACACAAAAGCTCATGCTCCAATACGTCTGTTAGTCTAGAAGGTGCCACAGGACTGTTTGCTGCTTTTACGGATCCAGACTAACATGGCTACCCCTCTGATACTTCACTGAAAAGGTTAATGGTGACCAGAAACTCCACACAATTAATATTAACAACAGGGGGGAAGCTATCTCGGAACTGTTAGCAGTTAGCTTTGAGAACTCCTGGAGGATAGATGAGGTCCCAGAGGACTGGAGAGGAGCTAACATAGAACCTGTCTTTAAGAAGGGAAACAAAGAGAACCCAGGGAATTATAGACCATTCAGCCTGACTTCGGTACCTGGAAAGCCACGGAACAAATTAGTAAACAATCAGTTTGTAAGCACTTGGGGGTTAATAGCAATAGTCAGCCTGGATTTGTCATGAATAAATCATGCCAAGCCAACTGAATGTCCTTCTTTGACAGGGTTACTGGCTTAGTGCATGGCACAGAAGCAGTAGATGTGACATATCTTGATAGTTACCAAGGATTGACAAAGTCCAACATAAAGTAAGCCAGGGAAGTGTGGTCTAGATGCATGGGTGCACACAGTGCCAGCTCTACAGTTTTCACCACCCCAGGCAGCATGCGGAATTGCTGCCACAGGCAGCGGGGGCAGTCCGTGTGCTCCTAGGGCGGCAGGCGCGTTTCCATGGGGCAGCAATTCGACGGCAGCTTCTATGTTTAGCTGAAGCTGCCCCTGACAGCTGAACATAGAAGCTGCTTCCAAATTGCCGCCACCGCTGAAACGCGCCTGCCACCCTAAGGGCACACGGACTGCCCCCGCCACCTGCGGCGGCAATTCGGCTCGCTGCTTGGAGGCAAAACAACAGGGACTGCCGCCCCTTGCATATTGCAGCCCCAAGCACCAGCTTGGAATGCTGGTGCCTGGAGCTGGCTTTGGGTGCACAACCAGTTGATAGACCATACTCAGAGAATAGCGATCAGTGGTTCACTGTCAAACTGGAAAGGGTTATATAGTGGAGTCCTGCAGGGGTCAGTCCTGGTTCCGGTACTATTCAGTATTTTCATTAATGACTTGGATAGTGGAGAGTATGGTTATAAAATTTGCATCTGACACCAAGCTGGAAGGGGATGTAAGCACTTTGGAGGACAGTATTCAAATTCTAAACAACCGTGACAAATTAGATAATTGGTCTGAAAGCAACCAGATGAAATTCAATAAAGACAAGTGCAAAGTACTTCTCTTAGGAAGGAAACGTCAAATGCATAACTAGAAAATGAGGAATAACTGTCTGGATGATAGTACTGCTGAAAAGGATCTGGGAGTTATAATGGACCAGAAATTGAATATGAGTCAACAATGTGATGCAGTTGTGAAAAACGCTGATATCATTTTGGGGTTATTAACAGAAGTATCATATGTAAGACATGGGAGGTAATTGTCCTGCTCTGCTCAGCACCCATGAGGCCTTGGCTAGAGTCCTGTGTCCCGTTCGGGTTCCATGCTTTAGGAGAGATGTGGATAAATAGGGAAGAGTCCAGGGGAGAGTGACCAAAGTGATAAAAGCTTAGAACACCTGATCTATGAATACAGGTTAAAATAACTGGACACGTTTAGTCTTCAGAAAAGAAGACTTGGGGGTGGGGTTAGGGAACCGGTTTACAGCCTCGAAATCTGTTAAGGACTATTATAAAGAGCAGTGTAATCAGTTGTTCTCCATGTCCACTGAAGGTAGGACAAGAAGTAATCAGCGCAATCTGCAGCAAGGGAGAGTTAGGTTAGATGTTAGGGAAGAACTTTATAAGAGTAGTTGAGCTCTGGAACAGGCTTCCAAGGGAGGTTTCTGAGGACAGATGGGGAAGGCTTGTTTGGTCCTGCCTCAGCACAGGGGGCTGAGCTGGACTTGATGACTTTTCAAGGTCCCTTCCAGCTCATCATCTCTATGTTTTTATGATTATTCTCTTTGACTCTCAGACTTCTTCTGACAATTCTCATTGAGTTTTTGTTCTGAAAGGCCCCGTGTGACTCTGTACATACTGTACTTATTCACATAGAGCTCTGCACTTCTCTTGGACAGCCCACAAAGCTCCTGGTGATGTGAGTGACAGCTGCACATGTGCCTCAAAGAGTGTATATGCCCCCTCAGCATTTCTCCCAATCCCTGCCTTGGGTTGATGCTGGTCTCTTCTCTGCTATTTCACTGGCAACTCAACTTGCAAAGTCTTTCCTCACTGGTTCATCCATTTCCCCCCAGAATTTGCAAATAGAAATGCATGGAAAAGCTGAAGTTTTAGGTGTTCAGTTGGCCTTTCTTCCCACTGGGAGGTCTGGCCCACAAGCCGAAGAATGGCAAGAGATGTGCTCCTAGCACAGCTACACCACACTGCTTTCTCGTCGACAGTTTCCTCTAAATGAAATCGGAGGTTTTAATCCATTCTCGTGAATTCAATCTCGGGTGAAACTGCCATTGCTGCCACCAGCAAATACAGATTTTCGTAGTGGAAAAGCACTGTTTCCATGTCAAATAAATCACACATTTCCTCACGTCAGGCCCCAGAGAAGTCTGCCTGTTACTGGCAAAGCATCATATAGGCCAAGGGGTTTGTGTTGGTGGCCATGAGAGCAAAGGGTGAGAGGCACAGTAGTGCTGCAGCAGAGGGATCCCTGCAACTCAATCTGCAGCTGCACCCTACCTCAAGCAAAGTAAACTCTCCAGCATCATGAAATCTTCAGGCTGACTTATCATCAAGCAAATAATCTGCAAGGCACTGATCGATGTTTGCTCGACTAATCCTGCCTCACCTCCACACAGGATGGCTCACACCGCCCCAGGGCCCTAGTTACAGCCACTCCCCTTAGACTCAGAGGACACAAGGAACCAGTGAGTGTGACGCAGATGTGTGAATGTTGGGCCTCAGAGTGAAAGAGACTGACTAGAAATGAACACACAGCTCGCTCAAAGTCCACCCTGAGCAGTCTGTCTCCTTAGTGCTGTCGAGTCGTCTGTCTCCACAGGTTTCATTTTCTCCTGCTGCAGAACTCTAGTAAAGCCCATTTGTATCTAGAACATGTTTTTAGTATTTCTTAGTATTTGTTTTCAGTAGCTCCACCAATGTGCTAGGTGCTTTCCAGTCACCAAACAACCCCATCCCCGGAGAGCTTGTGCTGTGTATCACATTTACACCAAACTGGAAATCCATGTGTCGCTCTTTTGTTTTTCTCTCATTGTTCATCCATTATAACCAGCTTCATTGTAAGACAGTGGAGGGGTGAGCTTTGAACAAAAACACCCATTTGTACTACTCTTTACCAAAAAAGAAACCACCTTACTCTTACTTTGCCAGTGCAAAACACACCCTGCTGCAGAAGAGATATTAAACAAAAGCACTGGCTTGAAAAGAAAAGTGGGAGCTGCCAGTGGTGATCGGATGGCAGATATTTTTGTTAGGAAATAACAATACCTTTCTCCGATTTCCTGAGGGTTGAATACAAAGCATAAAACAAGGGATAGTGATGAAATCCGAAAGAATTACCTGTGTGTGTTCTGCTGGAACAGAATAAACAAGTGCCTTTCTGCAGTCCAGGTACACAGGCACTATTTGGACAGCTGTATTGTCCATTGAAAGGTGCTGCTTGATAGTAGTTTGAGGATAGTAATTGTGGCTTGCTATGAGGTTCACATAAAATTGTACGTCTCTATAGAGATATCTGCATTAATAAACCCCACACGGCCTGGAGCTTAGATTTCAGGATCATAACCAACCGTTAATATCAAACACGCTCCAGTGAGAATTCCCTGAAAAAGCTGCACTTGCCAGTGCAATAATAGCAAAAGGTCACCTTGGATCAAATTTGCGAAAGGTCAGACGCTGGTGGAGATACCAGCCTATGCACACAGGCAATCACAGAGCAAAAAGTTGGTAGATTTGTTGTGCTCACATCTACCGCAATACCTGAACCAATTGGGGATATATTTAAAAAGTTTCTTCCATTCTGACAGATTATGTGATGTGAGAGGGATTATCCATACAACAGGAAATGTCTCTGGGAGTAGTAAAAACTGTCAGAATGGAAGACACATTTTAATGCACCCATTGAACTGGGCAGGCTTTGTATTTGGTGTTCTCCGGCTGCATTACTAAGAATGCACCATTGCAGATCACTCCTGTATTGCTAGCACAGTCTTCTGGCATAGGCTTGTATGTTTCATGCGCCACAGCACTATATATGTCATGGGAAATGGAGCCTTTCAGCTCCAACGCACTAGTTTGAATCCAGTAGGAGTGGGAAATTGTCTGATTACTGTTACACAGTCTGCATTAAATGGATTGGAGATCTCAGTTTACTAATAGTGGTTCATTTTACAGTCCTAAAATACATTGTCAAATTACCTCTCTGAAACATTCAGCATCCTACATATTGCCGTGCTTTTCTCTCCGCCCCTTGAGCCCCAGCGCAGGCTGACAAACTTCAAGCACAAAGAAAAAGCAGAGTCATAAGTAAACATCGTTTCACCGGCTATTCTCAGAAGTGTAGCTTTCTGACTTCAAGAAAAAATGCTTCTAGAGATGTTTGCCAATCACCGAGAGAGGCTGAGCGTGGATCATCATTTAGGGATATGAGGCATATAGCGCTCAGTCCCAGGGCCATCAGTGGAAGAACCGTCACAGAGTGAAGGCAGCATATGATTGATGGCCCTGTATAAAAAACTCCTGCTGTTAGAATAGTTTTCAACTGGTCAGAATCTGCTCTGACTTACACTCGCAGCCGTGTCAAGTGAGAGTAACTCCAGTGCCGTTAATACAGTTACTACAGATTTACACTGGTACAGGATTCCATTGTTGTTATTTATCTGTGTTCTGGCACTGCCCAGAGGCCCCAGTAAAGCCCCACTGAGCTGGTAACTGTGCTGGTTGTACCCCTAGAGAGTTTACTGAGAGCTGAGAATGCAGATGATGCATTCTCTGGGAAAAGACACACAAATTGTCATTTTTAAAAATAGTTTATCTTGGAAAATAAAAACTCAGGGCCAGCTTCTCCCCTGGGATGCCTGTGAGAGGCTTCAGTGAGAGCCCCAGGCACTTGGCCATGTGCAGACTCTGGCCCAGCTCTGATCCCATTCCTTAACATGTCCAGTGTAGCCTGACAGTATAAAGATAAAATGTAAAAGAGACACTGACAACTACTGCTTAAACTGGGGCAGACTTTTACCTTGTGCATGGGAGCATTTGCTACAGTGTGTTGTCAGACTCCAACAGCTGCAGTGACCAGCTCTTCTGACAATGTCATTTTTCCGGACGCATATGGCACCCCTGAAAGTGAGAGATTAACAGCCCCAGCAGAGCCAAGCAGCCTGCTGCAGATGGTTCACTCTCCTACCCGTGTTTTAGACATGGAAGATAAAATGTGGGACTCAGAAGGTGGTATCCAAATATTTAACACAAACCATTCTGTGCTCTGCCCCTTTTTAGGCTGTCAGCAATATCCAGTAAATTTTCCCAAAGAATCACTGATGTCCACAGCATGGATTCAGTGTTACTCTTTCCTAACCTTCTTGTTGTGCTCAAGATTTACCTTTGCCTTTGGGACAGCCTGATGTTGCTAAGCAAGAAGAATAGTTGTCTTTCTGGCATGTTTGGGATACTCGTGCTTGCATTCAGGCTGCTAGGCAGACACTTCAAATAAGTGTCAGAGTCTGAAATGCCGACCAGAACTGCTAACTCTGGCATTTAGTTAATTTTTTTGTACAAAATGCAGTCAGGGTTCCAAGGAGCAGTCACCAAACATTAAGTTCTGGGGGTTAGTAGAATGAAAGAGGAATTCTTTGTTTGAGCAGCCGTTTCTCTAAGCGTCTCAGAGAGCTATAGTAGAGCCAGAGATGGAGGCCCAGGAGAAAGCATCATAGACTTGAAATGAACCCCCTTCACTACAGGTGTCAGGCTCAAGAAGAAGAGCTGGAGCCATAGTTCTAAGACTCTGGTCCAGTTTCTGAGCCCCAGGCACTGGCACAGTTTCAGTAGCCAACCTCCTTGGCAGCCAGTTGGTTCCAAGTAAATATAACATTGAGTCCTCACATTCTAGCAAGTGGGATCTTATTTTCACTGGGATTCTTTTCCAGGCTGAATTCTGTCTGTGCCAATGGTGAGCAAACTCTGCAAATAATGTAAACGCAACTGTTGTCATCGAACATACATCATCAAATGGCCTCTTCAAGGCCTTGATGCTTTAGGCGCATGACTAACTTTAAGCATATCAGTGATCCTGTTGGTTTTCCTGGGAATAATATGCTCAGCATTAAACACATGATAACATCTGCAAGCTGGGGGCCCAGATAAATAGTTTGGTACCCTATGCAGAATGATTGGAGATACAGAGGGCTTGCTTCTTATGTTCCCATTGACACAGGCCTTATCAAGTTTAAAAGTATAGGCCTTATCAAGTTTAAAAGTATTTTAGCCACTATATTGATGTATTCAGGCTATGAGACAGCTAATTATAATGTAGGGTTCCTTTAAAGGGTTAATGTGGGATCTTTTTAATTGTCAAAAGAGTTTCAGGCTATTAGTGTTGGCATATTCTTCAATAATCTGTTTTATTTTTACCTGCTGGGAGCTTAATTAAAAAACAAAGAGGCTCAATTTAAAGCCCATTACTATGCTAATTTTGTAAGAACTGGGCGGTGATTAAGAAGCTTTAAAAAGAGGAGTTTAGTTTGCTCTGGGGAATGGGTTGGAGGCAGGTTTTATTTCGTTTCATTAGCTAGCTACAATTATTTATAAACTAAATGGAAATGATATTAAAGAGTAATGAAAAAACAGCATCCATGTATTATTGAGCAGCGGAACCTTTTTTAATTTAGCATTGAAATGTGCAGGGCCTTTATTACTGCAACTCGCAGTTAACGCAGCTAAATGCAGTTGTTAAATATAAGACTCCTTTTAAATATGCCCATAAATACTGAGCTTCTCCTATAGATCATTGGAATAAGTTTATAAAGACATCAATGTGACAATAAAGATGAACCACTGGCTCTTTTTTACAAAGATTTTATGAGGTTTTATGCAGGAAAATGCCTTGACACAGAATAAATTACAAGAAAGTATTGTATACTGTATGCATTTCTGTGTATGTTATATACACACATACACACACACCAATTTTCTATTATATTTTGTGTCTCATACAAACCATAACCCAAAATACCATACATAAATAAATGCTGTAAGACAATATCTGTTCTAACACACACAGAAAGCAGATGTAGAAGAAAGTGCATTCCAAGGCAAACAACAGAAAGAGAAAGACTAAGAGGCACAGGAAAGGGATACAAATATCTTTGAAGATGAGATTTCTTAAACTGTTGGGTAAGGGTGAGATGGAGAGATACCAGTGACATTGTATTCTAGCCCCGCCCAGCCCCAGTCCTAAACCCCACTCGCCAATCTTCTCCCCTTAGCGTCAGCCCTTTTCTGCTTTTACCCTCTTCCTCCCTACCTTCCCTCTCACCCCGTTCTTTTACGCGGCTTCTTGCACCTCCTGTCCTTTCGAGAAGACTGTTAGCTTAAAATCCGCTAGTGAAACACTGAACGGGGATTGTATGTGCAGATTTCGATTCAGTGCTGGTTCAGAGGGAGGGCTGCAGAGTTGCCCCCTGCTTCTCACCACTGACTGCTGTGTCTTATTGCTTAAATTGTGTGCCTGAAATCCCAGCTCAGTCCTGGGGAGTCAGTGGGAGAGCTTTGCATGCGTAAAGGCTAAATCAGGACTCAGGATTGGGTTTAGTGTTCCATTCCCTATGAGATACATTGTGATTACACAGTTATTAATGCTCTAGTGACCGCTAAGCAATGTGTAACAACACTCTAAACATGATGCTTTGCAGAATCTATTTGATGCTTGGCCCTTTAAAACTAAGAAGCTGTCTAAAAGCTTTGGGACTCAAAAATCAGCACAAAGAGAAGGGGAAAGATTTCTTTCACTATTACCTCAGTGTCAGGTGTTGCTTGTCAGCCTGCAGGCGCTGGGGCTGGGGTTAATCATTGCTGGGCCAGGGCACGGGCCTCAATCAGGAAGTTACAATACAGAAGCCCTGCAAGGTCCTTTGTCCTCATCACCCAGGTGCCCGTGCTGGATTGTACCCTGCAGCCTGTTCCCAAGGACAGTGGCCAACATATTGGCTGTCCCACCTGAAGGGCTTCCATCTCTTCCCTTTGCAGTGGTGCTGGAACAGGTTTTATCGTGGGGGTGCTGAAGGTGGAAATCACCTACTTGGGTTGTTACTGCTACTTCGAGCCGGGGGTGTGGGAGCACCACCAGCACCTCTGCCCCTTGAGACTCCTGCTTCAGCTAAAGAGCAGTTCTTGTTGCAATGATACCATTTCCATAATCCGGTAAGGACAGTCATTATATCTGTCATGATCACCATTACAGTGTCGTGGCCTGTAGTACCCTCCTCCATGACCTGCTGCACATGGACTGATGGAGCTTCATGAGGTATGTCTGTGCAAGGCTAACTGGCCAGTGAGCAGATGGTTATGTGTATGACCCTATCATTACACACTAGGGCCGCAGCCAGGGGTGGGCTGGGAATTCTGCAGTGAAGACTCTGGCAAAGTGAGAACTGAACCAGATCACTAGAGTCCCTGTGTGACCTTTGGCAAGTCACTTATAGACTAAGTCAAAACTCACTGGAGTCAATTAGAGGCTTCCTCTCGATTTCAGTGGTTTTTGGATCAAGCCATTAGTGTCTCCAGGCCTCAGTTCCCCAGCTGTCAAACAGAGATCATAGTATTCCTTCCTCCCACCCTGTCTCTGCCTCGTCTCTTTGACTGCAAGCCTCCTGAGGCAGGGCTGCCTCTCACTGGCTGTGTGTCTCACCCTATGGGCTCTTGATCATCACAGTGCTTCACGGGAAAAGACACTTTTTTCACACTCAGGTCACTTAAACATGTGACAGCTAAATTTACCAGCCTTCCCCCAGCCCCACATCACTTTGGGTTGGGAACAGGCATGTGAGAAATGTCAGAGCATGTCCTGCCCCAATAACTGCAAATGCCTCCTCTCTGGTTGCCCCGACACTCGCGTCACCCCCTCCTACCATTCAGATTGTCCCCATCCCTCTGACCACTTCTCCCTCCCCCATGTCTGCGTCCTTCGACCATCTCTTCCCTCTCCACCACACTGAATTCTACCAGTTGATACTGATTGGCCCACATCTCTTAGACCCCTGTCCTGCCCTTCCTGCTTCATCAGTGCTGGTAGCTTCAGCACACACAGTGCCCATTCCTCGCATAATAAACGGCTGCATTTTCTTCTACCTTGTCTGCTGCAGAGACCCTGCCCTTTCGTTGGGCCGGGCTTCTGAGATACCTTCAAGGAATTTGCTGACTAATCTAGTCTATCCCATATTTCTCCTCTGAGTGAACCCCTCCTTTTTGTGGAGGGAGGTGGTTGAATGCTAGGAGAGAGGGTGTAGGATGCTGGAATCAGTGCTGGAAACTGATGTGAGCAGAGACAATGGGGCTGAATTATGGAAGGATGGGGGGAGAGGTGTATTCATCATGTTTAACCTTAGAAAGCTATGTAACTTGCAAGCTGCATGCTTAGCACCTGACCACTTTTCCTTTCAACCTCCTTCTGTCTTCTGCAGGGCCAGCTCTAGGCACCAGCAAACCAAGCACGTGCTTGGGGCGGCATTCTGGAGGTGGTTTTTTGTGTTTTTTTTTGCTTCAACAGTTGCGCTCCCAGTGTTTTGGGGTTTTTTTTGTTTTTTGTTTGCTTTTTTTTTTTTGCTTGAGGCGGCAAAAAACTTAGAGCCGGACCTGATCTTCTGTACATTCTTTGAGGCAGGGGCTGCATTTTTGTGTGTTTAGAAAGTTCACAGCATATGGTGGGTTACGCTGCCAGCTAAAGAAATAAGATAAAAATAGTAATAAATACAAATGTAGCGATAAGTTCAGAAATCCAAAACACCATGCCAAAGAGACACATGTTCCCTTGCTTAGGCTCAAATCCTTCTCTTGGTTCTTCTGACATAAAACTAGAGTAAGACCACCAAGGGCAATAAAGCAAAGTTTGCTCCTTAAAAGGTATGTTTGCTAAGAAAATGGGACCTATTCGCTTATAGCCGAGGCTGGCTGGTCACTTGCAGTTCCATTTTCAAGGGTGCCTGTTATCAGGCATTTTCTTTGGTTTATTGACAGACTTTTTTTCCCCCTACTTCTTGCAGATCTCTGGTGTAAGATTGTTTAAAACATCAGAGACATTTTTCAAGTCGACTGTTGCTGAAAGATAATAAAATTGCTGTTGGTTCTCTACTTTATTTGTTTTCAAAACTATTTTCTTTCCACTGTCCCATCTTTTAAATTCTGTTATTGACCTAGACTCATCAGGCCAAAATCCTCTCTGGGAATCCCTCAAACCTGAATGGAAATTACACTCAGTAAAGTTATTTGTCGTTAAAGAAATGAATTATGACCAAGTTTAATACAGAAGTTAGAATTGCTTAAAGCCTCCAGCACATCTGTGACTCAAATGTCTGTAGAAAGCAGCAGGACAAGCACTATCGAAGTCTGGTGTGCTGATCTGGAGTCTGTAATGATGTAAGGCGTCCTTTACCCGTTCCGCCTCTGTTAAAACAAAATCGCGCACATGGCTTCCAAGCTCGTGTCAGGCTCCAGACTGCATGTTACAGTTCTTCCTTACTCCAGCTAGGACTGAGTCTAACCGCAGAGGTGCCTGGTGGGAGAAAGGTCACATGGCAAAGAAGCTTCTAAAGTGTTTTTGGTTCTAAGGCAAATGGGGCTATCCAGGAGCACTGAGGTCTTTTAAATGTCCCCTGGCCTTCTTCTGACCCTGCATACACCTTACATTCTTCCTTTAATGATTGACAATCAGTGGGTAGGTGCCTCGAGGCCATCGAAGTTGTAGCTGCTTCTTCATCAAAGTGACTATTTACAGCTGGTTTGAGTTGGATGCCAATAAACAGGATTCTTTTTGTCTCAAAATAAAAAGCAGCTTAAGTCCCTAATGATAAGGATTTTGTGCTTTGTAGAGCAAAATTCAGCCAGGTTGAGACAGCCAGGCCCTCAGCTTAGCAAGTCAGAGTACTTTATACTTCCACTAAACCGCTTTTATCTCCTCAAGTGACTGGGCTATAGATTCTTATCATTGTGGCAGAAGTGATGAGGGTAACATCTTTAGTTGGAAATCATTGGCAACATGTGGTGAAAGCTTAAGATGTTGTCACACTTTAACTTGGTCCTAATCTGTTCAAAGGCAGTTCAGACTTTCTAACTGCACCAGCAGGTAGACAGAGTCAAAGACCATCAGGGCAAAATAGCTTATGCCATTCTTCGGTGAGTTTATGACTTTCATAAAAGTGGTACAAAGAAACTGCAGCAGTAACTGTTATTGTCTAAATGAAGAGCTTATGTTCACCCAACCATATTTCATTAACTTGTACCTTCCAAGCTTCTACATTTCCTGCCTTGTTTGTGCAGTGCTGGAAGCAATGGTAAATGTTTCAATGCCTATTCTAAGTGAAATGAGAACAAGAGAAATGTACAAATTATCTATCCTCATACCTTTGACTTTTTATTAGCATTTGGCCAGCTGACTTACACGTATGAACATCTACAATTAGCAAGTAGCACACATGAGCCATACATGTCTGAGAAACCGGGATCGCACATCCCCAGAATTTCTGATTAATACAATGTGTGTTATGAATTATGAAATACTATGTTGATGTGGGATCCAAAAATGAATCATTAGCTTCCAACAGCAAAATGACAAACTTTTGGCAACACTTTAAATGTCACAAGTGGAGATTCCTGAGGAGAATAGTAAAAAATAGATCTGGGATTTGCAATGGAATTGGGTGTTTTTGAAAATCCAATGATTTGTGAATAAGGGTCCAATCCTGTTCCCATTGGTATCAATGGGAGTTTTCCCCCTTTACCTTTATTTGGAGCAGAATTAGACACAGATTTTTCTCTCACATTTATTGTTCACAGATGGACTAAGGACTTCAGGTTTCTCGATGAGCAAACTTCATGCCATTCAGAAGATACTTTTATTTTTAAAATAACTCAGACATCTGCTGTGTGTCATGGACTATGAATAAGGGAATCTCAGTCTGAGCAGAATTTATTCTGCCACCTGTTCAGAAAAAAGTCTCATATTTTGGAAATGTTAAATGCAAACACCAAGAATAGCATTGGTTCCCCCCACCTTGTATAGAGAAATCTCAGCAGTCTGAACTGCCGTGGCAAAGGAAATTAATGTATTGCCAGAACATGCTGAGGATATTTCTCTCCCTATAGTTACTTTTTCAGACATGTTAGGCGTTATTTACCAGTTTGGATTTGCTGAAAGGTTTCACAAAATGTTATTTCTATGTGTATAAAGCTAATCATGTGTTCAGACAAATCTAGCCTTATTCTCTCAGTTGTGTGAATTAAAGGGTAGAAACCTGCTCCCAGTGCTACGGGCTTTGTGGATGTTTGACTCAATTTTCAAACTTTTCACCATGTGTGGAAATGTCCTGTGCAATGTATGTGCAAGTGGTGGAAATGCTTAAAACCAGTTATGAAGCTGTAGGTGCAAGGCTCTCTGGCTTTGCTTTGTGTCCTTGCTTATCAGTAAATCTGTAAGTACGGGTGTGAAGAGTCTCGTTTACTAGATCCTAAGTACAAACACAGATGTAGCTATGGGATGCCTGCAGCTAAGTCTGTAGCTTGTGATCATCCTGATCTACCTGTATCGCAATAGGCAGAGTTTTGCGATTGACTCAGTTTCCTGTAACTCAACGACTCTAGGTTGTAGAGCAAATACTGTGATCGCCATGGTAGAATAAACACCCTACTGTTGTTACTACCATAAAGATGATGAATCAGACATTTATATTCTTCAGATAAATCAATTTTAAAAGGGCTGTGTATTTTCCCTCACTAGTATTAGTACTGTCTTATTACACAAGCTCATTAACTTTGACTCCTTATTACAGGGATAAATTAGCATTTCCAGATATTAATGGACACATCTGCCGTTGCTCCTGTGCCTTTTCTCTCTCAAAATTTTTTATTCATTTTCATACAAAAATAAGAGAATGTATTTTCCCTTTCCTGCTATATCTAGTAATACCTGATAACGTCTCTTCTCTGATCTGTCTGTTGCAGTCTGTGCATTTTTCTAGTTAGGAGATGCACTTTAGGAGGGAGGGGTTGTAAAGAGAAAGTACGTGACGAGAGGAAAAAACAGAAGCTACTTTCATACATTAAAAGTCAGACTGATAGACAAGGATTCGCAGCAGAATATAGCAGAGCCCTTTGTAAGACAAACAACAAGTTTTCATGCTCAGATGGAGCTTCTTGGGTTAAATTGTTATCTTTGAGTTCTGAACTTGGAAAGGTATTAAAGTGGAATTAAACCTTTACACAATCCAGCTCTTGTGTCATTCAGGATTTTTTTTTAGGTCTGTTTAATTGTACATAGCAGCAGGGTTCTGAGTGACTGGTGCTCTAAAGAAATAAGGGGTAGGGTTAAGTCTGCAGCCCACAGCTCTCTGCTAATCCTTCTTGTTCCTTGAAGAAGGATTTACTTTTGCTGCCAGCTTGTGAAAGACTTTCCTGGTCCACAAGAGATTGTTGTGGCTTTCCTGGGGAGGTGCGGTTGCTATAGCAGGGAGTCACGCCTGGCTATTCTCTCAAACCATACTGAGAATAGGCCAAAAAAGAGCCAAAGAAGAGTCAAACTGGGGATTAGAGAGTGGAACAATGGGAGACAGGAAGACAGGAGTGGGAACAAATAGGAATTACAGCACCAAAAATAATGCAAAGTGACAAAAAGAGGAAATAGAAAAATAATAGCTGACAGTCTGGCTGAAAAGAGAAACTACTCCAAAAGAACAATTTATTTTCAACTGACAAAGAAAATAACAGGGCATTTGGGAAATAAGACACAATCTTGTGTCTTAACATTATTTTGGTTCTTATTGGACAGCAAGCACATACTGCAAACATACGAAATCTAGCCATCCCTGCCATGATCTGTCTGTTGCAAACTAGAACAGCGGGGTTTGGTTTTTATTTTGTTTCTAAGGCACATTGCCCGTGGAGTTCCGTCTCTGCAGATTAGATCAAGGGTAATTCTGGAATTTCCATACACAAGCATTGCTGTTTGGATCATTATTAAAAGAAAAGTGCCAGCTCTACACTCTGTTACATTTCTGGAATGATTCCCAAAGCAGAAACTGCTGCTAAGAAAATGCCAGCAGTGCTCTTGTTGCTTACAGGACAAATCCTGCAGGCATGACCCCCGCAAAGCTTCCACTGAAGTTTAATGCTTTGCTTTAGCTTGGCCTAGGCAGGGACTGTGGATCCAATCCTGCAATATGCTGTGAGGCAGTGAGAGGCCGCCAGTCCCAGCACTGGTTGGGCTCAGCAGCTTTGGAGAATGACTCCCTGATTTCACTCCTCTAGGATTTTCCCTAGATGATACTTTCTTCTAAAAACTTTTCCCATGCAAATCAAATGGGAAAAAGTTGCACAAAGATTTGAACTTTTCCAAGTGAGTGAAGAGAAGCAGAAAGTCTCAGTCAAGTTAAAGAGCTTGCCAAACAACAACAAATTAAGAAAAGTTTCTTAAAAATAATAATAAAAAAGTCAACTCTGCCTCTAACAGCAAATCTCTCTGAATGCCTGTCCGGCACCCTACTGTTTTATATATAGGAAATGCAAAGCGATATAGCAGATGAAACATTTTGTTTATAAAGTGTCTGTGGTTTGTTTTATTTCATGTTTTTGCAATATAGATAACAGATTACACCATGGAGCTTTCACTGCCTTGTGCAATAATGTTACTACAAAGCCTTTGTAGGGGTATTAATAATAGATTGTGTTGATGAGTTTGGAGAAGCTGGCAATAGACCCCCCACTGCAAAGACATTAACACCACAGGACTAAGGTATCTTTTCCTTGCAAATCAGTTGCTAAATTGGCTATGCTGATGGTTCGGGCACAAGCTCTTGTACAGCATCCCTGCAGCAGTCTCAGGAAGTTATTTTGTTTTATACTGGCTTATACCATTTTTTCTTTTTAATGTTTATAGTTGAGAGGAAAGGACCTGTATAAATTCTTTCCTTAAGTCATTCTTGCCAGCCAAGAAATAATTTATCATTTAAATCTAAATTGCATTGATGGGTGATTTTTTTTTCTTTACAAGTGAAGGCCAAAGCACTGAATTATGAACATATAATTTCTCTGCTTCTCTTTCTTACCATGGGATCTAGGGCCCTTTTGGTGAATTTCCATATAAAAGTGATATGAGCAAAGAAATTTGCCATGTTGTTAGCAATGGAAATTCATAGGAAATTGTAATTTCGGAATGCCATGTAGTGTATTAGAGTGATAAGCCTTCTAGTCAGACTCATTAATATTTAATACTTTTGAGGCAAAACAAGCCTTACGTGAAAAAACTGACTTGTGATGTAGTGCACCAAATTCTGCTCAGGGTGTTAGCCATGTAACCCACTTGAAATCAGTGGCATTGCATAGGAGGAAAGGGAGAGTGAATTTAGCTCAGTATACATCAAAAGTTGAGTGCAAGTCCAAAGAAGGAAAAATGGAATAAATGGTGTTTTGGAGGGTGGAGTTAAATCCTCCTTACTCTGCAGAGTTCCTGCAGAAATGCAGACTTCCCATTGTGCACTATGCTTTCATGGCACGTTGATCTGTTTTGGAGTAATGCGAAAGGGATAACTCCACATGTCTGTGTCTCAAGTATTTTTTTGAATCCATGGATGAAATAATGCTATTTCAGAAAGATTTATACTGCCTGGAAGTATAGTTCTAACAAAATCATCACATCTTGTTAATCCATTAGGCTTTTTAATTGCAGCCATGACTTTAGGAATTCAATTGGTGCTCTTAACTTTTATAACACTTTCCACGCTCCCGAACAGATTAGGAGAAAATTGCAGCCATAATCTGTACAGTGCAATTGCCATGCTATAAAGAGGAATGGGAGTAGCTTGGAAGAGCAATTGGATTCCCAAAGGTGGAGCACAGTGGAGCAATATCAGTGACTTTGTAAATGAAAAATTGTTTTAATTCCGTTCTAGCAGCAATAATTTGATTGTTCATAAATTCTTCCATCAAGTGTTGTAAGGAAAAGATGTCATAAAATAAAACTGTGTGACAGTGATAAAAGACAGCAGAACAAAGTGGTCAATTAGGGTGTGAAAATTAAAAAAATCCATTTGCCATATTCTACTTGAAGCAAGACGCTCCAAAGCACTTTACATTTCCCTGGTACTGTAGAGCCGTGGAAAATAAAATTAACTAAAAAGTTATATCTGTGATTCAGCATGTGAATCCTGTGGAAATCACTGATACTATTTACAGGCTTAAAATTATGCATGTGCATAAGTACTTTGCTAGTGATGCAAGTCAGTTTCCATATATCATAAGATCCCATGTTCTGAGAGAGTATCTGTATTTGGGGAGCGGAGTCATTGGGTGAACTCATGGCTCCACTAAAGTCAATGGTGAACAAAACTCCCATTTACTTCACTGGGGCCAGGATTTCACCCACCATGTGACATCATGCTACCTTTTATTATTATTTTATATAGCCTTTTCCATTAGGTGGCATTGCCAAGCAAATAATAAGGACCTTAAAACAACACAAATAAGATAATCACTGAAATGTTGGTGAGAAAAAGAACACCAGATTACTGTTAAGATGTGCTACAAATAATTACTCAGATTTACACTTCAAATACATACTGAAATATAGAATCATAGAACTGGAAGGGACTTTGAGAGGTCTCTAGTCCAGTGTCCTGCACTTGTGCCAGGACTAATTATCTAGACCATCCCTGACAGGTGTTTGTCTAACCTGCTCTTAAAAATCTCCAATGATGGAGATTCCACAGCCTCTCTGGGCAATTTATTCCAGTGCTTAACCACCTTGACAGGAAGTTTTTCCTAATGTTCAGCCTAAACCTCCCTTGCTGCAATTTAAGCACATTGCTTCTTGTCCTGTCCTCAGAGGTTAAGAAAAACAATTTTTCTTCCTCCTCCTTCTAATAGCCTTTTAGATCCTTGAAAACTGTTATCATGTTCCCTCTCAGTCTTCTCTTTTCCAGACAAAACAAACCCAAATTTTTCAATCTTCCCTCATAGGTCATGTTTTCTAGACCTTTAATCATTTTTGTTCCTCTTCTCTGGACTCTCCTCAATTTGTCCACATCTTTCCTGAACTGTGATGCCCAGAACTGGACACAATACTCCAGCTGAGGCCTACTCAGTGCGGAGTAGAGCAGAAGAATTACTTCTCATGTCTTGCTTTGCAACACTCCTGCTAATACATCCCAGAATTATGTTCACTTCTTTTGCAACAGCGTTACACTGTTGACTCATATTTCGCTTGTGATCCACTATGACCCCCAAATCCCTTTCTGCATTACTCCTTCTTAAGCAGTCATTTCCCAATTTGTATGTGTGTAACTGATTTTTCCTTCCTAAATGGAGTAATTTGCATTTGTCCTTTTCGAATTTCATCCTATTTACTTTAGACCATTTCTCCAGTTTGTCCAGATTATTTTGAATTTTAATCCTATCCTCCAAAGCACTTGCAACCCCTCCCAGCTTGGTATCATCTGCAAACTTTGTAAGTGTACTCTCTATGCCATTATCTAACTCATTGATGAAGATATTGAACAGAACCGAACTCAGAACTGATTCCTGTGGGACCCTACTCATTATGACCTTCCAGCATGATGGTGAACCATTGATGATTGCTCTCTGGGAACAGATTACCAACCAGTTTTGCATCCACTTTATAGTAGCTCCATCTAGGTTGCATTTTCCTAGTTTATTTATAAGAAGGTCATGTGGGATAGTATCAAAAACTTTACTAAAATCAAGATATACCACATCTACTGCTTCCGCCTATCCACAAGGCTTGTTACCCTGTCAAAGAAAGCTATCAGGTTGGTTTGACATGATTTGTTGTTAACAAATCCATGCTGACTGTTACTTATCACCTTATCTGCTAGGTGTTTGCAAACTGATTGCTTAATTATTTGCTTCATTATCTTTCCGGGTACAGAAGTTAAGCTGACTGGTCTGTAATTCCAAGAGTTGTCCTTATTTCCCTTTTTATAGATGGGCACTATATTTGCCTGTTTCCAGTTTTCTGTAATCTCTCCCATCTTCCATGACTTTTCAAAGATAATTGCTAATGGCTCAGATATCTCCTCAATCAGCCCCTTGAGTATTCTAGGATGCTTTTCATCAGGCCCTGGTGACTTGAAAACATCTTATTTGTCCAAGTAATTTTTAACTTTTTCTTTCCCTATTTTAGCCTCTTCTGATCCCACCTCATTGTCACTGGCATTCACTACGTTAGACGTCCAATCGCCACCAACCTTCTTGGTGAAAACCGAAACAAAGAAGTCATTAAGCACCTCTGCCATTTCCATGTTTTCTGTTATTATTCCCTCCCCTGCCCCCATTGAATAACAGCCCTACCTTGTCCTTGGTCTTCCTCTTGCTTCTAATGTATTTGTAGAATGTTTTCTTGTTATCCTTTATGTCCCTACCTAGTTTGATCTCGTTTTGTGCCTTGGCCTTTCTAATTTTGTCCCCACATATTTGTGTTGTTTATATTCATCCTTTGTAATCTGACCTAGTTTCCACTTTTTATAGGACTCTTTTTAGAGTTTCAGATCATTGAAGAGCTCCTGGGTAAGCCAGGGTGGTCTCTTGCCATACTTCCCATCTTTCCTATGCAGTGGGATAGTTTCCTCTTGTGCCCTTAATAATGTCTCTTTGAAAAACTGCTAACTGTCTTCTATTGTTTTTTCCATTAGACTTGCTTCCCATGGGATCTTACCTACTAACTCCCTGAGTTTGCTAAAGTCTGCCTTCTTGAAACCCAATGCCTTTATTTTGCTGTTCTCCCTCCTATCATTCCTTAGATTCATGATCACTTTCACCCAAGCTGCCTTCCACTTTCAAATTCTCAACCAGTTCATAGCTTTTAATGTTAGTGTTCATCTACAAGTGGTAGTATTACCTACAGTGATAACTAAGGGGTGGGTTAGCAAATGCTCTTTTCAATTTTTGCTATATAGAAAGATGAATTTTTGTTAGCCTCTTTCAGAAAGGTTACTTTTTTGAAAACTTTTAACTTTTAGGCAGACTTTATTGGTTCTTCAAGAAAGTGAAATGGCTTAGTTTTACTAAAACTTCAGCTATGAAATTGCCTTCAGCAAAATAAGTAATTTTTTTTTCTGAGGGGAAATCTGAAATGTTCCAATATTTCTTAAAATGAATTGTTAATTTTTTCCCCAAGCCATAAACTGTAGCATTTCAGTTTTGCTTTGGCACAATGGGGATATTTTGAATATTTGAATTTAATGTAACCAAGCAACAGTCTTTCCTTTTCTATATGCAGCCATAATCCAAAGGACATGACTTTTTTTTGAAGTTCTGCTGAACCATATGTGGTGTTTCCACCATTCTACGCTGCATATAGTGTACGGCTGAAGTCTGAGTAATAGAGCTATATTATGAAATATCATTAGACATTTAGTTTCTCTCTTAATAAAATTCAGTTCTTGTGAAAAGCTTATCCTACTTCAGTTCTGACATTTTGTACCATATAATATGAATACCAAGTACATGCTTGGTTGGCATGGACGTATGTATACCCATGATTTCAATGACATACAGAAATCATTATAGATATACTAAAGTGGCAGAGTTAAAGGTTATTTACAATATTTACGAAAACCAGTGACAATAATCTTTGCATAATTATTACATAAACAAAAGTTTAGAGATCTGTTACATTTTTTTCTAAAAGAGAATGTCAGAACTACACAGAAAGGAAAATGATTTAAAGTCCCTGATGGTCAGACAGTAGCATCTATCATCTAGCGTACATCAAATATCTTAATACCGTCCTATTTATTGCTCCACTGCACAGGTCCTGTAAATAAACAATTGACTGATAGTCTATTTTAATAACTCGATCCTATTTAAAAAACCTCTTGAACCACACTTAATTTGAACAGCAAATTTTACACTGCACATTGAGATCTCTCAGCTCATAATACATTAGTTATAATAAAACTATTAAACCCTATTTGCCCACAAACAGAAGGAAATTAAGGGCTCCGGTGAAGCAACAGAAAGGTAAAGGGCAGGTTGTTAGGACGTTATAAGAGTAAACAGCAGAACAGTGATTCTCAGGAGCCGAGCAGGGTCAAATTTAAAGCAAGATAACTACGCTGGAGATAATAAATCAGTTGTACATATTAAACACCAGATGGTTCTGCCCATGCAGGAAAGCACAATGGATCCTGTAACTGTGGCTGTGTTTGTAAGGATTACTGAATCAGCCTGACTTCACAGGGATATCCTAACATATAAAATCTTAATGGCCATTTCCGCTGGTGAACATTTTCATCTACTTTTAAAGATAGGACCACATTTCTCAGACACTTCTTTGTCCCCAGAATCTATATTCCATTAATTTGATAAGTGCAGCCATTTTCAAACACAGAGTGTATTTTGCTTTCTAATACTGTAAGGTTTCACAGCGATTATTACCAATACTCAAATGAACAAAACAATCTAATGTTCCAAGCTTGAGGTCAGCTAAATCCTCTAAGTGTTTCAGGCATAGATGAAAACACACTTACAAAACACCCAAAACTACTGAGTTGTCTTTCCGAATTGTCCAGGCAACAGAACTTATTTATAAAACTCTTGCAATCATTGATTCAAAACAAGGTTTTCTTGTTCTGCTTGTCTCTTTTGTCTTCTTTGAACAATTTTCTTTGGAATGTTTTCGTTGTGCTTAGGAGTCAGAGATTTCCTGGGGCTTCCAATAAAGGCATTTGGTTCCCACTCTCTGCATACTTTAACAAGTCCAAGGATTTTGAGGTTTGATGTTAACTTGAGAGAGCTGGAGATAATCAGCAATGGGGGTAAAAAGTCAGTTATGCAAATTATTTGTAAAATGTATGGCAAGGCAAAGGAACCATTTCTCCAAATGTGGTTAGTGTGGGGCATAGTCTTTGTCTCAGCTCAGAACATCCACATGTCGCTCTTCAAATTTATTGCTTTGATTGAAACCTGTATAGGGTGATCTGTAAAGTATTCCTGCTATCCTAGGCTTCTCAACAGGTTTATTGCCATTCATTTATAAAACGAGCAGCCTAATGAGCAGTGTTTTAGATCAGAGATATCAAAGTCTGGTCATTTGTCAAGATTAGTTTCCTGTTGTGAGACTGCCTTGTACAAAATACGTACATAACCCTGGGTTACTCTCTGGGAGTTGAAAAACCTATAAGCACTGTATCAGATAAACTTAATGAAATTTTAATAATCCCAGAATTAAATGCGATTCACTGCAATTTGTGTGTATAGATTGCTATACAGCCTCACAGGTTGAGACTGCCTGAGCGTGGGTGATGGCATATTTATATTTCCAAGGGTAAATGTAAGGGAAGGTGTGACGTCCACACAGTAATGTGAAACAGAAATACAAACCTCATGTAATTGGTAAATTGAATGAATTAGTATTATATTAATCTGTCTGTGACTCATTACACTGAAAAGACCACCAATGACAATGTTACTACAGAAACACTGCCTCTCTGGGTACAGCAAGTTACCTGTAAATAACATTGACTGTTTTACATTTACATTATAAAGCGCTCTGCACCCTGAAGAATATCAAACCACTTCACAAGGAAACACAGAAGGTGGCATTCAGGCGAACAATGCAGTGCAAGTACAACGGCGGGGAAGGGAAACTTGATTATTTCCATGTACACATTTAGAAAGAATGAAGGTTATTTTATACATGTTCTTATTTTACAGTTCACAAACTACAGAGCAAAGGAGCTCTGGAGCCTAAATGTCTTACTGAGATGCTTTTTTGTACATCAAGTTACATTATTGTTTCTGCTTCCACTGGGTGGTGGTAGATTTCATGTCTTTCTAGTGAGTCGATTTCCCATTGGGAGAGAAATTAGTGGCACAGACTTGGGGTATTATCTAGTGTGATTTATTTGTTTACAAAACATGGACCAGTCCTGCTAGCCTGGAACACAAAAGGCCAAAACTACACACCAACTTTTCCAACGGCAAAAGCACAGCTAAGAGCCACCAGCTCAAGCCCTGTCAGCAAAGAAAGCTCCTGTCTCTGTCCCACTGGGCTCAATCCCTGTGCCTTTAGCACATGCAGTCACTTCCCCTTTTCCTGCTTGTGTCCAGCACTTCTCACCTGGAATCCCCTTAGCCCAGCATTACCATCTTAGCCTTTTGTCACAGGGAGCTCAGGGACTGTTCTGCAACACGGAGAGGTTTGGCTCAGAGAGGTTTGACTCGATTCAGTGTCTGCTGTAGCCAGCTCCTCTGCTAGTCTCCATCCAGAGAAGAAGAGCGTCCCTGTCCCCTCAGAGACTGTCTGGGTGCAGTTGTTGTGACCTGCCTTCATGGGATCCCTTGGGCCAGGCCCTTTGTGTTTATACTGAAACTGTCCATAGAAAGGGTTAGAATGCATCAATAATTCAGAACGTGTTTAATTAACATCACAGCCGTCTCACGGAGTTTCATTCTGTATTATTGTAGTTGCAGCAGCAGCAGGGAGACTTTTTTAAGGATCCTCCTCCCTGGAGTAACAGGAGTGTGGCCACTGTCTAAAGTACCTTTTAAAGATCATTTTAAACAACAGCGTTGATTTGAAATGCAAATGAAGTCAGGAAGGTTGAGACTGCAGAGGCTGCAATTTCCCCTTTGAGAAGCTGTTCTATCTAGAGCCTATCAGAGGCTGCTCCCACCTCTTGGGCTGCTCCCATGCCTCCTTATATCCATCCACAGAGTTGTACTGAAGCGAACACAGGTTCACTGTCACAGTGGTGTGAATGAACGGATGCCAGTGAGAGGAGTCAGATGCCTTCACCCCAGACTTGCTAATCTTCAGCTTTTTAAAGCTTGTTCCATCACAACAACTCTTCAGACAAAAGTTACAAGCTTAATTAAACTGAGCCAATCAGATTTAAACAGTTAAATAAAAGTGACTTTTTAAAGCGGTTACAGCTGTTTGCTCCTTGTTTAGTCTTTTAATTAAGGCTGTCAAGCGATTAAACAAATTAATCACGATTAATCGCACTGTTAATAATAGAATACCATTTATTTAAATATTTTTGGATGTTTTATACATTTTCAAATATATTGATTTCAGTTACAACACAGAATACAAAGTGTACAGTGCTCACTTTATATTTATTTTTTATTACAAATATTTGCACAGTAAAAACCTAAAGAAATTGTATTTTTCAATTCACCTAATACAAGTACTGTAGTGCAGTCTCTTTGTCATGAAAGTTGAACTTACAAACGTAGAATTATGTACAAGAAAGCCCTGCATTCAAAAATAAAATACACCTCTACCCCGCTATAACACGACCCTATATAACACGGGTTTGCATATAGCACGGTAGCAGCGGGGCTTCAGCGGCACTTTAAAGGGTCTGAGGCTCCAGCTGCTGCGGGGAGCCCCGGGCCCTTTAAATCCCGCAGGAGCCCTGCTGCCACTACCCCGGGGCTATGGCAGTGGGGCTCGCCAGTGATTTAAATGGCCCAGGCTCCCCACAGCAGCCAGAACCCGGAGCTTTTTAAATCACTGCCGGAGCCCTGCCGCTGCTACCCCGGGGCTGCAGCAGCAGGGCTCGGCCGGCGATTTAAAGGGCCTGGGGCTCCGACTGCTGCGGGGAGCCCCGGGCCCTTTAAATCACCGCTAGGGCTGTACCGCCCCTACCCCGGGGCTGTGGCAGCGCAGGGCTCCACCGGTGATTTAAAGGGTCTGGGGCTCCCCACAGTGGTTGGAGCCCAGAGCTCTTTAAATCACCTCTGGAGCCCTGCCACCCCTACCCCCAATATAACGGGGTTTCAGCTGTAACACAGTAGGGACTTTTGGTTCCCCACAACCACGTTATAGCAGGGTAGAGGTGTAATGTAAAATTTTAGAGCCTGCAAGTCCTCTCAGTCCTACTTCTTGTTCAGCCAGTCGCTCAGACAAACAAGTTTGGTTCCAATTTTCAGGAGATAATGCTGCCCACTTCTTGTTTACAGTGTGACCTGAAAGTGAGAACAGGTGTTCTCATGGCACTGTTGTAGCCGGTGTTGCAAAATATTTACGTGCCAGATGCGCTAAAGATTCATATATCCCTTCATGCTTCAACCACCATTCCAGGGGACATGCATCCATGCTGATGATGGGTTCTGCTCGATAACGATCCAAACCAGAATGGGCTGACACGTGTTCATTTTCATCATCTGAGTCAGATGCCACCAGCTGAAGGTTGATTTTCTCTTTTGGTGGTTCAGGTTCTGTAGTTTCTGCATTGGATGCTACTTTAAGACTTCTGAAAGCATGCTCCACACCTCGTCCCTCTCAGATTTTGGAAGGCACTTCAGATTCTTAAACCTCGAGTCAAGTGCTATGGCTGTCTTTAGAAATCTCACATTGATATCTTCTTTGCGTTTTGTCAAATCGGCTGTTAAAGTGTTCTTAAAAAGAACATCTGATGGCTCATCATCCGAGTCTGCTATTAACATGAAATATATGGCAGAATGTGGTAAAACAGAACAGGAGACATACAATTCTCCCCCAAGGAGTTCAGTCACAAATGTAATTAACACTTAATTTTTTTAAAAAGCATCATCAGCATGGAAGCATGTCCTCTGGAATGGTGGCCGAAGCATGAAGGGGCTTATGAATGTTTAGCATATCTAGCACATAAATACCTTGCAACACCAACTATGAAAGTGCCATGTGAACGCCTGTTCTCACTTTCAGGTGATGTAATTAGCAGCAGTATCTCCCATAAATGTACACAGACTTGTTTGTCTTAGCAATTGGTGAAACAAGAAGTAGGACTGAGTGGACTTGTAGGCTCTAAAGTTTTACACTGTTTTGTCTATGAGTGCAGTTATGTAACAAAAAAATCTACATTTGTAAGTTACACTTTTGCAATAAAGAGATTGCACTAAAGTACTTGTGTGAGATGAAAAATGCTATTTCTTTTGTTTATCATTTTTATAGTGCAAATATTTGTAATTAAGAATAATAATATAGAGTGAGCACTGTACACTTTGTTCTGTGTTGTAACTGAAAACAATATGTTTAAAAATGTAGAAAAACATCCAAAAATATTTAATAAATTTCAACTGGTATTCTATTGTTTAACAGTGCAATTAATCACGATTAATTTTTTTGAGTTAATCGCGATTAACCGACAGCCCTACTTTTAATCCTTTTAGCTACCTTATTACACATGTGCACCAAATATTTCCCTTTTAGGGACTGACCAGCGAATACCTTTTTATAATTTTGTTAAGTTGACCAATACAAATTTATGGTCAGATTTTCTCCCTCTGTTAATAATTTGCATCTACCAGCAAAAATAGCGGTAGGAAAATCCAATGTAATGTAGGAAATGAAATGGCCTTATTTTCTGGAGATGTCCCAGAGACTCCTGGGGCATCAGATTTCATTTAATAGGCTTGGTTCATTATGTATCCAACGAGGAGCTTGTTGGCTGGTTTGTGAGGCATGAACAATATACAGGCACGTTAAAATTCTCTCCCACCTTGTCCGTACGCTCAGCCCACCTTTTCAGTAAAGAACTGGTAGTTGCCATTTTGCTGTATTTCCTCAGCTGAAACAAAATGAAGGCCTATGAGGCACATATCTAGCAGCCACGACAGGGCATACACCCTAAAATGGAGTCCATTTGCCTGTTAATCGAAAGGTGGTCATTTTGAAAAACATAGAGAAAAAAACCTCAGGACATATTTTTCTTTTCCCTGTAAGTAGAGCAGAGCATGTCTACTATACAAATACCCATGTGCTGCTCGTTGCCTTGGAAACATGTATATATTACAAGACTTTACCTTGCATTTCTATGTACACCTCTACCCCGATATAACGCGACCCAATATAACACGCGATAAAGCAGTGCTCAGGGGGTGGGGGGGGGTGCCGTGCATTCAGTCAGATCAAAGCAAGTTCAAGATAATGCGGTTTCACCTATAATGTGGTAAGATTTTTTAGCTCCCGCGGACAGTGTTATATCAGGGTAGAGGTGTATTGCCATGAAAAGATGCTAAAATCTAGGATCACCAAGCACACTGTGTGCTACAGGAAATTAATTAATCACTCACCTTTATTTGGAACGGTGCCTTTCCTGCAAGCTCACTGGGGGAGCTTCCCAACTGCCATTAGAGAATCAAAATAAAACTAATGAAATGATTCAAGCGTCACCTTCAAAACGAACAATTGCTGCGAGTGGGGGAGTTCTGAGAGTTTCATGAGCTGTAGTGAGTGTTCTGGAGTCTGTGATTATAGCAATGGTTTAGCGGGTCATATGCTGTGTACCTCTGGAGGAGCCAGAGGGGGTTTCACATCCTTCCAAAAGGTAAACTACCTCCTCTGAAACAGGTTAGTCTGGAAATGACTCAACAGCCCAAAGGACCCTCGTGTTCTTCCACATATCTTGCCCAGACAATAGTGCCCCTCCTCCCACACACTAAGGATCCCTTTCTTGTTTGTATGCTCATATGTTATCCTCCACAGCAATAATTATACTAGGACAGTATAGTTACAAAATCACTACTGGGTTAGGTATCAGAAAATTAGTTTTGGTAGCCTAAGGTTTGACTCAAATCTTTCTCCAAAAGTTGAACTGAACTGAATTTGTTTAGAGCTTTCAGAGAAATTAAGTAAGTTTGTTCCCTTTTTCTCTTGTGCCTCTGGAATTCTTGGTTTCATCCCCTAATGGAGGAACAATAACATATTGAGACAGAGGCTGCTCTTGTGGTATTTCTAACCTGACCAAACCAAAGGTGCCTGGAACTCTCATGAGGAAACTAGAGCTCAGGAGACTTCTAGACCAAAGGGTTCAGAATTCAGATAAGTTGGGTCCCCCTGGAGGTACTAAAGTTCACTGGTCGCTAATGTGCTAAGGCATGTGGCAGGCTGATCTGCAGTTCAATTAAAATCTGAACCTATTTTTCATGTTGAAAATAAATATGATACATGTTCTGACATTTCCCCTTCCTCTCTTTCCTTCTCACAGGCTATTTGCTGCTAAGTGCAGCGGCTGCATGGAAAAGATCGCCCCAACAGAATTTGTGATGAGAGCCCTGGAATGTGTTTACCACTTAAGCTGCTTCAGTTGCTGTGTCTGTGAACGACAACTGAGGAAAGGAGATGAATTTGTTCTGAAGGAAGGACAATTGCTCTGCAAAAGTGACTATGAAAAAGAGAAAGACTTGCTGAGCTCAGTGAGCCCCGATGACTCAGACTCAGGTGAGCTCTTCTTGCACCTGTTCCAATTGATAGTTATGAACGGGCAAAGTGGGATGGAAAAGTCAGAGCCATCCTGATCCATAGACTCACAGGCAGTGGAAGAAGTGGTCACAGGGGCCAGTCATTCAATCTGATTTTGGAGACCACCCCATAGGTGCCCTTTCCTTCAGACTCCATTGTACTGGTGCCTTGACCCCTTTACCCTTGGGAATTATTGCACTGCCCATTAAGAGCTATCCCCAAATATCTAGTCTAGATCTTTCCTTCCTTAGCTTCAGGCCATTGCTCATTGTCCTACCATCTTAGTAGAGGACAAGAATAATTTACAAGATGCTGAGATCCAAATAAGATGTTGTTGTATAAAACCAGGAATGGATAAATCTGTCACCTTAGAGTCTAAGGTGCCACAAGTACTCCTGTTCTTTTTATGGATCCAGACTAACACGGCTGCTACTCTGAAACCTGTCTGGTTTGGTTACCCAGGGCCTGCCCCAAAGCCTAATGTTGTCAATGGGAGTCTTTCCATCCATTTAAATAACAGATTGGGGTTGTATCATACACCCATATTTCCTACCTGAGTATAGACAACTTGCTGTACATGCACATACATACAGGATGTGTTATACATGCAGTACGGCATGAGGAATACACACAGCTGGCTTGCAAAATAGACTTAAAGAAGTGATGTAATTTCCCTGAGTTTTCTGAGATAAGTGTCTCTCTGCCAGTCACAAGTGGGAATGCTAAGAAAAGGCACAAAAGCAATATTGAAATGTCAGAAACTTGAAGGAAACTGAACGCTGAGCATGGCATTCCAATTGTGAAATTTGTGTAGCACTGGCAAAAGCAGTGGCTTTGTGTCTGCTAGGTCAGTGGCTCTCAAACTTTCCAAATGACTATATCCCTCTCAGGGCTCTGATTTGTCTTGCATACCCCAATTTACACCTCACTTAAAAACTACCTGTTTACAAAATCAGACATACAAATACAAAAGTGTCACAGCTCACTATTCCTGAACCATTGCTTATGTTCTCATTTTTACCATGTAATTATAAAATGAATAGCTTGGAATATAAATACTGTATTTACATTTCAGCGTGTAGTACATAGAGCAGTATAAACCAGTCATTGTCTGTATGAAATTTGAGTTTGTACTGACTTGACTAATGCTTTTTGTGTAGCCTGTTGTAAAATTGGCAAATATCTAGATGAGCTGATGTACCCTCTGGAAGACCTCTGCGTAGCCCTGGTTGAGAACCACTATGCTAGTGCTGCCTGAGTAGTTCGCTCTAACACTAAGAAAGTCCTGCAGCAGGTCAGGGCAGGACAGAGGGATTAACGTAACAGATACAAAAAATAATCCAGACTGGGCATTTTGCCACCTAGAGTCATTTTGCCACCAAATATTGCCACCTAGAGTCATAACATTTAATTTAGTAACTTCTGTCACACACAGCTCACTCACCACGCAGACACTTCCAGAAGCTGCACTTCCTGCCAGTTTTAAAGTTGTAGGAGATAAACTTGAGTTACAGGAAAAATATAGATGATGGCCAAGTGATGGATTGGAACTCAGCATTTACTTGTCTTACTTTTTATAAAAAGATTCCTGAGAATTATTCCAACCCTCCTGGGTGGGTAACTATCACAGTTCAGTTTTTACCAAAGCTGCAGTACTTGAATTGGAATAAAATGAGTGATCCCGTACCCCGTCCTGCTCCGCAGAGTGATGGTGCCCACCCTGCAAAAAGAGAGATTCGGGTGTCTCAGTTTCTTCTCCTCAGTTTATTGATGTTAAGGCCAGAAGGGACCTTGATGATCACCTGTTCTGAGCTCCTGCATTGCACAGGCCAGAGAACTTCACCCTGTAATTCCTTCTAGTGAGGGAACCCTCCTTCCCGGGTACACAAGTAACTGTTCTCAGACCCAGCATTTTGTTGGTGGGCTGATTAGCCCACCTTTTACAAAGACATTTCCATTCTCTCAGCTCTGCTTCTGGTATTCCACTAGCAGCAGTGAAACGGGATAGGTGACACAAGGGCCTTGCCTCACTCCCTAAAAACTCGAGTCCTGCCATGAGTAACTGACAAACAACGAAATCTGCAGAGAGCATGTTATAGTTTTACAAAATCGAGCCTGAGCCCTCCGATGTGGATGTTTGTGATTCAGTTTCCCAATATTTGGGAAATATTCATGCCTTTGACACCCCCCCCCAATACTACGAGACTCTGTTCTACTTCCCACAGCTGCCACTGGGGACCCCCTTCCATTTCTGCCTCCCCTTTAGTGGTCCTCTGGAAGAAAAAACCCAGTGGCTTTCAATGCAGAGTCCCCATGTGATGTCTCTGAGAGCAGCTGATTGGCCTGGCCCCTGGCTCTTGATTTACAGTGGGGAGGAGCCTACTCCCCATCAAATTTCCAGGAAAGATTTTCTAGAGAATGAGCAACCCTGCCTACCCTCCATTCTGAGCCAGGGGAGCAGCATCAGACAGTGAGATGAGGGAGTTAATATGTCATGCTTTGATCCCCACTCAAGCGTTTGCAGCTCTGGTCTCAGCAGAGATCAGGCTCCAAGCCTACTAGTGTTTGCAAGTCCAGAAGACATGGGATTCCTCTTTGCCTTATCTATTCATCCTGCTTTGAAAATCCTGCACTGCTGATGTGCCATGTCTGGCTCCCAGGCTCGAGACACGTACAAATCATTGCTAGTAGTCATTGGAACCACTCATCTATTTCAGAGAAAATATCTAATAAAAACAGTGATTATCATTCCATTAAATGTACAAGCAACATGGATATTTGCTTCAGTTTTATGGGGAAAATATATTATTCTCAGTCTAACTTGGGGCAGTTTCTAGCCTTGATCTTTGCTTTGAGACCCACATCCTCCATGTTGTTAAAATTTTGTATTTCCATGTCAGGAATGTAGCGAGGCAAAGGTCACGGCTGCCTCAGCAGGATGTGCAGCTCTCAAGCCGTTTTTAGAGCTGGGTTTTATTTAGTGCCCTCAGCCTCGTCACTCCATGAACCTCAATGTGCAGGTTTCTGGCTCCTAGCAAATATGGCCACTAGAATGTATTCATCTAGTGTCTGTGGGTTCCCTAGTGCTTTTCAGATAGGATGGTCTCTCTATGTGAAACTCATTCAGGAATACTCAGGCCTTACTCAGACAAATTCCCGTTGAAATCATCAGTCCCTAGTCTTCAGTACACTCGTGTTTCTGTCTTCATCCACTTTCTGCCAAACAACAGCATTGTGGATGGGTCTCTCCTGTTCTCCCATGCTACGTGTTAGCATCACAGCACACAGGCAGTGGTTGCCAGCTGTCAGCTGGCTTCATTTGACATTTACTTCTCACACTGATGCACACATCCTCCCCAGCCAGAGTCTCCTTGTGTGTCATGATCAAATCAGCAAGGCCCAAGAGGCTATCAGGGAAGCATAATGATGTGCGTTTGAGTTCAGCTTTACTTCCCCACGATACACACAGTAGCATCTCCAGCAGATGAGAAGCATTTTTTCATCGACAAAGAACCCCAAGCCCCAGCCCACTCCATCCCCACAAAATGAATGTCACAAGACATTTTTCCTTCCATTGTTTAAAATAGTGAAAGCCCAATGCTCCCCATTCCCTCTGTGAGTGCACATGATTTCACATAGCTCTGGATGAGTGCACCTTCTTCTCCATTCAAATATTTATCCACTGGCCACAAAAATAACTCTTCAATGAGCAACATGAGCCTTCACAAACCTTCCCATCGAAACATCAGTCTGGAAAGTTAATGATGCCACAGTTATTGAAATGACAGAAATGCTCTTTAATCGTTATACAAAAGCCGCCTCTTGAACTGAAATACATGGTAGGTGCATGTGAATCAGCTCCTAAAATGAATTAAAAGTATAACTTATTAATTCCCAAAATACAATATTTGAACGTATCAAAATTATAGTTTTTAAATTTAAAGACCTACAGAATAGTATATTAAAGTTTTTTAATGAAAATCAATGGTCTAGTGAAATTCATATAAAATAGACCTATTTGACTGCTGTGAATGATAAATTTTGGCCACAGATATTGATGTGGACACAGAAGTTATTTCAATGAGGACAAAAATATGCACTTACTCATAAACCTTTGGCATGGCAGTTGGGCTTTCTCACTACTAACCACTAATGCACACTACAAATATATTTATGCTATAAATGCTCATACACAGAGTCTAATATATACTTACATGGACCCATGCCTACACACACTCATAGAAGCACATGTACAGGCCACACATAAAATCATAAAATCGTAGGACTGGAAGCGACCTAGAGCGGTCATCTAGTCCAGTCCCCAGTAGGCAATTTATTCCAGTGTTTAACCACCCTGACAGTTAGGAAATTTTTCCTAATGTCCAACCTAAACCTTCCTTGCTTCAATTTAAGCCCATTGCTTCTTGTCCTGTCCTCAGAGGTTAAGAAAAACAAATTTCTCCCTCCTCCTTGTAACAACTTTTTATGTACTTGAAAACTGTTATGTCCTATCTCAGTCTTTATCATGTACTTGAAAACTGTTATCATGTCCCTCCCCCCACCTTAGTCTTCTCTTTTCCAGACTAAACCAACCCAGTTTTTTCAGTCTTCCCTCATAGATCATGTTTTCTAGACCATTAATCATTGTTGTTGCTCTTCTCTGGACTTTCTCCAATTTGTCCATCTCCTTCCTGAAATGTAGTGCCCAGAACTGGACACAATACTCCAGTTGAGGCCTAATCAGCGCAGAGTAGAGCGGAAAAATTACTTCTCTTGTCTTGCTTCCAATACTCCAGCTAATACATCTCAGAACGATGTTTGCTTTTTTTTGCAACAGTGTTACACTGTTGACTCTCATTTAGCTTGTGGTCCACTATGACCTCCAGATCCCTTTCTGCAGCACTCCTTCCTAGGCTGTCATTTCCCATTTTGTATGTGTGCAACTGATTGTTCTTTCCTAAGTGGAGTACTTTGCATTTGTCCTTTTCGAATTTCATCCTGTTTATTTCAGACCATTTCTCCAGTTTGCCCACATCGTTTTGAATTTTAATTCTATCCTCTAAAGCATTTGCAATCCTTCCCGGCTTGGTATCATCCGCAAACTTTATAAGTGTACTCTCTATGCCATTATCTAAATCATTGATGAAGATATTGAACAGAACCGAACCCAGAACTGATCCTTTCAGGACCCCACTCATTACATCCTTCCAGCATGACTGTGAACTGTGTGAACCACTGATAGCTACTCTCTGGAAATGGTTTTCCAATCAGTTATGCACCCACCTTATAGTAGCTCCATCTAGGTTGCATTTCCCTAGTTTGTTTATGAGAAGGTCATGCAAGACAGTATCAAAAGCTTTACTAAAGTCAAGATATATCACGTCTACTACTTCCCTCCTATCCATAAGGCTTGTTACCCTGTCAAAGAAAGCTATCAAGTTTGTTTGACACGATTGTTCTTGACAGTCTATGCTGACTGCTACTTATTACCTTATTATCTTCTAGATGTTTGCAAATTGATTGCTTAATTATTTGCTCCATTATCTTTCCGGGTACAGAAGTTAAGCTGACTGGTCTGTAATTCCAAGAGTTGTCCTTATTTCCCTTTTTATAGATGGGCACTATATATTTGCCCTTTTCCAGTTTTCTGGAATCTCTCCCATCTTCCATGACTTTTCAAAGATAATCGCTAATGGCTCAGATATCTCCTCAGTCAGCCCCTTGAGTATTCTAGGATGCATTTCATCAAGCCCTGGTGACTTGAAGACATCTAACTTGTCTAAGTAATTTCTAACTTGTTCTTTCCCTATATCTGAGCCTACCTCATTTTCACTGGCATTTACTACGTTAAATATCCAATCACCACCAACCTTCTTGGTGAAAACCGAAATAAAGAAGCCATTAAGCACCTCTGCCATGTCCACATTTTCTGTTACTGTTTTTCCCCCCTCATTGAGTAATGGGTCTATCCTGTCCTTGGTCTTCCTCTTGCTTCTAATGTATTTGTAGATGTGTAGTGCAGTGAGAGAGATTATTGGGGTTTTTCATAATATGCAGAAATGCAGAAACAAGTAATATGTTAAAGGTTACCTCTGGGGCTGCAAAAATATTATAAACAACCAATTTTACACTACATAGATTTGATTAAAAGAACTTTTATATTTTTAATAACATTTATATTTAAAATTTCTTCCTTTTGCAACCTTAGAGGTAATCACAGTTTTTAAAGTCATATAATGTACAGCATAGAATAATCAACAGGGCCTGATTCTGCAAATGTTTAAGGACACTCACATGAGTAGTCCCATTGACTTCAGTTACAGTTACATGCATACTTAAGTGCTTGCTGGATTTTGGCCTGGCATTTATGCACAAGGTCTCATTTAACATGATATCATCTGACTTAGGGTTAATTTTAAGTTTTAAAACAAATGAAGGATAATAGCTGAGTTCATTATCTTAAGGGGATGTATTGTTACTCCATGAATATATCCTTTCAAAAGTCCTATTCTCTTAGCAAACCAAAGAGAATGTTCTGATAGTTTTCGTTTCTTGACAGTTAAAAGTGATGATGAGGATGGAGATGTTAAACCAGCCAAAGGACAAGCAAACCAAGGAAAAGGGAGTGATGATGGAAAAGACCCAAGGAGACCCAAACGACCAAGGACAATACTTACAACACAGCAGAGAAGAGCATTCAAAGCATCCTTTGAAGTGTCTTCAAAGCCATGTAGGAAGGTAGGCTCTTCAGCAGAGACCTGCAAACAATCTGGTTTTCTGCTGGTAGCCCACAGGACACAATGCCAAACTCTGTGGAAGATCCTTACACAAGGGAAATATTTGTTTGTTCAAAAATTTGCTAATAAAACATGAACTGATCATTTACCGTTAGAGTCTCAGCAAGCATGTGGCCCCTCCAAAACTGAAGAAGTCACTTTTCCAAGGAGATGAGTGCACATCCCCATTCTGTAATTATTGTTCCAGCTTTGGCTTTACAAAATGTAACCAGGATGTTTAGTCATTTATAGCAGATAGGACTGGAAAAAATATTTGCATCACTGGTAAAACTGGCAGAAAATCACCTCTTTGTGAAAGGCAACATACTTTGCTGTTTCTGCTCAATTTTTTTGCTGTCTGAAGTGTGTCTTCACTGTGAAAAGCAACCTTTACCTGCATCTATAGAAAATGTGTCACTTGGGATAAGTGTGATGTGTCTCAGGGTTGTCATTTGCCTTTGTTTGCAGTGACAAATTGTGTTTATTGACCAAAATATCAAAATTTTATTCTTAGCCAAATTTACAAACCAGTGTTTCACAGGTTAAAAAAAATAACGACATGATCTCTCTCCTGACCCACCTACTTAGGTGTAAGTTAATTCTTCTTTAAACATTTCCTCCTGTAGGTCAGAGAAACGCTAGCAGCTGAAACAGGACTCAGTGTGCGAGTTGTCCAGGTCTGGTTTCAGAACCAAAGAGCAAAGGTAAGTTGTTTGTCCAGATCTCAAAAGTAAAGCCTGAAGCACATGTACAGTACTCCCAGGAGCAATGGCCGCCATGCACAGCTCTTCCCTTTCACTAAAAGGTCTACGTCACCGAGATAACCAGGCAGGAATTAGGTTTTATAAAACCGTTTTGTGACATGTGGGCTCCTCACAAGTACATATTTCTGCATGTGCTGCACAAACTGCGTTCATGTAGGAATGCCCATTTTCAGACATCTGCACCTAGAGCAGAGTGGTCCAAGCAATGCTAGATAAGGACTAGTTTGTATATGCAAATGTGGAACTGCAAACCCAAATGTATATGCTCAAGAATGACAGTTGAGCCCCTGATGGGATGTACCGGAATATACACACTCTGTATTGATAGGTTTGACATTTGCACAGAGTTTTGTAACTAAACCAGCTCTTTCCATTCAAAGCCATGAGATTCTCCTGTGTTTCCTATTTTATTCAGATGAAGAAACTAGCACGGAGGCATCAGCAGCAGCAGGAGCAGCAAAATTCTCAGCGACTAGGGCAAGGTAAAGCCATGTTTGTGATGGAACCAAGGAGAAGGGAAGAGGCTTTATGGGTTTATTGTGGCGTGTGAGGGAGGGAACATACAGCCATGTGTACATTCATACAGATGATATCTCTTTCTGTCGTGCACAGTGACCTATACTCACAGAGAGAGGTTCTGTTCACACAGACCAGGCCCTCTGGTTACACCTATGTCCTATCATTGGGCCAAACCCCCTGGGTCCCTACTCAAGTCCCTGCCATCCCCTCCCCGTGGTCAAACCTGCAGAGGGATAGGGGTTTGGGGGAGTCCCCATCCGTGGATCCCTCAAACCAGTTTTCCCCCGCCACAGAAAAGGGTGCCACAGCCACACTAAATCTGAGGGATCCACAGGTCATTTGTGAGGTGTGAGGAGCAGGGCCATCCCTACCCATATGCAAAGTATGCAGCTGCATCGGGCACCACCAAACTTGGGGCACTATATTGCCTGGTGCCCTGCGCAGGTGTGTGCTGCTCCAGCCCCTGCCCCACCTCTTCCCCAGGCCCCCTGCCCCTGCTTCATCCCAGCCCTGCCCCCACTCCACCCCTTCCCCAAAACCCCAGCCCTGCTCCAGTCCCTGCCCCACCTCTTTCCCAGGCCCGCCGCCCCCACCCCAGCCCCTCCTTTTCCCACCCCTGGTCAGCCCCAGCCCTGCCCCCACTCCACCCCTTCCCCAAAGCCCCAGCCTGCTCCTCCCCACCCTCGCCTCTGCCCACCCCGGAGGACTGCAACAGGGCCAGGCCTGCACTCACCGGTGGCAGGAAGTGCAGGGACCCACCCCATCTGCACCACTGGTAAGTGCTGGGGAGTGGTTCCCCTCAGCCCCCCAAGCCAGTCCCCCCATGAAGGCCTGGGGCCCCACACACACACACCCCCCACAGGGGGGGCTGCATAGGGCACCAGAATAGCTAGGGACGGCCCTGGGAGGAGGCCCTGTGTCTGTGCAGTGGCCCAGTGTCAGGTGGCTCCTTAGCAGCGGCTGCTCAGGACTCATAGGCAGCAAAGTGTGCACAGATGCTAATACTGTACAGTCTGGAATTGCACTGCTCCTCTGGGAATGCTGCATGGGAACGGAAAGGGGAAGCTGTCTGGACCTCCCAGCCTACTTCTGAGCCATTCCCGTCTCCACATTCTTCCTAGCGCATAATAAAAACTGAGCAAGGGCCTCAGAGCCTAGCTCATGGTCTGTGAGCAGGGTATGGGAGCTGCTGCTGTGCACCATCTAGCTACAGGCAGTGGAAGAAGCTGCCCTGCACACTTGTTCTCAGAGCTGTCCCAGTGACCTACAACAGCTGAGATTGTGGGTAATTTATGTGCATTTACAAAATCTCCTGATTGCAGCCAATCCTGCTGGCTGTCCATTCCAGTGGGGTTGGAGTGCGCAATAGCAGTGTTAACTGGGCAGCCTTGCTCTCTTTGGATTCTCAGCAGCCTATACTCTGAGCTGCTCACTAGTATAATGAAATGCACGGCTTCATTCCTCTCTAGCACTTTATCACAATTCCTGGTTATTTGCACTGCTGTGGTGTGACAGGCAGCATCAGGGCTCCATTGTGCTGGGCACTGGGGAGGCATGTCTCTGACCCAAAATGCATACAGTGTAATTGGAGAGAAGACACAACAAGTGATGGAAGATTGAGCAGGAAGTCTAATCATTCTACATCAGCCTCATCAGAGTCAGGGTCAGGGGTTTGGGAGGCACCTCTGATTCCAGGGAGCCATTTGCAGCATTCATTCTGTCGTCCTGTTCCAGGAGCTAGGAATCTCTGAGCAAGAGATGAAAAAAGATGCCCTTTCTGATTGTACCAGACCCTGTCATTAAGGGTCCAAGTTTTTACTTTTTCTGCATCCACAATCAAGACCGGCTTTTCCAAGGAGCTGGGTGGGAAACCTGGCCACTGACTTTGCTGCCTAAATGAGAATTGAGCTGTTTTGGAAATCTGGCTCTAACTGACCCGCAAGATAAATGCTCCCCTTAACACTGGGATCTCCTGCTGGCTGAGTTGCAGCTGAGTATGTGGTATTTGGGGAGCAGCGATCTGGTGAATGCCTAACTCTGCCTGGTCCCTCACATTCACCCCCCAGCAGACAGATATTTCCAAGCACTGCTGGTTTCTGAACTCTGGGCACAAACAGAACGACTTGGCCATCGCACTGGGTGCTCTGGGCTTTCCTGTAGTTCCTTTAAAATCTAACTGAAATGGGATTTTCTCCCACAAAGTGGGATTGAGCTGCTGATTTTTCCTTGGAAGAGCGATGCTGCAGTAGAAGGACCTGGAGAGCTGGACAGTGTGACAAAACTACAGCTCTCTGGAGGACACATGGTTTCTAGCAAATGGTGATGACTTACTACACTGTCTTTGACTCCTCAGCATTAACACCATCACGCACTGTTTTAGTAATTCCATCTCACTAGTGGCCTCGCATTCCAGTGTAGCACAAAGTGGGCAGTAGGCAGGGTACAAACCCCATGTGTGCTACTTCCTGGCTAAGCTGCGAATGGATTCTGCTGTTTGTTTTGCAGAAGTAATGTCCAACCGAATGGAAGGGATGATGACATCTTACACACCACTTGCACCACCACAGCAGCAGATTGTAGCAATGGATCAAAGCAGTTATGGCACGGACCCATTCCAGCAAGGTCTTACCCCTCCACAAATGCCAGGAGACCACATGAACCCCTATGGTAAGGCTCTCCACTTACCACCACCCTGGGAGCACCACTTATCTGTCTGGCAGTTCAGACTCCAAAGGTTCAGCCTAGTGATTTATTTTTTCAATATTTTTTCTTCAATTTGTGCTGGAGCATATATTGAACCAGCATTGTTTTTATTATTATTTATTTATAGGCACAAAAAATGAGTAGGAGAAAACCTGTTCCAGGCTCTAGACACCCTTAACAAATATTTCAAAATATAGTTCTTAGCAATCACTAATCCAGCAATGTTACCTCTCCCCCTGCCCACAACAGAGTCAGCCAAGACTGACCAAACAGAAAATAAACAGCACCAGAACCCCCTCCACCCACCCTCATGGTCCTTCCCTTTCCCCCAAAGCTCAGAGAAAAGCAGGCATTTTGCAGCATGCTCCAACAGAGAGAACTAATCTTGTGGTCCCCAAATGCAAAAATTACCATCTCCATAAATGCCCTCAAATTGTATGCTGACTTGTTAAAGAGCAGCTCTTGTATTGCTGCGAGATGTGCCAGGACAGAATATTCCCTCCCGGACCAGGGGTGGCTCTACACATTTCGCTGCCCCAAGCACGCTTGGTGTGCTGGGGCCTGGAGCCGCCTCTGTCTCAGACTTATATAATACTCTGATCTAAGACAATTACTGGCTTCTACCCATTTCCCACTCACCACATCACATGGCCAAGTGTAACCAAATGGCACCTTTTACATGGTACTGCTAATGCTACACGAATGTAAAAAGTGTCATGGTTAGTACAGGACTATTACAGTCTGGCATTTAAATCTGATTTAAGAGGATTTTTCAAACTGTGATAGTGACCTTGTAGCCCATCATGGCTCAGTTATGTCACTTTAACTTCTATGAAGTATGGGTACATTGGTATTGAGATGGATACACAGCTCTCTCGGTAACACTCACTGGAGTGACATGCATGCAGCAGGAGGAAAGCAGACTCTGCTGTGTGCAGTTGTGTTAGTTGCAGAGAGGTGCATGCACACTGGGCAGTTTGGTAAATGAAACAGAGGAGTCTGAATTTCAAGTGTATTTCATAAAGAAACTTGAAGCCCAAAGGAACTTTGGAGGGGTCGGGTTTGGTGGCTAACATTTTGCTCGGCTCGCTCAATGAGTCCCCACTAGAGAAATGGTCTGTTCCTCAAATCAAACACAAAGAAATACAATGCAACCATTTCAACTGAGTGCCACTGGAGCACTTTCTGGTGCCCTCCCAGGTGGACAGTTGACATTTCAGCTGCGAAAGGAGATAAAAGGCAGTATTGTCTCTGTTCCAAAACAAAACTCCATTGCATTTGCAGATAGGACTTTTACTACATTGTGTCTGAGTGAGGAACATTTTTTCCCAAAGAGCCATTTCCAATTGTCAGCACTGGGGGCCTGATCCTGCATTAATTGACTACCCAACCTTTCTGTTGTGGAATGCAAAGTCCCAGCTTTTGAGGAGCATGTGATCCTCCCTCCTCTCTGTTGGTTGTCTGTCAATTAAAGAGCTTTTTATGTGCTGGAGACAGCAGCGTAAATGAAGCGCTTGCAGATTTCCTCCTCCTGTGCAGCATCAAAGCCATCAAAACACCTAGAATTTGATCTCCAGTCCCTGTTTAAGAGCAGAGCCTTGCAGAAAAGTTATTTTATATTAGCTTAGGAAAAGAAAAGAAAACGTATTAGCTTTTACTTTCACTTGTAACAGACATTGTGCCTCAGAGTGCCTGAGAATCCTGAATCTGTATTTCTCTCTCTGCACAGAACCAAGCTTAATATGTACATTTTGTTTGCAGGAAACGACTCCATTTTTCACGATATCGACAGTGATACCTCTTTGACTAGCTTGAGCGACTGTTTCCTTGCCTCCTCAGAAGTTAATTCCATGCAGGCTAGAGTAGGAAACCCCATTGACAGGCTGTACTCTATGCAGAGCTCGTATTTCGCCTCATGAAAATAATAATAATAAAACAAACAAATAGCTGGCGTATCTTTAGCAAGGGACTTTTTGCAGAGCAGACTCTACAGCCATATGTTGCCCAGCTCTTCCTTCGCAGTGACTCCTGCCGCCTCTGGACTGCCACGAGCGTTTTTAGGAGGACCATATATTAAATCAATCAATCAACCCACCAGTCCCTCAGCCCTCCTCCCCCATACACATCCTCAGTTATCCAGCTTGGACCAGGCCACGAGAAAAGCATGGGACGAGTGGAACACCCAGCTCTCCAGCAGACCTTGGTTTGGTTTGAGCTCCGCATTGTAAAGGAAAGGACGGTGTGAAAAGCTCGACCTTTTTCCTCCTTTCTTTCTTCCTTTCGTTTGGATATTTAACCTTTTTTTTAAAAGCCACTGACACTGACATCAGTCGACCATATGACAAATAAATCAAAGAAACTGGAGCCTCCTCCCCTTTCTTACTGCATGACTCATACTATGTTGTGGATAAATTGCCATTTGAACTGTGAGAAGTTAATGTAAATGTGACGTTCAACATTTGTTTCCTTTCTACACTTTTTCTACATAACCCTCGGTCTGCTCCTTAGTTTATAGCCCTTATACTGTATGATACTTAGAAAAACTGGTTAACAAGAAGCCTTGTGGTGAAGCCAGTGATTTCATAATTGAAAAAGGTCTATGACCCTGGAGAGAAGCTGCATGTTAGGGACAGATGCATTTAGATTAGTATTAATCTTGAATAATTAAAACAAAAGGTGCTTACACGACACAGAGCTTTATTTAATTTTTAATGTGTGAGAATAAACATTTACTTTTATTTGTAAGAAATTCAGTGCCAACTTTCAAGCCTAGCCTGTGATTGGCAACCACGTGTTGTTCATTCTGTTCTGTTTATTTAGGTTTTGCATGAGACATAAATGTGCTACGCTCCATTGTCCATCTGGAATAAGTAAAACGTCCTTTAATTAATTTTCTTCCTTTGTCAAGGAAAGCACAGGATCTAAAATCCTAGCCCAGGCCCTGAGAAGTGTCCTTGAAATGTGCACCAAGTGACAAAGAACACAGAGAGCATGAGGCTCTGTCACGAGCCTGAGCCTGATCTCACTTATGCAAGTTTCACACTGATGGGACTCTATTGCCTCCAGTAGTTACTCCAGACCTACGCTAGAAAAATGGGAGGAGACCTGGGCTCATTATGCAGAGATAAAGACGACTGTCTCAACAGCCCTTTTGAAGTTTGACAGCTATTATAGATTTTTGTAGGGCATAAAACATGATACATAATAATATTGTAGTTATAACTATTGCCTGCAGACAATAATTATCAGGTGGAGAGCCAGACAAATATGGCCATGTCTTAGTGAGGAACAGTTTGGCAAGGTAATAGAAGTAATGATAGGGTGTGTTCAAAAACGAATAAAGGTGAGGCACGTCAGGCCCATTCTTAAATAAATACATTCAAAGCTCTGACCATACCAGCGAAAACCAAGTTCAGCATGCTGGTTAATTTAACTCCTGGTGTGTGATGCATGGTGCAGGCTCAGGGGCTGCAGTCACACGAGACACAGTGCACTATGCAAAAATTCTTAAGCACTCAGAGGTGTCTGACCTATAGCCATGAGGCCCTCCAGGCCACTTTGATGGGCCACAGGCAGCAAAAAATGTAACAGACTCAACAGCCTAGTTACGTTCGCGGCAGTGTATACATGTTCCAGTTTCCTGGGACAGTAGCACTGTCTGCTCAGGATAGGTCCCGACTGTCATGGGAAAAAAGGACCTGCATTGCTCTGTGGCAAATGGTATAACTCATCTGGGACACAGATTTAAGAGGGCAAGAGAGCACTTTTTACATCACTGGTGATTATTAACTCTCCCCACTTCACGAAACATGGGGAAAACAGGGCCACATTCCATCCAGGGGTGGCAAAGCAAACAAAGGTGTTCATTCCAAACAAGCATAGGTGGAGCTCAGAAACCATTTTACGCCTTTCTTAAAACCCAGCTTCCATGGCCAGGAGAAACACAAGTATTTCCACCTTGGTGAGGTGAGGAAAGGCTCCATTGGGAAAGGAAGTCTTCATATCATGCAGGAGGGATGGCACGGCTGGAGGTCTCTCCTCCGCTCTGCTGCCCAAGACAGACAGAAGGGCCCTCTCTCTTAAACACACAAACACACACCTGTGTTACTTCATTCTTTCTGTTCCCCTCCAGCCCCCCGATGTTCTGGGCTAACAAAGCTCAAGCCATCCCCTTTCTATTGCATGTAGCTCTCCTACCTCAAACAGGAAGTAGCCCAAATTGCAACCTGCCAGTCTCACAGCAGTCACGGGTCAATCACAACTGCACGCATTCTGGAAAGCCCCTTTTATCTCCTGGGGGGGAAGGAGGGATGGCTTTACCAGTTAAAGCAGGGGTTTGTGAGCACATTGGATATCTTGTGCCAATTGGGAGGAAAAGTCTTTACTACCTTTTTTCTCACTCAGGCACCACCAATTTTTTCCCTTATACTGTACCAAAAAACACCCCCGCTCACAATAGCTGGTATCTGAAAGAGCTCAGGTGACCTGGATATTTACACTGCATTAGAGGCCAGAATTTGAGCATTTCTCATGTGGTACATTGGAAACATTTGTAATTACCCGCCTCACAGGATTAATCCAACCCCCAGCAAATATCGCTTTTCTCAGAGCAGGAGTGTCTTCACAAGCTCCAGCCTCTGATGTTTGTGGCATCTATACACCATCACAGGATCCCACCAGTCAGACCTCCTCTTCTTACCAGTGCAGCATCAAAGGCCATAATTAGTGAATGCTGAGACTTCCCTGAGCACTGTAATGTGCCCCGCAGTCTGGAGACTCCCCTGCTCCATGTCTACCTCTGGTTCTGGGCTGGATGTTGAAAAAAAATCCACTTCCAAGAAAGGAATCAGCAAGCCCACTTTGGCTCTCAAGTATCAATAACCCTTCTGCTGCTCTTTGGATGGCACCTCGGCATGGATTGCAATGTAGGTAAATGCTCTCGGCTGTGCCTTTGGTGTGTTGAATGGCAATGCTTAGCCCTTTGTTCCCCCATAGTATGCTCTAGTCAGTGCCAAGAACATTGTACATACGCTCTCTTGGCCGACATGGCTAATGACATTTCCAGTGCTAGGGTGCAGTGAAGCCAATCAAGAGGGGGATGCACTTTTAAAAGCATGGCCAGTCATTTGCGCAGGCCAGTGATATCTGGCAAAGGCCAAAGTTCATTAAAGCAGAATAAATGTCACTCTTATTTGTAGTACGAATTATCCCACAGGAGCGTGATCATTGTGGTTTTAACCCGGGACCTGCAGTAAAATATTATAAGGCAACCTCTGACCTTTTTGATTTCTGGTTTACTCTTGTATTGTCAAGGGAAATGTCACTGATCAGGTGAAAGTAAAATGTGTAATGGGCCATACAGCAATAATATCTTACACTGAGTCACATTGATAAATTCTTGCCCCAAACTCTTAGCATCTGGACTTACACGGAAACCACAAATGGTGATTGTACATATGGGAGTTTGAAGGGTCGAGGTCATGACAGCAGTTTATTACATGTACCTTACAGTGATAATTCTCTCTAGCAAATTAACCTCTCTCTAGTATAAATACATCAAGTGAGCTCTTCTTGGCATTTCAATCATGCTGTTTTGGCTAAAGAAGGAATACTTAGGCTAAAGCAGTGACAAGATGCAATTAACTAAAAGAAGATTGATTAGGTTTGTGTTCACGCAATAATATTTAACGGAAGGTTATCATAATGTGAACATGCTAAATGATAGCTTCCTTGGAAGTCTGTATTGTGCAAATGATCAATTCTGTGCCCAAAAGTGATGCTAGCATACTGCAATATTTTCCTGCCATCAGATGCGGTAACTGATTGATGCAGTATTTAGCCCTTGAACTTACAGACCAGCACATGCTTTAAACCTAGTAACTAGCGTGTTTCCATTTCATAGTGTCACTGCCAATGGAAGAATTCCCCCACAACGTGCAGCTCATCTCAGGCCTATACTAACCACAGTCTCTGTCCGACGCTCAGGAGAGGGACTTACTTTCCAAATCATTGGCTTTATGGTGTTAAATGTGTTTCATGCCCACCAAGTAGAAGATAATTATGGTGCTGTCAGTAAAATAATTTTTGGTTGCCATCCAGGGCCAGCGCCAGGGGTTTTGCCACCCCAAGCGGCGGGGGAAAAAAAAAAAGCCATGATCTTGATCAGGAGCACTTTGGCGGCAGCTGCACCACACCACTTTCTTCTTTGGCAGCACTTCGGCAGCAGGTCCTTCCCTCTGAGAGGGAGCGAGGGACCCACCGTCAAATTGCCACCGAAGAGCCGGATGTGCCACCCCTTCCCCTTGGCCGCCCCAAGCACATGCTGCACTGGTGCCTGGAGCCGGCCCTGTTGCTATCTCTAAGCTGAAACATGTCCCACAAACCTAGGTCTTTTTTCTTCTTCAAATGCCTTGTCACCAAATGTGTCACATTCTAAAGCCCACTTGCCGCTAGCCATGCACAAGGTGTTAGCTGCAGCATGAACGTGTTTCACTCTGCTCAGTGTGCAGTGTGACTGTTGCCAGCCTCAGGAGAGGGGTTCTCTGAGAAGGCCAGTGTCTGGCCATCAGCAGCAACGTGTCCACTCTGCAGCACAGTCACTGGTTAGGGAGGCACCCTCAGCTTGGTAATGCCTTGCAGAGTGCTTGATGTAATTCCACGTCCCTTTCCCTACCCGGGGCAGGATTCTTCTCCACCTTTTCTAATGATCAACGATATTTCAAGTCACACCCCTCATTCCGCCCAGAGCCTCATGGTCTCTGCTCCTGAGGGCCAGATGTTCCATTCAATTTGTGACATCACCAGAATTTCCATGGTGATGTCATACTAACTCAATAAGACTCCACTACAGGACCTAGGAGAAAGGGATGCTTCATCCGACCACAAGGGTTAGTCACAAGAGCAAAAGGAAAGAGAGGACACGTTAGAGATCACATCACAGCCACAGAACTTGGCGCCAGTTCCAGGTACACAGTGTTACAAAGTTCCCATGTGCTTTACATCTCTAGAGCCTGAAGTATTTGGGAGGTGTGTTAATGAACAGCTGTCATTGTGTGTCTAAGTCTCACTTTAGTGTGCCCTCCTCTCCTAGCACAGTGCTGCTGTATGGCACAGAGGGCACGAATAGCACATCCACAGCAACTTGAATTCAGAGCAAGTTAAGTACTTAACCCGCCATTCAGCAAGGTACTTCAATACAGGCTTAACTTTAAGCAAGTTCTTAAACCCTGTTGGCTTCAGTGGGATTCAAGCATGTGTAAGTGCTTTTCTGAATGCAGGGAGATGACTCCATGCTTAACTCCCTTGCTGAATCAGGGCCTTACTGAATAACTTGGTAACTGCTAAGGAAAAGCACAGAATCATAGATTGATTTCCTGATTCTACTGCAGGCCTTGCTGATGGTACAGCAGGGCTGCTCTTAGGTCTGCCCAATGTTGTTTCATTTAGCAGTGACTGTGAAGGGACTTCCAGCTACTTTGCAGTGGGAACTCTGTTTTTAAGTGGACATCCTTTTTTAGCTGTGTATGGCTGTATTACTTGTATATTTATATAGTCTGTATTTATGTTACCAACGTAGTATTTTGTAGCTGTCTGTTACAATTTGTTTAACTTGTACAAAATATGCATATGCTCCCTCATACTTAACCACCTTCCTTTCACAGTAGCTCCCTGCCCCTTGCTCTCTGTGTTGGTAACAAGCCACCAGAATGTGTGTAGATTGGATTTTTTTTATTTAATTACTTGTCATTGTTAAATTATTTATTAGTGTTTTTTAAATTTCATTTCACTGCATTTTTTTCCTGCCACTGTCACCTGGCAGTTAAGGTATATGAGATTCTTATACATTGCATTTCTGCCCACGAAAAAAAAAGAGATTACATTTCAGTATATTTGTAAATAAAAGCAACCTGTAAACAAGCCAGCCATCTCCTCCATGTGCAGTTTTTATCTCTTTCGTTGCAGTCGATGTGTGTGCAGCATGCACTGTGTGTGTATGTGTGGTGGACAGGGGCACTGTGTGTATGTGCAGTATGTGTGGTGGACAGGGGCACTGTGTGTATGTGCAGTATGTGTGGTGGACAGGGGCACTGTGTGTGTATGTGCAGTATGTGTGGTCAGGAGCGGCGCCAGGGTTTCTGACGCCCTAGGCGGACGGCCATTTCGCCACCCCCCACGGGTCCGGTGGCCCTACCACAATCATGCCGGTGGACGGTCCGCTGCTGGAAAGGCTCCGGTGGAGCTGCCGCAGTGATGCCGGTGGGCGGTCCGCTGGTCTAAAGGCTCTGGTGGACCTGCCGCAGGCATGACTGTGGTAGGTCCACCGGACCCGCGTGCCGCCCCCCCGGCAAAATTGCACCCCCCCCAAAATTCTGGTGCCCTAGGCCATTGCCTAGGTCACCTAAATGGTAGCGCCGGCCCTGTGTGTGGTGGACAGGGGCACTGTGTGTGTAAGTGCAGTATGTGTGGTGGACAGGCCAGGGCACTGTGTGCTCATGTGGGAATTGATGGGGAACTCGCCACCCTTGGCATAGCATTTGACTCGTACCCTGTAGTACTGTGGAATGTTGGGCATAGCCTGTGTGACCACGTCCTCCATTTGTCCTTGATGCAAATACAACACAGGCAACGCTAGTGTGAGTTTCCCTCATGCTGCCCTCCACCATCATTTGCAGAGCCCACCTCTTGGCGCAGGAGGGGAATGCTTGCTCCATGGATCCTGGTTCTCAGGCTCTCTGATGGGACTGCCCTGGGATGGGGGCATGTGGTGTGGCCGCATCCATTAGGTAACCAAACTCAGCCAACTAATATCATTGGCCTGCTGTTCACTGCAACGATGGGGCCTTTTAACACAACTTCCTGGGCAAGGGTGGGTGCCAGCTGTCACTTCGGGTGTCTATGCCACAAGCACTGGACGTCACCCAGAAGTCGTTGGTTTTTCTGATGAACGTATGGGAGAGAGGGGAAGGTGGGAGCACAGCTGGCTGGAGAAGAGGGATGCAGTCTGCACCCTAAAGAGAGAAGAAAAAATTCTCTCTTATTGTCCTAGTAGCAGCACAGTGAGGATCCCTCTTGCCTCCCCCAGTCAGATACACCCAGCCTCTCAACAGGATCAGAGTGCCCAGCTCTGGTGCAGCTGCAGCTCTACATCCTGAGCTCTCCCAGGCAGACATGCAGCATGCACACTGAGGGGCACCACTCTCACATGGGCCTGACAGAACTATCCAATGGAACCCAGGGGGAGATGGCCTGGCCAGGCTCCACACGGCAGCACTGCAGCTCTGAACAGGGGTTTCCTGGCGAAACCAGCGTTGGCTCCAGGCTGGGAAATGGGGACAATGGCTGGGGCTGGCAATGCAAGTGAAGCCGACACACACACCGTGTCTCACTCACAGGTACCAAACCCACCAGCAGCCCACTCTGCTGGAGGGACAGGCCTGGCAGTGCACCTGCGGCACCATCGATTGAGGCAATGGAAGTGAATTTAGCCCACATTAATAGGAGCCATCAGCATTATTCTACAGAAACTATTTTTAATGGAAATTTTCATTTTCAGTTAAATGCTTTCCGCACAAAATTTAGGTTTTTATAGAAAAAAATTGAAAGCCCCCAAATTGAAAACTTTCCAACCAAAACCTTTTGGCTTTATAATGAAAATGGTCAGTGTGACAACAAAAAGTCACAGTCACACCGTTTCCCCTGGAAAACACACCCTTGTGTGACTCGCTCCACACGTCAGAGACAGAGGTGGCACAGCAAGTGCAGTCGCTCCAAAGCGACCTCATTCCAGGCTCAGCACAAAGGAGATTGGCTGTTTGGGCCCCAGTTTGGAATTGCCTCTCCTGATAGCAATGCAAAGTGGGCAGGTGGCGGTTCTGGGACTGTTCCAGCCCATGGCATAGAGCTGCCTTGTTGCAAAATAAAAAGTGATGTTGCCCTGGAACAGGAATGTAACAAGAGAGGCAGAGTCTCTATGAGAGAAAAATTATCCAGCTCATTACTGCCCGGCACGCTTTGGCCAGCCCCCTAGGTAGAGTCTGCTCCGTGAGCTGCACTGGATAGAATTTATTTAGCATCTGCAACTGTATATAATGAGCCAGCTTAGCAGCACTCGCTCCACACCCGCTTGGCAGGCACAGCATGCTGCTGTCAGTCCCTGCAGTGCAGTGCTCATGTTGGAAACAAAGTACCAGTCTTCTCAATGCCTGGACACAATTCCTCTCCGCTGCCAATTCTGCCAGGTTTGTGCAGGTAGCACACACTTTCCAGGCTGCTGGAGAGCTCAGGCAGCTCATGGCTGCACACACTTGTATGAAAAACTGAATGGTCCAATGGGGTTACTAGAATGGCTGCAGCAGCACACGGTGTAACTTCAGGGACTCGCAGCAAAAGGGGCTAAGAGCCGCGCTGCTGTACGTGAATGCGCAGAAATGACTCTTTCCATACATGGTACTTTGCAAGCTCCCCCCAGCGTAACTAAATCTGCAGTTGGTGTTTGAAATGAATGACTCACAGCAGAGCTCCCAAGACTGGAAGTCCAGCTCTACGCCATGCAGAAAGGTTTGTCAGCCGGGGTTTGTTAGTTTGTGAGCTCTTTGCCCACGTGCAGTAAGTGGATGGACAAGCCAGGTCCATGGGGCTCCCAGCATCATAACTGGTGAAGTGAAGAGGATTGATCCCAGCTTTTTTGAAGTCTTCAAAGTCCACTGGGACATCTGTTGAACTCAAAAACCTTTCTGTTGGCGGTGCCTAGCTGTGGGGTCACATCACTGACAGTACCCGATCTCAGGAAAGTAACAGTGACTGCAAAGCGATTCTAACGGGCTCGTCTTGGAGTATAATTTATTCAAAGAGACCAACATCTTAAGGGTATGGCTCTACTATGGGTGCTACAACAACACAACTACCCAGTGCTGCAGCTGTAGCACTACACTGGAGACACTTCCTGAGAGATGGGGGTTTCTTTAATGTTGGTAATCTACTTCCCAAAGTGGCAATAGCCAGTCTACACCAGGGGCTAGGTCCACTTAGCTACAGGTCTCGGGGCAGCAGGGGTGTGAATATTTTACTCCGCTTCCCCCCCCCGACCCTCGACACATAGCTAGGTCAATCTGAATTTTAAGTGTAGACCAACCCTAAAACAGACAAATATATGCACATGGTCCTAAAACAATCAGATTAGATACAATGATAGATTAGATTCATGATTGATCAATCTATTGATCGATTGATCTATTTATCTGAGTGAGAGTGAGGTTTGCTCACATCTAATTCTCAGTTGCTGATCGCTGGGATGCGGAGGCCCCATTTCTTTCATGCTCCATGCACTTTAAGACACAGCTTCAGTGTCTTTCTTTCATTTTTGTAACTAGGGGGATGTCACTTGAGGGCTGTGAAGCCTTCCCCACCTCAGCGTGGAAATTGTGAATACTTTGCCAGACTCTCTAGTTCTGAGGTAACTAAATACTAATACAATAACATTGTATAATAACAAACAGTTAATGCTTTTTTCCCCAATATTTCTACCCATATAGATGCCCATATAGCTGCTACACTTTGTCCTGCTTTCCCCCGATCTGTATAACTCCCTCTAATGGAGGGCAGGATATGGCCCAGCGGTCTGCTGAGAACTCAGCAAATTTACCTTTATTGCTCTGAGTCAAATACCCTTTTTCCTTTTGCCGTTTGGCTCCAAATTGCATCATCTCCTCCTCCAATGCTTGCTATTGGTGGAATGTCATTGAGGAAAAATGAATTGCCATTAGCAATTGGTTTCACCCAAGTCAGAACTAGCTGCTCAAATATTCATGCTTTGTGAGCATCCAATATTTATGAAGGAGAAATACAGTCGCCCTCAGCGGTTTCTGACTCTTCCCAAAAAGATACGTAAAAGAGATTAGCAAAAGGGGAAAAAATGATGATGAATATATTTGGGGCTTGGCATTCTGCATTGTTTGTGTTGTGTTTGCTCTTTAGTGTCAGTGCGACAGAATGAAGTCTGATTTATATGACACAGCTGTAGCAAACAAAAGGAGAGGAGAGCAGGGAAATGGCTGGAGGTAAAAATGCCAGTGCAAAGGGCTAAGGGCCTGCACCTGGGTCCTGCTTCCCGTGCTGCCGACCCCCCTCAGAGCACCTTGGACAATCAGATTATCTTCTGGACAGAGGAGTTCAAATGGGCCTTCAAAAGATTTGTCTTAATAATTGCTGCCTTATCTTAACTCCTGTTTTTTTATCAGCCAAACCGCTGCTGCGAGGCAGATCCTGAGGATAAGGTGCTGTCACTCTTCATTATTATTACCTCTTATAATGAAAACACATTTGTTCCTCTTTCTGTAGACTTGGAAATGGTGTCACCTCATGAACATCTACTGTTTTATCGATATTTTTAATACTGTAAAAGTAAAGTGATAGGGATAGGCCCTACTGTCTACAAATAACCATACAGTAAATGCTGCTAAATAAATAGCATTGCTGCATCTTGTTCATTTGTACTCAACTGTAACCAATTGTTCTAGCGAGAATTAATCACATTTTTACATTTACAGAAAATTCTTCCTTCCTTGATATTGAATTTTTCAGTTATCCCCACAATGTGCTGGTTTCTCATCCATGAGGTAACACAATAATTATCACTAGTACCAGCAGGTAAATTGTGAAACGAGAACAATGACAAACAATGTACATTTTTCTTTTGCACACCAGAAAACAAAACAATTCTGTTTGAAATCCCATTAGTGAATTTGGCTCATAATACTTATCAGACAAAAGCCACAACAATTATTTAATTGCCAAACTTTTCTTTTACATTTTCAGAGCTAATTTTGAACTGTTTGCTCCAGATGGAGACTAGTCCCTAATTGTTTATAATGGGGAAAGTGAGGATGCTGCACTGAGAAAGAATTCCATAATTTCTCTCTCTCACTTATCCCTGCCCGCATGAATCCACACCCCGGCCTAATCCACCTCCTTGGCAGTCAACTGAAAGATTCCCATTGACTTCAGTGGGACTTGGAGCTGAGCCTCAAACACCAATATCCCAGTCGATAAGGAAATAGCACCTGGTCTGTGTGTTTCATTCACTGTAACTTTACTCTGGCCTAACCTTCAGATTCACCATTGCACTGTGTGACGGGGCCTGTGTAAGACATTTCCTAAGACACTGTGGAGCCCACTGTACATCTTCAGAGCCACAGGTCAGCCGCCATGAGAAGAAAGACAATAACATGCAGGCGGGAGTCATAGCATTGAGGTAATCTGCTCAGGTACAGCAACTCCTGTCTGACCTAGCACCCTGCCAACAAGGAGGCATGATGTTATCATGAAGGGAAGAACCACTGGGTTTAAACAATGAAGAATAGGCCTCACTAGCGAGATGAAAGCAGCAAAGAATCCTGTGGCACCTTATAGACTAACAGACGTTTTGGAGCATGAGCTTTCGTGGGTGAATACCCACTTCCTCAGATGCATGCAGGATTCTTTGCTGCTTTTACAGATCCAGACTAACACGGCTACCCCTCTGATACTTAGCGAGATGAAAAGTCTCATCTCAACCACAACTAGTATTCCGAGCCGTAATCCCAGAGTGTGACAAGAGTGTTGTTAGAAGCTGTTGTGGCGATTCTCTGGGTCTCCAATTCTCCTCTCTCACTGGTTTTACACTGGGCAAGTTTACACGACAGCACTATGTCAGTGCAGCTGCACCAATGCAGCTGGGCCACTGTAGCACGTCTGGTGAAGATGCGCTAGGCTGACAGAGAGCGGTCTTCAGTGAGCATAATTACTCCAGCTCAGTGAGAAGCTGAACCCAAGTTGGCAGGAGAGCATCTCCCACCAACATAGCACCAGTGTGGATAGCACAAAACTTGTGTCGCTTGGGGTAGGGGGGCTGGGGGGGCTTTTTCACACCCCGAGCAACATAAGTTAACTTGACTTAAGCAGTATGACATAAATAATAACAAATGTATTGCCAGTAACCAGGCCAAGGTGGAGTTACTGTCTGCCATTGTCAGATAGCCAGACAGAGCACTAGGACGAAGGGGGTTTGAACATTTTTCTAGACGGATCAGAGAACTCAAATGGAAAGCAGCTTCACTTGCTCACCCACTCTGAGAAACCAACAGAAAATCAGAACATTTTATGGATATTAATTAAACCTCATCCCAACCCTGTGAGGGAGAATAGCATATTTATATCTCTCCACCAGGGGCTCACCATACTGTGGGGTTCCAAATTCCAAATGCAGTGTTTGCTTATCTCACTCCAGGGATTAAACACTTGTTGTGAGAGCGTGTGTGTGTCTCTCTTTCCCGTTTACTCCGCTGTCTCCGTGGAAGAGATGCTCTCATATCCTATAGTAACTGAAAGGACATTGCAGCCGCTCAGTCCCACCAAAAGATGGAAATGGAATCAGAGTGCCCAGAAAACTCCCATTGCACCATCCTACCACTTTGCCAGGAACTCATGCTCTAATGAGGAGCATGAAACCAACTGCCATCCTGCCAGAAGCACAGTAACAGGAGAGGCCCAGGGGGGCCCAGGCCTCCCCTCTCCTGGCCAAGCTCAAGACAGCGGTGAAGTGGCTCCATGGCCAGGGACCTTCTGCCTGCATAGGAGGTGGTAGATCGGGGCATCCACATCCCCACCCAACAGAGGAGCACTGCCAGAGTCCTGGTGCTGTAGGCTGGGGGGTTGGGAGGGGCCCTCTGGAACTTTCCTGAGCCCCGTACACTGGGTGGAGCAGGAGCAGGGGGGCAGGGCTGCAGCTCTGCACACAGCAGCCCCAAGTCTGGGAATTTACCCTCCTCCTTTACATGCAAACCTCCTCTCCCTGCACGCTCCTTTGCCACATGTGAGCATATGGGCCATGTTGTCTAATGCTTTTCCAAGGAGAGCATTTCACAACAGCAGCCTGTATAATTATCATGGGGAACATGGTGTATGAAACATATTTTCCTTTCATACACCCATTTTGTAATTACCATAGACCCATCCCACCCCCCCAGGTGTGTGTGTGTGCGTGTGCACGTGCCTGTGTGTGTGCATGCACACATGTTATGTGATTATTAACTACACTCCTATGGCAGTTACAGACAGCAAGCGCACGTTCACATCCTCCAAAGCCTCCTTTGCTATTACATTACCAGTGCTATTCACTCAGCTTTGCTTTCATTCTTTAACTTGTTGCAAGTAACTTGGCATCCCACACATCAGGATGAGTAATTGCTGATCTGATTAGCCAGCAGTATACACTGTATGTGACATATTCCCTCACACCTGGGCTGTCAGATTGCTGTTGCTAAGGTGCTGATAGGGCATGAAAGACCCCAGGTGAACGGCAGACATTCTCTTAATCTTCTCTTTACTGCAAGGCATTAGACTAAAACCTTGTGCTCTAGGCCTGACTGAAGAAGTCAGATAATAAGGCTCCCTTTGGCTGCAGCCTTTCCTACAGGACGCAGCAATGGGATCCTGCTTAATGAAGCCAACAAAGCATATACAGTTTAAAACCTCACAAAGGTGAGGGAGATCCCTAAGGCTAACGAGGGAAAAGGCCCTGAGCACTCTTCACTTGGCCATGGATAGCAGAACGAGGCAGCCTCCAGGGGCCACACCGAGCATTGATTCGTCCTGATGCAGCTTCCGATCAGTGCAATCCAGACACTGAATCAGATTTCTTCATGCACCGTCCCTCCAGATTTTCTGTATCACTGGATTTAATGAGGGAGCCTGAATTGACATCCTGGCCATGCTCCATCTACCTGATCTGTCTCAGTTTCCTGAGGCTGGATTAAGGAGTAGCCTTCACATTTAGGCACCTAAATATACTTGAGGATATGAGCCTAACTCCCATTGATTCCAATGGGCGTTAGGTGCTTAAATAGCAGGATCTCTGCCTTGGCGATCCCCTGCATTTCCTCCCTCCTTTTGTGATTCTGCAACATTTAGCAAACAGGCTCTCAGTTCACTCTCACTCTGACCCTGATTATTTCATGTGCTGGAATTCTTGCAGTTACATGTCTTATTCTTGAGAATATTGCCATCTTCATTTTCTCTCTGCACCTTTCCCTTACTCATTAATGCACCATTAGTTAGTGTTTGCTAAGTGCTTTGAAGATGAAAAATGCTAAACAGGTATGAAGACTCATTATTCTGGTTATTAGAAAGGTAGAAGCAGTCTAGGACTCACCTGTGCCAGCATTTAATTATGCTGGTGCACTTTTGATAAACAGAGTCTGCGTCTGAATCTGAGCCTCGCCAGACACACTGTAATTTTCAATCTCTGCAACGATGCAATCAACAACAATAAATACTCTGCACCACAACACAGACAGGCCCAAGGGCTTCCGGTTCCTAGCATATCTGCATTTGAACTGAATTTGCATGAACCTAACCGATTTGGGTGGAATTTCTCACAGAAATTACCCATTTTTGCTTGTTTCTTAATCTTCTGAAACTTTTCAGAGGCCTTTCAAGCTTCAGAAGATTCCTGCAAGACAACTGGACCATGCATAAGAAAGAACAGGCTTTTGAAATCTAATCTTCTCCAGCTTAAAATAGAGAGGTAGTGCTGTGCTGTTGACAGTGGGTCTCTGAAGACTTTCAATATACTTTTTATTCCATAGCTCTGGCACCACATAGGAAATTAATTCAGCGACAATATTTTCATTAGATTATAACCCAAGTTCTCAATCTTAGGCACATTTGTATGCTTGTAATACATTCTAATTACTCGTAAAGAATAAGTCTGTGTGCTGGTTGGTTTATTGAATATATTAAGTTAATGAATAAATAAATTTGTCTCCATGCTGGGAATGCCACTCGACGTCAAAGCTTGCCGCAGAAGGAGTGAACCAGAAACAAGTTTCATTTACAGTGTTGGTAAAGGATATTGTTTGTATAGTAGGTGGATGTGCTGCCCCTCCTGTGAGTGATGAGTGAGAAAATCACCCCATTTCTGGCTAGCAGCAGATGGACCATTTGTAAGAGTGCATTATGGCTTTTTGAAGTTAAGTAGGAGTATCTCTCTCTGCACCCCATGCCCCCCCCCCCGATCCCAGGAATGCGCCCTCCCTGGGGAACTGCCTGCTGTTCTGTTTGCCTACCCTGCACAAAGAATGCACAGCAGAAGGTGCCACCAGCAGACACATACATCTAAATTCCCACTCCTGGGGAAAAGCCTCTGAATTTTGGACCATGGAATAGTCTTTGCTTTCACCTTAGGGGCTCTTTTTCTCTTTGAGAGAGAGAGAGAACATCTGTCAGTTTTCATTACAAAAGGTTGAATCTCTGAATGAATTTCTGCCTGGGACAAGACCAATAGAACTCCCTGTTTTTCTCAAAGGATGGAAATGAATCACTTTTGCGGAGAAATACTGAGTTTTATGAGTGGAATTGATAGGATTCCCTCCTTCATCAAATACACACACTCAGCAAGTGAAAGGCAAGAGTTTCAAACCCATCCAGCTGCGCTTGTTCAACGAGTTAGTCCAATAGTGGCTTGTACAAGCACAGGGTTAGAAGGGACTGTGAGGGTTGGATTCCTATACTGGGATTCCCTTTTCTGAAATAAGTCTCTTTTCTGATCTATAAGGGAGAGTACAGGTCTTAGGCCTGGTCTACACTACGCATTTAAACCGATTTTAGCAGTGTTAAACCGATTTAACCCTGCACTCATCCACACAACGAGGCCCTTTATATCGATATAAAGGGCTCTTTAAACTGGTTTCTGTACTCCTCCCCGACGAGAGGAGTAGCGCTGAAATCGGTATTACCATATCGGATTAGGGTTAGTGTGGCCGCAAATCGATGGTATTGGCCTCTGGGCGGTATCCCATAGTGCACCATTGTGACCACTCTGGACAGCAATCCGAACTCGGATGCAGTGGCCAGGAAGACAAGAAAAGCCCCGCGAACTTTTGAATTTCATTTCCTGTTTGCCCAGCGTGGAGCTCTGATCAGCACGGGTGGTGATGCAGTCCCAAATCCAAAAAGAGCTCCAGCATGGGCCGTACGGGAGATACTGGATCTGACCGCTGTATGGGGAGAGAAATCTGTTCTATCAGAGCTCCGTTACAGAAAACGAAATGCCAAAGCATTTGAAAAAAATCTCCAGGCTATGGTACAGAGTCCACAGCACAGTGCTGCGTGACAAGCGTAACGGAAAGCCAAAGAATCAAATGGACGCTCATGGAGGGAGGGAGGGGAGACTGAGGACTCCAGCTATCCCACAGTCCCCAGCAGTCTCTGAAAGGCATTTGGATTCTTGGCTGAGCTCCCAATGCCTGTAGGGTCAAACCCGTAGTCCAGGGTGTTTCAGGGTATATGTAATCAATTTACCCCCCCCCCCCCGTGAAAGAAAAGGGAAAAAAATAGTTTCTTGACTTTTTTCAATGTCACCATATGTCTACTGCATGCTGCTAGTAGACGTGGTGCTGTGGCAATGAATAGCAGCATCCTCTCCCCTCCAGTCCCTTCCCCAGTGGCAGACAGTACCGTACAAAAGGACTGATAGCTGTCCTCATTATCCTGTGAGTGCTCCTGGCTGGCTTCAGATGAGGTCGACCTGGGGCGCCTGGGTAAAAGTAGGAATGACTCCTGGTCATTCCCAGTAGATGGTACAGAACGGCTGGTAACCGTCCTCATCATAGCAACTGGGGGCTGAGTTCCATCAGCCCCCTCCCCCTTTCATGTCTAAAGAAAAGATTCTGTACTGCCTCGACTATCATAGCAGCAGGATACTGGGCTCCTCTCCCCACCACCGTTCAATGTCCTGCCTGGACTATCATAGCAGCTGGAGGCTGCCTCCCCCTCATTTTATCTCACTAACAAGTCAGTGTTTCTTATTCCTGCATTCTTTATTACTTCATCACACAAATGGGGGGACACTGCCACGGTAGCCCAGGAAGGTTGGGGGAGGAGGGAAGCAATGGGTGGAGTTGTTGCAGGGATACCCCCTAGAATGGCATGCAGCTCATCATTTCTGTGGGATCTGACATGGAGCGGCTGTGCTCTCTGATACACTGGTTCTCTAGTACACTTGCCCCATATTCTAGGCAGGACTGACTCTATTTTTAGATACAACATAAAGGAGGGAATGACCCGGGAGATCTTTCCACTTTTTGTCTTTGCTCCCCTGGCCAACCTCAGCGAAGGTCAGCCAGGAGCGCCCATGACAGCAGCAGACGGTACAGAACAACTGATAACCGTCATCTCATTGCCAATTTACAATGGCACAGCAGACAGTACAGAACAACTGGCAACCGTCTCTGTTACCTTGCAAAGGCAAATGAATGCTGCTGCGTAGCGCTGCAGTACCACCTCTGTCAGCGGCATCCAGTACACATACGGTGACAGTGACAAAAGGCAAAACAGGCTCCATGGTTGCCATGCTATGGCGTCTGCCAGGGCAATCCAGGGAAAAAGGGCATGAAATGATTGTCTGCCGTTGCTTTCCCGGAGGAAGGAATGAGTGACGACATTTACCCAGAATCACCCGCAACACTGTTTTTGCGCCATTATGCATTGGGATCTCAACCTAGAATTCCAATGGGCGGGGGAGACTGCGGGAACCATGGGATAGCTACGGGATAGCTACCCACAGTGCAACGCTCCAGAAATCAACGCTAGCCTCGGTACATGGACGCACACCATCGAATTATTGTGCTTTGTGTGTCCGCGTGCACTCGACTTTATACAATCTGTTTTACAAAACCAGTTTATGTAAAATTGGAATAATCCTGTAGTGTAGACGTACCCTTAGCATGCACTGATAATCACACAGCGTTCTGGCCTAAACAGCATCCACTACCCTGGAGCACTGGACAGATGGGTGCTTGGGCTCACTAGGAATGGCTGCTAGAACTCTTTTTGCACTATCCCATTGCCCCCAAGGTCTGATGCCTCTGATGAGGCAGCCTCTAAATTCCCAAAAGCTGCTTCAATGTCCCTTCCTGCTTGTGTCATTGCTGAGTGAAGATGAGGACAATAACACAGGAGATTTTACATGAGAATAATACCTCCAGTTACTCCCTACTGAGAGAAGGCACATGTGATGTGAACAATACAGACTCATGGTTCTACCCTACTGGAATCTCAAGGGAGCCTTCGGGGAAAAGGCTCAATACTGTACTCACTGCCTACAGATAGGTGCCAGGCAAGGGACAGGACACTGCGATTGAGGTGCCAGGAGGAATGGAAGGCCCTTTCCCAGCCCACTATTAAGGTCCACCATGGAAATAAAATAGGTGAAAGCAGAGGAAGTGGCTGCCTGTGGGGTAAAGGACAGCTGTTCTGTGTGCGATGCCTCATTAAAGAACAGTTCATCTGTACAACGTACATAACCCCTGCCAAGCTGCCAAGCGATACCCTGAGTGCTCAGCTGTGTAGTTGCTGGTAGCACAGAGGAAAGCCGCCTGCGGGCTACTTTCAGTTACACGCCCCATTCTTTTAAGGCTTTGGAATATTTGGGAAAGGAGAATCTGCAGAACTTGTTTGTTTGCATCGGCTCATGCCCTGTTTTCAAGTTTCTCAGCCGCCCTTTTGGAGCATGTGACCTTGGCCCTTCCTCTTCCACATCCCTGGCAATGTGCTCAGCATGTGCACCAAACCCTCAGGCGCCGGAGCCAGGAACCGTGTCAGGAGAGTGCTACTGCAGTGATGGGAGCTGGAGCAGGCTTTGGCTTGATGGTCACATTCTCAAAGCGGTTTGCAAAGCAGTGAGTTAGATACTGGCACTGCAGTGGTGAGGCAGTGAAAGCCCATGGATGCCAATAGGGCTATGGAGGCTGGTGTAGCCAACAGCAGACTTTGGCATCTAATCTTTCAGTTTTATCGAAAGGTTACTGGAAAAGTGGTCAGGTGCCACAGGGCTTTGGCTGCTATACAAACAGATGAAAAGAGAAATAGATGTCTGCCTCCTGTTAAAGAAATGCCAGTGTACATGCTCAGTTCCTGTTTGGCCTCCATTTAGGTCAAGCACTGAGACAGTCCTCATAAGACTTTGCAATGAGCTCAGTGTGTCTACTGGCAGCACCCCTCCTGTTGGTCTTGTCAGCAGCCTTTGGACACTGCTGCATCACTGGAGAGGTTTGTCAAGAAGTTGTATAAATCTCATCTTTCTCACCACTTACAAATATACTTTTCCTGGGTCCAGATACTTTCAAGATAGCCCATGTCTTTTTCTTTCCTTGCCATTAGTGCTTGCGGTCTTCTGGACTATGTGTAGACTGATGTTGACATCTTAGTCCTTGTGGGTTTCTGGATATCTCTCTCTCTATGTGGTCTGATTATTCAAGTCACATCAAGCTGATTTCTTCACACTTCTCAGGGATGACTTGCAAGTTGGAATTATTATTTGTTGGTCCCCTGAACACCAGATCTAGTCTCATCTTTGATATTTCTCTTCAAAGCTGCTTTCCAGTCAGCCTCCCCTTAAGAATCTTAGTCTGCAAGTTACATAATTTTTTTAACTTTACAAAACATACTATAGAGTCTAATTATGACACCAGGTTTTCCTCTAGAGACTTTTTAATGATATACTGGATTATCAACAAATATAAAGATCTCACTCTCAGAGATAAAGGAAGAGCTTTTCAAAAGCACAAATAGGTGTTGGACAGTGAACACACCTTTTGGTTCTTGAAAACCACCTCCAAACTTCTAGGAGTTCACAACATTTTAAAATAAATTATTTCTTTACAAATATCTGGTCATATGCTTCAACTTGTTCTCACACTGACTAGCACCTTGTTGTGTAGCCACATTCATTTCAAATGGAGCTACTCAGAGAATAAGAAATTACACCATGTGGTTATTGTATTAATTAAGAGGACATACATGGACCCAAAGGTGTTAACATGACCCAGTCCTGTTCAACGTTACACACTGTTAAACAAGGTCTGGGCTTTGGTATACATGGACCTCGGCCTGCTTAGTACCATGGCAAAAACACCATTAAAAATCCATTACACATTTTTCATAAAAATATAGGAAAAAAAAGAGGGAAAACACATAAAGCATTTGAAATGTACAGTATTGAGTAAGGATTTCATTTTAGCCACATCCCTTGTTCTATTAGCTGTATAGAGTCTTTAAGGAAAAAAGCCCTGTTTGACAGTCTTTTAGATGGTGTCAAAGATGGTAATTGTCTTTTTTTGGGAAAAGAGGGAAAGTTAGTGGAGATGGGCAGAAGCTGTTGTTGCTATTTTAAAGTCTAACCCTGTTTCCTAGAAGACAAAACAAGACAAACATACAAAAAAGGGGAAAACAGAGAACTGCAAAGATAGAAAATGCAGCTTCTGTCTCTGGTATTGATGCTGACTTGCAACGTCAGAGGCCCAGCACATGGCCTTATCAGCCACTCCAAGACCTGGCACACTTGGACCAGCACTGGGCTGTTTAGGGCATTGCAGTTAGCTGCCTTTCTGGTGGCAAGCTTACAACATTGTTGCAAAATATACAGTCTTAGCCAGCTCAGCCACACTCTTCTTAGATAGAAGGGAACAAGAGAGAACAGGAAAAAGTAAAAGAAGGTGGGGAAGGAAAAGGAGACTTTAGGAGGATGCGTGAAAGTCATAAAATCGGGTGAAATTGCTTGAAAGTATCACATCCCAGCTGGTGTTCGAGTAGAGCCAGTGGAGGTGACGATATCATCTGGCTCCCTTGCTCCGGCCCAGTCTGGTCAGAACATCTGTCAGGATTCCAGTGAAGAAGGTCCAGGGTCCCGGGAAAGAGTAGGGGTGGCAGCCATGCCGGTGAAGCTCTCTCCTTCCCCTTCTCCCATCTTTCACTCAGGCCACATTCTAGTAACCAGCTTTTCCCCCAGAGTTGCTTTTTGAGGGCCCCAAAAGTGGAATGATGGGTGGAATAATCCATCTCCTCATTATTTTGTCTATCAGTTAGGCCTAATTTCCAGTTTCATGCTTTTTTTGTTTACCAGGCATGATCTTGACACAGTCCTTGAGTTGTATCAGTAGGTCTTTTTGTTCACACTAAGTCTATCTTTCTGTCTCCCTTTTTCACCTTTTCCCATCAACATTTATTATTATAGGTTATTGAGACACTTCATGAACTTTCACTCACTTTTCACAGTTGAGCTTACAACTAAGATAAATTTGTAGGCCAAATTATCACAACACTAATGGCATCAGAATCTGACTCACAGATAAAAAATTACAAGAATTTGCTACTGCTACTAATAATAATGATGATTCAAAAATATATACTAACTTCCTCAACTAGCAATCAAACAGAAATTTCCAAAAGTGGACAATAGTAGTTACAAATCTAGAAGATACACGTAAATTAATTTACATCATCACCAAAAATATCTGATTATATCCATTAGTTTTTACCTAGTAAGCCTAAGTTGATAATTATGCTAAAGAAGTAACATCAAAGTAACAAAACAATATTTTACACAATTCATCATTACCATAATTGGTCAAGATAAAGGCTCACTGTTTTATATAGCTGACTGGAAAACAAAATTTTCATTTCATTTTCATTCGGACATTTGAAAATTTGTTTTAGTTCCAAATCAGAACAAAAGGAACAAAATTCTCGTGGAACAAAAATTCTGAAAAAATGTGATTCAGAGACAATGAAATGTTTGATTCTGATAATGTCAAGCCATTTAATTTCAATACAGAAAAATGTTTTGTTTTGATTTTCTCACTTTGATTCACTTAATTTTGAGTGTTAATATAATATAAAATAAATTCAACATTATCAAACAAAACATTTACTTTATCAAAACAAAGAGAATAAAAATGATTCATTTCAACTTTCCCATTGAAAATTTTGTTGAAATCAACACATTGACATGAAATGCTTCAATTTCAATGAAACATCATTTTCTTATGAAAAAAAATTGTTGACTTTTTTTTGACTAGCTTCAAGGATTGATGAGCAAAGATAGAGTCAATTTGTTTTTGCAAGAAAGCTTCATCGCTTCTGTTGAGTTGCCTCCTTTAAACTGGGGAATACCAGTACCATATTTCCTCTAAAATACCTTATATTTTGCTGAATTAAAGACAGAACCGGATCCTTACCCTAGGCAAAATGGAAGACTGGATGTATTATATGGTTTTTAACTAAAAAGTGTTAAATAAGAGCTAAGATTTACTGGTATATTTAACTCCTGATGATGATGTAATTATTACACAGAAATGATGACTCCTAAAAATAAAATGTACAAAAATATATTGTATAAGTTATATAACCACCTGACAGGCTAATCAGCATTTTCATCACCCCCTTTTCCCAATGCCATGGTTGGGCAGGGCTGAGGTTGTGAGCAGATTCCATCCATATTTTGAGCTATTTGAGCCCTTTGTGGGGATGAGGGACGTTTACACACCATAATATACCTCTGTCTCCTTAGATGTCCATAGCCTCTTTCACCATGCACTCCATAGCAAACAGTTCTAGGCAACTGGTATGGGGCATTCTAGCGACCTGGCCAACTCACTATTGTTGGTGCCTTTTGATGACTGCAGTCACACAGTCCACTTCAAGTCTTCTGTGGAAGTCTTCATTTCTTAGTCTAGCTAGCCTTGTCACGCCTAGGACACAGCACAGGCACCTTAGTGCAGATGTTTGCAGCTTTTGCTCCGGGTGCTTTGTCAGTACCCTTGTTTCACAACCACAAAATCATGTGGGTACATTGAGCCAAATTAAGCACTCTATGTAATCACATTTTAGTTGTAATGGACACAGATTTAAGGTTCCAAACATTCTGTTGGCAATATCTATCCCCTTCTCAATGTCATCTTCATACTGGTTGTCATATGTAACGAAGGAACCCAAGTAACTGAAACAAGCAACTTGTTTGATATCTACACTGTTAACGACTAGTTTAGCCTGTTTCTTGAGTTTTGATGTTACCATTAATTTCATCTTTTGTTCACTCACTTTTAATCCCCATTCTCTGGCTGCTGTGTAGAGGTTAGTTGCTGCTGCTTGGCTGTATTCCTCTGTAGCATTATCATTTTCAAGGTGATTGATAATGTGCCCTGCTATCCTGCAGACTCCATCAATGATACTAGTTTTCCAAGTATAGAGCCAAGATGTTTTTTAAGTATAGAGAAAAAATTATTGGACTGAATATGTAACCCTGTTTGACTCCCCAGTGAGCTGACAGAGTGGTTAATGGCACCTCCAAATCTTGTGTATGTATTTTTAGGATGGCCACATCAGCTACATGTTAACTATATTCAGGGTAAGAGAGAAATCCTTTCATATGCTATCCCTGAGACCTTGCAGGGAGCTAAACTCTGCAGCAACTTTCTAAGAACTAATCTCTGAGCTACATGGCAGGATGGATCAGAAAGGTCATTTACAGTCATCACAGTTTGGGGGGAAACTAGTTATAGAAAAGCTGCCAAAGGGTAGAGCTGATGGTTCCAATCAGGTAGAAAGGGAGGAACAATGTTTAATGAATGAAAAGGACTCTTTCGTTTGAAGGAAGTTCACATTTAATGGGCAGATGGAGTGTAAGAGAAAAAATAAACAGGTTAAACATGGAATAACATTTTATCTGCCTGCTTTTGGAATGACCATGACTTTTAAGTGTAAGCATAATCACAGTCTTAAATATCTGAAAATGGATCAGTTTTGCATCTGAGAATCAGGTTATGCGTCTTACTACATTAGGGGATTTTCTGCTATTCCTTTCTCAGATAGGTTATTGCTGGTAATAGCACAGAAAGCAACATGACTCTAATACCTGCAATCTCCCAGCCATGTGCCTGCTCACACATGAAGAGCAGAGTCAGGCAGGGTTGGTCATTATCTATCCTTACTGAGGAGGAGACAGAGTTGACTAGCACAGCCATATCTTTGCCAGATTCAGGGAACTTCCAGGCAAACTCTCCAGCTTGACTGATAGCAGCAGGGCTGACAAGATTCTGGTTTTGAGTAGGGCAGAGAACAGTTGATTATAAATGTAGAAAATATGGAGTAATCACTATAATAAAAATGGGCCAATCCAACTTACTTAGGGTAAAATATACACAGTGTCTACATGGTGGGAAGCCAGTTTCTGTGTAAGGCACATTTAAAATCTGTCCCAAGTGCTCTACTCATGGGCTAGCCAAGAAATCAGCATGGCCTAGGATACTCAGCATCCTCTGGGAAACAAATGTGGTGCAAGGACAAGCCAGAAACTTTGGGCAAAGGGCAGTGCAGATTCAGACTGACAGAGTTCACTACATCCATACAAGGAGGAAAACGCTCAACTTTTTTTCAGATGCACAAGTTACACTCTCTGCGCCAGGAAGTTTAACCTGCGGACTGGCACTGACATGGCAGATAACCCGTGCACACATGGATCTTGGCAGCATTTCAGGAGTACGATTTTCACAAGGATTAACTGTTCTGGAACAATTTCTCCAATGTACTAGGCACAAATATTCTTTTCTTCTCAATCAGACATGCAAGTCTTCTTGTTCGGCCTCTACTTTCTTGTACAAACACTGTGGCCAGTGAAAGGAAAATCCCACTCTTCAGTTATGTTTAGCTTCCCTAGCGACCTCTCAGTTGGTTTCCAAGGGTGCTGATGGAATGCAGGGTCACATATCACAATTGTTCCCCTCAAAGACTCCAGTATTGACAGCTCTTCAGCTTCGGCAGCCATGTCTTTGGGGCAGAAGTTCACTTTCCTCCTCTATACTATGGAAGGATCCAGCATGAGTCTTTTACTGTACTGCCCAGGGGCAAGAGGTACATACATTTGTATCTGGCTGCTGAGGGCCAGACACTGACATTTGCAGAGTGCTCCATCCAGTAGCTAGTGGCTAGCCAGCTGAGCTAGAGCCAGGCACTACTGAGAGAGGCAGGCTAACTGGACCCAGGCAAATTGTGCCCTCATGGTGTATTTTAGCCTGTCTCTCATTAAAATCTTCTTCAGTGCGGTTACTTGTGGTATCTCCCATTTCTATTAAATACAGGGTCTCTCTCTCTCTCCAGTCCCATTCCATGTGCTCCTCACCTTCACAGCTAATACCAAATACCAAAATACCAAATTCAGAGAGGTAGAAATTCTTTTAGGTTTTAGAAGCAGCCAAAGCAGGAGCATCAACAGGAAAATCTGCTACATTTCTGACTCTTTGGCCTTCTCTGAGGGATGCTAATGGCAGTTTACATGCTTAGCCCCCAGGAAAAGCATCCAGCTGCTGCTTACAGCACTCCTGTAACTTTCTGCATTCAAACAAATAGCAGTGGATGAGGTGGAGAGGAGAGGACCAGATAGCAAGTGTGAAAAATCGGGATGGGGTGGGGGGATAATAAGAGCCTATATAAGAAAAAGCCCCAAATATCGGGACTGTCCATACAAAATCAGGACATCTGGTCACGCTAGGAGAGGAGGCCTGATGATTCAGTTTGTGAGTGTCTCTAAATCTTGACCCTTTTGGGCAGGGTCATATGAGCTTCAAAGTCCTGAAGAGCTGGCTTTGCCCAGAAAGGATGCCTTTGGGGATTGAGCAGGAAATCTGCTCATTAACAGGAGCATAGGAATCACCAGACTGGATTGGAACCAGGGTCCAACTAGTACAGTGACCTGTCTCCATCTGGGGCCAGCACCAACTGCTTCTGAGGCAAGTGCAAGAAACCTGATAACTGAGAATTATGGAGGAATCTATCCATAGGGGAAAGTTCTTCCTAATCCCATCGATTAGGGACTGGTTTATGCCCTGAAGCCTGAGAATTTAGATCTCTTTTTTTTCATCCTATCTAATGTAACAGGATGTTCTTGATTTGCATATAAAATCGTATCCTTCTTTGAACTCGGCTAAACTCTTGCCTCAGTGATGTCTTGTTGCAGGAAGTCTCACTGGGTTCATTATGGGTTGTATACAAATTGTCAGGTTTAAATTTGTCTTTCAATTGCACTGAATGTCCCCTTCATCTTCTATTGTGGGAAAAAATAACTAGGAGTGACTGACTGACCCTCTTTATCCATTCATTATTTTATATGCCTCTACCATGGCCCTCAGTACTTGTCTCCTCTCTAACCAGTCCCAGTCTTTTCAATCTCTCCGCATAAGGAAGTATTTCAAAGCATTTATTTTCAACAGCCACTCCTGCAGCCCTCCCATTTCCACAATATCTTCCTTGAGATGGGGTGTCCAGAATGGAACATGGTGTTTGAGGGGCATAAGCACCCCATTGCTTTCTATAATTGCATAACAATAATTTCAGTTTTACTTCTCCATATTCTTTATGCATCTTAACATTGAGTTTTGTTTTTGACTGTCTCTGTGCATTGAACAGAGATTTTAATTGAGCTGTATTAAGTGATGCCCTGATCTTTTCCCATTAATGATAACATTTAATTTAGAGGCCAGTAAGGTGTGTGAGTAGGAATGAATGAGACATCCCCTCCAGTGTCCATTACTTTGCATGTGTCAACTATGAATTCCACCTGCCACTGTGCTACCCATTCACCAGGCTTGGTTAGGGTCCCTTTGGAGCACCTCACAGTTTCTTTAGTCATAACTGACCTAAATTTTTTTGTATCTTCTGCAAATTTGGTCATTTGATCCCCTATTTCAGATGATTAATGAATACACCAAACACCAATCCTAGCACAAAACCATGTGGCATCTTTTACCATGACGAAAATCAACAATTTGTTCTTATTCTGTTTTCTGTTTCTTGCCCAATTTCTGATTCATGACAACACATTGCTTCTTAACCCATGATTACTTAGATTACTTAATAGCTTCTTGTGTGTGACATTGATAAAGGCTTGGGATGGTCACAATACAGATGAACACGTCGATAATTGATCTACTATTTTGCTGAAACAGTTAAATGGTTTTAGTAGTGTAAAGTGGCACAATTTTCCTTTGTACCATATCAGTTTAATCTAGTAGCTTTATAACTCTGCCTTTAACAATATTTAGTTTGGAAAGAAGAGGAGCAAGAAGGGCCAAGATAAAAATATATAGAAAAATGAATGGTCTGGGGAAGGTGTATCAAGAACTTCTGTTCTCCCTGTCTCTTAACACAAGAACAGGGACCACTCAATTGAACAGAAAAGTGGCAAACTGAAAACTGATAAAAGAAAATACATTTTCTTAAAACATGTAATTAGACTGTGGAACTCATTGCCACATGATGTGGTTGACATTTTCATGGATGACAAGAATATCCAGAATTATAATAGTTAATGCTAATGAAGAAATTGAGATGGAGATAACCCCTAATAGTTAAGAGATTGGTTTAAACTCCAAAGTAGGATGTTTTAAGACGAGACATTCATGGAGACAGAATATCAGACATCTTATACTGCAGGGTTTTTTATACTCTCCCATGTTGCATCTGGTGCTGACAACCATAGGATACAGGATACTGGACTAGATGGACCTCAGGGCTGATGCAGTCCCTAAATACCTATCATTTCAGCCAATTGACCTTCTCTGGAAGGGAGGCTCAGTGGCCTGCAATTCCCCAGCACACACATAGCACTGTTTTTGAAGATATGTACGACATTTGCTCATCTCCAGGCCTCTCATATTATAGCTTTCATCAGCATCATCCCAGATGTTTGAGCACTGCGGTTCTCATTAGGGAACAGTCCTCACCAGTAAGACAAAGTTCTGTTCCTCCAATGCCATTGTACTGCTTGCTAGTGCCTCTGAAATACAGCTGCCGACAGCGATGCCTAGGACACTGCTTCCTCAGGCTGGAGCACTTGCAGGAAGTCCACATGCTTTGATTTATACTCAGGCCAGAAAGAGACTGGGCATGTCATAGGCATGACCATCAAGTTCCAAAGTGCTGAAACTCCACTGCCTCATGCTGCCTTCCCAGAGGACTGAGCAGACATCATAGAGTAATCAGCAGGTACTTATACCAGTAATTAACTGGTGGTAGCTCTGACTTTGGGCCCAGCCCTCTCCAAGGGGCCCCTTTGAGACACCAACATATAACAAAAAGACAGCCCCTGCCCTGATGAGCTCTCAGGTCTGGTCTACACTATGCATTTAAACCGATTTTAGCAGTGTTAAACCGATTTAACTGCGCACCCATCCACAGTACAAGGCCCTTTATAGCGATATAAAGGGCTCTTTAAATCGGTTTCTGTACTCCTCCCCAACGAGAGGAGTAGCACTAAAATCGGTATTACCATATCGGATTAGGATTAGTGTGGCCGCAAATCGACGGTATTGGCCTCCAGGCGGTATCCCACAGTGCACCACTGTGACCGCTCTGGACAGCAATCTGAACTCGGATGCAGTGGTCAGGTAAACAGGAAAAGCCCAGCGAACTTTTGAATTACATTTCCTGTTTGCCCAGCGTGGAGCTCTGATCAGCAAGGGTGGCAATGCAGTCCCTAATCCAAAAAGAGCTCCAGCATGGACCATACAGGAGATACTGGATCTGAGCGCTGTATGGGGAGACAAATCTGTTCTATCAGAGCTCCGTTACAGAAGACGAAATGCCAAAGCGGTTGAAAAAAATCTCCAGGCTACACAGTGCTACATGACAAGCGTAACGGAAAGCCAAAGAATCAGATGGACGCTCATGGTACTGAGGACTCCAGCTATCCCACAGTCCACAGCAGTCTCCGAAAACTATTTGCATTCTTGGCTGAGTTCCCAGTGCCTGTAGGTTCAAACACATTGTCCAGCATGGCTCAGGGTATAGCTCGTCAATTTACTCCCTCCCCCCACCACGTGAAAGAAAAGGGGAAGAAATCGTTTCTTGACTTTTTTCAATGTCACCCTATGTCTACTGAATGCTGGTGGTAGACGACACGATGCTGCAGCAGGGAAGAGCAATATCTGCTCCTCTACCCTCCCTGGTGACAGATGGTACAACATGACTGATATCTGTTGTCACCATCAGCCTGTGAGTGCTCCTGGCTTACCTCAGGTGAGGTCGGCTGGGTAAAAATAGGAATGATTCCTGGTCATTCCCAGTAGATAGTACAGAATGGCTGGTAACCATCATCATAGCAACTGGGGGCTGAGCTCCATCAGCCCCCTCCCTTTCCTGTGTGAAGAAAAGATTCTGTACTGCCTGGACTATCATAGCAGCAGCATGCTGGGCTCCTCTCCTCTGCACCGCTTAATGTCCTGCCTGGACTGTCATAGCACCGGGAGGCTGCCTCCCCCTCATTTTATCTCACTAACAAGTCACTGTTTCTTATTCCTGCATTCTTTATAACTTCATGACACAAATGGAGGGGACACTGCCATGGTAGCCCAGGAAGGTTGGAGGAGGAGGGAAGCAATGGGTGGGGTTGTTACAGGGGCACCCCCCGTGAATGGCATGTAGCTCATCATTTCTGCGGGATCTGACACGGAGCAGCTGTGCTCTCTGATATACTGGTTCTCTAGCACACTTGCCCCATATTCTAGACAGGACTAACTCTATTTTTAGAAACCATAAAGGAGGGATTGACTCAGGGAGTCATTCCCAGTTTTACCTTTGCACCCTCAGCCAACTTCAGCCAGGGGCACCCCTGATAGCAGCAGACAGTACAGAATGCTAGATAACTGTCATCTTACTGCCAATTTACAATGGCAGCAGATGGTACAGAATGACTGATAACCATCTCTGCTATCATGCAAAAGCAAACAAATGCTGCTGTGTAGCCTGCAGTAACGCCTCTGTTAGCGGCATCCAGTACACATACGGTGAGAGTAAAAAAAAGCTGAACGGACTCCATGGTTGCCATGCTATGGTGTCTGTCAGGGCAATCCAGGGAAAAAGGGCGCGAAATGATTGTCTGCCGTTGCTTTCCCGAAGGAAGGAATGAGTGACGACATTTACCCAGAACCACCCGTGACAATTATTTTTGCCCCATCAGGCACTGGGATCTCAACCCAGAATTCCAAGGGGCGGGGGAGACTGCGGGAACTATGGGATAGCTACAGAATAGCTACCCACAGTGCAACGCTCCGGAAATCAACGGTAGCCTCCGACCATGGACGCACACCGCTGAATTAATGTGCTTAGTGTGGCCGCGTGCACTCGACTTTATACAATCTGTTTTATAAAACTGGTTTATGTAAAATCGGAATAATCCCGTAGTGTAGACGTACTCTCAGTCTGACATGCTGTATCATCAGTGGCACAGTCTGTGATGCACTGCTCCTTGGTGAATAACTCACACTTGAGTTTTCACACGAAGAGCCTGGTTTTTCCAGAGGCATCAGCCTGGTCTTAATCTGACGCTCAGAAATTGTCACTTGCAGATGCAAACACATGCATTTCTACATCTGACTCCCTGATTTGGGAGTGAAAGTTCAGAGACCAGTTTTGAGTATACCTCATGATATCTCACAAAGCCAAACACAAGGGCCCAATCCTGACACTTCATCAGGTAGAGTTCAGTGGGACCATGCATGTGAACGGCTGTTATTCTGCAAGCTAAATTCTCTGCTAAGTCTGGGCAGACTAGTGGCATGTAAGTGGTGCACAGGATTTGGGCTGGCCCCTCATGCCAGAGTGAATATGAGTGAGGGTCACCGAATCAGGCTCAGAGTATGTTTTCATTTCTAGTACAGCTGACAGATTCATTTACGTGTGAGAGATTGAGCATCCAAGTATAAAAGTGTTGTCGCATTTGTTTTCTAATAACAAACCCTAGAAGAATGCTCGACTTGTACAAGGAACCATGCAGGAGTGAAAAGGTGCAGAGCTCAGCTGCAGGCTCTGATATAATTATTAGCAATATTAATAGCAAAACCTTCCAATTAAAATAGTTTTCAAATGATTTAATAAGTTATGGCTAGATAGCAATTTGTTCTTCAGCAGCTTGTAATAAAGTATTGTATAATATCCACTAGCAATAAAGTCATACCATGTGATGCTGTGGACAAGTGTAAATTTTTCCCCCTTCAAAAAGTATATGTAGCTTTTAAATACAGGTTTTTTTAAGTTGCTATAAAAAATCTATAAAACACCATATTATTTAATAAATGACTGTAAAGTTTTTTTATGTATGTAACTTTAATATAAAATGTTACCAAGGCATTAATTACATGTTGTTTTGTGTGATCCATCTTAGAAGTTAAACAGGATACAGTGTCCAAAAACCACTTGCCATATGGCAAACAAACAACATGCAGGTAAAGGGCTCAGCCAAAGGAATGCTTTGAGTCTAAAAATATTATGTTCCTTTTAATCAGCAAAATGAGGCTTTGAAATGTGGCACTTAATTCTGGTCACAGTGAAACCCAACTTGAATTTTTGTTTGTGCAGAGAAAATATTTTCCTTTCTTCTAATATTTCCATGGGCAAACTTTTCCCCTCCTAGACTTTGGTGAACCTGGAATAGTTTTCAATGACGTCTTAGTTATTTGTGAATTTAATGGCAGACCAGGGAGTGCTGTACACTAGTCAGAGAGAGAAAACGAGAGAGAGAGGCAAAGAGGATTGCTTTTTAAAAAATCAGTTGTTGTGGATATCAGTGTGAATACAAATTAAAACAACAAAAAGAGCAAAGTAGTCCAAAAATTAAAGCAAAGACAGTCGTCACAGAGGGATAGAAAAGATAATATAATGCCCCAGGGAAGTGACTACAAATAAATTCTCAGGCACTTGGAAAGCTAGTGCAGGGAAGAGTTGGCCTTATTCTTAGCTCTTCTCATTGTTGGTTCCCTGTCTGAAAAATCAGTAAAGGACCAAGTAACCAGGTGTTGGGCATATGAGTGTAAGACATCCCAGAGTTTTGCAGACACTCTACTCACTGCTGTTCATCAGGAGCTCACATTTCAGCAGCTATGACAATCTGGCCACTCTGTGTAAATGCTGTAATATAATGCTCACCCTGACACTGGAAGGTGCATAACGGGACTACAGGCTGGGATTGTCAAAGGGATGTGAGAAGTGAGTGTCTGTTCACTAGGGTTTGGCATCTGACTCCTTTAAGACCCTCTGGAAATCCCAGCCAAAGCCAGCTGATGACCCCCCATTTCTGCGCTGTGTTCAGTGATTTATGACGTAAGGGCACTCCCACCATCCATCTCAGGTGTTACTCAGAGAGTCACAGCCCCTTTAGCCCCGGTCAGACACCATCTTTTTCATCTCATGAGTGGTAAGATAAGCTCGGAAAAGATTTTGGTGGTGAGGCAAGTGATGAAATTCTGCTGTGTTTGATTTCATCAGGCTGGAGTTGTTCTGATGCCTGACATTGTATTTAATTGCCACATACTCTTAGATGAGCATCTTCTGGGGAGGGAGCAAGCACAGATAGCAGACCCTAACTCTAGGAATAATTCATTTGCCATCAGACTTCCCTTGTCCTTGGGAATTAATCAAACTTCTGGGAAATAGTTGTTCTCACTTCTCTAATAAATACAGTTTAAATGATTTGCCATCAGTTTAAATGATTTGCCATCTAACAGTTACGGTCTGGGCGGCTCCTAGGCCATTAACTAATTTGAAATGCTACATTCATAACTCATCTGACTGCCGTGCTTGGGACTGCAAAATACGTAGAGCCGCCCCTGTCTGTGGCTCTACCTCTGCCTGATATTGGTGGGGGTGAGAGCTTATGAAAAGTGCTGCAGGCCACCCTCCCATGCTGTAGAATGGGTTACTATGGAAAGGTCACTCGGAGAATGAAGGAGTAAATATCTCTGGCTGTGTCTACCACTCAGGGGCGGCTCCAGGCACCAGCACACCAAGCATGTGCTTGGGACAGCAAGCCATGGGGGGTGCTCTGCCGGCGCCACGAGGGCGGCAGGCAGGTTGCCTTCGGCGGCATGCCTGCGGAGGGTCCGCTGGTCCTGTGGCTTCGGCGGACCTCTCGCAGGTGTGCCGTCAAATCCTTGCGACCGGGGACCTCCCGCAGGCAAGCCGCCGAAGGCAGCCTGCCTGCCGTGCTTGGGGCAGCAAAATACCTAGAGCCACCCCTGCTATCACTAACCGTAATGCACCACAATAGGAGTATCTGGTGAAGCAGTGGGCTCCAAGAGTTCATCCCCTCCTGGGAAATAAAGAGAGAAGCTATTTTCTGAGCATTGCAATTTGTCCATCTGAACCTGGGGCAGACTTGGCTACTCTGGCTTCACCCTGCTCTTACTCCTGCAGCAGGCCAGGACGAAATCACCCAGACTCTGAATCTCCTGCACTGGAGCAGTTTGTGCTGTCCAAGCACATGGGTTTCCGTGGTTTGTGAATAAAATTCAGTGTGACAAAGAGCTCCCAGTGGCCTCAGACCAGCCTTGTGTAATAGACTCTCCCCCTGGGCAGACAAAGATCTCACATCCAAAACGTTTCTCCTCCTGGTTCCCTTTTTGTCACTATGTGTCTGTCTCTCTAACCGGGCCAGAATGTTCCCTCTTCGCACCTCTGAGCAATGCAAACAGGAGAGCACAAAAGGGGGAAAGACCCTCAATGGAGAGGAAGAGACTACATACAAATCGTTGGGCTGACCAAATTACAGCCCCAACAGCCTGAAACATAACAAACATTATTTTTCTATTCTCCAGGATGCACTAGCTGAGCCCAGCTGAGCAGCATGGGTCGGGCGGGGGGTGGGAGGGGGGAGAATCAGCTGTGGGCCTGATCCCATCTGCATCAAACCATCTTTGTTACATGCAACAAAGAGAAGAAGAAAGGACTTTTGTCCTTTATTGCAAGACCAAGCAACCTGCATCTGACTGGCCGGAGCAACAATTAACCGGATGGGATTCGTCTGTTGTTTGGCACTTGAGATCACGCCGCAGCAGTCACTCCACAGTGTTGAAATAATGGGCGGTGCCTTGTTTTTGTTATGACTCAGTCTCGCTTTGGCTTTGTCTGTGCCAGACCTCACAGCCGAGAAGAGCAGGCTAGCAGGGTTAGATCTTGCTGAGAGATGGCTATGGAATAAAGATAGAGAAAGAGCGTGAAAAAAATTGCAGTGACAGGCTGGAGTGGGGACTGAGGTCTCTTTCCAGGGCACTTGGAAAATACAAAGAGCCTGGGGGCTCTGCACTGGACACTTACCAGCACCTTTCTGAGACTCCCATGCCCACTGTAGAAATTCCCTTCCTGCAAATCAACCACAGAGGCCCTCTATGCCAAGTTTCAGCTTGGAGCGAGGTTTATGGCTGAGCTTTCTCACTCTGAAAACAGAGCATAACATTCGAATAGAAATACAAAAGCTTTAACCGTAGCCATGTGAACATTGTGCCACAAGAGCAAAAACTTCCTACGCATACAACAGGGGAAGAATGCATTTCATTCAGGATTTCAAAGGCTCCTGTCGGAGTGAGGCATGCTACCGTACACCCTTTCCTGATGCTAATCCTAGTCTGCTGGAGATCAAGTCATTTTTGTGTGAGTATTTTTCCTTGGCTACAGAAAAAAGATACTTAACCACAACAAACCCATTGCCAGCATATGTCAATCTTAGCTACTTGGGTCTATATTATATGCGCCAGCTACCAATTTCTGACAGTCATTTACTTTTTACTGCAGAGGTACCTCACACATTGACATAGAACTCTTGGCAATCAGGGCTTCTTGGCATTCTTTGGGAAGCAAGCATATGCAGTACTCCAAGACATGAAAGCAACTTAATTAGATTTAGAGCTAGAAGGCACTTACGGTTCCTTGTTAAATCTTCTCTTGCAACACTTGCTTGGGAGTGCAAAGAAATTCTCCTTCCAAAGGAATTATTTTGTTAGCTTGAAGAGGAGGCAAATGCAATATGTAGGAATTAAACTTATTTGATTACCCCAAAAAAACCAACAACACCCAAGTATCTGATCATTCTAACTTTGTGAAACAATGACGTGTGGAGTGGAGACAAATCCTTCATATTAAGGCAGAATGGAAAGGAAGGCAGCTTGTGTTTTTAGTTAGTAAAAACCTGAAATATGCTTTTTGCTTTGAACCCAAACCTGCAGGCAGGGCTGGTGCAACAACTAGGTGAACTAGGTGGCTGCCTAGGGCGCCTACTGGTTGAGGGCACCTAAAAGCCCACTCAGGAGAGGAGGTGGAGTGGAAGTGAGCTGGCATGGGAGGGCCACCCGCAGTAACGGGGGGCACACAGGGGAACCGCTCCCCACCCCAGATCACCTCCACTCTGCCTCCTCCGCTGAGCACACAGCCCCCGCTCTAATCCTCCTCCAATCGGCACCGCAAGCGAGGAGGCAGAGGTGAGCTGGGGTGGGCTCCCCGGGTGGGGTTAGCTGCCGTGGGGGGGGGCTCCCCGGGTGGGTGGGGTTAGCTGCGGTGGGTGGGGTAGCTGCTGCGGGGGGGCCTCCCTGGGCCGGGGGGGGGTGGCAGGCAGGGTTAGCTGCTGCAGTGGGCGGGGTTAGCTGCCACGGGGGGGGGGGGGCAGGGAGCAGGGGTCAGAGTTAGCTGGGGGGAGTGCAAAGTGGAAGTTTCGCCTAGGGCACGAAACGTCCCTGCACCAGCCCTGCCTGCAGGTGTTTCACAAACAGTGGGGAAGGAGCAATTGCAGTTATGTCGTTTCATGTAGTGCTAGTGAAAAGGACACATTTAGTAGCGCTGAAGATTCCTGTTTATTATTGTTACTATTTATTATTTCTATTGTGGTAGCACCTGTGGGCCCCAGACAGGGATCAGAGCACTAAAGACTGTATCCGCCACAGAGACCCACCATCTAGGATTTAGACTGCACCACAGGAAATGGAGACACATGGAGAAGGACAAGGTAACAGCAGGAAGTCACTGGCCTGCAATCACAAGTGGCTACCAGCTAATCAGTATTTATTGCCCAAGTGAACACAACATGGAGACTTCTCCCCACTTCAACATGAAAAGGGAATCAGTGCCCTGGGTCTCTCTGCTGGGATAGCCAGTTACAGAGGTCATGCTGCTCTTGTGACATATAGCTAGCTGCAAAGAAACAGACTGAACCCCCCAACTCATTTCAAGTTTGCCAACCAGCCAGCACTTGGTATTAGTTTTTGGTCTTTATCTGCCTGAATTAGAACTGGGGACCCAGAGGTGAGAGGGGCTAAAACAATTACTAGTCCCTGTCTGCCCCACATTCCATTTTCATGCATGGCTCAGCGCTGAGGCAGGACTTCAGTCCTTGCTAGTGCTTCTAGCCCCAACCTAATACTCAGTAATTAACTTTCAAATTTAAGTATCTTGGCTTACTGAAAAATCTTTTTAAAAATACTAAACTGATACAAGACTCTACATGAAAGACGTCCAAAATTGCATCCCTTCTAGCAGAAATATATTTTACTCTGATTTGCTATTGCTATAAATAGCAAATTTTCACTCTTGCAATGTCAGTTGATTTGCATGGAAAAGTTAAGAGAAGTAGAAAAGGAGAGTAAGTTAATGTAGCTAAAGGAGCCACGGGCACTAAGGAGGGACTTTGCAAGGTGCAAAAGAAAAGAGCAATACTAGTAGTAGGCTTGCCATAGATGATGAATATGGTATCAAGGATGGTTCTAAAGTAAACGACTTACTGAAGCGCAGTTCAAATTAGTCTTTAACATTCAAATAAACAAAAATAGTGAAAAAAAACAGATACGATCACCAAGTAACAAAACCTTGTATAATAAATATAATACTTTGCAAACAAAGAGTATTTGTCACTCATAATGATTTTCACCCATGCCTCTCAAAGCATTTTACAAACATTAATTAACAGACAGAGGATAGCTTGGAGGCAAGTAGTATCATTTGTCTGATCCTGCTAAGAAGCAGGTTATTATTATTATACACTTTTCACAGATGGATAAACTGAGGCACTTGATGTTAGTCAATATTTTTATTAATGATCTAGAAAAGGGGATAAAGAATGTGCTAATTCAATTTACATGTGAAACTAACTTGGGAGGAGCCAAACTAGAAGGACAGAAAGGAACTACAAATTGATGTAGAGATGTTAGAAATACAAGTAGGAAATAACAAGAAAAATTAAATCTGAAACTGGAAGCTACTGTAATATATACATGATGCATGCATGGTATGTGCATGCGGAATATTACCATAAAAATATCAAATAGCAGGGAGTAACTTGCAAAGCAACAATGCCAAAAACAATGAAGAGCTGACATCAGACAGCAAATTAGGTCCTCAACTTCACGGGACCATCTCAAGTGTGTAAAGCTAAACATCATCATGAGCCTTTGCAGGATCATCATGAGCCTTTGCCTAAATATTTGTTTTATTACATGCATTTGCAATGGATGGCAGTGGTTAATCACAGGACTAGCCTGGCTTTCATCTCTTTTGGATGGGCTCATGTATTTTTATAGTTGCTTAGGCAACAACACTTCACTTAAGTTCCTTATGAAGGATACTTACAGCAGTGCTTAAATACATCCTCCAGCTCAGTGTCTGAGATGCAAGTCCACAGGCTTCCCTGTACTTACTTGGCGTTGGGAGCTACCATTGTCCTTAGTGGTGGCAGCATTCTCATAGCTCAGTCAGCTCAGGTGACTGTAAATATCACAGACCCATAACAATGGCAATGGAAGCAAAGCAAACCACACAAAGCCTATGGTGGTTGGAAGCTGCTTCTATTGAGAAACTAACATCAGCCTTGCTGCCCTGAAGGTACAGTCACTGTTTGTCCTGCAGAACACAGACAGACTCTGTACAGCTTAATTTATTGCTCAGAGCCCATTGCATTCTAGTTTATTTTCCTTAAGTTTCTTTCTTGGCTTCCCTCATGCTCCCTCTTCCATCTCAGGCTACCTGCCATGAAGCAGCTTCCCTCAGTGGTGACAGTGTTCCCAATCAGACACATTCCCAACCAGACTGGTCAGGCCTTCTCTCTTTGTGTCCCAGCTGCTGACACTGCTTGTTGAGCAGACCTGCCTCATCTACAGAGGGTGGAATGGACTTCCAGGATGCACAGCCCAGACAAATGGAGCAGCAAGAGGATTTGTTATTGTAGTACAATTTGAGTGATAAAATTTCCTACTCAGTTCTTTAAAAATCGACGGGAGCTAGCCATTCCTTCCAACACCTGCACATACTGGATAGCCCAGAACTTCAGCAAGACTCTCTTTTGAAAATGACAGAAGAAAAAATGTAAAAGTTGCTTCTGAGAAGTAGCTGCATCTAAGTATTTAGAGCTGGTAAACCAATGTCAGGACTCCTGGGTTCCATTCCCAGATCTGCCAATGACTCGTGTGGCCTTGAGCAATTTTTACTTTGTCTGCAACTGAAAGATAATATCAGCCTCCAAGAGGCATTGTGATCAAAGCATTTTCCTGTCCTCCCATGAAAGGTGAAAGATATTATTATCCTTTAAAAATATTAGAGTCAAATTGTTAGCTTTGCGATATAAGAGTTAGGGATGACAGAATCTATTTATTTAAGAACCCTTCAGTTGGCAATGGTATTGCTAATTCATTTTTCTCTTTTAATAATCCCTACATCTCTTGTATATTTATTGGAGTAATTAATTACAACAGACTGAATTACCAACCAAGTGGAAGGGGAAATGGAACCAATGAGCAGCAGTTCTTGGCCACTGACTATGGCATGTAAGTGGCAGCATGCTTTCTCGGCTAGCTCTACCGTTCAGAAGTAGCTACATTGCATAGTAGCTGATGTTTAGCCTGCCTAAAAATGGTCCTGAGTTCTGCTGCTCCTGATTTCAGGCTCTTGAATCAGATTTCCAAGACTCCGCTTCCCATTCGTAGTAATTCCCACCATACATCCAAGCAACACACATCTTTTTTCAAAAATGCCTAACTCGTGACTTCCATCCTTCAGAAAGGATGCAGTACAATGGAGAGTGGCATTTTCCTCATTTACTAGGCCCCTCCCAATGGAAGATTTGCATCCTGCTAATGCCAAGAAAAACAATATTTCACAAAATTTCCGGATTTTGTTTTACTTTTGTTGTGTGTGTGTGTGTCCTTGGCACACTCGTCAGTTCAAAGTGTAGAATTAGCTGAAAATGAGTTACAGCTGAGCACACAGTGCACCAGAATGCTGCCATTTATTTAAGACCCTTTCTGTACATGTCCCTTACCCAAAATGCAAAACATAACAAAAGTTGGCAAGAGCAAGAAGACTCTGCTGCTTGTTTTTACAAATGCTTTAATAAAACTATCTAGGCACACATTTGCCATTTTTACTTAATATTTGTGCCTTTTTCACCTGCCTTGGCAGAAGAGCTGCCAAACATGGAAGTAAATCAAAGGTCAGGGAGGAGGATAGGTTTGATATTGTGCCTCTGCTGTCCCGCTACCCCATAATAGCACACACTGCACAGTCTCAGGTTCAGAATTCTGTTTCCCATCATAACCTCAGGAATATGCTCTGCCTGCCCACTGGATCTCAGCCTCAGAAAGACATAGCAATGGCATTCCATGGCCAGTAAATGATTGTATCTAGTGCCAGGCCACAGCCTGGTTTCTGGGAGCACTTTACCTGAGGCACCCTAGACCTGCCAGGACTTTGATTGTATCACAAACCTGAAAGTCATCAAAAGCAAAGTTTGTACAGCACTTTGAAGATAGTAAGTATTGTTACTTATTTCTTGAGCCCTTTAACTGAGCTATGCATTAATACGGTTACAACTTAATGCGAGAAATATGCCTGCATGAGGACAATTCTCTTTCCTTTAAACACAAATCAATGACAATGCAAAACTTCCAGTGGGAAGAAAGCAGCATTAAATACCAGAGAGGTCACACTTTTACTGAAAATTCTTTTGTTAGCCTTGACGGCTGTGATACAATATCAGTATTAGCAGGCGTGTTCTGTGTAAGACATGGCCGGTAATTGTCCGACTCTATTCAGCACTGGTGAGGCCTCAGCTGGAGTCCTGTGTCCTGTGTGGGCACCCCACTTTAAAAAAGTGGTGGACAGATTGGAGAGGGAGTCTAGAGAAGAGCAGCAAAAATGAACAAAGGTTTAGAAAGCCTGACCTATGAGGAAAGGTTAAAAAACTGGGCATGTCTAGTTGTGAGAAATGAAGACTGAGGAGGGCAGGACCGGTACTAGGGGTTTGAGTGCCCTAGGCAGACGGCAATTTCGCCGCCCCGCGCACTGGTCCTGCGGCTCCGCTGGAGCTGCCGCAGTGGTGCCTGCGAGGGTCCGGTGTTCCGTGGCTCCGGTGGAGCTGCTGCAGTCATGCCTGCGGGCGGTCCGGTGCTCCGCGGCTCCGGTGGAGCTGCCGCAGTGGTGCCTGCGGGAGGTCCACCAGAGCCGCGCGAGCAGCCGACCGTATGCACGCACAACTGTGGCAGCTCCACTGGAGCCGCCTGCCGCCCCCTCCGGCAAAACGACGCCCACCATTTATTCTGGCGCCCTAGGCGATTGCCTAGGCTGCCTAAATGGTAGCGCTGGCCCTGGAGGAGGGGACCAGATAATAGTCCTCAACTATGTTAAGGGCTGTTACAAAGAAGATGGTAATACTTGTTCTCCATGTCCACTGAGGATAGGACAAGGAGAAAGGGACTTATCTGCAGCAAGAGAAAGCTAGGTTCGATATTAGGAAAAACTCTCTAACTCTAGGGGGAGTTCAGCTCTGGAACAGGCTTCCAAGGGAGGTTGTAGAATCGCTGTCACTGGAGGCTTTTAAGAGCAGACTGGACAAATGCCTGTCAGGGATACCCTAGGTTTACATGTCCTGCCTCAGCACAGGAGGCTGGACTAGATGATTTCTCAAGGGCCCTTCCAGCCGGAGAGTTCTAGGATTCTATTGTACTGGGTCAGTGCGAGTACCTTTAATGTGTCTAGTGTGGGATATGCGATATTGTACCATGACATGGCCAGACAAGCACTTAGCTCGCTGGCAAGCACTACAAAATAACGACAACAGCACATGGAAATAATCATTTCAGTAAGTGTCTCAGACTGGGTTTTTGATGCTCTGCCTCATAGAAAATACAGTCATGTGACTTGGCCTGGGCGGGAGAGACCTGGCTACGTGAACTAATGTTTAGAGAGTTTTTGTTTCTTCCCTTTGACTTGATCCTTTTACATCTAACTAGAGAAGTTATTTTACCTCTTCTAAAGGACTTGTCATGAATCAGTTACTGCTGCTAACACTGGCTGTGAGTAGCCTGCAGGCTTCTTGGGATCCCTTCAGAGAAATTTCCACCAAGTTCACACAGAAACATGATAAAACTTTTCATTATGAGTTGCACTAATTCCTCACTTCACCAGCCCATCCCCAGGTCCTCCCTTATACACCCTAGCCCCTGCAGTATGGCTATCTGTTTCACACACAGATACATTCTTGTTACAGAGAGAAATATACACATGATGTCTTTAAAATGCCCACCAGGAAAGCACATTCTCTGCTTCTGTTCATCTCTGGCAAAAAATTAATGCTTTTCCCCTACCCACAAACCAACTTCTCCTCGTGATCCACCAGTAAAGTCATACCGTCAAACAGATGATCTCAGCATTATTTGTGTGATGTGATTATGAGTGATGTGGAGAAAGTAGATAAGGAAAAGTTATTTACTTATTCCCATAATACAAGAACTAGGGGTCACCAAATGAAATTAATAGGCAGCAGGTTTAAAACAAATAAAAGGAAGTTCTTCTTCACAGAGCGCACAGTCAACCTGTGGAACTCCTTGCCTGAGGACTGAGAAGGCTAGGACTTAACAGCATTTAAAAGAGAACTAGATAAATTCATGGAGGTTAAGTCCATTAACGGCTATTAGCCAGGATGGGTAAGGAATGGTGTCCCTAGACTCTGTTTGTCAAAGGGTGGAGATGGATGGCAGGAGAGAGATCACTTGATCATTGCCTGTTGGGTTCACTCCCTCTGGGGCACCTGGCATTGGCCACTGTCGGTAGACAGGATACTGGGCTGGATGGACCTTTGGTCTGACCCAGTACAGCCGTTCTTATGTTTATTTCCATGGCAACCAAATGTGATGTCACTAGCAGATGATAATGATGCATTGACTTCAGGCTCCAGGGGAGGGAAAAGCTCCTATTCAAAACACAAACATGTCTGATAACAGCAGGAGATAGAGAAGACAAGATCAGAGGTGCATTCTGGGGTAAATTTCTCTCTGGCCAAGTTTTCCCCAATGTGACTGTACCATTATAAAGGGTAAGGGGAGAATTAATTTTACAACCTTAATAACACATTCATATTAACCTTTTGCATTAAATTATTTGTCTCATTCTGCAGGAGCAAATTCACAATGTTATTAATTGTTATTAATATTTATTAGGTACCAACTGTGTAATCAATACAAAAAGGCTCTGCTCCAAGGACTTTAAATCTAAATTAATGACACATTATTTTCTTGACCTGGAGAGGCACAGATACAGTGGGTCTGATTCTCCATTGCCCTGTATCCTGAATTATCATTTACACCTGTTCTCCCAAACTAAACCTCTCCATTCATTCAGGCAGGTGTTGTGTTTGACACCCGCTTTGGACGCACTGTGTACGTGACACAAGATGGCATGCAGTTGGGCATCAGGCCATTTGCGGCTTGCTACAAAGGTCCCTTTGTGCCTTTGTTTGGAGGCCCTTTCAGATATCTGCAATTGGGACATGTATAAGATTCCATTAATGGGATGCATACAAGTATCTGCAGCTAGAGAGGATCTGATGTTCTACAAGAAAAATTATTCTGACACCTGGACATTTTTATAAGCACCTTAAATGGGCCTTCCAGTCACCTTAGAATGCCATACTTAGATTAGACAGACAGATCAGATCAAAACAGAAAGGAAAGGCAAACCCATTCTGATCAACTAATGAGCCCATCCTGGACCTGATTATTTTCTGAAGGTTAGGGTAACATTTTTGCTGCTGTTGCTTTGGCACCTTCTGCTTCTGGCGGTGAGCAGAGGTGCAGAAAAAGAGAAAAAAACCCTCTCTCTTACCTGTGGTTTCTGTTGGGCCAAAAATTCCTTAAAGAAGCCAGTTTCAGAAAGACTTTCAGCCCAGATTTACAAACCCAAGAGCTTTGAAGAATTTGCATAAAGCTTGGTTAAGCATCTGACTGTCTGAGTGTTTTGACTTCCAAACCATTCGAAGGTTGGACTTGCCCCTTAGGACTAGAGGCAAGCTCTGGGAAGAGTGAACCACTCACATGGTTATTACTTATGCAGCACTACAGATGTGTAAGATGTTTTGCAGACACACAGAAAATTATAAGAACCTGACCTGAGGACTTTACAAACCACAATAGCCACAACACAAGAAAATAATATAAAAGGGTGTGTACATGGGTAAGTATGACAATGATACCACAGTTAGAGATCAAGAGTTATTCTCATTGCTACTTACGCATCTCGCCAGCTCCTTTGAACATCTGGGGACATGGTTCAGAATGAAGGGCAGGAACTGGGGGTGAGCAGCGCAAAACAGGTAGGTCATCAGCACCAGGAGGCTATGATTATGATTGCACCTAGAGGCACCAACTGAGGCCAGGTCTCTGTTGTGCAAGGCACTGTACAAGTATACAGTAAGTAAGAGTGAGTCCCTATACTACAAAATAGGGATTAGTGCTTTTGGGGGATCAACATGATCCACCTTGCAGGGGTCTGATTCCCAGAGGGCTTTTTTGAAAGTCAGACCTTTTAAGTATATCTACTTGGATATTCAAAGTCACTAGTCAGTTTTGAACTCTTGGCCCTAGTTTGCAGTGGCCTGCATGCAACTCAGCACCAGTATTTGCAGCACTGTAACTGAGATCAGCATCTGGGTCAAGGTGCTTGCTCCCAAATTAGTTTGAAAGTTTCACACATACAAGCCCAGTGTTCAGCACGTACACAGACATTAATAACTATGGGGACAGAGGAGATGCTGCTGTGGAGACTAGAGTGTAGATTGCAGCACAACAAGTAGATTTTGCAGCCTGTCTTTTCCATGACATTTTGTTAAATATATTGTGGCTTCATCATCACTTACAGTTGATTTTGGCAAACACATCATATCACAGTTCTCAAGCTGTTTGTCCCTCGGTAAATCCATGCACCACTCCAGCATATTCCAAGCCATGCATGTTTGGAACAGAAAATAAATGAAACGAGACACACTGTGCATAATTGGTAGCAGTTTCCTGCCACTCCCGACTAATAGAGACAAAAAACTCAATTGCTGTTGGCAAAAGGCCCATCCGAGGTAGAGATTGTATAACCCACCCTTAGGAGACAGAGGAAAGGGATGGGTTTTTTTCATACAAATAGAAACAGCCTTTGATTGTGTTTTTAGAAGATCTATGCAAAGCAGGAAGAAGGCACCAGATTCACCACTGTATGACTCCACTGCCAACTGGAGTAAATGCACTGGTAAATCCAGCTGTTTTTCCCTGCTCTGCACAGGTTTCATTGATTTCATTGGGGTTACACTGGTGTAAATCTGGAGTAATGCAGTGGTGGATTAGGCCCAAGTAAAGTAAAATGAGGGTGATGGAGGAGGAGGAAGTGTTGAGTTGGAAGGATGGTACTTCATGGAATGGTCCAGGCATTTACTCTTATCTGTAAGAAATCATCTGACTTTATATTATGATGCATAGTCAGACAGTGTCATGGCACATTGATCACACAATCATGCTTGCTTATGGACCAGCCACTTGTCTCTTTGTTATAAATTTATCTTATTGAAGGGCAGTGATCTGAACGCCAAGTGGCAAATCGGGGCTGCCTCCTCTTGTTCCTTGCCCTGAAAAGGTACAGGTTTAATTCATTCAACAAATTACCTTAAATTCCTCCCTCAAAATCCTTCTCATCAAAGTGTCCCATCCTAGAGATACCCTCTCCTGACTCTTAGGGTCATGTGCCAAAAACACACAGTATCTTATTTTGAGACTATGCATAATTCTCTAGCATTAGTTTCTACAACTATCTTCCCTGAGCTATCAATTCAGGGGCATATTGCTAACAGCCCATGAACCAGGTACAATAATGCATGGGCACTTTGTACCACTGTGTTCATCTATGACTCCTCTTTTGGTACTGAGCTAAATAGGTCATGGGGCACATCTGAAATAATACAAAATGGCAATCTATGATTTTTCTCTGCCATTAATACTGCATATCACCAACTGCTTGCTGCTGTGACCAGAGGCTGCGGAGCACTATTTAAAGGTGGAGAGCATAGATTGGCTTCCTGCACATACCCTCTAACCCTCTTCTCTCAGGTGCCCACCACCACCACCAGCCTAACCACCATGGCCCATGACGCCCAATACCCCACACACACTTCCAAATCTGCATTGTGACCTGGTGCATGGGGTCACAGCACCACTCAGGTTTGGCCCAGCCAAAAAAGTAGTTGGGCCATGGCCCAGGTGCCTCACCCCACCCCCCTAGCTCTTCAGTCTATGCCTGTAACTGCTCCTTTTATGCTGCCATACAGTATAGAAGATATTATATAAGATCCTACTGTGCTTGTGGATGTGCAATTGTTGTCTCTCTCCAATTGGCACCCAGCAATCCTGAATCCTTCATCCCTACTGCTAAGCAGCATTTATTACAGCATTTCCTACAGTCTGTTACTCCTGTTTGTGACCCAATATGGCCCATGCAAGTTGTGCCAAAGAGCAGTTGTTCCAGTCATGTCAAGCTGACTGTTGACTGGAGTAGAACGTTGACAAACATGCTTCGGAACTGTCCGACTGTGAACGTGACTAATGGGCAGGGCATGTACGTACGTGTTATTGTATCAGTGTATCATGCCATCTTCACTGGAGACCCATGTGAATTGAATTAAGTCCTACTGGTTAGGCTGCTGGTGGTGGTGGGTGCCTAAGAGGAGAAGGAGAGGGTTAGAGGGTGTGTGCAGGGCACCAGGTCCTTCCTGAACAGTTCACCTAGCACAGTTTTCACTAGAAAATGTCTGTGAGCAGCTGACAGAACTAGAAGAACCTCCCAGTGACTTCCCATCAGGAGAGCAACTGGACCCCACTCCAGCATGCAGTGTTATGATGGAAAAGAGGAGAGTAAGAAACGAGCTAATTTGCTCATGCACATGATGGCCTTAGAAGGTAATGTTCATTTCCAGGATCTACCTCTCATTAGCTGGCTTGCAAAGCACCCTGCTTATCTCTGACAGATCCCTACGTTGCTCAAATCTCTATTAACTATTTTAAGGGGCATCTGTGCCCCAGTTCAGGAAGCAGCAGGAGCCGACCGAGCAGGCAGAGGTGTAAGAGCAGGCTGTTTAAAGACAGCCAGGTAGACTGTTAGGTTGTAGCTTTCCCGCATTTTAACTGTCATGCCACAGTGACAATAGTCAGAGTTGAACTGCTGCAGAATGGAGAACAGTTCTGTAGTTACAAGAATGGTATAAAGTTTTATAAAATCTTCAATGAAAGTGGCTTGTTAGAATTTACAGTAATTTAAGGTGCTTATTATTCTTCCAAGCATGGAACTCATAAATATTACTCAGTGTTATTTGTCATTGGCTGCTCTGTCTTGCATAGGGTAAAATTAGATACTTATCTCTATATTGTTAATGTATTAAACATTAGGATTTATGGGTTTTGAGAACTCACTTGCTCGGAGAACATTAACTTCCTTGATGAAAGATCTTAATGCAAATACTAGGAGTGTCAGTGTGCACTGTAACACAATTATGGGTTCTGAAGTGTGAAGAAGCCCCAGGCACATGGGTAGGCAGTTTCCTTACCACTTCATGGCATTGCAGGTTTTCTGCACCATATTTCTGTCTGTCCCCCTGTAGTGGTCATCTTGCTTCTCTCCACTAGAGCCATCAGGTGAGGAGGAGACCTGCACATATCTAAGTGTAATTATTACTTGGATCATCCATGGCAAACAGTGCCATCAACTTGACTCTTTCCCTTGATGTCCCCCAGGAAACCAAGTTGAAGGCATTGCCTCTGAGATACAGGGAATCACATATGAACCTCTAGGTATGGAGATGGGCTTGTTTCACAGCTTCATTGATTTTTTTGGTACTAAAAGGCTGTTGAAAATAACAAGGCACATGCATGATCTTTGAACAACTCTTAAATGAGCCTATGTTCCCATTGTACAGTAGAAATACACCATCTTATGGAAAGTACATCGTAGTGTCTCTAGACAAAGCTGCATACCATATTATCCAGTCAGCGCAGAAGACTGGACTCCAAGTTCTGAACTATGCAGTACACATAAACCTCCCATTTATTTCTCTCTAGCTGCATCTTTTCTAAACCAACCCGTGTGATACTCCATTAAGAAACATTGACAGCTCCTTCTCTACATTGCCATTCTGCCATTCAACAGGAACAAAAATGTTCTCAGTGGAGCTTTTGAACAACGTTTTGTTTTCAACAACATCTGTTATTGTTCTTAGAACGTGAACTGCTTCCACTCCTGGTGCCAGAGTGTTTGAATATAGGATTGGTTCCCCCATGTCTTATGTAAAAAAAAGAATCAGGCCACGTTTGCGTTTTGAAGAAGACATTTTTCTGTCTTGTGGTTTCAATTTCCAAAGAACTCACTGGTAAGTTATTCATCGATGATGTCTATGACAGAGATGAATGATGCTGTCTTTCTTTGAGCTTTATCATGCTAGTGGGTGCCATAGGAAATGCTGTAGTTCTCTCTCCCTTTTTTTCCCACTCATATTATTTTGCAGTGAGTCAGACATTCACTTTGCAGTTGGAAAATGGCCCATTCATAATCCATTTTTCTAGCGCATCTTCTAACACTAGATACAGACAAACCAACAGAGACACCACCCACTCTGTATTTGAAAGGATGACCTTTGTTTTGTGCCTAATGTCTTGCGACCTGTATTGAATAAGGATCTCTAATAACCATTTAAAAATACGGGTCAAATTCCCCACTTACATAACATCGTGGAAGGCAATGGCTTTTCACCAGCAGGGTGTTTAGCCCTGGATTTTCAAACACTCATTATTGGGAAGATAAGGTAACATGACAACTTTATGGAATGAATTATATGTCTGGTAGGAGAAGTGACTTGCCTCGCATTTTCTATAGCGCCCTTTGCTTCCCTCAGACAGTGATGGTCACTCTACATACACATTTCTGTTCATGTTCTTGTACCATGCCCATGGTACCACCTGTGGTGTCATAGCATCTTGCCATGCTCTGCTCTGGGCTTTTCACAGTTTGGGACTGAGACAGACTTCACAAGCCAGGGCAGCCACATGATGGTAAATTCCTTTTTATGACTTTGTTGTGCTTAATGGACATTATATGACTCCTTTACAGAGATGCTGCTCTCCAACTCAGGCAGCATAAGAAAAGAGTAAAGCACAGAGGGGACTAATGTGTGACTATGGAGTTCATAGGCCCACTCTTCATTTGTGTCATGTTCTAGGCTAATTTTAGGCAGCAGAAAATATACGTTTCCTGGATAAAGCCAGAAGTGTAAAGAACAGATCTGGTTCAGCTCACATGCTCTCACAGCAGGTGGCCATTACAGAAAGTTAGAATGCACTCCCACACCAAGGAAGCCTGTTGCCTAAGGACTACGACTTTCAGCATGCCACAGTCAGAGCCAGCTGTTCACTTTTTTCACCTCAACTTGAGAGAAACTCAGAGAGGATCATTTTAGATTCCATTTGGAACATCACAGTAACTCTCCACCCTGGTGGAACTTCTCTCTCCACGGATGTGCTGACCCATCATGCAGGAACCACATGGATTCTTGGGATGCCCTTTCTCAGCTGTCTGGTGCTGATGAGCCTGACCTCCCCAAAGCAGTTGCCTGTCTGCACATTTTCTGCAGCTGGGGCCAATTCATGAGCCTAAGAGGTGAGTCAGTTTCAGAGTCTAGATCTTAAAATAGGAAGATGAAACTAATAAACCACATAGCACGATTGCAACCTATAGCAAAGGAAAGCTCCATCACAGGCATCCCCAACACGGTGGCTGGGGCGTCTAAGTGCACCCGCATACTGACCAGTGGATGAGCAGCCCCTGAAATGCTGCTGAAATTCGGTGACATTTCGGTGGTGACGCCTCTGAATAATGCCGCTTGTCTGCGGCATTTTGGCGGATGCTTTTCCGCCGCCATGGTCCTCTGTGGCTCGTCGTCTGGCGCCCACCAGATGAAAAAGATTGGGGACCACTGCTCTATCAGGTCTCACCAGGCCATCTCCTTAGGCTGTGTCAGGTTCCCCGCCCACACAGAGGACATTTTTTTTGCCTTACCTTGTCCAGAGTAGATTTAAATGTTGAGGGTCTCTGCCCCTTCCCTGGGAGTCTGTTCCACAGCCCAGTAGAGGTCACTGCCAGCCTAAGCTTCCTGTAAGTCATTTCTCCCACTATTCCGCCTTATCCCATCCTTCCCCTTCACATATCTGTAGATTGTTGCCATCTCCTCCTGAGTTCAGCTAACTTCTCCCACTTCTCTAATTTCGCTCGCACCACTTGTATTATTTTTCTGTCCCCGCTAATGTTTGCAACTCTCCATTTTAACACAATTAATGAATCTCATAATCTTGCTGTTTATTCCCATTCCCAGATCATTAATGAAAACTAATTAAAATAATGAGACTAGACCTAACTGATTCTGGGGAGCCCCCTGGACATCTCTCTTTAATATGATACGTGGCTGTTTAGCATTGCCCTGTTTAACCACCCAACAGCTAATTTTCAGTCCACAGGACTGTGTTCCTATCCCTGCCCATTTGCATGTATTATTCAGTACAGGTCCAATGAGACATTGAAGCCAATGACTTATTCCAATCTAAATATTTAACAGTTCCTTCAGTCCCACCATCTACTAGGTTAGTAATACTATCAAAAACAGCCATGCGGTTTGTCAGTCAAGATAACCTCAGGACTCCATCTGCCTACCCCCATGCCCAGAACTACCAATACAAAACCATAGGGCATCATCACTTAGCAGTGTAATCATGAAGAAAAGTTGTGTTGTCTCCTTTTAACATAAATGGACTACAGCTACACAAACTTGAGTGTGTGACAGAATAGCCAGCTGCATTCCACGAGTGTGCACTGAAAAGCCATGGTCACGAGTGCTCAGATACTATGGTAATGAGCACAGTATAAAATATTTGATAGGCATCTCTCTTTCCGCCTACCTGGAGTTAACCACTGAAATATAATTTTGGTGAAGTTGAGCAGCTTATATAAGTTAATTAAACCTGTCCCAAAGAGTGGCTTACCATCGGTATGTCTGACATTCAACATTGGTGAGGTCTCATCTGAAGTACTGTGTCCAGTTTGGGGCCCCACACTGAAAGAAGAATGTGGAAAAAATTGGAAAGAGTCCAGCAGAGAGCAAAAAAAAATGATTAGGGGGCTGGAGCACATGACTTATGAGGAGAGGCTGAGGGAACTGGGATTGTTTAGTCTGCAGAAGAGAAGAATAAGGGGGGATTTGATAGCTGCTTTCAACTACCTGAAAGGGGATTCCAAAGAGGATAGATCTAGACTGTTCTCAGTGGTTCCTGATGACAGAACAAGGAGTAATGGTCTCAAGTTGCAGTGGGGGAGGTTTAGGTTGGATATTAGGAAAAACTTTTTCACTAGGAGGGTGGCGAAGCACTGGAATGGGTTACCTAGGGAGGTGGTGGAATCTCCTTCCTTAGAGGTTTTTAAGGTCAGGCTTGACAAAGCCCTGGCTGGGATGATTTAGTTGGGAATTGATTCTGCTTTGAGAAGGAGGCTGGACTAGATGACCTCCTGAGTTCTCTTCTAACCCTGATATTCTATGATTCTGTGATAGGTTATGACCTTGAAAATTAATAATGCAAATCAATTCATCTTCTTTAACCCACACATTTGCCAGCTAAGGATTAGATTACTGCAATAGGCTGTACATGGGGCAGAACTTTAAATCAATCTGGAAACTGATGCTTGTGCACAACAAGGCTGCTGAGTAAGAGGAGTCGCTGAAGCACCTGACATACTGCTCTGGGATCTGCACAGGTTGCCTGTTGGTTTCTGGTGGAGTTTAAGTTGCTGGTTTTAATGTACTGCACGGCAGATCACCATTTCCCCCATAAAAGCAGCAAAGAGTTCTGTGGCACCTTATAGACTAACAGACGTATTGGAGCATGAGCTTTCGTGGGTGAATACCCACTTCGTTGGATGCATGACTATTTCCCCCATACTATCCTGCAAGATCTGTGGTCAGTGGAACCTTTCATACAGTAGAGAGGGAGCTGTCAGCAGAAAATTTTCAAAGAGGGGTCCTAAACTTTGGAATTTACTATGCCCAGTTGCTCCAAAATTTGTTTGATTTGTTAAGGATGAAAAGCTCTTCTCTTTACCCAGACTTCTGTAAAGGAAGCATATGATGAGGGCTGAGATTTGTGGAGGAGACAAGATGAGGAATACACTAAGAAACTACAGCATCTACTCAGGACACTCCCTACACTAACACCAGAAGAAATCAACATACCCCTAGAGCCCCGACCAGGGTTATTCTATCTACTACCCAAGATCCACAAACCCGGCAATCCTGGACGCCCCATCATCTCGGGCATTGGCACTCTCACTGAAGGACTGTCTGGATATATGGACTCTCTACTCAGACCCTATGCCACCAGCACTCCCAGCTATCTCCGCGATACCACTGATTTCCTGAGGAAACTACAATGCATTGGTGACCTCCCAGAAAACACCATCCTAGCCACCATGGATGTAGAGGCTCTCTACACAAACATCCCACACACAGATGGAATACAAGCTGTCAGGAACACTATCCCTGATGATGCCACAGCACAACTGGCTGCTGAGCTCTGTGCCTTTATACTTACACACAACTATTTCAAATTTGATGACAATATATATCTCCAGATCAGTGGCACTGCTATGGGCACCCGCATGGCCCCACAATATGCCAATATCTTCATGGCCGACCTGGAACAACGCTTCCTCAGCTCTCGTCCACTCACACCCCTTCTCTATCTACGCTACATTGATGACATCTTCATCATCTGGACCCATGGGAAGGAGACTCTGGAAAAATTCCACCATGATTTCAACAGCTTCCACCCCACCATCAACCTCAGCCTGGATCAATCTACACGGGAGGTCCACTTTCTTGACACCACGGTGCAAATAAGTGATGGTCACATTAACACCACCCTATATCGAAAACCCACCGACCGCTATGCCTACCTTCATGCCTCCAGCTTCCATCCCGGGCACATCACACGATCCATTGTCTACAGCCAAGCACTGAGGTACAACCGCATCTGCTCTGACCCCTCAGACAGAGACCAACACCTACAAAATCTCCACCAAGCATTCTCAAAACTACAATACCCACACGAGGAAATAAGGAAACAGATCAACAGAGCCAGACGTGTACCCAGAAGCCTCCTACTGCAAGACAAACCCAAGAGAGAAACCAACAGGACTCCACTGGCCATCACATACAGCCCCCAGCTAAAACCCCTCCAACGCATCATCAAGGATCTACAACCCATCCTGGACAATGATCCCACACTTTCACAGGCCTTGGGTGGCAGACCAATCCTTGCCCACAGACAACCTGCCAACCTGAAACATATTCTCACCAGTAACTGCACACCACACCATAATAACTCTAGCTCAGGAACCAAACCATGCAACAAACCTCGATGCCAACTCTGCCCACATATCTACACCAGCGACACCATCACAGGACCTAACCAGATCAGCCACACCATCACTGGTTCATTCACCTGCACATCCACCAATGTAATATATGCCATCATATGCCAGCAATGCCCCTCTGCTATGTACATCGGCCAAACTGGACAGTCCCTACGGAAAAGGATAAATGGACACAAGTCAGACATTAGGAATGGCAATATACAAAAACCTGTAGGAGAGCACTTCAACCTCCCTGGCCACACTATAGCAGACCTTAAGGTGGCCATCCTGCAGCAAAAAAACTTCAGGACCAGACTTCAAAGAGAAACTGCTGAGCTTCAGTTCATCTGCAAATTTGACACCATCAGCTCAGGATTGAACAAAGACTGTGAATGGCTTGCCAATTACAGAACCAGTTTCTCCTCTCTTGGTTTTCACACCTCAACTGCTAGAACAGGGCCTCATCCTCCCTGATTGAACTGACCTCGTTATCTCTAGCTTGCTTGCTAGCACACATATATATACCTGCCCCTGGATATTTCCATTACATGCATCTGAGGAAGTGGGTATTCACCCACGAAAGCTCATGCTCCAAAACGTCTGTTAGTCTATAAGGTGCCACAGGATTCTTTGCTGCTTTTACAGATCCAGACTAACACGGCTACCCCTCTGATACAAGATATGGTTTGGGACTGATTTAATCTCTGGTTGGCCAATTTATCATTTTCTGGTTTGGGGAAGGGATAAATGTCAGTTTTACCTTGACATCATTATATTTTTAATTATATCAAAGCACAGGCTAGGTATTGTATGTAAATCCAGATAAATACAATCACAAAAGAATCCTAGGATATGCACAATTTAACAGATTTGTAAATTTTTTTTGGAGGGGAAAGCATTTGGGGGAAAGACCAGAGAATCTGATATTTGTACTGAAACTGCCGCATCAAATCAAAAAAGAGAAAACTTTCATATATTGAAAACGATGTTTGCTTGCATTTTAGTCCACATTTGCATTCATTTAACATAGGTCCTTTCTCATTGCATGCATTAGAGATGTTTAATTGAAAGGTTACACACAGGGTCATCAACATGGCACACAGTGACTCTAGCTTTACAATACACTTTCAACTTCAAAGGGATTGGCTGCATTCCTTAGCCTTGTACCAATAAGCACTAATAACACTGAAAAATGAAAACCAAAACAGATGTCTCCAATAGCATTGGTTCGTATTAGCCGTTCACAGCTATTCTTGCACCTCTAGGCATAATGAAGTGAAGTCTTCTCAAGTTGTGTGCAAAGTTGCATTATACCACAGTAATGTCACTGGAATGCTCACCTTCATTTTCGCTTATTTCACTCTTGACAGACTGTTGCCATTGTAATCTTAAGAAAATTTGTTTAAAATGTCATTTTAAAATGCCCTAAAATATGTAAACTCTGATAACTTTATGAACTGCTTAAAATTCATTGTTGGCAAATGCACCCTAATGTTCATTAGAAGGCATAGTCTGAGTTCTACATTAACTCTGAGCATTGAGGAAAAAGACTTAGGCATCACTATGCAGCTCATTGGAAACCTCTCATTGCCCAGTGATGGTCAAAAGGCATACAAGAGGTTGGTTTTAGTATTATCTTTTCTCTCATTCATTATACATTCTACTCTATTGACATTATATAAATCAAAGGTATGCTCTCACCTGGAAGTCTGTATTCATTTCTAATCAATTGTGCTCAAAGAGATTACAGTAAAAAAGGGGTCAATGATGTGACAACAATTAGAGAGATGGAATGATTTTTTATATGTGGTGAGATTGAATAGATAGAGACAGTTTAAAAAGGGAATGCAATAGGGTAATACAAAATAATGAGTGCTCTAGAGAAGTTAACAGCCACTTCTATTTACCCTCTTTCATAATACAAGAAAGAGGACATTCAATGTAATACATTCAAAGACAACATATTTAAACCTGATAAAAGGAAATACTTTTTCCTACATGGTGCATAATTAACCTGTAGAACTTCCTATCACATGATAACAAAGATCTGGGGATTTAGTAGGATGTCAAAAAACAGCCCCAGTTACATTATATAGGGATTTTTTTTAAATTTAGAAGGGATCTAAATACTCATGATTCAAGGCATAAAGAAATTGCTAAATGACGGGGGGGGGGGGTACAAGAAACTTCCTCTATGGGCAGGTTATCCCAAAATTGTCCATTACAGGATTTCTTGCCCTTTCGAGGCACTGGGCACTGGTCCTGTGGAGGACAGGATACTGTATTAGATGGACTACTGGTCTGATTGCATATTGCAATTTCTCTGTTGTCATTGTGGAAGTAATGCATCTTTGACTGCTTGAAATAGCCCATCAAAAATTAAAAATAAAAAAATTAGCAGGGATCCATCCATTAAGAAAACATTTTCACTGTAACACAAGATCATGGGCCTGTATTGGAATAATATGTAGACTATCAAACCCTAAAATATCTGTTTGTCCTTGGTTTGCAAAGCTTTCTTCTCCATGTGATCTAGTCTCATTTTCTACAATATGCCCAATGAGTCTGATTCTGCCACACTGAGAGAACAAGGAGGAGAGGTGACAAAATAGTGAATGGCCTACAGAAGGCAGATCAAGAACTTCTTTCCTGTCTCACAATGCAAAACAAGGGAACATTCAAAGGTGGCAAATTCAGAACTGATAAAAGGAAATATTTTCCCATACAATGTACAATTGACCTGTGGAACTCACTGCCATGGGATATCACTGAGGGCAAAATCTTGGCAGAATTCAGAAAAGGATTTGACATTTGTATGGATAACATGCACATACAGTGTCATAATGGTAAATATTAAAAAATAAGCAATTATCCCATGCCTGTCTACTGCAGGGCTGATTTGCATCTTCTTCTGAAGCTTCTAGCACTGGTCACACTGTCAGAGACAGGACACTAGAAATGGCCCTCTGGTCTGATCCAGTCCGACATCTGTGTTTCCAGACTGAGTCAAGCCTTTCTCACCAACCAGTCCCAGTGATTTCAGGGGTTCAATAGGACAGGCATTTACAGACCGATATATGCATTTAAGCAGAAGTTTAGAATTTAACAGCAGTTTAATGCCTTTCAATAGGTGACAACATACTGAAAATTTATTCATTAGTTTAAATATTGAGAGTCATAGGTACAACATCCTAGGTACTTGGCTAAAACCCTCATGTTCTAATCAGAAGAGCTAATATAATAAAGACCCTACTATATTTTATTGTGGATTTCTTTGACAGATTGATTTTCTTAGAGATCAATATCAGGTTCAGAGAACAGCCATTCTTAATTTAGCATCGTATGAAGCACCCTCTCTCTCCTCCATCTCTTCCTCCCCCTACGCCTACACAGACACCCAAAGACTATTTATACATTGAAAATGCTAAATCTGACTCTAGGCTGCCATCTCATGCCTACCTCTGAAGTTAAGCCGGAAAAACCCAATGCTTTCTTAGCACTGACAGTAACAATGCAAGCTGGTAAGAAAGAAAACTACTAATTGCCATTTTTGTGCAAATGAAAATAAGAGAAAGCGGATGATCTGCCAGCTGAACCATCTTGGTACACACTGGTTGGTGAATAACTTGTGTATCTTGTTATGCTGAGAAAGGGAAATGGAAATCTATTACAGTAAACAAGAGGGTCTTTTAGGGTATTTTGAGATTTCTGAACAGGTCTGTCAGGTTTCCAGACATGCTGAAGTAAATGAGTACTCATCTCTGCCTATTGCATTATCATCACGTAGTATCACTATACAACTCAGCACATTCCATTGAACAATTCCAGCAATTCTCCACCCTAATACAATGCCTCTTCTTTCAGGCAGTGTAAAAAGTGTAAGGACGCAATCAAACAAAGACTTTCTGATCTGTAAGAGACATTGGTTTTCCCTGCAGTCATTGTCTGACTGTTCCTTAGTGCATTCTTCCTCTCAGATGAAGAATGCTATCGCACAGCATACCATGCAACCAGATCAATTATACTAGGCACTTTTGGAATATTAAGAATGGGCTTTTGATGCCTGCATGGATCTGCAGGGACTCTTCAGCTTGCTAGAGGGAAAGTGTTTAAGGCATTTATTGTGTGCTGTACTACGTAGACTGCATAATTTGGCTTTACAAAGGAGAATAACCCTGAAGGGAGACATCATTCAAAAAAGGAAAAAGAGAGGGAGGGGGCATTAGCTAAGGAGGGTGTGCTCAAATGGCAGGATCAGATGCACTGCAACAGCAGCAAAGCAGCTGTGCAAGGGATTTCCTCCAGGTGGAAATTCACCACTTTTGAAGGGGAAAAAAGCTGTTTCTACGGCAGTAACATGGCTGCTCAGCTTCTCATCTGTGAAAATTTCTCTGTTGTCATGTGTCACATCCTGGGGTTCCTACAACCTACTGCTTCCATCAAGCTTCTTGCTTGGAAATTTTATCTCTGGGCACCCCTCCCTCTGCTCTTTAGTTACCAGAACCATGTCCCCAGGAGTGGAGATCTCCTGACCTGTATGGCAAGAGTTCTTTGAAGGCCACTGAAGAAATCCCCATTCACCCCAGCTCCACTCCAGACTGCATTAACAAACTGGTAGTTTATTATTTACAAGTAAAATCCATGAGTGGCCACTAGTAGTGATCATCTGGCAGTGACCACATTCCTTTCCAAGCCCTGGAAATCTTACTTTATATCCCAGTTCAGCTTTCCTTTTCATCAGCCAGGGACTCCCATGTTCTCCCATCCTGGTCTCACCACCACCCTCTCGGCAGCCCAGACCTCTGTTATCCCTGATGAATCAGTCTCTGGAGACTGGAGAAAGCTTTCTTCGCAATTTCAGCCAGCCTGGACCAAGCCATCGCCAGCAGGCCACTCTCTGCACTCCTTCCTCCCAAATTTCCTCTCACTGCTGACCAGCTAACAGACATCCCAGGATGGCTCCTAGCCACCCAATCGGCCCTTTCAGAGTCCTTAGGTTTCAAACCACTATCTCCCTTCCTCCCACATATTTTATCTCCCACAAACCTCATACCTTAAACGTTACAAAACCATAGAATCATAGGACTGGAAGGGATCTTGAGAGGTCATCCCCTTGAGAGGTAATCCCCTGCAGCACTAAAGTATATAAAAACATCACAAACCCTAACATTCTCCACACCATTAAAAAGGGCTTTGCTTTGGAGTGACCCAGCAGAAACATGATTTTTGTTGTTGTTCTTCCTGGTTTCCCCCGTGGTGATACTTTTGCCCAGAAGTGATTGTGTCCAGCAGTCAACTACTCTCAGATCTTATCTATAGCTAGATTTGTCTCTCTTGTTCCTGTCTGAGTCTCGGTGAGAACTCACTATCTAGTGAGGCCTAGAAAGTCCTTCCTGCTGAATCAATGGGCAGAAAGTGAAGAGGCAAATGAAACCAAATGACTCAGATGGCAATGATGAATCCAAATGTCTAGTGACTTGGATGGCAACCAGTTTGTCTCTGCCTCTGCTAGACTTAATGCGATCATTGTGAGCCATCTGAAAGATCTGGAGCAAACTGATCACTACCAGCCGATTTGCTCTGTTTTCTTTTAGCTGCCATCCCAAAATACTTCACAGCAGTAAAGGCTCCACAATGAGGTGCATCCAGATGCTTCATCCAGATGATACATAAAGTTCAGGAAATTCAAACACACATCTGGGTACTAAAAAAAACCAGCAATAAAAACTAAATTTTTATTAATAAAATGAAAAGAAACCTTTTTCCAGATTAATCTAAAGACAGGCTGATTCAGGTAGCATTAAAATCCCTAGGGATAATGGGGTAGCCTGCTTTGCCTAGCACACCCAGCAATCCAGGTTGGGTAACAATGAGACTCATAGAGCTGCTGCTGGCCCTAAGAAAGACTGGGATAAAGTTTAACTTCCACTTTTGTTAAGGGCACAGCCATGCTAGCTGAACTGACCACCAGCCTGAGAGTCTGGCTGACAGCTCCCCAGCCAGTACAGAATGTTGTTTTAAATGTAAGTAAAATAACTCAGAGGAAAATGGCACTAGCAAGTCTATGTGCATCAGGTAAGAGAAATGCACATCAAATCCAGGGTTAATTCTCTCCTACAATGACAACTGGGTCAGAAAGCCAAGGCTCAGTTCTAGGCCTTTGTTCAGTGCCTAGTGCCTTAGCCCTTTATTTGGGCAGGATCGTTACTTTCACAGAGTGTGTGGAATCAAGAGAAGATTTTACCACTCAGAGTTTGTTGAAGTGCCAATGGCCCCGAAGGCCAAATTGCTAGAGATTGGCAGAGTACATGAGGCAGGCAGGTATAAATGTGAGAACAAGCCAGTCAGCACACAGGTATGCCCACCTCCTCTCACTGCCATTCCTCTTGTATCACAGGATTCTCCGGGCGTCATACCCAGAGTGGTTACTGCACTGGTATATGTCACTTAGCCTGTTTGGCCTTGTTCTTCAGACTGCTGCAAGCCCTCAATAATCCCCAGAAATGCACTGCCCATCCACTGCTTAAATGTGTGGTACAGTACATATAAAATCCATTGTGAACATGGTGGTAATGTCTAGCCTGTATCCTGGGGCAGGGAAAGGTAGTGAATCCATTTTTCTGTACTGAAGAGGCTGTATAGAGGGTTCTGGTCAGGCTGCAACGATAATTGGTACTTGAAATAAAGTTAACGCCACTGCTTCACGGCTATCTAGAGAGATGAAATACTGATAATCTAATGTCCCTTCTGTTTGTGGCAGGAACAAAGGATGGAAAATGGCTGCATTCCTTTAAGTTCAAACCCCTCTGCTTCCTACTGCAACTGAAGGCGTCTTGCTAAAATACTACAAGCAAATAAAAGCCCCAAATTTCCGTGCCTGCTAAGGTGCTGAGTGCCTCTCTTCCAGTTCTGGCCCTCAGACATGGAAAGAGAGTGCAGCCTGCAATGCAGAGACAAATACAAGAGAAAAACTCTGAAAGAAAGGTGGAGGGCCTGTGGATCTGCATTTAGAACAATGTGGTACAGATGAGAAGCTGCTGGCGCCCACAAGGGGAAAGCATGAAAAATTCCTTGAAATGTTAAGGCTAATCCTTCCCACAGCCTCCATCTAGTGTTTTAGATTGCAAGCTGTCCAGAGCACAAACTTATCCTCATTTCATGTCTAGTAAAGCACTGTGCTGAACTACTAAATACACAAATAGCAACTCAAGCTACTGCTGCACTGAAAGGGAAGGTATAAAATGGAGCCCAGCTGGGGTCATGCCTCCCCCGCAATCCCTCACCAGACCCAGAAATACAGGGGGCGACACCACACACATTCTGGGGGCAGTAGTGCCTAGGTGACATTCTCCCTTCCTCCATCAGGTAGCCTTTGGGAAAGAAATTCCAGGAATGAGCTAGATTGAAGGACAACTCAAGGGCTTGTGATTGATTTGGTTGCAGTTGTGTGTCTGTGTAAAAGAAAGCAGGAGAAAGGAGCAAGAAAACCAGGAAGCAACAAGAGAAGCACAAGTAGTGTGGCCCTTCCAAGAGAGTAAGCTTTTTGTGCAGGGTGCTAGCTAGGTAGGCAGGCTTGGAATTGTGCACTAGGAAAGTGCTTCCTGTTGTTTGATCCTAATATGTTTAGGGAAGCAGGACTTTCTGTAATGCTTTGTAAATAAACAGAATTGAATCAAAAATACCAAACTCCATTATCATTTCTCCTAACAGAAACAACCCAGAAAACCCCAAATATTGGCCGACTATGGGGATCAAAAGGGACAAAAAAAGTCAGATTGCATTCTGCCATGTTCATGCTGAACATTCTTTCCCTGTGCTGATTGTCTTTTTGCTCCAGCCTCTTTTGTGCCTCCCTCACTGTGTCTAACTCCTCCTGCCTCATCCCTTCCTTTGTTTTTCCATCCAGCTAAAACCCTCCTAACATAACCTCACTGAAAGGATTTAAACAGCAATAAAAGGGGGAATCACAGAAATAACATGACATTTGCAGCCATCGCATTGTTCACTCTGCTTGTATGCTCTCTCCCACTCCCTACTCTTTGTCTACCTTGTCTAATTGGACTGTAGCTCTCTGGGGCAGGCACTGTCTTTTGTCCTATGCTTGTGCAGCGCCTAGCACAGGGTGGCCCTGTTCTCAGCTGTCCCCTGCACTACTATAATGAATCCAGTAAATAAAACAAACAAATAAAACAAACAAATAAACGCACAGTGATGAGGATGGCAAAGGGAAGACCAAATGGGTGAGAAAAAGTTAAGCCTGAATCCCAGTGCCATGCCACCAGATGCAAAGCAAGAAGGGAATTACTGTTGAGCCTGAACCTTGGATCTTGTGCTTGGAAGTAAAGTCACATGCTGCATTGTTTTGTCCTTTTCTTTCTTCTCTAAAAAGTCAATCTGAGCCACTACGTGGAGGTGACATTATGCTGAGAAGAAAGGGCTGGAGTGACAGGCTGGAATCTGGTCACCTTTCCCTACAGACCCAGTACAGCCTGGGCCACAGCAGAGCAGACTCTTTCTCACACAAACACCTTCCCAGTCCCAGCCCTGCCCAGGCGGGATCCCCACTGAGATGAAGGTGATTCTAGTGTGCAGGTCCCATTCCATCCCAAGCACCACTGATAAGATTGGGAAACAGTAAATGTCAAAGACGGGGGTGAGTTTTGTGCTGGGGCCTGTTGTCTACTAGGAACTGGACTTGGAATCACCAGTATGTTTCAGATAGGCCACTGGACAAAATGCGCAAGGCTCTGAAGGTATGTCCCCAGGTATCTTTACCAGTCCTCAGAGCCCACCCACATGTGCATCAGCCATCAAATCCTCTTTGAAATAATAAACATGCAAATAACCATTTGATCCACTTCCTCCAACTGCATTAGAAAAGCATGGATTGTTACTCTGTTACTCAGGACCATAATCCAAACTGAGCACGTGAACTCTGACAAGTGAAATGTAAAAATATAATTAGGAAGGCCAAAAAAATAATTTGAAGAACAGCTGGTCAAAGACTCAAAAAGTAATAGCAATTTTTTTTTAAGTACTTCAGAAGCAAGAAGCCTGCTAAACAACCAGTGAGGCCACTGGACGATCAAGATGCTAAAGAAGCACTCAAGGACAATAAGGCCATTGCAGAGAAACTAAATTAATTCTTTGCATTCCTGAGGATGTGAGGGAAATTCCAAAACCAGCCATTCATTTTAGGTGACAAATCTGAGGAACTGTCTCAGATTGAGGTGTCATTAGAGGAGGTTTTGGAACAAATTGATGAAGTAAACAGGAATAAGTCACCAGGACCAGAAGGAACTCAAATGTGAAATTTCAGAACTGTTAACTGTAATCTGTAACCTATCATTTAAATGAGCTTCTGTACCAAATGACTGGAGGATAGCTAATTTTAAATATTACAGGCCAGTAAGCCTGACTTCAGTACCGGGCAAACTGATTGAAACTAGTAAAAAACAAAATTGTCAGACACATAGATGAACATAATGTGTTGGGGAAGAATCAACATGGTTTTTGTAAAGGAAGATCTTGCTTCACCAATCTACTAGAATTCTTTGAGGAGGCGTCACCATGCCTTCATGGGTCACAACTGAGAATACCAAATTCAGGACAAACTGCTGAGAAATAGGGCAGATACACCCCAAAACGAGTAGTTATTCTCCCATAAAATATACCAAACCAGCAACAAAAGTAAACTTCAGTTTCACCACACTGGCTAACAAGAAGTCAGAAAAGCTGTTTTCTTAGGCATTCTAGTCCTTGTATCACCACCAAAAACATTAGACTTAAAGATGAATGGTTGTTTAAAACCAATTTCATCAAATAAAAATTTCTTCTGATCCCAAAGGACAAGCCACACACCCCGATCAATATGCAACTCGGATCTTACCCAATAATCACATGTTGCCAATCCTTTAGCATCTAAAAGTAGATAGATAGATAGATAGATAGATAGATAGATAGATAGATAGATAGATAGATAGATAAAATTGGTTAAAGGAATCAAATACATACAATAATTGCAAAGTTCTCCGTTCAGGCTTATAGCACTGATGGAATAAACTGCTGGCTTGTTAAATCTCTCATTTCTTCCAAATCACTGGAAGTCCTCTGTCCCTTGGATAGAATGCTCCCCTTAGTGTAAGTCCATAATCCAGAGGTTTGAGCAGGAAAGAGGAAAAATAGAGATATTTCCAGGGCCGTTTATAACTTCTTCCATGTGAAGGGAAATCCATTGTTTCAAACCAAGCCCTCAAAGCAGCTAGTGGAAAATCACATGTAACAAGATGGTGTTTGGAGTCACAAGGGCAAGTCACATGTCCATGCATGATTTTGTTTAGTCACAGGAAAGGCCATTACCAGTACTCTAGTTGTTCACATGAAAGTCCATTAAGCATGGATGGGCATCTTCCATGGTCCATTGTGAGTTAAGTGTCCCTTGATGGGCCATTTAACTTGAATAGTCCTTTCAACTTGTGCAGTCTAAATACCTTGTGGGCATTACCACAGCAGCAAACATATTTGAAATACTGGTATAGAGCCAATACTCAGAACTTCAAATGCAAAAATGATACATGCATACAGAGAACGTAATCATATTCAGCCGCTCATAACTTTCCATAGACACCTTACTTGATGTACTTTGTATAAGTTTGTTGCAATTATATAACAGGGGTAGCAACAGTCATCTGCATGGTCATATTTTAATCAGATAATGTCACAGGGGGTCAACAAGCGTGTAGACAAGGGGGATCCAGTGGATATAGTCTACTTAGATTCTTCAGAAAGTCTTGGACAAGATCCCTCACCAAAGGTTCTTAAGCAAAGTAAGCTGTCCTGGGATAATAGGGAAGGTTCTCTTATGGATCGGTAACTGGTTAAAAGATAGGAAACAAAGGGTAGGAATAAACGGTCAGTTTTCAGAATGGAGAGAGATAAATAGTGGTGTCCCTAAGAGGTCTGCACTGGGACCAGGCCTATTCAACATATTCATAAATGAGCTTGAAAAAGGGTTAAACAGTGAGGTGGCAAAATTTGCAGATGATACAAAACTACTCAAGATAGTTAAGTACAAGCAGACTGCAAAGAGCTACAAAAGGTTCTCTCAAAACTGGGTCATTGGTCAACAAAATGGCAGACGAAACTCCGTGTTAATGAATGCAAAGTAATGCACATTGGAAAGCATAATCCCAACTATACATATAAAATGATGGGGTCTAAATTAGTTGTTACCACTCAATAAAGAGATCTTGGAGGCATTGTGGCTAGTTCTCTGAAAACATCCACTCAGTGTGCAGCGGCAGTCAAAAAAGCAAACTCAGTGTTGGGAATCATTAAGAAAGAGAGAGAGAATAAGACAGAAAATGTCCTATTGCCCCCATATAAATCTATGATACACCCACATCTTGAAGACTGCGTGCAGATGTGGTCGTCCCATCTCAAAAAAATATATATTGGAATTGGAAAAGGTTCAGAAAAGGGCAACAAAAATGATTAGGGGTATGGAACAGCTGCCATATGAGGAGAGAATAATAAGGCTGGGACTTTTCAGCTTGGAAAAAGAGACAGCTAAGGGGGAGGAATATGATAGAGGACTATAAAATCATGACTGGTGTAGACAAAGTGAATAAAAAAGTGGTATTTAGTCCTTTTCATAACACAAGAACTAGAGGTCACCAAATGAAATTAATAGGCAGTGGATTTAAAACAAAGAAAAGGAAGTGTTTTTTCCCACACAACGCAGTTAGTCTGTGGAACTCTGCCAGAGACTGTTGTGAAGACCAAGACTATAACGAGGTTCAAAAAAGAACTAGATAAATTCATGGAGAATAGGTCCATCAATGGCTATTAGCCAGGATAGGCAGGGATGGTGTCCTAGACTCTGTTTGCCAGAAGCCGGGAATGGGCGATGGGATGGATCACTTGATGATTTTCTGTTCATTCCTTCTGGGGCACCTGGCATTGGCCACTATTGGACTGGGCTAGGTGGACCATGGGTCTGATCCAGTGTGGCCGTTCTTATGAGCAAAAATTCTTCAGGTAACAGTATTTATTTGGGCCTGTCAGACAGTTTGCGAGCACTAAACAGTATTGCAATGGTAATGCACTGGACCTAACTGAAGCGAGACAGAGACTTAAAGAGAGAACAGAAGGAAGAAAAGTTGCCTCCACTTGTTACAGGTGCCAGTCAACCCCACTTTTGTCTCTAAAGTTTATTAATGAAGCTCTGTAGCGAATCATACACTGGGTGAGATTACTTTACACACAGCCATATTTAATTTGCAATAAGGGGAAGACCTTGTTTTATTTTATTTCCATGTGCCCATTTAATTGGCTTGTGATTATTTAGTGTCATGGCTGTGGAGCTCTTTTATGGGGGACAAAAGAAAATTTAATGAAAATTATTCACAAGCCCAACTTCTGACTAGTAAAACTGAGAGTTTAATGTAAAAGGCAAAGTCCCCATCTGGTACTTCGCTTTGAAAAGAACAGCCCATGTGAAGGATTTATTGTGACATTACAATGCTTGATGTCAAATAATCTAGCTGGAGGAACATTATTGCCCTAAAGAGAGCCATCAGGCTCTGTGTGACATGGATATTTGAAAGGATTAACTACACTTAAATCAATATGGGCAATGAAAACAGAAATAACCAATCTTTTGGCCACTCAATTATTTAAGAGTGTCTGTATTCCCTACAGAATGGAATTAAACGCATGTTTAAGAAGACTGACAATTAAATCTGTTTCTTTAATGCTGAGACAAGGACACAAGGATCCCAGATCGCTCTCCACAGTAGGGACTCATGGTTCAAAAATTGAAACATTCTGAAATGACTATTTATTTTGTGTACATTGTAGGCCATGTTTTTACTTTGCAGTGGAATTCATAATTACCCTGGTAAACTCTCTGTAACACAATCATAGACATGTAAAGTGATTTCCATTCACAAGTAAATGGCAAGTCAACACAAACAAGAGTTCTAGGTGAATCTCAGAACTACAGACTTATCATTTGGCCACTATTCCCTTTGGGCCCTGGGCAGATATGATTGCAGGATCAGGGCATATACTAGATACATACAGCACTAGGTGGGACAGAAACATTTGCAAAAAGTAATCACTACCCATATTATACTGCCTCACGATTGGATGTGAACATTATGGTCTGTACATAAGACTGGCAGCTGCATGCTGACAAAACTTGCTGCTCCCCTCTCCCTCTTCCCCTCAGTTTTATACTGCAAGAGCATGAGATATTGGCTCTAAAATTCTCAAACTATTAACACTAAGTGTATTTTCTGCTGACTGAATTTAAATAAAATGAAGGTTGCTACATCCTCTCCACTCTAGGGAAGTTTGTCTTATTGGTCTAAGGCTTTTAAAATCAGGATAATATTTTACAGAGTAAATGCTCCTCTCTTTCGGTTGGTGGTTACATCATTTCCCCTTAGGTGTTTTTCATCCCAGGTATGATGAGCAGTGATTCCTGGTTTGGAAACACATTCATAGGACATTTCTATTTTCAGATGGTGCATAAAGTTCCAGGCGAAGCAGGAAGCATTCACAGTCTGGAATAAGCACCCATCATGTTGCAAATACCATAGGTGACAGGAGAACATCAGCTGCCTCCTTACCTTCTGTTTGGCTTCCTGGCCTGGAAAACTGAAAGATGTCCTTATAGTTGGACATAGTCTGATACACTAAGATCTCTTGTAAGGTAAGAGTCTCACAGTTGTCCATGCAGAATATTTTCAATTTAGAAAGAGCTTTCGTGAACTCATAGGTAGCTAAAGATTCCAATTCTTGATTTACATGCCACTGCATGGCACGGTGGCGAAGAGCTCCTCTAAGCACAAAGAACGCACAAGACTAGTGCTGCATCTAGTGGAAGGTGGACTTGGAGCTCTAATAAACCCTGGCCCTGGCCCCACTTTGGACTGGACCGTGCATCTGGCTACATGCAGAGGAAGAAGATGTTGCAGAAGCCATACTCTTCCTGCACACCCCAGAGCTCCTCGAGATTTCCAGTGTGAGGCTCCCATAGCTCCCAAAGCAGAGCTGTTCCTTGAAGGCACTACTGAGCCCTGTGTGTTTGGTTACAGATTTGTTCAGCCTCTGTAATAAAGTCTGGAGCCATCATAAAATCCCACTTCATGAGAGGAGCAAGAAGAACTAATGCCCTGCAATGGGATGCAACATGTTCAGGGTCCAAAGCCTCCGTGCAAGGCATTAGGAATATTTCCACACCACCCGAGGCTCAGGGAATGTTGGTATGAGAAGTGATTGGAACCAGGTTTGTTCTGTGAGCAACTCACATGGTTATTGTTGCCAGGGAAATTGCTTTCTAGGTCTCCCTCCCTTGCTCTCACATATCCCCTTATCCAGTATCACCCTGCTCTATAGAGAATCTATTTCTCCTTTAGCAAAGTCCAAAGGCTTCCAACTTTTTCTTTAATCTCACCCAAATGCTGACTTTTCCATCCCACTGCAACATACACCCGCTTGGCCCTCCTGAATTAGGCCTTGGCTACACTGGTGCTTTACAGCGCTGCAACTTTCTCGCTCAGGGGTGTGAAAAAAGCACCCCCCTGAGTGCGGCAAGATACAGCGCTGTAAAGCGCAAGTGTGAACAGTGTCGCAGCGCTGGGAGCGCGGCTCCCAGCGCTGGGAGCTAATCCCCATGAGGAGGTGGAGTACGTGCAGCGCTGGGAGAGCTCTCTCCCAGTGCTGGCGCTGAGACCACACTCACACTTCAAAGCACTGCCGCGGCAGCGCACTGAAGTTTAGAGTGTAGCCAAGCCCAGTGTGTACCTGTGAGAGACACGGAAGGACCAGCTGCCCAACAGTGAGGCTTGATGGGAATGAGTGGCTTTCAGAGGAAAGTTTCTATGGTCCATTATCAGAGGGGTAGCCGTGTTAGTCTGGATCTGTAAAAGCAGCAAAGAGTCCTGTGGCACCTTATAGACTAACAGATGTATTGGAGCATGAGCTTTCGTGGGTGAATACCCAATGCATCGGATGCATGTCACATGCATGTCACATGCATCTGACGAAGTGGGTATTCACCCACGAAAGCTCATGCTCCAATACATCTGTTAGTCTATAAGGTGCCACAGGACTCTTTGCTGCTTATGGTCCATTGTTAATCTCTAGAGCCGCTCAGTTCCCCACACCACGCCAGAGCCTTTGTTGGATCCCAGACTTGTTGGATCCTTGTTTTCAGTTTGCTGCCTTCTCTGTCGTTGAATATGTGTTGAAATAACAAACTTCCCTTTATTCATACTTAATTCCACGAGTGGGGATCACACTGACAACACCAGGTTGAGAAACAGGTTACATCACAGTAATAGCTGCTGTTTCACCAAAACTCTGTTGTTTTCCCTAATGATCCATATTTAGGCTACAGTGTCGCTGGAAGTTCCATGCAATCAGAATCATTGCTAAAACAATCATCTTTGTGACTCTCAGCCAACTTAATATTTAGGCAGAAGAGAGAAGTTGCAATGTGTCAACAATATGTTTTTAAACATAGAAATGGGAAGAAGTAATTGTCTCTCTAAAGGTTACAGGAAGCAAAGAGCCATCTATTGATTTTGATTTCAGGGTAAGCACTTCCACACTGCATCCCATCCTTTATCAGTTCAATGAAGACAGACAGTGAGCCACTTGTCACCAGAATAAATTGGATGCACAAGGGTCTGACCTTTTTCAATAGAGGTTCAACCAAAATTCATTCAAAGTGTGAGATTTTCCTCAAGAAAGTGAAACAGATAAACCAGCATGCTTGTCAATGAAATTGCTGCAGAAAACATTTCTTTTAAAAATACAGAACGAAAGAAAGAAAGACAGACAGACCTGCTAGGACCATCTAGCTGATGCTGCCAAGTCAACTTATTGGGACAATGCTTTCCATTAGAGCTGGTCAAACATTTTTATGTCTAAAATACCTTTTTAACTGAATGGAAATTTTTCCCAAGAAAACTTCAGTTTTTGTTTAAATTTAAATACAGAGAATGAAATTATTAAGCTAGGGCCATTGGTTGATGGTGTCATTCTTAGGAATGATGTTCCAAGGTAGTGATTTCCATGCCAAGGGCTCAGTTAAGCTCCCACAGTAAGATGCAGATAGACTCATAGGAGTTGGCCATGAAAATGCCTGTCTAGATCATTCCAGCGATTGCAGAGCTAAGGCATAATTTCTGTAAGAGAGACACACAAAGGGGAGTTTTTCCAGCATGGGATTAACTGTGACTTCAGTTATCAGGAGCTCTTCATAGCTCTGCCCTCACACACCTTGCCTGACAGCAGCATGCCAAGGTGGAACTTGAATTATTATGTGGAGCTCAGGCAGGGGTGAAAGTAGAAATAGAGACTTACCGGTACGGGGCTGGGTTGGGGCTGGGTCGGGCCCCTGGAAGGGGCAGGGCCTCAGGTGGCAGGGGTGGGGATGGGGGAGTTAGAGCCAGCCCCTGCCCACTCTGTACTGGTAAGTGCCCTCCCCCTCCCCTACTAGGGTAGTAGTGGCAGCCAGGGGCTCCAGCAGCAATTTAAAGGGCCCAGATCTCGGCCGCCACTACTGCCCTGGGCCCTTTAAACTGCTGCCAGAGCCACTGGCTGCCACTGCTACCCCAAGGCTCCAGTAGCAGGGCTCTGGGGGCTATTTAAAGGGCCCAGGGATCCCCTGCCTCTACCACCCCAGGCCCTTTAAATAGCCACTGGAGCCTGCTAGAGTGGTGGCGGGGCTCTGGTGGCTATTTAAAGGGCCCGGGCCCTTTAAATAGGTGCCAGAGCCCCGCCTCTACTCCAGGACTCTCTGGGCTATTTAAAGGGCCCAGGACTCCCCTGTTTCTACTGCCCAAGCCCTTTAAATAACCCCTGGAGCCCCGCTGCTGCTACCCCAGGGCTCCAGCAACAATTTAAAGGGCCTGGGCTCCAGCTGGAAGCAGCGGCCAGTAAGTCCCTCTATCTGTGCTGCTTCCAGCTGCTCCCGTTGGCCCAGAGCAGCGATTCGGAGCCAGTGGGAGCCGCAATCAGCCAGACCTGTGGACGCGGCAGGTAAACAAACAGACCCGGCCCGCCAGGGGCTTTCCCTACGCAAGCAACGACCCCTGTTTGAGAAACCCTGGCATAGAGGGTCATTGCCTAAAGCCAGTATTAAAGAAAAGTATTTAAACCTGAAATCTGTTTAGACCTGAAAGCCCAATTGTCCTGCTTGGGAGATACAAGCCTCAGCAGGATTCTTTCCACTAAGCTGAGGAAGAATTATTCTATTTGCATACATGGCCAGCTCCCCTGATCTCTACCTTAGTAAATTTGACACGGCTAGTCACTGCGTACCTCTTGCCACTCAAGAAAGCAGAAAAGGAGCCACACTCTGATCTGCTGCTTCTCTAAACTTGACTTGTGATTGGTCTGACATGACTCCTATCACTCACTTTAATCCATGTAACAAGCAGCTCCCTTGTCTGCTCTCAGTACCAAAACAAATTAAATAGCAAACTGCAAGCACATGGATCAGTGAGAGAGGAAAATACTGTGTGTGAGCACGCATATGCGTATGGTAAGGGCCAAGGTGTGTGATTTGACAAGCCACTCACATGCTTCTAGTATGTTGTAAGTCATGAGAATGAAGTCTGCATTCCTATCAGCACTTCCCGTGCAGCTGAGAAATGCTGGGGCCCAGTATGAGTGCAGCTTTGAAGCATTAGGACTCGCTTTACCCATTACCTTCCTAACCCTCCTTTGATAGCGACCTATATTTCACAGCCTGCAAGGGTACAACCCCACAGACTTCAGCAAAGTTATGCTTATTTTATGCCAGGACCAAATTTGGTTCATGGCAGACATTTCAGACCCTGCTTTATTTCAGGCAGAGCTTATAACATTGCCTATTATTAAGGTTGCCTAACACTTTCCATTATAAGACCTGCTTTCAGTTGGTTTTACCTTTGCCAAATTTTAAATGTCCAGACTGAAATACCAGGTGTTGGCCTCATACCGATTTTTTTTTTTTATTATTATTTCAGCAAAAGAGTTACAACCTTTTCCAAAAAGGGTGTTAAGCTTGTTTTCCCCGGTACAATTTGTTTTACTACCATTAAAGCTACAGTGTCTCCATGCCTTAGAGCAGAGATATGCCATTTTGCAGGAGGTGTCTTTTCTCCCTCCCCACAGAGCTCTGTGCCAAGGACACTGCATAAGCTTCACCGCCTCTGAACTCACTGAGCATTTTCCAGCCTGGGGCTGTAGATCAGGTTTTTTTAAACCTTGTATAATTTTTGTTGCTTCACCATGTCTGAAAGGAGACTAGCTCCAAATCTGGGCTTTTCAATCTTTTCCAAGATGTCTTTATTAATGACTAATAAAGCTGATTCTATAATAAATGATTGCCTTACAATTATTATATGTCAAAGTACCAAGTGCAGACACTTTACTCAATGGATTGACTCAGTTGTAGGGTGAGAGGAGGACCTGCAGCTCTGGATCTCTGCGCAAGGATCTGGACTGGACTCTGATGTTACTTTTAATCACAGTTATTACAGTGGTGCCTAGAGATCACAAGCATGCAGTGCCGCTGTGCCAGGGGCAGTACAATTACTGTAGCACACAGTCCCTGCCCCACAGAGCTTTCAGTCTCTATAGAGGAGCCAGACCCGGGATGTATAATATACATCTCCCGTGTAACACAGACAATAGCCGGGGCCCCAGCTCAGAATTTGAATGCCCCACTCTGGACCTTCTGGCAAGGGGCATGCAGAGTGCAAGTGCCCACTGGGCATCAAGGGGAAATGTTGAAAGATACAAGACAGCTGAGGGTGTTCACATCTGCAGACCTAGTCACAGCCAGCACTTTTCCGTTTCCCATCCCAACCAGGGAACGTTGCTCTGTGTGGAAAATCTCACAACCTCTACGGTGGCAGCTAGCAAAATGATTCATGGTGTGGTTTGAATTCAGTGGATGTTAACAGCAGAACCAATGCTCATTAACACTGTCCATGAACTTGTATCTCTAAAGCTTTACAGCATCACCATGACTTTCTAGCAAAATATTGTCCTTTTTCTTTGTGATGGGCATGTCACTGGCAGAGGACATCCTGTAGATCTTCTGAAATTGAACCCTTTAGAAGAGCTGGCGTGGTCAGTACTCACCCCAAGCACTCTGGCGTGTGGCGTGGGACACCGGTGCATGCTGTGGCAAGTGCACTAGTCACTACTGCTCCAGGCCCAGGTGCCCACGTTTATAATTTCTGTACATTTCCAACTTTCAGACAATAATCTGTTCTAATGTCTCATGCCTGTTTAAGGAACGTAAAGGTTCTATACTGAGAGTCCCTGGCAAAACTAGTGCTGTCCTCGTGAACACTGACTCATCATGCGAAATGACCTGTACACCCACAGCACTCAGGCAATGGCATAGGAAGAGTTTCTCTGAACATGCAAGTGACTGCAAACGCCCGTATCTCTGGCACACCTGGGGCTGCCTGCAGCCTGCTCACAGGCGATAACAGGTATAAAATGGCATTTTCTCTTATGGCTGCTAAATACACTCAAATACAAGACTGCTATGCTTAAAGTGTTGATGATCTAGGCTTTTAGATTTTCAAAGGCTTTAAGGCAATTTGGCTTAATGGATCCAAAGTCCCATTGGATCTGGACAGTAGACTCCTGGAGGCTCCTGGAGATTGCCTTACACCAGCACTCATTCACTTTTGTTCTATTAACATCTCATAGAATATCAGGGTTGGAAGGGACCTTAGGAGGTCATCTAGTCCAACCCCCTGCTCAAAGCAGAACCAATCCCCAACTAAATCATCCTATCCAGGATTCTATCAAGCCTGACCTTAAAAACCTCTAAGGAAGTAAATTCCACCACCTCTGTAGGTAACCCATTCCAGTGCTTCTTCACCCTCCTAGTGAAAAAGTTTTTCCTAATAGCCAACCTAAACCTCCCCTACTGCAACTTGAGACCATTGCTTATTGTTCTGTCATCTGCCACCACTGAGACCAGTCTAGATCCATCCTCTTCGGAACCCCTTTCAGGTAGCTACAGGGGTATGCCTAAGACTCAAGGGCAAATGGTGAGCTTATTTCCCTGTGTTGGGATGGAATGAAAATGACTAGATACAGTACTTATAACCAGCACTGAAAAGAACAGTTCTGAACCGGATGCAGTGCAGCAAGTGACGTATAGGCCAACTGATTCCACTGCAGAATTTTGCAAACCACAGCTGAGTGCAGAAGCAGCTACAGAGCCAACAGTCTCAACAAGATGGAGTTTAGGATCATCACAAGCTCCCTGTGTCCCCTCTTTGCTGGGAACTTTGGGTCCTGCCATCAGCTGGGGCACCAAGTCCCAGGGCCTCTGGCTCTTCACCAGAACTGAAATTGGAGGGGTCACGTGCAGGGGTGAAAAGGACATTCAGTTCTTGGCCTGACGCTGCTAAAACGTGTCCATCAGTGTGGGCACCTTTCTTATTTTAAGAGTTTGTAAAACAGATTGAAAAGGGGGGCTGTCGCCTTGGACATACGCTTTCAGCTCAGGCTGAGTAGAAGCTATTCAGCCAGGTTGTAACACGCATCTATGGATGGCACCTTCCAGGAAACGTATACATTACAATATAGTCTTTAGTTGCACGATCACACACTTTTCCACAGGATCCCGGCCTCATTCAGTGCACGGATTGGATGGTGCTCTGGAGACAAATCAAGCTGTGTACTGAAAGAGGCTGCAGTCCCGGGGTGGCCAGCCTGGGGCTCCAGAGCCACATGCAGCTCTTCAGAAGTTAATATGTGGTTCCTTGTATAGGCACTGACTCCAGGGCCGGAGCTTCAGGTGCCAACTTTCCAATGTGCCCGGGGGTGCTCACTGCTCAGCCCCTGGCTCTGCCACAGGCCCTGCCCCACCTCAACCCCTTCCCGCCCCCTCCCCTGAACCTGCCATGCCCTCACTCCTCCCCCTGCCCGGAGTCTCCTGCATGCCAGGAAACAGCTGATCAGGGGTTGCAGGGAGGGAGGGGTAGGCGCTGCTGGTGGGTGGGAGATGCTGGAAGTGGGTGGGAGGAGATCCTGAGGGCAGGACCGGCGCCAGGGTTTCTCACACCCTAGGCGCACGGCCATTTTGCCACCCCGCGTGCCACTCCTGTGGCTCCGGTGGAGCTGCCCAGCCATTTCTGTGGAACGTCAGTTGGTCCGCAGCTCCAGTGGAGCTGCCGCAGCCGTGCCTGCAGGCTGTCCACCGGACCCGCGCGGGACCGGCATGCCAGAGGCAGCTCCACCGGAGCCGTGGACCAATGGACCCTCTGCAGACACAACTGCGGCAGGTCCACCAGAGCCGCCTGCCACCCCCTCCGGCAAAATGCCACCCCCTAATAATGCTGGCGCCCTAGGCGATTGCCTAAGCCACCTAAATGCAAGCACCGGCCCTGCCTGGGGGGCTGCGGATGTATTACTGTGGCTCTTTGTCAATGTACATTGGTAAATTCTGACACCTTTTCTCAGGCTCAGGTTGATCACCATTGCTGTAGTCTGTAGGACCTCAGCCTCATTTGCCGCAGTGAATAAGGCAGAGAATTTCAGGAGGAGAAATGGTGGTCCCATGATTTAGACAGATGAATGCTGCCCTAGTAAACTGATTTTCTCCCTGCCTCTGCCACAGAGTTCTTGTGTTACAGTTGGCAAGTCATGTAAACCAAAACTTTCACAGGTGGCCACTGTGTGTTCATTTTCTGGATATCCAATTTAAGGCATCTGGGGACTGATTTGCAGAAGTGCTGAGCACTCAGTCAATGGGAGCTCTACTCTGAATAAATATAGTGCTATTTAAACAGAAAGTGGTGCTCAACCTTTATTACAGCAGAGCGAGTGCTCTGCATTAATACGTTAAGTACTCAGAACAGTTAGGCCCTAGACTCCTCAAATGGGGCACCCAGATTAGTTGAAGTTCCCCATGTGTAAAATGGGGGTTGAATGCAGGCAATGGACATTCTGGTTTATGACAGTTCTGGAGATTTTGAAATCTGGCTTTGTTCTAATTTGAACCCCACCCACAATTTTGAAATCCTTCAGGAAAGAAAATTCAGGGGGAAAAAAATTTTGGAGTGATCAAAATGTTTTGTTTCAATTGTGACTTTTTCTTTTATGATATATATAATGCACAGTTTAAAAATTATGTAACTAAAAGTAATTTCAAAATGAAAAATCTAAATTATTCATTCGAAAAATTATGAAATCAGATGTTTTGACATTTTTGGAACTCCCCTCCATCCCCAACCCGTTTCACTCTGAAATGAAATTTCAGTGAGATTGACCCGAGTTCATTAACCATTTCAATTTTGATAGATGAGTCTATCAAAGTTTTTCCAACCAACTCTACACCTAACTTCACCAGAGTACTATGAAGATGATTTAAAAACAGAAATTAATTTATTAAGATACAATGAAAACATCATAGAAAAAGCCCATGAGGAAATTAATAATTCTATATTCTGTGTATTCAGTGCACGGTTTGGCTGTTGCACAAAAATAACACTGCTCTACAGCCAAAATACTTCTGAAATAAATGTAGTCCAGCTTTACTAATTCTGGACCACTGAGAACGAAAATGATGCTTAAAATTGTTGATTGGCTCTAGTCTTCAAGATATGCTATTGGGTCAGTATATACGATCCTTGACTTGGGAATGGCGGAGGATAAGTGAGTTATAAAGGGAAGGGATCTCAATTTAAACCAGAAATGACTAAAATACATCTTTGACTGGATCTATGAATAAATCTATGACTGGGTTTGGACAGTACTTGCTTTTGAGGCAAAACAATGAATGATGCAATCTGAAGCTGGTATTGCGTCATACATGATATGAATTGCATCATGTTATTCCTAGAAGTCATGGATGATGCAATCATAATGAAGCTTACATCACTCTGCTGAACAAATTGCCCTATATCAGCTCTAGAAATTATACAGTGCCGTGCTCTCTTATTTGTCAGTGTTTGATTTTGCAAAGGGACACATTTCTGTTTAGCCAAAGTGCACAGAGATGCCTCGTACTTGTGTGAACAGTGCAGATAACTTCTGCTATGTTTGTGGTGAAGTGACTTTTGCATCACAAAAGCGCAGTATAACCACTGTGGTTAAGAAAGCCTATCACCTTTATTTTGGCTGCAACATTGGAGATCAGGGCAAGAGGTGGGCCCCACACATATGCTGCAACACTTGTGCAACAAATCTTCACCAGTGGTTGAACAGGAAAAGGAAATCTATGCCTTTTGCAGTGCCAATGATTTGGAGAGAGCCAACAGATCATACCAGCAATTGTTACTTCTGCATGGTGCCTCCAGTTGGGAAAGGTGTGTCAAGGAAGAAAAAGTGGACTGTGCATTATCCAAACATTCCATCAGCTATATGCCCAGTACCCCACGGAGAAGGACTGCCGGTTCCTGATGCACCAGAATCATTCTCACTTGAGTCAGACGAGGAAGAGGAAGAGGATAAAACTTCTGGTCCTGAACCATCAATGTCACAGGACCCACATTTTCTCCCATCCTCCTCCTCTGAACCACACCTCATAACACAAAGTGAACTGAATGACCTTGTCAGGGATTTGGAACTACCCAAGAGTAAGGCAGAGCTGTTGGGCTCCAGACTACAGCAGTGGAATCTCCTGGCAGGCTATCGGGGCAAATGGAGCCCATCAATGCTTGCAGGCTATTGCTGGACAGTGACAAGAGATGCTCCATTTAATGAATACAAGAGACAAGCCAAGAAGAGCCGAGTAGACACTGAATAGGACTAAACTATGTACATAATAGTTTTTTGCCTTTTGTTTCATAATAAATTTTATTTATATAACCCTTTTGCTGATTTTTAAAGTGTTACATAAACAGGACAGGTGAAATACATAATAAATATCACATTTGATCTCTGAAGCAGACGACTTCTCAAAAATTGTAGACCAGTGTAATTATTGGCGTTATATGCTGAATGAGGATAAAAAATATGGACTAGTCACCCATTCTGTGAGTCCCATTTATCCTGTGCACCAAACAGGCCATTGGCAGCACCTTGTGAAGATGTTCCTGCAGCCTGACTGGGTCCCCTGCTCACATCCAGGAGGACATGTAGGTGATTCTCTCAAACCAGCAGGCAGAGAAGACACTTGCGCTTTTCTTACCCACATTTCAGGTGTGAGTGTGCAGGGAGAAATCTCAGAAGGTCTCAGTTTACCTGCCACTCAGGTCTGAGTCCAACCTGCCCATAGATTTAAGCTTTTCCCAAGCAGGTTTGGAGGCAAGAGTGTAGACCTGTGGCTCTCGACCTTTCCAGATGACTGTATCCCTTTCAGGGCTCTGATTTGTCTTGTATCAGAGGAGTAGCCATGTTAGTCTGGATCTGTAAAAGCAGCAAAGAATCCTGTGGCACCTTATAGACTAACAGACGTTTTGGAGCATGAGCTTTCCTGGGTGAATACCCACTTCGTCAGATGCCTCTGACGAAGTGGGTATTCACCCACAAAAGCTCATGCTCCAAAACGTCTGTTAGTCTATAAGGTGCCACAGGACTCTTTGCTGCTTTTACTGATTTGTCTTGTGTACCCCGAAGTTACACCTCACTTAAAAACTACTTGTTTACAAAATCAGACATACAAATACAAAAGTGTCACAGCTCACTATTCCTGAAACATTGTTTATGTTCTCATTTTTACCATGTAATTATAAAATAAATTGATTGGAATATAAATATTGTACTTACATTTCAGTGTATAGTATCTAGCGCAGTATAAACAAGACGTATGAAATTTTAGTTTGTACTGACTTCACTGGTGCTTTTTACGTGTCCTGTTGTAAAACTAGGCAAATAGAGGAGTTGATGTACCCCCTGGAAGACCTCTGCATACCCGCAGGGCTATCCCTGGTTGAGAATCACTGGTATAGAGGAATACAACACTCTAGAAGGGATTCACACAAGCACTATCAGCAGTAACCAATGTTGATGTAAGACTTCCAGCTGGGACAAGCACAACCAGGCTCCCTCTGGTTCTGTCAAGGGGAAAAATCCCTCTTGCTGCCTGGGGATCACCAGGGCTCTGGTTCAGCTCTCAGCTGTGGTATGTTGGGAACACACACTGCAAGTCCAGCTGCCAGAGGGCAAACTCTAGATCTGATTAAGTCCACTGCAGCAGCATCTAGTCCCTTGGCAGCATCTGGGATCAGACAGATTAGGGAGCACCCCAGTGTATGTGACACCTGCCTGACCACATGTTTATAGTGTTCTCAGTCAGGCCAGGAGGGACTCTTGCATTCTGCTCAGTCCTCCCAGTGGCAAAGTATAGGAAAAGGCCATGAGGGAACCATTTTTATATTCATTTTAGGAAACAATTCACCCATATGATGAGTGCTTCACATAGATTTGATGTGTCACTGGCTTATCAAAAAATCAGGGTAATTTAATCTTTGCTTAATACTATTTCTTGGTTTCTTTGTTTTTGAGAGGTATCGTGTACAGTGCTAAAGCTTTGTGCTTGGCGGCAGAACTCTTGGGTTCCATTTGTGGCTGTGAGGAACCATTTGGCCTAGCGATAGAATGGGAGACTCTCTTATGCTGACTCATTCTGTCACTTTAGCCAAGTCATCGCCTCTCTCAGTGCTTCACGTTCCTCAGTGCACAACGTCCTTTACTTTCACAACATGAAAAATCACCATTTATCAAGTTACCACACTGCAATTAACATTCTCTCCCGTTCTAAGGATAGAGGAAAGCTGTGATTACCCCAAACACTCTCCATTGTGAGAAAGGGGGAGAATGGACTCCCTTAAATAATGACATATTGATTAATTGATTAAAATAAATCCTTATAAAGTATGGAAAGTTTGGCTTTCCAACTGGAAAGAAGTAAAATTGAAGCGAGTGCAGTTCCACAGAAAGAATACCACTCCTCTCCAGAGCTGGGTCAGAAGCTGTTTCAGAGGAATTTATGAAGGCATTTTTATATGTGAAATGCAGAGCAGTGATGCCTGAGCCAGACAAATCTCAATAATTTTCTGAGAACTTGAACATAGACCATCTATATCCTCAATGGTTGCCCCAGGGGCTTTCCCCCTTTTTATAGGAAGAGTCTCCTCTACCTTTTAAAAAACTTTTTAAGACTCTCTTGACTTTGGAAATTCAGCATAATCCATACTATTGAATTACACAAGGAAAAGATTCCCTAACATTGCAACCCCGAATTTAGCTAGCTGGTGCCACAGTCCAGCATTGCCCTACTTAGAAAGCATGAAATAAATTAAGGCAGAGATGGGCCTGAACAAGAACCCTAGAGTCTGGATGTGTTGCAGTACAAACCCCAATCAAGACACAAGGCCTGTGTCCAGTCACACTTGTACCAGTTCACTTCACTAGGGCTGCTCCTGATTTACAGCCACCTGCATGAGGTCATCAGAATGAGGCCCATAAAATTTGGATCCATATCTAAGATTTGGCTCTGACTTTCTCTAGAGCTGCTGTCAAGCTAGGGGACAAACCTCTGAAAATCCATTTGGGGGCATGTTTGCAAGGCAGCACTTACCTTTCTCTGGTGTGGTGCAAGGACTTGTGGAAACTCCATAGGTTTCTAGTGAAAGGAAACAGTCAAAGGGAAGAGTAGTAGCTAGCAGGCAGAGTTTCATTTTGAACAATGACAATAAATATAATACTTTACACGAATTGGGATAACTACTGTCATTTTCTCCTCCTGTTCCAGCCCTGCTACTATGTAATCTTATGATGAGCAATAGCTCCTGCTGCAAGCTGTAACAGGGAACATTTATATTTTAAATGAGCCCTTTTGCTAATTGCTAACAGATAGTTTAATAAAAGTTACACGTTATCCAGCCCTACTTCCTGTTGCTGGGTCTTGGGACCACTGGATCCTCACTGAGGCAATGAGAGTGGTGCCAGGCTGGCTGTGGTCGCTGAAGGAGAGTGGAAGTGAGCAGACAGAGAAGTCCAATTCTCTCTGGCACCTGGGCCAGTAACAGCCAGTGCAGCTGGCGCGTCCCAGGGATTGTGGAGAGAACACCCCCTCCAGGGCACAGGGCGCCCCAGCGGAAAGGGCAGTAAATCCGCTCTCCTGCCAGGGCAGTGCCCTGAGCAAGCCAGGCTGCCACGGCCCACACTGGGCTCTGGCTGCAGCTCTTAGGTGCTAAGAGCAGGAGCAGATCCCGCTCCCAGTCAGCCAGGGCGGCTCAACTCTGCCCAGCTGCCCCGCCTGTCTGGGAGATGCTGCCGGGGATGGCGGTGCTGGTGCGGGTGGGGGAATCTAGCCCCCAAACACACTGAAAACCCTGTGTGGGCTGATCCGGCCCCTGTGCTGGTGGCAGCGCCCCGCTCCTCCAGTCGACGGGGCTGTCACGGGAGGGAGCTCGCTGCCTGCCTCTCCCCCGGGGCCACACGGGGCACATTCCCCACTGCTCAGCGACCCACCGAACTGGGCTCTGCAGTGCGGCCCCTGCCGGGGCCCAACTCCCTGCTTGGCTCTGAAACCAGCCCGTGCTGCTCCCCGCCGGGGCAGCGTCCAGCCCGCGGGCTGAGCTGCAGCCACCTCTGGGGCGGTGCTCGCTCCGCGGCTGCACGGAACCAGGGCTCTGAGCCTGCCCGGCTCTTTTCTAACCGCTGGGCCCAGCAGAGCAGCCCCGGGGTGGGAGTCCACAGGCTGGGAAGTGGCCCCCTGGCAAGCCCAGGGCCCCCGGCCGCGGTCCCCAAGCTGCACTCAAAGGCTTGGCTATACTGGAGAGTTGCAGCACTGATGGTGGGTTTACAGCACTGCAACTTACTCACTGTCCACACTTGCAGGGCACATACAGCGCTGCATCTCCCTGGCTGCAGTGCTGTCTGTACTCCTGCTCTGCCTGGGGTATAACGATTGCTGCGCTGGTGATGCAGCGCTGCTCCGCCAGTGTGGCCACCAAAAGCGCTGTAATTGGCCTCCAGATGTATTCAGAAGTATCCAGAATGCCTGTTCAGCCACTCCCTACAGCTCTGCAAATGCTGCAAATGTGGCCACACCGCAGCGCTGGTAGCTGTCAGTGTGGCCACACTGCAGCGCTTTCCCTACACAGCTGTAGGAAGGCAGCTGTAACTCCCAGCGCTGTACAGCTGCAAGTGTAGCCATACCCAAACTCCTCCCCGCAACTCGGGGGGAGGTGAAGAGCGGCGAGAGGTTGGGCGCAGCAGCCCCAGCTCTCCCCAGCTGCGGGCACAGGAAGCCGATGAGCTTTTCAACTTGAACCTCAGGACGGGCTCAGCAAAGGCCCGGCGAGGCAGCATCTCCCTGCAGCTCCCGGGGTGTTCTGTGCACTGCCAGTCTTAGAAATGAAGCCGCTGGTCAGCGGTAGGTCAGAACTCTGCCCCCGCTGCACCCATGGGCTGTGTGACTGTCTAGGATAGCGGGCTTGCCTTCATGTGTATAGTCTGTCAATGGCTGAACACGGGATCGTTATGAACATGACATATTGGTGGGAGAAAACCAGGAAATGAGTGGAACAACTCAGCACTCCGTCTAGACCGGCAAATACATCTTGGCTCTGACTTTCTTTAGGCACATGGTGCATTCGGGTCTCCAAGCACCAGTTACTGTGTCACCACCACACAGGGCACTAGCTCTGGGTTCCTAATGCACTGAGACTTATCACAGAGCCACTTTAGCCCAGCTGCACACACCGATATGCTGATAAATCCCTCCCTGGATGTTTTCATATTACACTGGATTTAGGAACATTTCTTTGCCTAAGGCTCCAAATGTGATCCAAGGGTCTACCCACGTGGATGCACCCAGAGCAACAGAGCCTAAAAGAGGACACCCCTCATTGGAAATGTCTTGATGGTAAATTCCGTCAGGTTAATATAACTGCCGACCAAATTCCCAGGAGTGTCATCACCACGGCTTCACTGGGGACAATGGGAATATGCTAGTTTTGACTAGCTGAGGATCTGGCCCAATAATGTTTACAATCCAGGCAGGCCCCTTGATGCCCTGTAATAATAGTGATAATTACCAGCTTGCACCTGAGGCTAACATAGCTTCCTCCAAAGGCAGGTTACTGCTGGTACCATGATTTGTAAGGCTGAAGGGAATAGTGATACAGATATTTTATATGATTTGGCTAAGGTCTGACAGCAAGCCAGCAGCAGAGTCAGGAACAGAACCTGGGTCTCCTGTCTCCTACTCCAGCCACTGCACAACACATGTCAAAATCAGAGGGTTTCATGGTATGTGGGGATCCATGGTGCTGGCTTAGCCGTTAAGATCAGATGAGTTATAATCTTAATGCTCCAAGCAAAGAGGGAAAGGTGTGGGCTGGTGGCCTAAGCATGTGACCAGGCACCAGGATCTCCTGAGCCCTAATCAGGGCACTATGTGCAATCTGGGACCTCAGCCAAATCACAAAACCTCTCTCCCTCAGTTTTCCCCATCATAAAATGAGGCGAGTTATATTGCCCCTTCCCAGGGTGCTGTGAGGATTAATTTGTTAACCTTTGTGAGGAGTTTGGACAGATGGAAAGTCCAGTAGGAATATTAATGAACACATCACAGCAAAACAGGAGAAAGCTAATCTAATCATTGGCATCATCAGAGCAGACTTCCATTTTAAACTCTAGCTGTCTCTTACAGTTCTTAGCATCCAACATGAAAGGATACTTAGTGCTCACTAATACACCATAAACACAGCTCCTTAGGATATTGTGTGCTAAATACCAACCAATTGGGGAGCAATTACAGACTCTTCCAACTGCAGGGGGAGAGGTGAGAACCATTTAATGGCAGAACATCCCTTCCCCAGTTTGAATACAACTGACCGTGTGTGTTTGCCTTGCGTTTCACCAGGCAGCAACATGGCAGGTATATAAGGAACAAGTCTTATTTTATTTTACACCTGTTCTCCTTCAAAGGGAAAATAAATGTCCTATGGCAATTGCAGCAAGCTCTGGCTGCTCTCAGCTCCTTCAGGTCACAGGGCTGCAGCTATGGAGATGTTCCTTTGAAGCAGTGTCTAGCTGCAATACATACAATTGCTTCCTTCCCTTCATTGTGCTTGGAGCTGTTGTGTTATAAATGCACTACGGAAACAATATGGCGAATCTTCAGCAGAACTGAGGGGAGATGGAGGAAAGGGCAACCCGGCTCCCAAACAATGACATCTCAGAGCCATGCGTTCCTCCAAGAGAAGGTGATTTTTTTAAACCAGTTGCAGATTTCTAGATATTTGAATATCCGCTAGAGAGAGCTTTAAAACGGTATCATTTTCTTATAAGGACCCACTTAACTATGTGTCTGCTGTGTAATTAGAGAGTGCCAATAGTGATGGTACCTGGTGAGCTTTTGACTATTATTTTCAACAGAAGGTAAAACAGCAGCAGAATAAGTTCCCTGAATTTCATGTTAAGAAATAAGTTGTGCATCGGAATCTCTGAGCTCTTAGACCCAGGATTTCGTCTTTGCCTGTTGCAGCCGAGGCATGACAGAAAACGTCTAAGATATGGTCAAGGAAGTGAAGCAAGGTTCTCCCAGAGCCATGTAATCTGGGGATGGAGACAGAATCACAAGACCAAGGCAATGGGAAATTAAGGCCAAGGCAGGTCAGCTCGTACATTATTACCAGCCTAAATTTCAAGGGAAACTGGGCTATGATACACTTGATGAAAGCCAGTCAGAGCCTCACATACCACATCACAAAGCTATCAGTACATAAAGGGATGAACTTTTTATTAACTGCTTCATGCCAACTGCAGATAAAAACCTAACATTAGTTTGGGGGGGTGGAGGGTCGCACTTTAAACTCTTGCATTTTGTCTCTCTTCCTTTTTATCTTTTCCCACTTTTCTAGGAATGTCTCATCAGACAGAAATGATGACAATCTCTAGAATTTCAGGAGTTACCAATAACAATAATAAATAATAGAAGTCTGAAGACATGGCATAAAAACAGAGCATAAAATCCAAATCTGAAACATCTGCCAGTGGCACTGAGCATTAGCACAGCAACACACATTTGGGAATTGGGAATACACTCTGACATTTGTGGTTATACTTGTATGAATCTCCCTTAATATATTTACAGCAAAATCCTTCATTTAGTAATGATGAAGACAGAAATCCCAGTATCAGTCTCTATTAGCCTGGTGTGCTCACTCCATGGCCCAACATTCAAAAAGTTAGAGCTAAATATTCTGATGAATAATCACTGCTCTTCTCCCTACAGCGCCAGGTTTCAATCCTTCCTCCTCTCATCAAAATAGTTAGTTGAATAAATTGTGTCCTTTAAGAAGAGGCATTTCCCACACCCTTGTCTAAGTCCATGTGGTAGTCTGGTGTCAAAACAAAACCTACAGTATAAACTCCCCAGTTTTGTTTATATTTAAAGGAGTCACATTTCCTCCTTCCGCTAGTGGTACCTCTGGAGAGTTTCCTTAGGGCCTTTGCAGGTATGCTGGGGGAGAAGGTGAACTTTTGATTAGATCTGAAAGTGAGCAGCAGTGGCAACGAGAATCCCAAAACCAGTGTCTCCCAAGGGACACATGGGCCAATAAACTCTGCTGATTCCTTGGAGGACATTTTCTATTACAATGCAGTTTGCTCTAACATTTGCCAAACAGAGGCAAGCTATCTTCCTCAGCTCTGAGGTCAGACACAGAGCTGAAAGTAACAGTAATGCAACTGGGCTTCTTTTCTGATTTCCTAGAAACTCTTCTACCATCGAGTTTCTTCACAGCTCAGCCCCTAGTTCATGTTAACAAACTATTTCAAACTTAACCCAACTTTGTGCATTAATCTGAATATGTATTCAAGTCTCACTCAGAAATTTCAGAGGCTGAGTGGTCATTAATAGGATGACACATTCCATTGTGTAGATCCATAATAGGAATGGGCTTAACCATATTTTGTCTCATTCACTGCCAACACTATGCAGCCATGGATCATAATGCTGCAGATGTACATTAGAAGTTCGCACTATTACTGCGCTGTTTTGTGAAACCGGCCACTGTGTTTTGGTGCTGATATAGCAATCAGAATGCTGTTTGTTAGGGATAAGCTAACTGACTTGGGTTAAATATTGGAGCAAAGCATTGTGGGCAACAATGTGTACAAATCTGAACTCAAAACTTTTATGAAGTTTCAAAAGAATCAGGTTAAAACTGTATTCTACTGCTTCCGATGGTTTGCTATAATCCCTGTCATTTGACTGTTAACAACATTCAAAGCCATTGTGCTGTGCATAAGCTGGTCTCAGTAATCACCCGGTCCTATTACTAATATACACTGGTCCTCCCTCTCCATTCCTCCTATTGCTTATTACTCACTTGTCTTCTATTAAACTGTAAGCTCTTCAAGGAAGGGCCATGTCCTCCTGAGATTGTGCAGGGCTCAGCACAATGTAGCCCAGATCCTGGCTGGGTTTTCTAGGTGCTCCTGCAATACAAATAAATGCAAAGAAGAAGAAAAAGAACATTTCTTCCTGATTTCCCCGTGACTGTAAGTGGATACAATGCATGGATAAAATTCTCTTGTCTGCAGAGGGCCAGCCTGTGCACTGTTTAAATCCTACCTAAGCTCAGAGACGAGAGCTGGTCAAAAAAATTCTTCAAATCATTTTTTAATCTAAACATGATTTTGGGTTTGGGGTTGTTTTGGACAAAACAAAATTTTTCATTTTGGTTGAAATTTTCAATTTTTGAATGAAGAAACAGAAAACAGATTTTTTTTCAGTAAAATAATTCAGTTTTCAGTAGAGATGTTCAGATTTTGTTAAACATTTCATTTTTCAGTATATATTTTTGGGCCTTTTTAGCTTCTAAAAATTGAAAAGTTTTCCTGAAAAAATATGATGATTGATGAGGATTTACTGAAAGTAGTTTGTGAAAACCAAACATTTTTGCCTTTGCAGTGGTTGAAAAGTGGTTGAAAAGTTGTTGAAAAGATGAACAATTTGCACAGGAAAATTTTAAAACATTTCAAAATATCCTGTGAAAAATAACTGCCTTATGCTGGCCTCCTCAGAGAGGTGAATTTCACTGTAGCAGGGTGAATATCACCCACTCCAACCTACATGAAGCCAGGAAATTCAAATAGTTTCACAACAAAGCCTGACCTCATGGGAGGTCCAGCTCAATTGCCTGACCAAAGTATCTCAGAATGATCCAGACAGGCACCTGAACTTATGAATATTTATCTGAACCTCCAAACCTTTGGGGGTTTACATACACCTCATCACTTTGGAGCTGTAAACAGTACACAGGCCAGACAGGAAGAAATAGCTGAGTTAGATCAAAGGCCACCAATGTATTTTTAGTTAGCAGCTATCATTTTTCTCCAAAACATTGTGAAAAGCTCCTATTGGCCAGCCAAAAATGGCCTTTTGCTTAAGGCCATGTATTGCACAAATCCAGTGAAAGACCTCACATTTGCCCGGATTGTTTTAAATGTGGGGCTTCTTGTGCAGCTCATAAGGCATTTACTGACAACATATTAATAAATTGTAGATGTGCTGATTGCTAAAAACTCTCTTCCTGATAATCCCCCAATTACTTTTCATTGCTCTGTCCTCCTTCTCCCCAGATCAGTTTCCTTATAGTGGGTAACATGAAATGTTTGCCATGCTCTATTGCAGCCCCTCCTGTTCTCCTACACATCACTTGACATGATAATTATTTTTTGCAGAGCTCCCATTCTAATACTCACTTCTTAATGGAATCTAAGTTTGAAATTCAGATGTGTTAATTTTAGGGAGTAGTTGAAACTGGGACAAAACCAATTAACTTTACAAATATTGTTTGTGCAATTAAATATAAATACCTTATTTTGCTGATACAGGATTACCAGATCTTCAGTTCTGGAAGAATCTGGACGTGCAGTCTGCCCAGAAATGGTTGCTTCTTACACAATGCCCTTGCAATCCTTTTTTATTGTCTTTTCTGCTCTGGAAAGCTCATTTTCCTTTGAGAATTTAATGTGTGGGTTTCAGTGGCAATTGAATAAACCAGTAAAGGGTTTGGTTTTTCTAAATGTCATGTTGAGTAATGGTGGATCCAATGCTATGATTTAGTTTCTTTCATCTATTTTTGTTTCATTTAATCTTTAAGTATTAGCTCCAGTAAATTTCTGCATATTCATCCATCCTGGCATACTTTACATTTTGTCCACCCAAATTTGAAAGTATTTCAAGACTTGGAATAGACAAAGGGTATGTCTCCACTACAGGATTATTCCGATTTTACATAAACCGGTTTTGTAAAACAGATTGTATAAAGTCGAGTGCACGCGGACACACAAAGCACAATAATTCGGTGGTGTGCGTCCATGTACCGAGGCTAGCGTCGATTTCTGGAGCGTTGCACTGTGGGTAGCTATCCCGTAGCTATCCCATAGTTCCCGCAGTCTCACCCACCCATTGGAATTCTAGGTTGAGATCCCAATGCATAATGGTGCAAAAACAGTGTTGCGGGTGATTCTGGGTAAATGTCGTCACTCATTCCTTCCTCCGGGAAAGCAACGGCAGACAATCATTTCGCACCCTTTTTCCCTGGATTGCCCTGGCAGACGCCATAGCATGGCAACCATGGAGACCGTTTTCCCTTTTCTCACTGTCACCGTATGTGTACTGGATGCCACTGACAGAGGTGGTACTGCAGCGCTACACAGCAGCATTCATTTGCCTTTGCAAGGTACCAGAGACAGTTACCAGTTGTCCTGTACCATCTGCAGTGCCATTGTAAATTGGCGATGAGATGATGGTTATCAGTCATTCTGTACCGTCTGCTGCTGTCATGGGTGCTCCTGGCTGGCCTCGCTGAGGTCGGCCAGGGGCGCAAAGACAAAAATGGGAATGACCTCCTGGGTCATTCCCTCCTTCATGTTGTATCTAAAAATAGAGTCAGTCCTGCCTAGAATATGGGGCAAGTGTACTAGAGAACCAGTGTATCAGAGAACCAGAGAGCACAGCCGCTCCATGTCAGATCCCACAGAAATGATGAGCTGCATGCCATTCTAGGGGGTGCCCCTGCAACAACCCCACCCGTTGCTTCCCTCCTCCCCCAACCCTTCTGGGCTACCGTTGCAGGGTCCCCCCATTTGTGTGATGAAGTAATAAAGAATGCAGGAATAAGAAACACTGAGTTTTTAGTGAGATAAAATGAGGGGGAGGCAGCCTCCAGCTGCTGTGATAGTCCAGGCAGGACATTAAACAGTGGGGGGGAGAGGATCCCAGTATCCCATTGCTCTGATGGTCCAGGCAGTACCAAATCTTTTCTTTAGACATGAAAGCAGGAGGGCTGATGGTGTTCAGCCCCCAGTTGCTGTGGTGAGGACGGTTATCAGCCGTTCTGTACCATCTGCCGGGAATAACCGAGAGTCATTCCCATTTTTACCCAGGTGCCCCACCCGATCTCACCTGAGGCCAGCTAGGAGCACTCACGGGATGATGACGAGGACGGCTACCAGTCCTACTGCACTGTACCGTCTGCCACCGGGGAAGGGAGGGGAGAGGATGCTGCTGTTCAGTGCCGCAGCACCGCGTCTACCAGCAGCATGCAGTAGACATATGGTGACACTGAAAAAAGTCAAGAAACGATTTTTTTCCCTTTTCTTTCACAGGGAGGAGAGGGGGAGTAAATTGACGAGATAGACCCTGAACCACCCCGGACAATGTGTTTGACCCTACAGGCATTGGGAGCTCAGCCAAGAATCTAAATACTTTTTGGAGACTGTGGGGACTGTAGGATAGCTGGAGTCCTCAGTACCCCCTCCCTTCCTCCATGAACGTCCATTTGATTCTTTGGCTTTCCGTTACGCTTGTCACACAGCACTGTGCTGTGGACTCTGTATCATTGCCTGGAGATTTTTTTCAAATCCTTTGGCATTTCGTCTTCCGTAACAGAGCTGTGATAGAACAGATTTGTCTCCCCCTACAGCGATCAGATCCAGTATCTCCCGTACAGTCCATGCTGGAGCTCTTTTTGGATTTGGGACTGCATCGCCACCCATGCTGATCAGAGCTCCACGCTGGGCAAACAGGAAATGCAATTCAAAAGTTCACTGGGCTTTTCCTGTCTACCTGGCCACTGCATCCAAGTTCGGATTGCTTTCCAGAGTGGTCAAGGTGGTGCACTGTGGGATACTGCCCAGAGGCCAATACCATCAATTTGCGGCCACACTAACCCTAATCCAATATGGTAATACCGATTTCAGTGCTACTCCTCTCGTTGGGGAGGAGTACAGAAACCAGTTTAAAGAGCCCTTTATATCGATATAAAGGGCCTCGTTGCGTGGACGGGTGCAGCATTAAATCGGTTTAACGCTACTAAAATCGGTATAAACGCGTCATGTAGACCAGGCCAAAGAGGAACCACTGGGCAAGTCTGGCATTGCCAGTTATGACCTGCACAAAACATCCAGCCTAGGATTTCTGAAGGAGGCTCTGGATAAATGTGAGGGGCTACAGAATGGTGGCAAGAGGTTTCCATTAAAATGGGCAAACCAGTGTCAATAAAGTAGCTGACCTGAACTGCCAGAATCCTGAACCTTACTCCAAAGTTCAAACTAAATCCTGCTTTTAAATTTTCACATGCTTTGGGATTCCTCGTTTCAGCTGGGAATGAAAGCATCATGATATCAGTAGAATAAACCTGCTCCCACAAGATTCACAGTGTAATTCCAAACTAAAGAGATTTCAATTAGTGTTTTAACTGAAGGTGCTCATCTGAACCTGAACGAACCTTACACTAAGAGTTACTAATGAATGCAACCTTATGAAAGGTGAGATACAATATTTTAACAGACAGCAGGGAGTCTGCTTTAATGACAATCCTTTTATCTTCTCAGAATAACTAGGGCATGGCCTCCAGGTATGGAGCAGTGAGGATACACAGACAGGTTGCTCAGGAAATGCTTGTGGAACATGTAACGCTCCTGTACACATTTAGTAAGAGGTAGGCTATTCAAAGTCCCTAGGCAGGAGGTAACTCAGCCATTAGCAGCTTGGGCACTTGCAGCAGAAACATTGGTAAGACCCAAGACTTGGTCAGTAATCACTAGAACTATTGGTAATAAAAAGGAAAAACGACTGGTGAAAGCAGCAAGCAAGCAGCACAGAAGGGAATTCTAGTGAGAAAAAAAGACAATAAGCAAGAACAATAACATGTGGCATGTTTGCACCTCAGATAAAATGGTGAGGAACACAAGTGGTAGAAACAGAGTGTCTGGGGATTCGTCTCTGACTCATTTCTGGCTGAAAATGCAATAGGCCTGTACTTGTTCAGCAAATAGACACGAGTCCGTAGGTGTCCTTAAACCCACTACTTGCTTGCTCAATGAATCCCAGCTTTGGTAGTAGGGGCAAGATGTCAGTGGAGAAAACTTCCCCCAGATGATCTGAAAAACATACATTGATTCCCCCCTTCAGGACATGGTAAAGAGCTCTCTCTTTTTGCCTGAGAATTAATTACAGTTAAATCTATGGAGGAGTTCGTGACAGCTGCCATATTTTCTGTATATTGTCCCTGGAACTTGAGATTTGATGGTGGGACCATTTTTATAAATCTATGAATAAATCTATAAAATGTGATGTACTGTAGAAATACAGAAAGGCACTATTAGGGCATATGAGACTGTTCCTGTAAAATACAGACATATTAAACATCTAATTCTGTACTGTATGTATTGGGTCCTCTGTTCTTAGCTGCATCCTTGCCTTCACATACTGAACACTGGCATTCCTGCCAATCAAAGTGTTGGGTCTTAATTTCTTTTCTACATCCAATAAAGAAAAATGGATCTGCTGTATAAATCCTATTGATCTAGCCTCTGAAGCCTCATTTGTGCAAATATTTCAGATTAGAACTTTCTTTTTATTATGCAAGGCAGCCTCGAATAATGTTGCAGGCACGTGTACTACATCCAGTGATGGTGATGGGGGTCCCTGGATATGGATATTTGTAATGATCTGTCTGTAGTGTTTGTGGACCTAGCTCTGTGAGCTCATTGATATTGTGGAGTGTCAGGCCCCCGGCAGGCTTGCAGAATGGGGTTTAGTCTGGCAGACACATTTGCAGAGCTTCAGTAGAGGGCACCCTTGTGTTCTTGAGGAAGAACCAGACTCCCTTCCACAAGGAAAGTGGGTGATCCGTGCACAGCGGGTCCCTCCCCATATGGCCTGGAAAGGCCCAATTGGCCCTTTTTCTCTACCTTGCAAACATTAGTTTTGTCCTTCAAGAGAAGCAAAATCCTGCAGAAGCAGCAAGTTGGTGGCAAGACTGAAGTGTCCCAGCCCTGGCTGGTTGGGAAAGCTGGGAAATTCACCACTGCTGAGAGGCCCAAAATCTTCACTCTACAAACAGCTACTATCCCTCTATTGATCTCCTGGGAAATACAACGGTGCTATCTGGGAGCCAGCCCACCCTAGCAGCTCAGCCCACAACAGCATGCAGCGCTTCCCTTTTACCTGTCTTGGACATTTCTCCACTGATTTTAATTAAAGCTTTGTTCAGCCGTGCTCACCTGGAACGATGATGTGTGCATGCATGCATGCATGTGCGTGCGTGTGTATGGGTGCATGCATGTGTACCTGTGCATGTATATATAGTCATATATAATAGGGTGGATTTTTTCAAACTTGCCCAGAGCTGACATTCTCTTCTCACCTCCCATATGTCTTTGCATCCAGGCGATTTTTAAAGTACATCAGCACAAATGCAATTACGATTCTACACAATTAGGTCTCTATTCGTAGGGAATAACTTAGGGATGTTACTGTAGCATATAAAAGGAACAGAAATGCCATTAAAGGCTGTAACTAGCAGGAGACAAAGAGAAGCCCTTGCTATTCTAACTTAAGTGCTCCCCAAAAACTGGAAAAGCAAAACATCAAAAGAAGTAAACCAGACTTTTTCAAGCTGGGAAATTCACCACTTCTGGGAAATTCACCATTTTTCAAGGTAAACATCTAAGATGTTTTTCTTTAAACTGCAGCTACTCATTGTATGGATAAAGGATTCAGTTCCTACAACTACAGTAGTTTCACACAGCTAAAGATCCAGCTACTGATTTGGAGAAGTGCCGGCAACAAATATAAAGACAGACTGGGAGAGAAATATAGGAAGAATTGCTTGTAACAGAAAAATCTTCTTTGTAAAGGCAGTCCATAAATAAGAAAGAAGAGTAGTATTTACAAAGCAGGCTGAATGTATCCAGCTACTAGGATAGCCAAATTTGTTTGGACCCATTCCTGGAGGTTTCATCACATGATATAATGTTTAATTCAAGACTAATCTTTAATTCCTGGAGACTTCAGGACAATCCTGGAGGGTTGGCAACCCCACCAGCTACTTTCTGTTCTTACCTCCAGAATAAATACAGGTGACAAATAATTTTAGTTGAAACTGAAGAACAAATCATTCCATCTTATGGCATGTGCCTACATGTCTAGTAAATAATGTAATGCCTCCCTACACCCCCTTATGTGGTCTCTCAACACCAAGAGAATCAGCCAATGGCTTGAGTTCAGTGGCTTCAGGATCAGTCCTAACAGGTTCAGACCCTTCCTTTCTGTGTCACCAACCATTCAAATACAGCCCACCTCACCGGTGACCCACCTGTTGGCTGTGTGCTGATGAGTGTCGCCAATCCAGCTCCCACGGAATGAGTGTCCGTGTCACATGTGAGGCACACTCTTGATCTATATTCTTTTCCTGCTGAAAGCAAAGGGGCTTGTGGCATAGACTCTGTGAGCAGGCACAGACCTCCTTGCTGTCAGTCTTAGGCGAGAAGCCAAGGAGTAAATGGTCATAGACACTGAAGTCGCCTCTGCCTCATTCTAGAACTAATTCATCCAGGACAGGGTTGAGGCACACCAGTGAGGTGGGTTGGAGGAAGCTTTCACTATTGCTACCCATAATGTACAACTTAAATGGATAAGCTGGAGATCTTTGGTTTCCATGGCTGTCAGTTCATGAGCACTAAGTCCTAAGGTACAAGCCTATCAAACACAATGTAGGTTGCATAAAAAGTACTTGTTGGGGTATCACCAAGACTTTGCTTGTTTCATCACATAAATAGAAATGCATAGACAGATACTAGAGAGAGACAAGGTGCGGGAGGTAATATCTTTTATTGGACCAACTTCTTCTGGTGAGAGAGACAAGCTTTTGAGCCACACAGAGCTCTATGAAAGCTCGAAAGCTTGTCTCTCTCACCAACAGAAGTTGGTCCAATAAAAGAGAGTGGTCATGATCAGTCGCCAGTTTTAAAAATTCATGAAAAAATGGTCAAATGATTTCTAATAAATGGGATGGAACCATCAGCTGCCCATGGGCATTCCACAAGCAGAAAAAGAGGCCACGTTCATATGATAAATTATTTTGGTATTGACCTACCCAGTATACACAGAAATAAAGCCCAGATACCCAGCCACCACCCAGGTTACTCTGTGCCTTGGTAATTTCAGTTGGTGATCTCCTCATGCTGTGGTATTTCATTAACAAAATCAGTTAGATAGGTGTGTTCTTATTATTTATCTGAGCAGAGCCACAATAACTGCTTAGATCAAGCAGTTATTTCTACTACTTTGTAAATGAGTTGGGACCCAAATTTAGGCGAGAGAATTCCATTGTCCAAAAAGTGAATTAGCCAGGGATACTAGTGAACAGGAAAAAATAATTGTTTACTAGTACTGCATGTAAGTACTAGTAATGAAAAACAAGGAATGGATCACTTGATGATTCCCTGTTCTGTTCATTCCCTCTGGGGCACCTGGCATTGGCCGCTGTTGGAAGACAGGATACTGGACTAGATGGACCTTTGGTCTAACCCAGTTTGGCCGTTCTTATCGTCTTATGATTTTCTAGCAACACCCTTTTGGCAATACCCCAGAGGCAAAGTCATCCTGTTTTGAATTGTATGGACACCCTTTTGTCCAAGATTCTCAATGTAAACAAACGAATTATAAAATGTTCCAGCTACAATCTTCACCATTTGCTTTGTAAAAGAAGTATCACAATAAACTCATTCGGGCAATCATTCTTTGAATTAAAAGGTCCATTTAAGCATTAAAATCAACTTTCCTACCTGTTACACATGCAACTGTATTAGTATAAATTACTTTAGAAAGAAAATGCAAATATTTCCTACATAAAGATGTATTTGCAACCATTAGCACATTGACATCAGTTCAAGCACAGAACTAAGGGGCCAATCCAGAACCTCACTGACACCTGAGGCAGCCCAGCTTGCATGAGAAAGAGTGCAGAATCAGGCCCTAAAATAGCATCTGTACCTGGCTTTAGAGACAGTGCATTTCTTAAAAATGGCTGAGTATTCTGACAAAGAAAAAGACAACGAGAAAAATCTTTCCAGTGATCGCTAGCTGATATTTATCACAGGCTTCGGCATGAATATGGTGCTGGTGATGGTGGAAGGTTTCAGCTGTTTTATGTCTCAGCAATAGTTTAAACAATAACGTTCATATCACAGAATGGTGTAGATAATATCTGCAATAAAACTGGGTCTTTTATGTTCAGAAGCAGACAAAGCCAGGCGAGCACACTGATAAATGAAACTGAAGCTTTCTATTTCGTTGTGGTGGAGCTCCCTCTAGCTTATGGCATTAAACCTGTATCTGTAAATCATATTTGCTTAGACCCATCTTTCCACTTTCAGGGTAGAAAAGGCTTTAGATTCTAAATTCTTAAAAGCATTTGTGACATTTATAATCCGGCTGACTAAAACTCTTAAGACCCAGTTGCTGGCTGAGTGGTATCAGCAGGTCTGATAATAATAAATTTCACACTATTAAAAGGACAGTATAGGGAAAAATACTCTGGCATTCAGGGGATGTATCACTAGCAGCACTTCCTGCCTTTTCCAGCTTTATGATCATCTATTAATATTCAAGGGAAAGTTTAATACAGTTCTACTCATTTAGCTTAAAGAATTAGCCTGCCTGGCTGGAAATGCCAAGCAATACAGTTAATGTCCAAGCTGCGTCCATTTTACAATGTAAATTAGTTTGTAAGAGTACAATAACACACTGAATAAATAAACTAGTTTATAAATCCCAATTCAGGATAAATATATATAACCAAGAAGGGGAGTTGTTATTTCTGAGGAGCAAGTTGTGAAAAGTGACTAAGAAAGATCAGGTGAGGCATGAAATGTCTGGATAACAATCAGATAAGAAACTACCTTCATTTCCCCTGTTTAGAACACAGATATTCCCAGGTTTAATTCCAGTGTCCAGACACTAGCCTGTCTGTAGGGTCCTGCTGCTGTTCAGGTCACGACTGATGGTGGCAAATATTAACTGCACCTTTAAAAACTGCTGATTTAATGGTGTGTTATGGAAACAATGTTTTGCTGAAATGCTAATTTGGGGAGATTAAGAGGACATTTCTGAAGAATAATATCCCAAATCTGATGCGAAGCTTAAATAACCAGTGAAATGATAAGCAGGCAAGAGCTACAGGAGAAGAGTTAATTAAAAATCTCCAAGGCAACTTATATTCCTTTGTCACAAAATAAATGCCATGCTAGAGATACAGTACCTGTAAACTGAAAAATCACCAGCTGTCCTAGCTAGCCAGAGAGCTAAAAAGGATTTACAGTCTTGCAGTGTCTTAAATATTCTATGTTTTAAATGTATTTGGGCACATTTTTTCATAAATATTGCTGTGTGAATTTTCTATTTATCTTCAGAGTTACCTAGCTAGCATAATCTCCATAGTTGTCGGTACAGTACAGTAAAAATAAAGTTTACCTTGTATAATTATTTAAAATGAACAACAATAAAAATAACCTTATTGCAGAGTTTGGAGAATCTGAATCAGTAGAAATGAATATTAAATTCAGAGTGCAGATGAAAGACAAAATAAACTATTTATGAGCCCAGTCTGAGAAATTAAAACCTGCTGGAAAATGCACCTATAAAAATCTTTAGAACTGAAAATGTCATTATTTTATGGCTCTTCTTAATGAATTATTTCTTATGAAATTGCAGCAAGCGACTTCCAACTGAGCATGGTTTAAAAGGAATTGTTCCTATTGCTTAGATATGATTCTGATATTTTAAAAACTAATTACACTGTAAACTGACTAATCAGAAGACATTACCTGCTGTCAGAGACAAAACTACACGTGTATTTAGAGTTATGATTACCAATTAGCTATTTACTCAAGCTTACTATTTATTAACTAATGCAAAGTCATAAATCAAATTGCATTTCAATATGCTTTTGAGAAGTGAAAACTGAATAATCTCCTTATTATCAATGTAAGGCTAGCAGGAGATTTCTTAATTCAGTTACTTTGTTCCAGAAGCTGAGGTTTACATGGCACTTTACAAAACACATAGGTTAGATAGGTCCCACTCCCTAGGAGCTCACAGTCTAAACTGGACAGTCTAAATGAAATTACTAGTGAGGCATGAGTGTAGAAGCAGATAGAGTCATAGTTGATCAGGGATGGAAAGTTAAAAGAAATAAGTGTGTTTTAAGCAGGAATTTGTCACCAGTGTTCCGAGTACACTTTGTACTGTGATAGTGCAAGTGATCCTATCTAGAGGATCAGAGCTGAAAGAGACCATGTCACAAAGATCTCATTTGATTTATTGCTCAAAGTCTATATTAAAAAAATATTGCTCTTGAATAATCAATTGTCACAGCCCCACATCCAATTGAACAAGCTTTTTGTATAAAATCTCTCAAATGCATTTCTGCTGCATGCTCAACCCAGACTGTGTAATTTAAAACAATTATTTTAAATATGCACATTTGGGTTCAGTTTGAATCTCTGCCACCCGTGATAATCCAGGAGAATGCTCTGAAAGTGGAGCACCTTATCTGCATCTGATCAAGTCAGACTCTTACCCCTTTTCCCTTTTAAGTGTAACATACAAACAATACATAAAGCTGAGTGACAATCATAGTGGATAAATATGAGTTTGAAAATTATTTTAGCAATTCAAATAGAACCTTGAGTGAAAATAAATGATTGTTCCCATTGACAATGTGACTAGAGCCTTTTTTCATTAAATGTAGTAATAGTGAGAACCCTGTTCCTTAAATGAAATAAAACTATTATTATGGATCAAGTCTGCAGTAATTTTCACTTCCTCGGTGCTAGCCTTTCTTCTGAGAAGTTATCTTAATTACAACAGGAATCTTTTTCATGCATTAAATCCTGAATACAAATCTTATTTCAAACAATAATGATTTTAATAAAAAAAAATTCAGTTATACACTTTGAATATATAAAATAAAATACACTTTAAAACACCCACAAACGCCTAGCAACAGAAACGAAACCCAAGTGTATTGGTGCAGTATGGTATGGAGTGTTTACTTCCAGTATGATTACATACTTTGCAGATACCCTAACTCTGAATTCTTGCTGCAATAAACATTCATTGTAGATGACTTGATTAGGCAAACAATTCATTTACTTTGCATGCTGTGTGGAATGGGGAAACTCTCTCCATACATATTCAGCTAAGTAGAATTCTTTCAGAGTGTCAACAAACATGTGAATAAGGATGATCCAATGGCTATTGTGTTCTTGGACTTTCTGAAAACCTTTGACAAGGTCCTTCACCAACGGTTCTTAAGCAAAGTAGGCAGTCATGGAATAAGAGGGAAGGTCCTCTCTTGGAACAGTAATTCGTTAAAAGATAGGGAAAAAAGGGTAGGAATAAACAGTAAAGTTTTACAGTGGAGAGAGGTGAATAGCAGCATCCTCCAAGGAGCTGTAGTTGGTACCTATGGTATTTAACGTATTCAGAAAATGACCTGGAAAAAGGGGTAAACAGTGAGGTGGCAAAATTTGCAGATGATACAAAATTACTCAAAATAGTTAAGTCCAAAGCTGACTTAGAAGCTTTACAAAGAACTCTCACAAAACTGGGTGACTGGGCAACAAGATGGCAGATGAAAATTAATGTTGATAAATTAAAAATAATGCACATTGCAAAACATAATCACAACTATACATACAAAATCATGTGGTCTAAACTAGCTATTACCACTTAAGAAAGAGATCTTGGCATCATTATGAATAGCTCTCTGAAAACATCTGCTCAATGTGCAGCAGCAGTCAAAAAAAGCAACAGAATGTTAAGAACCATTAGGAAAGGGATAGATATTAAAACAGAAAATATCATAATGGCACTATATAAATCCATGGTACTCCCACATCTTGAATACTGCATGAAGCTCTGGTCATCCCATCTCAAAAAAAGATATATTAGAATTGGAAAAAGTACACAGAAGGGCAACAAAAATAATTAGGGGTATGGAACAGCTTCCATCTTAGAAGAGATTAAAACAACTGGGAGTGTTCAGCTTAAAAAGAGATGACCAAGGGGGAATATGATAGAGGTCTATAAAATTATGAACAGTGTGGCAAAAATGAATACAGAAGTGTTATTTACCCCTTCACATAACATAGAAACCCAATGAAATTAATAGGGAGCAGGATTAAAACAAACATAAGAAAGTACTTCACACAACGCACAGTCATCCTGTGGAACTCATTGCCGGGGACATTGTGAATGCCAAAAGTATAACTAAGTTCAAAAAAAGAAGTAGATAAGTTCCCGGAGGATAGATCCATCAATGGCTACTAGCCATGATAGTCAAGGACGGAACCCCATGCTCTGTCTGTCCCTAAACCTCTTACTGCCAGAAGCTTGAACTGGACAACAGGGAATGGACCACTCAATAATTGCCCTGTCCTCTTCATTCTCTCTGAAGTATCTGGCATTGGCCACTGTCAGAAGAGAGGATCCTGGGTTAGATGGACCATTGGTCTGATCTAGTATGGCCATTCTTATGTTTACATTATTGAGAGTAAACAGTGATGTGTACATCAGAAAATTAGCACATTAGGGTGATAATAAAGTCCAAAAATGTTGCAGCTAACAGTAAAGTGATGTGCATGAGAGCCACTTAGCACCATGCAGATGCATTTATTCATTTGAGGTTTTTACACTCAATATAGGTTATGCACACTGGAATTCATATTTTGCATTTCATTATAAAACTGATCTTTTTTGTGCATAAAACAAAAGACACCATTATGAAAGCATTCTCTAGCCTAATCAGTCTTTTAAAAGGTAATTGTTCTTATAGAAAATCACTACTGCTTTATATAGTATTTTCATTACAAGGCTTTCTGCTTCTTTTTTAATATTCTGTCAGTACAAACCTGCAATTCTCTGGTTCATACTATAGGTCAATTTCATCATTACAAACACACTATTACAGTGATTTAAAGTGCTATGGAGAAATGAAAAATTGTATTTACTGTTGCTGTATTCTGCAAGCACTTTATATGATAGGATGTGTTTTCTGTAGCTGTGACATGTGAGAGAATTCCAGAGAGCCGTGAAAAGGAATCAGGCAAACTGAAGGGCTTAGAACACTGGGTAATGAAAGAAATCTACCTGTGCAGAGACTTCCATTCTCACTCATGTTCTCTCCAATTTTTCTGCTTTACGTGTCATTTTATGTATAGAATTAATAAACTACATTTGACTTTCCAGATGAAATTATCCCTTAACTTCATCACTGACATTCTTAAAGACTCCACTTAGGGAAATGGTTCCTGTTTTAATATTGCTCAGAAGATAAACCAAATCAGGGCAGTTTGTGGCGTCTGAGCAGGAAGAACTTGCCTGAGCACAGTCCTTCAAAAATATTACTCAGAGATCAAATGAAACACATACACAAACATGTGTGCGAACAACAGGAGAGAGGACACACAAAAACTCCCCGTGAAGGCAAAGGCAAAGCTCCCATTGCCTTCAGTGAAGGGGGTGCCTGATTTTTAATACTCCAGACTCCTCTCTGCTTATCCACTCTCTTCATATTGTATCTATTGTAAATACGGATAAACTGTAACCAATTAGTAAAGAATAAGAATCTTTCTTTGGCCCTATTAGCAATTTGGCTCTCATTCTTAAATAATTGTCTAATATCACTTTTAAAATTCAAGTTGAGTGCAGTAAAAGAACAGGGTTTGCCAGACTGGATAAGACCAGAGTGCAACTACCTTACCATCCTGTGTCTGACAGAAGAAGGTGCAAGAAACTCCCTAATGAACAATTGTGAAATAACCTGCCCCAGGGAAAGCTTCTGTCTATCCCCCAGCAATTAGTGTTTGGCTTACAGCATTTTTATCCTTTGTAAAAAATATTGCTCATCCTGTTTAATGTAACTGAATGTTCCAATTACCCATACAATTGTCTAATCCGTCTCTGAATCCTGCTAAATCTCTGCTTTCAATATCTGGTAGCCAAGAGTTCTCCATGTCAGTTATGTGTTGTGTAAAAACTAGCTCCTTTTATCCATTTTCAATGTTTTGCCTTTAATTTCACTGAACCTCTCCTTATTCTTATTGAGGGGAAGAGCAAAGGATTTCTTCAGACACCTCTCTCAAGTCCCTCTTATTCATCTCTTCTCTAAACTGAACAGCCCCCTACTTTTCAGTCTCTCCTCATCAGGAGGTCCCTTCCAGCCCCTCCGCATTTTCACTGCCAGATCTATTTAGAGACAGTGTGAGCAGAAAAGGTGGTTTACACAAAATGATATGCAGCTTTTCCCTCCCTCCTAGGTGCAGTGACTTCTCTGCCCTGCTTTTGGCTGTGGTGGAGAGACCTGATGAGAAGAAACTTGGCAGAATGTTTAACTCTTAAACCCTTGGGCTATTTTGCTCATGATCTCGTCTGACAGCTTAGATTGAAGTAGTGATCATTGTATTGCTCTCTTACCAGACAAAAATGGCATCATAAAAAAAACCTGCCAGGTTCTAGCTACTCCAGACTCTGCTCCCTGCTCCCAGTCCTCTCTGCTCCCAGACTGAGCCAGGGCAGCCCTTGTTTCAATCCAACATTGCCTCCCTCCCACCTAAACCTGAGGTTATTTCACTTGTGACAGTACAAATTATGCACATCCAAATTGTAATAATTTTCTATTTTAAACTGTTGTTCTCTAATCCTGATCTATATTGATACTGAAGGCCAGAGATGTGGGAAGTTTATTAGACTAATCCACATTTTTTATGTTGGGGGAGGGGGGGTAGAATTCTGAAGGGATTGGTTCAGAAAAAGCAAGAAGCAGGTTTCTTTCCTGCTCACAACAGGACTTCCCCTCCTCGCTGGAGTGCAGCACTAAGAGAGCGAGGATCTTTCCAGAACAGAAGATAAATCCAGCAAAAAGAGCTCTACCCTGTTTACTGCTAAAGGACTTTTAAAGGACATAAAGGAGCCTGCATAAAAATATATTACTCTGGATTTATACATTCCTCTGCAACCTAACAGCAAACACTGTCAGAACTATGGTTGCGTAATACCTGAGACTTGTGTTACTTGTAATACACAGTGCATGTGCCCTCAGACAAACCTGACACTGCATTGAAATCCTATCACAAATTTTTAAAAAGAACCCTGCAATATTTTTTCCTAATCTAAGAGTTTGTTTGTTTGGTAGGTCAGTTCACATACCATGTCATCTCTGTTGGGGAAAATGCACACTGTTAGTGAAACTGTCAATGCATCATGTGTTCTTGTGTGTTACCAAAAGTAACACATCTTGTGCTTTTGCCTTGAGCATTTTGCTGTGGTTATTGGAAATGAAAAAACATTTTCACCCTGGAAATAGTTAATCCTTCCCCGGGGAAACACTTGCAAATCCATGAGTTGTTCCTGGTTTGAAATGAAGTTTTAAGATGTTTGCCTCTGAGCGAATTTTAAAAAATTCTGCAAAACCAGGCCAACATCTCAGTTTCCTGCCATTCACACTGGCAAGCTTTATTCTCTGTTGTTCTATAATAATTTGATTCCTTGGGATTTTTTAACTAAAGGAGATAATATAAGTATAGGGCTATTCAAGGGATAGAAGTCTCCTTTTCTTTAGAAAATGCTCCTTTTTACAGATAAAAGGGGTTGAATCTATTGCTAGCAAGAGGAGAGCAGGGTCTGGGATGAACATGACACAGTCCTTTCTCTAACACCATGGTGCTTAGTGAAATCATTTGCTGACCAAAGATATTGGGATATTTTATTGACTGACAGTTACTGGTGAACATCAGCTCTGAAAGTGTTTTCAGTTCCTCTCCAGGCTGATCGTGTGGTTCCCTTTTCTCATAATGGGTCTCTTTGCTGACTCAGGCATTTAATCCAAGCATTAATGTATCTTCAAAAAAATTCCATTGGTCAGCATGTTCAAAAGTTAGGCACCTAAATCTCTGTACCTTCCAACCCTGAAAAAGTGACCTGCTTGTCAGCAGTGCTGAGCACTGGCACTTGCATAGCACGCAGCCAGAGCTGCATGTGTCTAAATGTGGAGTCCATCCACAACTTGTTTACAGCACCATGTGTGTACATTGAGCCCTGCTCGTTTTTTCTCAGGGCCATGAAATTAATTTTTCTTCAAAGCCACCCAAAGTCAAGATAAAACCAGAAGTTTCCTTCAAATAAAGTAAACAAAAAGCAAGGGCCTGGTGGCTGATTCATTGAGCTCCAGAGCCAAGCCTTGCTGGCAGGGAAATTGTTAACAAATTGGCTTTTCATTGAAAAATATTTGTTGGTCAGAACCTGAACTGTTGGCAAAACGGGTGGCGATTTGATACATTTCCTGACTTAAAAAATGGAGAGAAGAAAGTTTTGAAGTTGTCAAACTTTTCATTTTGGCATATTCAAAGCAATTCCAGTTTTTCACTTCAAAATGATGTTTTATTTAGAAATGTAAGTTAGACTGAAAAAAAGGGGTTTTGTTTTTAAAAAAGGTCAAAATCTAAACAAAATGTTAAGAAATTTATTGAAACAGTGTTCTGATTGACCCAAAACAAAAGAACATTTTGGTTTTTCTGAGTCTCAAATATTCTTGAGATTTCAACTTTTTGTACCAATCTGAGATAGGAAACATTTTTGACCTCTTGAAAATATTTGCAGACGAGGAAAACAGATTCCTGGCCAGCTCAACTGCAGGCGCCGTGTATAAGAAGACTCACCAGCTTCGTAGTATTTCTATGCCAGACTGGGCCCCTTATATAGATCGGGATTTGAGGCCAGGGCAGGAGACTTAAATGTCTGGTGCCCAGAAACTGGAAAGAAAGCAGCATGCTGTTGGGAATGCAGGAAGCACAGCCAGCCCTAGGACAGCAAGAGCCAGCAAAGCCAGGTTTGCGCTCCAAGGGTTACTGCTCAGACACTTCAGAAAGCCTTTGAAGATTTGGAGGCTCTCCTTTCTCAGTTTGTTGCAGGTTCTGACATGATCTGCATGGGCCTTACTTCACCTTTTCTACACAGATGCATTTTTGTGCCGTCTGTAGATGTCCTACACTCAGCACTACTGGCAGGATTGTCATGCGCTACACTTATGCAGAATTCACATACAGCCCAAAGAATGTTTCTGGCACCTCAGGGAAAAACTTTGATCTTGGCTCTTCTTTTGCCCCATTTATTTCTCAGCTCTCCTGTTATCCAAGAGCTTCTGTATGTTAATTAGGCAAGTCAGGCAGAAGCACTCTTAAAACCTGCCTGCATGTGCAGCTACCCCAGTTCATATACCCAGCACCCTTCCACCCCCACTCTCTTCAAAAGACTCTGGGGTCTGTTTGCCAACATGAAATGTATTACACTCAGCTTGTCCACACACAAAGCATGTATTAACCCACACGTGGAAAGATCTGGGGGCTAACAACCAGGTATCCAAAGTTTCAGAGTTTATGCCAGAGGGGAATACCAGCCATCTAGTCTGACCTCCTGTATGTCACAGGCCGCCAACCCCACCCAGAACTCGCAAACTGAATCCATCAACTGAAGTGAGACCAAAGTATCGCAGCCCACAGGACATGCACTATGATGAGCCACAGGCAGAGAGCAGGAAGGACTGAGGTGCCCAGTGCCTGAGGCCCCTGCAAAGCAGGGAGATGATTGAAGTAGACCCAGATAATCCTGGCAAGTGACCTGCCCCCACATATTGCAGAGAAAGTCAAAAAACCCAAGGTCACTGCCAATGTGACCTGGGGGGAAATGCCTTCCTGACCCCACATCAGTTATACCCTGAGCATGTGACCAAGAGCTGGCCAGCTGAGCAGCTGAGAGAAAGAATGTTCAGTGCCACCTCAGTGCCCACCCTGCCCAATGTCCCAGCTCCAGCTGTGGTCAACTCTGATGCTTCAGAGGAAAAGGACAAAAAAACCAAAACCAACAGAATGCCTTGAGAGGGGCGGGTTGAATCTCCTCCTGACCCCTGCAGGTGGCCAGCTGAAGCCCTGATGTATGAGCTTTTAGGAACATAGGCCTTAAACCATGAGTGAACCTCAGGACTGATGAGTCCTGCTCCCAATCTTACAAGCAATCTCATCATACAATCACACTCATATATTAGTCCAGTTCTCTCTAAAAATTAATTAAGTTGTTTACCCCAACAGCTCCTGTTGGGAGGCTGTTTCAGAACCTCACCCCTCTGATGCTAAGAAACCTTCTTCTAATTTCCAAACTGAATTTGTTCATGGCCAGTTTATCCCCCTTTACTCTTGTGTCAACATTGTCCTTTAGCTTCAATAGCTCTTCACCCTCCCTGGTATTTACCCCCCTAACATATTTAGAGAAAGTTATCAGACCCCTTCTTCAGTCTCAGCCAAGCTCTTCCACTCTCCTCTCACAAGCCAGGCCCTCCAGTCCCCAAATCACCCTAGCTACTCTTCTCTGCACCTGCTCAAGTGAATTAATTGCTTGTAAACACAGGTGACCAGAATTGCACACAGTATTCCAAACAAGTGCTTTGCACAATGGCATTAATATCTCCTTATCGCTACGCGAAATGCCTCACTCATAGATACTAGGATCGCATTTGCCTTTCGTTATAGTCCCACCACACTGATGACTCATAGTCATCCTTTGATCAGTCCACACACCCAGGTCTCTCTTCTTTTGTTGCTTCCAACCTATGAGCCCCCAGCTTGGAGCAGAAATTCTTGTGATTAAATCCTAAGCACATTTCTTGCACTTTGGAGTGACAGAAATGGGATGAAATTCAGTGGTACAGTCTTCAAGGTCATCCAGATCTTCCTGCATAATAATCCGATCCTCTCCTGTATTGACAACACCTCCCAATTTTATATCATCAGCAAATTTCATTAGCACACTTCCACTTTTTGTACCAATGTCATTAATAAAAATTTTGAATAAGACTGGTCTCAAGACTGATCATTGAGGAACTCCACCCGTAACCTTCCTCCAGTCCAACAGTTCACCTTTCAAGACAACCCATTGCCTCCTCCTCTTTAGCCAGTTCCGTATCCACCTTACAGTCCGTGTACTGATCCCATATGCTCTAATTTAACAAACAACCTCCCACGTGGCACCATGTCAAACACTTTACTGAAGTCCAATTATCTTAGCTCTATTGCATTTCCCTTATCTAAAATGATCAATTATTTTCTCAAAGCAAGAAATCAGGTTAGTTTGGCATGATCTACTTTGGGTACACCATGGGAACATATGACCATAATGCAAACAGAGTGTCTACCAAACCACGGTCCTGGGATGTGTAAGATGGGCAGGCTGGAGGCTGTTAGAGAGAGGTAGGGAAAAGTTACAACTGGCTCTGAAATTAAAAGGCCATCCATATTTTCAGGTTGACTTGAGAACCAGGCTTAGCAGGTTGAAGCGGCAATAACCGCCATGACATATTTCTCTCTAAACTTCTGCCTTAGAATGAGGCAAACCTGCAGCCCTCACACCTCACCCCTAAGTGAGACCAATTCTGCTGCCACTTAATGTGGCTCATGATTTCACATTTCAAAGACACCTTTTTTAAAAGCATCATGCAAACACCACTTAGGAAAAATTGGTATTTCATTGCTAAAGCACTGGCAGAAACTAAGGGTCTGTCTACCCTGCAGTGAGATACCCGCAGCTGGCCCAGGCCAGCTGACTCAGGCTTCTGGGGCTGTTTAATTGCAGTGTAGCTGTTTCAGCATGGGCTGCAGCCTATGCTCTGGGACCCAGCCCAACACCAGTGTCTACACTACAATTAAACAGCTCCGCAGCCTGAGCTGCACAAGTCCAACTCAACTCACGTGCCAGCTGTGGGTTCTGATTTCAGTGTAGACATACCCTAACAGAGCGAGACCAGAGGTGCAGCCTAGGGGTTCTGCCACTGCTGAAAAGTCCCGGTGGCTGAGCACCCATTGCTGAGTTGGGCTGGTGCAAAGTACTTGCCTCAATCTCCCTGATTACTAATTCCTTCACAAAGACAAGGTTAAAAGAAAATCTACAAACTTTGTGTAATTGGCCACTGCCTTCTGGCTCTCAGTACCTGCTCCTCAAGGCCCACACCTCCAGATGGCAGGGGGCTCATTAAGACTTTGTCCTTATTCACTTCCATTCCAGCATTGTCCCTGAGAACAGCGTGCTAGCAGCGTGGCAAGCAGGCCCCTCACGTATTTGGCTGCAGTTCAGAGCAGAACCAGGTTTCAGTTGCAAATCCTGGGCTTGGAGAACTACCAAGAAAAAGGCAACCTGAAAATCAGACTTACTGAGATACTGAAATCTGATGACAAAACTGAGCAACTGTGAGAAACACAGGGCCGGCTCTTCCATTTAGGAGACCGAGGCAGTTGCCTAGGGCGCCAGAATTGGGAGGGGCGGCATTTTGCCATCCTCGGCGGCAATTCAGTGGCAGGGGGGTCCTCCTGCGCTCCCGGTCTTCGGGGCACTTCAGCGGCCGGTCCCGGAGCAAGTGAAGGACCCACCGCAGAATTGCCGCCGAAGACCAGGGGTGCGGAAGGACCCTCGCCTAGGGCGCCAAAAACCCTGGCACTGCTCCTGGAGAAACATCAGCAGCCATGTGTGTGTGTCTCTCTGATTTGAGCCAAAAGGCAGAGGCTAACAAACCCAAGCATCTGCCCTTTCACTGTATGTACTTTTCTGCGGTTCTCCATCAAGCGCCTGAGGGGAGGTTCAACAGTCGTTTAACTGAAAGATTACTGTGAGGAACAAGACACAGGCCTGGTCTACACTACACATTTAAACCGAATTTAGTAGCGTTAAACTGATTTAACTCTGCACCCGCCACACAACGAGGCCCTTTATATCGATATAAAGGGCTCTTTAAACCAGTTTCTGTACTCCTTCCCGATGAGAGAAGTAGCACTGAAATCAGTATTGCCATGTCGGATTAGGATTAGTGTGGCCGCAAATCGAAAGTATTGGCCTCTGGGTGATATCCCACAGTGCACCACTGTGACCGCTCTGGAAAGCAATCTGAACTCTGATGCACTGGCCAGGTAGACAGGAAAAGCCCTGCGAGCTTTTGAATTTCATTTCTTGTTTGGCGTGGAGAGCTCACCAGCACAGGTGACCACGCAGAGCTCATCAGCACAGGTAGCAATGCAGTCTCCTGAGAATCGAAAAAGAGCTCCAGCATGGACCGCACGGGAGGTATTGGATCTGATCGCTATATGGGGAGAGGATTCAGTGCTAACAGAACTCTGTTCCAAAAGACGAAATGAAAAAATATTTGAAAAAATTTCCAAGGCCATGATGGAGAAAGGCCACACCAGGGACTCAGTGCAGTGCCGTGTGAAAGTTAAGGAGCTCAGACAAGCCTACCAGAAAACGAAAGAAGCAAACAGAAGGTCCGAGGCAGGGCCGAAAACATGCTGCTTCTACGCTGAGCTGCCTGCAATTCTAGGGGCGTCCGCCACCACTACCCCACCCCTGTCCGTGGATTCCGAGGTGGGGGTGGTAATCTCAGCCATGGCTGAGGATTCTGCGGATGGGGAAGATGAGGAGGAGGAAGAGGAGGACGAGCTTGCAGAAAGCACACAGCACTCCGTTCTCCCCAACAGCCAGGAGCTTTTTCTCACCCAGATAGAATTACCCTCCCAGCCCTCCCAAGCCACTAGCCCAGACAGTGAAGCCATGGAAGTGACCTCTGGTGAGTGTACCTTTGTAAATATAAAACACGGTTTAAAAGCAAGCGTGTTTTAATGATTAATTTGCCCTGAGGACTTGGGATGCATTCACGGCCAATACAGTTATTGGAAAAGTCTGTTAACATGTCTGGGGATGGAACAGAAATTCTCCAGGGACATCTCCATGAAGCTCTCCTGGAGGTCCTCCAAAAGCCTTTGCAGAAGGTTTCTGGGCAGGGCAGCCTTATTCCATCCTCCATGGTAAGACACTTGACCACGCCATGCATGTAGCAAGTAATCTGGTATCATTGCATGACAAAGCCTAACTGCATATGGTACTGGTGATTGCTGGCATTCAAGCAACATCCGTTCTTTATCTCACAGTGTTATTCTCAGGAGAGTGATATCGTTCATGGTGACCTGGTTGAAATTCAGGAATTTAATTAAGGGGACAGAGATGGCCATTCCTACTGGGCTGTTTGCCTGTTGCTTAAAAGAAATCCTTCCTTGCAGGTAGCCAAGCAGGGGGACGGGACTGGGGGGTATGGCGCTGAGCTTTTTCGCATTTGGCTAGCAGGAATCTTCCCTGCTACCAGCCACGTGGTGGCAGGGGAAGGGAGGTGTTTAGCAATGATCTCCCATGATACCTGCCACACGGTGAGGGGAGGGGTAAAGCGATCATCCCAGAGAATTGGATGGGGGTGGTGATTTCTGCTGCTGCATGTTAATGGGAAAGAAGCAGCACTGAACGGGATTTGCTTGGTATTTGGGAAAGGAGGGCACTGTGTATATGAAGGCTGCAGAAGCTGAAAGACAATGGCTTACCAAGGACACATGCAAGCTGAATTCTGCTGCCTGGACCTGCGTCTGTGAGATCTCTAACACCAGAGCTGCAGGCACTCAATACTAAGATGCAAAATGCGACCTTGTAGTGATATCACATGTGCTCTGTAATGTGAATAGTGTTGTTCACGGTGAAAGAGTATAAGCATTGTTCTGTAAAATGTATCTTTTTAAATACTTCTCTCCCTTTTTTCTCTCCCTCATGCAGCTGCAAATTTTTCAAGCCTCCCTACTCCATCCCAAAGGCTATCTCAGATAAGGCGGCGGAAAAAATAGACGCGAGATGAAATGTTCTCGGAAATCATGAAAGTGACCAGCAATGAAAGAGCTCATCTGAATGAGTGGAAGGACGTGGTATCAAACTACAGGAAAGATGCCAGTGAATGTGAGGACAGGAGGGACCAATGTGAGGATAGGAGGGACAAACGTGAGGAGAGAAGAGACGCTTGAGATGAAAGGTGGCAGCAGGAAGATCAGAGATGTAGGCAGGAAGATCAGCGGTGGCGGGATGCAACGCTGGGGCTGCTGCGTGATCAAACTGACATGCTCCGGCATCTGGTGGAGCTTCAGGAACAGCAGCAGGATCACAGAGCGCCGCTGCAGCCCCTGTGTAAGCACCCTCACCCCTCACCATGTTCCATATCTTCCTCACCCAGACGTGTAAGAACGCATGGGGGGAGGCTCCGTGCACCCGCCCACTCCACCCCTGTGGACAGCCCAACCAAAAGGCTGTCATTACTTTGAAATTTTTTTAGTGGCCTTTTCCTTCCCTCCTATCCTCCTCCCAAACCACACCTGGGCTACCTTGTCAGTTCTCTCCCTCTTTTTATAATGAATTAATAAAGAATACATGATTTTTAAATGATAGTGACTTTATTTCCTTAGAAATCAAGCTGTAATCAAAGGGGGATGGTGGGTTGCTTAGAAGGAATGAGTCAATCAAGGTGGGAGTCATCAAGGGGAAACCAACACAGCAGTCACACCCTACCCTGGCCAGTGATGAAACTCATTTTCAAAGCTTCTCTGATGAGCACCACTTCCTGGTGTGCTCTTCTAATCGCCCTGGTGTCTGGCTGCGCGTAATCAGCGGCCAGGTGATTTGCCTCAGCCTCCCACCCTGCCATAAAGGTCTCCCCTTTACTCTCAAGAGATTGTGGAGCACACAGCAAGCAGCAATAACAATGGGGACATTGGTCTGGCTGAGGTCTGAGCGAGTCAGTAATGTGCGCCAGCATGCCTTTAAACAGCCAAATGCACATTCTATCACCATTCTGCACTTGCTCAGCCTGTAGATGAACAACTCCTGACTACTGTCCAGGCTGCCTGTGTATGGCTTCATGAGCCATGGCATCAAGGGGTAGGCTGGGTCCCCCAAGATAACTACAGGCATTTCAACATCCCCAACTGTTATTTTCTGGTCTGGGAAGTAATTCCCTTGCTGCAGCCGTTTAAACAGAGTAGTGCTCCTGAAGACACGAGAGTCATGAACCCTTCCTGGCCATCCCATGTGGATGTTGGTGAAAAGTCCCTTGTGATCCACCAATGCTTGCAGCACCATTGAAAAGTACCCCTTGCGTTTTATGTACTGGGTGCCCTGGTGCTCCGGTGCCAAGATAGGGATATGGGTTCCATCTATCGCCCCACCACAGTTAGGGAATCCCATTGCAGCAAAGCCATCCACTATGACCTGCACATTTCCCAGAGTCACAACCTTTCGTAGCAGCAGCTTAATGATTGCTTTGGCTACTTGCATCACAGCAGCCCCCACAGTAGATTTGCCCACTCCAAATTGATTCCCGACTGACCGGTAGCTGTCTGGTGTTGCAAGCTTCCAGAGGGCTTGTCATAACTTATTCCCAGATTTGGACCTTAGCGTCCAAAATATGGGTGTTAGCATGAAAACCTTCAAGCTTATTTACCAGCTTGGACCTGGTAAAGCTGCCACCACCCAAAAAATTAGAGTGTTTTGGGGCACTCTGGTCCCCCCAACAACCTTCCCTGGGGACCCCAAGAACCAAATTCCTTGAGTCTCACAACAAAGGGGAATAAACCATTTCCCTTCCCCCCTCCAGGTGTTCCCTCCCTGGGTTCCTGGAGAGATATACAGAAGCAAGCTCCGTGAATCTAAACAGAGGGACTCCACCCTCCCTATTTCCAGTCCTGGAAAACACAAGTACCGAGAGAAAGCTAATTTCTCCTCTTCCTCCCTCACCCAGAGGGTATGCAAAGCCAGGTTAATAAATCTAACACAAAGAGATTTCCCCCCCTGACTTCTTCCTCCCACCAATTCCCTGGTGAGTTGCAGACTCAATTCCCTGGAGTCCCCACTAAAGAAAAACTCCAACAGGTCTTAAAAAGAAAGAAAAATACATAAAAATTTATGTAAAAAGAAAGAAAAATACATAAAAATGGTCTCTCTGTATTAAGGTGACAAATACAGGGTCAATTGCTTAAAAGAAATATGAATAAACAGCCTTATTCAAAAGAACACAATTCAAAACACTCCAGCAACTACACACATGTAAATACAAAAGAAAAAAAAACAATAACCCTTATTGTTTTATGATCTTTGTACTCACAACTTGGAAACAGAAGCTTAGAAAGCAGGAGACAGAAAAATCCTTCCCATAGCCGAGAGGGACGGACACAAGACAAAGAATAAGGAACTCACACACAAACTTCCCTACACCCAGATTTGAAAAAGTCTTGTTTCCTGACTGGTCCTCTGGTCAGGTGTTTCAGGTTACTCCTTTCCAGGTAAAAGAACATTAACCCTTAGCTATCTGGTTATGACAGGGCTACTACCACTCGCTTCTCAACTGTGAGGGCCGCTCTCATCTTGGTATTCTGGCGTTTCAGGGCAGGGGAAAGCAAGTCACAAAGTTCCATGAAAGTGCCCTTATGCATGCAAAAGTTTCACAGCCACTGCAAATCTCCTCAAACCTGCAAAACTATGTGGTCCCACCAGTTTGTGCTTGTTTCCCGGGGCCCAAAATCGGCGTTCAGTGGCTAGAACCTGCCCCATTACCAGCAGGATCTCCAAAGCACAGGGGCTCGCCTTTTGAGAGAATTCTGTGTCCATGTCCTCATCACTCTAGTCACCCTGCTGCCATAGCTGCCTCCTCCTTGCCTGGCTTTGCAGGTCCTGGTTCAGCATAGACTGCACGATAATGCAAGAGGTGTTTACAAGGTCCACGATTGCGGTCTTGATCTGAGCTGGGTCCATGCTTGCTGTGCTATGGCGTTTGCACAGTTCAACCAGGAAAAAAGGCGCAAAACCATTGTCTGCTGCTTTTACGGAGGGAGGGGTGAGGCTGCACCCAGAACCACCCGCAACAATGTTTTTTGCCCCATCAGGCACTGGGATCTCAACCCAGAATTCCAAGGGGCGGGGGAGACTGCGGGAACTATGGGATGGCTACAGGATAGCTACCCACAGTGCAACGCTCCGGAAATCGACGCTAGCGTCAGTACATGGACGCACACCGCCGAATTAATGTGCTTAGTGTGGCCGCGTGCACTCGACTTTACACAATCTGTTTTACAAAACAGGTTTATGTAAAACAGGAATAATCCCGTAGTGTAGACGTACCCAGAGGCTATCATTTCTTTAATGTCACTGAGTTTTTAAGCTTGTCAGCATTTGTTGGTAGCAACTCTTTATTCTTCCTATATTATTGAATTCCAGCTAAAGCCAATGACCTGGGCCTAGATCCATTTTACGCTACCAATTTCCCCTTGAGTTTTGGTCAGGATTCCAGGTATCCTGTGGTGGTGAGGAGCTGCTGGCACTCTGAACTGGATAGAATAGTTGTATTGCAACTCTCAGATAAAACTCCCAGTCAGGACTGGCCAAACAAATTGTGGTGCTATTGGTACTGTTATTTAGCATGGATATTGTGGTAGCGCCTGAGGCCACAAGGAAGTCCCATTGTGCAAGGCCCTGTACAGACATATACAGCGCGCTTCATGGTAGAACCAGGACTACAGTACAGAGTCTAACGAACTGAAATGGGTGGAAGTTGAACTAGGGGAGGATTCTTTTCCAGCCTACATACAGACTGATCACACCCTGCTGTGGGGCAGTTTGAGGATGCTGTTGCTGAGTAGAACAGCCAGAAAAATCACATCTTGCTGCAAAATGGTGAATTTTAGCTGGAGCCTGTGAGAAAATGTCCCACTTCCCATCTGCCTCTCCCCCTCTTGGCACTCCAAGGCTGCCCAGAGGATTCAGGGGGCCTGGGACAAAGCAATTTCAGGGGCCCCTTCTGTAAAAAAAAAAGTTGCAATATTATAGAATATTATATTCTTGTGGGGGCCCCTGCAGGGCCTGGGGCCTAGGGCAAATTGCCCACTTGCCCCCGGACAGCCCTGTGGCACTCTGCACTTTCTGGAGGGAACTGTGACCATTCCAATCTTCAGCCTCCTTCACAGGAACTGGTAGGATTCTGGGTTCTTTCCACATGTAAAAAAAATCACAAAGCAAAGCACATGGTGGTGCCCATAGTCCATCAAAGTCACTGCAGCAAAATAACGGCACGCCCCCACACTGCACTAACCCCAGGACATTATGGCGCAGGAGCTGGGGTGCCAGTCATTAGCTATGGGTCCCAGCCCGTGTGCAAAGGCCACAATGAGTCTCCCAAGCTCAGGAGGGCTGTTCCATGCTCTCTGCCCTCCCACCCAGCAGTAAGCACATGCTCTGGCAGAGTGACTCTGGGGATGCTAGCGCAGCAGTGCAGCGTCAGGAGCATATGAGATTGAGATTTGAGTTCAGTTCCTCGCGCCAAGGCCAGAGGTGCTGCGAGAGCTGCCAATGGAAAGTGCTCAGGTCGAAAGGGAGAGGAGCTCACTAGCATGCTCTGGCTCCTCTGTGGGGCTGGGAAATGGTGTTGATGAGCTAGGAAGGAAGTAGGGTGACTAGACAGCAAGTGTGAAAAATTGGGACGGGGTTGAGGGGTAATAGGAGCCTATATAAGAAAAAGACCTCAAAATCAGGACTGTCCCTGTAAAATTGGGACATCTGGTCACCCTAGGACATAACATCTTGCTCTGCTCAGAAGGGAGGCCTTGGGACACATGGCAGGGGAGCGAAGGGGATGCTCAGAGAGGTAAAGAACTCAGTCCAAAGCTCTCAGTTTGGTTCAACTAAACACCCAGCGACACAAATGTTTATCCGACCCTTAGTAGTAGGCACAAGTGGACTGGAACGTACAGAACAGGCTTCCTGCTGAGACTTTCATTACTTGCTGCTTCCAACAGGAGTTGAAATAGCCCTAAAACATTTCATAACAATACCTTACTTATTCTGTGTTCAGCAGCTCCCAAAACCTCTTCCACAGAGATATAAAGTATAATAGGGACCACCTCATCCACCACTGAAATGCAGCCACTTCTGGGGTAGAACATAAAAGCGCTACACCAACACAAGAGCAATACTAGACTATAGTTAACATGCAGGCAGAGCCAGTGCTAGGCATAGACAGACTAAGCTAATGCTTAGGGCCCCGCACACCTCAAGGGGGCCCCCCATTTGCTTTTTGTTGTGTGTTGTGCATGGACGGGAGCCCCCAAATATTCCTGCTTAGGGCCCACAGTGGGCTAGCACCACTCTGCTTGCAGGAAGGCCAGCCAACATGGGGAGGGAGGGGGGCAAAGGGGTCAATTGCCCAGTGCCCTGGGCAATTTAAAAGGGCCTGGGAGCCCTTGTCCGCCATCGCTACTCAGGCCCTTTTAAATTGCCTGAGCACATGCAACCACTCTGGGTCCCATGCTTTGGGGGGCCTCATGGCCGGTGTGATTGGCCAGCGCAGTTGGTCCCGGAAGTGACGAATCAGTCACTTCCGCCCTGGGCTCCACACCCCGCAAGAGACGGTCCTGGCCCTGGGGCCCAGAATTGCTGTCTGCAGGCCTGCTTGCAGGGAGTGAAGAAGCATACTGTAGCCAGTTGAAACTACCTCTACCACAGGAACACTCTCTCTCTGAAAGTGCCAGGGCCCAGAAGTGCAGAGATTTGTGAAAATAAACAGCAAGTTTTCAAAAAAAATAATCCAAAAATGGTTACCACGCCCAAAGCTTTGTTCCAGAGTTTCTTCAGGCTTTAGGGGAAGTTTAAAACTATCCTTTATTTATGAAACTGGCTCAGGCATCCATATGGAAAAATATTTTTAATATAAATAATAGAATAGCGTATATTGTTACTATGCGCAGTATGATATTTGTTAATGTGCACAGTACGATATTAGTAAATAGCTGGTGATATTCATCTATATAGTAAGTTATAAGGAAATACAGTAGATTGCTAGTACACTTTAGATGACTTTGCTAAAAAGCAGTGAGGCCAAAGGTAGAAATGCAGACAGAATGAGACAGTGATGTTGGAGAGTGGATTGTAGTTTTATGCGCTCTTGCAGATCTGTTTCAGCTAAATGATGAACAGGACAGTACCAAACACAGATTCACAGAAAGTACTGAGCCCATGATAGACTCCTGAGTCCTCACCTTGTGACTCCACACACAAGCAAATAGAAGGTAGCTGAATGCAGATGATTGCAGGGCTGCACAGAGTTCATGGTTATAATTGTTGATAGAACTTTAAAATCATATTGGGGTGTTAATTTTTAAGTGGAAAACCAGGAATAATGAGTGCAAATTCAGAGCCCGTAAGGACTGCTGAAGCTAGGAGACATTCTGATGTGCGATTTAAAGTGCTCATAAAAAGCAGTCGGCTGGCCTTAAAATCAATGGAAAGCAATAAAGCAGTTAAAAATTCTCCCAGTTGTAGGCCCTATAGATTTCCTTATCTTAAATTCTTTGGCTAAACCCCTGGAGCAAATCACAGGATGCATTGTGGGAGTTTTGTCTTTCAGCTTGGGAGTTCGAGACAGTTTCATGGCCTGTCTCTCGGACCCCCCTTCAGCGCATGGTGTCTCCACTATAGGGAAGCTTGTCTTGGCCACAGAGTCTAGACATTCCCAGCTACTACCCTTCTGATATTCTCAGGCCAGTGGTAATTTAAAAATTGTTTGGGATAGGCTGAGCCTCTTAGACACAGGGAGCCAATAATAAGCCTCAGTTCAGTGACCCCTGTCGGAGCATCAAAAAGACAGTAGAGCTCCCTCAGTTCAGCACTGGGTCAGGAATCGCGACCTCTTCTGACCTTTCTTGTAGATTTAAAATTGTTTTGAGAAAGAGGAGAATAAAACAGATACCACTCCAGGCAATTTTGAAAAGCAGCCCAGCCTCCCGTACTGTACAAATGTATATAGGTAACATGTTTAAACAGATGCAGCACTGGCAGCCCTGGAAAATTAGGATTTGGATACTTTGTGTTTTTTAAAGGAATGCATATTGCTTTTATTTACTCTGAAAACTTTAAAGTGGAAAGAGTGCAGGAAAACTTTGCTTCCACAACATTTAGCAAAGACAGTGGACAGAGAGACACATAGTGCTACTAAAAATTAAGAGACTGAGCTAAGCAAAAATGTAGATTATGTTTATTTACAATTGGCTTGCAAAATTCATCATTGTGTATTTTAGCTGCAGACACAAATTGAAAAAATTAACACCCAGATTACTAGACAACTTGCCTAGTAAGAATAAGCTGCATACACTTGTTTGCTTACATTTCAAAGGCTTCCTCTGTGTACACAGTACGTGCAATCGCAACCAATAAAACAAAACACGCTAGCTTTATTTGTGGGTTTTGGTTTTGGAACTGCATAATGGTGACTTGCGTTTTTCTCAAACGCTACTTTATAAGGTTTACTTAGCCAGATTTTCATGCACTACCGGGAAAGTATGATTAGCACCCAAATGAAATGTAATGTGTGTGTGTTACTAAAGGGCTCTGAAGACTCAGGAAGAGGTTTACCAGGTTATGAGAAGAGAGTTGAGAGCATTTCTTCTTTGCAGCTTTTACATGAGCTGGTACAGGTCAGAGACTTGAAGTGGAAGAGAGAAGGCAAGAGCAGAAAGAGAGAATGTTCATGGGAAGAAGAATAAAACACAGCAGGCAGATGAATTACGAACCCACAGTAAAGGCACAGGCATAGCTCCGAATTTCCCAGAGGAGTCTGTCTTAGCTATAACAAGGAATCAACACTGTTCCCACTATATATTGGCACTACAGAAACCCCCTGTCAGCAGTGCCCAGGTCTCAGGCATTACACAGGGGAACTTGGCCCCATCCCCCCCTGAAGTAGTAGAAAGATCCCCTCTCTCCCTGCCTCCAGTACTTATCCCAGAAGTTGGGAGGAATCTGCGTGCAGCAGAGGGCTGAGCTCTCTACCCTTTTCTCCTCTGCTGGAGTGGTGACAGTGAGCTCTCTCGAGCAGCCAGTCTTTGAGTAAATACTCCATTGAGAGGCATGAGGCATCTCCCCTTCTCGGAGCTATTGTTTCAGGCCGTCTGCAGGTGCAGGCAGACATCTCTGCACTCAGGTCAAATTTCCAAACCTATCCCCACAACCACAAGGGCTGTATGTTTTTAAATAAAAGTGTAAAGTCTGATATAAGCATATGACTCCAGGAGCCTGGGCCCAAGGCACAGGTTTGTGATGCCTTATTTCTGCCCTGGCAATGCCATGTCCTTTGTGGCCTAGAGCACCAGTAGTATTGTCCTTGCTGTGCATACCTTATCGAACTACCAATAAAAGGTTGTTTGCACTCTCCTGACCACACAGAGCCCCTGACCCCAAGTTTAGAGCTGGAGCCAAACAATTAGGCAAATGGTTACAACAACTCACTGAGATCCAGTTCCTGGAATTCTTATTCCAGAACACACTCATTGCCTTCCCATTTGCCTCATGTCAGGCCAGCGTAAGGACTGCTGGACGTGGCCCCCACTGAAAGTGAGCGACAGTGTTGTATAAGAACATAAGAGCGACCATATTGGGTCAGACCAAAGGTCCATCCAGCCCAGTATCCTGTCTGCTCACAGTGGCCATTGCCAGGTGCCCCAGAGGGAGTAAACTTAAAGGTAATGATCAAGTGATCTCTCTCCTGCCATCCATCTCCATCCTCTGACAGACAGAGGCTAGGGACACCATTCCTTACCCATCCTGGCTAATAGCCATTGATGGACTTAACTTCCATGAATTCATCTAGTTCTTTTTGGAATCCTGTTATAGTCTTGGCCTTCACAACATCCTCTGGCAAGGAGTTCCACAGGTTGACTGTGCATTGTGTGAAGAAATACTTCCTTTTGTTTATTTCAAACCTGCTGCCTATTAATTTCATTTCGTGACCTCTAGTTCTTGTGTTATGAGAAGGAGTAAATAACACTTCCTATATAACTTTCTCAACACCAGTCATGATTTTATAGACCTCTACTATATCCCCCCTAAGTCATCTCTTTTCCAAGCTGAAAAATCCCAGCCTTATTAATCTTTCCTCATATGGCAGCTGTTCCATACCCCTAATCATTTCTGTTGCCCTTTTCTGAACCTTTTCTAATTCCAATATATCTTTTCTGAGATGGGGCAACCACACCTGCACGTAGTATTCAAGATGTGGACGTACCATGGATTTATATAGCTGCAATATGATGTTTTCTGTCTTATTCTCTCTCCCTTTCTTAATGATTCCCAACATTCTGTTCCCTTTTTTGACTGCCGCTGCACACTGAGTGGATGTTTTCAGAGAACTAGCCACAATGACTCCAAGATCTCTTTCTGGAGTGGTAACAGCTAATTTATGTATAGTTGGGATTATGTTTTCCAACGTGCATTACTTTGCATTTATCAACACTGAATTTCATCTGCCACTTTGTTGCCCAATTTTGTGAGATCCTTTTGTAGCTCTTCGCCGTCTGCCTGGGACTTAACTATCTTTAGTAGTTTTGTATCTTCTTCAAATTTTGCCACCTCACTGTTTACCTCTTTTTCCAGATCATTTACGAATATGCTGAATAGGACTGGTCCCAGTACAGACCTCTCAGGGACACCACTATTTACTTCTCTCCATTCCGAAAACTGACCATTTATTCCTACCCTTTGTTTCCTATCTTTTAACCCCAGTTACTGATCCATGAGAGAACCTTCCCTCTTATCCTGTGAGAGTTTATTTTGCTTAAGAGCCTTTGGTGAGGGACCTTGTCAAAGGTTTTCTGAAAATCTAAGTACACTATATCCACTGGATCCCCCTTGTCCACATGCTTGTTGACCCCCTCAAAGAATTCTAGTAGATTGGTGAGGCAATTTGGTTTGTCGGAATCCATTTGTGTGGTAACTGCCTGATAGTCTCTTTCCAGCCTTCCTACAGAGCAGCACTCAAGGGGACCATGGTTGCTAGAAATGCAACTAAAGAAAGACCGTGCGATGGTGATAACCTCTATTTCTCTCCAAATCGTCAGATGCTGGGGGCCTTTGCATACAGCATCAGGTGCTGTTCATAGAGTCATAGAACTGTAGGGCTGCAAGGGACCTCACAACGTCATCAAGTTCAGCCCTCTGCACTGTGGCAGAACCAAGTAAACCTAGGCCATCCCTAGGTTTTGTCAAACCTGTTCTTGAAAACATCCAGCAATGGAGATTCTTGGAAACCTATTCCAGACCTTAACTACCTTAACATCTAAACTAACTCTCCCTTGCTGTATTCAGCCCATTACTTCTTGTCCTGCTTTCAGTGGACATGGAGAACAATTGATCACAGTCCTCTTTATAACAGCCCTTAACAGATTTGAAGATTGTTATCAAGTCCCTCCTCAGTCTTCTTTTGTCAACACTAAACATGCCCAGTACTTTTAAGCATTCCTCAGAGGTCAGGTTTTCTAAACCTATTATAATTTTAGTTGCTCTCCTCTGGACTCTCTCCAATTTATCCACATCTTTCCTAAAGAGTGGTACCCAGTCTTTGACACAGTACTCCAGCAGAGGCCTCACTAGTGATGAGTAGAGGAGGACAATTACCTCCCACGTCTAACATACCACACTACTATTAATACATTCCAGAATGATATTAGCCCTTTTTGCAACTGCGTCACACTGTTGACTCATTTTCAATTTGTGATCCACTATAACCCCCAGGTCCTTTTCAGCAGCACTACCATCTAGCCACTTATTCCCCATTTTGAAGTAGTACTTTGCACTAATCTTTGTTGAATTTCATCTTGTTGAATTCAGACCTATTCTCCAATTCATCAACATTATTTTGAATGCTAATCCTGTTGTTCAAAGTGGTAGCAACCCCTCCCAGCTTGGTGTCATCTGCAAATTTTATAAGCATATTCTCCACCATTAATGAAAATATTGAATAGTACCATCCCAGAACTGACTCCTCCAGGACCCTACTAGATATGCTCTTCCAGTCTGACAGCAAGTCATTGATAACTAACCTTTGAGTCCGGTCTTCCAACCAGCTGTGCACCCACCTTATAGTAATTCCATCTGGACCACATTTCCCTAGTTTGCTCCTGAGAATGCTATGTGGGGCTGTGGCAAAAGCCTTACTAAAATCAAGTACTTCACGATCCAGCAGGCAGACCAGCACAGCTCACTGGTATCTCTTTGTAATCTGGCAGTGGCAATTTAAAACAATTACTATTTTTTTCCTTGCACCCTATCTGAGGTAGCTTAACACAGGCTTGCTCTTTGATGCCAGAATGTGTGTTCACCAGGCTGTGCAATGTCGGTAAGCCAATCCAAGCACTGGTATTTATAGACACTGAATGAAACAAAAAGCTTTGGTTCCCATGGATGCCTCAGAGCTGCAAATTATTAAAGATTACCTGAAATTACTGTTCTCTAAGCACCTAATTATAAAGCCACGCTGCCTGGCTGCGAGAAGCCCCGGATGGATGGCACTCACCAGCACTACTTTATTAAAGGTCTTTTCACTCCCCTGGGGTCTGCAGATGCTGCCATTCTTAAAAGGGGTGGGGGGAGAAAATCCAAGTTAAAGTGATCATGCTAAGGAGCTTGTAACTGACTGTACCAGGGATCACTGCTTTGTGGAAGGGAAATGCTTCACTAGAAAAGAAGTCAGTGTCTCACAAACATTTGGGGCAAGAAGGAAACGACAAGGGAAAAAGCAACAGCCTTGACTCACACGCTTCAGAATGAGGCCCACGGTGCAGCTTCAGGCTGGGCTGAGCCAGAGATGCGAAATAATAAAGGCCAAAGTCTGCAGCCGACAAGAAATGTGACAGATTGTAACATAACCAAGCAATCATGGCTGTGCAGGGTCTCCTATTGAGATGCACATTCCTTCCCAAGACTCACTGAGCCTCCTAGCCTGACCGTTTGTGAAGGGCTCAGAGACATTTGCTCAGGCTCACACCTTGTGTCTCATGTTTAAAGGTTTCCTTCCACAGCTGCTTCAGCTTTGATTGAAACAAGAATCCAGCCATTCAGGCAACAATAGTAATCCTGGGAATACCAGTGGTGCTAGTGACCACAGACATTACTATCAACTGGTGCTAATAATTGCAGTAATGTTAATACAGTATTAATAATGTAAATCAATAAGTTTGTGCGGGAGAATCCAGCAGGAAGCCCAGGCAACCGAAAAGAAAATTACTTCTAAAAGTTAACATCAAATTGATTAATTTTTGAGGCCTGTATTTCTGCTTCCCATGGGGCCTGAAAGGGGAGAGAGAGAGGTTAAACTCAACTGGATGCTATTGTGTTTCTATGGCAACACGATGTTTCAAGTAGTCTTTGCCATTACCTAATGATTGGTAAAAACACAAGACAGAGTGTAAAGTGGCCAAGAGAAGCAGCAGCCAATAAATGCAGAAAATCTTTACATCACAGAAACGCAGAAATAAGAGAGGGAAACAACCTGTTAGATCATCTCTCTCCTTCATCAGGGTCCTGCACCAGTTTATTAACAATCTCAAGAATCTCAAAAATCCTAAAAATTCCAACCAAGACACTAGTAAAAACTTACTGACAACAGAGTGATTTCTCCAAAGTAAAGAGCCTTCCTAATCCCCTTTCTGCAAGTCTGAGCGCGTTGCATGGCATATGCATGTACATTGCAAGTACAAGAGCGATGGGCAATAGTACAAAACCCTGAGAGAAAGGCATTAGAGGATTATTTGTTTGACAGTTTTACTTCCACATCTTCTTTTAACAAAAGGGAAGTGGAGCGATAGTGTTTCTCAAATGCGGCCACCATGGCCACGTGCGATCACCAGGGGCTTTTCTTGCAGCCAGCGCCTCCTGGGTGGTGATGGGGCAGTGGGGGAAAACAGCAACCTCTCCCCCAGGGCCATCAGCAGGAGCTGGTCCCTGTCCCCTTATGGAGCCACAAACACTGTAGGAGCAGGCAACCAGTGTGAGTTCCCCACCTTCCCAGAGACAGTGGGACTCATATTTCAGCCCTGGGGTGGTGGGCGGCAGGCTCTGGCCATGTGGTGGGCTCCATCCTTCAGCCACAAGGCTTCAGGCTCTGGCCCCAGACTCATCCCTCAATGTCTCCTCCAGCCCTTCATCCAGCCACTCCCATTGCCCCGTTCTGTCCTCCCCTCCCCCACCTCCCTAGCCACCTACCCATCCAGGGCTTAATCTGTCTCCCAGCTTGCCAGGGCTGAGAAAGTCTTCTGTGAAAAGTGATATTAACAAATACACAAATACCACTTTTCACAGTAGGGGTCATAACAGTTAGCAAGTCTAAAAAAAATAAAAAAAACAACAACCAAAAAAAGCAAAACATGCTAAGCACCTTATTTGTGTTTCTGTTCTGTTTAGGTCCAGTAAAGAACAGAGACAACTGGACTGTCTGCAAAAAAAAAACCCTACATAAAAAAATTACAATCATTTGGACATGGATATGTGCGTATTTATTTTTTTCCCTACATTTAATTAAATATTTTAGAAAAAATTGTCAGAGTGGCCACCAGCAAGAGTTGGTGGCTGCATTCTGAGGCCACCAAAAATTGTGTTGTGAGAATCCCGGCATCCTGAAATACAGAAACCTTGTGTGTGGCTTTTGTTTAGCTGGAAAGCAACAGCTTTGCATAACTAATGGCAGCCGTGCACGCACCGTTTCCTGGGGAGCTCCTGACTGTTGCAGCAGGCCTCTTTGGGTATTTTACTATGGCGAGACAGCAGTTGTAAGATTTAATTTTCAGGGTTACCTTAGCAAAAATCAGTAAAGACAGAAAGCCCTTGAAAGGCATAAGTTACAACCTCTGGTGCCTACACACGAGCTACCATGCTCACTGCTCCCCTTGGGGCTGAGCCATCCCGGCACCTGCAGTGCTTTTGTGGTGACTTTGAAGCCATCCTGACAACAGAAATGAGTTTCTCTGTCACCCACACACCTCATCCTGGCCATTAATTATCATCTAAAATACAAGGTAGAGTCCCAGTGCCATTGCACAAATCTGGAGACTGTATTACACCCTGTTCATGAGATAGTCCCAGAAGCCATCTCTCTAGAGGCCAAGAGAATTTAATGACAATGACTAATGCTTTGCTTTTGTGCAAAGCTGTTTTGATGTTGCAACAGCCACACCTACATGAACTAGTTTTACAAGTGGCAAATGGACCTTATGAAAAGTGAATGCCCATCTTCAGCATGGGAAGCCCTCAATTCCAAAGCATCCGGCCTCTTTCCCTGACCAGAAGAAAGAGGCATGAATTTCCCTCCCTCCTCTGCTCGTTATACACTTTCTAAAAGCCCTGATTCAGTCCCAACCCCAGATCTTCACTCTAGGTAGGAGAGCACAGGGCAGGGGAAGAATGGAGGCAGCAGGAAGCCCAAATGGTTTGGCAAGTTTGAGGCAAATCCACAGACATGTTTTGGCAGGTCACTGTACCTCAAATCTCTTGGGTCACATTAAAAAGCTTTTGTGTGAGGCATGACAGAATGTTCTCAGTCAGCCTCATCCAATAAGAAGCATAAGTCGTTGTAATTGCAGAAATTCTCCTTTTCAATAGTCTAGGGCAAGCTTGCACAACTGGCAGGCTATTTGCGTTGCCTGATGCAATATGCATTTTATCTGCCTGTGCATTGAAAATACACGCGTCACCTTCGGATGTAGGGCCACATACAACATCAAGGCACAGTTTGCAAATTCAGTGATCTAAATATTTAAATATATAAAATAAGAAGCAAAGCAACACTCTCAATGGCATAAAACACAGAGGCAGAAAATAGAGCATTTTACAGAATCTCCCTCAATCTCTAGTTGACAGTTATGTTTTTAATGTACTGATTCCCCACTATCCTTCACTCTTGTAATAAGTATCAGAGGGGTAGCCGTGTTAGTCTGGATCTGTAAAAAGCGACGACAAAGAGTTCTGTGGCACCTCATAGACTAACAGATGTATTGGAGCATGAGCTTTCGTGAGTGAATCTCCATTTCGTCAGACGCATGTCTTGTAATAAGAACAGTCAGTTCCAAAGGAGAAGCATGGGAAAGCAGAATTGCAGGAAAAGGGGGGGAAGAAAAGAACTAAAGAAATGAACGGTGTCTGAGATCTTTATTAGGACAGTTCTGCTCTTAGTTACAGCAGGATAAGTAACTCCAGAGTAACTCCATTGACTTCAGTGCGTTACTCTAGAGTTGCACACATTGCACCAAGTGCCTGCTAGCCCTATTCTCCTGTACACTGGAGTTGTTTTAATATTCAGAAAGTTGTTATTTGTATCATGGTAGCACCCAAAAATCCCAGTCATGACCAGGGCCATATTGTTCTGGGTGCTGCACAAACACCCAGGAAGACATGGTCCCCACCCCACCCCAAAGAGCTTACAATCCAAGGTTACTTTCAAACAAACATTCTGTCTGATTGTTACGGCAGGGCTGGAAGGGAGTTATACTTGGTGGTGGTTTTACTGCTGGGAGGCCGGGGCCGGCTCTACTATTTTTGCTGCCCCAGGCAGCATGCCGAATTGCCGCCGCGGATGGCGGGGACAGTCTGTGCGCCATTAGGGAGGCACGCACGTTTCCACAGTGGCAGAAATTCGGCGGCAGCTTCTATGTTCAGCTGTTTGTGGCGGCGCAGCTTCTGTGTTCCGGCTGAAGACAGAAGCTGCCGCTGAATTGCCACCAGTGCGGAAATGTGCATGCCGCCCTAACGGCACACAGACTGCCCCCACCGTCCACAGCAACAATCTGGCGCGCTGCTTGGGGGCAAAAACACACAGACTGCCACCCCTTGCAGATCGCCGCCCTGAGCACCTGCTTGGGATGCTGGTGCCTGGAGCCAGCCCTGTGGGAGGCCTTCAAAGACTTCATTAGTGGGAGAGAGTTTAAGAACTTAGACAGATATAAAAACCTGGATAATGTAAGTCAATATATAAGCTCCTTGAAAGATGTTATCAACACTGTACATAGAAGCCAGCCATTAATTATGGGCGTGAATTTCGTCACTGGTACAAAGGAGTATTACATTATTATGATACATTTATCTGTGGCACCAAACTATTAACAACATAATAATACAATAAAATAAAGTCATGTAATGAACCACACTTCACATGTTGCCAGCACCTTCCACTTGAGAATCCTAAGGCTTTTCACACATATTTATATATTATGTGTCACAACAGCTCTGGGAGGCAGCTGAATTGGTAGGAGCTTGAGTCTAGTCTCATATAAACTGGTTTTCTGATCAGACTTGATCAGACCTGGTGACTGGCCCAAGGTCTTCTGGTGTTCTACTAGTTCTGTGGCGTTCGTGGTGGTGACTCGTGATATTCACTTGGGCACTGCAGCATGGATGGCTATACGGCTGCATGACATGTGGCATTGGCCATGGCAACCAGAAAGCTGGATTTCCATTAAAAATATGGTACAGAGATTCTTAGGCACTAACCAACCCACCTCATTCCTTCCAAATCTCCCAGACAATGGGGAACGGAATGCCTCGTCATCTTGCCCGAGTCCCAAACGGCCTGGCTCCTGCCGTCATCACTGCCAAGCTGAATGCAACATGGGCTCAGCTAAGCTGAAGAGGGCACTGTAGATGAAGGCACATGACAGTCGTGTCACAATTATAGAGGTGTGCAAGGGGTCAGGATATACCCCTGACATGCAGAGAGCAGCTACCTTGACATAAGTATGGCCAGGCTGTACTATGAATTGTCTATGAAAAACTCACTTAGAAATCCAGCTCTCATCAAGACCAATTAATTCAACTCAGCTCCCCTTGGAGGTTGGCTTGATTAGTTGAGTTAATATTTGCTCCTATGGCAAACTATACATCTATGGAAAATGTTAACAAACTACTTATCTTGCTCTTTATTTGTACTGAATTTTGTTTTGCTAACAAAAACTATGGCCATGTCGTTCAGTATCACACACAGACATCAATCATTTCCCTCAGCATCCTCCTCTCATTACCTACTCACTCAGATATGGATAGAAATGACCCACCAAAAAGGGGTTACGGGCAGAAGGAAGTCACCTGTTAGGGGCTGTACTAATGCTGAGAGGGGAGTCAGCCCTGATCCAGTACAAATTCCAGACTGGATCCTCTCACCGTTTGTGAACAATCTCTGACAAGTGACTGCATTCAGTCTTTCATCTCTTTATGAGCTACTTCTGTCCTTGTTTCATCATGGTGGTGGTGTTATTCTAACACAGCTCCTCTTCCACTGATGAACTTTACCATCTAGAGCTACAGAATGAAACTGCTGAAGATGTCCCCAAAATGTCTCCACTCGTTTGGAATGTAAAGAAGCTGTAGGGCCAATGACACTTCTCACAGTGTGTCATGGGGAGGAAGGAAATTGGTAGCAGGCTCCAGAGCCTTTTACCTCTCTCTCGCTCACTTCTGGTCCAGCCCTGGTCAGCAAGAAGAGAAATTCTTGCCCAGCTGATGAGATCTCAGTGTCCTGCTTGACATGACCTGGAGAAGGTGGATCCTCATAACAATTCACACTAACCGCTTTCCTTCTTGGTAACCCGGCAGGGAGACTAAGGGCTGAATAGGCCATTGATACAAAGCTAACTTCTCTCCCCCGGAGGGGAGGTTACCCCAGGTCAGGGTGGGGCACCTTAGCATGAGGGGCCATGTGCAAGAAACTTGCCAATATTATACCTGTTTTGTGGCTGTCAGTTCAGCAGCACTAAACTTAGGGACAATTAAGCAAGCAGGAATAACGATCAGTCCCTGTATTGTGGGTGACTCAGAACTACTGGCATCAGTTTTTCTTGAATCCTTCTATTGATTACATTTGGCCTCTGGAGAAAAGCAAACATGACAGCTCATCCCATGTTTTTATTGTTCTTTCACTGCTCTTCCCAAGAACGGCGCCCTGATCCGGTTCACATTGAGAACTGACTCCTCTGCTGATAAACAAATGTGGGCTTTGAAGCTAGCCCAGGCTGAGATCACATCACCAGGCCCAGGGCAGGCTCAGTGCCTTCATGTCATATTTTATTTACAGATAAAAATAATAAAATCCTCAGTTATCCCAAGGGTGTAGTTTACATTAATTTAGCAACTGAATCCAAGGAGCTGCAGAGTTGGAAAGACATTGCTAAACAGTGAGAGCCCATCCTGGATTGAGTTACTGACAGAATTACAGCTGACACTAAGAACTGCTTGAAACGACTTGAGGGGAACTGCAGACAATGGCCTGCATTATTACGCAGAATAAAGGTGAAGTTACAGGGGATATTTGAGACCAAAGACACAGTCAGTAAGTCTGCCACTTGGAACTGAACATCAGCTGTGGTTATACTAATAGCCAGCAGGGATCCAGGAGAAAAAAACAGGAAGAGTTGAAGTCAAGCAGGCCGGTTTACTGAGGTTTTTGTGCTTTTCAGCACTTGGGATGCAACCCCGTCATTGGGCTGTCGTACCCTCAGACACTATCATCACACTCCCTGATCTTGTCACCTGGCTGGGTCCCACTGATAAACCTCCCTGACACAAGGCTTTCAGAGCAAGAAATCTCAGCTCCCCCACCCCCAGATGAATGTGGACCTGTCCTGAACCTCCTTGCTTTGAGGGCTGGGAGACTGTGGCAGTGAATCTGGCAGAGACAGGTGACTTTGGGCCTTCACCTCTGGCAGAATTGGTGTATGGGCCACTTCTGGAAGGTAAATGGCACAGGATGCAGCTGAAAGATCTTACACCCTGGTGTGGACCCTGGGCAGTGGCAAAGCCCAGCTTCCACAGTTTCATATGAAACATCAGATTAAACGCTTCATGCCAGACTTTCTGTGCCAGCCACCATTTGGGGACATCATTTTGGTCTGCTCAGTTATAGCCATTCCAAGGGTTCCATTCTCTGACCTTTTATGCAGGTGCAATTGATTGAACTGGTATTGATTTTTGTTCTCCCAGTTGACTGTAGCACAACTTCTATCTTTTAGATTAACTACAGTTCACCATGGGCCCAAATCCTCTCACTTGGAGGCCTAAGAACACAATTTACAGGTACAATTGGCTGCTTAGATGTCTGATCAGTAGCATTTATGCCCACAGAGCTCCCAACTCAGCACAGATTTACAAGCTTTAAGGACACAGCACTGAGAACAGTTTTGCAAACTAGAGTTTAAAGTAGTAACATTCTCACAAGCCAAAAGTCCTAACCTACTGTACAGAGATCTGGAATGCTGGCTAACTCCACCATAACTGTTTCTGTCCCCAGAGTGGCTCAGACTCCATTGCGCACAGTAGAAGGATATACATGCCATAATGGAGCAATTGTCATTATATATCCTTAGAAGTAAATGTATTCAAAGGGTCAGGTTTTTTACACACAAGTACAGCTGTGGTTGAGTTGCATTGTAGCTAGCATTTTACGGTCAGCACCTAATTATCAAACCATTACTAACCCTCCTGATCCATTCAGCAACTCCGAAGTCCATGCCATGCTGATGGAGTGAGATGTGCCACGTGCCACACTATGGGTACGTTGACTGAATCACACAGGAACACGCTAGCTAGAAAAGAGAAAGGGACAAATCTTCTGTTTCTATCACATATACGTGCACCTCTTGGGTTATCATCCGACATGCTGGCAAAGGAATACGAATTGTAGGGACCATTGAGAATAAAAAGAGGAAGCCTCAATCTAGCTAAGCACCAGGAAAGGACCATAAAACAGAATGAGCATCAGAGCTCTGCGTGGAACAGAGCTAATAGTATCACCCAATGGCCCACCTCCCACGTGCTGGCTCATGAGTAAATGTAGAAGGCAGGCTTTGACATTAGCAATCTTCATTCAGTAAAAAATCCAAAACAAATAGGTTACTCCAATATTGGACACTCTCAATCCGAAATAAGAGTGTGCACACACAGACTGGAAAGAGATAAAGCTACATCTGATTTAGTAATTGTGGTTCTATTCACAGTGTAGACAGGCCCTCAGATATGGTGTAAATGCAGCTCTGTCCAAATGGCCTTCTAACACACAGAGCCAGTGCAGACAACATTTCACCTAAAGACAATGGTTGGTGCATCCCCTCTGGATAGCCAAAATATGAATAAAAGGAAAGCTTCTGTACTGAGCTTAGAACACAGTTCCCAGCCCAAGGACAACAAGGCCTTAGCCACAGCTTGGGACTGCTGCCCAACGAAACAAAATGCACCCCAATTACTAAGCACTGAGTGAGAGGGAAACAGAGCTGGCAAGTGTCCGCCATGCGAGACATTTTTTGCATATTATTTAATGAGCTAATTTGCATAATTGGAAATCATTTTTATCTGCTTGTGCTGGAATGTATAAGAGGGAAGCTGGGGTCTCTCTAGGGGAAGCGTGCTGGGCTCCAGCTGGGGAGCTGACTTGGTACTGGGTTTTTCTGGGGTTCGGCTGGAAAGCAGGGGATCAGTGCAGGTGAGGTGGGCTAGCACTGAGGCCGGAAGCTGCTCAGTTTGGGCTCTAATCCCAGTATTTATTTAGCAAGGAGACACGTTAGAAAAGGCTCATTTCAGTGGACGAGTGAATTCTTTTGGTAAGAGAGGAAGATGCTGTCTTGACAAATATAAGATAAAGGTAGTAAATGTTACCAGTGATGTCGAATGAATCTCGTCTGTAATTAGCTATTAAAGCATTGAAAGTCTTATACTGTGTTAGAGAGCGAGGTTTATTGCATTGTGGGTAGGGACAGTGTCCAGATCTTCCCTCCACACACATCCTTAGACGCAGCTCTCAGCCAGAAATCTCTATGTCTGGCCATTTCATGGGGCTCTTTATGAAATTCAGCTAAACTAGTTTTCTTTTACTGCCTGTGTCAAGGTACTTCTGACTACTCTGAGAAAACCTATAGAGAATGGTGAAAGCCCAGTGTCTAAAACACTTTAGCAAGTCTCATCAGTTAAAGTGCATTGTCAGGATTTTCCAAATCATTTGTCACTCAGTATTTTTATGAGAAGTTCCTCTTACATTAAAAGTCATTTCCCCGTCACTGCACATAGACTGCTTTGTTATTCTAGGGTTGCTCTTGTGCCCTGAGCTGAGTACAAGACTAGCTCAATTGATAACACACTTGCTTAATTTATTTGAGGCATGAACACCAACCACAAGCAATTAGCCAGGGCTAGTAACCCATCAGAAGCAAGTGCATTTCCCCCATCACCCTAGGCAAAAACAGGTACAGTAATAGCAGGTATTGCAATCTCATTACGAACTACTTCACCTCTGTTTAACTAGCCCAATAAAGAGGTCATCAGAAAGTCTCAACAATGAGATTTTTTTCTTTTACATGGAAGACTTTCTTTTACACATCCAAAAGTGCAGAGGTGGAATTAAATATCAAATTCCAGAGCTCTCATAGTCAAACAGGAAGTATCTACTGGGCTGGATTACTGTGTAAACTGCTGTTACTTCAGGGCTGCTTACAATAAACCACAAAAGAAAAAACTTACATTCAAGTTACCTTAACAGTCCAATTTCCACCTACATGAGCCAGGATGTCCAGAGTTAAGGAGCTCATCTCAGCTAATGCTCTGTCCCTGTGCCTATACCCAGGTCGAACAGTGTGAGCTAAAGATGGACATTAAGACATAATAACCATCAACTCTGTGTGTGTGTGTGTGTGTGTGTGTGTGTGTGTGTGTGTGTGTGTGTGTGTGTGTGTGTGTGTGTTGGGGGGGATGTTTAAAGTCTGACTCTTCCCCGCTCTGTTAAAGAGGCTTCTATAGGAAATCCTGACAGCAACTGAGGATGAGTCTTAGCTGTACGTTGATATTCTAATATTCCCAAATATACACTGGAGCACTAATCACTCCGATACACCTGCATTCACAGCTCTCCCTAGCACTGTGATTACCGAAGAAGCTGCCAGTGTGGTGGGGCCCTAAGGCTTGGTCCATTCACGCTGTGGAATTGGAACCTGAAATTCAGATCTGACTCTAGTAGGAAGGCAAAGGGCAAAGCTAAGTCTTACTGTTTTGTGCCAAGTTTGGCATGGAAGCTTAGATTATAATGATCCACCATCCCTTTAGTCCAGATGCAGTACAGAAAGCATGGTGGATATTGCTGACAAGGTCTGTGATAGTTTCAAATACCCATACGTAATCCCATAAATCACGTGAGAACCCACAGCTAGCTAATACTGATGAGGGGCACCTCACCATCCTGCTAGAATCCCATGCACCATTCAGGGGTTTGCCTCGCTGCAGAAACAGAACAGGGTTGGGGATAGCAAGACAAGAGAAGATGCCCTTTTCTGCTCTGGGGTGTATAATGGAGCACTTCATTATCTTCTACCTGGGGCTAGGGCTCTGCTGGTCTTTGCCAGCTCATCCCACTGATTTTTCTGTGAAAGAAAAGTCAGGTGGTTTTATTTCAAGCTGAATGTTCATTTCTTACCTGTGTGCATGGGGAAGATGGGTGCCTTTATGCCACTTTCCCCACCGCCTGGGTCAATGCTAGGGAGATAGGGTGGTTGACACAGAACAGCTAAACATGTGGACAAAGCCTCTATGGTTTGATCTGGAGCAGGCTCAAACCAAACAGCATTATACTCAAAGTGAACCAACTCCTTCAGGCCACCTCCTATCTCCAACACAGCAACTGGGGTTCCTGTTTCCTGCCCCACTCTGTGAGAGGAGCACAACAATAGGAGATAATCGGCCCTGACTCTGTGCCAGCCACAGGGCACCGCTGGGCCTTTCGCAGCCCCATGCACCCAGCAGATTGCCCAGCACAGAAAATGATTAACTTGTTGGCCAATCCCAGTTAGGTGTCTGAGTTCTGCCTGTCGTGGAATGTGGAGCAGACCCTGAAATCTAGGGACTGATCACTCAGGTGCCTCTGCTGACCCCAGCTGCCATAGCCAAACATGGAGAAAGAGCAGATTTCTCTGACAGCCGGGCCCTGAAGTGTCTCCAGCTTTAGAGACCAATATCTCTGCCTTCTTTTTATCTAAATGTGGTCAAAGCACCATAGCAACTGACTCTCCATTACATAGCAATGGATTGATAGCAGCAATGGGCAGGAGCCATCACAGAACTTCAGACTGTACGGGAACAAGGTTTGTAAAAATGAGTTTTCATCTTTTTGAGCAACAATCACAGGATTGTGATCAGCTGGTCCTGAAGAAGATGCAAGTGAATGCGTGCGAAGATCAGAGAAGGCTGGCAGGTGAGTCCCAGAAAGCTCAGAGACTTGGTTCAATCTGGGGCCAAGGCTTGGAGCTTGGCAGAACTCACTGCAACCCTTTGATCTGGGAATCAAGCTGAGACCAGGCTCCCTAGCCACATTTCCAGGATGTGCTAGTGTCTCAGTTTCTCTTGCAGCATTTCCCTGTTTCCAAGGAGAGATGCAGAGATTCTAGACAAACTAAGAAAGTACAAGGGTGTCCAAAAATTCAAAAAACATTTTTTCCAGCTTCACACAAGGTTTGTTTCAGCTGAGAGTTTAAGGCCACGGTTCATGTCAGTTTTGAATTTCTAAGCTGGTTCCTTCATCCCAAACAAACATGATGTGAGCACAGGTGAAGGAGGCCATCTCTGATGAACTCCCACTTAATGGACTCAATTAATAAAGAAGAGATAGGCACAGAAATGTACCATATGCAGCATGCGCGGGAACAGAAGAGAGAATTCCAGTTTCAGATTTTGGGAAGAAGAACGTTGTGTCAAATCTCCCCAAATAGACACTGACAGGAACCAATTATCTCCTTAGAAGAAACTGACTGTTGGATCAGATTCAAGAGTAAACTCCAACAACCTTTAAACTTTAAACTCCAACAACCTTTTTAAATTAAAATGGTTTCTCCTCAGAATGTTCCAAGTTAACAATACCAGCTCTTTCCAGCCATGGTATCAGTCTTCACTAACTGTCTCACCAGCCACTCAAAACACGAGCCCCTACTATAGTTCTGGGGGAGAGGGGTGAATTTAACTCTACTGCTGTACCATACTGAATATGCCCCCATCTGTACATGTACACTCATGCACAGTATGCAAACTGTGCTGTATCCTGAGGCCACTGCAAACGCCCACTGTCTTCATTGCCTCCGAAGAGATCTTTGCCTCAGTAAAACCAAAGTAAGGACCTCCAGATCTGACTCCTAGTCTATGCTCAATTTCCAGTGGGTTTTCTGTTTCAAAGAGTGGAGGTTTGTGACTCAAGTCAGTTTGGTTGGTATGTGTTATTTGAATGCTTTCATAGCCAGAAAAGCTATGGAGATTGTGTCCAAGATGTGCTTGGGCTTATTCCAAGCTCTCTGTTTGGTTGTGAGACTCCTGGAGAAAATAAACCCTGCTCTGAGTTCATTTTCTCACAGGTAGATATCACTTAGGCCAACAGTGAAATGGTTTTCAGGCTAGGAGCTGACGCACAGGGCAGTCCAGATCAAAAGACAGGGACATTGGCTTGAATCATTGGAGGTGCCCAAGGCCAAGACTGAGGTGCATTGTCACAGCTGTCTTGAGGCCCAGGATTGGAACAGCAGAGCGTGTTGCACATCAGGATTGAGGTACACTGGGAGAGCTCGGTGAGGACTGAACCATCACTCCGATTATTTGCATTTCTGTAACATTTAGATTTGACATTTACCTTTTGAGAATCCCCCACAAACCAGAAGTTCCTGGATCTTTGCTAAGTACCTGCATTCTTCTCCTCAAATTTGAGGGAAGATGGGGGGCCCTTCATGGGATTGGGAAATACGCATTTCTAAGCTCCAGGTTTCACTACAGTATTAGCCCCTCAATAGACAGCAGTGACATACATGGGCAGAATAGGCCCCAAGTGAATTCACCCACAGGATAAGCAGTCGCAGCGTCTCATCTCACAATCTGTCACAGAAATAACTTCCCTTCCTATTCAGCGCAGCAGGAAAGAAAATGAAACAAAATAATCATTAGATCCCAAATTGTGATGCTCTTGACTGCTAGAAAACAGCCCTTCATGAACATGGATGGTGCCATTACCAGAAACCCAGTTATTCTCCTCAGAACGATGGGTCATTTAGCTCTCGCTGTGTTTCCATTTCATCACAAACAACTGGCACACATTGCTCCTGTTACAGATCCCAGCCTTTTGGCTCCAATTTCCCCACATTTCTATTTCCCTTCTCCATCACTCGCTCTTCTCCTCCATTGGCTGGTTTTCCAGACTGGAACTCTCAGGCTCTACACGTGACTGTACTGGGAGAGGGGAGTGAATCCTGCCCCTCCCGCCCCCACTAGCAATGGGGGACCATTCCTCATGTATTTTATTCACGATTATTTTGACATTCTTAAGTTAAAACAAGATCAGTTGGCACTTGGGCCACACAGCAACATCTCCCTTTGATCCCAAGGTCACTGCAGTAGCTCCTGCTGCGCCTCTTCACAGTTTGTGTTCAGTAGCTATGTTGGGGAAGAATTAAAAAAAAGACTTTGATTCCAAGCAGCACAGTGCTTAAAAGCAAGAAAACTCTTGTAACCAGAGAGTGACTGACTTTCCCCGCCGAGGGGTTTTCTGGGGAGAAACAGCCTTGCATTTCTGTAGAAAATCCAAGGCAAACCCCAAAGGTGTTTTGCATTGTTGGAAACCAGTGTTTCACTGCCCTGCACAGCCTTGTGAAAGATCAACAAGCGTGAAGTTGGTCATGTTATGGAGGAGCTGCAAAATATTCTTGATGATACCAGGTAGTTTGTTCTCCCTCCATCCCCAGCCAGGTTTACAGAGTGCCTACCCCGACACTTGAGCAGGGGTTGCTTCAGGCACTAGCACGCCAAGCGCGTGCCTGGGGCGGCAAGCCATGGGGGGGCGCTCTGCCGGTCGCCGCGTGGGAGCGGGGACCTCTCACAGGCAAGCCGCCGAAGGCAGCCTGCCTGACGTGCTTGGGGCGGCAAAATACCTAGAGCCACCCCTGCACTTGAGCAAACAGAATTACACACTTGACCATAATAACAGAAAGCATTTCGCAAGCTTCAGTATTGGCGCAAATCGTCTCACTGGGACCGACAAGCTTCCTGGTTCCCCCAGGACAGGAGGCAGTTCCTCCTCAGAGAGATTTAAAATGCTGTTTCCTGAAGCAGCAGGATCCACAAACTCATCATTCTTCAGCCATAGAATAAGATTTAACCTGAATGGTTTAGACAGGAGCCACCTGGTCCTGCCACACCCTTTAAAACCACACTGGGGAAAACTGTGTGGGCAGGGGACTTTCCTTCCTATGTTTCTTGGTGACCTAAGTTATTGATGTTTACAGCAAAGTGGCCCCCAGCCTTCCCAGGTTGGAGTGATGTCAGAATAATCTGGCACTTGTGACATGATAACCATTTCCACAGGAGCAGATTGCAACTCCTGAACATAAGCTAACGACTCACTGCAGGATGAAGAAGAAAGAGCAAGTGGTGTGGGAAGGCCTCTAGCAGAACAGCCAGACACCAGCAATACAAGGGAGGGACACAGAAAATGCTGGTATTGCCTACTTCCCACTACACAAGCAGGTCCCCCTTTGGGGTGTTGCTAGGTCCTGGTGGTACCTGGTTACTGGCAAGCTTCCAACAACATCCAACAGATCCTCAGGCTCTTGGTTGCATTGAAAAGCTGAAGAGGAGAGAGGCCTGGTCTGTTTATTATAATATAGGTGAAAGCTGCCAAAGTGCAGGATTCCCTGCTCTGCCCCTCAAAATCCCCTCAGTGCTGCCCTGGGAGCACCGCGCTTTTTAGTAAGATGAGAAGGTATTTTACTCCCTGTGTTTATTTATCTAAAATTATTTAACTAGGCCAACCTGATGAGATCAATCTCTCATTTACAGAGGCAACCTATCTATTCAACCCCTAGGTCTCATTTCAGTGAGCAGGGCCAGCCATGGAAAAATCTATGCTGCTTTTGTGATGTGGACGACCTCCTACCACACCAGCAGAAAACCTTCCAAATTTAGTGCACATTTTCTGGTGTGCCATCTGATCCATATTAGAACAGGCCTGGGCCGGGTTCCTCTGGTCAGCACTGGATTCCCGCTGTGGTAAGCCACTAACACAGTGACACCTAGTTTCTAATTTGAAAGTATTTTACATTTCGATACAGTATGTCTGAACTTCAAATGTTTTCCACTGGAGGTGAATTTTTCCCCATTTCATCAGGCAACTCTAACTATTTGGCACAATCTGCCTGTAACAACCAACACTGTGGTCTAAAGACTCTCTACCCCATGAAAGGCATGTGGCAATGAAACAGAGCCCATGGAAGAGGAGATACTGGTTGCCCTAAAGTTGATCTTTACTACCACATGCGAGTGAGGAGCAGGCGTAGGAGCACTTGGTCTGAAAGGGCTGGAGGGCAGCTTGTCTCTTTGGCTATGTTTCAGTCTGAGGGGTGAATGGTGTGTATGTTCATCCATCTCTCATCTGAACAAGTTAAGCAGTCCCTGCGTATGGCCTCACCAATAGAGCATGTGTCACCGTTCTCACCTGTGTCAAGTCGGCATGGACCACTGCCAGAGGAGAAGGGCACATCCATGTCGACCACTTACACGGCACGGGATGCAGGGCAGCAGGGAATCAGGCCAGCACATCTCAGCTCATCCAGGGTGCTGCCCCTACTGCACCTACCAGGCTAGGTTCTGACCCCGTCCCCCACTCCAGGTAGCAGTGTCCCACTCCCCACTGCGTCTCCTTGGAGTCAGGCACCGCTCGCAAGGGAAGGTGCTTGTTGCCATGGGAAAGGGGCAGAATGTGGCCACTGTTTCCTGAGAAAATGAACATTTGAGTTTTCACAGAAGCCGCTTACTCAATTTTTGTCTACAACTATAGCTCTAGTGACAGCGCAGTGCCCCCTGGAGACCTCGCCTCACCACTTGAGCAGGCCCGGCCTAGGCAGGAGCAGTACAGACCTCCCCAGATTACTCCAACCCATTGTGCTCACGTTGGCCAGGACGGGGCAGGTCACTCTGTGTCCAGTGCTCATTCAGTCCTTAGCCCATTCAGGCTGCCAGCAACAGGGAGTGATTTTTTCCTTTGGATTATGAACAATTTCTCACCAGGAATGGGACCCACAGCCCATTGCCCACAGCCCCTTTCTCTATGCCCAGGGGGTGAGAATAACAGTTCATAATTTGTAAGTGTGTGGGAAAGACAATCTCTGTCAGTTTGGAATATTCCGTGTGGAACGAGGCCTCTGCCAGATGGGCAGAGTATGTGATATGGCAGAGCTGGTACCTCGGACAACTGACAGAGCTAATGGGAACTCAAGGGCAGCCTGTCTCTAGGTCACTGCTCCCAGCAAAGACTCCCAGCTCACTGGTAGCTAAATAAGAACTGTTTGGCGGTGGTGGGCTAATAAGCAGGTCAGAAAAGTAGCCAAAGGCTTTTTTTGCCAATTTGGGCAACTGATGGAGAGTGCCATGGCAGAGCGTGCTTATTGGGGGCCTGATTCTGCACTGCAGTGTGACATGCCTAGCAGTATCTGGTCGTAATGCTGGCTTGAACTGGCCCTGTGAGGATTCATGCAGCATAAAGGTGATGTTCAGGGGGCTCAGAGCCTAGGACAGAGCTCTAACAGCACTACCCCTCCACGTTTCCCTCCGAACACAGGAAAGGCGTGTGGCTGAGACACCCGGTGCCACACCAATTCCCTGTTCTGGGCCTTTGCAGCAGCATAAGCTAAAACATCCCTGAGAAAGCTCTAATGCCGTGCAAGGGGACTGGCCCTGGACAGAGGATGCATCATACACCTTTGATCTGTATTCTGCAGTCAGCTACACCCAGGATCTGATCCCAGAGCTGGATCCACTGAGTGCTAAGCAACCAGCTGCACTGAAGGAACTTTACTTCTTCCAATATCCTAAGAGAGGCACAGGCTCCTGGCATTAACTTTTACATTAGCTAGTTAAAGACCACCTGGCTTCTCAAACAAATGTGCCCCACTGAGCAGAAATAGTCTAAATATTCTTTAATCTCTCATACCACTGGATAAAGAAAAGGGACATATTGCAGAGTACAGAAATGCCTAGAATTAAACACCAGCACTTGGAAGTCAGAGGTGCCTATAAACTTTTTAAATCTTAGTAACAAATGTTTCCTTAACCATTCCAATTTTAAAGTATAACTGAACTAGCAACCCTCAGCATATGCACCAACATGTGCTCTTGGGAGCTTCGTTTAGAGAACACATTTTATTTCTATGTTACATGGAAACACAGCCATGTCTCTTATTGGCACCGCACACTCCACTTTAGAGATTTACCCCTTAAGTGGGTCTGTGCCTTCTGGTCACGAAGGCTACATAGGTTGTGAACGCCCAGCAGCCATGCAGAAAAATCCTGAATCATCAGACAAAATTATTCTCCTTCACTGCAGGTCACTTATTGCTGGCTTCACTTCACATCCCCACAGCTACCTCTCCTTTACTGAGTGCATAGGAAAGAGATTCCAGGACTCTGGAGAAGGCTTTGAAAGAGATTTGCAGAGAGATGAGATATCTCTCACTTTCTGCACTATTGAACCACCAAGGTGCAGTTCTTCATAAGTCAAAGCCTCCTGTGGCTTCCACCTACTCTGTGAACTACGAAGGGCGAGTAGCAGCACACAGCTGTCGCCTGACACAGCATGGTTCGGGATGTAAAGTGACTGCACAAAGGACATTGGGAGGAGATTCCACATAACTACTGTGTGCACCAAGTTAGGATTTGGGGATCAAATCCCCATTAAAGAATATCATGCACTAGGCCATGGAAAGCCACACTAGACACTGGAGTGAGAAGTTCAGAGTCTGATTAACATTCAAACTCCCAAAGTTGCTTCCGTGCTGTCCAGGCTGAGTTCTGAGCTATGTTTAATCAGGGTTTGTGTTTCACAGAGGAAGAGAGTGTTACTGTAAAAACTCTTCATACCCCCCTCTCCACCCAGCATACAATATCTAATAAATGGCCCCATGGCCCAGGTTAGTTTCTGGTTGAATAACTTGGCCAGCTGCCTACTACAGCAGTAACATGAAAATGGACAGATAGTCTATACAAGTCCAGAGTCTCCTTCATGTCACTAAAGCACAATGAGGCAAAAGACAGTACCCTTGAAGAAGGAGTTGCTGGAATGGGTGCCCATCTTCATAAACTGTAAGAACAATACCTACAGCTTTAACCTCTGGCCTCTTCTAGCAACCACAGAAGTGTGTCCTAGGTGACACTATGGCTCAGTGGAGTAAAATGCTGATAAAATGCTGAACTGCAGAAGATCCCAAGCGTGGTGTTATTGCTCAATGCTCAGTGAAACATGCTTTGTTTTCCTTCTTGTGCCTGCCATGTTCTTGGACAGTAGAAGTCTGGTATCCCAGAGGAGGCAAGCTTTTCTGTTGAATTGGCACCCTTCTCATGTGCAGTGATAAGCCTGCTTATGGCTCAGGAGAGGTCTGGAACGGAACAACCAATGCACTATGTAGCTCTGAGAGTGTATTGACAAAGATCTCCCATCCCAGTTCCTCTGTCCCATCTGGAGTCAAAATGGCTTCATATCCCTACAGTAATCATTCCTCTGAACAATGTGGCTCTGAATTGCCCTTAACCAGCCAGTGCAGGGGGCTGCGCTGTGGCCCCAGAGAATGTTCTTGTTTGTTCATTCACAAAGGAAATAACATACACTTAGTGATGTTGGAAAAGGTTCAAGAAAAAATCCTGCAACAATGACTGGAGTTTTTGTTTCAATATTTTTTTTTAAGAATCTTTGACACAACCTGAAAGTTCATCTCCAAATATGACATGCAAGAGAGGAAGCAGGTGCAAACCACATTCCCAAGGAGTGCCTTTTGCAACAACCAGGGAACAAAGGGGTAGTCTTACCAGGCTAGTGAGGCATATCACAGCAGCTCACCAAGATACACACAAACCATTTTCTTGTGGCAAAGGCTGAGCTGGGTTTTCCAGGTGATCCTTAAGAGGAAGGAGCAAATGATACCCTCAGAGAGCAAGTTAGTTTTAAAGTGTCCAGTGGAACTTAAAAAAAGCTTGCAGACTTAAAAATGAGAAGCAGCAGCAGACTGCCCAGAACAGATTGTGCAGCATGAGAATTCTGGAGACAAGAAAACACACATTAAAGCCCAGCTTCTCTTTAGCCTCACGTGCTTTATCTCCAACACATATTCAGAATGAGAACTAAGAAACAGCAGTGTTTGGAATGTTGACGCTTTGAACCTTCAGAGATTTGCCAACTCACAAACAGATTTAGTTTCATCTGATGAAATGGCTAAAGCAAATTGTTTTCCATGTTTATAGGGTCAGACTGGAAGCCCAATCACAATAGAAATCAATCAAAAAATTAAAAGACTATAAATTGAAAAACATAAATAAAAGGCAATACTACTTTATAAAGCATAACCAGTGGAACTCACTGTTACTGGAAGTCAACAAGTCAAAGCCTGTGGCTGGATTTTAGAAAGAGCTGAGTAGTTTTATAACCAGTGGCATTTGTAGCTATGCATGCTCAGCAATTGACTAGGGAAATACTCACGCTCTGCTCTTCCAGTAGTCCCTGAATGAGAGGATCAGGAAGGGACTATCTCCCTATGTACAGTGATGTGCAGTTGGTTAAGCAAATTGACAGGGGTGAGGAAAGCAAGCTTCACCAATCTCTAAAGATAGGATCAATACTGATGCAGGCAGGGTGCTGGACTTGATGGCCAAATGGTCTGAACAGGCATGTGGCAAACCCTACAATGGCTAGGCTATAAACACTATGTATGCAATAGTTTCCAAATCTTAGTGCTGTGCTGCCAGAGATACACCATGATCTCTAATGGCAAATACATGTTACCTAGCCCATTCCAAAGGCAGGCTTTAAACACGTTACAAAAATCTGTCAACTTGGTCCAATCAGATTAAAGTTCACTGAAATAATTGGATACCATCATTTCCTTTGTCAGTTTCAGTTCAGTGGCCTAAGGGTGCCTTAAACAGTGACTGGTTTCATGACATGAGCACTACAGTCTTCATCTGTCAGACAGCAGACTGAGAGCCGTATATAGCGGAGCTGTGCCCACCTGGCAGACAGTCCAGGTAGCTGGGTGACTTCCTGGAACCCCAGTCCCAAGTGTCATTTTTCCTCTGCCTAGTGCCTCTCCTGCACACAGGTATGAGCAATAGAGGTGGGGCTGTGAACGTCCCTGACATGCACAGCTGGACCCAAAGGCTGGATTCTGCAAGGTGCTGAGCACCCTCAACTCCCAAGGGGAGCAAATTCTTTTGTTTGAAATGTTACCAAGAGGGAGATGGGAGAAGACACTCACCTACACACGCTTACCACAAGGGTTATTTGTAAGAATTCATTGAGGCTGACACAAGCTCACCAGTTTCCAAGTGCGAGGTGTTTGCTGAGCAGGGGCAGCTCTATCGTTTTTGCTGCCCCAAGCATGGCAGGCGGGCCGCATTCGGTGGCACACCTGTGGCAGGTCTGCCGGTCCTGCGCCTTCGGTGTACCCCCTGCTGAATTGCTGCCAAAGCCGTGGGTCCTCCCCAGGGGCGGCTCCAGGCACCAGCACACTAAGCACGTGCCTGGGGCAGCAAGCCAAGGGGGGTGCTCTGCTGGTCGCCGCGACGGCAGCAGGCAGGCTGCCTTTGGCGGCTTGCCTGTGGAGGGTCCGCTGGTCCTGCGGCTTTGGCGGACCTCCCGCAGGCTGCCACCGAATCCGCGGGACCAGGGACCTCCCGCAGGCAAGCCGCTGAAGGCAGCCTGCCGGCCGTGCTTGGGGCAGCAAAATGCCTAGATCCCTGGTCCTCCCACAGGCATCCAGCCGAAGGCAGCCTGACTGCTGTTCTCACAGCAACCAGAAGGCCGCCCCTCGTAGCTTGCCGCCCCAGGCACGCGCTTGCTGTGCTGGTGCCTGGAGCTGCCCCTGCTGCTGAGCACAGCTGAGAGCTCCCCTGACTGAAGTGGCTCTTTGCAGGAGTCTTTCAGGCTCTTTGTTTGCTTTCGGTTGTTTGAGCTGTCACAAAAGGGTAGGATCACAGAATGTGCGCCAATGTCTAATGCCAACAGCGCTCACTTGATGTCACTTCCACTCTGAGCCAGTCTTGCTGCTGCCTACATTCTGTTTAGAGATCCCTCTCAAAGCAGAACAGTGGGTCTGCCTGGCATTGTAGGATGCTCAGGAGGCAATAGGGAAGCAGAATGTAGACATTAAGAAAGAAAAAGTGCAGAAAATGAATGTGTGGAGGGAGCGTTTTCATTCCTAAGCAGCTGAAAAAGCCCTCCCTGATTTGGGCCTTCAACTTGCTCCCTGTTGTGCAGGGTTGGATAGTGTGTGTGATGCTGGAGAGGGAGCGAGCATGCCTGGATCAGAGCCGGAACAGAACAACCCCTGGGTTCTGTGCTCCCACTCACTGCAGCAGCACCAGGCACAGAAAAGGGCATTGCCCTCCACTCTAACTGCTCACCTAAATCAGTTTGCTTTGGAGGCAGCGTACCAATGGCCTTGTTTATAATGTAAGAACATCCCCAGTGATGCCGGGTGAGATCCCAGAGGGAGTCAGTGCCAGATCTGGGAGCAGGCATTAGACCTTTCTGGCTGAAGACAACAGTCAGTGGTTGCCAATGTGCTAACCATCTTATGTGATGTGCTTCTGCAAGACAATGCCAAGTCCATATTATGCCCACTGGCAAGAATGAAAGAGATGACTAAGGAAGGGGAGGACCAGTGTCTACATCATCCATCACTGTGACTGCTCCATCAGCTTCCTGCTGCTTTCTCATGCTACAGCAAATCAGTGAAACTCTAGAAGATGCATGAGCTCCCTCTGCTCATTATCTATCTTTATATCAACTAACAAAGCAAAGACCAATTTGACAGAGCCTTGAGTTCAGGGCTTTTCTACTCCAGGCCGAACAAGCTCAGAGTAGTAATGAGTCAGACATAACCCCAAAAGATTCAGAAATTCTGATGTGTGTGCTAACAGTCAGGTCCTTCTCCCAGCTAATCCACATAGGGAGGACTAGAAACAAGACTGCAGATGTTGCATGGATAGGCATATTTATGAGATGTCCATTACTTTCTGCTTCCAGCCTGCTGGGAGATTCCACAGGAGCTGCCTCTCCTGGTATTTGGGTATTTCAGCTTCTGGATCGAACAGGAAATGAAAAGTCTTCTCTGAAAGAGAAAACAGGCAGTTTGGAAGCTTAAGGAAGATGCAGTCAGGTTCTTATTTTAGACAAACCCGTCTCCTTATCCCTAGCTGAGCACATCCCAGTGCTGAGGAGTTCAGTGCAAGCCCAAGGGAGTTGCATGGCTCTCAGAACCAATGGAGAAATGTTTTAGTGTATTGATCAAGCCACAAAAATCAGACATAGAGAAGACCTGTCAGGCCCCAGCTAGCCAATCTCCCTCGTGCCAGTACAGGATTGCTCCCTTACTGCACATTTATGCAGGTTTACTTTAAATGTTCCAAGCAATGAATAGGGCCCTACCAAATTCACAGCCATGAAAAATGCATCATGGACCATGAAATCTGGTCTCCCTCCAGCAAATCTGGTCATTTGTGCGCTTTTACTCCAGACTTTATAGATTTCATGGTGCAGACCAGTGTTTCTCAAACTGGGGATTCTAACCCAAAAGGCAGCTGCAGGGGGTCAAAAGGTTATTTTAGGGGGGTCACGGTATTGCCACCCTTACTTCTGCACTGCTGCCTGCAGAGCTGGGCCACCAGTCAGTAGTTGCCACTCTCTGGCTGCCCAGCTGTGCAGGCAGCAGCGCAGAAGTAAGAGTGGCAATACCACACCATGACATCCTTACTTCTGCACTGCTGCTGGCTGCAGTTCTGCCTTCAGAGCTGGGCTCCCAGACAGCAGCCACCTCTCTCCAGCTGCCCAGCTCTGAAGTCAGCACTGCTGTCAGCAGCAGTGCAGAAGTAAGGGAGCAGTATCGCAACCCTGCCTACGATAACCCTGTGTACACGGACACGCATGCACACACCCGCCGCCACAACTCCTTTTTTTTGAGTCAGGACTCTCACTATTATAATACCATGAAATTTCAGATTTAAATAGCTGAAATCATGAAATTTACAATTTTTAAAATCTCGTGGCAATGAAATTGACCAAAATGGACTGTGAATTTGGTAGGGTCCTAACAATGAAGCTTCCACCCCTTCCCAGGACAGACAATTCCACAGGCTGATAGATCTCACTGTCAGGAAATTCTTATTATTATTCAGCCTAATTTTTTCCTGTCTTTCTTTCAAGCCACTGCTTCTGGCCATACCCCTGCATTCCTGTCCCCACCCCCGGCCCTTGGCATTTTTACTCTCTTCAAATATTTGAAGACTTATCATATTCCCCCCGGTAGACTAGCAAGCTAGACTTATTGAGCTCTTTAATCTTTCCTTCTAAATCACTGCCGCCAGCCCCTTGACCATTTCCATACCTCTTTTATTATTTCTTTTTAACTTGTCACTATCTTTCCTGAATCATGGTGTCCAGACCTGAGCATGATACCCCCTAGTGCGTTCTCAGGGAGCTAGTTGGAGAGAGGCGATCAGTGCCTTCCTGCTTCAGGATGGGATCCTTTGCAGCACATAGCCCAAAAATTTCACTGTTGTGCTTCACAAATTCATGTCAAATCTGTCATCTTCTGCCTCCTCTAGGTGATATCTCCAGACCCTGGTAGTCAGGCACAGATGCTGCGAGAAAGTGCTCACACTCAAGCTGGAGACTAAAGCAGCCTTGGTATGGATATTGTGACAAGATTTCACCTGCTACAGCAGGGTGGGGAGCAGCAGCATGGCTTTGCCTGCATTTGCAAGGCCTCCTCACTCTCTAGAATACAGCGGTGTGAAGTGATGCACTGTGCAATTAGTTGGGGGGAAGGTCTCCCTGTCCCAATGGGGCACTGGCCTTAAGACTGATGCACAGGCCCCTGAACCTATCAACAGAAGTGCAGTTTCTGCCAATTCAGTCAGCTAATCTTCCCCCTCCATCCACTAGTGCAGGTGACACTGAACTCCAAAGCTGGCTTCCTTGGGTTTGCAGGTGACTGGATCTCTTTTTCAAAATTAAACCCAACAATCATCCTGCTCCTCCACTGCAGCTGAACACTGCGACATTATTCTGAGCAAAAGGCTAGGAGGGAAAGCAACTAACCTGCAGAGTGACAGGAGAACTGCGGAAAATGACCCTTACAAATGACTCACTGTTTAACCCTTGAAGTAAAGAACCTGCATGGAAATGAGACCATGGTGGGGTGGCCAGTCAAGCAGGAAAGTGGATGTGCACAGCTGCTGACACCAGACTCAGCAGTGTTATCTGGGAGGGTGGGATTGAGACCAGAGACCATTACATTAAGGGAAGCATGAAAAGCCAGGATAATAGGGCAAGGCTCTGATCCTCATACTTGGAGATGGGCAAATTGTGCAAAAAAAAAAAAAAAAATTAGGCCTGAATATTTGTATTTGGAAGTGAAAGGCTCAGATTTGTAACTAACTATGCAATATTAGTTGTTGAAATCTGTCTCTGATGTTAACACTGTTCATATATCTGAATTATTCAGCCTGCTCTGCTAGTATCAGAACACACAGCACTTTGCACCATCAGAGAACTCTGCAGTCATTAACTAATGAAGCCCCATGCCACCTTGGTGATTCATTAGGGCCAGTTACACAGAGAAGCTGAAGTGACTAGTTGCTTGCCCAAGGCCTTGGGGAGTCAAGGCTAGAACCTCAGGACCTGCTAGTATACAGGCCTTTACTTAAAGTTCTAGACTCACCTCTCCCTTTCCCCAGGCCTCCAAGGGCAAGCAGAGGAGTGGAGCTCACTTAGCTAAAGAGGCAGGGGGTGCCAGGCTACAGAGCTAAATGACAGCCATCAAACTAGGTTTGCTTTTCACTGAGATTAAATATTCAGATTATAATGTTTTGATCAAATCATTATAATCTAACCAATTCAGACCCGCAGATCACTCCAGTCCCACCCCAATTTCCTATGTTTACATAAGGGAGTTTATTTTAATTTCAGCTGCTTCCCAAATAGCTAAGTCAGGGGTCATTTGATTTCTTAAAATCCTTCCTAGCTGCAGCCAACATTCTTTCAGACGAGCCAGCCATGCAGGTGCCTCTGTGGGATGAGGGATTAGTGGAGTGATCACAAGGGCTACAGGCCTGAATCTGATTCCAGCTCTGGTCACCAGCACAGGTTCTAGATTTGGATCCACTGCCTGCAAACCAGCTGATGAGCTGAGCCTCGGATGAAAGCAGGGACAGTCAACTGTCTACAAATGAGACATGGGGAAAGAGAATACTTTGCAACACCTGGATAGTTCCTAGTTGGAAAAACGCAATGTGAGGGCAAAGGTTGCTTTGGTCTGTAGAATATAGTCTACATATCCCTTAATACAAAGACAAGGTGATATGCAATGACAAAATGAAAGTCAGTCAATTAAAGACACATAAAAGGAAATACTCCCTTTAATTTGTAGAATTCCTGTTGGCAGGAAGTCAGCAAGACAAGTCATTTTACAGGATTTAAAAGAGCAAGCTAATTTGGTGAGCACTAATAACATGTAAAGTTGTGCAAGGTAGGGATGCCGCAGAGGAAATCATACTTCAGGGTGTAAATTGATGATCCGTGGAGTCAGACAGGAATTCTTCATAGTCAAGAGCGTTTGGGAAGTGGCCGAGTCTGTTATGGGAAGGAGGGGTTTAGCTTCTTCTGAAGCACTGGGCACAAGACATAAACATCAAAAAAGGGGCACCAACCTGCTTTAGCAAACGCCAGCTCTCTACCTTCTATGGAGTCAGCCCCTCCAGGCCTGGCGGACAGAACTCAGGGCAAGCAAAGATTCCTCTCTGCCCAGCATTTGAATGTGAGAAAGGCCAAATGCTCCCTCTCTTCCATGTTCTTATATATATATCATTGAGCTCACACACCAAAATATGGGCCTCCTCAATGCTGTGTTTTAGAGCTGCCTTTGCTTGCTAGAAGAAAATTAAACTGGTAACATTTTTGAGGAAAAGTTTTTTGCTTTTGTTTTTGTTTTTAAAGAAAAAGCAGGGGCACCACCTAATGGTGAGTCACAAACTCTGAATTTTTATTTTTATACCTTGCTAGCTATCGGTGCTGCAATGAGATTGCAGAGAGCAAAGGAGATGAAATTTGGGCTATAATTGTGTTCAGATGAGGCTAAATTGCAGATTATTAATTCAGAGCATTGTAGATTCCAATCAGATTACACTGTGAACTACAGCCTGTTATCTCATATTACACACACACAAAAAAACCTGACATTTAAAAAGGAAATGACCAGGAGGGTTAGGCCAAATTCTTGTTAAATTAAACTTAGTTTTCAGAAACTGAGTTATTTCAGTTAAGGAAAATAGCCCTGAATGCTGTCCAGGATCTGCAATGACATTCCAGTCTCTCTCTGCTGAGCAATATTTCAGCTTGAAATTTACAAAAGGGACAGATGCATGTGTTTTGATATCTCAAATTAAAAATGAAAATAAAACACCCACCCTGAAGTTATCATTGTGAATTATTCTGGCACACAGGCTTTTAAATTAGCCCAAGAAGTTTGCTTTCTGATGGCAAAGTACAAAGAGAAGAAAACATGCTGAATTAGAGAAATCTGGATGTTGCCCCTTTGCACTACCTGAATAAAATTGAATCTCCTAGTTTCTCAGGCCAGTAAACAATTACAGGTACTCAATCACTAGCTCTGGGACTCTGAAGGAGCAGAGATTGCATGGGAATGGGGCTTTGGGGAAGTTCAGCAGATTCCTGTGGTCCAGGATTATGCACCTGTGTTTGCAGTCACTAAATAGCAAGGTACAATATTTAGGGTACATGGGCAATTCATTGTTGATAAACTTTTCCATATCCTGTTACATTCCCCTACAATAACAATGCAAAAGTTAACATTTGAAGGCAAAGTGTCCTTTTTCAATGCATCTGTCACACATAGCCAGGAAGTGACATGGGTCTGTGCTCTGTTCAGTACAGTTTGGGATTTGGATTTGACTGTAAGAAAGAAAGAAAGAGAAACCCCTTTTCACTGACCAGAGTGGTGTCTGCTGAAACATCCTCTGGTATGAGCAGCATACCTTGAACTAGCAGTGGAGAATGTCTTAGGTTCAAGCCTAGGTTCTGTAAACAGAATGGAGACTGAGTGAACTAGACAAAGAAACAAACCCTGTATTCCCTACGGAGGACAATTAGAGTTTATGAATAAAGACTTCACGGGTTCTGCTGCTTTATAAAACAATTCTGAAAGCCACTGCATGCATAAGGCCAGCTAGGAAGAAAAGCAATAACATTTTGCATATGTTTGACTCCAGATGACTGGAAATCTGTCTAGCCACCCTTTCGTCCCAGTATTTGCTTTGGATTAATTGTATCTTCAATTGCTTTTGTTTTTATTATTCTTTTCTTTGAGGGCCTCCTAATTCCCAGCTGACTGTTTTACATTTGCTGCCACTGAGTGGACCATTATATACTGACCCAGCACTGAAAAGGGTGATCTATAGGTACCCCACTGGTGAGTAGGACATTATGCACATTCCCAGTTTCTGAAAGACATGTCACCTGATGGAAGGAGATGGAACGACCCTAGAAATCAGAAACACTTGTAATAACACTTGGCACTTCCATAGATAGCAGTGTGTATCTTCCAAGCACTGTGCAAACGTTATTAATTCGAAATAGTACAAGGGTTCTTAGCAGAAAGTGAGGTAAACTGTACCTGACAGTAACAGAGTGTAGGACATTGTGAAATTCACAGAGTCCATGGCCAGAAGGGACCACTGTGACCATCCAGTCTGACCTCCTGTACAGCAAAGGCCAGAGACCTGCCCCACAATCATTCCTAGAGCAGAGCTTTCAGAAAAACATCCATCTTGGTTTAAAAATTGTCAGTGATGGAGAATCCACTCCACTCCTTCGTAAATTGCCCTAAAGTTTCATTACTTTCACCATTAAAAACGTACACCTTGTTACCAGATTTAAGCAGGGGTGAGGTACGAGATGGCTCCTCCTAGACATGACAGGTAAAGACAGCTCAGGATCTCAAACAACTATTAGCCCAGTGCCAGTATCCCTTCTGTCTGTTTTCTGTCTCATTGCATCACATGAAAGAACAGAGACCAAGTTCTGCCCTCCCTCCTCACCTAACATTCGCAGGGGACATCCTATAGGCAGCAAAGGACTCCACTCCAAGCTTTTCTGTTTGTGAATCTCTCTCTTATACACTAGTGGCTGCCCAAATATTGCCCCCTCTTCTGGTCTTCAAACAACCCCCCAGCCTCTCCAAGCTCCCCACAGACCAGACACCAACTCAAAGCACCACCACACCCTGCCAGGACAAGGGCTGCCAAACCTGTAGACACAGCTCCACTGCTGTGAGTGTCAACACGGCTTCCAAGTTCCATGGGTACTATACACGCTGAGCATCATCCAGTGCACTAACTTCCCCAGTGCCAACGGGGTGGGTGAAATCAGACAATCACTGCACTCTCAGATGAACTCACACAGGAAAATGGTAAAAGACAAACACCCTGTCGCCTGTGGGTGAACACTTGTCCCAAAACAATCACTCCACATTTGCCGTCTCAGTCCTCATTCTCAAAGGAAATCTGCACAACTCCTTCAAAAGCCGAGCCTGGGAGCTTAAATCCTTAACTTGCTTGACACTAAAAACCATGGAGTGAACAGAGGCACTGGATTTATGGCTTATTACAACAATCTGTAACCTACAAACAACTCCCCTGGCCTCAAGCTGCATCCTCCTCCACTTTCCTTTCCTTCCTATGATGGGAGAAGAGTTAATGGGCCACTGCACCTTGAATGGCCCCTTGAAATATGCACTACCTACATATGCTAAACAATCTGTTCCACTTTGCTGTGACACTCAGAGTACCTTTCCCAGGCCTGAAGAAGAGCTCTGCGTAAGCTGAAAGCTTGTCTCTCTCACCAACAGAAGTTGGTTCAATAAAAGCTATTACCTCACCACCGTACCTCTCTAATATCCTGGGATTGACATGGCTACAAACACTGTCCAAGAAAGAGCCAGGTACCAGCACTGGGTGCAAACTGCCCCTGTGCAGAGAGCCAGCCCAAGGCCCAAGCCCCACTTACATTCCATTTGGGGACTTAAACGGGGATTTCAGTGGTGCTGGCTCCCAGTACAGGAGTGAATTGCCCTGATCTGCCTTGTATAGACAGGAGTCCAGCCTACCTCTGACACAAGAGGTATGCAAGTATGAGTCACTCTCACTGTTATTAACTATCTTGGCTCCTCATGGCACTGCTGCATAAAGTCCCAAACACCAAGTGCACTGATGAAAAGATGAGACCCCCCACAAGTTCACAGCCCTAGTCAGTGGGTGTTCAGTTTGACCCCAAAGCACCAAAATGTTACTTGACACATACAGGGGAAAGAAATCCCTCTTAGAATTGTCAAAGGTCATAAATAGCTATGTGATGTGTCTCTCAGGAGACTCAGCAGTCAGGATTTACAGCATGTACAATTATGCTGATGCTATTAGTCTTTGAGATGGTGGGGGGGGGTGTACACACTTACTCTGCACTGGTTAGTGTGTGGAACCCTAGCAAAATATTATTAATGGTCTTTAGAAACCATAGCTTGAGAAGAAAAATTACAATGGTTTGCATTTGCAACCAGTGCTGTGAGTTCAGGAATCCTTGTGCCATCAGTAAGGACCAGTTTGGCACTGCAGAAATCTGTATTCCATTGTCTTCCTCCATTCCCGGGCTGTCACCGACAAAACTGAGTTCACACTCTTACAACTAGTGCAGCGCAGTCCTCAAAGAGGATGGAAGCCCATTTCTGTCTGAGTATTATTGTTTGCTACTTATCAGAGGGGTAGCTGTGTTAGTCTGGATCTGTAAAAGCAGCAAAGAATCCTGTGGCACCTTATAGACTAACAGACGTTTTGGAGCATGAGCTTTCGCGGGTGAATACATCTGCAGGTGCATCTGAGGAAGTGGGTATTCACCCACGAAAGCTCATGCTCCAAAACGTCTGTTAGTCTATAAGGTGCCACAGGATTCTTTGCTGTGTTTGCTACTTGTGTTTCAGTAGCTTCTGAAGGCCCTAGACTGGATCAGGGCCCCTTTGTGCTAGGAGTAGGTACTGCATATATCCATAGTGTAAAACAGTTCCAGCCCCAAGCCACTTACCATAGAAAGCAGGCATCCAAACAGCTCCAAACCTCTTTAGTCTGGAAATCAGGCTGGGATCAGACTCATGAATAGGCCATAGGTCATCACTAACCAGCTCAGGAAAAGAGCAGCTACCTGATGGCAGCGAATGCGTTTGATTGCCTCACTGTGGGGCCAGTGCAAATCACTCACTCCCGGAGGTGACTGCTCAGGTCAGGGCTGAGATCATTAGCAGGGTAAATGGGGAAGTTCACGCAGTAGCTGCCTGACACGGTCTGCCCTGTAAATGGAAAAGATTCTGTCTCCTGCACTCCCAGCCTTGTAAGACTCTGAGCAGCGTGGATCAAGGAGGTTAGCCCTGGGGCCTCCCAATGTCTCTCTGCTGTCTGCAAAGCTAGCAATCTCCCTCATTCTAGACAATGCCCATAGGGCGAAAACACTATTTCCCATATGTTTAATCAAATGCACTGCACATATCTGTAGCTCTTGCACTGGAAACATTACAAACCTGAGCAAGTTGCATGATGTTCATACTCTCTGGCATGCCAAGGTCTGTTTCGAATACAGGAGAACTGTAGATAGGGTGACTAGACAGCAAGTGTGAAAAATCGGGACGGGGGTGGGGGGTAATAGGAACCTATATAAGAAAAAGACCCAAAAATCGTGACTGTCCCTATAAAATCAGGACATCTGGTCACGGTAATTGTAGAACAGCAAGAGTTTGGTAAGAGTTTAAAGAGCATTTTCTCTAATGACATGCATCTGACGAAGTGGGTATTCGCCCACGAAAGCTCATGCTCCAAAACATCTGTTAGTCTATAGGGTGCCACAGGATTCTTTGTTGCTTTTACAGACTCAGACTAACACGGCTACCCCTCTGATACTTTTCTCTAATATCACCTAGGAAGGATTTTTTCCTGCACACACACCCAGAAAGTCCCATTATCCCCAGGGGAGCTGTAGGTCTTCGTTTAAGGTTTTCAAGCACTTTTATAAGAAAATATGTGAGCAACTTCTCTCTGAGAAACTTCTGGAGCCTTAAATGTAAACCAAGAGATGTTCATAAGTGCTAGCAGAAATGTGGGTACACTCAGGGGCCTTCCCACCACAAGCTGAGCCTGCCACAGTCCTTCCCCACCCACTCCCCAGCACACACAGAATTACATTCACACAATGGCCTCAGCCAACGTCCTTGTATTTAAAAAAATAGCCTTAAAAGCACCAGGATAGTGAGCACAGAGGAATCCCTTTGCACCTGAACAAGAAGGATTTTGTTAAGGGCCGCCATTTATTTATTTCCACCTGTACAGTGGGCAGAAGCCACATGGTGCTGGAGATGTCTGCATACAGTTTGATAGGCTATCAAGACTGGGCTCCCAAAAATTGTGATGGAGCCCCGGTATCTCCCCTGGATAAGTGAAAGTAGAACCTCCTCCATGGACTGGCAGCTGATTATGTTTTCTGCAGAGACCAGGTTTACTGTCATTTGTGCATAATTTAGTCTTTAGCTTGGTGACTGGGGTCTAATGATTCGGCAAATGTTTTAAACCCTCCCCCAGGACAATGCATGGATTACTCTAGCTTTGGACAAACTTTTAACTATCTGAGTAGGGCTGGTGTATTTGTTGTGCTCATCTTACCCTACCCTAGAACATCACTTTCCCAAAATGCTCTTCCCTGTCTTCTGCCCAGACTTGCTTTACCTTGGCAGCTGCTTGTAGGCTTTACACTATACTTTCTCTCTGTTGTGTTTAGGGGCTAGATGGCCGCTAGCAGGATTCTGCTGCCCTGTGGAAAGCTCTTTAAACATTGCCCATGTTCTAATAATTTCAGTGGCTTTCTGCAAAGCAACATTTCATTCCAATATCACCTTTTTAACTCATCTTGCCAAGAAATATTTTCCGTTGAACCACACTTGCAACCTACATCACATCCTTAAACTTTCTTGCTTTACCTATGACAGATGCCATGAAATCCAGATCAAAGTAATACTGCAAGATATGCGGCCAGGAAGTTCTTGCTACTTTGCTCTTGGGCTTCAGATACATAGAGTCAATCTAAAGTAAGAAATACCATGACTGTCTATAGGTGTGATAGAAAGCCCATCTCCACTGCTGGAATATAGAAATGCTGATGTATATGAGTTTATATGTCAGCATTTTAAAAGTTACTTGTTTTGCCATTTTTAATTATTGTCTTTTTACCCTGTGTCCTAGTGCTGCATTTCAGGACTAGTTTCCATTCCATGTCAAAGTCAACGGGGTTACCCCAGCTGAGGCCAGGACCCATTCTTTCAAAGCCCCCTGACCGTCTGTGTGCCAAAAACTGGTGCAAACTGAGAGCTGGCTGCATAGAGGCAGTGGAGTAGCGGCAGGGTGAATGCCGCTGCTGGTGTCATTACCTGTATTTTAACAGGTTTTTGTTTGTTTCTGGCAGAAGCACCCAAAGGCTGTGGCTACACTGCAAGCAGGGCCGGCTTTAGGCACGGCGGGGCCTGATTCAAAGGAGCCGCTGCCGAAGTCCTTCTGCTGTCTTCGGCGGCAGCTCAATTGCTGCCGCGGAGGAAGGTCCCTCCACCAAAACACCACCGAAGGCAGCAACAATCGAGCTGCTGCCACCAACAGTACTGGGCCTTCAGCGGCGGCTCAGTCGGCTGAAGGTGCCTTCGGCCTTTCAGCGGAATGAACTTCCTCCGTGGCAGCAACTGAGCTGCCGCCGAAGACAACGGAGGGACTGCGGCAGCAACTCCTTTGGGGTGTTGCTGGGCCCTCTTAGGGGCGCGGGGCCTGATTCCGGGGAATCAGCTGAATCGCCCTAAAGCCGGCCCTGACTGCAAGGGCTGTCCATGAGCGAGCCCAGCTCCAGCTGGGGAAGGCTGTGCAGGCAGCACAGTGTGGGTGGCAGTACCAACCCAGCAGACCCCGGCTCACTGCTATCTCTACCTGTGCTAGCTGGTGCACAGCTTTTGTGGCATAAACCCACCCTCTGGGACAGGGTGCTGTGCAAACGCCCTTCTCTAATCTCTGCCATTTGGGCCTCGCCCCGGTCACCAGCATTCAGCCAAAACGCAGCCCCGCTCAGACAAGCAGAAAGGCAACATACCCCCTTGGCCATGGCTGCCGAACAATGGCTAGCTCCACAGACAGGAATCCAGTGTCATTTCAGCTCGGATAAGGGAGGATTGTGCACAGCTTGTTTTGTGCGCCCAGCCTTTCTTGGGGAGGTGCTCAGGGGTCCTGACCTCCTGTGACCTTCCCTTTCATGCTTTTTTACAGGTTCATATTGCAAAAACAACCTGAACGTAATGAAATTGTTTTTACTACCAACAGGGTGTAAAACCTCATTGTGCCCTGCCTGCAAGGGGGCGGTAGGCCATGCACATATCTACTGCTGTGCTAGTCAGTCCAGGATTAGGTCACTGCAGGGCAGGAGATAATCTCCTAAACCACTGAATAATTTAAAGGGTAATTTGGTGGTCAGCTAATGTCAGACCTTTATAATTCTGTAAATCATCTCTCCAAATGATCCCTAAATGGCATTAGACAATAGACTTTCTCTATTATCTGTTCTGTGCAGGTATTGATTTCAAGTGGGCAACCGCACATGCGTCAGTTGTTCTGATGGTTTAAATGAGAACAAGGAGGCCAGGCTGATAAAATCATTTGCATTCAAGAGCACATGGAATGGCTCTGGTACCACATGCCACTCCAAGATGATTCAGAAGAACCTGCCCTCTGGCCTGGACCCTGGGGGAAGGCACAGGAAGGATCTCAGGTCAGGGAGGTGCCAATTCCCAAAGGCACATGGGGCACCGTGGGCTGGCAGTTACTCACTTTAATGCTTGTGTGATGCTGTATTTTTAAAGCAATTCATGAACTAACAGTTAGATAGGACCAGGTCCTGCTCCCCTGGAGATCAGTGTGGGATCTGTTGCTCACCTGGATGGGAGCTCCTCTCGCATGGACACACACAGCCCAAAGGGGCTGCTCCCCAAAGCTGCGTCAGTCCTGGGGTCTGCACACGGGCTCCAGCATCTCACCTTCACTTGGCAGCGGCTGAGCCTGACCTAAGGGGCCATTGTGTGTGGAACTCACCCCACTGGGCTTCTCCCTCAGCCCAAGTCACTATTTGAAGTTCCATCACCCGCCGTGAAGCGCTGGCTCTGAGGCTGCCGTATCTCTGGGCATGGAGTCTTTGGGGTTTTATGTGGTCTGTTTTACATAATGGTTTGTAACTATTTGATTGCTTTTTAGTTAATTGTGTCATACCTAGAAGTGAAGGGGGTGGGACCAGTAATATATTAGACAAGAACGCCATTGAGCCATGGCTCAGTATCTCTGCTATCCATTGCACTGTGTCTGTTCCATGGCAGTTGTCCCCACTGAGTGACAGAAGTGGTTAAACTATCTAACAGAAGATTCGATTATATTATGCAGCTGCAAGGAAGAAGCTGGCAGCTCTCACTGCCTAACCAAAAGAGAAAACCTAGTCTCCAATATTATAACCGAGGATAAGTTCTCATACAACATAAGAAGCACTCAGGAGACCAGTTCCTTTGTAAAGCTATGGGAACAGATACACACACACACACGTATATAAGGTAGGTATATTCCTGTCTGCAGCACAGTTGACTGAAGATGAACTAGTAACCAGATCTTCGGTCCACACACACATTTCCCAGAGCAAACGGGAATCTGTATCTCCTTCACTGCAGCTTAGCTGTAAACATACAGATGAAGGGATTTACAAATGAAGATGAAATGAATGATCTCATCGATGTGACAGGCCTCACCTCTTCAGGGAACATTGTGGAACACTGAAGCTATTACCTATTGGTGGGTACAGGCAGCGATGATTTTTCCATTGATAAGGTATAAAATAATGAATAATACAAGAACGTAGTGCCAGTTGCCCAAGATAAATGCAGAGTCCTCACAGCCATGGCAATGAGCTTTGTCACCTGTTCACTTGATCTTGGTCTGAATTTTAAAAAATGCTAAATTTAAATATGTTGGAATTGGTTTTCTTATAAAAAATTACCATTCATATGCAGTGGTTTGTAGTTGATTTTTAAATACCCAGACTGACTAGTGACTTGCCATGGTCTCAGTAAATTAAAACTCCCCAATTCACTGTGACGCTAACAAACTACTGTGCAAAATCAGAGACACCAGGGCACCCAAGTCTAAAAATGCCACTGATGCCTATGGACTCTGCAAAGAGAAACTCAGGACTGCTCCCACTGGCCTGAGCAGAGTGAAGGTCCCAGTCCTGGTCTCTCCTGCAATAAGATGCAGGACACATATGCAGCTAGTCTGGCTATCGGTTGGGAATCCACTCGCTGGCTATGTCTGCCCTAGGTGGATATAACCACCCTGCAATAGGTCATCCTTAAATCCACATTGGTCAGTACAGATTCTGCTTAACAGAGGGCTTTTTCTCAGAACTCATGTCTCACTTATGGAGTCAACTGAGCAGAATAGACAGTTCTTGGGTCCTTCCCCCGCCCCCCAGCTCTGACCTTATGTTCCAGCTGCAGTTATAGAACAATGAGATCTGGAGGAAACTAATGCAGCCATTTATTTAGCCCATAAAAATGACGAGCAGATTATACAAGGCGACTGTACCTGTTTCAGAGATTAAACATAATTTGGAAGTCAAAGGGCAACTACTTATTGGGTGCAATGTATTTGATTCAGAGCCGCGACCAGGATTATATTTCTTAGGTGTATTTGTGTTAATTTCAAAGACTAGACAGACAGTAGCTGAAAGAAAAAGTGGAGAGGAATGGATTTGTGCTTAATGTTGTTTTTTCCAGAATCCAGAGGGGCATTATTTTTCAGATGCTGAACTGAAAAATACTTCCATGTCCTCAGAGGATCAAGGTCTATCTAAACAGACAAAAGGAAGATGCACAGTTTAGTGGCATCACAATTCAGATGGTTCATATTTCTGCTAAGCTCGCCAGGCTGTTTCACAGACCATGCAGCTCAGGATTGCTTTCAGACACAGAACTATGCACGGAAGTACAGATTTAGATACAACCCGAGATACATCCACAGATATTTGGTGCTTCTGAACAATCTGTATTGAATCAAACCTGATTAAATTAAAGTATTAAGTACATGTTGCCTTTAGAAATTTTCAAAGGCATCTTTGGGAAGTTGTTATGTGGAAAATTTAAGTAATAGGTTTAAAGCTAAAGGACGGCATGCCATCTGTCCAAACAGACTTTGCAAAGCATCTCTTAGGGCTAAGGACTATCTCACTTGTAACTACCATACCAATATCATTGAGTTTTGTTATTCTAGCACATGCTGTAAATGAAACACATTTTTCAAAGTTTCTTCTTTATTAAAGCAAATTTTTTTGCATTAACCATTTCATTCAGAGTTCCTCCTGCAGAGTTTGAATAACAATATGACAGAAGACAATGGAAGGCTGAGGGAATTTACAGCAGGACAGAAATCATGGTTTGATTGTTGACCAACAACTGCAGTGACCGAGTTTCTACCATCTAATGGGCACTTGGTGGTTTATGTGAGATGAGTTGGGCGACTTTGTCCACTAGGAACTGGACTATGTCCACATCCCATAACATCACCTTGTCAATAGGTACTTGCTAACTCCTTATTGCCAGTCCCAGTGCTCATGGAGTCAGATGTAGACGTGGTCCCTCCAAGTCAGGGCTCTGGCACATTTGCAAGTGCACTACCAGTGCCTGGATTTACCTGTTGGATGGAGGATTTCAGCCTCCAGAGCTGCACTCCCTTTATTTTGGAAAATGTTTTTGGAAATGTGTAAATGAGACAGACCAGTAAACCAGCCCCCAGATCCACATCCTTTGCACCATACAATGGGTCAGATTCACAGGGAGCGGTAAACCCATTTATTGTGATTTTGGGCACATTTGACATTTTATAGACATTATAGCAGCTTTTGTAGAAGCTCTTGATACATGCAACTGAGCTGACTCTGAGTCTTACTCTGGCCCCAAAGCCCTGACTCATACAGAGCATCCTGCATACCATACAACAAGGGCCAGCTGGAAAGCCACACTGCTGACAAGCCAATCCCACTCAGGCAGATTGTGTAACTGAGTTAATCAATACAGAGCATAGACAGAAATAGTGGGTTTGCTTTTCCCCATCCTGGCCCTGGCCTATCACCTGTCTACAAGCACAAGAAAGGAAGCCTTAGCAGCCATTCCTTCCAAGTGGTTTGAATGGTACTGTCATTCAGAGCTTGGTTTAGTGCATCCAAGCTATCCTTTGTGCTGGGTTGTCCGCTTTCCAGGTGCAAAGGCAACTAGCTCAAAGTGACCTCACATCTCCTCCTTTTAATTCTTCTGTCTATTCATTTCCCTGCCTTGCACTGTTGTGCATTTGGATTTTCTTCAAAAGGTAGGCTGAGGTTTGCAGCTCTTTGTTGTGGGTGTTGCAGCATGGGAGTCCTGGGAGCGAAGCACAGCAGAAGGGTCTCTCCACATGCTCATGTAACTCCCCGAGCATCAGGAGAAGAAACGCCCCTTAGGCAGGTGTTGGCCTGATTAAAGTCAGTGCCATTTCAGCACAGAGGATGCTGAATCACTCTAGGACTCTATCCAGAAAGCCAGGAGCAGAACTCATCACTCTGAACAGGAAAGAATGGTCATTCTTCCCTTTGACCATGTGGTGCCCACACCAGGTGTGTCACATCTGTTTCGAGTCCACTGCAGAGACCCAGCAGTACTGAGCAGGCACAATCCTGCCCCCATGTGGTCACGTTACATTACAGGCTGAGATTGCCACAAAGGAAAGATTCTGAAGGTGCTAAAAGGACCTTGTGTTACATTTCAGATTTCACCGGGGTAGCCACAAATGCTGGCCAGCTTTTGCCTGGCTTAGCAGCAGCACCCAAAATATTAACAAGCCATGGCAGCAAGATGAGGCACCTCCTGCTGCAGGGAGCTCTGACAGTTATGTAGGGTGTTCATCTGATTGTAAAGCGCATTAGCCAGGTGGCCATTGGGCCCCTTTTATTTGGGTGCCTAATGTTAGATAACGATACTTGAACAACGTGGCTGGTTCATTTCCTAGAAACCTACTCAGCTCTTGAGGAACTAGTGTTGGTTTTTTACTCTAAGTCACTGGAGCAGCTAAATGATGATGCATAACTGAAATCTAGATATAGAAATTAAAATAACTTGTATGCAGGGTAGTTGTAGCCCTGCTGGTCCCACAATATTGGGGGTTAATGGACCACTCTGCTTTGAATGGTCCCTTTGAAGAGTGGCTCTCAATCTTTCCAGACTATTGTACCCCTTTCCAAAGTTTAATTTGTCTTGCATACTCCCACATTTCACCTCATTTAAAACCTACTTGCTTACAAAATCAGACATAAAAATACAAGTGTCACTGTGCAGTTACTGAAAAATTGCTTCTCATTTTTAACATAAAAGTAAATTGACTGGAATATAACTTGTAGTGGTGTTTCAGTGTACAGTATATAGAGCAGTATGAACAAATCATTTATGAAATTTTAGTTTGTACTGACTTTACTAGTGCTTTTTTGTAGTGTAGCCTTTTATAAGACTAAGTAAATATCTAGATGAGTTGTTGTACTACCCCTTAGAAAACCTCTGCATATCCCCAAGGGTACGTGGACCCCTGGTTGAGAACCACTGCCTTAGAATATGCGCTAACTACTTATGCTAAACTAACAATCTGTTCCACCTTGCATTTAGCTGTGATGCTCAAAATACCTCTCCCAGCCCTGCAGAAGCTCCAAAGCTGGTCTCTCTCACCAACAGAAGTGCATCCAACAAAAGGTATTACCTCCCCCACCTTGTCTCATTAAAATAACTCATCAGTGAGTGGCCACACCCAATGTGCCCCCAGCTGAGCTCAGCAGGGGGCCTTGCAGGCAGCAACCCCTTCCTCCATACACACTTTCTTTTCAGACTGCTCAGTAAATTTCACCCAAAGGCTTTTTGTGACACAAAATAACCCACTGTGAGCTTATTAATATAAAAATAAACTCCAAAATAAAACCCCAAGGCCACACTTCAAGTCCAGCACAAGTCCACCCAAACCAAAATACTTCTTTCCTCTCCCACCTGTAGTCTATCTCCCAGGACTCCCTACTGATACCTGCTCTCTCCTCACAACCTCTACTCTCCTTGAGCATTACTGAATCCTGCTGCTTTTATAGGGAAATCACCTGATACATACCCAGGTGTGACTCATTAGTACTCAGGGTTGGCTGATCACAAACCTCCAGCTTCTAAGCTGCAAGACACCCTTTTATACCACTAAAGCCCCCAAGCAACTGAGTACAATACACAGCCAGACCCTCCTAAGGAGACAGACAGACTGTCAGAGATGAACGCAGCAATCTTTGAGCAACATCTCCACACCCACCTTTGCTCCACACCTAAGAGAAATCCATCAGTGAGTGATGGTTTGAGGGGCAGGCAGGCTTGGCTGACATTTACCTTATTATGCAGAGATAGGTTTCAGAATTGTCTGTGCTGGAGTATATTTCTTTCTCCTGCCCTTTGTGTGTCATACGTCTTCTCAGACCACACAGTCTTTTGGGCAAGGACTGGGCCTTCCTATGTGTGTTCAGTGCGTAGAACAATGGGCTTGGCTTTAACAGTAAATAATACTGATAGTGCAGCTGACAGAATTAAACACTACTCACCTGCAATCCCATCGTTCTTTATTCCATGTTTGCTGTGGGCTCCCACAGAAATCCAGCATGCTCTGTGTTCAGGCTGCCTGCAAAATAGCTTCTTGGTTTTAACATCTTTTTTTCTTCCAGATCAGCCTCTCACCACTTTGCCCAACCCTCCAATAGTCTGTGGAAAACATTTCAACCCACAAGTGTGCTCAGCTGTTATTGCCACCGAGAGCTGAGACTTCACGTTTAGAAGAGTAAGATTCTCTCTCTGGGTAATGAACATAGTGCAATGACTAGGTTTCCCTTGCAAGGATGTGCATAGGAAAGGAATGCAGACACCTCTGGGAGATAACATGTGTCTATGTAAACAAGGCACACAGCTCGGCAGGCCATGCTGTTTATATGTAAACTCAATGGAACCTGCATACTCAGAGCAGTTATTGTGAGTGTGGGGAGGGCATCCCATGGATTTCTAACCAGAAGGGCTAGAGCTGTACTGGGGTTGTCCCTGACCTGAGAATACTCAGCCAAGCAGCCAGGAGGAAGGGAAAAGTCCCAGGAAGCATTATCTGACCCTGAAATAGTTGTGAAGGAAAGTGGCTTTAGAATCACAGGGAGCAGGAAGCACTGGAAGAAATGGCTAATCTCTTAGGCTGCCGTGTACATGACTGAACAACAGCTGTTCTGTTAAAGAGAAATTAAATGTTGCTTTTACCCTAAAGGTCCCATACACTCATCTTGGCACCTGTCTGAAGGGGATTCTTTGGTGAACACTGCCAAGAGTTGGATGTGGTCTGCCAGGCCCTCAGACATGGTGATGGAAAGGAAAGGAAAGACGCCATCTTCATGTGGCATAATTAAAGATCTACCATGATATCATCTTAGAGCAGTCCCAACCTCCCCCTTCACCAGTTCATGGAGATTCACGGATTCTCTCTGTGCTGTGGCCAAAGGACACACTGATTAGAATATGCAAAGTTCTATAACTCCACTTCCCATTGAATTAGGCACAAGGCATTTTGGGCCAAAGTGTGTGGCTGGTGGGGCACTCATGTGAGGAAGAGTATCAGAGGGGTAGCCGTGTTAGTCTGGATCTGTAAAAGCAGCAAAGAGTCCTGTGGCACCTTATAGACTAACAGACGTTTTGGAGCATGAGCTTTCGGATGCATCTGAAGAAGTGGGTATTCACCCACGAAAGCTCATGCTCCAAAACGTCTGTTAATCTATAAGGTGCCACAGCATTCTTTGCTGCTTTCATGTGAGGAAGAGTTCACCAATCTGAGCATGGGCTGTACAGTCTCAGCCTGTGTGATCATTTCAGCATCATTCAGCATTCTGTTGTCCTTTAGCCTCTATACAGAAATGCTAATGAGGTATAGTCAGAATTACAATACAAAAAAAGAGTGCCTAGATTAGGAAAACTGAGCTCCATTAGAAAAACTCCAGCAGGAACAATCCCTCTACTGATGCTCAATCCATGAGACACCCATCAAACGCTAACACTGTTGTTAAGGATGTGAGTATAACTATATTTGTAACTTGTGCATAGGTCTGTATAGAATTTCTATATGCTTTGGTAATCATAACTTTCATTGTAACTTAATAAAACTTGTAAAACAGAGTAGACCTTTTACTTTTGAATATCTGTGTGATCACTACCCTTGGTCTTTATGTGTTCCTAGACACTCTAACTCTAAAACACGTAGCAGAGGTGACTTTCACTCTGTTAAGCTTGAAACTGTAGCCACCAGAGCTGAACTCAGGGTGGTGGGATACCACATTACAAAATTGACTTTAAATAAAATAAAAGGCTACAAAACCATACTTTTAATTGGGCTAGCTTCTCGCACAGGTTGTCTGGGGAATGGGCCCTGGAGAAGCCCATGGTCTGTTAGGCAGAGGCAGTTGGAGCAGGTCACTGAAGAGAGGATCTCTGTCAAGCACTTTGGGCCAGGAGTGATTCCTGGGCACCATAAGCAGAGCCCTAAGCTCACAGTGGGAGAGTGGAGAGATCATGCTGTAGCTTTGTGAATCAATCCAAATTTGTGTGTGATAAGCAGCAGGTCTCCATCCTGCCCACTTGGTAAGCACACATACAAACTGAGCTCCCACTCTCCTTACCCTGCTGGCTGGAGGAGGCTGCTTGCTCATATAAGCACTCTGAGCCTGACTCAACACCCTTGGGTCCAGCCCCGTGAGTGAGGAGATGCATCAGAGACACCCAACCACACCAGCGTAGAAGAGGGTTTCCTGTTCCTCAGATAGCTGGTCTGGGGCTACGAGACTGCTAAGGGGAAGCCTGGCGGCTCCCCAGCTGGAAAACTCCCCCTGCTTTCCCACTCTGTGCCTCACAGTCCTATCAGAGTCCCCCAAGCTTTGCAGGTGACAAGATGAACATGCCTGTAACTCCAGAGTGCTGAGTCCAGGCTCCCACTTGTCACAGAGGTCCTCAGCCATTCAAGGCCAAATACTGAGTGTGCACCAAACCCATGCAGTTCTCTGGGGGGCTGCGGTGGAAGGATCCTTCCAGGCTCCAGAGCAACAGAGGAGCTGCTCTGTCGCCACTGCTGCAGCCTCCAAGTTTCCTATGCAAGGTGCCACACCACATATCCATCCACATATGCAGCATTACCAAGCTCACCCCAAGCGTGCCCTAAGCAATCCAGGAGCCCACACAAAGCTGTGCCCATGGTGCCACCAGCCCTCGCATGCTGCACCACAGACAACAGCAGGTTTCCTCATGCTGCACTGAGTGACTTCATTCCCCCTTCCCTTGCAGCCATATCTGTGGTGATGTCTCCCATCTCCACAACACCCATCTCAAGAGATTCTCTTCTGGCACATTGAAAATGTTCCCAATGGAGAACTACAGACTGGTTTAGCTAACTCTGAAGCGTTCCTTAGTGGTTAGTGCTGTGGGACATTAGTTCTGGATGACTAATTATTTGGTCTAAAAACAGGTCTTTTGTCTCTTGGGCTATAAAGACAACATGACCACTTTCTGTACTTTTGACCTCAGGGAAAGAAAAGCTACAGATAATAGAATTAAACCCTCGTTTCACTTGAGATAATATTTGTGTAAGCTCCCTTAGTAAAACGTCATGTTCACTGCCAAGTCTGCAGGTTATCACTTCCACGGTCGAGTGTTTGGAGATGGAGCTTAGAGGTGGGCGGTATTTGGGCAAAGCTCAGAGATTATAAGAGCTGTAACCATAGAACTTTTTTCCTACTCAGCCTGACGTTTCCTTCAAGATTTGAGCTCAGACAAAATAATGGGTAGGATATTTTTTATTGGCCCAACACAGAAACATTATATAAGGTTTCATGGCCACACAGATTTCCCCTCTTTTAGCTCAGGTCTCTGAAGACTTTGCAAGGGGGAAAATCAACACACCCAAGTGTGATTCTAACTGTGTCACTCTTTTAGAGGTTTATGTTAAAATTATAAGTACCATGAAGCAAGAGTGTGAGTCCTTCCCATCAATCCTCAGAGCTTTTCTTCACTACATAGAAACCACACCTACAATGATAAAGCTCCTTGGCAAAGCGTAGGCTTGCAAGCAGTCCCATTCGATTTCAGGAGTGAAATGAGCGTTCCCTCTCTCTCACCGTCCCTCTTGCTGCTGTAGGTCTTTTGTGTTTGGATCCCCATTTGGACCCCAATAACCAAGATCAGACTTTTCCGTATCCCAGGAGTCAGTCCTTCTATAGCCATCTAGCTTTCCCATCATGCATTGCTCTTCAAAGTAGCATTACCTTTGAAATTAAAGAGCACAGTCTATGTGACATGCAAGCAAACACAGAACCTTACAGCCTCTTTTTGCCAGGTAAGAGAAAGTCACTTTGTGTGTTTCACAGAGACAGAAAATAAAGTGAGAGTACTGAGCAGGTGCCGGCATCTGATGCTATAGGGCTATTATTAAATAAACAGATAAATAACACTGAATTGGCAGAATTGGGACAGATGGAGGAAAAAATATGGCTCCTCCAAAAGAGTGACTTCTAGGAACCTAGTAACAAAATATGCCAGCACAGATTCAAGACTCTCAACTCTTATACTTTTGGAACATTGATCACGTTGTAAAGGGGAATAAAACTCCCTGGTCCCTGCAGCTTCAACGCTTTCCCTCCTCTGCCTGTTCTCTGTGGTCTGCACTATCTTTCGATAAATACCTTACAGCCCGGTGATCTCCTTGGCCCACAGCTCCAAGCCCTGTGCTGAGCTGCTTCCTCTGTGCAGGAATTACACAGATAAATCACTGGAGACGAGTGTCTCAAAGTGTAGGGCTGGCCTTCGCGGGCAGGCTCCACTCTCTTCCAGGGCAGGCTGGAGCCAGCAAAGGGAAAACGAGACGGCAAGAAGACTTCCCCTGGTTTGTGCCAATATTGAATAGTCAGTCAATAGAGGAGATCGCAGTCTCCATGTGATGCTACAGCAGAGACACAACACAGCACACAGGTGGCACTTAAATAAGACTACGCAGTAAATGGATCCTCCACCACTGAACCCAAAGTCACAATGAACTTGCAAAAATGAACCATGACCAGGCTGCCCCATCCACATAATTCAAATACATCTGTCTAGCACATACCCAGTGTCAAGCTGGTTTCTGGAATCTTGTAGACAGGTGCCTCCAGGAACCACACATTTGCAGCTACATTTTGTTTATTGCCTGGCATTACAAGTCTGTCTTTTCCTTTTATATTCCTTTCTCTTCATTAGAAGGCTATATCGTTATCTGGTGTTAACTGGTGTAGCTCCATTGACTTCCATGGAGCTAGACTGATTTACCCCAGCTGAGGATCAGCCCTGTAGCATGTCACTCAGCACACTGGAGAGGGCCTGTTTGGCTCATAGCTCTTGTAGAGCATCACTGAATCAGAGCCATCTCTTGGTTAATTAGGGGCTAGAGCCTTTGCCAGAAACACTTGTGGGTTTGGGATTAAAACTTGTCTGAGAAAGTTGAGCTGCAAATTCAAGAGGGAAAAGGAAATGACCAGGGACATGCTGAGAATTTGGAGAAAGTGATTCAAGTTCTGGGCACCGCATTTCAAGAAAGATGTGGAGAAATTGGAGAGGGTCCAGAGAAGAGCAACGAGAATGATTAAAGATCTTGAGAACATGACCTATGAAGGAAGGCTGAAGGAATTGGGTTTGTTTAGTTTGGAAAAGAGAAGACTGAGAGGGGACATGATAGCAGTTTTCAGATATCTAAAAGGGTGTCATCAGGAGGAGGGAGAAAACTTGTTCACCTTAGCCTCCAATGATAGAACAAGAAGCAATGGGCTTAAACTGCAGCAAGGGAGATTTAGGTTGGACATTAGGAAAAAGTTCCTAACTGTCAGGGTAGTTAAACACTGGAATAGATTGCCTAGGGAAGTTGTGGAATCTCCATCTCTGGAGATATTTAAGAGTAGGTTAGATAAATGTCTATTAGGGATGGTCTAGACAATATTTGGTCCTGCCATGAGGGCAGGGGACTGGACTCGATGACCTCTCGAGGTCCCTTCCAGTCCTAGAGTCTATGAATCTATGAATATATAAGAAGACAAGACCATTAGGACTAAACGGCAGGATACTGGAATATGGTGAAGTGAAGCAGGGCTGGCTCCAGCGTTTTTGCCGCCCCAAGCGGCAAAAAAAAAAAAAAGAAAAAAAAAAGCAGCGATCGGCACTTAGGCAGCAGTTCCACCACCGCCTCTGCATTATTCGGTGGCAGGTTCTTCTGTCCAAGAAGGACCAAGGGACCAGCAGCCGAATTACCACTGAAGATCCGAACATGCTGCCCCTTCCCTTTGGCCGCCCTAAGCACCTACTTGGTGAGCTGGTGCCTGGAGCCGGCCCTGAAGTGAAGACTAGTAGGGAATGGAATATCCTGAAGGAATGATTTAAGGCAGTGGGTCCCAAATTTTTTTCCACTAAGGACTCCTTTGGCCTCTGGTTAAAGTTCCTGGGCTCTCTTCATTTTTTATATGTATGTTTCATGTTATTATTATTCTATTAGTTATGTTTGTTTATTATTAAAATATTTTTGTAATTAAAATAAGACTCACAAAGAAACCAAAAGTAAACTGTCTTCAGTCATTACAGGTTATTTATTTATTACAACCATTAAACTGTGTATCAATGTGGAATCACCTTTGCCAGCCTGACTTCTCATGCACTCTGCATCTGAGGTCAAGTTGTCCAGAGGACATTCCTCTGAGAACAAAATGGCATCCTCCATGCAGCAGAAGTACCCACTTCAGCATTCTGGCTCCAGGGATGGACTCCCACATAACCCACAGAAGACACCCAGGAGTTTGGGGACCCTACTTTGGGAATCACTGGTAAAAGAAGTAATTTGGCTCCTGGGTTGGTGGTGGCCAGTTCAGACATTTATCTGCAAAAGTACCGAGGAGTGGGTTTGTAACTGCGGCTCATCCAGGATCTGGAACAAGGGTCTAAAAGTGGCCAGGAATTAATCTTCATTCATTTCAGAGGAGACAGCCATTCACAAACTTAAACATAGTATATATACAGAGAGAGATCTCTGGCTGAAGTGCCTCCTCTCCCCCACTTTATAGTGTCCATGTTATTAGCGGACTGTGGGCTGTGTGAGCCAAGACACATCAGTGGTGACATGATGGCATATGCATAGCAGTGCAGCCGTCCAGAGGTCCAGCAGAAAGCCTGTGGCCATGGTCCAGTTTGTGTCTCTCAAAGAGGAATTGGAACTGCACTAATCGGGGGGCCAGAGTTGGGAGGGGCAGCCGACTGTGGCAAGGATGTGTCCAGCACTTGGCTGGCTCAGGATGAAGAGAGGCTGTTGTATCCTTTGGTTGCAGATTTCTTTCTCTGTAGCTCCAGGCAGACACAGCTTGTATTTCCCTCTGTGTGTATTAGACAAGCCCAGGCAGCTTTTTCTTATACATTCATGGAATTTATATCTGATTTACTCTTAATTCTGGTTTTATACATTATTTATTGCTTTTAAATACGACTCTGGGTACACAGACCCATAAGCTTGTGTGTTTCCTTTTACTACTGGATTTGGAATGTATTACAGGCAAAGGCATAGCTTGGGCCTGGCCCAGATGATTAAAACTAGCTGGCTGTGGAGGAGGAGTCCTCTTTGCCCTGGCCATAAGCAGTCAAGGCATGGTATGTTATTGTAGTGTCAGTTATGGCATGGTAGCATTAGGCTCCCACACTTCAATCCCCTCACTCTTTGCCATAGGGCTTGTGAACAGTGGCTTGTAAGATCCCCACAGTAATATCATAACAACACTGATCTCTTTTCAGACATCAGCTCAGTAATCCAAGTAAATTCTAAAAGGGTGCAGTCCATTCTGAGACACAATCCAGTCTCCTGGTTTCACTCCTGGCACATGGGCCCCAGCTCTGCGCTCTCATGAATACAGATGCTATATAGAAGAGTCACCATAAAGTGAGACAGTTGAAGTTCATAGATTAATAGATTTTTAAGGCCAGAAAGGATCACTGTAATCACCTAGTGTGCACTCCTACATCAGAGAGAATGTACAGTAGTTATATAGTGTCTGGGTTTTATGCCAATTGATGCGTTAGAGGCAAACCAAGTAATGGAATTAAATTAAACACGGAAAATTTAGGAAGAGCATCAGAAAAAAAAACCTCTAGTATGAGATCTGTTAGACTCTGCAATGGTCTCCCAAAAAAGCGTTAGAAACCCCAACTCTTGAGACACTTAAATCTGAACTGAACAAACCACTGGGAAATAAGTTGTATGGAACAATCCAACATCATTCCCAGGGCACAGACTAATTGGTCTTTTCCATCCAAAATTTCCAGAATTCTAGAAGTAACCAAAACTGCCAAGCTCCCCCTTGTGGATATTTACAGACAAGTCTGATCTTTTCTGCTCTGTCAATTAGCTCCACAATGGAATTGTTGCCACATGAACATGGCTTTTCACTCTTTACATGGTAACCAGCTTTCCTTGGCTTAGGAGAAAGCTAATGACAATGTGCCAGGAGAGAATTTGTGGCCCATTTTCACCATGAAAACCATTTTTTTTTAGTTTGGTAATAAAATGACAATTACCACCTGCTGAATGAAAAGTGCTTTTTTCTTCTGAAAAAAAATTGAGCTGAGGATAAAAATATTAAATGTTGTTTGCAAATATGCAGAAAGCTATTTCCTTTGCCAGACTTACCAGTGCAGGGAAATCTGAGCTCTGCTTACAGCCCCAAAGGCGATAAACCACAAGAAATCAGGAGTGCCTACAACTCAGCCCTTGAAAAGAAGGGCTCCTAATGGAAATGCTGACAAATAGTGACACTATATTATCCTACAGAACAAGGGATGACATTCACTAGGAAGGAAACAAACGACCTTTAACTCTCTTAAAGCTGCTACAAAGGGAAAAAACAATAATGTGCTGGGAAGGGGTCCCCTTAGAGACATACAAAGGAGGTCTGGAATCTTTGTGGGTTTTTAATTTTTTTTTTAATAGTTTGGTTTTTAAATTTGAAATCTCAGTTGTGATCTATGCTGTTTGTGCAAGAGGTTTTTCTGTCTGACAAAGATATGACAAGCTACAAGAGACCAAAATCTGAACAAATGAGAAGGGAGGGGATTTTTAGACAGAGTCACCAGTGCTTGTCTGGTTGGTTCAGACTTCTTATCGGACTCTCTAAACACAAATTTGCATCTATTTAGTTAAACTGGTTTAGATAAACTGGTGCAAACCCTTGTGTGGACACACTTAGTTTTGTTTCAGAATGGCTTATTTTGGTTTAGCTTAAACATGTTTCTCATTGACTTAAGCAGAACCCAAATTAGTGATTTAAACTGAAATAAGTGTGTCTACTGTGCCTTTGGCACTGGTTTGATCAAATCAGTTGAAAATCACACTGTTAATTAACCCAATGCTATTCTACAGCATAGCTGAGCCCTCACACGCCTCTTGACAAACACTGGAGAGAGACGTCTAACACCTTGACCTAAACTGTGAGCGGCGACTGCTCCCAAGAGTTCCCATCCTCTGCTCAGCCGTGGAGCCCTCCAGCAAAACCAAGGAAGACAGGAGTCGATATTCCAGATATTTTTAATGTGGAAAACAAGAAAGAATAAAAAAAACTCCCTGGCCTTCTTTATCCATCATCAAGCAACAACAAAGGACACAAACACCATTTTCTTTTCCTTTGCAGGTCACCTGGCTTTAACAGACAAACTGCTTCTGATGGATCCCATACTGGGATCAACTGCAAGCCATGCATCTGCTGAGTTTGTGTCTGTGAAGCATAAATAGAGAGACAGTCCATAAAATGTGGAATCACAGGCAGTGGCCTCAGGGGCATTATGGTGCATTATATGTGTGAGGTCAGAGTGCTGCTCTACAAGATATATGTAGTTATAGGAACAAGAGCTTCCAAGCTTTCTGAGTAAGTCATTATTTATTGTTTGCATTGTTAGCTCTGCTGTGTATGATCACACAGCAGGGGTAACACAGTAACCAGAGAGAAAGCTTCTGCAGTATGCTCTGGAACTCCCTTCACTTACCATGATACAGTGAATGTTTTCTGTTATAGCCAGGGTGTGCAAGGGCCTTTAAATTGCTGCTTATTAGTGACCCACTAATACCTTCTGGAAAAGAGTGAAAAACATTCTGTTTAGGGACAACTTTGTTTTCCATAATACTCTCTTCATATCTCTTCCTTATCACTAGGGTCATTTGCCTGAGAGCAAGATCTCCGAGGGGAGTGCTACTGTTAAATAGGGTGACCAGATGTCCCGTTTTTAAAGGGACAGTCCCATTTTGAGGGACTTTTTCTTATATAAGCACCTATTACCCTCCACCCCCGTCCCGTTTTTTCACAGTTACTATCTGGTCACCCTATGTTAAATGACCTGGCAAATTATTCAGGAAGCAGAGGACTTCCAATAGTTTTGGTCACCACAGTTGGACTGATCATTTCCAGTAACAGAAAAGAAAAAGCACTCAACATTTTCCCTTGGCTGAGAAAGGTTCAAGGTGCCTTTAACCTAGCTTTGGATTGGAGAGACTGGAGGGATTTTTTTTAATTAAGATATTTTTCAAAACCAAGATCATTGTTCCTTTAGCATCACCAGCTCTTTTTAGTTAGTTCTTAGCTCAGAATGCAGATGATTATACTGCCACTGGGGATTTTGACTTCAGGTGAGGAAGAAGGAAGGTGAATTCCTACAGAACAAAGATCTGGTTCTTCTTCGGAATAATACATTTCTAAGAAGTGGTAGGAAAAGTCTTTCTCCTGAAATTTCAGAATTTCTAATACTGGTCCCAGCACACAGATGTCTGAAAATGAAAATAAAATTAAAGCCAAGGGGATTTTCTTTCCAACATCAAAAAGCAATTGGTTTGGGTTATGTTTCAAATGTTGGGTGACACTATGGGGTAGGTGTTATGATACCTGAGCTGGGTGCTGCCTCCCTGTTTAGATTTTGCTTTCCGTGCTGAGTGTGTGTATTTCCTGATGGATGAGTTCACAGTAAGACATTGTTCCATTCTACCTCTTTTTGACATTGGCCTGATGGAGAGAGAGGCAATGAGGGAGGGAGTGACGTCTGAGTGGGATGCTGACTGGCTTAACCATATTCACAACCTGACTTAAAATTAAGCCTGGACAAACTTCCAGCTCTGACCCCTTTGAAGATCAATAGAGAACAAAAATCCATTCCACACTGCTTGGTTCCTAATTATTAGCAGTCTCCAGGCACTGGAGGAAGTGCTGACCAGCTGACCATTTGCAGACCTAATTATGTACTAAACACACTTGACAATCTTGACGTGTATGAAATAACAACCAACAACAAAATCTGCTGCCACTTGGTTAGTTGCAAAGAGGTTCCCAGAGTCTTTTGGTCTGTAAGGAATTCTTTACATTGGGGGCACATAACAATATTGCTCCTTTGGCTTTTGAACTACAAACTATGGATTATAAGCAGCTGCAATTAATTAGTAATTAAGCCATCTTGTGGGGATTTTGTCCAGGAGCAGAAATACACTTTAGATAACAACTTCTGCCTACATTCTGGTAGCCGGATTTGAAGCCCACTGCTAAGCACCGCGGTCTTTCACACGCTCTTTGAATTGGTATCATACCTGCCCTTTCTGAAGCTGGCTCTAATAGTCAGGCTGGGCAATATGGTTCTGTTTAATAACTTCACACATATAAACAGCACTGTCCGAAAGGCAGAGCAGCAATGAGCAACAGACAGAGATAGATTCCGCATGTTGAAGGGTGTCACTTTTACTAGGGAAATCAGTACCACATTTCCCTTCTTATCTTGAAAGCAACAGGAGGACAAATTACATTAGCGTGGATCTCTCTTTTGGCTCCTCAGACTGACACATTCCTTGCAGAAGAGCAGGCTGCAGTTTTTTAAACCTGTGCCCTTCTAAGGCCTCAGAAGTTCTCAGGTAAGTTGTGGTAAAATTGTGTGTGTCCTTGGCTGGGATAGTCTTTGGCATTTCTTCTGAGAGAGGGAAGCAGCGGCTGCACGTGCACTGGGGAAACAGCTCTGGGCCATGTGTGATGGGGAGAGAGGATCACTAGTCCTGGTTGGCTCTGGGACTGACGCATGCTTAGCCTTGTGGCCAACAATGGGTGAAATTTACTGGTTTGGAGGGGCTGATCTGAGCTTACCCAAAGCTGACAGAGAAACACCATGAAAACAGACTGTCTGCTCTGTGTTTCTCAGTCCTGCCTCCTTTCTGTTGTGTAAGAACAGCTCTCCTCAGCAGCGGCGTATTATTGCCTAGGCCAACAAGGCCTAGGCCTAGGGCGGCAAATTTGCAGGGGTGACAAATTTGCTCGTGCCCTCTTCCCAACTCCCCAGCCTGCCTCCTCCCCCAGGCCCGCTGCGCTTCCCTCTTTCCACCTCCCTCCCAGGCTTGCTACACGAAAGCGCTGGGAGGGAGGGAGAAGCGAGTTGCGGCGTGCTCGGAAGAGGCAGAGCAGAGGTGAGCTGGGGCCCGCGGGTGCAGGGAGTAACCTGGGGGACCAGGAACCACTCCCTGCCCCAGCTCACCTCCACTCCACCACTGCCATCCCCCAAGCGTGCTGCAATTGCCCTTCTCCCTCCTCCCTCCTAGGCTTGCCAAGCGAAAGCGCTGAGAGGGAGGAGAAGTGAGTAGGCGGCACACTCAGAGGATAGCGGAGGTGAGCTGGGGCCAGCGGGTGTGGGGAGTAACTCTTGTGGGGGGGCGGGGAACTGCTCCCTGCCCCAGCTCACCTTCACTCCACCTCCGCCATCCCCCGAGCGCATCACAACTCCTCTTCTCCCCCCTCACTCCCAGACTTGCCGCGGGGGAGCGGAGGTGAGCTGGCATGGGAGGGGGAGCAATTTTTTGAGGGCCTAGGGGCAGCAAATTTGTTAATCCGTCACTGCTTCTCAGAAGCCTAGAAAGACACAGGCAGCTCCTGGAAAAACAACGACTTCAAACCACTTGCAATGTTCTAGGTTCAACTTAAGATTGGGTATTTATCTGCTCCAAGCTACTGCCCACAGAATCAGCTCAAACTAAAAAGAGACTTTTTCACATGAGACTGACCTGTTGTTAATCATTTTCCAGAGGCTGTGGAAAGTGGGAATTGGTCCCATTTTGCCAATGAGAGGATGACATGGACATTTCTACAGGACCTGCTGATCAAGGTTTGAGTCCTCCCCCAGGAAATGCACCCTCAGAGATGTGACACACGCCAGGCTCCTTTCAAACAAAGCTGCACAAGAAGAACAACAGGCCCCTGAGCATAAACTACCCTCACTGTATTACAAGAAAGTGCAGTGCGCTCCTAAGGCTAGCCCCTGCCACCTTCCTCACAATTCCTTTTGTTTTATATCTGTTACTGCAGGGGGCTGGGAGGCCTTCAAAAGTGACAGGTTCAAGCTTCTGCAAACTATTGACTGATGTCTTTGGCTCACTGGGGGCGTGGGGGAATGAAAGCCTTGATAAAATGGAGTACAATGCAATGTTTAGATGTCTAAGAACCAAATTTTAAAAAATGGTTTTACAGCAAGTTTTGGTTTGCCTAGAACAAACCAATTTAATTTGCCAGAGTGTCCCACAGACACTCAAAGTTTTAAGTTTTAGAGAGAAAGAAAGGGAAGGGAGTTTTTTCCAAAATAAATTGTTTCTTTGGTGCTTTGAGTGGTTGGTGAGTTTTTTTGTTGTTTGGTTGGTTGATTTGGTTTTTTGGTCTGGCAGTTTAGAGTTTTTTCAAAGCACTTCAAGGAAATCTGTGGGCCTTGAATTGATTGAAACTCCTAATTTAAACTAATTAGATTTAGCTTCTCCAAACCCTAAGCAGCTCAGAAAAACAGTGAGCCTACAGGCATGTGGTAAAACCCCACAGCACTGCTCCTGGGAGTGGGCGGAGGAAGGAGCAATGGCTCAGCACACACAAAGTGTTTAGGCTATCTGAATCCATACCCACTGCCTCAGGTCCCCAGGGCTACAGGTGTAGAGATGGAGGAGTTAGATTAAAAACCAAGGGTGTTAACATGATTTATATTAGGCAAGACCATTCCTGTGGAGTAAGAGCTGAGAAGAGGCAGCAGATTATTAACCTGCTAACAGCCAACTTTTATTTTAGGATGAAAAAAATCTCAAAGTGCAAATAAAATCCAGAAAGTTAACAAAAATAGGAGCACTCCCCTCCACAATGAGAGCAAGAGCAGGGCTTTAGTGAAACTGTAATGAAACAATCTTTGGGCATTAAACAGATCCTTAATCTAAAATATAATCCTCAGAACAATGAACAAGAAGTTTAAATACTTTCACTTTGCCTTCCACTGGTGCCTTTGATCCAAGGAGCTCAAACTTCTACACACACCTCCATCACTGCACCCTATTTGATAAATCATTGATTTTAAAATGGCCATTTAAATATCTTACTGCATGAAGCAAAAGAGGCAGCATTAATGACTTGAAGGTTAATCACCACTGATGCCCATAGGCTAAAATAACAGTATGTGCAGTCATCGCTTTCCAACGAGCATAAGAGAAGGGAAACCGACCATACCTGCAAAAGGATTTATGCTGGGTGTGATGCTCACTTTGGCAGAGGTACAGAAGGGGATAAAGGGGTGGTCTGAGGGGAGATTGCATCATTAAGGTGCATTGGGTTTGGCACTGGTGCATGATGAAACCTATTGGTGTGATTGTTAAAAGCATGGGGAAGCTACTGTCTCCAGTTTCCTAACCAGTTCCTAATTCTGGACAGCAAATTAGACAGGAGATTGGGATGCAAAAGGATCACAAAAAAGCTAATGCAATTTTGGGCTTTGCAGCCAAAGAGGCATCTCATCATCAGAGAGCATGGATACGAAAGAGCAGCTAGCACCCCATAGCAACTAGCTCCTTCCTTTGCTTACTTCAGAATGTCTATTCCATGAAGCATCCACTTGGTACTGTATCTTGTACCTCACATTCCTGCCTGGCTTCAGACGATAAACTCTTTAAGGAAAAGATATATTAGTGGTTCAGCAGACTGTCCAGCCCCATATATACTTGCAGTGCTACGTAAACTATTAATAACATTCTGATTAGACACCTCCCTACCAGAAAGATGTAGATGAACTGGAAAAAATTAAAAAGCAACCAAACTGTTAGGGGCTGGAGAGACTGACTGAAGGGACTGGTTACAAGCACGAAATCTGTATAGTCGGGGACACACCACAACAGGCAACCAGTATCTGAGGAATGCAAACACCAAGGAACAGAAGGGATCGTTTATTGTAGCTCAAGTGTTATAACCAGGAGTAACTGGCTGAAATTAAGGAAATGAACATTTAGAATGAATATTGGAGCAAATTTCCTGACAGCAACATATAATAGTGAGGTGCTGGGCTGTATCCACACAGGAGCGGTTGGGCCCCGATTTGCTCAAGATATATAAAATGACATGGACACAAGAGTAAGAAATGTATTCTGGAAGATGGACTTGATCTGACTGGGGATAGACCAGTTGTGACATCCAGAAACAGGTCTTTCTATCTCTTGCTTCTATGCTTGTTTTCCTGGAGTACAGTGCTATTGCTCTAGGATGGAAGCAGGAAATTCCAAAGTCTTCTGACAGTATTTTAACAGGAAAACCAGAGACTAAGTCTCTGCAGAGTGTGACTGGAAGGGTGTGATTGCCTGCTGGTTTGCAGTCTGTGTTCATTCCATATTCTGAGAAGCATTGATTGCGTAACTTCCCCCCACCCCCTCCAGCCAGAAGGTCACAGCCACAGCCATCTCCTCACAGTTGTCCTGCAATAGGGTCACACCCACTATGTATATGGTGTTAAAATGATGCCCCACAAGCCCCAGAACAAAGACAAGATTTGGGTAGCTATTATTGTACATGTGCAGTTTAACCTCAAGTATCATTTCCACTAGAAACAAACTGTCCCTTGCACGGCAGGGGCCTTTGCCCCATCTCAAGGATCTGAGCCTCCCTTCAAAGCCCCAATAGTGCTTCCATTTGAGGGAATTGGTAGGACTGGCTCATCCTTTACCAAGATGCAGGTGATCAGACCAGGCCTCATTCCCAAGAGCTGATCTCTGTGAGGCCAGACTGCTCATCCAGCAGAACTTTGCTTTAAGAAGCTCATGGTTTTACTTCAGGAAATTCAGGGATAATTGTGGTTTAACTTTCATTTAACGCAGGGAAATGAGGGACAAAGACTCTCCTTAAAGCAATGACAGGAACCTGGAAAGGAGGAAGGGGCAAAGGTGGCCAAGAAAGAGAAACAGAATGAGAAAGCCATGTAGGCCTGATGAGAAACAGTCAAGCCCAGAGAGCCCATGCAACCACTGCACCTGTGAATCTGACATTTCTATGTGCCAAAGCAGAGAGAGTACCCATTCAGCTGCAGAAGCATTTTAAATAATTTGTCCTTTTCAGTTAATATATACAGAACTCCTCCTCCAATAAATATATATATATATTTATTGGAGGAGGAGTTCTGTAAAGCATGAAGCCTTTTAAGGTTGAAGCTCTCCCATCCTCCTTCCTGCAAAATTAAAACATGACACTTCTCAGCACTGGCTGGGTCCTGTGGATTTAATGTTTGTAACAGGACAAGCATTGCCACTTTCACTCCACATTCCAAGTGTTTAGAAGACGCAGATTCCAGCATATTTTGTTTCAAGTGTAGTGCACAATGGCTCAGTAGCGTCTGTTGGAACCTGATGAGGCTGGGGGTAGATGGAGTACTCAGTACAGATAAAGGGTCTGGAGGCATTATGCCTGAAGGAAGAGGTGGCAGGTACAGGATCTCCAAGGGCACAAGGGAAAGCGTGCTTACCAGCCACCCTTACTACACACCTGCAGCTACTTCTCAGTGCGCAGGCAGATGGACCATGAACAAACATCCATCCTAACCGGATGTGGCACCCAATAGTGCCAGAAGCACGGGTGGCCAGCTCTGCAGGTGAGGCTGAAGCCTGTCTGTGTGAAGCCTCAGGAGGAGAGACCAAAGAGGCGGTTTTGTGCCCTGAGCCAGAATGGGATAGTGGAATCTCCCAAACAATGAGCTGTGTGGATGTCATTGCCATGTCAGACAGTGTCTCCATTGGTCCCTCTGGGGAACCTTTCCATCTGCGAATCTGAGATTAGCAGGATTAGCAGGATGCCCAGACTGATCTGGTCTCTGGACTCAAAGATCAAACAGATGCAGCCAAAGAATTTGATGCTGAGAGGTCCTGTGTAGAACTGGACCCAGAATGCCTCCACTCTACCCCGCAGGTTTGTGCTTTCTGATTTACGGTAGGCTGGGCTAGGGGGGCGAGGTGAAAGGCCAGGAGAGCCAGCACTAGGATAGAGGTGTCAGTCCAGCATACTTGATTGTGATGCACAGCAGGTCAGGTGACTTGTGATTAAACTGGCTGGAAAGGGCTTCTTGACAGTGACCTTGGGTTACTCAGAGTGAGTCGGAGCGCTGGTCTTTATCACTTTGGGCCCCATACGGGGTAACTGGGTGTTGAATGCACCAGCTTGCCCATAGCTGAATTTTAGCACCTGCCGCACAACGTGGACATTGTGACATCACCTACCCCTTGCCGTCCCCATCTCTATTATTTTCTGTGGAAGGTTAGATGGCTCTGAGATGGGCAGTTTGGATGAATGTAATTGCCTCTGACATCAACCACAGTAGCTTTTTTTGTTCAAATGCAGGATTTTTGCCTCTAGTGAACTAAAGATGAGTGCAATGCATATGGGGAACCACTGCTTCAGAGCCAAAATCATCAATAAAGGCAACACGCAGAGTTAAAGGTTAGACATAAAGGTACATTTTATAAGTTAATATTTGCAAAATAGCTTCTCTGCTCTAACCTGTCGACCTCAGGGTCCTGGACTTCCCATGTTAAGATGATGACTTCACACAGCCCCAAAAGCAGGGCAAGAAATGCTTTTTTAAGTGGTGGTGATGTCATCAGCTGCTCCAGAAAAATCTCAGAAAACCCTAACTTCAAGCCCTGGCAGGTACAACACCACGAAATGATACTCAAATTCTTTGTTTTAAAGATGTGATTATTTATATATATTTTGTACCTACACGTGTGCTGTAGAGTCAAGATTTGGGATCTTACAACAAGATGGGGGGGCATGAGTTTATTTTCTGTGAAGTTTTTCAGGCCTCCTTTTGTGAGCATGAGTTTCTTTCTTTTCTTGTTTGCTTTGTTTTTCCCCTTCACAAAAATGAACCCCTGAACACGTTGCATCTTGCTGTAGGTTGGACTGATCCAGTTCACAAATGTTCTGGGAGGACTCTGTTGGAAAAGGTCAGCCAATTCCTTCTGGGATACCCATCATGGCTGGCAGAAACCACTAAAGTTTCTGTCTTACATCCTTGTTATAGTATGTATGTAGGACACCACTTATAGCTTACTCAGACTATGGCACTGAGGACGATGCTGCAGCAGGATGACTTCAGCCAGCTAGTAAGAAAAGGAACTTGCTGCAGTGTGAAATTCTGAAGAGTTGTTTGAGGCCAAGGCCATGTCGTCCAGTGGGACATTTTCAGATCTGCCAAACCCAATTCATTCAAGGGATCTGTGCTGGAGTAGCATGTCCCAGGTGAGATGTAAACAAGGTGCTTGGAGGCAGAGAGCTGTGTACATTTGGCAGAGATAACTACCAAGTTGTGGGTCATTACATTTTTTTAAGAAGCCTTTCCTGTGATGGCTAATCTCAGAAACAGCCAAAATAGAAGTCGCCCAAAGGGTCTGATGAAAACCCTAACAGCATCATTTCTAGGATCAACTCCCAGCTCACACAGAATCTTTATTTACTTCTTTTTTTTTAACTCTAGCTTTTTTTTCTTTGCCTGAGTTTTACAGCACGACAGAAAGAAAAGACCCAAGTTGGTATTGATCCTTTAAGGTTAAGATCTTGGTGCACTTAAATTATTCTAACCCACAGAGTTTGAAATTTATAGTCCCTCTTGAACCTCCCTGGCTCACCAGCTTCCCTGGGAGGACTCTGCTGCAGGCTGCATGCCAAATGCAGTAAAATTTAAAGAGGTGAGAGAGAAACTTCCCAGAAAATATAAACATTTCATGGAAATGAAATAAGTCTTCCCTTATAGGAACTCACCTCAGCGAGCTTTAGATAAATGGAAAGGTATTCAGAATTGTAAGTGGATATAAAGTGTGGTGTTTTAGATACATTTGTTTATGAGCAATGCAGAAATGAGTATTGTCTTAAGACCACAGTCACACAGCAAGAGCCTGTCAGTCCCTTCCCCCACCCTCCATCCCCCAAGTCAGCAGTGAGCACTGAAGCAAAATTGCAGAGCCAACTGGCTCTGTTTTATGCCTCCCCCTAGGACGGACGGCAGCCGCACATATCCCCCCCACCCCACCCAGAACATATCCCCTGCTTGTTACGATCATAATACATGAACTCATGACATCAGCACACCCAGAAAGGGGTCTGAAGTATTCCTCAAGTTGAGAGATAGGAACAGCAAATGAACGAGGCACTGGAAAGTATTTTCCTTCTGTGCCCACTCTCTGTGGCTTACCCAGTGCAGAAGACACACATTACCGCACACTGCCAACTGTGGAGAGAAATAAAGTGTGTGCAGTGGAGAGGCTAAAAATACCAGAGTCATGCTGGTCAGGCACCAGCTGCAGGGACCTGCCTTCCCACTGTCTACACCCTGCATTTCCACAGTAAATTCACTACATTTGTAGAGGGTCCAGGAGGCAGCTAGCGAAATGACAGGCTGGGAGCAAGAACCCTGAATATTGCCAGCAATAACTAACCACACCTTCCTTGGGCTGGATTGCCCAAGCTACCCTTAGAGGTAAGGCTTTTCATTAAAGTTAGGCCGAATATGCCCTGCTCTAGAGTAAACTGCTACATCTCCTACTGGAGATTGACCTCACTAAGCCCAATTGCTTCACCTCCACCCTCTCCTCTCAAGTCCCTTCCCAAAGTGTTCTTCTCCAGAGACTGGGATGAAGGCTCAGGTATTAGAACGAACACACACACAGTATAAGTCTAAATGGAGGGCTCTCCTCACACATCTCTCATTGTCCTCTCTCATCTCAATCCTACCCTGTGGCTCTTGCCTCGCTCTCCTTTTCTTATATTGATTGACACTCTTTGGGGTGGGACTCAAGGTGGGATTCTCAAAAGTGCCTGAGTGAGTCAGATGCCTAACAGCCAATGAGACCCAATGGTGCTCAGGCACCCAACTCACTTAAGTGCTTTTGAAAATCTCACCTCTAGTGTTTATTTGCTCGCTAAAGAGCCAGACACATTTATGGCACTAATTAAATTAATTAAAATAGTAATAACTAGTGCTGGCATCTCACCTCAGTCTTCTTTTCTGTTGATTTGAACATGATTCACTCGCAGTCTTCCTCCTCAGAGTCTTGTTCATTGTTTTTTTGCTGTTCCCACATTTTAAAATTTGCCTGTCTTTTTGTAAATGCAACACTCTGTATGGAGACCTAATCATAATATAATTGTTGCCTATGCCATTTATTTGCCTGTTTGCCACACATCACAGTTAGTACAGCTGTGAGAAGCACTCCCTGTGGGGCTGACATCCCAGGCACCATCCTCGTGTCATTCACACCCCTTGGTCTGGTGACAACAATGACTGTAAAGAATCTGGGTCAATAGAACAAGTGGCCATTGGCCTGAGATGCTGCAGCAGCTGTTTCTGTCCAGCTGGCTGAGTGCTCGCTTACATGAAGAATCTGCATTCTAGTCCCATCACTGGCTTTCCCCTGTAAATTGTTAATTGGCCTGTAAGCGTGTAGTGGCCTGTGTGCATGAAAATAAAACATTGCCGTTACCAAGCATGCCTTCAACCATGCTAATCACGTGGGGTTTAACAGGTAATGGACCATTTGCAGGAAGGACAAGCTGGTGGCCAGGATAAAAACCACAGAATTTCACCAACTGTTCCAGAGTTTTTATGAACATTTAATAAACTTCTTCTCCAGAGTTTCACCTTGCCGAGGTGCCCTAGAGACTTCATTGTGATTCGTCTACATGGCTCCTCTCAGGTTCACTTTTGAATGAACATTAGCAAGTGCACCTCACAATGCCATGACTGCTGTCAGAGGAACGTAATGGAGCATAGGGGCAACAGGTTTTGTGTTTCACAAAGCAGGGATAATTGTCATCCTTCAAATGCTGAATGGAGAGACCAACTACAAAGAAAGAAGGCATAAACTCCTGAAATACTAATCCAGCCAAAGGGCTTCCAGATGGGATAAACACTCCCTTGTCCACAGGGCCCTGAAATTTCTGTTCAAGGAAACGGCAAGAGAGCCTGTCTCTACCATCATAGCTCTGACATTTTTAAGAAGGGGTAGAGTCCTCACTGTGTGAATGGTTGCTTCTTTGACTAGAATTAATATAGAAATCTGCAGAGGGAAGGGACCCAATGAATTATCATCCAATAATCATTTCTGTAGCTTCATAAAGACGGATGAAGACTCTGGACTGAGACTTCAGAGATCCAGCTTTAGTTCTCAGCTATGTCACAAAGCCCCACTCTGACCTTGGGCAAATCACTGAGGGTACGTTTACACCCCAATAAAATGCTGACTCAGGCTCAGGGACCTCAGCCTGTGGGACTGTAGAACTGCAGTGTCAACATCCAGGCTCGAGTTGGAGCCCAGGCTCTGGTACTCCGTGAGTGGGGAGGACCCCAAAGGCCAGGTTGTAGCCCAAGTCCAAACATCAACACTGCAATTTTATAGCCATGCAGCCTGAGCCTCATGAGTCCAAGTCAGCTGATACAGGCCAGCACCAGTTGTTTCGTTGCAGTGTAGATGTACTCGTAGGGCCTAATCCAAAGCCCACTGAATTCAGTCCATGTCTTCCCCTCAATTTCAATTGGCTTTGGATCAAGACTTTTGTGTCTCCGTGCCTCAGTCCCCCAGCTGTCAAATGGGGTTAATACTCCCTTTCTCCCACCCTTTGTCTGTCTTGTCCATTTGGACTATAAGCCCTTTAGAGCAGGAACTGACTCGTACTCTGTGTTCAGTGAATATGTCATGGGACCTTTTATCCTGGTTGGGGCCTCTACGTGCTACTGCAATAAGAAAACCCCCCAGTGTCGAGGGTTCTTACCAGAGTGGATAAGATGTGACCCTACTCTCAGGCATTCACGCTCTAAGGCAGGAATGAAGACATGACAAGGCACAGAGAGGCTGGCGTTCCCCCACATTGTAGTTGATAGGTTGTGATGTCTCAGGGTTGGGTTTTTATTTTCCAAACAGATCCTACAGAAACGTAAGAACAGGGCCCTGCCTTATCTAGCAGCTTAGCCCTTGGAAGGTTTTGTCACCTCGCACTGCTGGGGAACTCAGTCATTACTTGCTCAGCTCCAGAGTTCGGTAAAAGTTCCATCCCAAATGTTTCTGAGGCCTGACACTTGACTGCCAGCGTGTCCCAGGTGATTCCATGCTCAGGAGCTGAACTCTAACTTGATGTTCACTGACAGCAAGGAGGTTTCTCAGATTGTCCTTTTGGAAAGAGTCTTCAGGGAAATTAGACAGAAGGTTTAAAAGAAAGAATGTCACAACCTCCCTTTGAGAAGGAGACAGTGGAGCAGTCCCATCTGTCTGCATGCGAAGGGGTGGGAAATAACCCAGGGAGAGCAAGTCATGGCCATAAATCTTCATTTCAGCATTCTTGCCAGCATCCTTCTCATTAGTCATTAGCATCATGATTCGTGTGGAGCCATAAGATTTTTGCAGGGTGAAGCAAAGGACGTACTAGAAAGGTCCAGAAGCAGTTTACCGGCTAAATCCTTCATCCCATGGCTGTGTGTCGCATGACACGTCATCTCACTCAGGACAGCTATATTTTTCAGCACTTCTTAAACATTTTGTGAATGAATTTAGTGTTTATACAAGGGAGACGCTGTTACTCTAGCTGAAGCCAGACAGGCAGGTGTTCTGGCAGCTCTTGCCCCCAGCTCTGCCAATACACCTAAACTATGACCTGCAGCTCCCACTGCTGTAGCCATCCCCGCCCTTGCCCCTACAATAGTTCTGTCACTGCCCTACAATCCTCTCCTCTCCACCCTGTTCATATCAGTGCTGGCCTGCACCTCACTCCTGCCCCACTCCCCACCCATTCTGATCCAGCCTAGGGCTCCCCACATCATTCTGTCATTGCTCCTCATTCTGACCTTCAGTGCCTCCTGCTAGTCTGGCAAAGCAGCATTTCTGCATCTCTGAGCATGGAAACCAGATTGTGCATAGATAATCCCAAAGGGAGAGAGAGTTCTCCATCCTGCTCTTTCGTTTAACCACTGGTTTCTATTCTGGGATGCAGTGTCAGGTTTTCTTCTGCTTTGGGGACAGAGGTGAACACTGCAGCGTGATCTAAAGATCGATAACACAAATAAGAAGAAGGTGCCTAGAAGAAAGGTCCTTGGGGAGGGCAGACCAGAGTCTTGGACCTGCTGTGGAAGAGGATCTTTGTGAGGCTCCCTCATGCTGACCACTGTGCTCTAGTAATTGTCAGACAGCCAACAATCATGACATGTCCTGGAAGAAACAAGAGTCCCTGAGGTAGAATGGATCTGTACCAGGCCTTGAACTGGACCACAAGGAGCCACTGCAGTTATGGATCACTGGTATAATATGCTCTCTGGCTGGTCATGCCCAGGAGATAGGCTACAACATTATGTACCAGTGCTGGCTTCATCATGAACATTGCATCTAGATCCAGAGTGACATGCAAGAGTCCAGCCGGCAGATGCTCAATGCATGAGCTGCAGAGGGTAGGTTGCCCTCCCAAAGGGATGGACAGCCAAAGGGGGAGACGGCTGCTTTGTGACTCCCACTGTTTGAGTGTCCAGTGTCAGTCCCCAGGCTAAGACCCTTGTTGATCGTCAGACACCCACGCAGCTGTCAGTGCACCTCCACCCCAATCTCCACAGCAGCTGATCATTGAGGAGAGGTTTGCAGATCCCTGTGCATGAGGAAGGGCACATAACTCCCAAACTTATTGCAGCTGTAAGAGTATAGTCAACATCCAGCAACTTGGGCTGATGCAGACCAGCAAGCTGCCATTCCCCAGAACACACCTCCTCCAGGCATTTATGCCACTCTCATCACCATGGCCCTGGACCTGCCCCACTGTCTGCCCACCTGCTAATGAGAGGGAGAGTTTGACTATCACTTTGGGCCTGCTCCTCCTGTGCTGCCTTTCCCAAAGGGATTCTCTGTGAGGGTGTCTGGAGCCAGGCATATCTTGGTTCTTGGGAGCATATTGTAGCATTTCCGAGAAGCCTCCACTTACAAATTGACTGGATGTAGTGCAGAGACACCTCTGAACAGGAGCACTGGAGGAGAAAGCGGAGAATCTGGGGCTGTCACAGTGTAATATATGTGCAGTATCCTGAAGGCAGGGACAGGGAAGGTGGAAGGATTGCAGCAATGCTGCAGCGTCACTTTGGTTTGTGACATATTACATCCAGGAGTGAAGAAATTGCCTTGTAGGGAACATAAATCAGGGACCATTCTCACCTTTTAGAAAAAACTAAAGTTTGTATGAAGATAATTATACTCTTGATGCAAATAAAACAAGATATGACAGATTTAGAAGGCTGCCACTACTAAACTAGTGCTATAAAACTTCAGTAAGTGACTAGCGGTTGGCAGGAGGTTCAAAGAGGATTCTGCTCTCCCTAGACATTGATATTGTGCCCACGATATCTCTTTTAGAGCTCTTTTTGCTGAACTTTACACACACTTTATACACTGAAAATTAGCTGACTTTGCCTTGGACCACACAATCTATACCCAGTATCTGTGGAGTGACAACTTCAGAGACCCAAAGCCTTTTCCTGAATATGCTTGCAGGATAGCCACTCCAAAGTGTTTGGTGTGCCCATTTATTGAAAGTGATTTTATCATCTTCACCAGAGGTGGGCAACGTATGGCACGGGTACAGAAGGCAGCATGCGAGTTGATTTTCAGTGGCACTCACACTGCCAGGGTTCTGGCCACCGGTCCAGGGTGCTCTGCATTTTAATTTAATTTTAAATGAAGCTTATTAAACATTTTTAAAACCTTATTTACTTTACATACAACAATAGTTTACTTATATATTATAGACATAGAAAAATACCTTCTAAAAACATTAAAATGTATTACTGGCATGCAAAACCTTAAATTAGAGTGAATAAATGAAGACTCAGCACACCATTTCTGAAAGGTTGCTGACCCTTGATCTTCACCATAATTCCTAAACTACAATCTAACAGGGTCAATATTCCACCTTCTCTCCAGGGCCAGGGTTTGCTCTGTCCCCCTGAAATGCTGCTTCACTTCTTCTCTGCATGTTTAATACATCAGGGCACCATCCTCAGTGAATAGAGCACTTATCATTTGCTCATACTGCATTAATGCCAACTCAGCAGTGAGCTGGGGTTAGGCTTCTGTGAGCTTCCTTCTTGCCCAATGGTTCTGAGCTGGTTGGGCTCAGCATGTGCAACTCCCACTGAAACCAGTGGGAGCTGTGAGTAAAGCCTCAGCATCTTTGAAAATCAGGTCAGCTATATAGTAAGGCTCTCACGTTTGAAAACACCACCCTAAGTGACTCACCCACAACAATCAAGGACTCAATGGCAAAGGTGGAATTGAAAGCTGAGAGCATCTGGCACCCAGTCCTGCACTCTGATCTCTATCACTCTGCTTTCTCAGTTAGCCAAGAAGCTTTTAAAATTTGCTGGGAATGCTCTGAAATTTGGGTGTATCAGAGTGCATGGCTTTAAATTCCAAACTGTTTTCTGAGCGAACTGCTCTCATCTCACATTTATAACAAAGCAGTGTTTGAACTATTTGAGCACATGGACAATAACACATCTCCCAGGACATTGTAAAGACCCCAGTTTTTCTTACTGAACAAGTTCATTATCCGGACGTTTTGGGATGGCAGCTGGCACAAACCTGCGGAAGAACTGTCCTACCCAGGAGCTTGCCAAACTGGTAGATTCTTTTAGTGTTAGAGACAACTACAAAAAATCTACTTCCTTCTCTATTTCAACAGTTACCCTGCCTCTCACAGCCTAGACACTAACCAACGTAATCAATCACCATGACTCTGCTTGGAGATAATGTTCTGAGCCAGAGTTAATTATAATGGTGAAGTCTTCAATGGTACATTTAAGCAAACTATAATTATAACAGGTTACTATCTATGACACTCTTCAACAACATGCACCTCATCACTAGGTATCCCACAATATGTTACTGTAATTTATAGCCAGCTGCGCCACATTTGCCTCTTAAGTGAGCATATTTCCAAGCTGCTCTGAGCTGACCTCGAAAAATGCACGCAAATTAAATTATCCCATGCACATGCCGCTGTTTGTAACACCAACCACTTTGGGATTGACAGTCAGGCCTCCACAATAATTGGGAGGATGGATTAAGGAACAGTTCAGTCTAACACAGGTCAAGACTCCAGCACCCTGCACTGCTTTTAGTGGACTAAATAATGTGCCTCATTTTCACATATTCATTTTTCCCATTGCACGTAAGACGAACAGAGATACCCCGACCCTCAGGAAATGCCAGGTGTCTGCAGTGCTGCTGGGCTTTAATTTAAGTGAAAAACTGCCTCCACAGTTCCCCAGTGCCAGGGCAGAATCAGGTGGCTGCAGGATCCCAGGAAGAACTCTGCAGCTGGGGTTCCCTGATGAGGTAGGTGGGTTGATCCTGCTGTCTGTCTGGTGAGCGTGCAGTTCAGGCTTTGCTGGAGCCCTGAGGATGCCATGCAATGGGGTTCCAGCTGCTCCTACAGCCGGCCAGTGAGGGATGCTAGTTATCCTGGCTATTTATTATCCATGGAGTACCAACAGCGCATGCAAGTGGCAGCATGGCCCTGGTCATAGCAGGCAAAGGGCAGCGGAGATGTGGCAGCTCAGGCTCACAGTAGGAGGCCCCACTGCACAGAGCATGAATCTCTGTTATTTTCCCACTCATCATCTTGTGTCCTTGGTGAATTATCAGCAGTTAATGCCAGTGCATATTGCTCCAAGGTGACCAGCCAGGAGCCTTCCATGGGGTGGGGCACCACAACATACACACACGGTTACCAACACAGCCCTTCGCATCCAGTCCCACTGCACACTCTACACCACATGTTAAGTTCTAGAATATTTCTCTTGCACAATGTGACAGGGAAGCAGGATCCACAGCCCCACACAGGGAAGCCTGGTTCATCTGCTGAGCAACGCTGTTCGCAGGAGTTGGAACTGTGAGTACAAATGCTTAGTACCTGTGGCAGGTGCAGCCTTCCTACTTCCCTGGCACCAGGAGAGGTGCGTGTGTCCCCTGGATCAGATGGAACGAGGGTGAGAGACAGGGAGGTCCTTCAGGAAACTGGCTTGGGGATCCAGGCTTGGGGAGAGAGCTTGAGCTGGGTTTCTGTTCCATTACTCTTCAAAGAGTTATCATGAAAGTCAAGCCCCATGTGGCAGGATGGACTCGGTCCAGAGGCTCCCTGCCGGAGACTTTGGCCTTGGCTACACTGGCACTTTACAGCGCTGCAACTTTCGCACTCAGGGGTGTGAAAAAACACCCCCCCTGAGTGCTGCAAGATACAGCGCTGTAAAGCCTCAGTGTAATCAGTGCCGCTTCCAGCACTGCAAGCTACACCCGTAGAGGATGTGGTTTACGTGCAGCACTGGGAGAGCTCTCTACACCCGTAAGGGATGTGGTTTACGTGCAGCGCTGCGAGAGCTCTCTCCCAGCGCTGGCGCTCCGACCACACTCACACTTCAAAGCGCTGCCACAGCAGCGCTTTGAAATTTCAAGTGTAGCCATACCCTTTGTGGTTCATCATCACCTTTCCCCAGAATAGAGCAGTGAGAAGTCCTTCAGGTAGCCTAGAGTGGCTGCAGAAAAGCAGCCAATCAGAGGGGCTGCTGGAGTTCCCAGAGAGGAGCCAGAAGGACCCTATATAAGACAAGCAGCAGAGCAGAGAAGTACAGTTGCTGTGTGAAGCTTGATGAGGGAGGACTGGGTGTCTGGCTGGCTAGATGAACAGCAGGACTGCGGATAGCTCACTGCAGAGAGTTCACCAGATAGTACTGAGCCCAGTGGGGGCTGCCAAAGACTGTGTGCCTGGCTGGCTGGGTAGAATAGCAGCAGGACCATGAAAAGGTCCTTGTGGGCAGGCTGAGTCAGGACCGCCAGACCAGGCAAGAGTACCAAGATAGGGCCCGCTGGTCTGGTGGCAGACTGAGCCCAGGGAGGGCTGCTGAAAAGGACCTGAGCTGCGGGTACTGAGATGGGCCCCGGCTAGTTGGCTGAAGAAGGCAATCCCTTGGGGAGAACCCTTAGAGCTATGGCCCCATATAGGGGCTGAAAAGGAGCTTTGACTGTGTACTCCAGAAGGGGGGACAGCGTGTGCGGCTCAGCCAGAGGGCTGACCTGCCAAAGACCACTGAGAGAACCACCACTCAGGAGGTGCTTGCAGGAGGCAGGTTCCACCCTGATGTAAGACCAAAAAATAAAAGCAAGCTCATACTTGAGAGAAAGGGGGCCACCTATGAGAGGTGGGTGATGCCCCACTGAAAAGAACTGTGTTTGCAGACACTATTGGCCAGAGAAAAGAGGGGCATGCATGAGAAGTGGGTGCTGACCCTGTTACACCCCAGAAGAAGGAGCAGGTGACATGTGGAGTAGATACAAAGCAGGGTAGGAATGCCAACTGCTCACTCAATGCATTCAACATGAGTCAACATGCTGTTAAAAAATCTGACCTTCCTCAGGTCACCTCAGCAAAAGGAGGAGGAACATTCCTAGGTGTATCCAGTGCAGGCTGACATGGGCATCTTGTCATTTCTGTCCTTGCCATGCTCTTGTCTCTTTCTCCATTGAAGGCCACTCAGTCTTCACCTCAGCCATAATCATGAGAGCCTGCTCCACTGTGGCTGCTTTCAGTCTCTTTGAGCCATATTAAATTTCACCAAGTCATTCTCTGTTTTGAGAGTAATAAAGTTTTTGCAAATTGCCCATTTTTCAACCCTATTGAATAAGACTCTCTAGTAACCTAATACAACCCTGTGCCAAACAGCAGGCACTCCAGCATTGTCTGCTGAATGATGAAGAGATTGTTTCCCCCAGGACTATGGCTGGTCTCAGCAGACATCACAGGTCTTTTCTCCACAACTGGGTGTCTGTAAAAGAGAGGCATCCATGAGCAGCCTAGAATAGAGAGGCAGAGTGAAGCCAAGCACAAAAGAGGGATAAGATGTGCCAACACAGAGCCTTCAGGCCAACTGGCACAGCTATTGCACCTGCTCTGCTACCATGGCAAAGGCTCAGCTCCAGTGCTAGGAGCAGAGGGGTGACTGCTCTGGTTCACACTGTTCAGTGAAACAATTAATACAGTCAATTACATTTCAAGAATGTCTTGTCGTGTGAATCATTGGGCCATTAACCTGAGTAGCCCTAGTGTATAGTCCAACACCATCAACACTGCCTGACTAATCCCCAAGGGAATAATTAAAAAAAAATCACATGAAGGAATGTGTAATGCATTATTGGATCCTAATAAATACAGCAACCTTCTGGTGCACTGACAGTGACTTAGAAAGGAGTTATAGACTCATAGACTCATAGACTCATAGGTCAGAAGGGACCAATCTGATCATCTAGTCTGACCTCCTGCACAAGGCAGGCCACAGAACCCCACCCATCCAATTTTATACAACCCCTATCCCAGGATTGAGTTTTTGAAATCCTCAAAAATGGTTTGAAGACCTCAAGCTGCAGAGACACCACCAGCAAGCGACCCGTGCCCCACGCTGCAGGGGAAGGCGAAAAACCTCCAGGGCACCTGCCAATCCGCCCTGGAGGAAAATTCCTTCCCGACCCCAAATATGGCGATCAGCTAAACCCTGAGCATGTGGGCAAGAGTCACCAGCCAGCACCCAAGAAGGAGTTCTCCGCAGCAACTCAGTACCCATCGCATGCAACATCTCCCCGCAGACCATTGAGCAGACCTGTCTGGTGGTAATTCAAGATCAATTGCCCAAATTAACGATCCTATCATAACATCCCCTCCATATATTTATCAAGCTTTGTCTTAAAGCCAGGAAAGTCTTTTGCCCCTACTACTTCCCTAGGAAGGCTATTCCAGAACTTCACTCCCCTAATGGTCAGAAACCTTCGTCTAATTTCAAGCCTAAACTTCCTAATATCCAGTTTATACCCATTCGTCCTCGTGGTTACATTAGTACTAAACTTAAATAATTCCTCTCCCTCCCTAACGTTAACCCCCTTGATATATTTATATAGGGCGAGCATATCCCCCCTCAGCCTTCTTTTGGCCAGGCTAAACAAGCCAAGCTCTTTGAGTCTCCTTTCATAAGGCAGTTTTTCCATTCCTCGGATCATCCTCGTAGCCCGTCTCTGAACCTGTTCCAGTTTGAATTCATCCTTCTTGAACATGGGACACCAGAACTGCACACAGTATTCCAGATGGGGTCTCACCAACGCCGTATACAACGGTACTAACACCTCCTTATCCTTGCAGGAAATACCCCGCCTGATGCATCCCAAAATCGCATTTGCTTTTTTAACAGCCGTATCACATTGGCGACTCATAGTCATCCTGCTATCAACCAGTACCCCAAGGTCCTTCTCTTCTTCCGTCGCTTCCAACTGATGCGCCCCCAACGTATATCCAAAATTCTTATTATTAGTTCCTAAATGCATGACCTTGCACTTCTCACTATTGTATTTCATCCTATTTCTATTACTCCAGTTTACAAGGTGGTTCAGATCTTCTTGAATAGCATCCCTGTCCTTCTCCGTGTTAGCAATACCCCCCAGCTTCGTGTCATCCGCGAACTTTATTAGCACATTCCCGCTCTTTGTGCCAAGGTCAGTAATAAAAAGGTTAAATAAGATCGGTCCCAAAACCGATCCTTGAGGGACTCCACTGGTGACCTCCTTCCAGTCCGACAGTTCACCTTTCAATACGACCCTCTGGAGTCTCCCCTTTAACCAGTTCCTTATCCACCTTACAACTTTCATATTCACTCCCAGCTTTTCCAATTTAACTAACAGCTCCCCGTGCGGAACCGTGTCGAACGCCTTACTGAAATCTAGGTAAATTATATCTACCGCATTTCCTTTATCTAAGTAATCCGTCACCTTCTCAAAGAAGGAGATCAGATTGGTTTGGCACGATCTACCTTTAGTAAATCCGTGTTGCAATTCGTCACAATTACCATTGACCTCTATGTCCTTAACTACTTTCTCTCTTAAAATTTTTTCCAAGACCTTACATACTACAGACGTCAAGCTAACAGGCCTATAATTACCCGGATCACTCTTTTTCCCTTTCTTAAAAATAGGAACTACGTTAGCAATCCTCCAGTCATACGGCACAACACCCGAGATTATCGATCGCTTAAAAATTCTCGCTAACGGGCTCGCAATTTCACGCGCCAGTTCCTTTAATATCCTCGGGTGGAGATTGTCCGGGCCCTCCGACTTCGACCCATCGAGCTGTTCAAGTACGGCCTCTACCTCAGTTGCAGTAATATCCACTTCCATATCCACATTCCCGTTTATCATCCCTCCATCATCGCAAGGTTCCTCACTAGTCTTATTAAAAACCGAGGCAAAGTACTTGTTTAGATGTTGGGCCATGCCTAGGTTATCCTTAACCTCCATTCCATCCTCAGTGTATAGCGGCCCCACTTCTTCTTTCTTTGTTTTCTTCTTATTTATGTGGCTGTAGAACCTTTTACTATTGGTTTTGATTCCCTTTGCAAGTTCCAGTTCAATGCGGCTTTTAGCCTTCCTCACCTTATCCCTACATGTTCTGACCTCAGCAAGGTAGCTTTCTTTACTGATCCTGCCTTCCTTCCACTCCCTGTAAGCTTTCCGCTTTTGTCTAATCCCCTCTCTGAGTTGCTTGCTCATCCAGTTTGGCCTGCAACTCCCGCCCATGGTTCTTTTCCCCTTTCTCGGGATGCAGGCTTCCGACAGTCTCCGCAGCTGCGACTTAAAGTAATTCCAGGCCTCCTCCACATTTAAATCCACTAATTCCTCCGTCCAATCCACTTCCCTAACTAATTTCCTTAACTCTTTAAAATTAGCCCTCGAGAAGTCGAAAACCCTAATCGCAGATCTACATTTGTTTATCCTTCCATCTAGTTTGAACTGAATCAGCTCATGATCACTCGAACCAAGGTTGTCCCCTACCACCATTTCTTCTACAAGGTCCTCACTGCTCACCAACACCAAGTCTAAAATGGCATCCCCTCTAGTAGGTGCTTCAACTACTTGATGAAGAAATCCATCCGCAATCACATCCAGAAAAATCTGACCCCTATTATTCGTGCAAGTACTCGTCCTCCAGTCTATATCTGGGAAGTTGAAGTCCCCCATAATCACACAGTTCCCCTTTGTGTTTACTTCACTAAAGACATTAAAGAGGTCTCTATCCATATCCCAATCCGATCCCGGCGGTCTGTAGCACACCCCAAGCACTATCTCAGGGGAAGCTCTAGTTGCTTTTTTACCCAGCGTGATTTTTGCCCAGACGGACTCCGTCTTATCCATTCCATCGCATCTTATTTCGCTACATTTAATTTCATCATTGATGTACAAGGCTACTCCCCCACCTTTGCCTTTCTTCCTGTCTTTTCTGAACAGCACATAGCCTTCAATACCCGTGCTCCAGTCATGAGTACTATTCCACCAGGTTTCGGTAATCCCTATAATATCCGGCTTCACTTCCTGCACGAGTAACTCCAGTTCCTCCATCTTGTTACCTAGGCTCCTCGCGTTAGTGTACAAACCTTTTAATTTTCGGCGTTTGGCGTCAGTGACATTCTTTCCCCCGTCGTGCACAGACTGTCTGCCACCAGCATCACCCGTTACTCTGGTTTCTACTCCACTATTCCTCCTTGGATCAAATCTTGGGGCCGCAAGGGTATCCCCGCTCACTTTGTTTACTTCCCTCTCCAGGTTATGTTCTGGCGTGGAGATCTCCCGAACATTTCCCAACCATCTCCCCCAACTTTCTAGTTTAAAGCCCTCTTGATGAGGTCGGCGAGCCTCCATCCTAGAATCCTATTTCCCTCCTTGCTGAGATGAAGTCCATCGTGAGCAAACAGTTGTCTATCCGTAAACGCGTCCCAGTGACCGTACATCCCAAAGCCCTCCTTATAACACCACTCCCTGAGCCATCTGTTGATCGCCATAATCTTGTCCCTCCTTCGTCGCCCCGCTCTAGGAACCGGCAGAATCCCACTGAAGATCACCTGAGCCTCGATGTCTTTAAGCCTCTTCCCCAGTCTGAAATAGTCCTCCTTGATACAGTCCAGCGAGTAACTAGCCGTATCGTTCGTTCCCACATGAAGGATAATCAACGGATTTTTTCCCGCTCCCGCTAAGATCGTATTCAGGCTCAAGTCCACATCCTGTATCTTAGCCCCCGGCAGACAGCACACTCTTCTGTTCTCCCGATCCGGTCTAGTTACAGGCCTGTCTACTCTTCTCAGTAGAGAGTCTCCAATCACGTAGACTTGCCTTTTCCTGGTGACAATGCGATTCTCCGGTCTATCCCCCACAGCAGCTGGCCGTGATTCCTCCTGATTTGTATTCGACCTCACCATCCTCCTAGGGCTCGTACTTGATGTCGCCTCCACTGACTGCTCCCCTCCATCTGCAGGACTAGCTGCTTGCCTCTTCTTCCTTGCCGTTATTCCTTCAGCAGCCCGCTGTGTTCCATCTTCATTTCCCAACTCAGCAAACCTATTCCTGAGTTCTATTTGTCCATCGCTGGCCCGTCTCATCCTCTGTCTGGTTCTCCTAGTGACATGTTTCCACCGTCCACTTTCCTCACCCAACAGTCCCTCCTCAGAGTCCTTAGGTCCTGCTTCTGTCCGCTCGCCTGAGCTTGTCCCCTGTGCCTCATCATGTCTGTGTTCCATGATCTGCTCAAATCCCCTTCTAAACTCAGCCAGAGTTTCCACTTGCATCTCCAGTCCCCTTACCTTTTCCTCCAGCAGCTCTATCAGACGACACTTCTAGATTCAGAGTTGCTAGATGGTGGGGGATGGAAGGGGAGAGGTGGGATTTGTTGCTGCTAATGTTCTGTAAATTAATAGCATAGTAACATTCATGCTCCTTTTATCCCTTTGTACCATGAGAGAGGCTTACAATGTGGCTCAGAACTGAAGGAGCTAAGTTATTTAGCACCCCATTTAAGTAGTGCAAGTAACACAGTACAAGCAACCAATTTCTGCTATATAGGTTGTAGACTCACTTACAGGGAGACAGCACAACAGTGACCAAACATAATAGCCCTAATAGCTATGAGTATGTAGACACAGAGGCATCTTGTCCAACTGGGCTAGCTCAGGGCTTGGAACAAGCACTCCTGGGTTCCATTTCCAGCTTGACTACTGGTTCTGTTGTCGTTCTGGGTAAGTCACTTCACATCCTGCCTCAGTTTCCCATCAACTGATACTCTCTGGGTATTGAGAGTATTAATTAATGTTTGTACAGGGTTTTGGAGCTATCGGATCCTAGGCAATGCTAACCATTATCAAGGTAGGTTTAAAAGAGCAAGTACAGAAGAATAGGTTGTAGCACAAGAAGAAACACAATCACCTTGTCTGCCCTTGGTTGACAGGGCCTCATCCAAGAGGCAGATCTTGAAATGGGGTGGCCAATGATAAAAGTAGGAAATAAATTGCTTTAAATCGTGGGCTGAGCTTTATCTAACAACAGCAGGGGGGTGGTTTTGTTTGCTCTCTAGGGAAACACTCAGGTCATCATTTAATCTGGGTAATGAATATCTGACGTACATTGTGAAGGGAATGAAGTAGCCATCAAAAATCTAGAAACTAGGATAGTACTTTACTATAGTTCCTGGTGGCAGATATAAACAAATAAATATAAACTCCCTCCTTCCTGCTTTGTGCTTTATCCATCAACATTGAATCTACTCTTATTCTGGTCAATATATTCTTCAATAAATCATGGAAGTTTGAGATACAAAAGCCTGTTAGGGCATTTAGTCCATCCCTGGACCCCTGCAGCATAGAACTCTTCCTGCAGGCTCCACCTACATTAACCTTGTTGCATTGTCACTGATGGCTTGCAGGGTAAAAGCACTGTTAGTGTTCCTGGCTTGTTGTACTTAGGAAACCCTACAAAGGCCCAGCACCTTGTCAGACCCCTCCCTGCACTTCCGCAGAATCCACTGAGGAAATATTTCTGAGCTGGAAGCCAATTATCTTTCAATGGCAGAAGTGACAGACGGTGGATACACATGCAAAATTCCAGCATCAGCTGGCCAACTGTGATAGCTCTTTGCCGTACCACAGTTTTTCCCCTGCTCTGCTACTAAGACACTTGTTGAATAAGCAGCGCTTTTTATTTTATTTATTTATTTATGTATTATATAAACCTTAATTCTAGGCTTTAAAAAGTTGTTTCTCAAACCCCAAGTGTATCTGCTTTTTTAAATTATAAACTAGGCTGCAACTAAATCAAACTACAGATAAACTTCTTCCAGTATCTTACTTGGTGCTTATTGTCTGTTAATCTGTATATTTACTGTGCGAGGTGAATGATTTTCAGTAATCCTAGTTACCTACCTTATGGCTAGCCAGGTGTGCAGAGTGCAGGTCGCCTGCCAGGCCAAGTCTGCCAAGCTCTTCTGCAAACAGAGTGCTACTGTATTAGCAAAAGACAAAAAACAAACACGAAAGGAGAAATTGTAGCTCCATCAGGAACAAGTGTTAACCATGACTATGCGTGAATATTACGCTTTCGTATGGTAGTAACGAGGTAATTGCACTGAATTACAGTACAGTGGCGGAAAGAATCACAACAGAGTCTCAAAGCCTCCCTCTCGCTCTCGCTCTCCCTCTGACGCTCCCATCCCCCTATAAAATGTTTGTTTAGTTTCAGATCAAATAGCTCAACTTGGTTCTGAAGCCAAAGCTTTAGGGCAAGCACCTGGCTCTGATTCTCTTGGCCCGGGAAAACACGCAGGATTTTTCAGGTCACTTTAGGTTGATGTAAAGTTCAAGAATAAATTAAAAATACTCCCCTGCCCCATGAGTGCAAACTTTAAAGGTATCATCACCAGTGAGTCTCTAGGAGGGTGAACCAATAGAAGCAGATGTGACATTGCATCCATATGCTTTATGAAAATATGCTTATGAATATGAATATGATGTAACTGGAATATGCTTTATGCAAAAGTCTCTTGTAAGGTACCATTACAAATCTTACAATCCACTGAGTGTGTCCATCCTATTTGTTTGCATGTATTATTTCTAAGTCTGGAGTTAGGAGAATAAGATATAAATAAACTTGCATCACTGATGTAAACACATTAAGTGGAAGCCATTAATGGTGCTTCAGAATCAATGAACTGTAAATGGCTCTGTTTACTTGCAAACTTTCCTGTGTACGTGTGGGCAAGCCCACGAGGAATGGAGTCTAGTCCACGTCACCTGATAATGAAATCCATCTTAAATCTGCTACTTTTCCATTTAGAAGGAGGGGTAGGGACCAGAGAGACAAAAGATTCCTGCCTTGTGCCAAAGCTATAAAAGGGGGTGGAGCAGTACAAAGGGGTGGCCAGTCATGAGACAGCCCCTGCTTACTGCCTGAGATGTCTGCTGGAACTATCTAGGACTGTACCAGAGGAAAGGATTGAGGCCAGACCAGAAAGGAGTCTAGACTGTGAAAGAAGCTTATTGGAACATCTCTGAGGGTGAGATATTACCTGTAATCAGCAAAGAATCCTGTGGCACCTATAGACTAACAGACATTTTGCAGTATGAGCTTTCGTGGGTGAATACCCACTTCGTCAGATGCATCTGATGAAGTGGGTATTCACCCACGAAAGCTCATGCTCCAAAACATCTGTTAGTCTATAAAGTGCCACAGGATTCTTTGCTGCTTTTACAGATCCAGACTAACACGGCTACCCCTCTGATACCTGTAATCAGTTTCTTAATGTATTAGGCTTAGAATTGTGCATTTTTGTTTTATTCTGCTTGGTGACTTACTTTGTTCTGTCTATTATTACTTGAAACCACTTAAATCCTACTTTTTATACTTAATAAAATCACAAGGCAGGGTTCTGGAGTCTCAAGCTGGCAGGGAAAATGGGCTCAGAGGTAATTTCAGCACATCAAGCGACAGTCCCAAGGGGATCTCTGTGACCAAACCCAGAACAATCAGGGAGCCCCTCATACCAATTCTGTTCTTAGAGAACCCAGCTCCCATCTGTACATGTGCACAGGAAAGGCAGGGAAACCAAAACAGAAAGACAGAAACAGCGTCGGAGGCAGTTAAGCTTTCACCAGAAGAACACTTTATTAGGGCTGTCGATTAATTGCAATTAACTCCCAAAATTAACTCAAATTAATCATGATTAATTGCAGTTTTAATTGCACTGTTAAATAATAGAATACCAATTGAAATTTACATATTTTGGATGTTTTTCTACACTTCCATATATATTTTATTCTGTGTTGTAATTGAAATCAAAGTGTATATTATTTTTATTATAAATATTTGCACTGTAAAAATTAGAAATAAAAGATAGTATTTTTCAATTCACCTCATACAAGTACTGTAGTGCAATCTCTTTGTTGTGAAATTGCAACTTAGAATGTAGAATTTCTTTTGTTACATAACTGCACTCAAAAACAAAACAGTGTAAAACTTCAGAGCCTACAAGTCCACGCAGTCCTACTTCTTGTTCAGCCAATTGCTAAGACAAACAAGTTTATTTACATTTACAGGAGATAATGCTACCCTCTTCTTATTTACAATGTCACCAGAAAGTGAGAACCAGCATTTGCATGGCACTTTTGTACCAGCATTGCAAGGTATTTACATGCCAGATATGCTAAACATTCGTATGATTCTTCATGCTTCGGCCACCATTCCAGAGGACATGCTTCCATGCTGATGATGCTCATTAAAAAATAGGAGTTAATTAAATTTGTGACTGAACTCCCTGGGGAGAATTGTATGCTCCTGCTCTGTTTTACCCATCTTCTGCCATATATTTCATGTTATAGCAGTCTCAGATGATGACCCAGCACATGTTGTTCATTTTAAGAACACTTTCACTGCAGATCTGACAAAACGCAAAGAAGATACCAATGTGAGATTTCTAAAGATGGCTACAGCACTTGACCCAAGGTTTAAGAATCTGAAGTGCCTTCCAAAATCTGAGAGGGACGAGATGTGGAGCGTGCTTTCAGATGTCTTAAAAGAACAACACTCCAATGCAGAAACTACAGAACTCGAACCACCAAAATAGAAAATCAACCTTCTGCTGGTGGCATCTGACTCAGACAATGAAAATGAACATGTGTCGGTCTGAACTGCTTTGGATTGTTATGGAGCACAACCTGTCATCAGCATGGATGCATGTCCCCTGGAATGATGGTTGAAGCATGAAGGGACATGTGAATCTTTAGCACATCTGGTATGTAAATATCTTGCAACATTGGCTACAACAGTCCCATGAGAATGCCTGTTCTCACTTTCAGGTGACATTGTAAACAAGAAATGGGCAGCATTATCTCCTGCAAATGTAAACAAACTTGTTTGTCTGAGTAATTGGCTGAACAAGAAATAGGCTCTAAAATTTTACATTGTTTTATTTTTGAATGCAGGGGTTTTTTGGTACATAATTCTACATTTGTAAGTTCAACTTTCATGATAAAGAGCTTGCACTATAGTACTTTTATTAGGTGAATTGAAAAATACTATTTCTCTGGGGTTTTTTACTGTGCAAATACTTGTAATCAAAAATAAATCTTTGTATTCTGTGTAGTGTTGTAATTGAAATCACTATATTTGAAAATGTAGAAAACATCCAAAAATGTTTAAATAAACGGTATTCTATTATTGTTTAACAGCACGATTAATCGCAATTAATTTTTTTAATCGCTTGACTACCCTACTCTTTATATAATGTAGTATGGCACTCAGCTACCATGGGGATGAACACCACAAAAACATCTAGGGAGATAGACACAGCAGAGTGAGGATGAGGTGTAATTTCCACACTGCAGCTTCTTGACTGTATCTCAGTGATCAGGAACTGCCCTGGAATCAAGTGGCACTTGCTTTCCACGTATTCCCTCTCGACTCTGCCTGGACTGGAACCACAAGAGGAATGTTATGCTGAGCAAGCATCTGACATTCAGAAAAGAACAGTCCATCCTGTGCTGTGACTTGGCAATATGGATGCTGTCATTAGTCATTATCGCACAGTGACAATGAGAGAGAGATGATGCTCAGGTTAGTGGCCTTGCATGACCCCAATAGCAGCTAGCACTGACTATGCAAGATGAAGCATTGTTGGCTGGTTGCAAAATAAACTTTGTGGAGGACACATTTTAGAAACTTAAACTCATGAAAATACATGAATAATAAATAAATTAGTTCTCCACTCTTCCTGCCCTCTGCTTTTAGGCAGGGTAGCCATGGTGAGAAGAGGGGAAAGAAGTTACAGAACAGCAATGAGGATATGATAAAAAATAGAGATGATTTTTTTTCTGAGAATGAGAAGTACATTAAATAACCTTCATCTCCAATAGGATAAGAAATCTAATGCCAGCTTAAGTAACTTAAAAGTTGTTAGCAGTTATATATTACTGGCAACGTATTTTACACTAGGCAGCTATGAAAAAAAGTCATAAAAATGCAATTAAATGTCTGAACTGTTGCTATTTTGGAAATTAAAACAACACACGGTATCCTTGCTGCAGCTTATATTACTTACTTATGACTTGTGCACAGTTATTGTCACCAGTTTAACCATGCTTCTTTTCCATAAAAATCTGTTGTTAATGAGTCACTGGGGAACTCTGAAAATAACAAGATCTTTAATAAAAAAATTAATAACAGTGAAAGCAAACTCAAGTTAGAAAGGCTCCTTAGAATACATTAAAGGTTCTATTTTGAAAGAAAAATATTTGCACAGAAAACCTCCACTGTTTGATTTTCTACACAGCACTGTGCAGCTGGTAAATCAAAACCACTATTCTTCACAAGGAAAAGGGGGAAAGGGGCAGTCTCCAGAAGGGGCACAGCATATCACTTCTGGAGGTCACTGAAAACACTGCAGGTTGGTCTTGCTGCTACTGAAGTTCTGAAATAAATTATTTCTTGTGATACAGAAATGTAAAATAGTAAGACCTGCCAACTAACAAATCAGTTACATGTAAATTGTTTTTACATTTAGACTCATCTGATCATTAAAACTTCTAACGGCAGCACTGCTTTCATCTGCTTAGCCAGAAAAGTATTCAGCAGTTGATTCATTTGAGGGATTGGTATGCTAGATAAGGGATATTAATTAAGAGACCCTGGAACTAAATCACACAAATGCAGCATGTTAGTGTATGTTGCTTTCTGGCAGAATGCAGAGTTCTGCATCACTGTGTGTTCAAAAGCTAATGATATGCATTCCCCAGTGCTTAACATATAGAATTTGTCATGTATTTGTCAGATCAATGTGTCGGCATGGCCTTCATCTAGCTATACCCTGGAGTTAGATTTATAGCTGCCTCACACAACTTTAGAATTTCTGACATAAAATCTAGCTGTCAGAATAAGCAAACATACCCCTGCAGGCTATTTTCCTGGTAGTCTGTGCTGTCACCTGTCCTTCTTTTGCTTTGCTTCTCGTTCTCATGGACAGACTTCTGTTTGCCTAGTAGTTCCATGATCCTGTGATGCACATATCAAAGGTTCAATTCCACTTGTGGTTCATGCCACAAAATTCCAAAACACTCCCACAATGATGTTAACAATGTTAGCACATGGAAGCAACATGCCCTAGTAGCTATTGATTGTACTATGGAGCCAACTCAAGTAATTTTACCTAAGGACATATGAACAGCTCAGTGAAAACTCCTGCCTGATGTACATACATGGTCAGAAAAGCAGATAAGAGATTCATACTTAAGGCATTTACCTGTGTCTCTACCCCTGTATGCAGGAGTATGCACTCCGTATGACTTCCATCATAACAGCTTCCCTGTGCTGCTGCCTTTACATGACTCTTCTAATAAAAATAAACTCTAGCTAAAGAGAAAGACCTGGTATATTATATTGAAATAGGGTAGTGCTATTCTGTAAACTGAGGGGATGCCCTCCTCTGGGACACTGTGTTCAGTCAGCCAGTTCCATCAAAGATAGAGCAGAAATGGAAGTGCTGAGAGGCCTGGAACGTTCCATGTGAGGAGGATTTAGCAGGTGGGAACACTGGGGTCAGGGTCAGACTGCAGGTTCCACCTATTTGTGAGGCAGGTGTAAGGGCCAAGTCAAATTGCAATAGCTGCACTCAGGGGAATGCAGAGGCTGCTCCATCACTACAGCCCTGAGGTGCACAGTGCCCAAAGCAGGGAAAGAGAAGTTGCATCACTGTCCCCCCTCCACATACGTATAAGGAGCAGGCTGTGCCCTAAATTGGGGCAGTAACACGTGTCAGGAGTGTGCTGTGTCCCAGGGACGTGTTCTCTGTGCCTCTCAGGTGTGTGACAGCCCATCCTGCCCTCTGCTGTGGGATGGACATCAATAAAGTAATCTAACCCTCTGAGGGGATATCAAAGAGTTGTGTAAAGTAACACATGCTATAGAGAAGCTAAATCACATGTGCCTTCCCCCAATACACCAGGACATCCAGAGAAACTGAAAGGGAACATTTAAAACTGATCAAAAGAAATATTCTTTTTCTCTGTATATCCTTGATTAACCTATGTAATGTATTGCCATGTGATATCACAGAGGGTACGTCCACACTACAGCTTAAAATCGATATTAGTAAAATCGATTTTATAAAACAGGGTTTATAAAATCGATTTTACGCGTCCACACTAGGGCACATTACTTCGGTGGTGTGCGTCCATGGTCCCAGGCTACCATCGATTTCCGGAGCGGTGCACTCTGGGTAGCTCAGTAAAAGAATGGGACCAATAACTTCGATTTCCATCCACACTAACCCTAAATCGATTTAGTAATATTGATTTTAGGGTTACTCCTTTCGTTTAGCTGGAGTACAGAAATCGATTTTAAGTCCCCTTAAAATCGATTTTAAGTGCCTTGTAGTGTGGATGGTTACAGCGTTAAATCGATTTAACGCTGTAGTGTGGACCTGGCCTGAGACACTGAGCTTGACAGAACTCAAAAAAGGATTAGACACTTACATGGTTAATAAAAATACCTGCAGTTACAGTAGCTGAGATACAAATTATGCAAAACCATCCTGCTTCTGGACATAGGACAAACACCAACTTCCCCCAGAGGCAAATTATTACCTAATCAGTGATATGTTCTGTACCTTCTTGCATAGTATCTGTCACTGGTTTTTGCAGGAGGTGGAAGACCAAACTAGATGAATCATTGCTCTGATCAGTGTGGCTGTTCCCATGCCCTGCACATAGCTAAATCACTGTTTTAAGAATTCTGCTGAGTTCCAATTGTAACCCACACACCTCCTGGGTGTGGTGTTCTGTCCCCTCTATTGGCACCGAGATCACGTAGACATTAATGAGTCTGCTACAGCCTTAGTTAAGGGCCATATGGCTTTTAGCTCATGCAGTAGGTTCCAGGTTCAATCCCGCCCGCTGATGACCGGGGTTTGTCAGCGTTCCAGGAGAGCGCTAGTACAGGATTTCAAGTGGGAAATCTCTGATGCTTGGGACATACTTCCTCAGCTAGGGGAAGTTTGTAAACCTGTTCTGTCCTCTCTAGTGGCACAGGGACCACTTAGAGATTAATAAATCTGCTACAGCCTTTGATAAGGGCCATGTGGCTTTTGGCTCATGTATTTAGCTCCAGAGGTCCCAGGTCCAATCCCACCCACCGATGTTTGGGTTTTGTCGGTGTTACACAATAAAGGCTTAACACCTTGCTATTGGATTGTTTGTTTTAAAGTCAGCCTGTCTGTCTCCAGATTTCTAGACCCATGATTGGATTGGATCATTCAAATTCAGTGACCTCTCCAGGGCAGTACAAACATCTGGGAATCTGTTCCATCCTGCTTTTGTCTGTATTCACTTGACTCTGACCAAAAGCATGGCAGGCTTTCATGCAGTGTGTATCTCAAAAGCAGCACACCATAGATATGAAGCCAAAGAACAGCCAGTTTTGGAGATAGCGAGGAAGCCAGGGGGAAAAAGGTGTCTATTTCACACTCCTAACAACCTTGTCTAGTATTTCTTTAGCAGGCTGTGATAACTGGTGGGATATTGTCACTCACTTCCCAACAGGTCATTAATGCTTAATTCTTCTTCTTTGCTGCTGATTCCAACCTAAAATGTCTGGATCTTATTGTGGGTTGATGTGAACTGACTAAATTTGCCTGCTGCTAAAAATCCTAGAGTCTACAGAACAAATATGACATGACCACAAGATGCTGATATAAACAGAGCAAAAGCCCTTGATGGCTTTTCTAGCTCTGAGCCTCACAGCTATTCCAGCTCTGAGCCTCACAGCTATTCCCATTGCAGATGCTGCTGCTTTCCTCAGCATAGAAAATGTAAGTGCAAGGAATATGAGACAGGACCAAGGGCTGGGAAATATCAGTCAGTAGGTCTCTCAGTATGCCCAGAGGAACCACACAGAGTATGAGTTCCACTTAGGGAAGTGCTGGAAGCGAAGTCTGCTGCAGGAATAAATCAGTGGCCATTGTGAGGTGAGTAACAGTCTAACTGCTTTCCCATCGCTCAGCTGTGGTAGGAAACATGAGCAGCTGTAGATGCATTATACCCACTTACAGAGTTTGAAGAAGATTATAAGGGTTTGTTGCCACATTCTGCATAAGCCACCAAGACTAATAGCGTAGAACGCCTAGAGGGCAATCACCACCCTTTGCAAAGTGATGGAGATGCAGCATTCCAAAGGGGCTCCTGCAACACACAAAGGGGAAGTCCCCCACAGAGGGGCTTGAGGATTGATTAATTAATTCACTAAATCTCTCTGGGGCAAATGGAGCCCTTCTGTAAAACGCTAGTACAACTTTTAAAAGAAACCCTGTCCAGAGCTCCCATGAATACACTCTAGTGTGCAAGGCAGCATAGACACGAGAGAACATTCATGGACAATGCACCATGCAAAGGGCCATGAAAACAAGTGATAATATGCAGCTGAATAGTGATGGTGGTACTCGAGGGCAACTGTATCTCTGTGGGTGCCTGTGCCCCCACACACTGAGCACTCCAGTCTCTCTCTTGTTGGATAGTATTTGTGAATGGAGCTGTATTTATGTTGTAAACCCAGCATTAAATTAAATGAAGTTACCACTCTCAAAAGACATTGCCCCTGAGGGTTACTTTTTGTTTGTTTGCTTTACCACAATTCAGCGGTTATGCACCAGCAGAAAAAAGGAGGGAGTTGTTTGGTAGAAGAATACACAAGTTCCATGTTGTGATGAAAACAACTCAGCAAAGGAGGAATTTTCACACATCTGGGCTATTACAGCTCATGTTTATTATCCTAAATTGAAAGATCTTGGTGTGGAAGATATTTTAAAAACGAAAACTTCCTCTGCAGAGGTGCACGAAAAATAACAGGGTTATATTATTATTGTAGTTACCATTTGCATTATTATTTGTTTCTAGCAACACCCTAACGTGCTAAACACTATACAAATAAAAAAGAGGGAACATTAATACAGGTGACCTAGAGGGGAAACAAGACTGCAGATTCTTGTACTGATCTCATGATCCATGAAGCTGCTAAAGATCTGAATCTCAAAACACTAGATGTAATAAGATGCACTTGGTAAGTACTTATACTTACACTACATGATAGAGGCAGAAAAACATCCATTGTTTTTAAAACTAAAGATTGCTGATAATTTTGATTTAGTCTAGCAGCAGTGAATTCCAAGACCTGGGTCTTTGATAACTGATGGCAGCCTCAGTGGATTCAGAGCAGAAGGCTGGTACTGACAAAATTAAAAGATTAGAAGATCGTAAGTTATAGAAATGCTCTCTTGCACTCTCTCCGAAGAGCAATTTTGTGTAACTCAGAACTTTCTTAATACACAGAGAAGTAACTTGGTTAGCTAATGAAACTGACATCTGGTGCTCAGAAAGAGCCAAGAATGTTATTGTAGGGGTCACAAGGTGAGATGCATAGTCACAGAATAAAACGAACCAGGAGATCGCATGTACAGAGTATCACATTTCTGAACATATCCTTGACATCCTGTCATATACAAATCACCACTATTATAAATGAGTCATAATAGCACTTCCCGTTTTATGCTGCGCTTTAATGTAGATTATTTCTCCAAGGAAATTCCTACTTCGAAGAGTCTTGAAGCTGTCCATTTTTAAAACAACGTGTTCAATAACAATGGTAAAAGCTAACAATTTGAACCTCATTACAATGGTCACAAATCACAGTGTAGCCAGGGCAGTGGCCTCACGTGAGACGACCAGCAAAAACCCAGCCACTTCTTCCTCTGTACGTTTGAGGGTAACAGCAGCAGAGGTGATGGGTGGAACCCAAAGGGTTTAGTGGTGCAGTTTACAATGTGAGCATTCAGAAGTTTCAGTGCTTCTCCAGTGGCTTTTCACACATATCCAAACCTCTGCATCTGGAAGCCTCACTAGGTGTGCATGAATGATCAGACACTCCAGTGATGGGCACCATGAAAAAGCCAGACAATAAAGAGAGAAATAATGTCCAGCACTTCTGGTTTAGTCAGCTCAGAAAAGATTTTTCTTGCTGTGTGTTCTGCTCCTGTTTCCCCTCCCAGCTGAAACCAATGAGTTATAGAGGTACCTGAGAATAAGGGTGAGCAAAACAATGCTGCTAACTAAGGAAAGAGCCAGTCAGAACCTTTGACCTTCCCTGCAGCTAAACCAGCCCTGGACCTTTCTGGAGATTTTGGTAAGTTCAGCTATGTTTCTCCTCTCGTCTCTCAGAAGCTTCCTCTGCAGAGATTCCCCAGAGGACACAGCATCCTGGAAAACTTCAAATCTCATGAAGTCTGGAGCTGCTCAGCTATGCTGTGCAAGTTTGGGGCACTAAGGCATTGGAGGCCCCTGATATCTGAAACTCAATGTATGGTAGCAAACCCAGAACTGACACTTGCTGTTGCTGGTTGTAGGGGTTCCAACTCTCCAGGATTGTCCTGGAGTCTCTAGGAATTAAAGATTAATCTTTAATTAAAGATTATGTCATGTAATGAACCTTTCATGAATATGTCCAATCAAAACTGGCAACCCTTGCTGGTTAGGAGGCTGTGGAGCTGCCATTGAAGGGCACTGCTTCTGCCAGAGGGCAGGGGGAAGCCTACCCACCAGTAAGGTTTGGAGTTTGGGCAGCTGGTTTGCCTAAGCATTTCCTCATCTGAATGGGAGGGCGGGAGAAATGCGTGGTTCCTCAGCTGCACCTACCACCGGCAAATTCTGCTTGTAAACCTTATATACGTGCTGTAAGACTTGGGGGTTCGGCTGACATTTTGAACAAGGTCTTTATTCAGCCATCACAAAACTCCGTGACAGTACCTCATCCTCGACTCCGTGGGGCTTCTCAGTTGCTATGTCTGTCTATTACATTGAAAAATGTGTGCAAATATCCAGCATTGCTGAACCCATATGTTCAAAACTACAAGACAGGCCACCAAAAATCAATATATTTTTAATGTAATAAAGGATGGATTCTTTGTATTTTCCTTGTGGATTCTGAAGCTTCAAGGGGTCACATTTTTCAAGCTTTTCTCCCCAACTATGAAGATTAGAAACTTACTTTTTTTAAATGAAAGCTAAGAGTCTCACATACACAACACCATGACCTGTGACTTACAGAAAAACTCCAGAAGTCAGGAGAATTAGCATCTGAAGCTTCTCATCACTAGTCTAGGTCACTAAAGAGCATGATGGCTACTTGAAATACGGAAAGGGGCAAAATGTGCATGCACATTATATAATATTAAAAAAATTAGTGTCTGAACAACCTACAAGATATAGATGATTAAATACTACAGAAAATATATAGTCTATAGCCACATTGTTCTGTACATGGCGATTTAAATGAGGATTAACAGAACTTCTTGAGATTCTGGTAGTTTATTAGGAATTGCTGTGGGTATTGATAATGGAGTCTTTCACACCTAGGTAATTGGTTAAATCTATCCCAGTTCAATTGGAACCCCTCTTCCTCGAGGGGTGAATGCCCTATCCAGGGCAGCTGTGTTCCACAGGCAAAAGGGTGCAAAGTGCAACCCCTGCACTGAGGGGGAAGAATCAGGGGCCATCTGTACATCTGCAACTGCTGCTGCTTCCTGCATGTACCTTCAGAAGCGAAATACTGTGCACAGCTTGGAAAACGGTGTATATCAGAGAGAGAGAGAGAGAGAGAGAGATGTCCATCCAAAGTGCATTGCTGATAGCATTTCAGAGATACTTACTGTGCTGTGTGTCTAGGGGTCACTTCCTTTGAATTGCTCAGTGGAATTTTGGTTGCATTCTTCATTACTACATAAGATAAATATGCTTCAGGGTTACCCGTTGGCATTATAGAAGAAGGATAGTTTTGACTGTATGTACTTGATACATTAGTTAAGTGAAAGTTGTCAGTTGTCAGTTACAACCATTATTGTAGTAGCTAGCATTGTATCTGAAGTTCCAGACTGTTGCTAGGAATGTTTGCCAGAAAGCTATATAAACTGGCTGCATACATTTCGGTCCCAGTGCTGCAAGGCCTAAGAGACTGTCAAGTTCTCACAACCCAAGCCTGTATTATACACAGTGCATTTCAGCCCAAGGTCACCAGGCTTAGGATCAACATTCACTAGCACGACCCTCCTACCTAGAAATGTTTCCAACTTTCACTCGGGTCTTCATTAAAAAAATACAATAAACATAGGTTTAATGTAAAATATGTAAATAAGTTTTCTGTGCATCTGCCATCTTTACAGCAGCCCCGCCCCCAATGGAAATCTGCCATGTCACCTGTGACAATACAGTTTCCTAGAAAATAAAAACATAATCCTGAAAACAGGTTGCAGGAAATGAAAACAGAATACGGACACTAACTCTAGAGCAGTGTTCGCATCACAGGACTTGGACTGGGCCACTGAGAAACCCTCCCCTTTAATATTGAGCCATGTGCAGATTACTATGGGGCTTTGATATATCCTACAATCAAACTTCACCTGCTAAAAGACAATTTGCAACCTCTAGCCAAAGCAGCTCGACAGTGCCAGTAGGTCTGCTCCTCTGAACCCTGTGGCATATGCTGCTCTTAAATCTCAGCTCCCACCTAGCTCCTCTTGCCACTTCAGTCATTACTGCACTCCTCAGGAAAAGGAGAAAGTGACACAGCAGCAGTACCTCCCTGCTGCTTCTTAAGGGAACACACACACAAACGAAATGGGTGCTCCCTACACTTTTGCTTTCCTTTATGAGCAATAAATGTTGATTAACAGACAATCCTGCTCACTTATTTTTGCATAGTCCATATTATGCTTTCATTTCTAAATTCAGCACCCAGCTACCATGACAACTGGTGCTATGGAAACCAGTACAAGAAAAAGATTGTATTGGCCCCCACGGGCTGACACAACAATTGCATCTCTTACATTGATTTCCCCTGCAGGATCTGCACACAGAGACTCAGTCCCACCCTCATCCCCAAGTGGTACTATCCACCAGGCGAGGGACAATCCATTACCAGAGCCCCTCACCTGCTGACCAGACTTGTTTTGCTGTGTGTGGATCCTACATGTTACCACAGGCAGGACTTGATCCAAGATCCTTGTATAGTGGAGGTAGCAGCTGTACTAAAAGAGCCCAAGGGGGCTGCCACTACATACTCTGCTTCACATATCTGTCCAATCTTTCTACCCCTCCACCCACCTAGCCCGATCGCTCTGGAGGGAAATAGCATGAACATCTGTAGAAAGGGCTTCTGAGCTGAATATGACGTAAAAATGTACTTTGAGCTCTTAAGTGTGTATAATTAGGGGAAACATACAGCGTGTGCTGCAAAGCAAGAATAACAAGGTCCAGTAAGCAGAGGGAGAGCAAGTGTGGTTCAATATCTTTGGAATAAAAAACATCAAAATATAATACCAATGACTGCTTCTTCACAGACAGATGCTGGAGTGACTCGAGTGATTCTAGTAAGGTTTTCTCCTCTGTAAGAGCCTCAGTTTTAAGTTCTAGAACTTCTACATAACCACGATTTGAACAAAAGTATTTTCACAGAGAAATGGGATAGTTCCTTGTTAGAAATCAGTCCCACAAGGAGACCTATAATCTGGTCAGAGCAAACACATTTTCAGTCCACTAGAGTATTCTTCCTGCCTCGGGACTCTCTGACAGGAACAGAACCAGTGGGCCAGGGACTGAACAGCAAGCCAGAAAAACACAGGATATTTCTGATGATGGCCTAATAACATTCACCCCACAAGTCTCACACATTCATAGGAGTCATCTTATTTTCTAATTTCAGTTTCTCCTTTTGTGGCTCAGTCCTTTGCAGCCACTGCCACTGTTCAAGAAGAAAGGCCAATGCTTTATCAAAAAGCCTTTCTACCACCTGCCAAAGAGGTGACTGGAAAAGTGCCATTGTTTGACATGGAAGAGGGAAACAGAGAACGCCCTTCTATGGGACTGAATAATGAGAGCACAGAATCTACAGGAGACAAGATAAGAAAGCAGCTACTACAGTGATGAATATGATATAAAAGCCTATATAGGATAGACCCCTCCCACACTGTCTGCCTTGGGCCCCACCTGAGAGTACCTGACACTCCATGGATCAAATTCAGCTCTCCATTACAAAGGCAGTTTCTTCCTGAACCCCATTAGTTAATAATTGGCTCATGGCTGAAGCATGAGCTTTTATATCTTTCTCTGATCTTATATAACATAACTGTACATGTTGCATGTCTAACATTTTTTAAAATCCTGCCAAGCAGACTCAATGATATCTTGTGACAGTGAGTCCCACAGGATGATTAGGGGTAAAAAAGTGTTTCCTTTTATTAGTTTTATCTGTTCCCTTTTGTTTACATTCCTTTGTTCTTGTATGATGAGCAGGGCCACCCGGGGGGTGGTGCAAATGGGGCAATTTGCCCCAGGCCCCACAGGGGCCCCTACAAGAATATAATATTCTATAGTTTTGCAACTTTTTTTGTGGAAGGGGCCCCTGAAATTGCTTTGCCTCAGGCCCCCTGAATCCTCTGGGTGGCCCTGATGATGAGAAAGGCTAAATAAGAGCACCCGACTGACTTTCTCTAGACCATTCCTTATTTGCCTACACTTATCATGTCCCCACTTTTCCATCTATCCCCCCAACTAAATAATTTCCATCTCTTCCCATAGGAAATTCTTGTCAGGCCTCTGAAAATTTTGTCACCCATCTCTGGACCCACTTCGATTTGTGCTATATCATTTTTGAGACACAGAGACAAGAGTTGAGCACAATAACCCTGGTGAGCTCACAAACCCCCGAGTTATAGAACGGCACTGTAATGTTTTCAGTATTATTGTCTATCCATTTTATATGCCCTAGCTCTTTTTGCTACCCTTTCTCATTAATGCTCTAAGCACACACAAAACTACTTGAATTCTACACATCTTTATTTACTGTGTTCTCCCTCTGATTATTTTATTATCAGAGGGGTAGCCGTGTTAGTCTGGATCTGTAAAAGCAGCAAAGAATCCTGTGGCACCTTATAGACTAACAGACGTTTTGGAGCATGAGCTTTCATGGGTGAATACCCACTTCTTCAGTATTCACCCACGAAAGCTCATGCTCCAAAACGTCTGTTAGTCTATAAGGTGCCACAGGATTCTTTGCTGATTATTTTATTGTATCTAGAGAAACTTAAACTAATCTATGAACCATCTATACTCTCATATTAGGACAGTATTCTTGCCATTGCCAGCTCATTGTGATCACAAAAGATCAAATTAGGGTAACAACAATGATATTGCAATAGATTTGTTCCAGTTCTGTTGTGGTACCATATATTCAGTAATGGAAAAATGGTGACCACTGAATCTTACTGCTGTGGTATCACTATGTTCAGATTTCTACCAAGAGTGTGTGGCAATGTTTCTAGTGCCATAGCAGGCGCCCAACGTTCAAAACAACTACCAGTTTACTAGGAAGTGAAAACGTTACTGTCTTAGGAGCAAGGGTTTTTCAACATGTATTTGTGCTGTTTTCAAGCTTCTTGGAATTTTAATTTCTGTCATTAGCATAGTGAATTTCTTAGTCTTTGACTGGCAAAAGCAGTAACTTTGATTGTGCATTTCCTTTACTTTTAAGGCTTGTGCTAGCAGGAACAACATTTAGGAAACCTTGTCTCCTAGCCTTGTCTACTTGGTCACTTGGTCACTTTGTGCCATTTTCCCTGGAGTTCTGGGAGCAAATACTGAACAGCAGCCAGCCATGGAAATTCAGGCATTAGAAATCCAGCCAGTTATGACAACTTTCTGATTCACATCAAAAGTCTATAATACCTAGGCTCAGAGAAGGTGGAAAGAGTCTGCATGGGGCTTATAATGTCATCTCTGACATTTTCTTTACTCAGTGCAACCTGCTAATGTGAGAGGTGTTTAGTATATAAAGTATTATCCTTAACTGAAGTGTCAGGGAGTGGAGTTAGGTACAGTATCGGCACTGGGTGCACTGTACGAGACCCGAAAATTCCAGAAAAAGCATTGTCCCCAAAGCCAATTACTGTGGGGTGTGAATAAACCATAATAGGGTCATTCAGATAGATGGTTATGGGTTTTGTTTTCCATTGTAGTCTAATCATTCTTCAGCTCATAATGGAGCCTTTGTGGATTGGGTCACCCTTCCCTCTCCCCTCTCCCCTCTCCCCCCTTCTTTCCTCTCCTTGCCAGCTAAACCTGCCTTTTCTGCCTGAACACCAGCAGTGAAGTCACTGTAGCTAAAATACCCAGGCAGCCACAGACTCATCAAGCAACTCACATATTATGCACATATAACAAGGAATCTGTTCCTTTGGTAAGAAAGTGATGGGGACTACTGACCTGATTCCCCAAAGTTCACCAAGCAGACACCGTTCTAGGCAACTTCGACCACAGTAACTTTTACAAATGCAGTAGTCACTTCACTCTGACAAATGTGCTTCCAGCTCAATAATGGTTCTTCTGGGAAACACCTGACAAGATGGTTATACCACGGGCAACACAGGAAAAGCTATTTAAAAAAACCTTTTTAAAACTGTGATGCTGCAGAATTCCCATAGATGTGTTTGCAGTATCACATGATCTGGAATTATCAGCTCAGTTCCTGCATGTGTGCTTTGTTCAGCCACCAGTCTGCCTAATTCCATTGCACCCACTGCTGGAGCATGTGGGTGCAGACCCTCGTCATTGCTTTGGCTTTGTATGAGACATTTTTGGGAGCTAGCCCTTTGTTACCACTACCTTTCTGAATATCTTCTATTGTAACTATTGACAAATGAGCAAATCTGCCTTGAAACAAGAACTGCAAATATTACCAGGATTATCTAGCATGTCAAAGTTGCTATCCAGTCACTTAACAATCACTCAAAGAAATGATATAAAATATCACTTTTTTACATAGATGAATAATAGAGTGTTTGTCAGTCAATTCTGGGCTGACTGAGCCCCTTTAACTGTCTGAAACCAGAGTCCCTTTTTTTCTAAACCTCCCGAGAAAATGTTGACAAAACAGGCAATTTTCTGTAATTTCCCTGCAAGCTTCTGTCAGCACAAGAGGCAGTCAGAACCCACTCATTTCAGATAACACCACTGGGTAACCTTTGACATTTACCTCGTCGCTGACTTCGGAGGCTCCTGGAAGTGTAACAGTTGTGTCTTTCAGGTTGCAGGATGCAGGCCCACAATTTGGGTCTTAGTTCACTGAAGGCAGCCTTTGTTTCCCAGCTGACTAAGAAGCTCTTCTAAAAGGGATAAGAAATGTAGTTAATAGCTCAAGAGTGGCCTAATCATCAGCTGCCATTACCCCTCCAATATTAGGAGGGATGACAGACTTATCAATAACAGAGCCCCAGGTGAGGTACGTGAGCCGATAATGTGAATTTCGGCTTGATCTCTGCTCCGCTGAGCACAGCACTCATTTAAAAGAAGCACCATGTCTATTTTTTACTTCATATTGTGCCAAAAATCAGTCAGCTGCAGAGCTTTTGTTGTGTTTTTCTGTCTTAAACCATGATGATTTGACCAATTTCATTTATAAGCAGAGATGAAAACCTGAGAACTCTCCCACTAAACAGCTTAAGCCAGAGAGATGCCCCCTGTGCATTTATTTCAATATGTGATAAGAAAGATGGAGAGCATGCCTGTGTCAATACACATATATGCAGTTACACATATATATATACACACACATGCACACCACCCACACATACTGCACTCAGTGCAAGTACTGTTCTCTCTAACTGAATAAAAGTTTAAAACCTAAACATTATATAGATTATCTCTGAGGAATGTTTGAACAAAAGGTGTCAACATTTGTTTAATAAAAACCTATTTGTTCATTAAAAATAAAATGAACTCATTCAACACTAAACACTTAACATTCATTGTATACATGGTATGGGATTTATTTTATATCTGTCCAGGTATTTATATGGCCTCATCACCATAGTTTCTGAAGTTGTTGCAGAAAGCCTTTTGCCTGACTTGTTTGAACAATCTACATGTCTGATATATATAATTAATAATAATAAAATAATAATTATATATATATATAAACCCAATGTCTGCCACAATTATTAATTGTATAAGCCAGGGAAGTTCAAAACTAGTGGCCTGACTGACAGTGAGCCCAATCCCACTCCCATCGACTGCGGGGAGAGCAGCGTTGGGCACAGTGTATCCTGTGACTTGCCCTTTCATGTACATTATTGCCTGTTAGGTATGTAAACATAGGAATTGCCCAAGTGGATCAGCCCTGCAGTTCATCTTGTTCCATATCCTGTCTCTCACAGTGGCCAGCACCAACTGCTTCAAAGGAAGGTATAATAACCCACAAGTAGGAAATGTGGGATAATCTGCCCTCTACTTTAAGTTACATGACCACTAATAGTTAGAGATTGGCTTAAAACTTGAAGCATGAGGCTTAATATCCTTTCCACAAAGTTGATCAGCATCGGTTATGACAACTCTGAATAGCCTTGATATGCATATAAATGTCCAATCCCTTTTTGAATCATATTGAATTCTTGGCCTGAATGACTTCCTGTGACAATGAGTTACAGTTTAATTATGCATTGTGTGAAAAAGGATATCCTTTCATCAGTTTTGAGTTTCCCACATTTTAACTATATTGCATGTACCCTTGTCTTAGTGTTATGACTATGGATACAATTTTGTCATGGTAAAATTAAGGAAAATTAATGGAACAGTCATGGGGGAAAAGGACAAACCCAGGGCATGGTCACTGCAGAGCTAAAGCTGAAGCTGGAGCCCCACCACCCATGTCTCACAGCCAAGCCCTGCCACCCAGAGCTGAAGCTGAAGCCAAAAAGTCATGGAGATCTGTTAAAGTCAAGGAATCTGTGACCAAATCATACCCATAGTTATGAGAGAGGGAGAACAGAAGTTCCCAATTTGCCCTTGCTAAACTATTCATTTTTATATATTTTTGTTATGTCCCTTTGTTTTCATCTGATTCTTGAAAAATGCAAATCACATGAATGGGTGACTAGTAAATCTTAAACATGGCTCCAACGTGGGTTCCTTCATGTGGCAAGCCTGGGCATCCTATACGCTGAGAATGTTCCCTTGCATCATGTATCTAAGCTACAGAGGGAAGTGCAGCCGGGCAGAACTAGAGGGAAAAATCAGCCATCCTCAGTTTGGTCCTGATCCAAAGCCCGTGAACGCCAAAGGGAGTCTTTCCATTGATTTGAATGGGCTTGGGGTCAGTGCCCTTTGCACAGTGAAAATCATACTCTCCCTGGTACTGCAGTTAACTACCTCATCCCTTCTCACGTGGGGCCTTTGCCTTTGAGAGTTGGGTTGAGTCCACTTTGAGGCCCTTTACAAAGGGAGATTTACAAAGGCACAAATGGCAGTTAGGGAATAAACTGTCCCTCTCATCAGAGCCTTTATAAACCCAAAGCACTTCTTCCACTGAATCCGTAGCTAGCAGCTCCACCCACAGTGCTGCACTGAATGCAGCTCAGTGTTTAGAACAGACCACAACTAAAAAGGGTTTCTTCATTGTCAAACTATGTTCCGTTTGTTTTGTTTTTTAAAAATTCTTAAAATTATATTTCTTTTTAATCCTTATTTTGAAATAAGGGAACCTTTAATATAGCCAAAATATATGTTTTTTAATCATATCCAATCTTTCAAGAATGCCTTGTTTTCATCAGGTATTTGATTAGAGTTTTGTTACTAATGCTAGACTTATAGTAGCTAAATCCAATATAATACTTTCCTGAAATATTACTCAGAACTGCTTAGGCTAATATTTCCAAAGCCAGAATTTTTTAAGCAGCTAAGGGCACAATCTCAAATGGATTAGAGCCACATACCACAAAGTCTGACATTAATACTTTTCTTTACTCCAGAAAGCTCCATGTTTTTAAACTATAGTGGCAATTCTTGCATTGACTTCTGCTCTGGCAGCTTTTTGTTAAGCATTAGATATGGCAGCATGAAGAAGGAAAGAATTTAGAGCGCTAAAACCCAGAGATGATGTAGAAGGTCCCAGCAAAAAACAGACTAGGATCTAAACACAAAGAAATCTGAGCCCAGGAAAGAATAATCCCATTGAGTGACCAGCGGCAGCTTGCAGAAGTGAAGATACCACCCCAACTGCATATAAAGGGGCTCTGTGCAGTTTCCTGGTGGAGAGGATTCAGCAAGGTGAGGCTATAAAGATCCCCCCAGAAGGGAAAAGTGTGCTCACTGCATAGGGATTGTTTCATTATGAGGAGAGGAAACTCCAGAGACCTCTACTGTTCTGTTTCAACAAAAACATGAACTGTGCAAAACTCTAAGGGCTTGATTTGAAGGAAAACTAAGCACCCACAACTCCAGCTCAGGTCAATGGAAACTGCAGATTTCAGCACCTCCAAAAATCATTCTGATTGTATATATATACACAGAGGACATGAAAAAATGGTTAGTATGGCAACACCCATTTTTTCATGTTGTCTGTGTATATATATCTTCCTACTGTATTTTCCACTGAATGCATCCAATGAAGTGGGATTTAGCCCACGAAAGCTTACATTCAAATAAATTTGTTAGTCTCTAAGGTGCCACAAGTACTCCTCATTCTTTTTGCTGAAACAGACTAACACAGCTATCACTCTGAAATCTGATCGTAAAGTTATCTGCTGATTTGAAATAGTAGCTGGGCACAGGGTCCTATCTGATCTGGGGCTTGTCAGGTGCATAAAGCCAGTTGCATCAGTATATTCCTCTCCTACCCCCTTTCGCCAGCTAATAGACATCTTAATGTCGATATTCTGCTGTCTTGAAATTAGTTCTGCTCTCCCATTTCCAAGGCCGCTTTGGGGTTGAGACCATCCTAGCAATACCTGTATCTGTTCAGTCTAAGAAGAGAAAAAATATATATACCCGAATTCACCTAAGGAGGCATACAATAATTTTAATTGCCCTGATGAATGAAGAGTCTGTTACCCATGCTACCAGGAGTCACAGAGTAGAGATGGGGAGCTCAGAAAAGTTCTGCTCTCTAAACCCCAGTGGGGGTTCCTTCTTGGGTAGATTAGATCATTTTTAATTGCCCCTAAATTTGCTTTGTTACTAAGACGTCCTTCTCTGGATTAGTTCTTTGGCACTGGGCTAGATCTACTATAAATAACTAGGCTTCAGCTGTCAACAGTCCATTTTGAGGTGGCATGAAGTTTCTTGGGGCTACAGTACCAATGTTAGAGAAATAGCAGCTAACTATTCCAATACCTGAGTCCTCAGCCCACTGGAGCTAGTTCAGTCTCTCTCTTAGCTTGCAGGAGGCAAGAATCTTCCCGGATTCCAGTCCTCGCTCCTGAAACATTGCAGTTGGACAGATTTTCTAGTCCCTTAGCACACTCATTGGGAATGATGAAAGGTCTGGTGATTCATTCACACGCTGCACATGCGTAGTGCTGATAATAGCAATGGAAAGGCATTCGATGGAAAGGTTCTGAGGAGGAGCAAGATGGTGACAGAGATGGCCACACAGCTTGGCCTGATGCTGTCAATGGGACTCATTCCTCACAGCAGCCCATGTGTCTGACAGGACACTGACCATCCTGGCAGCTGCCAGTTTGTGTCCCAGCCTCAATGTGTACTTTAAACATGGGGTTCTCTTTTGTCTGTTAACCGCATTCTGTTTTCTAGGAGTGAGCCAGATTTAGTGTCCCCATCATGCTGCCACATTGCCATTTTTTATTTTAACTACTTTTAACCCAGAGATGACAATCCAGCATATCTCCAAACTAGCCTTTTTATAGAAATCCATAAAGAAGAAAACACATGACACTAAACTATTTGGTGGCAGCTTTGTTATAAACTCATTACTGGGAAAACAGCAATTGCAGAGACCTTTAACCACTGTCATTGATTCCAGCGCAGAGAAGGTGATCTACTGAGCTAATCAGTGGTGTTACTGTGGGCAGTAGTGTCCCTGCGCTGCCCTGCTTAGGGTTCAGTTAGCATTTCCATATAAAACCCTTTTTATAATTTGGACACAAATATCTTCACCAAAGTAAAAATTACCAAAAATGTAATATTGACCTGAAAAGTCAATATTAAATATTTTAACACACTTTAAATCCATAAATATAATGCCAGCACATAGCTGGCTGATTGGAACGTTCTCTGCTAATTTTTGGTTTGCTTGTTGTCACACAGTTGTAAGAGCTGTCAACTTTGCCCTCAAATGGATTTTGTCCATTTCTTCTGCAACACTTTTTGGTTACTAGGTTAGGAAACAATCCACAAACTCATATTCCTGGGTGTCTTGCTTATTCCATTGACTCCAATGAGAATGTGCACAGGAGTAAACACTGGGTCCCCTGCCCTACACAGACCGACTGTTAAATCCACAGAGAGTCAAGCTGAAGTCTATGGCATTCTGCAGGGTGCAGGGATCTGTTTGCGTCGATCAGGTGGCAGGGTCGCACTCTGTGCTTGGTAGAAAGGGTTGGCAGGATTGAGCCCTTAATTACCTCACTGTCCCTCCCACATTAAAAGCTTCAACCCCTACTTGAATCCTGGTAACTTTCAGAGCTGTATGTCCAAGGAAAGGTTAACATTTTTTCTAGAAGTGTAATTTTATGTCCCATTTGTATTCCTCTGAGTTCCTGATTTTATCAGGTTTGCTGAAAGAAAGGTTGGTTCTCTGTGGGTGTGCATCAATGCAATGCTCTTGTCTCATGCTTTGTGTCAGTAATATAGTCAGGAAAACACTTTAAATGAGATTTGTTTAGCATAAAAGATTATATTGATTTTTTGCTGGTATCTGGTATCTCCAAGCTTTAAAGAGCCAGCATCTGATAACGAATTATTCTAGCCAGGGTCTGGTATCAGTTTATCCGCAGATACATATTTACTTGTAGATCTTTGGAAGCAGATTATGTCTCATTATTACTAGCATACTGTAAAGGACACCACATCATCTTTAATCATTCCTTTTAGCTGCCTCCCCCTTTCCCCTAGATAAGCACCTTCATATAAGAGTAAGTAGGACTAAAAATAATCAAAAAAACTGCAGACACAAAATGAACCTTTGTGTGCAGATCAAATGTTAGAAGATGCCTCGCTCTGTAGCATGTCACAAAGATTTCTCTTTTCACAAGACTGTTTTACCAACAACCATATTTTGCAATTCTTATTTCAGAGTTTTCCCTGCTTTACTGATGGTGCTTCAAGAGTGGGACCCTGTCCTGTGTCACTATGGGCTGCCAAGGCTTCCAGGCCATCTCAGCTTATTTCTCTGTATGTGCAAAATGTCTCATAGATTTACTGGGCGGCCCATCCGGTAGCCTGCAAGGGCCATTGACCTGAGGGAATTTGCAGCCTCTCTGAAGGTTGCTACTGTGGAACCATGTTTGTCAAAAACACAGCAGTGACAGCAGAGATGCACTGTTTACACTGGGTGGCAGCATTAAAGCAGAGCTAAGAAAACATTTTTCTATAGATTTTTCACATGCAGACACTGAGCTCTTCACAGGGTTTTTTAAGAATACTCAAACTCGCACTAGGGAGAAATTACTCAATTTATTTCAATGAGAAATAACAATTACACCTGGAAACTAGCTGCAAGTTTCTCCCAAGTTAAAATTAACCATTGTCACAGAAAAATATTGACACCTTTGTCACAAAAGAGAAGTTTTATAATAAAATAACTGTGCTTCACAGTAGTGAAAAATGCCACTTGTTTTCATGGAAAACTGCAAACAAACTGAGGCAAATGTCATAACAAGTATTTTGGTAACTTATAAGATTTCCTATGGTACCATAGCATCTAAGTAATTCCATTACATTAATGTATTTACCCTCACAATACTGTAGAGAGGTAGGGAAGTATAACTATGCCTGTTTATGAAAACTGAGGCAGAGAGATTAAATTGACTTGCCCAAGATCACACAGGAAATCTGTGGCAAAGCTTCAACCTCCTAAGTCCCAGTTCAGCAACATAACAAAAGTACCACCCTTTCTTTCCTTTGTGGTTCTTGGAAGAGATACCGAAAGATGATTTGTCAGTGGCTTCAATAGTCTTACAGATGTTTTATCACACAGCTCTAATCACTTTCATGAAGTCTTGTATTCATTTGAAAATGTATTATGCTGCATCAGCTGATATCAGAAGTCTATTGTATTACAATATAAGATGCACCTATATACATGTACATGATAGCCTCAAGCACAGAATTGAAGTTGGTAAATTCTATAGAAACCATACAGATCCAGAACAGAAGCATCAGCCTAGTGGATTTAACCCATAGTCACTTATGTGTTTAGAATATTATGTGCAGTAGCTCAGATGTTAAACATAATGAGCCTTCTCAGCTTATCAAGGTGCACAGCTCCACTCAGGGGAAACTTGATAAGCATAGGAGTGACATGGCTGGTCCACACACCTGCAGAAGGTCAGCTGTTATTTCATTTCAACAATGGCAAGGCTCAGATGTTGACAACTTGTTCCAGCACCTGTTTCTGGACAAAACAAGTACCAGTGCAGCTCATTCAGAACCACCACTGTTTAGTACAGCACTTTTATGGGCTCATTCCTTATAGAGCATTAGTACAAAGAAAGCAAGACAGGCTGACAGAAGTCTCCTTCCTTTTTAAAGCAGACTCCCCTGCGAGTCATGTGACCCAGTATAGTTTTTGGGGAAGATTTTCTGTACTGGGCAGCTCCCACCAAACATTTAGCAACTAGTGACTCCATGTGAAAGGCCCAGGCATAGCCTAAATGTATCTGGTGTGCCTCATGCTACAAGCAGTAAGAACACAGACTGTTTTACTCTTATGACTCATAGGAAAATATCAGAGGTGATCTTCCTTGTGAGCCTTTCCCTGCCCTCTCTCCTTACCCAGGACACTAAAGTAGTTCTCTGCTCTCTTTGTTGCAGTTCTTTGGTGGGGATTTCACCACACAGCACAAGCGGTCTCTCATTCTGCCCCAAGATGCAGAACAGGGGACAGCAGACTGTGCACACTAGCAGAGCTGGCCAGCCAAAAGAGTATCTCCCAGAGGGACCTTTTTTGCTACATATTTACTGTCAGGCACGATCCAAGTTTAAATTCCCATGGCATACAGGCAAAGCCTCTGCTCAAACCATACCAAAGATCCTGTTATAGTGCATAGCCACCAGAAAGGTTTATGGACAAACCATTTTTATAGGGCCCTCGGACATTAGCCCTTAGCACCTGATTGGCCTCAGCGAGGATCCCAGACTCATTATTACAGAAGAGGAAGGGCTTGACCCTGGGCTCAGATACTGACTTTATCACAACAAAGCACCTTAATATGTCTCTTTTCTCTACCAAGTGGAACAAGAATTCTGGTTGTACAACCAATGAGGAATGGGGCACAATCGGAGGTGAAAGTAAGATGGTACGCCGTACTGGACCAGCTTTCCCAGGTGGCAATTTAAAGGGCCTGTGGCTCCCAGCAGTGGCTGGAGCGCCGGGCCCTTAAAATCGCAGCCTGAGCCCCGCTGCCGGAGCTCCGGGGCAGCAGTGGCAACCGGGACACCTGGGCCAGTGCTGCAGTAGCAGTGGCTGGGAGCCCCTGGGTCTTTAAATCACCGCCCGAGCCCCCGGCTGCTGCTGCCCCAGGGCTCTGGCAGCAGAGTTCAGGTGGTGATTTAAAGGGCCCAGGGCTCTGCTGCAGTAGCGGCAGCTGGAGCCCTGGGCCCTTTAAATGGCCCCCAAACCCGGAGCTCCCAGCCACCTCTACAGCTGATAGCTCCACCAGTGATTTAAAGGGTCCAGGGCTCCCAGCCGCCACTACTGCAGACAGAGACTAGGGCCCTTTAAATCTCGATGTAAAGGTCCCAGGGCTCGAAAGGCCCTGCCCCTTCCGGTCAAGGCCCTGCCCCACACTCACCGGTAAGTCCTTTAAGTTACTTTCACCCCTGGGCACAATTAAATGCCTTCAGGCTCCCTGTACAGCGCACTGCTTTCTGCCTTGTCCTGGGCTGATGAAGGGGTTGGTTTGTTCATTTGTGAGGCTGTTCCAGTGTTTGACTAATTAACAGAAGTTTAGCAACCTGGTATTTCATTAATGGTAGAATTGTGACTGGATGGAAACAAATTAGTTGTTTAAATATGTTTGTCTTTGAATAACTTGAAAATAGTTTTTGTCAGCCTCTATTTTTATATTCAGCTGATGTAAGTAGTCTAGTCCTTTGCTGGAATAATGCAGATGGACTACTGGCCATTTGCTCACATGCTGAGTAACCACACAAAGAAATACATGATACAAAATAGCAAAAGGAAGTATACAACCTAGATTAGTGAGCTAATGCAAATAGTTTGTGTTTTAGTAATAAAGAAAAATATAATTCTGTGAACAATAAAATAATGAGAAAATACATTTGTTCTTTGCTGAACCCAATTCATTGTTATTTCTATGTTTTCCAAGGGATTAGGATGTACTTTTCTTTTCATTTGATAAATGTGGATTTACTTGGTAGCATCTTTAGGTTCTCTTTCGCTGGTTAAATTAATCTAAGTGCATTTTGATGTTTCAGATTACAAATGTTTGAATTTCCAAAGCTTTTGCTTATCATAGTGAGTGGCATCTCTCTGCCAGATAAGCTCTTTATGAAAGGCATTTTTTTCTTAACAAAGTTCAAACCTTAATGGCTTTTTATGAAACATAGTTTGGATAAAAGAGATGACTCAAGGTTTCCAGCATTCCAACCTGCAACAAGCTGCCCGGGTTATGGGTCACAGTCCGGTCTTTTCATGACTAAAAGGCTTCTCTTTTGGCTGATGCTGCAGGATTGTCTTGCTATCATTTCATTCTAGCATGTAGGCACAGCAGTGGAAGAAATCTGGTTGTGTTTATGGTAAAGATAGACAAACTGCCTCCTATCTTTCACATGGTATGTTCTCTCTGCATCTCCTGTCTCTTGGTCTTCCCTGCTTCTGACTTTCCTCTCTCATTTCTTTGAAAGCTTGTGGCCATACTCAAATCCACTTTCCCTACATCCCCCATCCCCTTCACTTTCAATTGGATAAGAGATTTTTCACTTCCTGTCCTAAATTTCTCAGTAGCACTGCTGTGTGCTGCTGCATTTCACGGGTAAATGAAGTAATCCTTCAGCAATGTTTGTATGTTAACGGTTTAGGGGTCTGATCCTGAGAGGTGCTGTGATAAGTTACATATATTCAGTACCATTCTGCAGCAGGCCCCAAGTCTGTAAAGTGTTTTGGGATCCTTCCTGATGAATGGGGCTAAAGATACAGCAGATCCTTATCAGCAGTCTAGAGAAGATATCTCTCTAACCCCCATGCAATCAGAAAATGTACAATAATAAAATGGCTGTTTTCCTTGCCCCTGGCTCAAGCATTTAGTACACTGACTTTGTTACCTCGCACATTATCTTGCATTAGATTTATTTTTAAATAAAAAATTCACATAAGTTTATTTTACTTACAAACAGCCTCACCTCTACATATGTTAGCCTAGACTTCTGCTGGGATATGCATGAAATTGGGAAACAACAGTCAGAAGGGTTCCCGAGGTTAGAAATATGGCCAACAGCAGCAGACTGCACCTCTTGTTGAAAAGCTGCTAAGCTACACATTTTGCTTAAAAAATACCCTCTTCTCATGTTCCAGACTAGTGGCTTCAGTGGTGGGAATTTGGGGTTTTCATAGGTTGATCCCTATTTCAATTCAGAGGAAAGGAAAGGATATTGTTAAACGTCTGAGTCCCATTTATTCTCATCACGTTGCATAGCCAACTACATCCCACTTCAAGGTGAAGGAAAGGCAATATGGCTGTAAACCCCCCCCCCCATTTAGTATAGAAACAGACTAAAATACTTGCAGTGGGGAATACATGAATGTGTAGCTTAAAATAGCTCAGACAGTGCGCTGCCATGCAAAAAGCGTTCAGACATGAATAATCCCCAAAATGCTTTTTAAACAAACCCTGGAAATCCCAAATGAGGGGAAGAGACACTGATGCTGTATATTGGAAAACTTCTTATCACTGATACCACTAATTTTTAGTTCAATGCATTACTTTTTATCATCAAACCCCATATCCAGCAAAATTAAATTTACTGTCCTTACTTCTTATGAAATTACACAGAAGCTGCTGCTTTATTCCTCTCCAGGACAGTAAAAAGCAATAAAATTCTTGCAGATTTCAACAGTAGGCAATTCAATAAAAAGCTATGTATATTTTATAAGTACAATAAAGACAAGTCTATAGCTGGATCATAAATGGGTTTTGTTTGTTTTGTTTTTGCTGGCATCCCTGTTGAAGTCTGTTGGCAACCCAGGTTGGTCTTCACAACAGCACACAAGACACAACACTGACTTTTTGGGGAGAGGCAGAATGAAATTTATACCTTTATAATACATTATTTAAGTTTTGCTCTAGGGATTTTGCAATGTGGGTCAGTTTAAAATTTAAAGGTGTTGCAGAACGCAATATTTTCCTGTTCTTGATTAGTGCCATAAAATTTTATATATATAGTTTTGTTACATTGTAAAACTTTTCTATCTTATCATTGTGACTTTCCTTTTTATGAGCAAACAATAAATATTTGATTTGTATATAATTATTTGCTAGACTTGCACCAATGCACAGATATTATTTTATTTTTTTAAATTTAGGATTAACAAGAGACAACTTAGAGATGAATGGAGTGATGTATTCCTGAAGAATAGTGCTGCAACAGATTTACTGGGAGTATCTCTCTGCTGAAATGTAAAATTTCCCACACATGTAAAACACTAACTTAATAATATGCAAATAACCTGTCTTGAAGAATTACAGGACTGTAAATTTCATTTTCTGCTCACTTGAAATAGGAAACTCAAAAATATGCAGCAGTTGGACTCAGATTAAAAAATATGCTCTCCCTTTTGAGTTTCTGGGCCTGGCCCTGCAGTGCCCAAACTAAATGGGTGGTTTTTCTGTTGCATCAGAGACTGAGTCCCAATCCAGCAAATTGCTCCATATGTGCATTGAAAGCTGCCCTCAGGAACAGCTTGCAAGGTCAGACACCAACTTCGTACACCAAGGTTCATTTGATATAATATATCATTGGGTTAGAGCTTTCAGATTAGTTGTCATTGTTCCAAGCTCTCTGGGTCTTTTAACACTATAGGACAGGCCTTGCTATGCTTTTTCACCAATGATCTACAAATATCGGTGTTCTTGTGCTACTGTGAAAATTGAAAACACAAAATACTCGGACCACATCAGTTTCAAAACCACAGAAAGCCCTGAAAAGACATTTTCACCTCCCCATGAAATGATGAGGAAAGTTGCCTTGTTAATAATTTATTAAAACAATTCTCCTTTTGATTATAACCTAAAAAATCTGAAACCCACCCTTAAAATAAATTATTTAAATGAATCACAGCAGGAGATTTCAGAAAGTTGAAAAAGCTACTGGGGGGAAGCTGTTCTAGACTTGATTTTAACAAATAGGGAGGAACTCGCTGAGAATTTGAAAGTAGAAGGAAGCTTGGGTGAAAGTGATCATGAAATCATAGAGTTTGCAATTCTAAGGAAGGGTAGAAGGAAGTACAGCAAAATAGAGACAATGGATTTCAGGAAGGCGGATTTTGGTAAGCTCAGAGAGCTGATAGGTAAGGTCCCATGGGAATCAAGACTGAGGGGAAAAACAACTGAGGAGAGTTGGCAGTTTTTCAAAGGGACGCTATTAAGGGCCCAAAAGCAAGCTATTCCGATGGTTAGGAAAGATAGAAAATGTGGCAAAAGACCACGTTGGCTTAACCACGAGATCTTGCGTGACCTACAAAATAAAAAGGTGTCATATAAAAAATGGAAACTAGGTCAGATCACAAAGGACGAATATAGGCAAATAACACAGGAATGCAGAGGCAAGATTAGAAAGGCAAAGGCACAAAATGAGCTCAAACTAGCTATGGGAATAAAGGGAAACAAGAAGACTTTTTAATCAATACATTAGAAGCAAGAGGAAGACCAAGGACAGGGTAGGCCCACTGCTCAGTGAGGAGGGGGAAACAGTAACGGGAGACTTGGAAATGGCAGAGATGCTTAATGACTTCTTTGTTTTGGTCTTCACTGAGAAGTCTGAAGGAATGTCTAGTATAGTGAATGCTTACGGGAAGAGGGTAGGTTTAGAAGATAAAATAAAAAAAGAGCAAGTAAAAAATCACTTAGAAAAGTTAGATGCCTGCAAGTCACCAGGGCCTGATGAAATGCATCCTAGAATACTCAAGGAGTTAATAGAGGAGGTATCTGAGCCTCTAGCTATTATCTTTGGGAAATCATAGGAGACGGGGGAGATTCCAGAAGACTGGAAGTGGGTAAATATAGTGCCCATCTATAAAAAGGGAAATAAAAACAACCCAGGAAACTACAGACCAGTTAGTTTAACTTCTGTGCCAGGGAAGATAATGGAGTAGGTAATTAAAGAAATCATCTGCAAACACTTGGAAGGTGGTAAGGTGATAGGAAATAGCCAGCATGGATTTGTAAAGAACAAATCGTGTCAAACTAATCTGATAACATTCTTTGATAGGATAACGAGCCTTGTGGATAAGGGAGAAGCGGTGAATGTGATATTCCTGGACTTTAGTAAGGCATTTGATACAGTCTCGCATGATATTCTTATAGATAAACTAGGAAAATACAATTTAGATGGGGCTACTATAAGGTGGGTGCATAACTGGTTGGATAACCGTACTCAGAGAGTAATTATTAATGGCTCCCAATCCTGCTGGAAAGGTATAACAAGTGGGGTTCCGCAGGGATCTGTTTTGGGACCGGCTCTGTTCAATATCTTCATCAACGATTTAGATGTTGGCATAGAAAGTACACTTGTTAAGTTTGTGGACGATACCAAACTGGGAGGGATTGCAACTGCTTTGGAGGACAGGGTCAAAATTCAAAATGATCTGGACAAATTGGAGAAATGGTCTGAGGTAAACAGGATGAAGTTCAATAAAGATAAATGCAAAGTGCTCCACTTAGGAAGGAACAATCAGTTTCACACATACAGAATGGGAAGAGACTGTCTAGGAAGGAGTACGGCAGAAAGAGATCGAGGGGTCATAGTAGACCACAAGCTTAATATGAGTCAACAGTGTGATACTGTTGCAAAAAAAGCAAACGTGATTCTGGGATGCATTAACAGGTGTGTTGTAAACAAGACACGAGAAGTCATTCTTCCGCTTTACTCTGCGCTGGTTAGGCCTCAACTGGAGTATTGTGTCCAGTTCTGGGCACTGCATTTCTAGAAAGATGTGGAGAAATTGGAGAGGGTCCAGAGAAGAGCAACAAGAATGATTAAAGGTCTTGAGAACATGACCTATGAAGGAAGGCTGAAGGAATTGGGTTTGTTTAGTTTGGAAAAGAGAAGACTGAGAGGGGACATGATAGCAGTTTTCAGGTATCTAAAAGGGTGTCATCAGGAGGAGGGAGAAAACTTGTTCACCTTAGCCTCCAATGATAGAACAAGAAGCAATGGGCTTAAACTGCAGCAAGGGAGATTTAGGTTGGACATTAGGAAAAAGTTCCTAACTGTCAGGGTAGTTAAACACTGGAATAGATTGCCTAGGGAAGTTGTGGAATCTCCATCTCTGGAGATATTTAAGAGTAGGTTAGATAAATGTCTATTAGGGATGGTCTAGACAGTATTTGGTCCTGCCATGAGGGCAGGGGACTGGACTCGATGACCTCTCGAGGTCCCTTCCAGTCCTAGAGTCTATGAGTCTATGAGGAGATGCAGAGCACAAAAAAAGAAAACCACCACTATAAAAAAGCACTCAACATCAGGAAGAAAAATGAGGGTCTCAGTTTAAAACTATTAAGGCACAAATAAAGAAACAAGAGAATAAAAGCAATGGAATCAGCATCAGTAACATCTCAGATTTCTGTCTCCAAACTGCTGCATATTGCGCAGAAACCTATTCTAAGATACAATCCATATCAGATCTGGTACTTAGAGCTTGGCATGTGAGTGCTAAACCCTTCCTAAAATAATTGCAGCTTTCAATTTTCTGCCAAAATCTAAAGAGCAAATTCCACATGAGCATTGTTGATTAGCAATTGGAAGGAAGGAGCCCTAATCTGACCATAAAGTTTTACATATTTGTGACTTTGGTTAAATGTTAGTGACTTTTGATTTTCCATTGCCCTGCATCTCAACTAGTTGTTTGCACAAATGCCACACGCATGTACTGTAACCCATCAAAATAGTGGCAGATCATGCTGAATTTGCACTGGTATAGCTAACTTCACAAGATGCAAAGCAGAAATTAATCAGGCCCCAAACCCAGGAATCTGGGCTTTGACCATATAGCAATAGCAATCTGCACACTGACAATTATGGGGAATTATTACAAGCCAATTAATAAATTCAGGAATAAATAATTAAATGGCATTTGTGACCCACAACTGTGAAGAAAACAAATACCCCTTTGTCCCCCCCAAAAAAACCTCTGAGGAGACCTCTGTGACCCTAGGAATGTGCAGGACCCCATCCCCCTAGAAAGGGTTCAGAAACTCAACCCCCTCCAGGTAAACCTACCTGCTGCTCTCACCTTGGGCAAGGGATGAACCAGGTGTGTGGGCTGGGTTCAGCCTATGTAAAGAGCAGGCCTGGCTTCTACTATTCACCCTGTGATGGTAACTGAGGGTATGTCTACACTATGAAATTAGGTCGATTTTATAGAAGTTTATTTTTAGAAATCAATTTTATACAGTCGATTGTGTATGTCCCCACTAAGAGCATTAAGTCGGCGGAGTGTGTCCTCACTACTGTGTCTAGCATCGACTCATGGAGCAGTGCACTGTGGGAAGCTATCCCACAGTTCCTGCAGTTTCCGCTGCCCATTGGAATTCTGAATTAAGCCCCCAATGGCTGATGGGGCAAAAACATTGTCGCGGGTGGTTTTGGGTACGTCGTCAGTCTCCCCTCCCTCCCTCCATGAAAGCAACTGCAGACAATCATTTTGCACCTTTTTTCCTGGGTTACCCATGCAGACGCCATAGCATGGAAAGCATGGAGCCCGCTCAGCTCACCACTGCTGTTGCAAGCATTGTAAACACCTTGTGAATTATACTGCAGTATGTGCAGAACCTGGCTAAGAGATGGCAGCATGAGGACGATTGTGAGGAGGACATGGACACAGCCATTCCTGAAAACACAAGATGTGGCAATTGGAACATCATGGCAGCAGTGGGGCTGGTTGATACAGTGGAACACCAATTCTGGACCCAGCAAACAAGCACAGACTGGTGGGACCACATAGCGTTGTAGGTATGGGATGATTCCCAGTGGCTGCAAAACTTTCACATGCATAAAGCCACTTTCCTGGAACTCTGTGAGTTGCTTTCCCCCGCCCTGAAGTGCAGGAATACCAAGATGAGAGCTGCCCTGACAGTTGAGAAGCGAGTGGCGATAGTCCTGTGGAAGCTTGCAATGCCTGACTGCTACTGGTCAGTTGGGAATCAATTTGGAGTGGGCAAATCTACTATGGGGACTGCTGTGATTCAAGTAGCCAATGCATCACTGACGTTCTGCTATCCAGGGTAGTGACTCTGGGAAATGTGCAGGTCATAGTGGATGGCTTTGCTGCAATGGGGTTCCCTAACTGTGGTGGGGCGATAGATGGAACGCATATCCCTATCTTGGAACCAGACCACCTTGCCACCCAGTACATAAACCGCAATGGGTACTTCTCAATGGTGCTGCAAGCACTAGTGGATCACAAGGGATGTTTCACTGACATCAACGTGGGATGGCCAGGAAAGGTGCATGACGCTCGCATCTTTAGGAACTCTGGTCTGTTTGAACAGCTGCAGGAAGGGACTTACTTCCCAGGCTAGAATATTACTGCTAGGGATGTTGAAATGCCAATAGTTATCCTTGGAGACCCAGCCTACCCCTTGCTCCCATGGCTCATGAAGCTATACACAGGCAGCCTGGACAGCAGTAAGGAGTGGTTCAACTATAGGCTGAGCAAGTGCAGAATGGTGGTAGAATGCACCTTTGGATGTTTAAAAGCTCGCTGGCGCTGGTTGCTGACTAGGTTAGACCTCAGCGCAACCAATATTCCTATTGTTATTAGTGCTTGCTGTGTGCGCCATAATACCTGTGAGAGTAAGGGGGTGATATTTATGGCGGGTTAGGAGGTTAAGGCAAATCATCTGGCTATCAGTTTTTAACAGACAGACACCAGGGCGATTAAAAGAGCACAGGTAGGCGCAATGCATATCAGAGAGGCTTTGAAACCCAGTTTCATGACTAGACAGGCTACAGTGTGACAGTTGTATGTGTTTCTCCTTGATGCAAACCCACCCCCTTCGTTAATTTTAATTCCCTGTAAGCCAACCACCCTCCCCCTCTTCGATTACAGCTGGCAAAGGAAATAAAGTCACTATTGTTTTGAAACCATGCATTCTTTCGTTATTAATTTTTTTTAAAAAGGGAGATAACTGATAAGGTAGCCTGAGTGGGGTGGGGGAGGAGGGAAGGACAAGGCCACATTGCTTATTGTAGCCAGACTACAAATCAAAACTGTTGCTTGGGCTATCCTCTGGAGTGAATGGCTGGGTGCCCGGAGCCTCCTCCCTCGCGTTCTCGGGCATCTGGGTGAGAAGGATATGGAACTTGGGGAGGAGGGAAGGTGGTTGTACAGTGGATGCAGCGGCGGTCTGTGCTCTTGTTGGTTTTCCTGCAGCTCCACCAGATGCCTGAGCATATCTGTTTGCTCCCCTATTAGCCTCAGTATTGCATCCTGCCTCTTCTCATCATGCTCACTTAATGCTTTCCTGGATTCTGCCACTGAATGCCTCCATGCATTCAACTGTGCCCTATTGGTGCAGGAGGATTGCATGAGCTCAGAAAACATGTCATCGCAAGTGTGTTTTTTTCGCCTTCTAATCTGCAATAACCTCAGGGATGGAGATGATAGGGGGAGCATTGAAACATTTGACCTGCTGGGGGATAAAAAGAGAGAGTAAAATTTAAGATGATACAGTTCTGAGAACAAAAGGGAGATTCTTTCACAGAGAATCAAGCAATTCACAGCAGACAGCACACGTGCTTTAGGTACAAGATCGATTTTGCCTTTTATACTGAGCGCCTGCCAATATGGTGACACATCACACATGGCTGGGCAACAGAATTCAGTTTCTAGGCAGCCATGGTAAGCCAAAGGATTTGGCTTCTAAAGTCTTCATAACATGTGGGAATGTTTTCAAACCGCAGCGCCCTCCTTTCCCATAGCAAGCAATGCTGGCTGGGTTTGCCATTTAAAAGGAGGGGCTGTGGTTTTTGGGTGGATGTGCAGCACACACCTTTCCACATCCCTCTGTGTGGCTATTTGGGATGACCCCTTCACCCCCTCCCCCACCACATGGCTATTCTCAGGGATGATCCCTTTTAGCCAAAGGCAAACAGACCAGCATGAACAGGGTCCTTTTACTGTTCTCTTCACTCTCCTGAGGCTAACACAGAAAGATATAGACCAAATGTTGCTTGAATGCAATCAAAACCCAGGACCATTCGCTGCCATGCTTTGTGCTGCAATGATTTCAGACTACTTGCTACTGGCTTGGCGTGGTAAAGTGTCCTACCGTGGAGGACGAAATAAGGCAGCCCTCCCCAGAAACCGTCTGCAAAGGCTTTCAGAGTACCTCCAGGAGAGCCTAATGGAGATGTTCTTGGAGGATTCCCGCTCCATCCTCAGCCACATTAACAGACTTTTCCAGTAGTTCTACTGGCTGCGAATGCATCCCAAGTCTTCAAGGCAAATCAAACATTAAACACTATTGCTTTTAAACCCTGTACTGTAGTTACAAATGTGCACTCACCAGAGGTGCCTTCTCCGCTTTCAGGGTTGGGGATCCCACCTTGGGAGGGTATTGGCTCCAGGGTGATGAAAAGGTCCTGGCTGCCAGGGAGAATGGATTCACCGCTTGCCTGTTGTGCATTCTCCTCCTCTTCCTCTTCCTTATCCACAGAATCCTCTTCCGTGTTGCATGAGACTCCCCTCTTTCAGGTGTCCACTGACAGTGGTAGGGTCCCCCCCTAGAATGCCATGCAGCTGATCATAGAAGCAGCATGTATGGAGCTCTGATCCAGAGCGACTGTTTGCCTCCTTTGTCTTTTGGTAGGCTTGCCTGAGCTCCTTGACTTTCACGTGGCACTGCAGCCTTTGTCCATCATGCCCTGTGCAATTTTGGCATATGCATTAGCATTTCTTCTTTTTGATCGGAGTTCTGCCTGCACAGATTCTTCTCCCCATACAGCAATCAGATCCAGTGTCTCCTGTTCACTCCATGCTGGAGCTCATTTGCAATTCTGGGGGGACTGCATGGTCACCTGTGCTGCTGAGCTCGCCATGCTGACCAATTGGAAATGAAATTCAAAAGTTCCCGGGGCTTTTCCTGTGTACCAGGCTAGTGCATCAGAGTTGAAAGTGCTGTCCAGAGCGGTCACATTGGAGCACTCTGGGAGAGCTCCCAGAAGCCAAAAACTAGGGTGACTGGATGTCCCTATTTTACAGGGACAGTCCCAATTTTTGTGTCTTTTTCTCATATAGGCTCCTATTACCCCCACCACCTGTCCCAGTTTTTCACATTTGCTTACTGGTCACCCTACCAATAACGTCAATTTGCGTCTGCACTACCACAAATTCGACCCAGCAAGGTCATTTTAGCACTACTCCCCTCGCCGGGGAGGAGTACAGAAGTCAATTTTAAGACCCCTTTAGGTCGATGGAATGGGGTTGCTTGCGGAGACGCATTAATTATAAAAGCAACCTAATACAGCTAAATTTGACCTAACCCTGTATTGTAGACCAAGGCTAAGAGCCTATATCTCATTTGCAGGCTGTTTCACAAAATTTAAGCAAGAGCTGCTGACATTAGATGCTTCCATTCTTTAACTACATCACATCTGAACTCTCCATTCCCTGACATCCTCCACCTGTGGGGCTCTCCCAGCTGGCACAGTTCATCCTGTGTGCCCAAAAGATACACAGGGACCTTCTTTTCAATTTTTTAAAGTTGAAACATTCTCAGAAGAGCTGATGTGGGTATTCACATTTTATTAAAAATGGCCCTGCGCTGGGGGGGGACCAGCCTGGGAGCTGTCATAACATATTCCCAGATTTGGACCTTAGCGTCCAAAATATGGGTGTTAGCATGAAAACCTCCAAGCTTAGTTACCAGCTTGGACCTGGTAAAGCTACCACCACCCAAAAAATTAGAGTGTTTTGGGGCACTCTGGTCCCCCCAACAACCTTCCCTGGGGACCCCCAAGACCCAAATTCCTTGAGTCTTATAACAAAGGGGAATAAACCATTTCCCCCCCCTTCTCCCTTCCAGGTGTTCCCTCCCTGGGTTTCTGGAGAGATACACAGAAGCAAGCTCCGTGAATCTAAGGAGAGGGACTCCACCCTCCCCGTTTCCAGTCCTGGAAAACAGAATTACCGAGAGCTAATCTCTCTTCCCCCCTCACCCAGATTTCCCCCTGACTTCTTCCTCCCACCAATTCCCAGGTGAGCACAGACTCAATTCCCTGGAGTTCCCCACTAAAGAAAAACTCCAACAGGTCTTAAAAAGAAAGCTTTATGTAAAAAGAAAGAAAAATACATAAAAATGGTCTCTCTGTATTAAGGTGACAAATACAGGGTCAATTGCTTAAAAGAAATATGAATAAACAGCCTTATTCAAAAGAACACAATTCAAAACACTCCAGCAACTACACACATGTAAATACAAAATAAAAAAAACCATATAAATCACTATCTTATCTTTTGTACTTACAACTGGGAAACAGAAGATTAGAAAAGCAGGAGGCAGAAAAATCCTCTCATAGCCGAGAGAGTACAGGCAGAAGACAAAGAACAAAGGACTCACACACAAACTTCCCTCCACCCAGATTTGAAAAAGTCTTGTTTCCTGATTGGTCCTCTGGTCAGGTGTTTCAGGTTACTCCTTTCCAGGTGAAAGAGACATTAACCCTTAGCTATCTGTTTATGACAGGAGCAACACTACTAGACTTGGGGGAGAGGTGCAGCAAGTCTTCCAGAACTGTATGCACAAGCCAGGAAAAGCTAGATAGAAACATCAGTGTAGGAAACACTTTCTTGTCCTGACCCATAGCAGATGCTACCAATAGTACAGAGCTTTAAAGGTATTTGTCCAGGAACGCTCCACTCAGCTGCATCTGTTCCATCCTAGTGCTGCTACTGCACAGAAAATCAAGTTGGATTACCTAGTGATGTGCATACAATATGTCATTTATTAACCAGAAAACACTATTGCAAGTGTATGTAAAGCCAACATTTTAAAACAGTTTTCACAGCTCAGGCAGTCTTAACATGTGCATTTGCAGCTGCGTCTTCTGCAGAGGATTGCAGGCCCTAGAGAAATCACATTGTGTTGTCTGGGCTCTGCATTGTAGCCCACTCAGCTACAGACAGCGATGCCACATTACTCCTACTTTACACACATGGATCCTTCTTTTTCATGCCTCCTACACGGCAGCATCAGTTTTCACTAAGATTTTTGGATACATAATTGCCAACACGTACAGCTCCCCCAGTGACAGCACCAGTGGAAGCTACAGAGTGGACAAGACTCATATGGGCTCAAACACAAACCCCTGCTCTCAGCAGTGTTAGACATGTGGTAAAAATGCCTGAGCCTTGTCTACACTACAGCTTTCAGTCCCTGAGAATCCTAGTGCAGACCAGACCAAAGAGCTTGGCTTGTGAGTCACAGACCTAATTGTATTGCACAAGCTGCCTCATGAGAAGCTTAGGTGGCACTGAATGGACATTCCACGGCCAGGCTGAGCACTCTCTCTTTTTTAATTTCTATGGCAGAGGGCTTCAATGCCAAATCCCGCTCAGAATCAGTTTCAATGGCTGAATTATGATCTGTAGAAAACACTTGATGCAGAGTGAAAATATTAATAAGCCCCAAGCACTACTTTCCCCACCGCAGTATATACCATGGGGGTGAGAGTAACAGAACCTGGAACAGATGAGAATGATTGTGTAGTGGCTGTTCTACACATCACGCTTTCAGCTCCATGCAGACCACTTTCCTTTTAGAGCCAGGAAGGCTCAGATAAGTCTCTGCCTATCCCTGGTTGTGGATAAGAAATGAAGCATTTTTTTCTTGTCTGCGTTTTGTAACATGCTGTGTTATGCTGCATAAAGTCAGAACGCCAGAACAATGCAGCCTCTGTTGTTGTTTTCTTTTTTAGTTGGCCTATCCCCTGTCTGCAGACAGCAGGTATCCTGTTGGAATTCTTTGTGGGTTGTTTAAGCATCTGGTACTCATGAAATACCGGGCTTTATGAACTCCCCTCCCCCTCCAAATCCTGCAATACTGACCCACCTTGTGTCTGGAGAAGTTCGATGGGACTTAATTTCTCTCCTCAATGAACACCATGGTCAGGAACTTGGCAGTTTCAGTTCTTTGCCTTCATCATCTGTGTTCAAGGCTGCAAATATCTCCAATGTGTCTCCTGTCACCATGAACGGGATGTGGAGTCTGTTTCCCATTGGGAATTTTAATGCCCTCCTTTGATATCTTCTTTAAAGTTTGTTTCTTTTGTTGGTGGGTGGCTGTTATGAGGTGTTAACAGGCATCTAGCAGAGACATCATTTGTGGTGGGAGGAGCAGTATGGATTCGCAGCACTTCTTTTCCAGTTATTCATCTTAATTGTGTCAGCTTCTACGTTGATTGGTTCAAAGCGTTCTGACTCTGAATGCTTGCTTTCTGGTTTTTATTTCCCCTCTTGTCTGCATTTCCTAATTCTCTACTCTGGTCCCCATTTTTTTGGATTTCCTTCTCCAAGTGACGCTTTGGGGATACTTTGATGTTTCTGATGTATGGCTATGTTTAGCTTAATGTGCATCATCCCTGCTTATCCCGGCTTCTTGCAAACAGTACAACCTGATGAATAAGGCTGCATATATTGTGCCATCCTATCTCCTACCAGAGCCCATGATCAAATAATACAGAGCAATCTGATAGGACCTTAAAAAGCAAGCCATGAGCCATTGTCCCATTACAGCAAAGGGCATGTGTGTTTGTGCCACTGCCCTCGACAGTATGGAACTTTGTGATATGTATATCATTGCCCTCTACTGAATGAATGTTGGGAAATCCTCACTGGGAATGGGCCCATGGTTTCAGAATCCAAGTTCTGGAGTTCTCTTCCACGTGCTGTCTGTTTGCAGTTAACTCATGACTATGGCATCTGGGAATGTTTGCAGCCATGGAACATTACAACCACTGTTACTCTTTGAGTAGGGAATTATCAGCAATTCTTGCCTGCTGCTGGTTATTTTAGGTTCATTATTATGTTGACTAAGAAATTACAGTTTGTAGGGAAAAAAATTCTGTTGATTGTTAGCTATTTTCAGTGCTGTTTAAATAACTGACTGCAGTAACTAGCAACAAGTATGATTAGCAGGGCCGGTTCCAGGCACCAGTAGAGGAAGCACGTGCCTGGGGCGGCACATGCTAAGTGGTGGCATTCTGTCCATTCTTGGGGTGGAACAGTCTAGGCAGTTTTTTGTTGTTGTTGTTTTTTTTTGCTTGGGGTGGCAAAAATGCTAGAGACAGCCCTGATGGTTAGCCACTTTCATCTAAAGGAATAAACATAAGACTGAACACACAGAAAGACAGCCTATCCCTAAGCTGCAAGTGCAGACAGAGAGAGCTACTGACTTGTATGTAACCACTCAGGCTTCAATGCAAGATAACAGATCCAGCTGTGTTTGGGAAGCTCTCATACCTTCAGCTGCTGCCTTTGGAAACATACATAAAGTTGTACATAAAGTTGACTTAGAAAATTACAAGTTCACTGAATTGTGCAGTTCTGTGGTACATAAAAGCTGTTGTTAATCTATTTCTCTCTCTCTCTCTCACACACACACACACACACACACACACACAAAATAGCTCATGGACTATTCTGCATTAAAGTTTTGAACAAATCTCATTTTATTTGTGGTGAACAGGCACGAGTAATGACTTCCTCTGAAGAGAAATCTCAGACCAGTTGCTGCTACCCAGGGCTGAAGTAGTCTGTGGGTGTTTTGAAGCAGTCTGTGGATGTTTCTAGGTCAGCCTTAAAGTGAAACTAACTGCAATGAATTGGAGAACATTTAAATGCTAAGAAGAAGGTGAAAAGGCAGCAAATCACTAAGCCCGATACAGGCAAACTACTTTTCATTAGTTTAGGTTGGTTATCGCTTTGTTTTAGTGCTGAATAAATTCTCCATCAGGTTTCTCTGCCTGGAGTCAAAGTGCCATTTGGGGGTGATTGCAGCTTATCACAGGTGCATATACTCAGTGGACAAAGAAGCTGGCCTGACAATAAGGAAGCCAAAGCTGACAGTGTTCTGCTAAATTCTTCATCTCTCTAGTCAATACTATGAGTAAAGCTTGTCTTGGCTGACTGCAGAATGCTTAGCAGTATTAAGCTATTTGAAATCTGTGCACAGTAATAAAGCCAAACAGCAGAAGATCAATCATGGCACAATACCAGGAACATGGAGAAGAAAGCCAGCTAGGCCATAACTTGAAAATGTAGAAGAAATTGAGCTTTCCCTCTAACCACCACAGTCTAAAATTAACCACTGTGGGGATATGGAGGGAATTCATCAACAAAGGACATTCACTCCCAAATGCTGAAAACATGGCAACCTGGATGCTGTCATGCCAGCTCAATCCAGCTGCCCTGATATCTTACCTCCAGGGCTGGCCAAGACTTGATGCTTCAAAGAATGCTGAATGAATCTCTAGAAGGGATCTGGCAAAGTCAGCAATATTGCAGGTTGGAACCTCAGCTGGGTCTTCAGATGCTTCTTTTCTCCTTCCCATTTTCTAAGTGTAAACGAGTCAGTTATAAAGCAAATCTCAGTTTTCAAGGAGAAATATGATTCCAGTTAGGTATGAGCTGTCAGTATGAGCTGTCTTTACTAACGCCAATGGAACAAACTCAGCCCTGGTATAAGGGGGCACAATTCCACTTGAGCCCATGTAGATCCCATCCTAACTGAACTGAGACTGTGTCTAACTTTGATTATAGATACATAGGTGTTAGTGAGTTTTAGCACTATTATTCTGCCTCAGCACAAAGCTGCTCAGTGGTGCAGAATAACATCAGTGCAACTGCACGCCAGCCCTTGGAGCCCTCGCACATAATTCATAGGCTGTCCAACTTAACCCAGCAATTTTTGCCAAACAAGTGTCTAAGAGTTTCAATTCAGAGTTCCCTGCTGGGAAAATAAGTACTTTTCCTCCCTTATTTTCATTAGTTTTAAGATATACATTTAAAGAATTTTACTCTGTAATGAGAGTATTTCTTTTAAAGAGCTGAGCAGTTGGCAGCATTATTACACAAAAGGAATATTACAAGTGTTTGGCTGTAGAGATCATGAGTATCACACTTCAAAACAATTTCCTTAAGCATTGGAAATGGCATTTCCATTTTCCAGTTAATAAAAGTAAGCACTTGACTTTTTTTTTTTTTTGGTTTGGTTTGATTTGTTTAAAATGAGCCAGAAAGAGAACTGTTCCAACAGGTCAGTTCAGTGTCAGGAGTGGCCAGGTGCTACCAGGTGGGAATAGAGTAAGGTTCCAATCATTGACACTAGCTTCTGGACTGTCAACACTTGGCTGTGTGATAGAAGCAAAGAGTGCAGCTGCCATGGGGTACATGAATAATCTTCCTTGGCCCTTTAGACCCTGGTGCAGTGACCCTTGGGCATCAGGATAGAGGCCTTTTGCAGGTGGCTGTGAAGCGTCCCCAAAGGTCCCTAACACAATGGGAACTGTCAATAGCCAAATACTTTTTTTTTTTTAAATTAAGCTCATTCTTCATAGAACAATATGAAGAGAGAGAAGATAATGAGCCACCTGCAGCCTCCACATAAGAGTATCCAAGGGCTAATCAGTTTCTAGAGCTGAGCCAAATATTTTATCTCTGCAGAAGATCCTCAGTAAGTGAAAGATACCAGCTGAGTTGTCAACCAGTGTTAGTGGTGACTGTGCCCACCTCCTTTCCTGCTTATTTGCTTTGTATGGACAAGAGAGAAAACAAAACCAGTTACCAATAACAACAGCAACAAAACCTGCCTGGAATCTGAATCTGGCATATTAATAAAACAAGCTTTACCTTTGAAAGAATCTTGTGCAGATATTATCATTATTAGCACCTAATCTGCCAAGAACAATAAAGCATATGAGGCCAAACTCAAATAAATAAACTCCAGTGCCTCATAGCTACAGGGAAACCTCACAATTAGGCTGCTCAATGCAAGTATCTCACTAATTGATGTATTTTACAGTTCTATTATTCCCATTTTAATGCTGTTTATAACAAATCCACTAGCCATGAGGCCCCTGTTTGTGCTGCAATTAAAATGCAAGGCAAACTTGGACATGCTAATAACAGCAACAGCTCAGCATCCAATATGCTGTTGTACTTTTGCTGTGGCTGCAGATCCCAAAGTGAAGTTTCAATATTTACAAGTCTCAAGAAACACGGTGGAGAGTCAAGATGATGATGTGTTTGTTTATACTCAAGAGTTTGCTCCAAAGATCTATATACTTAAGGGAAACTAGAATAAATAGCTAAAACAATACTAGTTATGCAATTCCCATTTGCTTTCTTTGTAAAACAGAAATTCTGATTTAATAATATAGCCCAAGCATACAGCATAGCTCCTGGAGACAGCATGAGTTTGACACACATAATGACTGCAGGATTGACCACAGCTACATAAAGGAAATCCAGAATGTTTTTCGGCCTGTACTCCCAGTTAATCATAACTAGCAATGCAAACTGATTTTACCTTTAGAATTACAAGTTCCTCTGCACAAAACTACACCAAAAAACCAAGCAAAAAAGCCCTACAGTCCTTAAATTAAATATTACAGGATTACATCGCACAATAGATATATTACTAACAAAACAGGTGAGATGTTGGGGACTCATTTATTGGCTCTGATTGAGAAATAATTTTCAAAAATGCAGACCTGCAAATGATGCCCACAGCTAGTCTACATAACCATGTATTCGGATTATTGTTACTCTCATTTTCCTCTCCTGCAGCCCATCCATTGGGTGCTATACCTACTTGTTACATCTTATCTTCATTTAGATTGTAACTCTTTTGGGCTAGGACTGTCTTTTACTGTATGTCTGTTCAGTACCCAAGACAGTGACTGGGCCTTGATCCTGACTGAGGCCTCTTGCATAATATTGTAATGTATAAGGGGGACTGTTGTCCCCTTACTAACATTCAGGGGGCGTGTTTTGGCTGGCTAACTCCCAGCACTAAAAAAATGGGGAGAGGCCAATGCTCCAGGTCAGTCTGATTGACAGGGTGGGCACTCTAATTAGGGAGTCAGGAGGCCAGGGTGGGTTCTGTCCTCCGAGTGAGCTGGAATTGCCTGGGTCAGACAGAGTGGGGCCAAGCTAAGGAGAGAGCAGGGGCCCAAGCTGAGCTAGGGAACAGAGCTGTGCCAGCCGAGGGGCCAGAAAAGCAGCCCAGGAAGCAGGTCAGAGCTGGGAGCAGAATCACGGAAGCAGCCCACAGAGCAGACCTGTGCTGGGAGGAGAGCTGCAGCCACAGAGCCAGAGACACAGCCCAGGGAAAGCAGACCCTGTGCTGGGAGCAGAGCTGCAGCCACAGAGACAGAGGCGCCAGAGAAGCAGCCCAGGGGGCTGGAGGCAGAGCAGCAGCATCAGTGCTGAGGCAGAGTGGAGCTGGAGCTAGAACAGTGGGGCTGGGGCTGGTGCTGGAGCAGTCTGAAGCCGGGTGTGGTGAGCAACTGGGGCCAGCATCGAAAGACACCCCCAGCCAAGGGTCCTTGCAGGCCAGACTGGCAGGGGGATCTTAATCCGACAGGGGGCTGACGTTCTGAAGAAGGGTCCCACCACCCAAAGCCCAGAGGTGTGTAGACACCCCCAGAGCAAGTGTCCAACCCGCAGCATCCCTGCAGCATAGCCAGGGCCTGACAAGGAGGCTGGGATCTACAAGGAACAGACTGTGAACTGCCCTGACATTCCAGAGACATGGGTCAGGGGAATGTCCAGTGCAGAGAGAGCACCCCAGAGCGGGGACACTCTAGCCCCTGTCCTAGATGACCACAGCAAGGTTGGGGGTCAAGCTCCCCAGGAATCCTGGGCCCAGCCATGTCTGGGTTACGAGGACTTTGCCAGACAGGAAAGTGGAAGGGGAGTCCTCAAGGGCAGGGAAGCCTCTTGGTAAAGGAAGTGAGAGCAAGGACTCAGATCCTTCCACTTGCTCATTTCACCAGGATAGTGCAGAAGCCAGGGGAGTTCCCCACAATAGCAAGGCTATTCTCCTGTGTACAAATGCAAACATTGAGTCACTAGAATGTTACTGTATAAATGGCTACAGTGGTGTTGTGGCTGTATCGATCACTGGATATTACAGAGACAAGGTGGATGAGGTAAGTTAATTGGACCAGATTCTGCTGGTGAGCTAGCTTGTCTCTATTACCTCACCCAAGTTGTCTCACTGTACAAATGCTTGTTCAAAACGTTATGCAAAAGTGCAAGACAGCAGTCTAATGCGGCATGCCGCTTCCATGTGGATCGTTCCACAATACAAAGAGCAAATGCAAAATGTCCTAATTGGCGAAGTATCTGCTGGATGAAAGTAATAATTTCTGAAAATAAGTTTAAGATTTTTGAAGGTAAATGTAGATATAGAAAGAGCAGCTTTCAGCCGTGACAAACTCCTAGCCTACAAGAGATCGTGGAGATGAGGAGCCAGAAATCAAAGATGTCAGGGAGTTTCCCTGATGTATCCATCAACACAAGGGAAGATAAAAAGAGGAGATACTTGTAGCTCTGCGCTCTTACATTCACTACTACATAACAGGATACCCTACCACTAGATGGCTTCATTAACATGGTGCTTAGTTATTGACTCTAAATCAGGGGGTGGGCAAACTTTTCGGAACGAGGCCACATCTGGGTATGGAAATTGTATGGTGGGTCATGGATGCTCATGAAATTAACAATTTGGAGATATTCAAATAAATTGTATTTAATAAAGATACATTTTAGTGGAAATAAACATAAAACCTTACTTACTGTTATAAATAAACCACCATAACAATGTATTACAATAATTAAACCAAACTTAGTCCCTTTCCACACCCTTTCTCTGTAGCCTGGATTTGTTGGGTGTCAGCTTCCATTCACTGGAACTCATTAAGATTCACCAGCCCCCTGCTCTCAGAAATCTCCTCCCACGTAAGTCCCGACAGCCCACAACTTTGAAAACTGCCACTGAGCACTCCCTGGCCAACTACTTTTTGTTTTATTCTCAACAATGGAAAATTAAAACTACTAAAACATCAGAGTCACCTAAGCCAACAAGTAGCAGGCACGTGGGCTTGCACGTTCCCAGGCTTTGATGGCGCATAAGGCACATTTGGGTTGTGCAGCTGGAATAACATGTATGTCCTCATGCCTGTCACACAGGGTCTGAACATGCAGGAGCACCAGAAAACATGCAGGCAAGCCCCGATACTGTTCCCCAGCTGGAGTGCCAGGTGGGCGCAGCAGGGCAAGCCCCTGACCCTGCTCTCATGGTGGGAGTGCAGCAGGGCAAGCCCCTGAGCCCACTCCCTGGCTGGAGAGCTGGAATGAGGCAAGCCCCTGACTCTGCTCCCCAGCGGGAGCACTAGGTGGGTGGAGCGGGGCAAGCCCCCGACCCTGCTCCCTGGCTGGAGAGCCGGAGTGGGACAAGTCCCCAACCCCACTCCTCAGTGGGAGAGGGGTAATGGAGCTCAAGGGCCTGATTAAAAAGTCTGACAGGCTGGACGTGGCCCGTAGTTTGCCCACCCTTGCTCTAAATGCTACAGTTTTGAGGGATAGATGGCAGGTCACTTCAGAGAATGATTTTGGAAGGTGAATCAGCAACACCATCTCAGTGTTTAGGGAGATAGCAATGGGAGCTGATATGAATCTAGGCTGGGAGCCAATTCAAAGTGCAAATCAAAGACTCCTTTTGAATGATGGGTCTTGGCAGTTTGAGCTTTGTTTTGGTGGGTTAAGATGCTGTTACACGTATGGATGGAATTACAACCCTAGAGTTACAGGCCCAGGTATTAATTGTATCTGTATCGTTGACCTTTTTCAGGAAACATCATAAAATCATAGAATATCAGGGTTGGAAGGGACCTCAGGAGGTCATCTAGTCCAACCCCATGCTCAAAGCAGGACCAATTCCCAACTACATCATCCCAGCCAGGGCTTTGTCAAGCCTGACCTTAAAAATCTCTAAGGAAGGAGATTCCACTACCTCCCTAGGTAACCCATTCCAGTGCTTCACCACCCTCTTAGTGAAAAAGTTTTTCCTAATATCCAATCTAAACCTCCTCCACTGCAACTTGAGACCATTACTCTTTGTTCTGTCATCTGCTACCACTAAGAACAGTCTAGATTTATCTTCTTTGGAACCCCCCTTCAGAGTAGTTGAAAGCAGCTATCAAATCCCCCCATCATTCTTTTCTTCTGCAGACTAAACAATCTCAGTTCCCTCAGCCTCTCCTCATAAGTCATGTGTTCCAGCCCCCTAATAATTTTTGTTACCCTCTGCTGGACTCTCTCCAATTTTTCCACATTCTTCTTGTAGTGTGGGGCCCAAAACTGGACACAGATGAGGCCTCACCAGTGCCGAATAGAGGGGAATGATCACATCCCTTGATCTGCTGGCAATGCCCCTACTTATACAGCCCAAAATGCCATTAGCCTTTTTGGCAACAAGGGCACACTGTTGACTCATATCCAGCTTCTCATCCACTGTAATCCCTAGGTCCTTTTCTGCAGAACTGCTGCCTAACCATTCGGTCCCTAGTCTGTAGAAGTGAATGAGATTCTTCCGTCCTAAGTGCAGAACTCTGCACTTGTCCTTGATGAACCTCATCAGGTTTCTTTTGGCCCAATTCTCTAATTTGTCTAGGTCCCTCTGTATCCTATCCCTATTCTCAGGGTATCTACCACTCCTCCCAGTTTAGTGTCATCTGCAAACCTGCTGAGGGTGCTGAATCTGTTGCTTGATTAATGGCTCACCAAACCAAATGCTCAGCAAGGGTGCAGTGGCAAGCCAAGAAAGATGCAGAATTTCTGCCACAGTATTCTAGAGAAAAGATCCAAGACACATTTTCATAAGGATGATAGGATACATTGCAGTAATTGCTTGCAAACTATACCTAGCAATGGCACTCTGAGGTTTCACTCCCATGAGAAGGATTTAGTGGGAATAAGGAATCGTTGCTGTGCATGCCAGTGAGTGTGCTGAGTCCTCCACTGACCGCCCCCGTCCCAATGCTGTGGCTGGGATCCCTTTATACATGCACATTACTATAGCCAGGACTCTGGTAGGCAAGCCAAGAGGAAACCTCCTTGGCTGAGTTCATTTTAGCTGCACATGTTTCTTATGTGCGTCACATGGGTGATTTTTCACTTTTCACAGCCACATTTCCAGCTGTGGGAATCACACAAAGTTTCACATAGGCCAAACCAGAGGCTTCATGCAGCTGTTTGTCATTTCATCACTGACTCTATCCTTTCCCTTCTTCAGAATATTTTCCCTCCTTCTTAGTACTCTTCATCCATACCTACCCACCCTCCTGTGTTATTTGCTACAATCCTGAACTCCCAACTACTATGGAGTAAACACATTTTGGCATAACCTTGATGCAACAGTCCAGATGCTGGCTTTCATGCATCACTTCCTGACATGAGCCACAGTCTCCAGATGCCAAGAGGACAAAAATCATTTCTCCCCTAGCAGCTGTCTCCTGAAAATGGTAAATGTCAGTGACTTTCCATTTCTCTCTGGACAGTTGTATATTAATTGTAACTACACTGAACTGTTTCCTCAGTAAATAAGAATATTCCATTTTTTTAAATATCCCCACAGTGTGAGTAAAGGTTAATACTTAAGAAGGAGAGAAACATGCTGGAGAAACACATTTCATTCTGATATTTGCATAAGTGTCTGAAGAATTGTCTAATAATGCAGCAGTGAGAATTTTTACTGGACTTTATGGGAGTGGAAGCCTGTGGATCTCCCTAAGATCAAGACAGGAGATGAGGTCTGCTAGCCACATTAATTCACAACTACTATAGTACTAATTACAGCCCCATTGATCACCATAACAAAAAACAAGTTGGTCACATGGTTTGAACAAATGAGACAGACAGATAGATAGATAGATAGATAGATAGAAGGGTATGGAGATGGATAGACAGACAGACAGGGCAATCACACCACCTCCTTGAAACTGCTGAGTGGGATAGCCACCTTCCATTCAGGCTAACTGAGGAACAATTAAATGCCCCTTTCACAGGTGAAAAAATGGAAAACTGCCACCCAAGGACTAGACCACATGCAAGCCTAAGCAGTAGCTGGGCCATGCGGTTCAAGGGGTTTCCTGGGAGTCTGTTAATAACACAGGAGCAGGGAATTAATTTGATTGCAGCTGTGCGTCTGTGCGACAGAGATAGAAGAAGCAGAAACACCAGAGAAACTGACTGAAAAGGAGCAAAAAGCTAAGGAGCCACCCAGAACAAACACTGGTAGCATGGTCTTGAGAAAACACCCTGAGAGAGAACTCTTTGGGTAGAGTGCTGGCTGAAAAGAGGGTTGGAACTGTGAGCAAAGAAACTTTCTCCTTTTCTTTGATTCTCCCTTTGTTTGGGACTTTTGTACATTCTTTGTAAATAACCAGGATTGCATTGAAGAAATACCTGACTCCATCATCCATTTCACCTCCTTATGGAAACAACCTGCAAGACCCTGAACACAGGCCAAAAGGGTAACAATATTTATGGAATAAAGGACTGTGGACTTCATCCAAGGTGTATCTAGCTAGCAGTTTGATTGCAACTCCCTTTTCTATCAGCTTCCCAAGTCTCCTCTCTCCAGAACCTAGTATGTACAATATGCCATTGCCTCCTTTCCTGCACATGCAAAGAAACTCAGGCACATCACTTCAGACACCTCCAATGGCCCTCATTCATTTCAGGATCTACTTGAGAACTACTCTCTTTGGGCCTAATCCAATGCCCATTGAAGCTTTCAACATTGTAGAATTATAATGTAGAAAAGCCAGAAGTGTCCATAAATATTTCTGTTCTATACTTTTTTTTGGGCGGGGGAGGAGACAGATGATATAGTTTCATCACATGGTGACAATAACACTCTTTCTATTCTCTTAGTATCTCTGGATGATGTTAAACAGAATTTACTAAATTAGACATTTTTAAATCAAAAGATCCAGAGAACTTGCACCCAAGAGTTTCAAAAGAGCTGGCTGAGGAGCTTGCTGGATTGCTACTGTTGACCCAAAGACTGGAAGAAAGCTGATGTTGTGCCAATCTTTTAAAAGGAAAACAGGATGATCCAGGTAATTATAGGTCTATCAGCCTGACGCTGGTCCCAGGCAAGATAATGGAGTTGCTGATACAGGACTCAGTTAATAAAGGTGTAAAAGAGGGTAATGTAATTAATGCAAATCAACATGTTTTTATGGAAAATAGATCTTGTCAAGCTAATTTGGTATCTTTTTGTGATGAAATTACAAGTTTGGTTGATAAAGGTAATGTGTTGATGTAATATACTTGGACCTCTATAAAGCATTTGATTTGGTACCACATGACATTTTGATTAAAAAACTAGAACAATATAAAATTAACATGACACACATTAAATGGATTAAAAAATGGTAAACCGATAGGTCCCAAAATGTAATTGTAAATGTGGAATCGTCATGGAGGAAGTGTGTTTCTATCTTCTCCTTTGCATCCCTCAACTTTCACAATCCATCACAACCCAGCCACTGTCTTGGACAGACCATCACCTCATTAAGGCAGTGGTCAGATCTTCCAGTGCCCAGAGAATAAAAAAAAGACCCATGATCCTGATTTGTTCACAAAGACTCGTACTCTGTGCCAGGGTGGCCATTTCCTGAGCAGTACCTTGTGACCAGAGGAGGTTTTGCAGTATCCTGTCTCTGTTTCCCCTCTTCAAGGCCCCTTAACAATTCCACACAGTCTTTCTCATGCCGAATAGCACTCCCTCCCAATGCTGGTTTAACAACAGAAACAGTTCAAAACAATCCTCATGGTCCTAAAATAAATTCCATCACCATAATACAAAAGTTCATGCTTAACTCTGGTTCTTCTACCACACACAGAGATCTTCTTCTGTCCCAGTCTATTCCTCATGAAGCTGCCACTCCAAGCCCTTTCTAGCTAAAGTTCAGCCTTCTGACTCTGGTTTCCTTCTCCTGTCAGCATCTCCGGCACCCTCTCATGTCGTAAGGTCCCCTGCTAACAAGCTCTCCCCTTCTCAGGGCTCTTCAATTACGTACACACCAAAATAGGTTCATGGGTCCTCAGTCCAGATTTTTTTCAGTTCTTTATCCCAAAACAGCAAACCAAAAACTGAAAACACAATATAGCCATTATCCAGCTGGATCTTAACCTCCATCTTCAGGGATCGCTCTGTCAAAGCTTACTGCCAGATTTTCTCTCCCTGACAATCTTAGCAGCCCTCTCTCACACTCTCACTTCTAAAAATAAAATAAAACAAAAATCCTGCTTCCTGCTGCTCTTATAGTGGAATCACTTTATCCAACCCCGGGGTGTCTCTTTAGCAATCAGAGTTGGTAACGCCAAGCCCTCCAGGCTTAAGAGGCAAGGCACCCTGTTACAGACTCTAACAAATTCTAGAACGTGTTAATGGTCAACAATACCCCACCCACAAGACAAAGAGAGGAGGACTGTGAATCACAATAAACTAGCTTTATCTGTTGACACACTGGCCCCCAAACAGCTGCTCTCTCCCCATTGTCTACAGAAATCTCCTTGGTTTTCTGACACACTGTGATGGATGAAGACTGTGGTGCAAAAATTCAAAAGTCAATAACAGAATACAAAGGTTTATACAGACAGGTTGAAGCATAATGAATTCCTCCAAGCCTAAACTGAGAGTAAATTACAGTCCAAGAGAACCTTCATATGAGCCTCCACTGAAGCTTACAAGTCCACCCCCAAGGAGCTATCCAGCATAGTAAACCACTTCTTCAATCCAGAGTGCTTACAACATGCAGCAGAACCGAACACCAAACTGTCATAAACAGATAGTTAAGGGTTAATAGAACAGGAGTATTTCATGTCTCTTTTGCCTGTAAAATGTTAACAAGTTCAGTGAGCCTGGCTGTCACCTGACCAGAGGACCAATCAGGGGACAGGATACTTTCAAATCTTGAGGGAGGGAAGTCTTTGAGTGTGCAGTTAGTGTTTGGTTGTTGTTCTCTCTGGGTTCTGAGAGTGACCAGACTTGCAACCAGGTTTCTCTCCAATCTCTCTGATACAGGCTCTTATGTGCTCAGAATAGTAAGTACTAGGTGATAAGGCAAGTTAGGCTTATGTGTTTTCTTTATTTGCAAATGTGTATTTGGCTGGAAGGAGTTCAAATTTGTATTTTGCTGAAAGGATTTTAATTTGTACTGGTATACTTAGGCTGGGAGGGTATTCCCAGTGTCTATAGCTGAAAGACCCTGTAATATATTCCATCTTAAATTTACAAAGATAATTTTTACTGTTTTTTCTTTCTTTAATTAAACGCTTTTTTTGTTTAAGAACCTGATTGTTTTTTTATTCTGGTGTGAGATCCCAGGGGACAGGGTCTGGATTCACCAGGGAATTGGTGGGGAGAAAGGAGGGAAGGGGGAGAGAAAGGTTAATCTCTCTCTGTGTTAGGATAACTTTCTCTCTCAAGGAGAGTCTGGGAGGGGGAGAGAGAAGGAGGGGGGAAGGTGAATTTTCCTCTCTGTTTTAAGATTCAAGGAGTTTGAATCACAGTAATCTTCCAGGGTAACCCAGGGAGGGGAAGCCTGGGAGAGGCAACGGTGAGGGAAAGGGTTTACTTCCCTTGTGTTAAGATCCAGAGGGACTGGGTCTTGGGGGTCCCTGGACAAGGTGTTGGGAGGACCAGAGTGTACCAGGCACTGGAATTCCTGGTTGGTGGCAGCGCTACAAGTACTAAGCTGGTAATTGGGCTTAGAGGAATTCATGCTGGTACCCCATCTTTTGGACGCTAAGGTTCAGAGTGGGGAATTATACCGTGACACAAACACTGTGAAAAGCTATCATCCTACTGTGCTGAAAAGCCCATATACAATAAGGAAGCCTTCTCCAGTAGCCTGGATCCATTCCATCTGCACCTACAAACCAACAGCCCACTTGGATTCCCATAGTTCAGTGCATTTACTCATCAAGAAGTTCTGTACACCATAAAGGAGACTCAACCCAAAATCTGGGACCTGCCTTATGCCCTTACTGGCTTGTGAAAGAGAGTCCTGAACAATCAGTGCCACTTCTTATCAAAGCAGCCAGTGCCTCATTCAAGGAAGGACTCTTCCCTTCCTCACTCAAAACATGCATAAGCATAAGCCTGACCAATACTGAAGAAACCCCCTGGATACGTTGGTGCCAGCCAACTACCACCTAGTACTGAACCTCTCATTCCTGAGCAAGTTCATAAAAAAGCTAGCCAAAGGCCAACTACAAGCTCATCTAATAGTCTAGACCCAGTACAATGTGTAATCAGGCTAGGACATGGAAATGGAACAACTTTAGTGGCACTGATGGATGATTTTCTCCTGTCAACAGATAGAACAGACATCCATTCTCATCCTCCTGGAGCTCCGTGCAGCATTCAACATTGTCGACAATCAGATACTGCTCTCTCATCTGAGAGAGAGACGACAGGGTCCAGGGTATGCCTAAATCTTTCCTGGAAGTAAAGTAACAAAAGAAAACTGCACCTGCACCATTAGAACGGCCCCTTGAGCACGCCAAGAAGCATCAATTCCCTCTCTGGTCCTATTTAACATTTACATGCAGTCACTAGATGAACAGGTCAGAAGACATGGGCTCAAATGCCAGCAATATGCAGATGGCATACAGCTCTAAATATCCTTTATTACCTGTGACCACATGGCACAGTGCTTGGCTGAGATTATTCATGGATGAAGAACAGATGGATGGAGCTGAACCCAAGCAAGACAAATGTGAAAATGATAGGCAGAGGACAGTATTTTGAAGAGTTTCCAGCTATGGTGCAGTCTCCTTTGGTTGCAGATTCACACCCAGAGTGAGACAGTTCAGTCCATGGTCTAGAAGAACTGGATTCCTTAGTGATACTAAGCTCGGACAGAGCAGCATTCACACATAGTACTTCCTGTCATTTGGCAGATGATGACATAGCCACAGTCATTCACATCTTCATCATCTCTTGGCTGGATTATAGCAATGCTATTAAACCCAGGCATAACGTTTTCAGGGCTTAGGAAACTGCAACTAGTGCAGAATGCTGCAGTACATCTCCTAAGCAACACAGGCTACCATGAGTGCATCAAACATGTCCTCTGCTCCCTACAGCAGCTTCCCATAGAAATCAAAGCAAGTTCAAGGTCTTAGGTCTTATCTTCAAAGTGCTCCACGGCCTGGACCCAGGTTATCTAAAATACAGAATCATAGGACTGGAAGGGACCTTGAGACGTCATCTAGTTCAGTCCCCTGCACTCAAGGTAGGACTAAGTATTATCTAGACCATGCCTGACAAGTGTTTGTCCAACTTGCTCTTAAAAATCCCCAATGATGGAGATTCCACCACCTCCGTAGGCAATTTATTCCAGTGCTTAACCTGATGTCCAACCTAAACCACCCTTGCTGCAATTTAAGCCCATTGCTTCTTGTCCTATCCTCATAGGTTAAAAAGAACAATTTTTCTCCCTCCTCCTTGTAACAACTTTTTATGTACTTGAAAACTGTTATGTCCTATCTCAGTCTTCTCTTCTCCAGACTAAACAGACCCAATTTTTTTTCAATCTTCCCTCATAGGTCATGTTTTCTAGAGCATTAATCATTTTTGTTGCTCTTCTCTGGACTTTCTCGAATTTGTCCACATCTTTCCTGAAATGTGGCACCCAGAACTGGACACAATACTCCAGTTGAGGCCTAATCAGCATAGAGTAGAGCAGAAGAATTACTTCCCATGTCTTGCTTATAATACTCCTGCTAATACATCCCAGAATTATGTTTGCTTTTTTTGCAACAGCGTTACACTGTTGACTCATATTTAGCTTTTGATCCACTATGACCCACAGATCCCTTTCCACAGTACTCCTTTCTAGGCAGTCATTTTCCATTTTGTATGTGTGTAACTGATTGTTCCTTCCTAGGTGGAGTACTTTGCATTTGTCCTTATTGAATTTCATCCTATTTACTTCAGACCATTTCTCCAGTTTGTCCAGATCATTTTGAATTTTAATCTTATCTTCCAAAGCACTTGCAACCTCTCCCAGCTTGGTATCGTCCGCAAACTTTATAATTGTATGCTCCATACCATTTTTAAATCATTGATGAAGATATTGAACAGAACTGGACCCAGAACCAGTCCCTGTGGGACCCCACTCATTATGCCCTTCCAGCATGACTGTGAACCACTGATAACTACTCTCTGGGAATGATTTTCCAACCAGTTATGCACCCATCTTATAGTAGCTCCATCTAGGTTGTATTTCCCTAGTTTGTTTATGAAAAGGTCACGCGAGACCATATCAAAAGCCTTACTAAAGTCAAGATATACCACATCTACTGCTTCTCCCACCCCACAAGGCTTGTTACCCTGTCAAAAAAAGCTATCAGGTTGGTTTTACACGATTTGTTCTTCAGAAATCCATGCTGACCATTATTTATCACCTTATTGACTTCTAGGTGTTTGCAAATTGATTGTTTAATTATTTGCTCCATTATCTTTCTGGTTCAGAAGTTAAGCTGACAATAAGCTGTAATACCCCAGGTTGTCCTTATTTCCCTTTTTATCAATTAACGCGCCAGGATGAAAACCATGCTAGACAGCTACGTTCCTTTGGCACAATAGAACTCTCAACAATAAGAGTAAAGCTTCTCTGTGTGAGAAACAGAACTTCCTTCAAGGAAAACCAAGACCGTGGAAAGAACTCCCACAGGACCATCTCAAACCTCACCACCTTCTGCTCCAATTGCAAGACACATCTGTTTGACTTTGTCTTCACTAACACGTATATAGCAACATGTACATTTAAAAACCAAAATCCTTACCAAAACAAAATATTCTGTGCACATGTTTATCCCTCTGGGGAGAGGATAAGAGACCAAACAACACATGACCAATGTGTAGTCATGTTGTCTAATGCATTACAGGAAGGTCCTGAGATACTACAGCAATAAGTGCAGTATAGTAACCTATACAGAATAGAACTATCAGCATTCAAGTGACTTTTCCCTCTGTCTCTTTGCAAAGTCTGTGGGTTCCAACCTGAGTTAAACTGAAGTCCAGGTTCTAACCTATGTCCCCAGCAAGGCAAGCTAGCCCAGGATTAAAGCCCCTCCAATACGAGGTAAGAGATTTTTTTGATACATCTACACAGCAAAAAAAAGACCCTGGCAGCGAGTCTCAGAACCCAGGTCAACCAACTCAGGTTTGTGGGGCTCATGCTTCAGGGTGTGAGACCCAGTGAGGTGGAGGTTCTCAGAGCCTGGCCTCCACACCAAGCCCAAACATCTACATGGCTATTTTGAGCCCTTGTCCTGAGCCCCATAAGCCAAGAGTCATTTGATCCAGTCTCTGAGACTCACTGCCACATTTCTTTGCTTGGGTTTTTTTTTGTACCCTATGGATGGATGGTGATGCGGTGGAAGCAGGGCCGGCTCTAGCCATTTCGCCGCTCCAAGCACGGTGGCACTCCGCGGGGGGCGCTCTGCCGCTCGCCAGTCCCGCAGCTCCGGTGGATCTCCACCACATGTGGCTGCGGAGGGTCCGCTGGTCCTGCAGCTCCGGTGGACCTCCTGCAGGAGTGCCTGCGGAGGCTCCACCGGAGCTGCGGGACCAGCGGACCCTCCGCAGGGACGCCTGTGAGAGGTCCACCGGAGCCGCCTGCCGCCCTCCCGGCAACCAGCAGAGCACCCCCCGCAGCATGCCGCCCAAAGCACGCACTTGGCGTGCTGGGGCCTGGAGCAGGCCCTGGGTGGGAGAGGAAGGTTGGCTTAAACTCGGGCAAGAAGAGTCTGGTTACCCATGCAGTGAAGACATACCCTAAGTCTCTCCACTGCTGTTCTGAGAGACTTCTCCTCTGCAGATCTCTGGGAGCAGACTCTGTATCTCTCTGCCTCATTACATCACCAGTACCGTCTGAGCTTTGCCTAGTCACTTTGCTCCCCTACGCCAGTATTCATTATGGAAGTCTGTAAAACATTTGGGGATACTATATCTATGAAAGATGCTATGCAAAGTGTCATATAATACATGTGATTTTATCATTCCCTTGGTCTTCTACAAATTAAAATCAGCAATTTCTGCTTGCAACTGAGGGAAAAAAGCTGTTTGCCATTTTCCATCTTGAGTAAATGAACCTTATATAAAAAGAATTCCTTCCTGGTGGTCTTAGCTGAGAACAAAGTGGTAAATGACTTAGTTCACTTCAGAAACACATATTAAAAGACCTTCCAATAAACTACTCCTCTTTTCTTTGATTCAGAGAATAGTGTCAATAAATGCTGCATCAGTGGCCAATATTCCAAGAATCTGGACCACAACAGAAAATCTGGTTTGCTACCTGCCTTGCAAAACCATAAGACATATTCTCCTGAGATAATCAGCCCTATTAGTTCTCTTGGAAAGAATTTTTGGTCAAGTGAATAGTGCAGCAGGTAACAAAGACGACTTTCAGAAAAGATTACAAGAGAAGACAGGAAACCCTTTGATTAAAAAGCTGTTTGAAATGTTATCAATACCATTATCACCTGTTGAAGGTCAAGAAAACCATTTCTAATCACTCAGGCCTTGCTTTCTCAAAGGGAATTCTCTACCCAACATACAAAGTGAACCTGTTGAACAAATCAGGTCTCTAAGAAGTACATGTAACAATGCTTCTCAAGCCCCTAGCCCCAAACTGCCCACCTGTTTTTAAAATTAACACAGATATTCCATGTGACTGCCAAGTTGTCAGCAGTGAACAACTCAGGTGAGGTAGTCTTCTGCTGTGTGATGTGAAATCTAATTTAAAAAAGCAGAACAGGAATAATATAAGCCTTATTAACCATTTCAGGCATCATCTGGATGGACAAAACGTAAAGAATTAAAGGTGTTTAATGCTTCTTTACATTTACTTTCTGCTTTTAGAAATACCACAAATCCCATGTAAATTGGGTGAGGATTGGAACATCCCAACAGACCTTTTGTTAGACAAATATAATAATAATAAAGCATGAAAAGCAATGATAGGATTGCAGTGTGTCAGCTTTGTGCCTCTGTTGGTTTGCATAGCTGGAGATATATATATTTAGCTGATTAAAAATATTCAATTTTCTGAGGAACATAGCCCTAACTCAAAGACTGATTTTTACATAATTTCTATAGCATTATAATAAGGCAAGGTTAATTGTGACAGTCAAAGATTTCAGACCAATCTCTTGTTTATTCCTACATTACAGATTTAACATACACCCCAGCATGGAACTATATGACAAAATCACATCAACAGAAATTAAGAGTGAGCATCAGAATTGTGTTGAGAAGAGAACTGATTCTGTACTTCCTTTATGACTATGTCAGAAACTTTCTCAGCATGCAGAGATTTTGGGCCACATGGAATTACCCTGATTCACACCATCTGAGAAGATGGTCTTTTATAAACTAAATCTGTAAGGCCAACTCACAGCCAAACCAGGGCTGCTCGCTCACTTGCTGTGATGAGTCAGCCCTCAGGCATGAAGCAGCAACATCCCACGAGCAGAGCCTGGGTCAGATGACCCCAGGCTCAGGTATTTCCATAACCCCAGCAGAGATGCAGATCAGTCTGAGGAACAGTTCTATCCAACTAGGAAACCTGCTGCTGCCTTGCAGTACACCAGCCTTGTCCCAATATTGTCCTTGCCCTACACTAGCCTTGCTCCAGCCTCCTCACTGCCCCTGATCCTCCCACCCCAAACCCCTGGACTCTGACTATCTGGTTTCAGACTGTGGCACATATTGGGACATCGGCTCTGGTATTGACTTGGCTTGGCTTGACTTTGGACTCTGTCTGGCCTACACCTGGACTCTGGTTATGGTTCTGATTCTGGTTTGGCTACAGACTCTCATCTAGGTTTTGACTCTGTCCTGTCCCCAGATCTCGATTCCAGTACCACCCGTGGCCCAGGTTTCACCCTATGACTAGCGGTGATCCCTCATGCTCCAACCATTAGGCCTGATTATCAGAGGCAGTGCCTGATAAAATCAACTTAAAGAAAATTGGCCAGAAAAAAATAGAAACGACAATGAAAGATCTGCATGTCACACATACTGATTCCCCACCTGGAAACATGCTGCTAGAAATAACACAAATGTCATTAATCCTATACTGGCCAACCAAGTAGAATATGGGTGTTTTGGGACCAACATTATACAGATAAAGGAAGTAGCTGGAAATTATTGAAAGTACCCCTGAAAATGGAGCTTTGTAATAGGGTGTGATGCTGGCAGACCAGGTGCCAGCTCATGCCAACATCCCCATGTCTCAACTGAACACTTACAAATACATGGTTGGAACCTGTTTGACGCAGCTGTGTGTTCAGTATTGTTAATATAAGTATTAGAATTAGAAGAATGTGTTGAGTGTTAGACTTTATTGAATGCGTGTGAGTTTCTGCCAGCATTAATCTCACTTATAACATCTGTATTCCATATTGTAAAGTAATATTGGAGCAGTTGTATTGTGAATCCCTGTGACTATGTAAGGTCACAGCTACCCTAGAGTTTACAGCAATGCAGCTGCACTGCTGAAAGCTCTCTAATGTAGCCACCGTAAGCTGATGGAAGGAGCTCTCCCGTTGACTTAACTACTTCAGCCTCCACAAGCAGCAGACGCTATGTCAGCAGGAGAAGCTTTCCCACCGACATAGTACTGTCTACACTAGTGCTTAGGTTGATGTAACTCATGTCACTCAGGGGTGATTTATTCACTTCTCTGAGCGACACAAGTGATACCGAAATAAACTGTAGTGTAGACACAACGTTTCTCTCCTGTCTGTTGATTTAGGCTAATTAGTGTGAAGGGCCAATCTCCAACAGAAAGTGGTACACCCTGCTAAAGGAAAAGTCCCTTGATACCAGACAGACTGTTGTGGGACTTTGCAACTGCAATTTCTCTACATACTGTCAACAAGAGGACAAAAGACTTTTATTGTCATTCTATGCTCCTTGCTGTGAAGATGAGTGTTGCAAGTGGACTCCCCCAATCAACTGAGAGCACATGGAAGGAGGGGATTAAAACCTCTACCAAGAAGGAACTTAGACTTGAAATTAGACAAAGGTTTCTAACCATCAGAGGAGTGAAGTTCTGGAATAGCCTTCCAAGGGGAGTAGTGGAGGCAAATGATATCTGGCTTCAAGACTAAGCTTGATAAGTTTATGGAGGGGATGGTATGATGGGGTAGCCTAACTTTTTGGCAATTAATTGATCTTTGATTATTAGCAGGTAAATATGCCCAATGGTCTGTGATGAGATGTTAGATGGGATGAGATCTGAGTTACTACAGAGAATTTTTTCCTGGGTGCTGGCTGGTGAGTCTTGCCCACATGCTCAGGGTTTAACTGATCATCATATTTGGGGTTGGGAAGGAATTTTCCTCCAGGGCAGATTGACAGAGGCCCTGGAGGTTTTTCGCCTTCCTCTGCTGCGTGGGGCACGGGTCACTTGTTGGAGGATTCTCTGTACCTTGAGGTCTGTAAACCACGATTTGAGGACTTCAATAACTCAGACATAGGTTAGGGGTTTGTTACAGGAGTGGGTGGGTGAGATTCTGTGGCCTGCATTGTGCAGGTGGTCAGACTAGATGATCATAATGGTCCCTTCTGACCTTAAAGTCTATGATTCTATGTATCTCTTTTCTGCTTTAATTCTGAGGGGGGACAAGGTGTTTCTAGGCATATGTGAGATGTCCCCAGCTGTTTAGCCTGGGTTAGCCGTAAAGGACATACAGAGCTTGCTGATTATAGAAGCTTCTATTACCTTTTGAACATCATAACTCACTTGTGTATCTATGTTTACTGGCTTTAACCTTTAAATAATGCTTTGGATTCCTTTTTCTATGTAATAAATCTCTAGAAAGTTTATTATAAGATTGGTTACAAATATTGTATTTGGGTGAGATCTAAAGTGCAATTGATTGGTTCTTTAGGAGTAGCCATAACCTGAATATTGCCATGAATCTTGGTGTAAGATACCATATATTGTACTTGTGTACCACTTAGCAGGTAAGCTCTCTGGACCAAGGATCCCACTACAGGACCAAAATGTACTCCTTATTTCCAGGCTGAATTTGCCTGCCACTTAGAGTTGGCATAACATGTAGTTTGTTTAATCACAAAGTTTCTTATAAAAAGCTGGTGATGGACTAGGAATTGAAAACCCACTCAATGCATCATTGTCATTTTTGTCACAAGATAAGAATGGAGTTAAAGCAATGCATATTATTGAACCATACCTTGGGGGTAGAAGAAAGAGTGGTGTTCTACCATAACGCACAACTGTAGCAAATTAATTATTCTTTCTTGACCACCCCATCTGCTAACCATACTCAACGGCATTACAACATGCTTCTCTTCATGTGTAGTTTTTTTCATGCATGGTATATTTTAATCTCAGAATCATCAAAACAATTATTTCAGTTTTGTTCAGATGTCATTTCAAATATGCAACCTCAGGGTTGTGACAATCCAGAAAAGGGCTAGTGGTATAGTAAGCAAAACTTCTCTTAGAAATTATGTGCAGTGTTAAGCCATGGCGCACTGGCAACCTAAACTCTGTAACCAATATGGTTTTAAATACCTGACTACTTTTTAAATTGACTGTTTGTGACATACCGGTGGAGTTGAACAAATAGCTTGGCTCAAGCACTAAATATCAGGTATCAAAGCTTGGAAGTGAGCTATTCTAGAAGATGGGAATCTGAAACATGGAGACTGTAATAGAAATAGAGGGCCTGGTATAAAAGGCCTTGTATGAGGCCTAAGGCCTGAAGCAAAGTCCTGCTGACCTCACTGAGTTTCTCATGTGTGTAACTTTCCACTGACTTATCTGAGTAGTTCTGTTCTAAAATCATGTGTGCATAAATTAAGAGGCATAACTATTATTAACAGGAATTTGTTGAGTACTAACAGTGTGCTCAGCATAACACAACATGAAGTAAAACATGGTCTCTGTCCAAAGGGGCTTACCATCTATAATTCACTAATAATACAGCAGATGATTAGGAACTGGAAGGTCCAATCTGACAGTAGAGTGGTTATCTTCATACTTTTAATAATATTTCATATTTAATTGATGGATTAGCATTGGACTGTTCTGTGGAAAAACAGCGTGTGACTTTTCTGTTCTTCACACAACATTTATCAATACCTACAAATATGGCATTGGGTCATTTCTTTTCCCACCATACTTAACTAATGGGATGTAAGCTTATGTTAAATGCAAATGATGCAACTTAGTTGTTACTCATGCTTATATAACAAATTTATAGACAAAATAGATAAAAACAGAAACTGTGAAAAAATGTATAGGAAAAATACCAGAGGACTCCTATAAGACAGGAAGAATAGAATTTTTCAGGATTAACACAAAATACTATAAGAAACACAAAGTACATTCTTTCTTGATTCACAATCCTTATTTAACTTTTAAAAACCAGTGAGACATATCAGAGCTGAACAAATTTTAGCATTGTACTGGCAAAAACATAGCTCCTCCAGTGGTGCAAAGGGTCTCAAAGCTGGCTTAACCATTTAGCTGTAGATTCCCCTGGTATGGGGAAATCCATGGGTGGTGGTGCATTGGCATAGGCTGCTCTGTGACATTACCCTTACACCTGAGAAGGGGGGTGTCAGATATATGGTGGGTAAAGGGACTGTAGATGAAACAGTCTCCAGCCAATGTAATAGCTCCTTGGGCCCACTGCCCCTCAGGTAAGCTGCATCAGTGCAAGTTACTTTTTGCACTGGCACAACACATTCTTGCACCAGTGCAGCTGCATTCATGTAGCTACACTGGTACAAAACTCTCCAGTGCAGACAGCCCTTGTACTTAAGAGGAAGGATGTCTTTGTTAAATATTCAACTGAGGTACAAAAATAATGTACAATACACTTTACCTGAGACCCACCTCCCCAAGACTTTCTCCAGCAAAAGCAGGCCATTTTTTGTACATCAGAAGCAAAAAATAAAAAGGGACCAAAAATTTGACCAGACTGTTCAGTCCAATCTGCACCAGACACAGCATGAGATAGAGCAGCCTAGGTTAAACCGTTTTAATGTACGGTACTACATACCAGTTATCTATCTATCTAATGTTCTTAGATGGCCCCATCACCATAGTAGCTGAGCACCTAGCAATCCTGGATGTATTTATCCTCAGAACACTCCTGTGAGGTAGAGAATTACTCATATATCCATTTTATAGATGGAAACTGAGGAACAGGAAAGCTAAGTGACTTGCCTAAGGTCATAGAGAAAGTTTGTGGCATAGCAGAAATGTGAACCCATGTCTCTCAAGTCTTAGGATAGTGGTCTAACTACTGAACAACCAGCTTCTCACTAAGGAATGGCAAAGCAGAGTTCTGCCTCACACCAGTGGAAATCTCAACTAATTCCAGTCAGAGCCTGGCACAAAGGGGTAGGAACCTAACAGAGTATGTCCTTCCATTAAAAAAAAAAAACTCATTGTAGAACAACTTTAGCATGGTTAGAAGTTGATGAGTGAAAATGTTTTTATGTGTTTTAATTTTTACAGTCATTAAAAATGAAAACAACTGGGAAAAGTTTTTGCAGCAAAATTTGACTTAATTTGCAGAAAATGAAACAATATCATACAGGGAACTGTGATTCGGAACACCTTGAAAAGGTAACCAAATTCACTTGAATTGTATTCTATATTTTCTATGATGATCCCACAGGGTAATGGGATATCAAATACAGCCAGTCACAAAAGTGACACTGTGGAGATTAATGTCAATTTTTATCTGCCACTTTGACAGGTTTTCTTGTGTGAACATGAAATTTTAAAGGCACAGTGTCAAAACAAAATGAAAAAGCCGTAATGCTCTCAATCTACTGTTCTCAGAGGGATAGAGCAAAGGACCAGAATACAGAAAAATCAATGTAATGATCAAAACACAAATATGTGCCATTCCCTGTCATTTTGCCTGTTTGCTTTTATCTGCATGATTTTTTTTGACCCTAAATCAAGAAACAATCTGGAATTTAAAAGTAAAAAACTCAAGGTAGTGCTAATATTCTTAAAGAAATTAAACTGAATCCACCTCTTGCTGGATTTAAACATGTAACTAATGCTGCAGTCAACCTTATCATATGAACAAAGAAGTGCAAGAATGTCCAACAACTCCATAGTGCTCCTTATGCACTTTTGGACCGAGGTCAGGAGTGACTTTCTTCTTTTGAAAATCCTCCATGGGCTTGTTACAGGATCTCTGCAATCCCTTTCCTGCTCTGTTACTGGGGAAATTCTGCACTACTGCCTGTGTGCATAATCAATGAGCTGTGCATATTTTATTTTTTTGCACTGAAAAAAGCTTCTGCCAAAATATTGCTGCTGTTCTGCCTTCTTCCCACCAGAGGATGCTGTGGCACAAGAACAGCAGCAGCTCCTAGCACACAATAACTTCTGCATTTCTGCCCTTTGTCCACCAGAGGATGATGTGGTGGTAGAACACAGCAGCCAATCCTAGCCAGCTAGGGAAGAGAAAGAGCCTGCCTTCTTTGCAGTGCCTGTTAGGCCAGGTCAGGACACAGGGGTTACGGGGAGACAGACAGTGTGGAGTTCTGGGAGAGTCAGACAGGGGTTCATAAGGGCCAGTGGGGGAGGACAGATTGGGGCAGTGGCTGAATGGGAGTAGAGGCACAGAGCCACAGGGGGGAGGGAGGTGCAGGGCCACGTGGTGATGGGGGAGGGGGTACAGAGCTACATAGGGACAGAAAGTGACTGAGTGGGGGCACAGAGACACATGGGGATGAGGGGAGGAGGTACAGACACACAAGGACAGGGGAGTGGCTGGGTGGGGGCACAGAAACACATGGGGGATGATGGAAGGGGTAAGAGCCACATAAGGACAGGAGGTGGCTGAGTTGGGCACAAAGACACGAGGACAGGGGAAGGAGGTGCAGAGTCACATGGGGATGGAGGAGTGGATGTCTGAGTGGAGGTGGAGGGACATATGTGGACAGGGGATGCAAGGACACAGTGGTGCAGGAACACATGGGGACAGGGGCAGATGTGCTTGACTGAATGGGAGAGGCTAGAGGTCAGCCAGGGTCTGCATGGGAGAAGCTCCCTAACAATATCCTCCCACACCCCACATAAAACCCATTCCATACTTTTCCCACTATCCAACACTCCAAGTTCACACAAAGGCTCCTTCCCTGCAATTTACTTCCTTCTCCCTCAGCTCCTCCATTACCCCTGACTGCCCCAAGCCTTTGCACTGCTTCTGAGGGGTGCAGGAAATACTGTTCTGTATTGTAGTTTAAATGAATTATTACTCAGAGTGCTGTATTAATATGCCTAGTAAGGAATCTGTTTGTCAAAAAACACTTCCTAAATCTTTTTTGTTGTCTGTACTGCTGACAGGTATTTTGAAATAAATGACCAAAAATAACGAACTGGTGTGATTATATTGTGTTATTTTGACAAATAAAATATGCAGAATTTTAAAATATTGTGCGCAGAATTTTTAATTTTTTGGTGCAGAATTCCCCCAGGAGTATGCTGTGTATGACGCTAGCACAGGTCTCTTCTATTGCTACTGGATGTGCAAGAAACTTCTCCTCTGCTGTAGCTGCTGTATGAAATGCCTTCCCTGTGCACCTCTGCTTATTTTCATATATCATCTGAAAACATTTGTCATGCACATCTCTTCATTCCTCTTTCCTTACACTACTGCTTATTATTTTCTCTGTAGCCGTATTTAACCCTGTAAAGCATTCTGAGGATATAATTTCCATAGAAGATGCTGTACTAAATAATTCTATATTGTATTAAATAATTCCTTTCCCTTTTGCCTATTGTACTTGTATTATAAAACACCTGTTAATTTCTGAAGGATGCTGATTCACACTGCATGTAAATGTAGAAAACTACACAGACACATGATGCTCCAAGTTAGGTGCACACACAGTACTTGTTGATATGGGTGTGACTCCTGCCCAAAGCACTCACCCAGCCCCAGTGGAACTGGCTGCCCTCTCCACTCTTTGCATCTTGTAGTATGTTTTACTTTCTCAATTTATGTCAAAGCAACTCTCTTTAGCAGAGATGAAAGTAAATTTGAACTCTCACAGGTAAGGGGCCGGCTCTACCCCCAGAAGGTGCAGGGCCTTTGGTGGAAAGGGCGGGGCTGGGGGTCACCATCCCCCAGCCAGCCCATCTGTGCTTCCTGGCCCGTGCTGCCCGGGGCTTCAGCGGCGATTTAAAGGGCCAGAGGCTCTGGCCGCTGCCGCGGTAGCAGCAGCGGTGGCTGGAGCCCCAGGGCCTTTTAAACCAGGGGGCAACAACATTAAAGTACTATATGGGCGGTACCGGCAGCCACTTTTTACCAGTAGGCCTTACTTTCACCCCTGCTCTTTACTGTCATGATTTGTGACATGGGGTGGGATTTTCAAAAAGCCTGAGGGACTCAAGAGCACGCATCCCATGTATTTCAGTCACAATGAACTCTCCTACCACAGCAGTGATAGCACCACTGCCCCAGCTGCCCTTTTTGGCCCAGAGGATTCAGGGGGCCTGGGGCAAAGCAATTTCGGGGGCCTCTTCCATAAAAAAAAATTGTAATACTATACAATACTATATTCTTGTGGGGGTCCCTGCGGGGCCCGGCACAAATTGCCCCACTTGCTCCCCCCCCACAGGCGGCCCTGGGAAAAACAAACCCTTTGAATCTTGGCACAAACCTAGTTTTAAGAAAACTTCTTTACAAGGTATCACTGGTTCTCAGCATCAGCTAGTGCTAAAAGGCACTAAAGCTCATTAAAAGGGTTGGACAAATATTTTCTGTCAAAACTTTTTCTGGATTGAAAACTAGGGGTTTTTATAAAGCAGAACAAAATCACGGACAATGTCTTTTTTCCTTCAAAATTTGTCGTTTTTTTTAATTGAAAAGCTGAAATTAGTCTGCCAAAACCTGAATATGGTTTGAGGTTTCAGAAGTGTGTGGCCAAATATTTGCTGCTTGCTGTATTTGATTGTTTAAAGAAACAATAAAAAAAATTCTGCTTAAAAGAAATCCAAAACTTTTAAACCACTTCAGCTTGTGACCAAATGCCTGAGCCCATCCAGTCAGAGATTTTTTCCAGGTTTCTGATACTCTGCTGGCTTCCTTGACTCATATCTATCTCCATAACTTTGGGTTCATTTAGGTTAGAACATAAAAACAGCCATACTGGGTCAAACCAAAGGTTCATCCAGCCCAGTATCCTGTCTACCAACAATGGCCAATGCCAAGTGCCCCAGAGGGAGTAAACCTAATAGGTAATGATCAAGTGATTTCTCTCCTGCCATCGATCTCCACCCTCTGACAAACAGAGGTTAGGGGCACCATTCCTTATTCATCCTGGCTAATAGCCATTAATGGACTTAACCACCATTTATCTGTTTCCTAGAGACTGCTCCATGGGGTCCCTCACAAACTGGAGACGGTTACTGTGAGTTTGTCTTTAGTATAGCTTATGTACATACTCCACGAACTGAGCATTTGAGCTTGTTCCAGAATATGGGATGAGCCTATGTTGTGAAAACTGAAATGCTCAAAATAGCACATGCATGTGAATGGACACAGGGTGCTAAAATTAAATTAACCCAGAGGTTCTCAAACTGGGGGTCAGGGTTATTACTGGGGGTTGCGAGCTGTCAGCCTCCACCTTAAACCCCACTTTGGCTCCAATATTTATAATAGTGTTAAATATATAAAGAAGTGTTTTTAATTTATAAGGGGGGGGGTCGCACTCAGAGGTTTGCTATGTGAAAGGGGTCACCAGTATAAAAGTTTGAGAGTCACTGAATTAACCCCTCTGGAGCCTCAGGGAATGCAGGGGAAGGGGCTCTCCCCTGGTAAGGTTGGGAAGGATATTGCTCTTCTCATGTGATCCCTCCCCCACTGACTAATTTTAAATGAAGCTACCCTCCCCTGACGTGAATCTCCCTATGGCACTGAAATTAAATATAGACTATAATTTGGCATTTGAGAAGTGAAAGGAATGGTAGCCCTAATGGAAAAACTAACAGCTTGGCTCTTCTTCAAGCCTCAAACTACTGAATGAGCTTTAGTGTAGGGAAGGCTGTGCCTCCCAAACAGCCTGGCCCTGCCCCCATCCGACCCCCACCCTCTTCCTGCTCCCCATCCTGCTCCTTGTCCCCCTCACCGTCCCCCAGAAATCCCCCCCAACCAACACCGCTGCTCCCTGTCCCCTGACTGCCCCAACCCCTATTCACTCCCCCACTGAGTCCTGGCAGACCCCCAGAACACCCACAATCCAACCCCCCGCATTCCCTGTCCCCTGACCGCCTCCCCAACCTCTGCCCCCTCCCTGTGCCCTGACTGTCCCTGGGACTTCCTGCCCCTTATCAGCCCCCCCCCAGCCCTGGACCCTTACCCCTGGCTCCCCCCTCACCCAGAGTGCAGCGCACCCAGCAGCGTCCCCAGACAGCTATAGCGTGGCTCCAGCAGGGCCTGAGCACCTCCCCGCTCAGAGCCGCATGGTAAGGGGGCGGGACTGCGAGCTCCAGGCTGAACTCAGCTCCCTCCACTCGGCCTGGAGCTCGCAGCCCCGCTCCCTTACCACACGGCTCTGAGCGGGGCAGAACTCAGGAGCCCCGCCGGAGCCATGCTGCACCGCTGTTCAGGGACGCTCCTGGATGGGCTGAGGCTCCGGGAGAGAGGAGGAGACGGGTTTGGGTCAGGCTGGGGCTGGGGCAGGAGCCTCAGCCATTCTCCTTGGGGCCTCTGTGGAGCCCGGGGCCTGGGGCAAATTGCCCCACTTGCCCCCTCGGGCGGCCTTGTTTTGGCCTTCTGTTCGGCCTTCTGAGGGAAGCCTTGGTGCTCATACCACTAACTTAGAGTTCATAGGACTCTGATTCCAAGAACGTAAGGGATGTGTATGCAGGGCCACTGCAAGGACATTTTGCGCCCTAGGCGAAACTTCCACCTCCCACCCCCATCCCTCCTCCCGGAGCATCACTTATTATAAACTTTCAAAAATGAATACTGCATAATGTGGCATTGTTCATTAGAATTAATACACATTCAGATTGAAAATGTATTAATTTCACTATTTAGTCTACATATTTAATGAAAATAAATGAATAACCTGACAGGGTGTGGGGCTGGCTGGCTTTTGGCACAGGGGTGCGGCAGGGGTTGGATAGAGATACGGGGTGTGGGGCTAGTTGGCTTCGGGCAGGAGGGTGCGGCAGGGACTGGCTTGGAGGGCAGGGAGGAACCATCCCCCAGCACTCACCGGCGGCGCGGCTGGGGCTGGGCCTCTGCACTTCCCCCCTGCCGGTGAGTGCAGGCCCGGCCCTGCTGCAGAGCTCAGGGGAGTGGGGGCGGGGCAGGGCTGAGCAGGGGCGGGGGCCTTGGGGAAGAGCCAGAGCACCAGGGAGCAGCGCAGTGTCCCCTGCAGCTTGAGGAGGAATGACATCACTTCCCGGCCAGCCAGAGCTGATCAAAGCCGCAGCGCCCCCTCACAAAGCAGCGGGAAGAGGGTTACATGTTTAGCCGGCGCCGGGTTAGCATCCCAGACATTTTGGGCACTGCTTTTTGGCGCCCTCAAATCTTGGCGCCCTAGGTGGCCTAGTTTGCCTAGTGGTTGCAGTGGCGCTGTGTGCATGTCTCCATTGTTGAGTGAGAGTGGGGCACATGATGCACATACCTGGCATACATTTTGTCCATCGGTAATGTTTCTGCAGGTTGTAACTCGTGTTTCAAAGAAGGATTTAAAGAGCTGGTTGAAGAAGCCTTTCGGAAGAATATAGCAGTTTAGGGCCAGTTCTGATTTGGATACACATTAAAAGATTAAACAAGAAAAAATCCAAATAAAACTACTGGAAAATGTTTATCGTTAGTGTTAATTCCTGTTTTATATAATAGAAGGGGATAATAAAAGCAATCTGAGCACAAAAGAAACCTTAGCAAACAACTGTAAGCAGTCATTGTCCCACATAGGCAAGAAACCTACAAGCACACAGACACAGCCTATGAAAAATGGGTGTCTGTCTCAAGAAAAATGGCTGAAGCTGTTAGATTTGCAGAATACAACACAGTAAGTTTCATGGGGCTGCAGCACTACATCTGACCTTTGAAGTTAACTTAAAAATTCTTTATTCACAGAATAATGATATAAAGAGAAACCATTTGATAAGCACCTACAAATGATGATGTTAAATAATTATATGTTGTCATATGATGAGACAAAGATCTTGTTTGAATTATTATTTGAGTTTATCCTGTGAAATTATCTGAGAATTATATTTCTGTGAAGATTGTATGTATTTTCACAGGAAAGGCTGCACAAATACAAAACCCCTGATAATAAACAATATACTTATCAGCATTTGAAGTTAATAAATAGGTGGACACAAAGACTATAAGTCCTACCACTATTATACATAAAATTGTTTGCTTTCTGTGTCTTATTAAGAATTTGTTGCTGATTTCCTAAGCTACTCATGTGTGACTGTCAACCAGGTGTTAATTTACTCCTCACCCATCTTCTCCTTAACAAGGAAGTCATCAATAAGCTGAACTGGTGACATCACAAGTAAAAAACACTGCCCAAATGTTTTTATGAGCAAAACACGCTCAGTACTTGATATGCAATCGCTATGAAATAGGCTAAGCTGGTACCCATTTTTCTGCTGTAATTTGTAAGAAAGTTCCCTCCCCATTAGCTACATCTTAATGAACTCCAACCTCCTCGCATCCACCCACCTTTTAGGAAAAAAGACAAGGTAAGCAAGGCATGTCATACTGGCAAACTGTATAACTTTGTGTTCTAGTGCTGACCTAAATGATCTCTTCTAAAATAATTTACTGTCCTATTTTTCATTTTTGCACTAGACAATACCATGTTCTCACTGGGAACTAGATCCCTTATGTACTGTATGTAGCAAGGTTTATCTTTCTACATGCATTAAGCAGAAAGAGAACAGCAACTAACAAGCCCATGTGACTGGAGGTTGGTGAACTATCTTAGATAAAATAAAAACTGATCTGAGTCTTTGCCCCAGATGCAAATTAACCCCTTTCTGAAGATTAAGGGGAAATAAGGCTCTTCTACTATTTCTGGCCCAGCCAAAATCAAGAATTACTGCAAAACACAACAAAAATCCTGACTTCACAAGGTTCCTAGCCTCATTTCTAGAGTAACAAGGGCTAGGTATGTTTGGATAAACTTGCCTGAAACAAACTTCTGAATTTTGCAGATTCACCTTTTGCTACATATCACATGCTATAAAAGCTGGATACATTCCCATCTGTGTTATTTTCCAGTTGTTGCATGTATTCTGGCAATATTGTCAGAAGCAGCAGAGAAGGCAGCTGAGTTTCCATGACTGTTACCAACTCATGTGTCTTGAGCTTTGCTGGGAAAGCACAGTTCTAGGGCTAATTAGCACTTGGAAGGAAGGAGGACCAAAATACAAACTCCAGACTTCATGCAACAGTATTCAAAATGCACACATTTAAGGCATATTAAATACTGAACAGGTAGGACTAGATGCAAGTTTTGTAATTAGAACTCCTATTTCATATTTTACTCAGGACTTATAAAAAGGTCAAAGAGTTATTTTAAAAGGTTTCCTGGCTCCCTTGTTCACAAATGAAAAGCTTGTTCTAAAAAACCCTCTAGTTTCCAGGCTTTATATTAATTCTAACATGTCAAAGTTTACATCTTTATAAGCATGCATTAAATGTAGGAACATATTATAATTCTTAACAGCATAGGGTTCAATAAATATAGATTGCAAAATAAACATGATTACAAAGGATTTTGTTTCCAGTGCAATGTTTGTAGATCTTCGCTTTATACAATTATTATTTACCCATTGAATAATACACTCCAGCTTCCTAAAATGATCAGGAGCTGTATCAGCAATTGTGCTGAAGTTATGTGAGAGCCATGTTAATGACCAAATATGAACTAGGTTAGGTAAGAAGTTGTCCTAGCCTTCAGCACCATCTACTGTTTTACAAAAGTCTGACAAGTATTTCTGTTTTGCCAAGTTTATCTCTCCTTACCCTCCTTTCAGAGCGGACTCAGGTCCAGCCAGAGACCTTCAGACATTGTTAAGTATTTTTAATAGCTCTTCCTAAGGTGAAATCCTTGAGCTATCACCTAGCTGGGGGCAGGGCATTCTCAGGGAGAGACCTGACTCTAGAATTTGTTTTCCCCCAACAGAGCGAGAGATCGAGACCCTTATGTGCATACTGAATGGCCTGTCCACTATCAATTCAGGCTTTTCCTGAGGGATTGCATTGAGCAGGGAGGGCCTTCTTTTAATTTCTTTAGTATTGGGGAATTCTCTAGTATTATCGGCATCATTTTAGTGTTACGTAGTTCAAACAGTTTAGTCGTAGTGTATGTGCCCCTAGAAACACATGATAATTGGAAAAATAAATAAAATATTTTTATAATTAAAATTCTGCATCCCTATCTAGATCAGTGGTTTCCTTAATGTCAATCTATTATTAAAAGCAAAGTATGCAGGATGTCTAAAGGCAATCAGCTAACAAGGACAAAGAGTTTTTGTCTGTCTGCATGTGGGACACTGCAAAGTAATGTTCTGGAAATAAAAACTTTGGTGAAAGTGCCTTAAAAAATAAATTATCAAACCTTCCATCCTCTGATTCAAATCCAGTTCAGTCATTACTATCTGACATGTTGAGTGGTCCATGACAAGGCTCTCAAGTTCCTAGCGTATTTTGATCTGTACAGTGGTATACTATCACTATTACTGCTATTTAGTATCCTTGAGCGGAGTCTCAGCAGCGAGGCCAGAGGATGAACTCCCTGTTAAAATTGAAATTTCCTCTCACCCCCAGGGAAATTCAGAGCACTCTGACAGAGCAGTATTGGGAAATTTGCATTGCATCTCTACTGTTAATTTACCAAGCCTGCCAATCCTTTATTATCCTTTTACTTGTGAAAAAAAATGACTCTCATACATTTTCTTACACAGTATTTAGCTAAGATTAAAAGGTGTAAAAGGAAAACTGAATATGAAACTTACTTGGATCAAAAAATCATTCAAATCTTCCCAGCTGACCTAATGGGCCTTTATCTTGCTTAAGTCAAAAGGTTCATAAAGGGGAGGCAGCATCAACCTGTTTTGCAGCTGTATCCCCAGCCACACTTTACTGGGAAGCCATAGACTGTACCCAAAGGAGTTGTTTTATTTAATCTAAAAGGCAAGAGAGATTAGGAGTCATAAAATCAGGGCACTTTAGCTTCTGCAAAATGTCAACTAAACAGCTCTCTCTCTCTCATGTAATAGTGTCTGAAAATATATTAACTTTTTGTTTTGAGGTTTGATTCCTTGTAGGAATAGTCAGTGCTCTAGAGTTTAGGTACAATCCAGCTAGCCTTACAGTTATGAACTAGCTTAATATCCTGGCACAAAATCACTATCACAATTGCCACAGGCTTGTTTGGAAAGTTCGAAGTAAGTCTTTGATCTATGTTCAGACTCTATTTTTTTCATATGGAATCCCATCGTATGTTTGGGAAGTTCTTATATGTGCTTGCCATATGGCCAAGCCAGTAGTTTCATGGGAGTATGCTTCTGTGTCATGAGGTGATCCAGGTATATGTCCTTTGCTTAGTGTCTTCCTCCCAGGCTAACAGGCTTGCAACACTGTTGGGACAGCACGCTCAGTTTCTGTGTGAATGTCTACTACTGCGCTCTAGTGGCCTCTTCTTGCTTTAATATACAGCTCTCTTGACCTGCTCTGGAGAGCACAGTGGCCAAACCTCCTCACTAGGAAAGAGTGACCACGATACTAGGGTGACCAGAGAGCAAATGTGAAAAATTGGGACGGGGGTGGGGGATAATAGGAGCCTGTATAAGAAAAAGACCCAAAAATCGGGACTGTCCCTATAAAAACAGGACATCTAGTCACCCTACACGATACTGATACTTGAGGATCAGACATGGGGGAAATAAAGAAAGGAAAATATAGGAGAATCTCCAGTGAAATACTGGGGAGGAATCAGTTTTCATTGACTATTTATATTAAAAATTATCTTACCTCTACCAAATCAAGCTGGAACAAGAAAGACATTGTTAACGTTAAAACAATTATGCTTACTGCTTGGCTGCTAAATGGATCACTTAATGCAAAATAGATGCAATGTCAGTGAATTTCCCACCATTTCCTGACTTTTCTGTGTTCAATTTTCTATTAAATTAGATGTCTAAGTCATATCCAGATAGATAGAACTGAGCCTTCAAACCATTCATTGAACCAAAGTTTTCATTTGGGACAAAATGAATTTAAATTTGTTAAACTCTTAGGCACTATGAGAAATCCTATAAGATACTGTGTGGGTATTACTTTTTAACTATTATTTAAACCCAGTCATAAATGATAAGCATCTGGTAGGAATTAAGCGCTGCCTTCTCACCACTGAGTCCACCTCTGACTTCAGAGAAGATAGTTTGAAAATCTATTATCTGCATTTATATGACAATAAGCACCAGTGCAAAAACAAAACTAGCAGTAGAGTTCAAGTTCAGCCCGCCTCTGCTCTGGGGTTTCGGCCGCTGGCTCCTGCCTGCTGGGGCCTCAGTCCGCTGCCAGCCTGAGGTTCCTTCACCCAGGCCAGCAGTGGGCACTGGGTGGGACTGGCGGTTGGACCCCAGCCGGCAGAGGAAACCCCAGAGCGGCGGTGGGCTGAACAGCTCAGCCCACCGCCGCGTGCCATCAAAACTCGGCTCACGTGCCACCTTTGGCACGCGTGCCATAGGTTGCCAACCCCTGCATTGGTTACTACAAGGTTTGTCAGAGAGGTATGACAGAATTTTCACCATTCTAATTTAAACCATAATTTTCCCCCAATTTAGTGCATGATCTCATACGCACTGTAGTCAATAGGCAGTGGATCAATCACTTATTTGCCAGGGTCTCTAATGCAAAAGCAGCTGCATTTTCACACAGTGCAATGGGCAGCCTCCTGAGAGAATCCAGTGATGCTGGGACTGGCCTCTAGGGGCACTGGGCATGTAACACAATGTGCACTTCCCTCACTCTTCTAAGGCTAACTTACTTCATTTATGAAACTGCTGACACAATGTTCTCACCAGATATTTGCCAAGCTGAGAAATATAAAAGATATCATTATTCTTCTAATTTTTGTCTTGACTCTTCCTCTGTTGTAGCATTCTACTATCTAAGATACACTTTTCTCTTCCTTATTCCCCTTCATTCAAGAAAGGGCAAGTAACCTAAGCTCAAATCCTGAAGCTTGGGAGATATCAGGGACACCTGATTGGTAGATTGTCCAACTGGGGATACTTAATGAGCAGAGCGGCTGCCTCTCTGTCTCTCAGAGGCCATCTTTAACAGCTTTTATCCACTGTGGTAGAGACCGAAAGTTTGAGTCAACTCTCAGACTTTTTTCTTATGGCCAGAAGAGCAATATCTCAGTGCCTCAGGAGCTTTTAATTCCACCATTCTTGATCTTCTTGACATAAAAAGAATTCTAAAAAACAATCCTGTTCTAAATCTCACGCTGGAATAGAAAAAAGGGACAGTGTAATGAAAGTAAGACAAATCTGGCAAGTTAGTCTCATTTTGAAAGAGATACCTTACATTGGTCCATCTTTATCTATGTCATATATACCAGTGGATTAAGGGCTGGCCAAAAGGGGCATTTGTTCTTTGCCAATATGTGAAAGGAACCCTATTAGATTTAACACCACATTGTTTTACAAAAGATAGACAGTATTGTTCTATTAACAGTGATGAGTTTACTGTACATTCAGTTTGTGCTGTATTTCTACCAACAGAGATCCTGCAGAATGATTTTTGGTTCCAGCCCATTAGGAAATGACGAAGATGCCAAGTAAATCTAGAGTAGGGGTCTCAAAGTCCCCGCCCGCAAGCCATCTGTGGTCCGAGAACCATCTCATTGTGGTGCCGCCCACCACAGCTCCCATTGGCTGCGGGAGAGGGACACAGATTCCATCACTAGTCGCCAGGCAGAGTCAGTCATGGAGGCAGCATCATTAGTTGCCAGGCAGAATCAGCCATGGAGGCAGCGTCACTTTTTTCCACAATGAATATAAACAAGTCAAAATACCGAACACACCTATCTGATGCACACCTTGCTACAGTCCTGAAGGTTTCAACTGCTCAGTCGGTGAGGCCAGACATCAACAAACTGGAAGCGTTGCCAGGTGTCTGGCAAAGACTAAAAACTCTCTGGCAGGCGAAGAACTGTATAAAGTTGTATGACAGTTTTATTATTTCTAAGAAATTCTAAATAAAAAATACAATATAAACATTTTCTTTTCTAAACACTATCTTCAGTGACATTATTGGCCTGCTGGGAGGATTTGAGGACTGGCACTGGCCTTAAGGTAAACTGAGTTTGAGACCCCTGATCTAGAGAAACTCAGTTGAAGAATGTAAGCATAATCTATTTAGGACATGGAGAGGAGATATTATGGGATCTAGTTGCTCCTTAATGCAAGTAGTTTAATTACAGATGCTCCCCGACTTACGCAAGCGTTCTGGAACGCCTTGCGTAAGTTGAATTTTGCATAAATCAGGAATGTATCTCTGACAATTACGCAAAAAAAAAAAGCTTACAGAACTTAATGGAACTTTTCCCGTAAGTCCAGTTTTCCGTAAGTCGGGTTTGCATAACCCAGGGAGCGTCTGTATAAGTAAGTATAATTAATAATTATAATAGTAAAAATTAAAAATATAGCCAAGAGTTTTGGAAGGGCTATAAATCCTCATGCTTCAGAGCATAAGCCAATCATTAACTAATAGGAGGTTAGAAGGAAACTTTCCGTGTGGGTAGGTTATTCCACAACTGCCTGCTGAAGGGTTTCTTACCTTCCTCTGAAGCAGCTATTACTTAGGTATCGTAGGAGACAGGACGAGACGGATCACTGGTCTGATCAAGTATGGCAATAACTTCTGTGGTCCTATTTCAGTACATTGAACAAGAGTCTAAATGATATGTGTCAAGAGAAAGGTTTGTCTGTTTTGATGCCTTGTTGGACTGAGCCTCTTTTCCAATTTAAAAATGTATTTTTTAAACAATCTTCTTGTTTTTAATACACTTGGGAGGCATTATTTACCACACGGTTAAGAAGTTACAGTGTATATATTAGGTTCTGCCCCACAAAATGATTTAAGCCCTTAACAATCTGATGAAAATATAATGCTGTCTTTAGTTATTGCCCCAAAATGTTTGGTTTGCAAATTCAATTGTGCACAGCTAATTTAATTTACTTTCTGCTGACTTTCACATTAAGCAGAATAAACAGCCACACCTATACTATATATTGCAAATTTGTATCTGTGTGGCAACCAAAAATATTCTTAAAATTATCTAATGCACTCAAACAGCAGTTGGAGATAGTGAAGAGAAACTTGATACAAATCCCTATTACATTTTATCTCATGCACTTTCCCTCCAGGGGATTCTAAGAATATTTAGCGCCTGGTGAATAAAAGAGATGAGCAAGCATGCCTCTCAAAAATCTACATTTACTCCATGTCCCACAAACCTGGTGCTTTTTCACTCTTACTATTATAAATTACAACAGAAATGTTGTATGAGGGAGCTGAATTTACAGTCAGGTGCTCTGATGTCCTGCACACATTCCAGAAGTTTCTAGATTCAACCAAATGAAGCCACTCCTTACAGTACACAACTTCACTTGCTCCTCTCTCTTCAAACTCTTCATTCCACTCAGTAATACATCCCTATCACTAGCTACTCACCCAATTTCCCTCTAGGCTTCCAGACAGTTCTCTAAATTTCCTAATAGGTATAACTAGAGTGACCAGATGTCCTGATTTCATAGGGACAGTCCCGATATTTGTCTTGTATAGGCGCCTATTATCCTTGACCCCCTTTCCCAATTTTTCACACTTGCTATCTGGTCACCCTAGGCATAACAAGAATCCTGATGTTCTGATCACTTCACCTTTAACTTTTAGAATAGTTTAGATTTTACTAGATTGACAAGAGAGCCGAATGCTTCTAATATCAAAATAATTTCAAATATGTGTTTGTATAAATAGTCACAGACCAAAAAAAAAAAGGAGGGGGGGAAATCCCACTGAGCTTATTTTCCTAGGGAAAATAATCTCTCCAATCTAGGTTTCTCACAATATTGCCTAAAGCCCATAACAGCAGAATACCACTAAGATGTCACATAGGGGAAAAACTTTATTTCAGCAGCAAAAAAGAAATCCTGTTTTACCTAATAACAGACAGCGGGAGCAGATCAGATGGCAGTCTGACCTATAAAGGAGATCTGCATCTAGAATTGGGATCTTCCCAGCCGCTGCTAGTTTCCAATTTATATTCAGATACAATACTACTTAAAAAAACAGAAGAACTGGAGTGTTTTCATCTAAGCCCAAGTCTGCTTCAATCACCAATTAACACAGCACCAAGGAATGTTCTGTTGTTTAAGTTTTAATATCTTGAAGCAAAGAATATTTAATAAGCCAGGAAAGTGCTATGCACAGTGAAAGCTAATTATAACAAGATAAAAGGGAAATCAGAATTTTGGCCACATTCGCAACAATTTACATTAAACCTCTACCCCGACATAACACGACCCGATATAACACGGTAAAGCAAAACTCTTGGGTGGGGGGAGGGCTGCGCACTCCAGGGGATCAAAGCAAGTTCGATATAACACAGTTTCACCTATAATGCAGTAAGATTTTTTGGCTTCTGAGGACAGCATTACATCGAAGTAGAGGTGTATTTAATTTACAGACTCTTTGGCACTGACTTGTAAATTATATAAACATAATTATTAAAGTGTCACAATGCTGGGGTTCTTTTTAGTAGTTCTATGGTGACATAAGCTTCAGTTTGGTCTGTGTTACCTGTTCACTGAAAGGGGAATGAATGCCCATTGTGAAGGGAAGATAATAGCTTCCACACTTGATGAGAGGAGGTCTAGGGGAGCAGATTCCCTGACATGAATGCCAGTGTTGGCCCCCTCCTTCAGTGGAACCATGTTGTTGCAGAGGTAATAAAAACAGTAATTTAAAAGAGTGAAAATCAGCTAAGGCAGAGATTACAAGCAATTACATCTTTTTAACTGAACTGGGATCACATGGGCTCCAACCCTGCAAACACTTATTCACATGCTTAACTTTAAGTTCCCCTCCACAACTGAACTCAAGTCCATGATCATCTCATTGCACTAGTCCTTTCTTTTCTTCCTCCTATTGTTTGTTAAATCTACTTGTTGAATTTTGTCTTTAATCATGCCTTAGTTCTGCACCCACACACAAAGCACCACTGACTTTGTTTAGTGGGTGCCTATCCATGCATATCTGCTTACAAGATTTTATGCTGTTTGTGGTAGGGATTGACTTTTACTCTATGTTTGTACAGCACCTGGCACAATGAGGCCCAGTCCTTAGTGTTGTCTCCGTTTCCTACATTGTACAAATGATAAATAACAGTATTCAGTTCCTATGCTGAAGTCAGCCAATCTACAGAAAACTGAGCATTTCCTTTTATAAGGCAATTCTTGTAACATAGCCTTCTCTGTGTTCTACAAGTGTACAACAGACTTGGGTGGAACTGGGTCATAAAGTTTGTCAGGGATAAGTTCTAACGAATTTGCCTTCTCTTTCGAGCCTACCTGTCAAAAGGAAAGATGAAAGCCCTGACTCTCCACCAAGAACCACACAGAGATACCCTGTGCCTCCATGGTGGCCCAGTGACACCAGTAGTACTCTTCACAGACTCAGATATTCACTGCCACAAGTTCCTTCCAAAATCAGCTGTAACTCTTTACTATGGTCTTCTTTCTCATTCAAATGTGTATTGTGAGTGATTTTATATCAGAACATGACTGAAGTTAAACTCAATACTTTCCTAGCCCAGGACAACAAGTATGAGAAATTGGATAGCTCAGAGACCACATCCGCTCTTCTCAGCTGCCTCTCATTATCAGCAATATCCCTAATTTTGAGCACAAGTTTATTTACTTTACTCCTTATTGGAGTAAGACTGAAGTAGAACATGCAGACAGAGGACAGCAAAACTATCAGCTCAAACTGCCCCTAAATTAAGGGATGATGTATTAAGGGCATGAGCTGTCTAAACATTAATATCCCAGGGGTGTAAATTTACATACATTTCAAAAAAAATAAAACATCCCTTCCCTGAAGGGCTTCCAATCTAAACCATTCTATATGAGCAAGATGTCTTATTTTTATCTTATAACTAGGACGGGAACAGAAAATACCAAATTCTCCACAAATTATGTCCCTAAATCTACACAGACTTCTCTGCATCTGTTAAGTCTTTACGTGGTGCATATTTTCTGTATCCAATTTCCTTTTGTAAGTAAATTAAACAAAGAGCTCCAGGTAAGTGACAAAAATAGAGAGAGAAAGGCTCCGTAGATAAACAAAAACGCAATGTAGTCCAGTGGGCTGGAATTCACAGACCCTCAGTTCCATTCCCGCCTCAGCAACCTGCTATGTGCCCTCAAGCAAGTCACTTCACCCCTCCGAACTTCTATTTCCCTCCCCCGAGCCTGTCCTGTCAGTTTAGACTGGAAGCTCTTCGGGCCTGGGACTGACTCAGACTATATCTATAGTACCTAGAATAACTGGGGCCGCCTGGTACTATTATAACTGAAACAACCGTTAGGCCGGACACCTGCTCCCAGCCGCGCACTGTCTAGCCCTGTCTCAGTCCGACCCCGCGACCCGAGACTGAGCCGGAACCAGAAGCAGGTGGAACAGTTCCGGTGCCGCGTGACCCGGAAGCGGAAGCGTGCATCGGGAGGAATCGCTGCCGGGCTGAGGCCGGGAAGTCGCGGCGGTAGCAGCAGCGATCGGAGCCCAGCAGCGGGACCGGCCATGTGAGAGAGCCCCTGCCACCCCAGGTGAGGCACTACCTGGATCTAGGCGCAAAGGGGGGCTCCTGGGCTCGCCCTTCGCCCCCGCGCGGTGTTGCCGTGAGAGGGGCCGAGTCTTATCGCTTCGCCGCCCGGGTCTGACTGCCCGTGGCGCGGCCTGAGGCCAGCCCCGGCCGGCGAAGAGCTCGCTGTCCTACAGCGGTGCCTCCTGCTGGGCGGGCGGCACAGCCGGGACCTCCCGCCCGGGGGCTGGCCCATCATGTTCCGGTGGGCGCCGTCGCTCCCTGTTCAGCCCCGCTGATTCCTCGCAGCAGGAAAGGGCAGGTACAAAACAGCCACGGGATGGGCAGCCCTGTGAAAGTCCTCAGCCCAGTATTGTTAAGGGGCAGAGGCCTCTCAGTGGGATGTTCACTTCGAAGCTTAGTGAAGCATCCTTTAACCGCCTGAGGTGGACTGAGTAATGCTGCTGAGGGTAAAGCTCTGCAGTACTCTTTGCAAAGTTATGTAGTACTTCACAAATAGCACCAGTTGTAGACGCTTTCCACCTTTGGATATAAAAGGGTAAATCCTTCCACCTGTGTTCAGTTCCTGGTTTTGTTACAGACTTTGTTAGTAACCTAGGGCACGTCATTTAATCTCTCTGTACTTCAACTTTCTATCTGTAAAATGGGTATAACAGTCCTTTGTCTTTTTTGTGTTTTTTAGATTGTAAACTTTTCTGAGCAGAAACTCTTAATACGTGTAGTGCAGCTAATGTGCTTGAGTCTTGGAGTGCTCTGCATAACAAATAATAAAGTACCAAATTTTGTAAAAACAAGCTTTTATAAAATTTGAGACCAATTATTTATTTCCAAAATACATTATTCTAATAATATTTTACCTTGCAATGTTTGAACCCAAACATCCTAGTACTAAGAGTATGGAACTCTCTTTAAACAAAAGGGGGAATGTTTTATTGACTTTCATTGTCCAAGATGAAATAAATACAGTAAGGAAACAGGGACAGTAAATAGTGAAAAGAAAACATTTTAAAAATACTTTTAACTTTTCATATCTAACATTAATATGTAAACATTTTTGTTTACAGCATGATTAAGTTGACTGCCTTTATGTAAACACTTATTTTTAATAGTAAACTTTGTATACAAAATCAAGAAAACAGATCCCTTCTAGAAGTGTTACCGTGTTGAACCCACATGTAATCTGTTGTGTTCATCTTTATGGGATTAGGCTGTATGCTTGTTGAAAGATGGTAGTTTATGCTAGTCATAGTAAAGCCTTTCAAAAATGCATTTAGCATAGCATTTGTTATAAAGAAATAAGAATTCTTCTAGTAGGATAATTATGTAAGACATGTTGTTCCTAAAAAACATAGGAGAAAAGGCAATGGCTGTCTGCTTCTTCCTAAATAATGGCATTTTGCATAGTAAGATTGTGCAGTAGGATGACTCTTGCCTGTTATGTTGTTACTGAAGAGCTGCACTTCGTAGCCTTGTCATGTGTTTCTGCAAAGCAGAAAATAAATTATCCATGACAGTATTGTTTCTGTATCACTGCTATGATAGGCTGTATTGGCTGGAATTCTTGCAATGGGACTAGGTTTCTTTCTTTATCTGGGATGCCTGCAGCCCTAGCATAGGCATAAGGAAAGAGTGAAGGGGAGTGAAAGAAGGAAAATTAGGACTGCTGGTAAATACGAAGATTAAATATGCAGACTCTGTTATACCTGTTACCTGGTTCCTACATCCCAAAAGAGCCCTCTTAGAAGCAGATACAAGGCAATTAATTGGTTGTTAGGACCTCAGAAATAACTTTCCTTCCAATAACAGATTTTAATATCTGATACTTTTATTAATAATCTGCTGGTTTAAAAGGAAATCAGCCATTCAGCATTTTGACTGGCTGGCACTCTCTATCAGTTTTTGGACAAATTGATATCAGATAATGATCACCCATCATGAGTGGCTGAAAATGATTCTATGACAATTCAGTACTTGTCTGTTTGCCTCCTGTAAATGGTAGTGAGGTTAGGAGGAATGCTGATTAGTTACACACAAATGCAAATAAGTATATTGTGATTATTCACCTCCAACGACTCACTTTTTTTGTTAGACCTCTAAATAAAAAAGGCAAAACAATTATGCTGCTTTAATTTTTAGTCTTAATGTAGCTATTTCCTTTCCCCTTATTAAATTTTGGATGGAGGAGTTTTAACAACTTCTTTTTCAAATGCAAGGTGCATCTCTGCCTCCAAAATGACCAGCAAGAGATTATATAATCATGAGTTATTGTTTGAATTGTTATAGATGACTTGCATCATTATTCTCTTTGTGTAGTGTGTGCTTTGCATGCAAATAGTGATACTGTTTCTTTAGCATCTCCTAAATGAAAAAATGATACTTGTCCAATTTTGCATACATGTGCTTGTTTGTAATAAGAAGAATGAGCTTAATCTTCAGCAAGGGAGTTTTAGGTTAGATTTTAGGGAAAACTTTCTAAATTTAAGGGAATTCAATCTCTGGAATAGTTTCCAAGGGAGACTGTGGAAGCCCAATTTTTGTGAAAGTTTTTAAGAGCAGGTTGGACATCCATCTGTCAGGGATGGACTAGGTTTATTTGGTCCTACCTCAGCACAGGGGACTGCACTTGATGATCTCTCAAGGTCCCTTTCAGTCCCATGTGTCTATGATTCTATGAGTGAATTGGGCTTCTTTCCTAGATTTTTGTCCAGTCTCTGTTAAACATTAGAAGGAACTTTTTATGAAAGTCAGAACTTTGTTCTCAGAGCTAAAGGTTTCAACAAGATAGATACGTTGAAGAAAATCTAAATACTATGCATTGAAAAGTGTATTCCTGTGATTGACTGTCACAGTTTAACAGTTTCTTCCATTCTGTTGATCATAAAATACAAGTTTTTTTTCTTTCAAGTAGCTGATGCACAAAAATTTTTGGAAGCTCAAATAGCATCTGACCCCACTACATCTGATTCAAGCCTGTGCTCTTTTTAAAGTTTTCAGTTACATAATGTACAAATGTATCCACACAGCTAAATGAGAAGTTAAAGTTGGCCTTTCTATAGTTCTTGACCACATTAGCATTTCAGATGCAATTATAACATTTTTTCGGTGTTTCCATAATTCCTGTTCAGGATTTGTAACCCAGTAACTTTACACCCCTGTTGGCCTATGTCTTTGCTTATAATTTGGTACTTTAAATAAAACTTTAAAATATAAATCATCTCTGTTTCTTTACTATCATGTAACAGACTTTGAGCCTGGGTACGTCTCTTCCTTTTGTAACTAAGCAGCGGAACTGTTTGAGACCCTTAATAACCTTCAGTTTATTTGAAGAGTTTAGTCTTGTTAGGTTCTAGTTTAAGAAAGAAAAACATTTAATTTAAAAGGTGCTAAATCAAGGGGTTTTGCAATAAATTAACATTTGAAAAAGCTCAAATTTTGTGTCACTGTAACAGTATTTTAGCTCCCCACTAGCAACATCTACTCCTTCTCCTTTTAAAAAATGAGTGGCAGAAAAATATTGTTCATAATAAAGGTCACTAACTTTGCTCTATTTAGGACTCTGACAGTCACTTTCTTGCAATATGTGACTCATCATATTGAGCTATGAAATAATATTACTTATTTTTTAAATAATAACTTGAAGTGAATTATTTTCTTTAAATGGGCCAGTTTGCTCTTATAGAAAAGTTTGACGTGATGATTTGGCTGGCAGTTGGAAAACAGTATTGATTTCTCCCACTTGAGAAACTCTGGGACATTGTGGAATTAGTTAATAAGGAATGCAAGCAACCCTACTGCTGTAATCTCATCAAAATAACCACTTTTTTTACACTTGACCCTCCTAACCCCATTCCCATAGAATAACTAGCTGTACAGAATACGCACAACAGCTTATATGTCCAACCTTCATTTTTGTGCACAGATGGTGTAGCAGCTTGTGATCTTGTAGAACATTTTTAAAATTGAAAGACTAAGGGGAATAGAAAAGGCAGAAACAGCCTGACAACTGTGGAGGTTCCTAAAAGTTTTGTTTCTTTGGGTAAGTAAACCCACTTATCTTAAATATGTCAGCCCACTTAAGTGTCCCTTCCTAAAAAAAGGAAAGACTTGAAGATAAGACAGTGGAATGAGCAAACTTAGTCTCATCATAAATGCTGCTTAGTTATGTTGAAACTGGTTATATTTTCCTCTCTCTTGCAGCACAACACTAGATTTGTAATGAAATGGAGTCTGGGACAAACTCTTTTCGAGTGGAATTTCCTGATTTTTCGAGTACCATTTTGCAGAAGTTGAACCAGCAGCGCCAGCAGGGACAGTTATGTGATGTTTCCATTGTAGTTCAGGGCCATCTGTTCAGAGCCCATAAAGCTGTCCTTGCAGCCAGCTCACCTTACTTCTGTGACCAAGTACTCTTGAAAAATAGCAGGCGAATAGTCCTTCCAGATGTGATGAATCCAAGAGTGTTTGAGAATATCCTTCTGTCTACTTATACGGGACGGTTGGTGATGCCTGCTCCAGAAATTGTCAGTTATCTGACAGCAGCAAGTTTCCTTCAGATGTGGCACGTAGTAGACAAATGCACTGAAGTGTTAGAAGGGAACCCAACAGTCCTCTGTCAGAAGATGAATCATGGCAGTGATCATCAGTCCCCAAGCAGCAGTAGTTATAATGGGCTTGCTGAAACCTTTGAGCTGGGCTCTGGAGGACAGCCAGACTTCCACAAAGTGCAGGAGCTGAGGGACGGTGAAAATGAAGAAGAAAGCTCTAAAGATGAGCTGTCATCTCAGCTAACAGAACATGAGTACCTTCCCAGTAATTCTTCAGCAGAACATGACAGACTCAGCACAGGAATGACAAGTCAGGATGGTGAAGAGGGAGCCAGCGACAGTGCAGAGTGTCAGTATACAAGGCCTATCTATAGCAAACCCAGCATCATGTCACACAAGCGTTGGATCCATGTGAAACCAGAAAGATTTGAACAGGACTGTGAAGGTGTAGATGCACATACTTATGATGAGCACCAGGTGTCTGAATCCATGAATGTCATTCAGACAGAGCATTCTATACAGTCTTCAGGAGTTGAAGACTTTCACGTAAATGACAAAAAGATGGAGGCAGAATTTGATGAACAGGCTGATGAAAATAATTATGATGAGCAAGTTGATTTCTATGGCTCTTCTATGGAAGAATTTTCTGGTGAAAGGGCAGATGGAAATCTAAATGTTCACAGACAAGATGTTATGATAGCAGCAGGGTATGGTGAGAGCATTGAAATGGGTACAGGAATTAAAGAAGAAACCACCCTTTCTGGATTCTCGCCTACTGACAAACTATATCCTTGTCAATGTGGTAAAAGCTTTACACACAAGAGTCAGAGGGATCGGCACATGAGCATGCACCTGGGTCTTCGGCCTTATGGTTGTGGTGTCTGTGGTAAGAAATTCAAAATGAAACATCACCTTGTCGGCCATATGAAAATCCACACAGGCATAAAACCTTATGAGTGTAATATCTGTGGCAAAAGATTTATGTGGAGGGACAGTTTTCATCGACATGTAACTTCTTGTACTAAGTCATACCAAGCCTCCAAAGCTGAGCAGAATACTACTGAGATGAACTAAAACATAAGACTTATAATTGTTTAGCAGAGAAAGCAAAATAAACTAATTATGCAAATATTGTCTGGTACTTGCTATTGTGAAATTTAAGGTTTTGGTTTTTTCAGGTTCTAAGGATGTTGCTGATACAGCTGTGAGCAGACCAAATTTTTGTCCATCTACTGTCTCCACTGCAGGTGCTTCAACCCTGCCCTGATGGGACCCCTTTAGAGGAGAGAGGGAAGTTCAAATCTCCATGGCTTATTCATAGGACCCTCTGCTGAGACTGTAACTAATGAGGCCAATTGTGGTGATGTTTTTTGTTAATATATTATTGCTGTTATTTATTATTCGTTTCACAGTAGTGCTCAAGGGCTCTGATGGAGGCTCCATTGTGCTAAGAGTTAAATAAACATACTGTAAGTTCCAGACCCAAAACCCACAATCTTAAAGCCTCAATCCTGCAAATACTTACTCCTGTACTTAACTTTATGCATGAGAAGGTGGCAATAAGAGTAACAGTAGCACAAGATTGCATACGTTAGCTACGTGTAGAAATTGCAGGAGTCAGGTGTTTGTTTTAAATGAATGAATAAAGGATTTTAGTTATATAGAACTTGCTGTCAGCAGGGAACTGAACAGATTTCACCAGCTTACTTAACATGGGTCATTAAACAGCCTTCAGATAGCTATATTTTTTTTAGCGAAAAGCCATTTTTTGAGTCAGGCCTCCCTTTACTTGTTTGTTTACCCATTTTTTTCACTGGCAGGGTGTCTGGTTCTGTCTAGTTACTGGGCCTACTTCTGTTCATTTTTGTAAAGCACTTAGATACATCATGATGTGTTCTGCATACATTTAAGAGACAGTTACATTAAAACTTCATTTGTTTGTACTCCTGCAGTGTATAATGTTAAAGTCAGTTGGGCTGTCTTTCAACCCTGGCTGCCACATTGTAAGAGAACTTGTAGAAGTGTGTGTAGCAAGAGGGCATTTTATCAAAATGTTGGGTTTTTTTAAGTGCATAGTTGGTATTATTCCAACACTCAAAGCCTTTAACCTATAGCTCAAGTTTCAGATTTTCATGGCTTACTGCAGTAGCAAGTACCAAGCTCACTGTACAATACAGGCTTGTTTTCTTGGTACTAAAGTTTTTTGAAAATTTCTGTCCTTTTAAATCTGAAGAGCTAGAGACTTGCTTCAGGAAATTCTTATTAGTCATTGATAAACTGGCATTTAAATATTTAATCCTCTACTGTTTGAACAGTGGGGTCCATAATACATGTTCTTGATTGTCAACTACTGTGACTCTGATCACATTCAAAGGCACAAGCAGGTCAGAGCTGTTTTCTCTCCAAATGAAGGCCCTAGCTGACAAACAATTTAAATTACCCTAGTTGGATCCCTTTTAATTATACAGTGGGACGTGAACAAGTTTCAGGTTTGTGAGCAACTTCCGGATTCTTAGTTGTGGGAAGGTGGCACTCCTGCGCCATGAGGAGGATGTATTATACACTGGACTCATGCTCTAGCAGATGGAGCAGTGTCGTAGTTTTGGGAGATTTTGACAACCATCCAGGCTAGAGGGAATGCATCAGTTATGAACGTGGAGATAAGATTTAAGATGCGGGTTGAAGAAGGCAGCTCAAAATGGTTGAAAGCCTTTGCATTCTTACTCAGAAGCAGTTAACATACGATGTAGTTTATTACCTGGTGTAAGAATGAAAGAGCCTCGTTAGCATACACTGTGGTCACAATCAGAAGAGGTGAGTCTACATACATGTAGCCCTCTTCCAGCACTGGTAACAAAATAGTTAGCCAGCACCAAATGGCTACCAAGCATGACTGGCCCCAAGTTGCATCCAGATTTTGCAGTCTGTAGAATCATGGAACTAAAATACAAAATGACCCATTATGTTAAAGCCAACCACATAAACAGATAATTCCCCCTTTAGCTGTTTTTCTTCTTTATCTGCTTAGCAGCCCAATTAAAAAAAATTTAATATCCAACCAAACTGTATCCTGAACATGAATGTCTAACACAAAGGTGAGCTTCATTACTTGGTGGGCTATTATTACTGCAACTCTTTGGCATATTACTTAAACTTAAGTAAAAATGGGTTTTTTGAGGCTCTCAAATTTTACTCTATCAATTCTTCAGATATTTTTCATATAGAATTTTGAGTACAGAACATGAGTCCATTGCTGGCAATGGACATACAAATGGTCAGCAGTAAGGAGTTCCTGTTCTTAGCACTTACTTGAACTCTACATCAAAGTAGAGTGGGGGTGATAATTGCTGTCTAACCCATGTACTCAAGGTAACTAAACAGGGATCTGTTCACTAACACTGTAACCTGATCAATGTATAGAAGCACTTTGTATTTAAAAATCTTTATACATATTTTTTACATTTAGAAATTATATAGTCCCTCTATGGTTTCTTTCCACATTTACACACTCTATTTAATATTGAAATTTATAATGGTAGCAGGTTATTTCCTTGCGTGTTTACAGGGCTGTAGGGAGAAGGTTCCTGTACTTACTGGCCCTTTTCTTCCATTTCCCCACCTCCTTACCACATACAGAGAGTACTTTGTGTGAGTTTCATGGTTCCATTTGGGGGAGATAATGCTCCTGTTCTCTTCAAGATTGTTCTAGTACAGCGACTCATTCTTTTTCCATACTATGACCCCCCCTCCCCCCGCCAAAGGACAACAGAGATGATTTGGGGACCCATCTGGCCATAAAAAAGAGAGGGTGGTTGCAAACACCAGGTTGAGAACCCATGGTCAAATAAAGAATACTTCCATCAGACTCACACCACACTATAGAGCTGCTTGTGAAGCCCTTCCGTTTACCGGCTTGAGATGACTTTTATATGGGACTTTTAAAAGTTAACTTCAAATAGGAGTAATGTTTAGATAACTTTGAAATAGAGCTTTAAAATAATGTACTAAGAGACACTTTAAGGCTTTTATACAGGTGTAGTAGGATGTGTTTGTGTATGCTTTTAATGACTTTTCATGAATAGAAACTAATATCTAATCCTGTTCTACCCAATAGGTTGTGAGATTTTGTGTTGAAATTCCAACATATGTGACTATTAACATTTGTAATCCTTGACACTTAAATTTTTGGTATTAAACCACATTAAATGCTTTGGTTACAGGTAGATGTTGTCTTAATTTGAGGGGCTGGGGCAGGAAGTGGTAAGTGGCTCTCCAGAATCTTCACTTCTACATGATCTACACGTAACTAAAACAAGAACGTATGCAGCTTCTTCCAGAGCTTATAAGCACCACTATCGGGATGGCCTTGTACAAGGGATAAAAGGTGCATTCTGGTCTGGGAAACAAGGGATCCCCTTAACATATATTTTAAGGTGAATGTTATGCATTTATTCTTTATAATTTTAGATGAAACCATTTAAAAACATAATTTTGTCAATTTTTTATCCTTCCTTTAAATTTCCCCTCTTTTTGCTAGTAAACGTTAGCAGAGGAGATGTTTTATAAAACCTGGATCATTGTAGAGAGATAAGGGGTAACAATTTCAGAATCTTCTGTTACTGAGAGTCCACTGCATGGCCTGCTGATGGTAAAACGCCTAAGGAGACTAAAGTTAAATTCCCTCCAATTTAATCTCTAGGTTTCTAAGACCCATGTTACCTATGGCATCTAAGCAATTGAAATTCTCATGTACAGTCTCATGGAGTCACAGTGACAAGTACCTGACTTCTTTTCTCAGTGGAGCTGTTAATCTGTCAGGAGTCATTTTTCTCCTTTTTTGGGGGTTTATATATTAGCATTCCCATTTTGCACACTAGTATTTAAAAAAAAAAAAAAAAGCCCCAGTTTCAAGTAGCAACCATTCTTGATTGCTTCATGGACAAGCAGAGAGACCCTATATGGTACTACTGGAAGATCTTTGGTCTCAATTTTTCCCTCTGATGTAGCTTCCCTGTCACGACTGATAAAATACCACACATCAGAGGCTAGGAGGGAGCTCTGAGATTGCCATATTTCAGTGTCTTTTATTGTCAGGTCCATACTTGACATCACTGTACTTCTGGACATGAAAGAATAGACATCCTTCAGACCACCTAAAGTGAACATTATTGGGCTGGTGCCAGAGAGCTAATCTATCTTTGAATCCTGAGAGCCAGCAGTTTTGTATTTAGTATCATCTTTATTTAGAAGAGTTGGAAGTTTTCTCAAAGCAGCAAAGGAAGGTTGCTGTTTTCCTCCTTTAATTATATTTAACTGGGTAGTTAGAATTTTTAGACTAAAAGCTCTAAGTTGTCTGTGCCCGAAGGGGAGATGCTGGAAAACCAATATATTTTTAATGTGATGAAATTATCAGACTTTGATAACTTTGCTTGAAGCCTGTGTCATAAGTCAATTGCTGCTGCTTTTTTGTTCTCCAAGGGATCTTTCTTCCAGAAGTGTAACTGTTTATGCAAGTGAGCTACAAAAGTTTTTATTATAAACAAAATGTCATTTATAATAAAGTTGCATATCTTATTGATACTTTGTGAGATGTTATGCCTGTATTGCAAAGGTTGAATAATTTTGTCTATATAATATTGCTGTCCTAATTGCACAGCATGGTTTTACTTAGTTTAATGTTGCTGTTTAATATATTCTTCTTATAGAAGAGATCCATGCTCTTTTTGGTATAACATGTTTTAATAAATGTTGTCTGTCAACTTTGTAAATGTTGTTTTTTTAATTCTAAGTAAACAAAATGAGTGCCTGTTTAGCTCTAATAATGTTTTGCTATTGCCATGAAAGATAACAGCTCAAACATAATTTCAGTACATCAGAAAGCAGCCAGTACAATAAAAAGTGTCATTACATATTATGATAAATAAAAGTACAGCTAGTAATGCATCTTTGACACATCAAGTTTACCTGCTAATTTTGCCTAACAAGTTTTTCTTCTGAATACACTTCAGGTTGATGAACATGTAAACTATATAACTGAGGGCCCTGTGCCTGCTTAACCAATATAAGCCATGTTCTTAATTCTTTCCCCCCCCCCTCCCCTCCCCCAACTTGCATTAGGCCACTGTATACCACATCTGGGCTTGGCAGTGGGAGAGCTAGGGATCTAGTCTTAAACTACTTGACTGTCAATGTCACAAATCAGAGAAACAGTACAAGTGACAAACACCTGTAGCAAGAATAAAGTGTTCATATTTTAACGCTACTTTTGTCTTGAAGACTGGCAATTCAGTGAATGAAATTACTGTAGGATTCAATCTTGTTGCCACCGTTAACTATGCCTGCACGTCAAGAGGCAAACAGAACACTTTGCATTTTATTGGTTGATATATGTAGTGGCATTTGTAAGGCCCCAGCTGCTATTGTACATGAGCATTAAGATAAATGGGCCACATCTTAATGGAGATCAGCACATGTACCATTGGCAGATCTTAAACCCTTTAGAACACTTAATTCTATGGTCTGTATTATATACAGGAGGTCAGAGTAGATCTAATGGTTCCTCACACTGCACCTTCACCATTTTTCATATAGATAAACAGCATGCCATAAGTAGTTGTTCAGATTCTAGCATCTGTTCTGCTGTAAGAAACGTGATTTCTAGTGTGCCACAATTACTTAATAACTAGGCCTTAGGAAAGAAATTGCAGTTTGAAGGGGAGAGACACTTGCAGGTTGACTTCACCCCAGTGTTCCTAAATATATAATGTTTAATTTTATATAAAAGAGGTTTATATTAATTAAACTTCCTCGTAAGCTAATTGAGACCAATGTTGAATTTACTTTTAACTTGTTCCAAGATGTCTATTAAAACTAGTCTTTCTAGATGTGTATGGTTGTACCATCTTGTAGGTAGATATTTCTAAAATCACATAACCAAACACCTTCATTTACAGATAATCTTTAAAACAAAAAAATCAGTACTATGAAGGTTTTCAATTCTCTTAATATTCCTGTTTGTATTTATCACAATCTACCTTAACTGTATCATACTGTATCCACCTAGTTTAAGTAGTGTCAATTCTTCTCTTCATACAGCATAACTACCACTAATTCTATTCAAAATTAACTTTAGGAATAGAACAGATGCTCAGTCTGCAAACATATAAAAAGGAACACTACTGTCACTGATACTACCAGCTATAAAAGGAAATGTGCTATGTGAATTCACTGGGCTTGCAGCCTCTAGTATGTAATTCAAAATCTGCTGTAAGATGGAATTATTTACCTATAAAAAGGTGTTTTACTTAGTCAGTAGTTAGCAATGATGGGTTGCAATACATCCTGCACATGTGACCAACACAAACAGAGAACAACCATACCTGTTTCTGGTGTAGGGCTTTGCCCTTGCATTCAGGAACCTACATTGCCTAGAAAGAAGCATATACTATGGTAGACTTCTCTGAAAATGTTAATCAACAATTTAAGTGATGGGAGCAGAATATAATTTTATTGAATTGAGTTTAAGTGCTTTTTAGCAGTCTCCTGTTACAGGATTTTTTCACGTTTTGCCCACCAGCATTGGTTATAAAAGCCTATTGGACAGAAGGCAATCCTTGCTTATATAAGGAAAGGGGGTACAGTAGTTAGTAAAGGGCAAGTTCCTGTGCCAGTCCTACTGGTGGTAAGTGGGGCATTGATTACCATCATAATGAGAGGAATGGTTAAGAGGTGTTTTGGAGAGAAGGAAGGATCTGTAGAAAGAAAGAATGAGATGAGTGAAAGGAACAGGGAAGAATAAAAGGCAGTAGGTAGAGGAATATTTTAATGGCCCTTGGGTTGATTAGAGCTGGTAGTATTATGAAGGGCTATCCCTTGGAAGTGCCTTGCATTTCATTTCTGTGATCTACTGCATAGGTCTAAATGGAGAACCTAAAAATACACAGACCAACTGCCAGTGAGGTCTCAAACTTGGCTTAGTTTAGACTTAACATGTATAACAATGCCTCATTGTGGCAAGTGTTTCTAAATATGTATGCGGGGGGGGGGGGGGCTGAGTGACTATCCCAAGGTTCTCAAATACTGAAGTCAGTAGTGTTCTGTTGTCTTTTTTCATTGTTAAATCACCCCACAAACTGGAGGAGTGCAAATACAGATCATGTTTGAGTATACAAGTGCAGCTTTACATAATTCAAATTATTTTTGTGACTGAAAGACAGTAATTTCACACTGCAGTTGTAAGGAATGGAATTTAATCTCTTCTCCTCCCCCTGCATCCAAATGTAGGTATTTCTATTGAAAACATATCATTTACCCAGCTTCAATCCATTTGGCCTTCGTTCAGCTATCAAAACTGACATTTGTTGCTCCAGATCAGGAAGAATGTTTGATTTCCAAACAAAGACTGACCTGCTTTAAACTGAACTAGGTCCATTCAGCTAATCCCTAGGAAAACAAAACAAAAAAAAAAACCAACAACCAATATTCACACAGAGTTTCTTTTTTATGCTTAGCAACTTTTCTTTAGTACAGTGTGACATACAGCAGTTCATTCAACTTTATTTTTGCACCTGCTAAATATAATCTAGACATTCTCTTACATATACTAATAACTGTTTAGGGTTTTAGTTTTGTGACTTTTTAATATCAGTGGAAGTTACAGACCCAAACACTATTTGTGCCTCTAAATTATTTCTGATTATGTAGTATTACATTTATATTGCAATAGTGCAGGTAGGCCTCTAATGAACTGTGTGTTGTACAAATAACAGGAAGTCAAGGCTGGTCCCTACCTCCAAAGGGTTTACCTTCTCAGAAGACCTGCAACATTTGAAGGGCAGGGTTCAGGAGAGAAAAATACAAGAGTATATACGCCTTATAGCATTTGCTATTTTGTTTTTATAAATACGTAAAATAAGAATCAACTATCATCTCCTTAATCTGGCCATTGTTAATTTGCTAATTGCTGGTCTTTAAATCTTCAAGTTTAAGGCCAGAATGGACCACTAGATTATCTAGTTCAGTGGCTCAAGTCTCATCTGTCTTGTATACCCTCAAGTTTCACTTCCTTTAAAAACTACTTGCTTACAAAGTAAGACATAAAAATGCAAAAGTGTCACAGCACACTATTATGGAAAAATTGCTTATTTTCTCATTTTTACCATATAATTATAAAATAAATCAATTGGAATATAAATATTGTAGACTCATAGACTAAGGTCAGAAGAGACCATTATGATCATTTAGTCTGACCACCTGCACAATGCAGGCCACAGAATCTCAACCACCCACTCCTGTAACAAACCCCTAATCTATGTCTGAGTTATTGAAGTCCTCAAATCATGGTTTAAAGACCTCAAGGTGCAGAGAATCCTCCAACAAGTGACCCGTGCATCATACTGCAGAGGAAGGTGAAAAACCTCCAGGGCCTCTGTCAATCTGCCCTGGAGGAAAATTCCTTCCCAACCCCAAATATGGCAATCAGTTAAACCCTGAGCATGTGGGCAAGACTCACAAGCCAGCACTCAGGAAAGAATTCTCTGTAGGAACTCAGATCCCACCCCATCTAACATCCCATCACAGACCATTAACTATATTTACCTGCTAATAATCAAAGATCAATTAATTGCCAAAAAGTTAGGCTACCCCATCATACCATCCCCTCCATAAACTTATCAAGCTTTCAGTCTTGAAGCCAGATATGTCTTTTGCCTCCACTACTCCCCTTGGAAGGCTGTTCCAGAACTTCACTCCTCTAATGATTAGAAACCTTTGTCTAATTTCAAGTGTAAACTTCCTAGTGTCCAGTGTATATGTACTTCCATTTCAGTGTATAGTACATAGAGTAGTATAAACAAGTCATTGTCTATATGAAATTTTAGTTTGAACTGACTTCGCTAGTGATTTTATGTAGCCTCTTGTAAAATTAAGCAAATCTCTAGATGAGTTGATGTGTCTTCTGGAAGACCTCTACGTACCCCCAAGGGCACCCGTACCACTGGTTGAGAGCCACTGATTTAGACTTACTTGTACATTACAAACCACTGCCATCATCACACCCATGCACTAAAAGGAAGAATTTGAGTGAGGAATGGACAGTGGCTTTATGAATCAGTTCAGGCAGAGCGTTCCATGTGTAAAGGGGAATATGGTTAAAAAAATTGTTTTTGAGAGAAGTCTTTCTCCCCTTCCCCCTTTGAATTTTCAGACTCATTATTAGGTAATTTTACTCTACTTACTAAGCATGTGTCATCTTTGTTTTAAGTAAAGGAAGTTTAATAGTGTATGTACAATTAACAGTAAGGTAAAGCAAAAGACGGTTAATCTACTGCAGTTTATACAAAATTGATTGAGCCCTGCATGGACACAAAATTGGTATCTGCATGCAATCCTCAAAAATGATCCATGGATATTAGCGCTCTAAAAATTGATACAAAGCGTAAGAAGTTTCTTTAGAAACTATTTCATGCTGCTCCATATAAATTGATAGGGTCCAGTACTGCCAATAGAAATCTCCATTGCTGCTTTGCTTTGGTGGGCGTCCCCACATAAACTATGGAAGTTAATGTGAGTCCATGGCAAAACTTCCACTGATGGTATTAAGATCAAGATTTAATCCTGTATGAAAGGAGACAGATTCCCCAGGGCCTAAAAAGGGGATGCTGTTTTGGTATTTCTACAACAAGGAGCTTTAAAAACTGAATAGCTTTAACCTGGCTGCCACTTATTCCCTCATTTCCAATCATCTAGGATCTATTCGAATTACTACTAAGCTCTGAAGTTCATTTATCTAAATAAAAACCATGCTAAAGCTGAGGAACTGGAAAGCCCCTTTCCTATATGGATATTGATCAAATGGTATGAAGTTCTCAGCCACATCATGAAAATCACCATGAGAATCCTGTAAGTCCAGATGTTTCTGTAGCTGGCCTTTCCTGACCTCAGTTTGAATTGATTTAGCTGCTATGTTTTTAAATATGAATTTTCCTGTTCTTTGTGCCTGCTAAATCTAAGCAGTGTGAAGTAGCTATGGACTCCATGACAACAAGTTCAGCTATCAATGCACTGAGAATTATTTTGGTACCTATTACATGGTTTAGATCAGAAAATTATCTCTATAGTTCATAGCTTTTAAAACCGTGGAATTTCTGATACTGCATGGAACACAACCTTATTGCACCAGTTCTGAAAGGAAAAATAATCTTTTATTGCAGCTTTCAGAAAGATTATACAGAGACCACAATGTAAATAGCACTAAGCAATTCTGAGGGTAAGTACAGAGTTAGCTGTAATGAGATCTGATCTTTCTAACAGGTTGTCCCCAGAGAAATCAAAGTCAGCTAAGGTTTATGATTATAAAAGACTCTGATGCTGGAACCCTGGGTAGATCATTTAATAACACTGGACTCGATACACAGTGAATTTCAGTTATAAGTGTTTACTTCAATAAACGCTCTCACACACACAAACCCCTTAAGTAATATTAACGTTATAACACAAACTGAAAAATGCTAACAAACTAGACATCTTTTGTCAGGGTTGGATATCTTTGTAATAGGTATGTCCTACTGCAACCTCAACCAAGTAATTGAGTTAGATTCAGGGATCACTGGATGAAATTCTATGACCAGCATTATGCAGGTCAGCATAGATGCTCATTAAGGTCATTCTGACCTTAATATCTGTGGAAAAACAGAATATTAATATTCGACACCATCCTTAGCACATACCATTATGTCTATACATTACAGCCAGTGGTGGTTCAGCCTTTTATGGGCCTTGAATCACACTGAAGAAATACAAAATTAAATAAAATAAATATACCTTTGGTCTATTTTTATATACCATTCCTAGCTGTAAAATGGGCCATAAGCTACACAAGCTGTAAAACTGAAAACCAAGATAACCTCCATAGGAGAAAAGACAAAAACACCAGCAATGAGAGAACATAGCTCAGTGGTTTGAGCATTGGCCTGCTAAACATAAGGTTGTGAGTTCAATCCTTGAGGGGGCCACTTAGGGATCGGAGGCAAAAATCAATACTTTGTCCTGCTAGTGAAAAAGCAGGGGGCTGAACTCAATGACCTTTCAAGGTCCCTTCCAGTTCTAGAAGATAGGTATATCTCTAATTAAAAAAAAATCTCAAAAGGACAAACCCTTGTTTCTAATTTCACTATCCAGAAAGCCATAGGACTGGAAAAGAGATACGAACATACTTAACTCACCATATGCTTTTAGTCTGAGACTCAGGCTACAGAAAGAAGTTTTCAACTGCCTCCAAAATCTCAAGATTTATGGTTGGACCATACATATTTACAACCATAAAAATGAACTGCAATAATGAGGAGTTGGATCCTTCTTAGGCAGACTACAAAGCAGATGGACATTCTTAAAAGGTAGTTATATAGAATTAATTCCACAAGAGAAAAGATTTTTCCTCAACTTTTCTATCATTGCCAAAAAGATATAGAGGAGCTGGCAATCAAGTGGGGGCTGGAGGGAGAGCAAAGCAAAAGTCTGCCTTAAATACAATTTTTTACTGAAGAATTTTAATAAAGTCCATTCAAGACACAGCCATGAGTTAACTCAGGCAACCTATGGTACAACCTACGGCACAAGTGCCAAAGGCGGCACACGAGCTGATTTTCAGCGGCACTCACACTGCCCACATCCTTGCCACCGGTCTGGGGGGCTCTGCATTTTAATTTAATTTTAAATGAAGCTTCTTAAACATTTTAAAAACCTTATTTACTTTACATACAACAATAGTTTAGTTATATATTATAGATGTAACCCTTCTGCCCCTCTGAGTTGGCAGCAACAAGGGCCGGGTTCAGTATCCAGGGGTTCCGTTTCAATAACCCAATGCCAAACCAGCTCGAGCCCCCACCCAGTGACCTGGGAAAATCTTACACACACCCCTAGGCATCTCAAAGAGGCAATGCTTCCCCTCTCGCAAGCACAGAGTCTCGGTGTAGCAGAAAAGGTTTAATACATGAGATAAACAACAAACACTAAATTGGGAAAACACCTCAACTAGAGTTCATAGACCAAACCGTAAGCAAAGATCCACCCCAGGAAATTGGGCTGTGTCCTCTTTCCTGGGCTCTTGAGTCCAGCAACCCCCCCAAATCACCCACAGTCCCAAAAGTCCCACAATCCAAAAGTCTCTGTCCTGGGTCAGTGCAGCCCCAAAGTTCGAGAGTAGCCCCAAAGTTCGAGAGTCTATCTGCAAAGGTCCCTCCCCCCAGCCTGGGTAGAAAGGGGCACCTTACGTGGTCTGGGGCCAACTGCCCTGCCTCTCCATGGGTTCTGCTCCCACCTTCTCCACGAACTGCTCTGCTTTACCAGCCGCTCCACTCTGCTCCTCCAGCCATCCTCACAAACTGCTCCGCTCCACCAGCTGTCCCGTGAGCTGCTCCAGTTGTCCCTGCAAACTGCTCGGCTCCGCTCGCTCTGTGGGCCGCTCCACCCGTCCCACAGCTACTCAGCTCTGCCAGCCGCTCTGTTCCACCAGCTGTCCTGCAATCCACTCCAGCCGTCCCCACAAACTGCTCCACTACACCAGCTGCTCTGTTCCACAGTATAGCTTCATGCTCCCCACTATTTAGCACAGTACGCAGTGCTCTCAGCTCAGTAATTTCAGCTCTTTAGTGATTTCAGTTCATAGTAGGGGAGCCCCAGTGCTAGTGCACCATTAGCCAAAAGTGAGTTCAGCTCAGTAATCTGTACCTGGATTCTTAAGGGAATAAAAAATCAACTCTGACATTCCACAGTGGAGAGAGGAGGGGGTGGAACTGGTGCTTCTGGCTCCACAAGGAGACTGCACCACCAGCCACAGATACCTGTCCCCAGCCTCTCTCAATTCACTGGGTTTTGGAACCCATGTCCCTTGTCTAGCAAGTACCACCCAACTGAGGTTGAGTCATTTGTCACAAAGCAGTCCCACAGATCGGCAGCCTGGGATGGGATAGGCGTGCCTATGCAAATACACTCAGGCGTGCCTATGCAAATACACTCTCTGAAATTCTTTCCACCAGATGTCAGGGTAGAGCTTATCCTGACTCTGCTTACACCGACTTATAGAAAGACACCTTCTAAAAACATTAAAATGTATTGCTGGCACGCAAAACCTTAAATTAGAGTGAATAAATAAAGACTCGGCACACCACTTCTGAAAGGTTGCTGACCCAAGTTAACTCATTATGCTAGATGCCAGAGACAGCAACACACACTCACACCCTGTCAGTAAGTCATTGCAGTTTAAAGACAGATGCATAATTTTTTCAATCCAATCAACCAATGACAGAATGAGACAAGACAATGTTGTGGCATTTGCTACAACTTGTTAAAATATCCGTTAGAAATTAAAAAATGGCTCTTTTCTCTCTTTTTTAAAGTGAGATCCTGTGACTTGCTGAGTATAGGTTATCCTATGCTTGCACAGACTTGTCTGAGAGCAGCAAATGTAAAGTAATAAGACTCAGTGAGCTGCAGAAGTACACTTTGCCAGAGATCAGTTCGTTCATATAATTATGGATCATTAACACTGAGTCTACATAAAGCCTCATGCACTGCAGCTCAACGATGTTTTGGAGAGAAATGTTGATGCTACTAGAGAACTGTGGTGGTGGGCAAAAGGAAAGACTAGTCATGTGCTAATCACTAACGAGGCATCATATATTTATGGAGTGTCCATTTCATTCTTTGGCTTTCTGGGACGCTTGTCTCAGCTTCTTAAGTTTCACACAACACTGTGTTGAGTCCCTGTTGTGGCCTCCATCCATCATAGCCTTGGAGATTTTTTCAAATGTTGTGGCATTTTGTCTATTGGAATGGAGTTCTGATAGAACAGATTCATCTCCCCATATAGATATCAGATTCAGTATCTCCCGTATGGGCCATGCTGGAGTTCTTTTTTGATTCTGGAACTGCATGGTTACCTGTGCTGACCAGCGCTCCATGCTGGCAAAACAGGAAATGAAATTCAAAAGTTCCCGGGGCTCTTCCTGTACATCTGGCCAGTGCATCCGAGTTCAGATTGCTGTCCAGAGCGGTCACAATGGTTCACTGTGGAATAGCTCCCGGAGGCCAATACCGTTGAATTGCAGCCACACTAACCCCAATCTGAAATGGCATTACCGATTTCAGTGCTACTCCCCTCGTCAGGGAAGAGTACAGATATTGGTATTAAGAGCCCTTATATTGAAAGAAAGGGCTTTGTTGTGTGGACAGCGTTAATTCAGTTTAACACTGCTAAATTCGAAATAAACTTGTAGTGTAGACCAGGCCTACTTAAGGGAACTTTTGTACACGCACTTCAGTCTTCTGCTCTGGCTGCAAGGCGTCCCATGAAGTACGAACACTGCTGAAGTCCTCCTTCCTGCAGCACGTGCAACACCCAGTGGACATACGCAGGAACCGCCGCCACGTTCTGAAATTAACAGCGGTGCACGGAAGAGTTCGATTTCTTTAGGTGCGCTGAGTCCGGCCCAGCCCACGGGCTGCGTTAAGCATCTCCTGAGGGACGGGACCCTCGGCAGGGACCAGGGACCAGAGCCCTGCGCTCGAGGCGTGCAGCGCGGCTACAAGGCCAGTGATTTTATCCGGACATCCCCGTGCAGCTGCCGGCTGCGTGAGGGCGGGCGGGCCGGCCCCGCCCTTCGGACAGCCGAGCCACCAGGCCCTCACCCACTTCGGTCTGCGGGTGACCCGGAAGGGCTGCTCGGGAATCACTTCCGGTGCAATTAGCTGTGGGAGCGGGCGGGAAGCGGCCGTGAGAGGGAGCGGGCCGGGCTGGGCACCCGCCATGTGAGAGACCCCGACACTCCCAGGTGAGGAGCCGCTCGCAGCGGGCGCGGGGCCCGAGGGCCTTGGGGCAGGCCGCGTTCCCTCTGCCTCCGGAGCAGTAGCCCCCGCGGCGGGAGCCCAGGCCTCCCCAGGCGGGCCGGGGTCCCTGTGCAGCTCCTCCCCGGTGCGGAGGGAGGATGGGCGCTGCGTGTTCTCCTCCAGCCCCTCACAGGGCATTGCTCCCTCGCCTGCGGCCCGCCGCCCAGGGCTGCTTCGGACGGGGCGGATGGGCAGCATTGCAGGCTCTGGCGTCCCGGTCCCGGTCCCGGTCCTTGGGTGGGCTCGCTGGCTGCTTTGCCCAGTTCCTCTTCACCTGCCTCGGCACTAGTCCTGCTTGCGGGGAGGGGATTCTGCTTTTCCAGAAATGCAGTACGGAAACTCCCGGGCAGAGGCAGTTCAGTGAGCACTCCCGTAGTAACTGCCCAAGGAGTTGTGCTCCGGTAGAACCTGACCTCCCAGCTTCCCGTGGAGAGTTCTCGTGTCCTGAATACACAGCGTTCCCCTTGAATGAGCCTGCTCAGAATATTCCACCATATAATTTAAATTTATGATTTAGTTTCATTTTGGCCTGAAAATTGGGAAGTGGTGAGTTATAAATACTGAAGATTTCTGTAAAGCTAATATTTTTATATAGTGCCCTCCGACTACAATGAGAATTTTTTATACTGCCTGGTATAGAACTTCTTATGCTTAAGGGTAGACAGACACACAGACTAAACATTTCTTCTGAAGAGTTTAAAACTATAGTTAATTTTTAGTTTAGGTAGACCTTTGTTTTTCCCTTTGGGGAAAAAATGTCTAAAGTAGTTTTAAAAACCTTCTGTTATGCATACATTAGGTTATTGCAGGAACATAGAGAAAAATAAGCTTGCTGAGTTTGCATTTATGTTTAAAGCCCCCTTTCTCCCTCCTCCCTCTGAAATTGGAGAGCAATCTGTAATAAAGTCAAAACTACTGAATTTTAAAGGTGAGGAAAGGAGGCCAGAACTACTTAGTTAGAAATAGCTACAGTACAACACATTGCAGAGTAGAGAGACATTGTGGCTGACATGGTTGTGGGTGAAAGTGTCAGGAGTTGGGCAGCTGCCTGAGATCAGAAAGAGTCCACACTTTGCCATCCCTTTTTCCCCTTAGTGACAGCAGAAGAATGGCCAACCTAAAGGTCTTATGGAGACTGTTGAATAATAACTTAAAAAAATCCAATTAGAAGAAAATGATGTAACAAGGGAGAGATGGAAAGTACTGACATGGAAAGTACAGGTGGATGTCATGTTCTTTTAATGTACTGTAGAGATAATTTTGTTATAAATTCCTAAATAGATGGCTAACTTCATTAATTTTCATTGCTTTAAAATGCTATTAGAGCAAGAAAATGACTGATGTTGTGTAGTTATATAAAATGTAAAAAGTTATTAGAAATTAGAAAACGAGCCAAACATGTCACTAACATTAATTACATATTCTTCATCTATAGTAATAGCAAATATTAAACATAATTTATTTTACAGTTTAGCTGTGACAAAGTAAAGGGTATGTATTTTTCAAAACAGATGGTGCTAACAGAATTGTCCATGTTGCCAGTGGCTTGTTGAAACATCTGGTTTCTCAGATTTGGAACAAAGGTTGCTATAATTGTGATTTAGGAACCATTGAATACTTGACTATAAATGATGAAAATGGAAATGTTGGTGTCTGCATAAGTGCTCAGATATGTGCACAAAATGAAGACTACACAGATGATTACTTGTTAAATATCTTGCTGATTTCAAATCTTGTGGTTCCGATGCATATGTTGTACTTGTCTGGCACCTAACCTTTGTGTCCAGTTCTTAGTTACAGTACTACCAGCCTTTCACTGATATTATTGCTGTTGTTGGAATTAGGTGTGTACATATATATGGATTTACATGTAAACTGACTTTTTGAGCAAAAATTGGACTATCTGAAACTTGAATTAGTCATGAAAAGTTTGTCTCCTAGTCTTCGAATCGTTACCGGTTTATTTTCACTACAATCATTTTTATATGAGCCAGCAATGCACATAGCGGCAATAAGGGGGAAAGCAGTCCTCATGTTTGTTTCAGAAGTATTTTCTGTGTTGTAATATTGCTCAAAGAAGAAGTCTTAAATTTGTGTGTATTTCTGGTGTCCCAATTGCTATGTCTAGATGCCACACTGTTCTTGGTGCATTGCAAGATATAGTATGTTTGTAATCTAATAATTTACTACTTTAATAACTAAAAGCGCTCGTCTTTAAAATTACACTATTAAAGGTTGACAGGGCAAACGTTTTTAACGAACTGCTCAAATTACTAGCACTGATGGGAATTTTTTTCAGCAAAACTCAATTTTTCAAAAACTTTGCTGGAAAATGCTGATTTGTGAAACTAGAACTTTTCATGGAAGTTACTGGTTTTGCTAAAACTTTCATTGGGATGGTTTCTTAAGTCCAGCATAGAATTTCTGGTGTAAGAGGGAACTGCCCTATAATTAGGGTGACCAAATAGCACGTGTAAAAAATCGAGATAGAGGGTGGGGTGTAATAGGTACCTTTTTAAAAAAAAAAAACCACACCAAAATCGGGACTGTCTCTATAAAATTGGGACATCTGGTCACCTACCTAAAATAGCCAGTAACACAGTGATTAGGGCACTCATCTAGGATGTGGGAGAACCAGGTTCATGTCCCTGCTGTGCTTGATGATTTGGAACAGAAACTTGAACCTAATCACTGGATTATAGTCACACTCTGGACCTAATAAATAGTTAATTTATGCAAATTAGAACAGCTCCAATGTGAGAGAGCGAGAGAGAGTCCAAAAATGGCTATAACTCTGTGGGGAGGACACATGCCTGGGATGTGAGACACCTAGGTTCAAATCCGTATACTGAAAGGTTGTAACAGTGAAGAGAACATTGACCCAGGGACATGCATCTGTGTGTCAAGCGTCTCGCTGGCTATTAGGGGGCGAGTCTCATGTTTTATCATGAAAATTTTTAAAAGGTCTTGGTTTCATCCCAATATGGAATGGAAACCATATAAAAGCTAAATCTGTTTTGCAAAATGGAATTCTTGATTTTTGGCTAGCATTAATATGTAATTTTTATAGCTCCTCTGATAGAAGGCTTACCACTAAAGTGTTGGATCTGTTCTGAATGTGTGTGGTGAGGACACGTTCACATTGTGTGTCCCTCTCTACTATTTCCCTTTTTAGTTCCTATTGGGCAGAAGATTAAAATTAACAAGAATTTTTCTCCCTGAAATTTGTAATCTTCAATACCCTGCCTGTGCACAAAAATGGAGGGACTGGATACTGCAGCATTTCCTATGCCTGGTATTCTGTCAACTCCTTTTTCTCTGGAGTTGGGATTTGGAGTTTTTTTGGGGAATAGAGGAGGGGCATGATTTAAATTGTTGTCCAGTTATTTTTAATAGCCTTACAATTACAAGACATGCTAAGGGTCCATCTGTCCTAAACAAAAGTATGTTAATTTAGTGATTCCAGGAGAGAATTTTCAAAACCACAACACGCACAAATATTATTTCAAGTTGCCCTCTAAGTTACATGTACATCAAAAACTATGAAAGTGTAACTTTTGACCCCGGCCAAGTGGACTTTTAGTTCTTTGTCTCGGTGCCTTGTGTTGTGGGAAGTTTAAGGAGTCTGTATATGTTGTGTGACCTGTACACCTTTCTTAACAATTGAAAGAAAATATTTGGCATCTTTTGATTTCTGTATTTGGTTTTGGGACGTGGGATTTTTTCCCCAATTATGTCAAGAAAGGATGCTTAATCAAATTTGTTATGAAATACACCGCAAACTTCTATATTCCTCCAGTCTTGAGAGACTTGGTTTCCTTCTTAATGTTGGCAGTGCAGTATTGTCATATTATTACAGATGTAGTCCTTTTGAATGACATTAATCCAAGACCATTTCTGCCTGTTTGTGTGGCTGATGAGATAGCAGTTAAAAGTACTGTATCTCTTTAAAAAGTTCTGGGAATAGCCTGGAGTCATGACCAGTGTTCCGCCTGTCGGTATCTGGCATTCATGCATCCAAGGAGTGTGAGGAGTTTTTATGTGCAGGGTGGCTCTTGGTTTGCCAGTATCTAACACAGTACAATATAAAGTGCTTTGATGTTACCTTAGATATGAAAGATACAGAGAAAAACTACTTTCTGTGCTATCGAGAAAAAATAAACAAAATGAAGCTTTAGTGCAACAGTAAAAAGTGCAGAATGTTACTGAGCTAAATTGCAACATCTTTCAGTAGCATTGTGGTATTGTTCTGGACCCAGGGGCTAACTCCAGATCCCATTGACTTTCTTAGTGATTCACAATAAATTATTACTTGTACTGAGATCAGAATTCTATATTTGTGTACTCTGGTTTTTGTACCTGTACTTTGCAACTTGCCAAGGCCCAAATAGGAGAGATTCAAAATGAAGGATACAAATAAATTCATGCAGAAATTGTTGTGGGATTTATTCCTTTAGGGTACATTAACTATTTATTTAATTTTGGTTTAATGATTCTTTCTTTCTGATGTAAATAATTAAAAAAAAATAAGCGATGGGACACCGAGTTTGTGCAGAATGAAAGTAACTCTGGGACAAAAATGAATGATTTTTTTGCCTTGAAATGAGGAACAGTTACAAGGTGTGTCTGTACCAATAATATCCCATATCAGGCACTCTCTGAAGTAAAATGAATCAATTATTTTCTCTGCTAATGATGCCAAAGTCTAAAAAACAAACAAACAAAAAAACTACCCTATATTTACGAGCCCATAATTGTCCCACAAGTGGTCCCCCTCTAAATTGTCCCCCTTTAGATTATCAGTTTAAAAATTGACTCTTGCACAGCTTTAACTTCCAGGATACAGATTTTATAATACAATGAACAACTGAAACACTTTCTGTGGCTCCCATTGGCTGGGAATGGCGAACTGCGGACACTGGGAGCTGCAAGTGGCCATATCTGTGGATGCTCAGGTAAACAAGCATCTCGTGTCCTGCCAGGCGCTTACCCTGAACAAGTGATGAACCAAGTTTGGGAACTCCTTGTATATGGTGATTTAAACTAGGGTATTGAGGCATTATTTGTTGGCCTCAGTACAATTTTTTAAAAATGTCTCTGCCTTCTTATTGCCGTGTCTCCTGAAATCTTCTTTGGAAGTTCTAGTTGACAAAGTTTGACCACATTGGTAAATATGAAGCATAATAGGAAACTTTTGAGTAGAGAGATGATCTGCTGCCAGGTTACCTGTTTTTGATCTTGGTCATTCAGACACTATGATTTCAGCAGGTGTTTGATTACCTCAGCACTCTTTTGCCTTCATGCACAGCAATTCTTAAATGTTAGTCCTCATTTGTGCAATGTACAGTAAAACTACTCATATTATGCCAGACTGCTAGAAAAATATAATCAATACACTAAGATTAATATTTTGTAGCAGTTTATCTGTTCCGGTAAGCTTAAAAAGTTGTTCTGAAGAAGTGTTCTTCTAGTCATTCATCCTTTTCTTCTGTGATTTACAAGGAAGGAATAGTATTGGTCTGGGGTGTAGCTGCCGTATATGAACTTCATAGAAGTATGTATGGGGGTGTGTGTTTGTGGTTATATATAGATACAGCTATCCCTTATAGAATTTAAGTGCATGGGTCCAAAAAGGCCAAGAATTTATTCTGAATATTTATTTATTAATTGTGTGAATTGTCTGGAAAAGTCCCTTTATTTAGTGAAATAGATTTTGAAATCTATATAATCAGTATGTTCTTCTTATTTCATTTGAATTAAATAGAAAAAAACTACAGTTTTTTGTGCTTTTTGAAAGACTAAAGACAAAAGATTTCCAGGAAAATGGCAGCTTAAACCTAGGAATGGCTGAAAAGTGAGCAATACTATATATTTGTAGTCTACTTAATATAAAGTGAAGTACAAGTGCTTTTGGTTAAATACTACAATTGAAGTTATTTTTGGCCTGCAAAAGCTGTTTTCTCCAGGAAGATCACAGTCCTTAATAAAATGCTATTTGTTTATTAGTTGCAGAAGAGCCACTGGGCTAGACAGGATACTGGGCTAGAGGAACCATTGGTCTGACTAGTATGGCTATTTTATGTTCTTACAAAACTGAGGGCCAGATTCATTAACATAGCAAAGACCCTTTGTGTCACACTGTTAGCAGATTCTCTCCATAAAGCCAGTGTATAAGGGCCTGGGAGGAACACCCCAGTGCAAGGTGGGGAATCCTTCACTGGAATAGAGCTGGCATAGAGGCTTCTACACAATTCTGCTCTCCAGGACTGACATAAGAGATGTGGCTGAAGAAAAGGGGGCCTAGTAGGGGGCCCTATACTGCACCAATTTCTGGCTTCAATTTCAACTGCTTTGCCCTTTTAGTAGCTTGCATAAAAGTAGGCAGTTCTAATCTGGTAACTGCCCATAGCAGCTGCAAGAGTGTAGGAACGCAAAGGTGAGCTTTAAGCTAATTTTCTAGTCCAGCTGTAGTTGAGGATCTGACTCTGAAACTTTCAGCACTGATCATAGTGCCCAAAGTGTCATCTTTCTAAATGAAAAACACTGAAAAGTCCTCATACGTGATCATAGTGGTGTATAAGATGTCAGATTGCATAAAAAAGTTCTTTCAGATTCTAACAAATTAGTGGAGTAAGCACTCAAATCTTTTAAAGTTAAGATGAGGTCTTCATGAATATCCATTACAGCATACTGTTTTCTTTCAGCTTTCTCCTGCACTTTGATCAGAATCAGAGTGCTGTAGCCAATCTCAGTGTTACGGGAGCATTTTTTTCCTTCAAAACAAAGTATGAGGTTACAGTTGATGACAGTTCAGTCTAAATTTTGATTGGGACTGAGAGAGAAATACTTAGAAAAGTTATTTTTACACATGTTGTTTTAATGTTTTTGTCTATGGTTATATTAATGATGATCTTTAAAAATCATATATGGCAGGGTTTTTGGCTTCCATACATTTAAATATGTGATTATAGCTTATATGATTCACAAACAGTTTTAACAGACAGATATGTATCAGCAAGTGAATGAAACTAAACAGGTGCAGACTTAAAAGCAGAAATTAAATATGAGCTTGGCAAGTGTGTGGCTCCATATAGTAGTTACACAATGCTTTCCTGCTGTTTCCATCATAGGTATGAAAATTAAATACCAAGTTTATTACATCACCTTCTATTGATTTCACTATTGAAAAATGAGATTTTTTTTTATAGACCTTGCTGTTTGTATGTTACTTTAAGAAACTACTCATATCTGAAGTAATGTTAACCTTGTCCTAAGAAGTAGGGTCATGATAGATAACCAATGGAACATATGCTTCTGGTGCACTCGAGATACTATGTTGGTAGATGGCATTATAGAACCATAAGGTTAGGCAGTGTGACGCATTAGCTAAGAGGGCAAATGTGATCCTTGGACGTATAAAAATGGGAATAGCAAGTAGGAGTAAGGAAGTGGTATCACCTCTGTTTATAGCATAAGTGAGATATTACTGGAATACTGTTCTGGTGTCCATGCTTCGAAAACGATGTTAAATTTTGAAAGGTGTCAGAAAAGCTATTGAAGAATTATTCAAAGTTTGGAAAACATGCCTTATAGTGAAAGACTTAAGAAGCTTGATCAGCCTGCAAGTACCTACATGGAGGAAAATGTTTGATGGTAGATAGCTCTTTAACAAAAAGACATATCAAAATCCAATGGTTGGAAGCTCAAGATAGACAAATTTAGACTAAAAATAGAGTGCACTTCTTTTCAGTGAGGGTAATTAACCATTGGAACAACTTACCTTGGTATATGGTGGATTCTCCATCACTTGAGGCCTTTAAATCAAGGCTAAATATTTTAAAAGACATGCTGCGGCTCAACAAGGAATTATGGTATTGATGTATAAATTACTAGTGAAGTGGTTCAGTTTGTGTTATGCAGGCAGTGGTCCCTTATGGCCTCAAAATCTGAATATTTTGTTTTAGTTCCTAGAACTACATGGGAGTGGAAGTATGGCCAGGACTACACTCAAGTCTTTTGCCAGTATAACAATGTCAGATAGTGGTGTATAGTGTCAAAAGCTCTAGTGTAGATGGCAATCTACTGGCAAAAGAGTGGTTTTGCCGGTATAGCTTATATTTTTCAGGGCCCTGGTATAAGGTGAGTCTGCACTAGGAGAATTTGCCATCACAGGAATAACAGCAAACTTTTTCTAGTGAAGACCTGACATACTCCTTGCACTGTATTTTATATATAATTAATGCACGACTATACCTAAAATAGCTTTCTAAATAATTTAAAATGGATATTTCAGACTTCTCTCCTACATTTTGATAGCACACTTGTTGTAGTAGGCATTTGTACAGAATGCCTTTCTGTTTAGTTTTTGTACCTTGAAACTTACTTTTTTCTATGGAGCCTCTTCGAACAACACTTCCAGACACATGTTGAAAAGTTGAGAATGTTTTGGGGGAGTTTTTTGACTTTCTAGATAGTGTTGCTCCTTTGCACTGTTGTTGCTACTCAAGATCTACAAGAGAACAATTAATATCCCAATAAAATCTGAAATTTCTAGACAAAATATGAAAAAGAGATGCTAAAAAAGGGAAGCAAGAAAAATATAATTTCAAATGCATATGTATAACCTGCAGATAGTAATAGGGGACAGGCTGAAAACTACAAAAGGAAGGAAGTTCAAAGATTGTTGAAAGTCGATCCTTAACACTTTTTTTTTTTTTTTTTTTGCACATTGAGTATTGTGGCACACATGGTATGTGAGTTTAGCGGTGGCTGGAGACCTCTGATGCCCAGAATAAGAATTGCATATTAAGAATGAAATGTCACCTTCATTTGGAATTTCCTTGCTTTTGCGATTCTAATTCCAGACCTTAATATTTTCAGTATAAATTTTGTAAGTAATTTTTGAGGAGTTGAAATATTGGGAAAGTGGAGATGGGGGAAGAAAAGTGTCAAGTATATGCTGCTAGTGTCCTTTGTACCAGATATATTGTCTATGGACCCATTAAGAAATAGCTAGTGCAGTAACCTATATGTATAGTAGACCCCTGGATTCTCTTGATAGTGAAAAGTGCAAGGTCATGCATTTAGAGATTAATAACAAGAATTTTTGTTATAAACTGGGGACGCATCACTTGGAAGTAACAGAGGAGGAGAAGGACCTTGGAATATTGGTTGATCACAGGATGACTATGAGCCACCAATGTGATATGGCCATGAAAAAAGCTAATATGGTCTTGGGATGCATCAGGCGAGGTATTTCCAGTAGAGACAAGGAGGTGTTTCTACCATTATACAAGGCACTGGTAAGACCTCATCTGGAATATTGTGTGCAGTTCTGGTCTCCCTTGTTTAAGAAGGATGAATTCAAACTGGAACAGGTACAGAGAAGGGCTACTAGGATGATCCAAGGAATGGAAAACCTGCCTTATGAAAGGACACTCAAAGAGCTTGGCTTGTTTAGCCTAACCAAAAGAAGGCGGAGGAGAGAGATGATTGCTCTCTATAAATATATCAGAGGGATAGATGCCAGGGAGGGAGAAGAATTATTTGAGCTTGGTACCAATGTGGACACAAGAACAAATGGATATAAACTGGCCATCAGGAAGTTTAGACTTGAAATTAGATGAAGGTTTCTAACCATCAGAGGAGTGAAGTTCTGGAACAGGCTTCCAGGGGGAGTAGTGGGGGCAAAAGACATATCTGGCTTCAAGACTGAGCTTGATAAGTTTATGGAGGGGATGGTATGATGGGATAGCCTAATTTTGGCAATTAACTGATCTTTGGCTATTAGCGGTAAATATGCCCGGTGGCCTGTGATGGGATGTTAGATGGGGTGGGATCTGAGTTACTACAGAGAATTCTTTCCTGGGTGTCTGGCTGTTGAGTCTTGCCCACATGCTCAGGGTTTAGCTGATCGCCATATTTGGGGTCAGGAAGGAATTTTCCTCCAGGGCAGATTGGCAAAGGCCCTGAGGGGGTTTCACCTTTCTCTGCAGTGTGGGGCAGAGGTCACTTGTTGGAGGATTCTCTCCACCTTGAAGTCTTTAAACCACAAGTTGAGGACGTCAGTAGCTCAGACATAGGGGTTTGTTACAGGAGTGAGTGGGTGAGATTCTGTGGCCTGCATTGCGCGGAAGGTCAGACTAGAAGATCATAATGGTCCCTTCTGACCTTAAAGTCTTTGAGTCTATAAAACAGTATACCATCCTTCTAAGTGATTTTTTTTCTTTCTTTTTTTTTTTTTTTTTTAAGGATTCATTTTCTATCACCACTGGAAATAATGCTACAAGACTTACCTCACGAGCACACTGCAATAACATAACCTTCTATTCTATTAAATGTGTTTAGACACATTCTCACTGTGAATCTCTTTGGCTGTATGTTAGTCAGTACATATTAACAATGCATATCTAATATTAACAATGCATATCTACGTATTGGAGATGGATACTAAAAATTCCTCTGTATAGTAAGTTCTGATCACAAGAAGTAAACAATTTGTAAGCTTGTGGTTTTCATTAACAAACTCTAGAAGACTGTGTTGCACTTCATGAAATAAGTGTTTCAGAAAAATTACTTTTAGACAACTGAATCATGGGTGGGCATAGTGGCGAGCAGCAGCACACGGTGCTGCAACAATACCTGGTGGGAGTCTGAATGGTCTCCAGTTCCATGGTCCAGCACGCACTTGAGAGGTTATGACTCCTGCTGGAAACTCAATATTTATCAGGTTCCTTAATCTTGTTTTGCCATTCCTGCCAGATACTGATGTTATAACAGAGATGCTGTTTGGGTAAGGCAGAGTGGTCATTGTAAGCCCCCCCCGCCCCAACCCATGCTCCTTACCCCGAGTGAGCAGCCCAGGCTCCAGGCCCAGACACTGTCTGCACTCCCTGAAATTCTCCATGGGAAGAGCCCCGTGGGCAACCTGGAGTCTCCATTCCCTAACCTACCTGGCATAGCCCCAGGGACTTGCCTGTCTGACTGCAGCTCTGTTCTAACGTCATCTATTGCCAAGCTCCCTTGCCACTGCTTGGCACCAGTGCTCTGGGATGGCAGTTGTGATTGATTGGCGAAGGGGGCTGGAAGTGTTGGTTGCTAGAGAAGCGATGAAACAGGAGATTTGACTTGGCTCTTCTGTCTCATGTGAGGAGCAGAAAACGCACAGTTCAGTGGATGTAGGTGAGACTTCATTGTCGGGTGTCTGATGGTATATAGGTGGGACTTGCTATCGTGGAATACCGTGGTTGTGAGGAGCCAAATCTCCTCCATAAGCAAATGAACACCCTCTCTTTCCCCTCTCCCCCTCCCCTGGCTTACAGAGCATGACTGGTACCAGCTCATCCTCTGCCGAATTGCCCTGTCTCCACCCCTAGCCCAGTCTGTGGATTGGGGGGTTGCCAACTTGTGCTTCATAATCTGTTTTTCCTAGGATGAATAGAATGAGTTATCTCCCCCTGAAGCTGTGATTGGGACTGACTGAGTATGGATTTTGACATTTATCTTTCAAAAATTTGGAGAGCTTCCAGGGCCCCCATTAGACGTTGCCCTTTCCACCCCAATTGAAATGTGAAATTGCGTCCCTGTGTTATAAAGCTACTTTTATATTGGATGTGGACACTCATGAAAAACCATTGTTGTGTCCTGTTATATGAGAGCCACTGAATTGTAGAATCACAGAATATGAGGGTTGGAAGGGAGCTCAGGAGGTCATCTAGTCCAATCCCTTGCTCAGAGCAGGACCAATCCCCAGACAGATTTTTACCCTGTTCCCTAAATGGCCCCCCTCAAGGATTGAACTCACAACACTAGGTTTAGCAGGCCAGTGCTCAAACCAGTGAGCCAATCGACAAAGATGTAAGTAGGAGACAAACCGCTTGTAAAAAATATTCCTGGCCTTAGATGTACCTTAGACCTTTTATTTTAACTTGAATTAATTTGTCATTACACACAGGATACACTTTAACCATTTGTTTGCACTTATATTTGAAATGTACAATGTATATAAATCCTGAGTTATATATCTTTTTGTTTTCTTTCACAGATTACGTTCTACATCAATAGAAATGGACAGCAGCAGTTTCATTCAGTTTGATGTGCCCGACTACAGCAACACTGTTCTGAGCCAATTAAATGAGCTTCGTCTGCAAGGGAAGCTATGTGACATAATTGTGCATATTCAGGGTCAGCCATTTAGAGCCCATAAAGCTGTTCTAGCTGCCAGTTCTCCATATTTCCGTGATCATTCAGCATTAAGCACCATGAGTGGCTTATCAATATCAGTTATTAAAAACCCTAATGTCTTTGAACAGTTACTTTCATTTTGTTACACTGGAAGGATGTCCTTGCAGCTGAAGGATGTTGTTAGTTTTCTAACTGCAGCTAGCTTTCTACAGATGCAGTGTGTCATTGACAAGTGCACACAGATATTGGAGAGTATCCATTCAAAGATCAGTGTTGGTGATGTTGACTCTGTCACTGTTGGTGCTGAAGAAACTCAAGAAAGCCACAATGGAGTAAAAGATAGCAGCTACTTTGCCAATCCTGTCGAAATATCTCCTCCTTATTGCTCTCAGGTGCCACAACCAACTGCGGGTAGTGATCTAAGGATGGAAACTACTACAGGGAAAATTTTACGCAGTCGTCTGCATGAAGAAGGGCACTCGGATCGAGGAAGCAGTGGAAGTGTCTCTGAATATGAAATTCAGATTGAAGGTGATCCTGAGCAAGGGGACCTGATAGTAAGGGAGAGCCAGATTGCAGAGGTGAAGGTTAAAATGGAAAAATCTGACCGGCCAAGTTGTTCTGATAGCTCCTCACTTGGCGATGATGGATACCATACTGAAATGGTTGATGGAGAGCAAGTGGTTGCAGTAAATGTTGGCTCCTATGGATCTGTATTACAACATGTTTATTCATTTTCCCATGCCTCATCCCAGGCTACTAGTATGTCTGAAACCTTTGGAAGCCTGAGCAATTCAAGTCCTTCAAGGTCCATGCTGAGTTGTTTCAGAGGAGGTCGTGCACGCCAAAAACGGGTATCCTCTGGTCACTTACATAGTGATGTTCAGGGCTTAATGCAAGGGGCTGATGGTGAGACCATAGTGAGTAACCCAGGATATGAAAGCAGTCCACGGGAAAGAAATGCGAGAGGTCATTGGTATCCATACAATGAGAGGTTAATTTGTATTTACTGTGGAAAGTCTTTCAACCAGAAAGGGAGCCTTGATCGACACATGCGATTACACATGGGAATTACCCCTTTTGTGTGCAAGTTTTGTGGGAAGAAATACACACGCAAGGACCAACTTGAGTATCATATTCGTGGCCACACGGATGATAAACCCTTCCGCTGTGAGATCTGTGGGAAATGTTTTCCTTTCCAAGGGACGCTAAATCAGCATTTAAGAAAAAATCACCCTGGGGTAGCAGAAGTAAGAAACAGGATAGAATCTCCAGAAAGAACAGAAGCATTTCTTGAACAGAAAATAGATAATGACGCTTCAGCCTCTGAAGCTATGGATTCTAGTATGGAAATTCACACAATGTCTAACACACCTGATTAAAATACTATGTTCTAAGTTCCACCCTAACAAAGCACATTAATCAATGCATTTTTAAATTTGTTGCTTCGTTAATAGTCTTCAGTACAGGTATATCAGCCTTTTAATTTTCCTGACCTTTTGGAAATCTGGTCAAAACAGTTTCTGAAGGAAGCTATATGATTGTCCATTGTTTCAAAGGAAGCTGGGTATTTTTCACTCTTGAAGATGTTTAAAGTATAAAGGATATAGTATTCTGGGTGTCCAGAGGTGGAAGTAGGCTAAAATTGTTCTTTACTGGCTGATCTGGCAAGACACAAATTCCGTCAGGGAAGGATATTAAAATAAGACAAGCAGCCCTGCTGGATACACTAAGAGGGTATATTTTCTGTCATTGTGCTTCCTAACTTCCATTCCTAATAATGGGGGTTATGCAGCACTATGGGGAAAGACTGTTTTCTCATGAGTCCCCTCCAGGTGTCAAAGAAACGTCTTTAGTTTTTGAAATAGCTATTTTTTGGTAGCTTGCAATTTTATATATGTATATATATAACAAACTTATCTAAATAACAAACACTTTCACTTTTCCTATTCTGGTTGGAGTGAATGTAAGAGTATGTCAAAGTTAATATAATGTACAAGGCTTTCTACTCTTAAGTCTCATCTCTACCTAGGATTTAGGACTTTTCTGGGATATTTTTTCTTTTTTTAAGAAGAAAGTTACTTGGTATTCATTTTATTAAAATATTACTTTGTGTCCAAAAGTGAGCAAAGTGAATAACCTTGTTTAAGTATCCTTGCTTTATAGCAGAGAGGTAAACCAAATGCCATAAATCTATTAATTAACTATTATTATTAAACTATTGAATTGTTTGGGTTTTTGTTAGTTGTCTGGAGTACAGGCTGGACAACCTGTGGTGCTGACCTTTTTTATAGAGCTTGTATTGTTATACTAGCAAACCCAAGAGTAGCATTGTGATTTTAAATGTGTTTTTACTCACTTCAGAATCTACCTTCATTTCGTACTGTAGAAACATACAAGGTAACTAAATCTAACTTAATTGTTCTAAATGGTTAGCTAATACTAGTCGGAAAGGGATGTTGTAGTTTAAGCTACAGTACTTCCAAGCAGTATTTTATCTTTTCCCAGAGAGCTGTTTCAGGTGCATAGTAACTTCCTACTTACAGTTCCAAGTGACCTCTCAGCACTTGGAATTTGTTCTTTTTTCTTTTTTGTAAAAATACTATATGGAAATTGCAAGCAATATGTCTGTTGTTATATATGTGAGTATTACAGAGTCACTATGGCTTCCCCATTATTTCAATGGTTAATGTTTTCTTCATAAAGAGACCACCAATAACAAAAACTTCAAAAATACTCTAAATTGTTTTGTATTACCAAATGTGTTTTTGTTATTTGGTTCTTATGTGGTGCTATCTTTACCTTTATCAACTTAGGTCAGTATAGTATAGTAAATGTGAAACCTAATGGTAACAGTGAAACAAAAGCAAAAGCTGTTCAATGAGATGATAGGTTTGAAAGAGACTTCAAAAGCATGACTGGCAAACATTACTGTATAAAATTCTACTTGATCGGCAGAATTAAGGAAGTACAGTTCTGTTAATCATGTTTTAAAAAATACAAAAGAATGAAGCTTTATGTACATTTGGGCCTATATTTTTTATTGAGATTAATTTCGCAATGATTGCTAATGTTCTTATGATTATGCTATTAACCTTTTAAAATGCTCATTTTTAGATTGCAGGAAAGCAAAAAAGGTAAGTTTGCTGGCTTGTAATGCTTTTTGGGCTCCTATAACTCAAATAACTTTGTGTGGGATTTTAAAATATTTTTCAGGCCCTTAGTCCACAAGTCCAAGGTGTATTTGTGCAGTAACTTTTAAAATACACTATCTCTTAATATTGTGTCATTACGCAATAAGGATTAATGTTACTAAATACAGACATACACTATAAACCCCAGCTGCACTGTAGGAGCAGTTTTAGTTAAATTGGGTACATAATCTGCCTTTTCCTCCTAAAACTGCCTAAATAAGGGATTTGTTCCTCCCTGAAGCAACAGAAGAACTCCTGTTTCCATTAATGGAAACAGTTGTGTGCATCAAGGAGAGGCTAGATCGCTACGTTTACCATTTAAACATGTGTTGGTGTTTCAGTTAAATTTTTTTTTTCTTACATAAATGTTTTTTTAAGTAAATGCAAACAATTGTGTTTTGATAAAATTGAGTTTGAGACACATAGAAAAACCAAGAAATGTAGAGTTACGCTTGACCCTTTATCTTAAACTTGTATTGTGGTGCCTTTGGGTTGGCTTATTTCCATAGTAGTGTGAGTTGAGGGGAGTAGGGAAAGGGCTGTTAACTTTGTATTTCTTGACCTTTGTCAGTGTGTCACAGTCTAATCATTATTTAAATATAGTTCTTTGTATCTATACATTTATTAAACTGGTTTGATTTTACCAAAGAGTGACTTATCCAAAATTGTCTCTGACAAAAATATACATCACTTTGATTGTACAGGTTCAGGTTCAAAACATTGTAATGGGACTGTTAAGGGGCAGGAAATCACTTTTTCTACAATATCATGATTCAACAGTTTGCAAGTTCCACTTGCTCCTATTCATTTTGGAATAACATTTACCCTTTCCACTGCTAGCAGTGTTAAGAATAATCAAGCCATAACACAGTACTGAAAGGTCCAGCAGTGCTTCAAAGGATGCATACATGTAGGCAAGCATAGAGCATCTTTGAATATTACATTTAAACTTATAAAGTGTGTGAATCTAGTAGAAAATGAACTTCAGATCTGGCAGCAGCAATTAAATTGTGCCTTGTCACATGATGGTTTGCCAGGATTAACATTACCGTGAAACATAAAACATTATCCACTTGAAGTTCATTTCACAAATTCACCAAGACAAAGTATCTTGTGTAGTTATTTTAAGCAGACTTTGAAAGTACTGTACAGTACCTATTTCTGTACGGTTTTAAGTGAGTGCAGAACTTACACATTTCATTTACAATAAATGCACAAGTCAAAAAAATAAATGATGTGAAGAAATATTTGGCAGTAAAATACATCATGAAACCATATAAGGCTGGTTCATAATTGAGTCTCTTCTTGATCTACCTTTTGAATTACATAGACAAATGTGAAAACAGTGACAGTGTCCTTTCCTCTAGATGTTTAACCTATTATTATAAACTGTGAAAACAAAGAATTTTATACTTTTGCTAATGATTGTGGTTTGTTTCAAACAGTTATTTTAGTTTTCCTAATCAGTTATCTTCCATATAATTTCTATTAAAGTTGTAAATACATTTAGAAAATAGGTTTGTAAATACCTTAGTGTCTCAGTTCATTGGTAGTCAGCAGAGCCTCATGAATGCTTCTGCATTTTATTGTGACATTTAATAGCATAAAGGATACTGTCTGTTCACTGTTCAGCAGAATATACTGTAGGCCTAAATTTATAGTTTTTTTTTTAATATTATAATCTTCCCAAGCATGAGGAATTGTTTTATGCTGAAGCCTTCAGTTTATTTCTAGCCAAGACAGTAAGGCCTGTTATAACTTTCCTTTAGGTTGAAGTATGGGAAGAATAGCAGGAATACAAACAGGGGCTGGGAAAAGATTGAGCTTGAATGAGCTTTACCATTTTTAAAGCATCTTATTTGAATCTTTTATTTTAGTTTACTGTGATTATTTTTATTGTCATTTTCTGAAAGGGTTTCACATGAAACCACTGAACGGGACTCAAATATGCAACACCTAATCTATTTTCCAAGGGCAATTTACCCTTGAATGGTGCTTTTAGACTGGTCAGGGTTATTTATTAAATTTTATATTTGAAAGTATTTGGGAATTGTGTAAATTCTTTATATGAATCTGTTTAGTTCATGAATTGTAATTTTCAAATACTCAGTGACTGAATCAGAAGTTCAGTAAAGTCATTCAGAATGTTCAAAGTGTATAACCATTGTGCATTTCTTACATATCTTTTAACAAGTGCCAGAATAATTATATTTAATATAATTATAAGCCCAATGTATTATTCACCCATCCCTATAATGAATATTCACTTAATTATGCAAGTTTATATACAAATGTTAAACAGAGAGAGCCTGAGACAATTTTGTTCCTGTTTTTATTCAGAGAGTGTGAAGCATCGATAACTGAGTAGGCTTGCTTATAGTTATATAGGCAGCTACTGCTACAGCAGATAAAATAAATTGCTATCTCCCCAATTTAGGTATACTATGAATTCAACCTTTGGACTTGTATTGCAAGACTTTGGTTGGATATCTGATTAGAAGTAGAACTCACTACTTCCTTGCACAGTGTTAATAGTGTTTATTTCCCTTAACAGAAAATGGTATTTTTAAGTAACTTCTATTATTTGTAGAGTTGTTTTATGATAAATATTTGAACAGTTTGAATGACTTAACTCAGTGTCATTATCTTGCAATATAAACTGGTAACCTCACAACTCCACACTTCATCACCATATGAAGTAAATGAAGCTAGCTAAGCTGATGCTGTAACAACTGAAAACTTGCCATTAAGGATTATTTTATAGCATGGATTTTAAAATATTTATTCAAATGATATTTTACACTTGTATTCATTTTGTTTTAGATTTGTGACATGAATATTTCAGTGCTGTTTTATTTTGTTCTGATGAATTTTTGTTTCTTGCTTGTACATTGCTTTTTTTATGGTAAAATAATAAGTCAGTGGGAATTGCTGTTTGTAAATTAAAATGCTTCTAGAGCAAACCAGTGTTGTCAGTGTATAAATTCAATTATTTAGTTTAAATATTAATGGACTCACGTCATCTATATGTCACACTTTATAAAACCTCTATATAAAAGGTTACAATTTAACAAAGGTGTTCCTTTTTTTAAATGCCAGAGGCAAATCTATTCCACGGAGTTCTTCTACCATTAGTGAGCCAGGTAGTCAGTCCTCAGCAGCCTACTGACTTGGTACCATGCTGCAGAAAACATGACTTATCATAGATCCCAGAAATGTCATCGATCGTCTTACCATAGAATCATAGAAATGTAAAACTTGGTCCAAAAGAAACGTCTTAATATTGGTTATTACTGTCTACAGTTAATTTACTTTGCATACAGATCTGAGGTTAGCTATCATTCTGTGTCCTCATGGAACAGTAGAGGCCACCACACACCTCATTATGTATACAATTCAATTCATTTCCTAACAAAAGAAAAAGGTGAGATTAGAAATATGGGTATACAGCAATTGTAGACAAGTACTTGACAAGTCTGTCTAAAGTCGGAAAACAATTCCTTACACCTTGCTTTCACAGCTAGACTGATGAACTCTCAAGGAGGTACCATGTCACCAATGATTTCCAATAGTGAAATATTATCCACCATCAGTCAAAGGTATATTTGCTGAGACAGACCAGTCCTTCCTTGGGTGGCAGTTTTCAGAAGTGTGGTGGTGTTTTTTGTTTTTTTTGATTTTTGGTTTTTTTGCCTGCAGCCCAGGCAGCAATCTTACAAAACACAAATGCTGGTATTTTGTTACAACTAGTGCATGTGAATTGTGACGATTTTCACTTACTTCTGTTGTGCATGGGAGTTAGCTTGTGAACAAGGGAAATTTCTCATAGTAAAGTTGATTGGATTACCACTGTATGAGAGAGATTTACTGCTGTAACTTCTGTGGAGGCGAGGCTGAGTTAATTATATGTAAACTTTTTATTTTTATTAATGATGCTGCTGCAGGATGTAGCTGTTTTGAATAGCTGTTTTAGATTCTCCTCCCACATTTACTGGCTATAGTTTTTCAAAGATAATTTTAATTGTATTTGCCACCCATACTTCTGTTCTCTCCAGATCCTCTTGTATTTGTTTTTTTCCATTCTTGTAGTTAATGTGGGGATAACCACTGTGTCATAATATAATTCCCAATTCTGGACCTTAGCGTCCAAAATATGGGTATTAGCATGAAATTCCCTAAGCTTAATTACCAGCTTAGATTTGATAGGCTGCCACCAGTCAGGACTTATTTAGAGCGCCTGATAGACTCTCTGGTCTCCCCAAACCCTTCCCTGGGGACCCCCAAGACTCAGATTCCCTGAGTCTCACAACAAAGGGGAATAAACCATTTCCCTTCCCCCCTCCTTTCTTCATCCCAGCTTTTTCCCGCCCTGGGAACACTAGGAGATCGCCTGATTTAACTCCTTGAATCACCACTCCCCCCTCCCTTCTTCCCCGGAGAGAGATACACAGATAAACGCTGAGAGCAGGTTTCCCTTCCCTCCTCCCCTTTCCTTTCTCCCACCAATTCCGTGGTGAGTGCAGACTCCCTTCTCTGGAGTTTTACAAAAGATAAGTAGAAAAATCAATTAGATTCTAAAAAAGAGGAAACTTTAATAAAAGAAGAAAAACATAAAACTTGTCTCTGCACTTAGATGGTAAAAAGTTACAGGGTCTTTCAACTTATAAACAATAGAAAGAAACTTTCTCCAGCAGAAACACAATTTAAGCTACTTCCAGCAAGTACACATATGCAAATGAAAAAGAAAACAAATTAAAAGACTATGACTGCCTTTTCTACTTTTCTACATCTGAAGAAGTGGGTATTCACCCACGAAAGCTCATGCTCCAAAACGTCTGTTAGTCTATAAGGTGCCACAGGATTCTTGGCTGCTTTTCTACTTACAATTCTGAACAGATAAGAGACTGTAGCAGGGAGATTGGCAGAAACCTGGTTACACCTCTAGCCCCGTCCAGGATTCAGAGAGAACAAAGCCAAACCCAAAACCCACAAACAAAGGCTTCCCTCCCCAAGAGATTTGAAAGTAGCTTGTCTTCTGATTGGTCCTCTGGTCAGGTGTTTGGGGTCCCTGTTTGTTAACCCTTTACAGGTAAGAGAGGCATTAACCCTTAACTATCTGTTTATGACACACTGGAATTAGCAATTTCTCTCAATCTGGAAACAACTTTTAGTGTTTAGTGGGGAAATAGTTTATTGTACACATTGGGGAAGGAAGTCTAATAAACATGCTAGTTTCCTTTTAGCTATAGAAGGAAAGTTTGTGTACCATCAAGTGGTCCTAGAAGCTGTTGGGAGAGATGTACAGCAGCTATTTAAAGCTATGTATGTAGGACCTTGTGCAGCTACTCAGCCGTTTCTGCAGAATCTTTGCCACATTTCCTTCTACTTCAGTGCACAGAACAGCCATCATTAGTGCTACAATAGAGTTCCAGAACCAAGCCCAGGAACTGAATGGGGTATTGCATGTAGGGCTGACACATTCCTCATCTACATGGTATTGTGTATTATATAGACTTGTTTATAGCAGGCAGAGTATGTGCACAGACAGCTGACATTGAGATTACACAATGTTCATCAGCTTGCAGAAATCACTATTGGCACAAGAGTGTACAAAGGCTGCCATGCTGCAACAACTGCTACAATGCAGCAACACTCTTAGTTATTACCATTGATATTTCTTTTCTGGGTAAGAGGATAGAGAAACTTCCTTCCTGTGGCACTGACTGCTGAGCATTTCCTAGGAGCTCAGAATGTTAACTTATTTTTAAGTTTGTTTACAGCAAACTCCTTGAGAGAGAAAAAAAAATACCCTTGTTGTTCCCCCTGTGCCTTTGGGTTTAGAGGCAAGAGAAAGTTCTGGTACATCTGTAATTTTTCAGTTTGTCTACCAAAGTCCATCAGTTTTAGCTTTGGATGTTTAGAAGATAAAAGTGCATTCTGCAGAACATTGTGCTAACTTACCACCTTTACTTGTGTCTTGGAGACCATCACTTAAATTCTTAAGGTTGCCAAACTTAAAAAAAACAAACAAACAACCAACTCCCCCACCCCAAATGATTCCATTATACTAATTCCTTTTATGTAGCAGTAATTAGTAACTAATAGTTGAGATGTGAAGCCTTCAATAAAAACAGAATTCCCACCCCAGTAGTGTGTGCATGTCTTGTAATAGCATCAGTTAATAGCTATTTGATGTCCTCTTATGATAGCACTTCTCCTTTCAAGAGGGCCTAAAGAACATCATAGCTGCATCTCAGTAGTATAAATATAGCCTATCTCTTTTGTGTGAAGAGTGATAACCTACTGCCCAGCTGTACCAGAACATTGTGTAGAGGAGGGGCAGTTTGGCCAAGGACACTGGAGCAAAGTGCATGTACTTATGGAAGTGCTTTTGAAATCTTTTATGCTCAAACACGGTTTCCACTTTTCATGTAAGAGACCTGTATGCAAATTAATAATGCTGACTGGACATTGCTTTCTGTCTGCCAAGCATAACTTAGATTTCACTGGAAGAACTCGGTACGCTTTTCTTGCCCCTTTCACTTTAGTTTGGTGAGTGTGAGGTAAATTTTCCATGTTTGAGGGGGAAATGTTCATGTCCTAAACACTTAATTTGTAATGCTTAATGCATCTTTGTCTACTGTTATTTACGATCTACTATAATGCCTAGGAGCCCTAGTTATGGACCAGGAGGACCCCATTGTGTGTGCTAGGCAATGTACCAACAACAAAAAGTTGGTCCTTGCCCTGAAAAGCTTATAGTGTAAGTATAAGACAAGAGACAACAGGTACCAACAAATAGATGGGGGAGAACATAGAAACAATGAGACAGTATTTGTCAGCATGGTAGGTAGTGGTATCAGCACAACAGTGGCCTAGCCATTGCCAAGTTTTTTTAATAGGCATCATACCAAAGGAGAGTTTTAAGGGGGTAATGAAGATGTTTTACAGGGAGCTCATCCCACGAGTTAGGGCAGTGTGGGAGATAGCACAAAGGTGTTTGAAAATTTAGGAAATGGGTGATGGAGGCTGGCATCATTGGTCTGTCGGACATGGGAGACAATATTTTGATAGAGATGATTGGAATAGGTTGTGAAGGGCCTTGAAAGTGAAGACCAGAATCTTATGCTTAACATGATATAGAATGGGGAGCCAGTAGAGTGATTTTAGAGGGGTGACAAGGTCAAAGAGCTAAAGTAAGGGAATGGTTTTTGCAATTCTGACATATGACAAAAAAGTCAAGCTAGTAGTACTTGGCATGAGTCAGTACCAGGCTGATGCTACAGGCATATTTACGTGCCATGGGCTCTAGGTGGCCCCCAAACTTATACATCTCAAGGTAGGCCTTCCCCCAAGCACCAGTTTGGGGAAGATTTCTCAGATGCATAGCATCTGAATGCAAATTAACCTGCAGATTAGTTTTTCTTTATTGCAGGAGGAAATCTCTCGAGTTCAAAGACTGAAGGTTCCACTATGCTCACCAATAGGATGGCATACATCAAAATACAGGTTCTGAAAATTATTTTTAATGTTAAATTATAGTGCAGCAGATTTGTCACTGGTTTGTAGTTTCATATTGAAGTATCCCATCCGGCTGGTATCACCAGTGATACCAGCCGGATGGGATACTTCAATATGCTTGGAGTAGGGAATGTGGGAACTTCCTTGGCATTTATATGCATGCATTATCCACTATACTTTTTTCGTAAATGCAAAAATATTCCCTAAGATGCTCAGTATATGGTAAAATGATGTAGACATCTTGGATTTAACAATCAGTTTTCTTATTTTTACAATCTTGAAAATAGTTTTTTTGCTGTGACACAGCCAGAAGGTTGATTAATGCTAGAGTACAAAATTTATTGTGGCATAAAATTCTAGATTGTAGCCACTGAGATACTGCTGACCTTGAGCACTCCAGATTTGTTTAATTTAAGTTGCAGTATGTGGCAATAATTACAGTACCATAGTACAGTGTATATGGTTAAACTTCAACCCAACTGATTGTTTTAGGTCACAAGCCAGCATCTCCCATGATACAGTGTCCATGTATTAGCTGACTTGAAAGCACTTTGGGCCATTTCTAGAGGAAATATCCAACAGACAGTTGCACTGCATGGGCCAAAGTAACCTATTTTCCAAAGGTGTGGATCAATAAAATCTGAAAGAAATGATACTTTTAAACTAATTTCAAACAGAAAGTTGACAGCCACGTGCATAGAAGAGAGACAAGGTGAATGAGGTAATATCTTTTATTGGAAATTGGTCCAGTAAAAGATATTCTCTCTCCCACATTGTCTTTCTAGTATCCTGGAACCAACATAGCTACAAGAACACAGTAAACAATATACATAGGACATGAGTATGAAACACAAAGCTATGTAACCAATGTTCTTGTTCTACCCCTTTTAATAATGAATGGGTCTTCAGGTGCAACATAGCCACTTCTCATGATAGATCCAAAGTCACTTTCTGCAAGAGTAGGAGTGTTAAATCAAATGGACTTTGCTTCCCCAAATTCCTTCTGTGGTTTTTGTTAGATGAGTGATTTGAGTCAGGGGACTGGCTCTTACTATTCAGGCTACCAAATATAATGGGGTTCCAATCCTGATGAGCACCTGGATGCTCTCGTAATATAAATAATGATAAAGTGGGTGGAGTGTTGCTGTGCACTGTTACACAGCAGTTGCTTGCCACTTAGGGCAACTTTGCAGAGCTGAAATTAGCTTCAGGTTGCAGGACCCCTCGGGTGGAGAGAGTCTGAGCCTGAGTCAAGCTGGAACCCAGGTGGGGAGCATGCTGACAGCCAAGTCAAATATGATTATTGAAAATCTTGTTCATGGAAAAAAAGTTCTACCAACCCTAAAGGATCAGCCACATTAACTCCCAGATCAATGAATATTTCAGATCTTACCCAAATACATGCTTACAGCCAATTCTTATTAATTAAACTAAAAAATATTACAAAAGAGAGACAGTATTGGTTAAAAGATCATTATATATACAGATATGAATTGTGTCCTTAGGTCAGTTTCATAGTAGAGATGGTAAGCTTTAGAATTGCAGAGTCCTTTTCAGAATCAGTTCATCAGGTTATAGTCCAATGTCCAAATATTCAATATCAGGGCGATCCAGCTGGGACAGGAGATCTCAGTCTTATGACTCAAACTTCCCCCAAACAAAGCTTAAACAGATTTGAGATGAAAGGATCAGGTACCAGGAATTTTTGTAGGGATTTTTGCAGCCTCTTGATAGCACTAGTCCTTGGGTGGACAATAGGCTTTTGAAGTAGCCTGTTAGGCAACTGCCTTATGTTAATCCATGTAGCTAATTACCGGTGATGCTTACCAATCTCCCACCATTTTACAGGTGATTTACCACAAACTTCAAAGAGAAATTAAGACAGTGACATCAGTACATATAAATGTTAATTCAGAGATCAAAAGAAGTTCTTAATAAAATGCAGCATAGACAGGAACTGTTTGATTGCATTTCAACCTCTACAATATATATGTAAACACACACTATCTACTAATATGTCTCTAAAGGTTGGGTCAATTAGCCTGCAAGTTGCTTAACCCTTTCTGGCCCCATTTCACAAGCTGGGACCCAGGGTTCAAGCCCTATTGCTTTACATTGTAGACGCAGCCTCACTGGATTCATTCTTTGTGATTCTGCCAAAAGTATCTCTCAGTCCTATGGGCTAACGTTCTATTTCCTCTGACAGTCAAGTTTTTCCACACTGCACCATGAACAAAGGGCTAGAGCGGCCAAATTTTGAGGATGCTAGGAAGTCTGGGCTATAGGTAGTTGGACTGGGGCCCACATAAGATAGTGTCACCCGTTGTAGGGTCCCAGAGCCCAGGTTTCAGGCTGAGCCCAAACATCTGTACTGGAATTTTATAGCCCCCGAGGCCAGAGCCCTGTGAACCTGAGTTAGCTGGCACAGGCCAGCTGTGGATGTTTTAGAGCACATCTATGCTGCTGTAAGAGAGCTGAGAGTTGCCATATTCAGCTCAATTAGGTATTGATTTTGAAGCATAATGATGAATGTTTAAACATCAATATTGTTAACTAGAGCTAGAAAAATTTGTAACAAGTACCTTATGTGATATTAGAATCATATAAGATTAGGGTTGGAAGAGACCTCAGGAGGTCATCCAGTCCAACCCCCTGCTCAAAGCAGGACCAACCCCAATTAAATCATCCCAGCCAGGACTTTGTCAAGTTGGGCTTTAAAAACCTCTAAGGAAGGAGATTCCACCATCTCCCTAGGTAACCCATTCAAGTGCTTCAGTGATGTATTTTGACTTTTTTGTCTGGAATGTTCATGAACATTACAGTTTTCTCAGATGCGTTATTATAATATTTGTATTGCTGCACCTCTAAAAGTTATTTTGCTTAGTTTATCACGTCAGATAAATAGTATTGTTTCTGTTCTCTAAATGGGTAAGCAGCAGCAATTTGTGCAAGCCACTTTAGAAGAACTGTATATTTATAGACTTAAGGGAAGCCGACAGGCCCTGCAGATATGTTGTCAGAGCCAATTTAAAGTAGCAGGTAAAGGTCTTTAGTATATATGACTCAAACCAGCATGGGCAAAGCTCAGCATGCCTGTCCTTTGCCATCTCTGCTATTTACTCTGAAACTGAAGGGAAAACTCCACAATCACTTGTAGACTCAAACCTTTATTCCATAATGCATGTACAGGCTGAAATACTATGGTTATGAGTTTTATCAGTGTCTGCATATAGACAGTATACCATTGATGCTCCTTCCCCTGCAACCCTCAAAGCATATTTTGCCTTTTCATGTGTTTTGAAAAGTGCTATGGTCACTTACAACACTGTATAAAAAGTTATCTCTGTGAATTTATCTCTTATCAAGAGTCTAGGTACATTTATATGCAAATTAGTTGCCTTCCACAGGCTCCTAGTAAGTTATCCAGGCCATGGATACACTACTCATTTAAATAGACTTGCAGTTACTATTTTATTAAATAGGAAGAGTAAATATGAAATAATATTAATGAGTGTAACTTGAAACTTCATTATACTTTAGTTTTAAACTAGGAAGACATCTACAATTACTCTTTTCAAGATTAAAATGTAACCAGGGAATTGAGTCTGCAGCTCACCAGGGAATTGGTGGGAGGAAGAAGTCAGGGGAAAAATCTCTTTGTGTTAGATTTACTAAGCCTGACTTTGCATACCTTCTGGGTGAGGGGGGGAAGAGAGATTAGCCCTCTCGGTACTTGTGTTTTCCAGTACAGCATTCCAGGACTGAAAACAGGGAGGGTGGAGTCCCTCTGTTTAGATTCACGGAGCTTGCTTCTGTGTATCTCTCCAGGAACCCAGGGAGGGAACACCTGGAAGGGAGGAGGGGGAAGGGAAATGGTTTATTCCCCTTTGTTGTGAGACTCAAGGAATCTGAGTCTTGGGGTCCCCCAGGGAAGGTTTTGGGGAGACCACAGTGAGCTAGGCACTGTGTAAATCCCTGGCTGGTGGCAGCGTTATCAGGTCCAAGCTGGTAACTAAGCTTGGAGGTTTTCATGCTAACACCCATATTTTGGACGCTAAGGTCCAGATCTGGGGAAAATGTTATGACAGTATTGTTCCTCAGGACCACAAGGGTTTCTGAGGATGAGACATGGGTCTTTCATGATAGGCTTTGTAGATCAGAAGTTGGATTCTGAGAGAAACAGTGAGCCAACAGAGATTGCAAAATGTCAGTGATAATGATGTTGAGCCATGTAATGGTGGTTGGACTCAGGTAAAGACAATTTTAGTAGTCTAACCTGGAGGTGATGGATAGATTCTACTCTGAGAGGAAAGGATGCAGTCTCATGGCCAGCTGAGAATGGAAGAGAGCATTCCCCACTGCTGTAGTAGGTGTAATCAGGAGACCAGTACAGCCCTCGGATGTCATGCCATCTGTGTTTTGATGTCACGTTAATAAGATTAATGTACTGGCGAGTTCCTCAAAGAGTTTTTTTTTTTTTTTTTCTTATATCACTTCTGTTTGCCCTGGGCTATCCTTGAGTCAACTGCTTTTCTTCCATCTGCGTATCTTTACAGGCACAGAAAACATAAGCAGCCATACTGGGTCAGACCAAAGGTCCATCTAGCCCAGTATCCTGTCTTCCAACAGTGGCCAGTGCCAGGTGCCCTAGAGGCAATGAACACAACAGGTAATCATCAAGTGATCCATCCCCTGTTGCCCATTCCCAGCTTCTGGAAAACAGAGGCTAGGGACACCATCCCTACCCATCCTGGCTAATAGCCATTGATGGACCTATCCTCCATGAATTTATTTAGTTTGTTTTTGAACCCTGTTACAATCTTGGCCTTCACAACATCCTCTGGCAAGGAGTTCCACAGGTTGACTGCATTGTGTGAAGAAATACTTCCTTTTGTTTGTTTCAAACCTGCTGCCTATTAATTTCATTTGGTGACCTCTAGTTCTTGTGTTTTATGAGGAGTAAATAACACTTGCTTATTTATTTTCTCCACACCAGTCATGATTTTATAGACATCTATCATGTCCCCCCTCAGTCGTCCCTTTTCCAAGCTGAAAAGTCCCAGTCTTATTAATCTCTCGTCATATGGCAGCCGTTCCATGCCCCTAATCATTTTTGTTGCCCTTTTCTGAACCTTTTCCAATTCCAATATATCTTTTTTGAGATGGAGCAACCCACATCTGCACCCAGTTTTCAAGGTGTGGGTGTATCATGGATTTATATAGAGGCAATATGATATTTTCTATCTTATCATCTATCCCTTTCTTAATTATTCCAAACATTGTTTGCTTTTTTTGACTGCTGCTGCCCATTGAGTGGATGTTTTTAGAGACATTTGGTGACAACAGAGGTTGCACTGGTTCTGTATAAAGCTGTTGCTGATAACTCTGAATACTCAGGTGAGGAAAGGGGATTAAGTAGGAGGATCCTGGTTAGGTTAAAGCTCTAATTTTACTGAAACAAGTTTTTTCATTTGAGAGAGGTTGAGGGGCAGTGCAGTCCAATGCAGAGGCCACTGGCTTGGGACTTAGGAGACCTGGGTTCTATTCTTTACTCTATTACTAGATAAGTCCCTTCACTTCTCTCTCTCGCCCTCTCTGTCTCTTTTTCCTCCGACCCTTTGTCTGGCTTGTCAACTTAGCTAGTACGGACTGCCTCTTGCTCTGGGTTTGTACAGTGCCCCATGAAGTGGGGTTCTGATCATGGTAGGGCTTCTAGATGCTATTGTAACATAACTAACTGACATAGACAAAACTGCAGCTGTAAAGATGCTATGAACCACCCCTGTTAGCTCACCAGAGGTAGAAGACCTACTGGATGTGAGAGGACTTAGGAGGCTAGGGGGAAACACCAAACTGGGCAAGACCACTCAGACAACTGTTCTGTTTGGTCATTTACTTTGTGCACAGGCAGACATGGTCCAGGCCTTACCCACTGTAATTCTTTAGCTATGTGGAAGAAGGCAAGGGATAGGGAGAGAGACAAGGCTTCTTAGAAATATCTACACAGGGAGAAGCAGTAAAGAGTCCTGTGGCACCTTATAGACTAACAGACGTTTTGGAGCATGAGCTTTCGTGGGTGAATACCCACTTCGTCGGATGCATGTAGTGGAAATTTCCAGGGGCAGGTATATATAGGCAAGCAAGAAGTAGGCTAGAGATAACGAGGTTAGTTCAGTCAGGGAGGATGAGGCCCTCTTCTAGCAGCTGAGGTGTGAAAACCAAGGGAGGAGAAACTGGTTTTGTAGCTGGCAAGCCATGCATCTGACAAAGTGGGTATTCACCCACGAAAGCTCATGCTCCAAAACATCTGTTAATCTATAAGGTGCCACAGGACTCTTTGCTGCTTTTACAGATCCAGACTAACATGGCTACCCCTCTGATACTTTACACAGGGAGAGAATTAGGCAAGAATAGCAAATGGACACTATGTTTTGCAGAGCTCTTCTTCTTTGCAGTGAATAATGTAATAAAAAGTAGGGCTTTATCTCAGGTCTAATCCCAGTGACATTTTAATCAGACCTATAAAATAATAATTTCTTATAGCATTACAAATAAGCTTATGAAGAAATTATATTAAATATTCAGTACTCTGAGTATTAACCAGGAAACTTCCATTAATGTTTTGGGGAATTACATGGGTTCTTGTTCCTCCATGCAATGTGTAGCTCCACCCAAAAAAAGCCTAGCAATATGTAATGTTGTGCATGCTTTCTCTTTAACTGTTTTTTCTGTTTTCTCCACCAGAGAGGGATGGCTGATTTAAAAAAAATAAAAATAAAAAAAAAAATCACTTGTTACACTAAATCACTCTAGGCAGTTGGAAATTAGGAACATACAGAGACATAGTCAAGCATCAACCTGAAACAGGACCTAGAATATCAAACCAGTTAGGAAGTGCAGAACATCAGTAATTACATTTCAAATGTTTATTTTTAAGCAGTTTGTGGTGGTGGTGGTGTGTTTTTGTTTTTTGCTGAATCCTTGTGGGGATACTAACATTATTTTTCTCAAAAGAACCATGATGCTCTAAAATCCTTAGCTGCTGCATCTCATCCACCATTGTACCTGCTATATGGCAGAGTGGTACGTAATGCTGGCAACATTTAATCTGAATCATTGTTAGGGCTTTTATGTAGCAGGTGCACTGTGGCTGGATATGCTGCGAATGCTAGGGAGCAGCCAAGAAGCAGGTATTATAGAATGAGAGTTGGGTAACCATTGAGTATAACATTGTACGCAATGGACTCATTTTCAGCCTGGAAAATATATAAGGTTGAATTTGCAAGTCTCTCTCCATGTGTTCTGATTTTTGTTTTGGTCCCCATCTGTCTTTCTAGAATGCTGAATGAACAACTTTATCAGCATTCAAATCTGTTGTCAAGAATAACAAATACTCAATATTCAGCCTGTATCCAGGCAATGCTTTGATGTAAAGCAATTTATTAGTCACATTTATTTCCTAGTAATATAAATTGCCTCTGAGAATTTGGAGAATTATCCAGGTACTACCCCTCTCTCTCTCTCCCCCCCCTCCCCTCCTTAGGGCTATCAAGCGATTCAAAGAATTAATTGCAATTAATTGTTAAACAATAATAGAATACAATTTATTTAAATATTTGTGGATATTTTCTACATTTTCAAATATATTGATTTCAATTACAACTCAGAAAACAAAATATGTGGTGCTCACTTTATTTTTGATTACAAATATTTGCACTGTAAAATAACAAAAGAAATAGTATTTTTCTGTTCACCTAATACAAGTAATGTAGTGTAATCTCTTTATCATGAAAGTTGCACTTACAAATGTATAATGTGTATTAAAAAAAAACTGCGTTCAAAAATAAAACAGTGTAAAACTTTAGAACCTACAAGTCCACTCAGTTCTACTTCTTGTTCAGCCAATCGCTCAGAAAAACAGGTTTGTTTTCATTTGCAGGAAATAACTTTATCTGCTTCTTGTTTACAATGTCACCTGAAAGTGAGAACAGGTATTCGCATGGCACTGTTGTAGCTGGTGTTGTGAGATATTTATGTGCCAGATGCGCTGAAGATTCAAAGCAGTGCAGACCAACGCATGTTAATTTTCATCATCTGAGTCAGACGCCACCACCCAAGATTGATTTTCTTTTTTGGTGGTTTGGGTTCTGCAGTTTCTGCATCAGAGTGTTGCTCTTTTAAAATTTCTGAAAGCATGCTCTACACCTCGTCCCTCTCAGATTTTGGAAGGCACTTCAGATTCTTAAACTTGGGTCCAGTGCTGTAGCTATCTTTAAAAATCTCACATTGGTACCTTTTTTATGTTTTGTCAAATCTGCAGAGAAAGTGTTCTAAAAATGAACAATATGTGCTTGGTCATCATCCAAGACTCCTATAACATGAAATATATGGCAGAATGTGGGTAAAACAACGCAGGAGGCATACAATTCTCCCCCAAGTAGTTCAGTCATAAATTTAATGCATTATTTTTTTAATAAGCATCATCAGCATGGAAACATGTCCTCTGAAATGGTAGGGCATATGAATGTTTAGCATATCTGGCACATAAATACCTTAAAATGCCAGCTATAAAAGTGCCATGCGCAGGGCCGTCCCTAGGGGGATGTGGGGTCCAGGACAGAAGTGACTAATCCATCACTTCCGGGACTGACCCATCCCTTCCGGGACCAACTGCGCCAGCCAATCACACCTCCTTGTGGCCCCTCCCTAAAGCACGGGGCCTGGACAAGTCACCCCGATCTGCTGTACCCTGGGGACAACTCGGTCCATGCAAATACCTGTTCTCACTTTCAGGTGACATTGTAAAGAAGAAGCAGGCAGCATTATCTCCCATAAATGTAAACAAATTTGTTTCTCTTAGTGGTTGATGAACAAGAATTAGCACTGAGTGGATCCGTAGGCTTGAAAATTTTACACAGTTTTGTTTTTGAGTGCAGTTATGTAACAAAAAAAATCTGCATTGGTAAGTTGCACTTTCACAGTAAAGAGACTGCACTACAGTACTTGAGTTAATTGTGATTAATGGAAAGCCCTAATATATATACATTCGAATGGATAAACTGTCACAGTCATAGAGGGGCCTGAAGGGTCACAAACATCCTCAGGGCTCAGATAATCTCTGTTGGCAACCTTGTCCAGATGCTTCCTTAATGAGTATCTGAGAGTTTATTTTTAACATTCTTCATAGAATATTAGGGTTAGAAGAGACCTCAGGAGGTCATCTAGTCCAATCCCCTGCTCAAAGCAGGACCAGCACCAACTAAATCATCCCAGCCAAGGCTTTGTCAAGCAGGGCCTTAAAAAACTCTAAGGATGGAGATTCCACCACCTCCCTAGGTAACCCATTCCAGTGCTTCACCACCCGCCTAGTGAAATAGTGTTTCCTAATATCCAACCTAGACCACCTCCACTGCAACCTGAGACCACTGCTTCTTGTTTTGTCATCTGCCACCACTGAGAACAGCCGAGCTCCATCCTCTTTGGAACCCCCCTTCAGGTAGTTGAAGGCTGCTATCAAATCTCCCCTCATTCTTCTCTTCTGCAGACTAAATAATCCCAGCTCCCTCAGCCTCTTCTCGTAAGTCATGTGCCCAAACCCTCTAGTCATTTTCGTTGCCCTCCACTGGGCTCTCTCTCCAATTTGTCCACATACCTTCTTGTGTTGTGGGGGAGACCAAAACTGGACACAATACTCCAGGGTGGACTCATCAGTGCCGAACAGAGGGGAATAATCACTTCCCTCAATCTGCTGGCAATGCTCCTGCTAATACAGCCCAATATTCCGTTGGCCTTCTTGGCAACGAGGGCACACTGCTGACTTGTATCCAGCTTCTTGTCCACTGTAATCCCCAGGTCCTTTTCTGTAGAACTTCTGTTTAGTCATTTTGGTCCCCAGCCTGTAGTGGTGCATGAGATTCTTCCTTCCTACATGTAGGACTCTGCACTTGTCCTTGTTGAACCTCATCAGCTTTCTTTTGGCCCACTCTGGACCCTATCCCTACCCTCCAGCGTATCTACCTCTTCCCCTCCCCCAATTTAGTGTCATCTGCGAACTTGCTGAGGGTGCAATCCATCCCATCATCCAGATCATTAATAAAGATGTTGAACAAAACCAGCCCCCGGACTGACCTGTGGCATTCCACTTGATACCGGCTGCCAACTAGACATCGAGCTGTTGATCACCACCTGTTGAGCCTGACAACCTAGCCAGATTTCTATCTACCTTATAGTCCATTCATCCAATCCATACTTTTTTAACTTGCTGGCAAGAATACTGTGGGAAACCATATCAAAAGCTTTGCTAAAATCAAGATATGACATCCACCACTTTCCCCATATCCACAGAGCCAGTTATCTCATCACAGAAGGCAATCAGGTTGATCAGGTATGACTTGCCCTTGGTGAATCCATGTTGACTGTTCCTGATCACTTTCCTCTCCTTCAAGTGCTTAAAAATGCATTCCTTGAGTACTTGCTCCATGATTTTGCTGGGGACTGAAGTGAGGCTGACTGGTCTGTAGTTCCCCGGGTTCTCTTTCTTCCTTTTTTTAAAATATGGGCACTATATTTGCCTTTTTCCAATTGTCTGGGACCTCCCCTGATTGCCACAAGTTTTCAAAGATAATGAGCAATGGCTCTGCAATCACATCAGCCAACTCCCTCAGCACCCTCAGATGCATTAGATCCGGACCCATGGACTTGTGTATGTCCAGCTTTTCTAAATAGTCCTTAACCTGTTCTTTCATCCCTGAGGGCTGCGCACTCCTCCCCATATGGTGTTGCCAAGTGCAGCAGTCTGGGAGCTGACCTTGTCCATGAAGACCGAAGCAAAAAAAGTATTGAGTACTTCAGCTTTTTCCACATCATCTGTCACTGTTACCTTCCCCATTCAGTAAGAGTCCCACACTTTCTCTGACCTTCTTGTTGCTAACCTACCTGTAGAAACCCTTCTTGTTACCCTCCACATCCCTTGCTAGCTGCAACTCCAATTGTGCCTTGGCCTTCCTGATTACACCCCTGCATGCTCTAGCAATATTTTTATACTCCTCCCTAGTCATATGTCCAAATTTCCACTTCTTGTAAGCTTCCTTTTTGAGTTTAAGCTCACCGAAGATTTCACTGTTAAGCCAAGCTGGTCGCCTGTCATATCTGGTTTTAGGTGGTTTGAATATATTGGTAATACTGCATGTTGAGTGTATGTCACCTCTAAAAGGAACCAGAGGACCCACCAAAGATTAAACAAGTATGCTACATTTCTGCCTCCTGTAATCAAATTAATCAAATGTAGGAAGTGGAAAACTGGGTCAAACCTCTGCCACAGTCAATACTGTGCCCAACTGCTGCCACCTTCACCACCTGCCAGAGCAAATACTGTCCCTAGCTGCCGCCACATGCACATGGCACTGTTGCTAACAGCCCCCAGGCACTTCCACCCTGATTGCTGCTGTGTAGAGAAGCCCTCGGACCAGTACCGGATTTACCATGGTGCCAGGCCCATGGTCCAAAGGGGCCCCAGCCCGCTCTTCTCTGTACCCTCCCCACCCCTGGGAAGCAGAAGCTTAGGCTCCTGGTGCAGCAGGGCAGGTTCTGCTGGCAGCCAAGCTCCTCCCCTGCCTCTTACCCCCACTTGCTATATTCCCTCCCCCCTCCTGCCAATCAGCTGCTTGCTGGCAGGAGGTGGGAGGTGGAGGAAGAGTGGAGCCTCAGCGCAGGCTAAGGGCTTGGGGGAGGAGAAGAGGCAGGGGCAGGGCCTTGAGGAAGGGGCTGGAATAGGGGCATACCCCCTCCAGCTCCCTGCTGTGAGCACCCCCAGGACCCCAGCCCACCCTCCCAGCCCTCTGCCCACCCTGGCCCCCCTCTCACACCCTGCCCTGACTCCTGTACTGCCCTCACACACCCCCTGACCCCTGCATCCCCTCATGCCTCCCTAGCCCCCTGCCCTGACTCCTGCATCCCCCCACCACACACCCAGCCCTGGGCTGGGGATACTGTGTCAGCTGATCCCTACAGTCTCCACCCTACCTGGGCAGTACAGCAGACATGGCCCTGCCCATTAGCTCCTCTCCACTCCCCAGCCCTCCCACCCCTTGCTTCCCAAAGCTTAAGGCTTAGCCCTCGCACTTTTAAAAATGATTGCTTGCTCCTCCTCCCCTCAGGCTATTCTGGCAGCCCTGTTGCCAGATATCCAGTTTTAGACTGGAAACTCCAGTAGAAAATGGGACCTGGGTGTCTGGTTAGCAGTGCTGATTCGCAACTAAAGGTCTGGTTATAGGAATAACCACATTAGCCTCCGCTCCTCCCACTCTCAACACCCACCCCAGAGGGCTGGAAGAGAACGACCTCATCAAGAGGGCTTTAAACTAGAAAGTTGGGGGAGATGGTTGGGAAATGTTCGGGAGATCTCCACGCCGGAATATAACCTGGAGAGGGAAGTAAACAAAGTGAGCGGGGATACCCTTGCGGCCCCAAGATTTGATCCAAGGAGGAATAGTGGAGTAGAAACCAGAGTAACGGGTGATGCTAGTGGTAGAAAGTTTGTGCACGACGGTGGAAATAATGTCACTGACGCCAAACGCCGAAAATTAAAAGGTTTGTACACTAATGCGAGGAGCCTAGGTAACAAGATGGAGGAACTGGAGTTACTCGTGCAGGAAGTGAAGCCGGATATTATAGGGATTACCGAAACGTGGTGGAATAGTACTCATGACTGGAGCACGGGTATTGAAGGCTATGTGCTGTTCAGAAAAGACAGGAAGAAAGGCAAAGGTGGTGGAGTAGCATTGTACATCAATGATGAAATTAAATGTAGCGAAATAAGATGCGATGGAATGGATAAGACAGAGTCCGTCTGGGCAAAAATCACGCTGGGTAAAAAAGCAACTAAAGCTTCCCCTGAGATAGTGCTTGGGGTGTGCTACAGACCGCCGGGATCGGATTGGGATATGGATAGAGACCTCTTTAATGTCTTTAATGAAGTAAACACAAAGGGGAAATGTGTGATTATGGGGGACTTCAACTTCCCGGATATAGACTGGAGGACGAGTACTTGCACGAATAATAGGGGTCAGATTTTTCTGGATGTGATAGCGGATGGATTTCTTCATCAAGTAGTTGAAGCACCTACAAGAGGGGATGCCATTTTAGACTTGGTGTTGGTGAGCAGTGAGGACCTCGTAGAAGAAATGGTGGTAGGGGACAACCTTGGTTCGAGTGATCATGAGCTGATTCAGTTCAAACTAGATGGAAGGATAAACAAATGTAGATCTGCGATTAGGGTTTTTGACTTCTCGAGGGCTAATTTTGAAGAGTTAAGGAAATTAGTTAGGGAAGTGGATTGGACGGAGGAATTAGTGGATTTAAATGTGGAGGAGGCCTGGAATTACTTTGTCACAGCTGCGGAGACTGTCGGAAGCCTGCATCCCGAGAAAGGGGAAAAGAACCATGGGCAGGAGTTGTAGGCCAAACTGGATGAGCAAGCAACTCAGAGAGGGGATTAGACAAAAGCAGAAAGCTTACAGGGAGTGGAAGGAAGGCAGGATCAGTAAAGAAAGCTACCTTGCTGAGGTCAGAACATGTAGGAATAAAGTGAGGAAGGCTAAAAGCCACATTGAACTGGAACTTGCAAAGGGAATCAAAACCAATAGTAAAAGGTTCTACAGCCACATAAATAGGAAGAAAACAAAGAAAGAAGAAGTGGGGCCGCTATACACTGAGGATGGAATGGAGGTTAAGGATAACCTAGGCATGGCCCAACATCTAAACAAGTACTTTGCCTCGGTTTTTAATAAGACTAGTGAGGAACCTTGCGACGATGGAGGGATGATAAACGGGAATGTGGATATGGAAGTGGATATTACTGCAACTGAGGTAGAGGCCGTACTTGAACAGCTCGATGGGACGAAGTCGGAGGGCCCGGACAATCTCCACCTGAGGATATTAAAGGAACTGGCCCATGAAATTGCGAGCCCGTTAGCGAGAATTTTTAGGCGATCGATAAACTCGGGGGTTGTGCCGTATGACTGGAGGATTGCTAATGTAGTTCCTATTTTTAAGAAAGGGAATAAGAGTGATCCGGGTAATTATAGGCCTGTTAGCTTGACGTCTGTAGTATGTAAGGTCTTGGAAAAAATTTTAAGGGAGAAAGTAGTTAAGGACATAGAGGTCAATGGTAATTGTGACGAATTGCAACACGGATTTACTAAAGGTAGATCGTGCCAAACCAATCTGATCTCCTTCTTTGAGAAGGTGACGGATTACTTAGATAAAGGAAATGCGGTAGATATAATTTACCTAGATTTCAGTAAGGCGTTCGACACGGTTCCGCACACGGAGCTGTTAGTTAAATTGGAAAAGCTGGGAGTGAATATGAAAGTTGTAAGGTGGATAAGGAACTGGTTAAAGGGGAGACTCCAGAGGGTCGTATTGAAAGGTGAACTGTCGGACTGGAAGGAGGTCACCAGTGGAGTCCCTCAAGGATCGGTTTTGGGACCGATCTTATTTAACCTTTTTATTACTGACCTTGGCACAAAGAGCGGGAATGTGCTAATAAAGTTTGCGGATGACACGAAGCTGGGGGGTATTGCTAACACGGAGAAGGACAGGGATACTATTCAGGAAGATCTGAACCACCTTGTAAACTGGAGTAATAGAAATAGGATGAAATACAATAGTGAAAAGTGCAAGGTCATGCATTTAGGAATTAATAATAACTTTGGATATACGCTGGGGGCGCATCAGTTGGAAGCGACGGAGGAAGAGAAGGACCTTGGGGTACTGGTTGATAGCAGGATGACTATGAGTCGCCAATGTGATACGGCTGTTAAAAAAGCAAATGCGATTTTGGGATGCATCAGGCGGGGTATTTCCTGCAAGGATAAGGATGTGTTAGTACCGTTGTATACGGCGTTGGTGAGACCCCCATCTGGAATACTGTGTGCAGTTCTGGTGTCTCATGTTCAAGAAGGATGAATTCAAACTGGAACAGGTTCAGAGACGGGCTACGAGGATGATCTGAGGAATGGAAAAACTGCCTTATGAAAGGAGACTCAAAGAGCTTGGCTTGTTTAGCCTGGCCAAAAGAAGGCTGAGGGGGGATATGCTCGCCCTATATAAATATATCAAGGGGGTTAACGTTAGGGAGGGAGAGGAATTATTTAAGTTTAGCACTAATGTAGGCACGAGGACGAATGGGTATAAACTGGATATTAGGAAGTTTAGACTTGAAATTAGACGAAGGTTTCTGACCATTAGGGGAGTGAAGTTCTGGAATAGCCTTCCGAGGGAAGTAGTAGGGGCAAAAGACTTTCCTGGCTTTAAGATAAAGCTTGATAAGTATATGGAGGGGATGTTATGATAGGATCGTTAATTTGGGCAATTGATCTTGAATTACCACCAGACGGGTCTGCTCAATGGTCTGCGGGGAGATGTTGCATGCGATGGGTACTGAGTTGCTGCGGAGAATTCCTTCTTGGGTGCTAGCTGGTGACTCTTGCCCACATGCTCAGGGTTTAGCTGATCGCCATATTTGGGGTCGGGAAGGAATTTTCCTCCAGGGCGGATTGGCAGGTGCCCTGGAGGTTTTTTGCCTTCCCCTGCAGCGTGGGGCACGGGTCGCTTGCTGGTGGCGTCTCTGCAGCTTGAGGTCTTCAAACCATTTTTGAGGAGTTCAGTAACTCGGTCCTGGGATAGGGGTTGTTATAAAATTGGATGGGTGGGGTTCTGTGGCCTGCCTTGTGCAGGAGGTCAGACTAGATGATCAGATTGGTCCCTTCTGACCTATGAGTCTATAACCTGTCCTGCTGCTGCTGGATGTCATGGAGTGTGGGGGAGTCAGGGTCCTGCACCCCCCACTTCCTGCCATTCACCATGACTCTCAGCCAGCCAGTAAAACAGAAGGTTTATTAGATGACAGGAACACAGTCAAAGCAGAGCTTGTAGATATGGAAAACAGGACCCCTCAGTCAGGTCTCTCTTCTAGTGGAGGGAGTCCAGAGGCCAGTGCTAGATGGCCATCCATTTCCCCTCCAGCCTCTCCTCTCTCCTTTGTCTCCTTCCCCAGGCCAGGAGGCTGCCTGATCTCTTTGTTCTCCAACACCTTCAGTTGGCACCTTGCAGGGAAGGGGCCCAGGCCATCGGTTGGCAGGAGAGAGGGTGTCAGCCATTCTCTGTGCAGACAGCATCATACCTGTCCTGTGCGGCTCTGCAACAATCACACCCCCTTACCCCACCACCTAGATACGTAAGAAATGCATAGGGGGAACTGAGGCACCCGCCATTCAGAGAGAACATTAAGAACACACTGGAGGAGGATAGCTCAGTGCAGCCACAGACAAGAGAATGGGCTAGAACCAGGGAGCAGGTAGGCTTCCCCCCCCCCCCCCCCCGTTGCACTAGCAGTTTTCTCCTGGCCCCTCCCTAACTCCCGCCCCACTGTGCTTTGCCCCGGGCCCCCCACAGACAGTTACCCCGCGCTGCCTCGCCCCCCGTCCCGTCCAGCTGAGCGAAGGAGGTGCTGCAGCTCCTGCGCACTGAGCTCGTATTTGAATGTTCCCGCCTCTACGCAGCGCTGATTGGTGCGCCGTGCTGGCGGGGGTGAGAATTGGCTGAACTACCTGTCACTGTGGTGAGCCCTAGTCCTCGCGGTGGGGGTCGGCCTGGTCCTCACCCGCGCGGCTGCAGCAGTGGGCGGGGGGCTTGGGGTGCGCGACGGCGTCGGCCTGGGGGCGGCGAGGGGACCCCGCCCCTGCTCCTGCTGCGGGGACAGCAGCGGCCGACCGGCCCCGGCCCCGACCCGCGGGAGGCCCGCCCGCCGCCGCGGCAGGTGAGACCGGACCCGCCCCCATCCCTGAGACGTCGCCGCTCCCGCCTCCCCCGGCCAGGTGAGGCCTTCGAGCTCCCGCTTCCGCAGGACCCCTCACCTCAGGCACCGCCTGGCGCCGCTCGCCGGCCGGCAAACCCGAACGGCGACAGCGGAACCCCGAGCCCGCCCGCCCCACAGCCGGAGACCCCGCCCGCCTCGCACCTTGAGACCTCCCGACCCCGCCCGCCCCACACCCCGAGACCCCCCGACCCCGCCCGCCTCGCGCCTTGAGACCCCCCCGCAGCCGGAGACCCCCCGACCCCGCCCGCCTCACACCTTGAGACCCCCCCCACCCTGAGACCTCCCGACCCCGCCCGCCCCACACCCCGAGACCCCCCGACCCCGCCCGCCTCGCGCCTTGAGACCCCCCCGCAGCCGGAGACCCCCCGACCCCGCCCGCCTCACACCTTGAGACCCCCCCCACCCTGAGACCTCCCGACCCCGCCTCCACCGCACCCCGAGACCCCTCGACCCCGCCCGCCTCGCACCTTGAGACCCCCCCCACAGCCGGAGACCCCCCCCGACCCCGCCCGCCCCACACCCCGAGACCCCCCGACCCCGCCCGCCTCGCGCCTTGAGACCCCCCCGCAGCCGGAGACCCCCCGACCCCGCCCGCCTCACACCTTGAGACCCCCCCCACCCTGAGACCTCCCGACCCCGCCCGCCCCACACCCCGAGACCCCCCGACCCTGCCCGCCTCGCACCTTGAGACCCCCCCCGCAGCCGGAGACCCTCCCCGACCCCGCCTCCACCACACCCCGAGACCCCCTGACCCCGCCCGCCTCGCACCTTGAGACCTCCCCACAGCCGGAGACCCCCCCCGACCCCACCTCCACCACACCCCGAGACCCCCCGACCCCGCCCGCCCCACAGCCGGAGACCCCCCCGACCCCGCCCGCCTCGCACCTTGAGACCCCCCCGCAGCCGGAGACCCTCCCCGACCCCGCCTTCACCACACCCCGAGACCCCCCGACCCCGCCCGCCTCGCACCCTGAGACCCCCCCCACAGCCGGAGACCCCCCCCGACCCCACCTCCACCACACCCCGAGACCCCCCAACCCCGCCCGCCTCGCACCTTGAGACCCCCCCGACCCTGAGACCTCCTGACCCCACCTCCACCACACCCCGAGACCCCCCGACCCTGCCCGCCCCACAGCCGGAGACCCCCCCCCGACCCCGCCCGCCTCTCACCTTGAGATCCCCCTCCAACCTGAGACCTCCCAACCCCACCTCCACCACACTCCGAGACCCCCCGACCCCGCCCGCCCCACAGCCGGAGACCCCCCCGACCCCGCCCGCCTCGCACCTTGAGACCCCCCCGCAGCCGGAGACCCTCCCCGACCCCGCCTTCACCACACCCCGAGACCCCCCGACCCCGCCTGCCCCACAGCCGGAGACCCCCCCGACCCTGCCCGCCTCGCACCTTGAGACCCCCCCCACCCCGAGACCCCCCCCGACCCCGCCTCCACCACACCCCGAGACCCCCCCTGACCCCGCCCGCCTCGCACCTTGAGACCCCCCCACAGCCGGAGACCCCCCCCGACCCCGCCCGCCTCACACCTTGAGACCCCCCCACAGCCGGAGACCTCCCGACCCCACCTCCACCACACCCCGAGACCCCCCCGACCCCGCCCGCCTCGCACCTTGAGACCCCCCCGACCCTGCCCGCCTCGCACCTTGAGACCCCCCTGACCCTGAGACCCCCCCGACCCCACCTCCACCACACCCCGAGACCCCCCGACCCCGCCCGCCTCGCACCCTGAGACCCCCCCGCAGCCGGAGACCCCCCCGACCCCGCCCGCCTCGCACCCTGAGACCCCCCCACACACCCCGCCCACCTTGCACCTTGAGACCCCCCTGACCCTGAGACCTCCCGACCCCACCTCCACCACACCCCGAGACCCCCCCGACCCCGCCTCCACCACACCCCGAGACTCCCCGACCCTGCCCGCCTCGCACCCTGAGACCCCCCCGCAGCCGGAGACCCCCCCGACCCCGCCCGCCTCGCACCTTGAGACCCCCCCACACCCCGACCCTGCCTGCCCCACACCCTGAGACCTCCCCATATCCACCACACCCCGAGATACCCCGACCCTGCCCGCCTCACACCTGGAGACCCCCCCACACCCCGAGACCTCCCCACCCTGACCCCGCCTTCCCCACACCCGAGACCTCCCCACCCCGACCCCACCTCCCCCACACCCTGAGACCCCCCCACACCCCGACCCTGCCCCCACCACACCCCGAGATCTCCTCACCCGACCCCCACCACACCCCGAGACCCCCTGACCCCTCCCACCCCACACCCGGAGACCCCCCCACACCCCGACCCTGCCCGCCTCACATCTTGATACCCCCCACACACCCTGACCCCGCCCACCTCACACCCCGAGACCTCCCCACCCTGACCCCACCTCCACCACACCCCGAGACCCCCCCCACAACCCGACCCCACCCGCCCCACACCCAGAGACCACCCTGACCCCGCCTCCCCCGCAACCTGAGACCCCCCCCCACCTCCTCCACATGGGAGACTGCCCACACCCGGAGACCCCCCCACACCGCAAGCCCCTGCCCGCCCCACACCCTGAGACCCCTCCATACCCTGACCTCGCTTTCTCCACACCCAGGGACCCTCCTACACCCTGACCTCGCTTTCTCCACACCCAGGGACCCTCCTACACCCTGACCTCGCTTTCTCCACACCCGGGGACCCTCCTACACCCTGACCCCGCTTTCCCCACACCCGGAGACCCCCACACGCACCCCTACCCTACCTCCCCTGCACCCTGAGACCCCTCCTGTCCCCTCCTCAGGACCCTCCATACCCCCACCCTGCCTGCCCCCTCCTCAAGACTCCTCCCCCAAACTCAAGACCCCTCCACACCTTGACCCTGAGACTCCCCCACATCTGAGCCCCCTCCTGTTCCCTCCTCAAGACCCCCGACATCCTGAGACCCCTCACACCCCGAGCCCCGGCCTGCCCCCACGCCCTGAGACCCTCCACACCCTGAGCCTCATCCTGCCCCCACACCCCTCCTCCCCCACACCCTGAGACCCATCCTTCCCCCCACCCCGAGCCACCACCTCCCCCACATCCCGATCCTGCCTGCTCCTACACCCCAAGACCCCTCTACACCCTGAGCCGCTGCCTGCCGCCTCCTTGAGCCCCTTCCCGCACACCGATCCCACCTCCCCCACACCCTGAGACCCCTCTACACCCCGAGCCCCTGCTTGCCCCCACACTACGACCCCACCTCCCCCACACATCTAGACCCCTCTACACCCTGAGACTGTCTGACCCCTCCTTGAGCCCCCTCCTCCACACCCTGAGACCCTTCCACACCCTGAGCCCCCACCTGCTCCCACACCATGAGCCCCCCCACACCCGGAGAGCCCGGCTACCCTCTCACACCAAGACCCTTCCACTCCCTGAGCCCCCGCCTGCCCCCACACCCTGCCTGCCCCCACATCCTGAGACCCTGCCTGCCCCCTCCTTGAGACCCCTCCCCCCACCCAGAGATCTTGCCTGCCTCCTCTTCGAGACCCCTCCTGCTCCCTCCTTGTGACTCCTACCCCACACCCTGAGAACCTCCTGCTCCCTTCCTGAAACCCCTCCCTCACATACCCCAAGACCCCTTCTGCTCCTCCACCCCCAAAACCTCCCTGACCCCACACTCGTGAAACCCCCTGCGCCTCTTCCCCCCCTCTATGCTCCCTGCTCCACATCAGTGAGACCTTCTCCACACATCCTTGGGATGCTCCCTGCTGCCTCCTATCCCTGAGACCACTCTCCACCCACTCGTGGGACCCTCCCCCACTCCACCCAGACCATTGCCTCCCTCATCCTTGGGATGCCCTCCATTCCTGAGATTCCTTGCCACCCACCTCTGGGACCCCCCTATCTCGGAGATCTCTTGGCACCCACTCCTGGGACTTGTTACCCGTCCGCTGGAACCTCCCATCTCCCTTGTTACCTACCTTGGTACCCCTCCTGCCCCCCAGACCCCTCGCCAGAAATTCCTGGGATGCCCCCCACCTTTTCCACTCCTGAGACACCACACCCTTGGGACACACCCTCGTATCCCATTCCTGACACCCTCCTATTCCTGTCACTTGTCCCCAGCCCTTCCACCAGGTGAGGCCCTGGGAAACCTCATCTATGTTGCAAACTCCCTCTCCAGGGGCTGGTAAAATCAGAACTGCTTCCCATCCCTATCACTCATTCTTCCCAGGATAGGTGAGACCCTGGAATGCTCTCCCTTGCTCATCTCTGTCCCAAAAACTCCCCTACCTGGGGTATTCTTGAGGCACCTCTCCTCTGCTACAGCTGCACACCCTCAGAACTGGTGAAACCCTGGGGTCACCCCCATCCCTGTCACTTAGCACTGCTCTCCTGAAACAAGTGACACCCAGGACTGCCCCCCTCATCCATGTTCCTGACAGCTCTTCCAACACATCCTTGGGACAACTGAGACCCTGGGATATCTTCTCCACATAGCTGTTACAAATACACTAGATATGTCCGAAACACCCACCAGGACAGGTGGCACTTTGGGACAGCTCCTCACTCCAGGACAGGTGAGCCCCAGAACTGTATCCACAATCTCTTTTGTGCAGGCAACAGATGAGGCTAATCCCTAAAATACCCCCATTCCTGTTACTCATTCTCCCTCATCCCAAGGTCAAGTGAGACCCAGAACATTTCTCCCCCCTCCCAGCCCCACATCTACAAGATCCTCCCTACCCCCATCCCTTTCACATCTAGCTGGGACAGATGAGACTTTGTAATCCCCCCACCTACTTGATTCCTGCCTGTGTCTCACTCTTTCACACACAGTTCAGATGAGACCCCAGGAATCCTCTTCTCTGCCCTAACACTGAGATGCCCAGGAGCCCTCACCCTTGCAGTGTCTCTCTTCCTCCAGGATTGGAGGGACCCAGGACACCTGCCTATTTCTGCCACTAGGCACCTGGCATCCCCGGCACCCGGCATCCCCAGGACCTGGCATCTCCAGCACTAGACTCGCTGGAGCCCAGGGCAGAAAGTCGAAGCCCTGCTACATGGGGTTGAAGCCCAGGCCATGAGCCCTGCCACCTGGGACTGAAGCCGAAGCCTGAGCAATGTAGCTTCATGGGGGTTCCTGTGGCATGAGGCCACAGGCAGTTGCCCTGCTTGCTACCCCTTAATGCTGGTCCTGGCTTTTATATGCAGAAAACCAGTTATTGTAGCACAGGGAGGTTGTGGAGTTCTTGTAGCATGTTGGAGGGGCCTCAGAAAGAAAAAGATTGAGAACCCCTGCTCTAGAGCATGACTAGGGTAAATCAATTTGCTCATCATCACTATATCCTTGTGAGTGTATGTGTGTGGAGGGGGACTGTTGCTAATATTGACACTTTCCTCCTTTGCAAATACTTAAGCATTTTATGCAAAATAGAGAGATAAAAACTTGTCCAAGGTGTGTGTATTTCTCTTTCCATCAGGTAATTTTTGTTCCTATTTGTTACAGTGCAAGCGTGTGGTATTATATTATCGCAGTTTCTTTGTTTATAGGATTCATGCACCCTTCCATCATCACCTCAAGCACCCTGTATGCAGCAATAATGTGAATAATCTATAGTACTGATGTCTCCTACTCTAGATTTGGTGCTCAGTCTAAGAGGAATTAACCAGCTCATTCAGTGAGAAGGCCTTTCATAGGGTGGAGGATCAAAAGCCTTTACAGTAGTTTGATTTTCTATGGTTGTAATATAAATAGTCTCAAAATCTGTCCATTTTTCCTCCTCTTTACGAAGTCTGTGAAGAGCCTTGTAGTATTTTAAGGTTTTGGCTAAATAGAAAGGAAGCCTTTACATTTCATTGCCTCTTCTATGTGTTAGTAAGAAAGGTAGATAGTGTATGAATTAAAATTTGTTTTGGACAGAGAGATTGGCAGTATTGATAGTTAGCTTCTGTACAGTGCAGTGATAAATGCCTGAGAGAGATGGACAATTAACTAGTCCTGTTCATTCTCTGCACTGCTGTTTCAGAAACTAGGGATAGAATTCCTAGCATTTTGATAATTTCAGGAGAAGGGTGTGATGAAGTCTTGGAAGTGGAGGTGCTCTTTGTGTTGTAGGTTTCAAAGAATGTTGTGCTTTTTCAGGAAGACATATACAATGAGGGCTACCTTTGTAAATTGCATCCCTGTTGAGCAGGTCTTGACTGAGGGTAGGTGGAAGGCACAGACAGCTGTAGCAGAGGATGCTTTGTGAGATAATTTGGGAAACTAATCACACTTTGTTTGGGATGACACTCTACAAATACAGTTTAGGACCTTGTTTGACAGATCTATTCAGAATGCATTTTATGAATGTGTGTCTTTTTTTGGCTTCAAAGAATATGAATGACTAATGTTTTGGCATATAATGAAAAGGATTACAGTTGAACTATGTAATTGAAGAATCTAAACATGCCTTTTGCATGCAGTTGTTGTCATAGATAGAACTGAAACCAATGAAATGGAACAAATGCAGCCTGTTGCCTTATTAAAATTATTTTTATTAATGCAGCTGTTTACTAACCTATAGAAAAACCTATTCCATGCCCCAAAGAGATTAGAATTGAAGATAGCACTGTTTAATAGGTATCTGCTAGACAAGATACAAATAATCAAAACTAGGCTTGTTTTCATACTGAATATTGATTCTGGGACTGGCAGTTATGTTTGGTGTGTGGAAAAGGGGTAACAAAAATATGAGAGAAGGAATTATCTGTATACAGTTTTTTCTTTGTTTCCAAGGTTTGTGCCTCTCATGATGGTATCAGTTTGAAGAACAATTTAATAGGATACTGTCACCTGAATTATATTTTGTACACAAACACATTTTATTTATTTGTGATAAATTTATTTGCTGTAGATTATGAACAGTGAAGAATTCTAAAGATCAAGTTTACTTATCACTATTTTATGTTTTTAGTTTACTTGTATTTCCCTACCTTGAATAATATAAATCTATTTAATTTAGTTTCACTTTTGTTTATAGTCAGTTTCACTTTCAAGTTTTTAGTGCTAAAATGTTTGACTTCAAACTCTGTATGGGGAAATGTTGATTTGCTTAAAAACACTTAATTGAATTTTTTTTAAAGTGAAAACATTGTTATTGGTCTTATATTTGCCAAATTTAAGTTGCTTTAAATCAAATTAATCACAGTCCAGTTCATACATACAGTTCTTCAGTACTAAAACAATTCCACCAAATTCTTAAACCTTACCACTTGAAAGTAATTTGTTGTATATTTTTCTGAGTTCTCCAGCATTTTCCCCAATTAATATTAGTGTAGTTGAACAGAATGAAGTGTTTTATTTTAGTCTAGCATTCTCTTTGGCCAGGTTGACATATTTTTCAGGGAAGAGCAAGATTTTGTGAGGATTTGTTCTGTAGAGGTGGTGAGCCTGTGGCCCAACAAGGCGTAAAGTGTTAATAAAAGCCTTGGTTTTGTGAACATTAATATTAAACAGTGAAATGTTGTCCAAGATTTTGTGTTATCGCTGATGACTCCCATTGAAATAAACACCATAAAACAACTTCAACAATTTCCCCTTATTCCCTTTCTCTTTAGTTGTGCAGTCCTTTCATAGGTGGAAAATTCCCTGTTTGAAAGCCTTTAGATAGTGGCTTTTGTTGCTAATATTGTGACTGAGGTGTGATACTTGTGTGCGTTTGTCTTGTTTTGTCTTAAAGAAAAAAAGTGGGAAAGGAAAAAAGTAGCAAAGACAGAAAATGTAGTTTCTTTCTCTTTGTCTCTCTCACTTTCAGACTACACCTCTACCCCGATATAACACAAATTCGAATATAACGCAGTAAAGCAGTGCTCCAGGGGTGGGGGGTGGGACTGCATGCTCTGGTGGATCAAAGAAAGTTCGATATAAAATGGTTTCACCTATAACGCGGTAAGATTTTTTTGGCTCCCGAGGACAGTGTTATATCGGGGTAGAGGTGTGGTTGCTGGGAAATCAGAAGGCACAGCGTATGATCTGATCAGCCACAATGAGACCTTGCAAACTTTTACAGTGCCAGGCTGTTTCAGGCATTACTTTTACCTGCCTTTCCAGTCACAAGCTCATGGCAATGTTGCAAGTAGAGTTGTTTTAGCTGGCTAAGCCAGACTCTTGTTTGACAGAAGGCAAAAAAAGGAAGATAGGAAATAGGAGAAATAAGATAGGAATGAAAAATGACATAGTAGCACAGGGCTAGTAGTAGGGACCTCAGCTTCACATTTCAGGTGATGTTCAGGATTTAGCTGAACCTGATGGAGGTGGTAATTATAGAATCATAGCTGGAGTGGCTAAAATGTAGGGCTGAAAGGGACCTCAGGGTCATCTACTCCCTCCCTTCATGCTAAATCAGGATCAAGTATACCTAGACCATCCCTGATAGGCGTTTGTCTAACCTGTTCTTAAAATCCCCTCCAGTAATGGGGATTCCATAACCTCCCTTGGTAACCTATTCCAGTACTTTGCTATGATTCTAAAATTATAGCAATGTAGAACTGGAAGGGATCTTCTTCGGTCATCTCATCCAGCCCCATGGTCTGAGGCAGGATTGAGTCTGATGTGGACCATCCCTGACAGGTGTTTGTCTAATCTAGTCTTAAAACCCCCCAACATCAGATATTTCACAGCCTCGCTAGGTAATTTGTTCCAGGGCTTAATATAGTTACAGTTAGAAAAGTTTTCCTTATGTCTAACCTAAATCTCCTTTGCTGCAATTTAAGCCCATTACTTCTTGTCATGTCCTCAGTGGATAAGGATAACAATTCATCATTTTCTTTATAACAACTGTTTACATATTTGAAGATTGTTATAATGACCACCCTGAGTCTTCTCTTTTCCAGATTAAACACATCAAATTTTTTCCATCTTTTCTTTTAGGTCATGTTTTCTAGATCTTTACTCATTTTTGTTACTCTCTTCTGGACTTTTTCCAGTTTGTCCACATCTTTCCTGAAATGTGATGCCCAGAACTGGACACAGTACCCTAGTTTCAGAGTGGTAGGCGTGTTAGTCTGTATCTGCAAAAAGAACAAGAAGTACTTGTGGCACCTTAGAGACTAACAAATTAATTTGAGCATAAATCCACCGAAGCTTTTGCTCAAATAAATTTTAGTCTCTAAGGTGCCACAAGTAGTACTCTAGTTGTGGCTTTTTCAATGCTGAGTAGATTGGATGAATTACTTGTGTCTTGCTTGCAACATTCCTGCTAGTACATCCCAGAATGATGTTCGTTTTTGTCCCCCCAGCAATATTATATTGTTGACTCGTATTTAGTTTGTGATCTGCTATAAGCCCCAGATCCTTTTCTGCAGTACGCCTTCTTGGCAGTCATTTCCCATTTTGCCTATTTTTACAATTGCCTGTTCCTTCCTAAGTAGAGTACTTTGCATTTGTTCTGATTGAATTTCATCTTATTTAATTTAGGCCATTTCTTCAGTTTGTCAAGATCATTTTGAATTCTAATCCTGTAGTCAAAAGCGCTTACAACCTGACCAGCTTGGCATCATGTTTAGACTTTATATTTGTACTCTCTATGCCATTATCCAAATAATTTATGAAGATATTGAATAAAATTGGACCAAGGACAGATCCCTGCCAGACCCCACTTGACATACCCTTCCAGCTAGACTGTGAACCAGTGATAACTATTCTCTGAATATGGTTTCCCGACTGGTTGTTCACCCACCTTATAATAGGTTCATCTAGGCTATATTTTCCTAGTTTGCTTATAAGGTCATGTGAGACAGTATCAGAAGCCTTACTAAAGTCAAGATATATCACATCTACTGCTTTCTCCCATCTAAAGACTCATTACCGTGTCAAAAAAGGATATTGGGTTAGTTTGAAATGGTTTGTTTTAGACAAATTCGTGTTGAATGTTACTTATTGCCTTATTATTTTCTAGGTGCTTACTAATTGATTGATTGAATTATCTTTCTGGGTACTGAAATTAAGATGACTGGTCTATAATTTCCTGGCTTGCCCTTATTACCCCTTTTTATAAATAGGTACTGTATTTGCTGTTTTCCAGTCCTCTGGGATCTCTCCCGTCCTTCACAGGTTTTCAAAGATAATCGCTGATAGCTCAGATCTCCTCAGGTGGTTCCTTAGATATTCTAGGATGTATTATATCAGGCCCTGCTGACTTGAAGATATCTAACTTGTGTAAGGGTATGTCTGCAGTGCAGTTAGGCACCCATGGCTAGCCCATCCCAGCTGACTCAGGCTTAGGCTGCGGAACTGTTTAATTGCTGTGTAGGCATTTAGCTGTAGCCTGAGTTCTGGGACCCTCCCACCTCATAGGATCGTAGAGCCCAGCTTCAGCCTGAGCCCAAATGTCTACACCACAGTTAAACTGCCCCTTAGCTCAAGCCCCATGAACCCAACTCAGCTGTCACAGGCCAGCCACAGGTTTTTAATTGCAGTATAGACATACCCTAAGTAATTCTTTACTTGTTCTTTCTCTAATGTAGCCTCAGATCCTACCCCATATAATACTGATGTTCACTATGTTAGTCATCCAATCACTGCTAATCTTTTTGGTTAAAATTGAAACAAAAAAGGCATTTAATACCATGGCCAGTGCTGTGTTTTCTGTTGTCCTTCCCTCCTCTGTGTAATGGCCTACTCTGTCCTTGGTCTTCCTCTGGCTTCTAATGTAACTGTAAAATGTTTTCTTGTTACCCTTGTCCCTAGCTGATTTAATCTCATTCTGTTCCTTGGCCTTTCTAATTTTGTCCATACATGTTTCGTTTTTTGTGGCTTTTTCTGTTTGGTTTTTAGTATTCATTATTTGTAACTTGAGCTCATTTTCACTTTTTGTATGATTCTTTGGGCTGGGGCAGAGGATTGGGGTGCAGGGGTGTGAGGGCTCTGGTTGGGATTTCTGGCAGGCTCCAGCCCTGAGCCCCTCATTTCCCCCACCCCCAGAGCCCACACCCCCAGCTGGAGCCCTCATACCCCTGCTCCCCAACCCTCTGCCGCAGCCCTGAGCCCCCTCCCACATCCTGAACCTCTCAGCCCCACCCCCACCACATTAATTTTGTTATGTGCACCAATATGAAGATCATGTGTCACACATTACCTCTGTATTGGTGCACATAACAAAATTCATTCTGCACATGGGTGGGAAGAATTAGAGGGAACACTGACCACCACCATTCCAGAACTTGGGGACAGTTATCCTTTCCTTCCAGGAGGAGTGCACACCAACATTGTGATCCTTCAGGAATGTGAGAAGAGCTACTTTTCAGTACTGAGGCAGCATCAGTTCATCACTGTACAGTAGACTGTGGTACCATCCATGGGATGCCCATTCAGTCCAGTGTTGATGACACAGATATGTTTCATTATTGGACATTTTCAGGGCTGCTACTTGTTCTTCTATGCATGCTTTTACCAAATATGCTGTTACAGTGGCATCTCAGTCAGATCCAAACTTTGGGAAGGCAGTCCTGCAGTCATTGTTTAAATAGACTCCAAGCCCTACCTCCTACAAGTACTGCATGTGTTACGTTAGTGGAATATATGTCTGCAACCACTCGAAGAAGAAAAAGTTGTTACTTACCTGTTCTGTAACAGTTGCTCTTCAAGATAAAGGCGCAGATGCATATTCCACAATCCATTCTCCATCCTCTCTGCCTTAGAGTCTCTACTTTTGACATTCGGTACAAAGGAACTGAGGGGAGTTGCGGTGGTGCTACTCTTAAATAGTTAGGTGAAGGGCTAATGGCCACAGAGTCTGAGCACTACCCCATGGGTACTACTAGGCAAGTACTGTGGCTTTGGTGCTCTGGGGTGAACTTGGAGGGTTGTTGAATGTGGGTGGGAGAAGTATGGAACAGGTTTTTTTGGGGGAGGGGAGGAATTGTTAGGGAGCTTCCCCCATGCAGACCCTGGCTGACCCCTAACCTCTCCCATTCAGTCAGGCACAACTGCCCTGTCCTCATCTGTTCCTGAACCCGCATGTGTCCTTGCACCCCCTGTCCACATGGGTCCCTCTACCCCACTGGCTGACTCACCCCATCACCATGTGTCCCTGCACCTCTCTTCCCCGTGCAGTCCTGTGCCTCCACTCCCATTCAGTCCCTGCCCGAATCTATACGCCCCCCACTAGCCTGTATGAGCCCCTGTCTGACCCTCTGCCCGCAGCACCCTGTGCTGTCTGTCTCCCCACAGTCCCTGTCTCCTGCCCTGTCCTGATAGGTGCTGTGAGGAAGGTAGGCTCTTTCTCTTCCCTAGCTGGCTGGGAGCTGCTGCTGTGTTCTATCACCACAGCACCCTTTTGGTGGGAAAAAAGTGGAACTGCAGCAACATTTCAGCAAAAGATTTTTTTCTGCTCAAAAATTTAAAAATATGCACAGCTCGTTAATCATGTGCACATGCAGTAGCCCAGAATTCCCCCAGGAGTAATAAGAATTTATTTTTTGTGCTGTTGGTTTTTTGTATTTCAACTCAGTTTGGCCACTAACTAAAGATGAAAGTTGTTTTTTCATTTTCTGGTTCTCTTCTGCTAGCACAGTTTTATAATATTTGTTTTGCAAACAGTGCAGAAAATGTTTAAATCTATTTTTAATTGAAAATAGGAAAGAAATATGAAAACATTAATTTTAATGAGGGGTTTAATAAAACTTTTTTAAACAAAACATATTTTGAGCCTCAGATATGTGATATGTTGAACAATTATTTAAATATAAAAATAAGCATGCAATCATGAGAACAAAACTTGGCCACTAAAATTTTTTACTAGTGGTGGTGGTGCTGTAGTCAGTAAGCACAGTTTGACTTTATAGCTTTTCAAGCTGCTTTTCATGTAGGCCCTGATCTTCCAAACACTTATGCACATGCACAACTCTAATACTGTGAGAAGTCCCCTGTTTCAGTGGGGTTAGTCACATAATCAAAGTTAGTCATGTGTGTCAAAGTTTGCAGGATCAGGGCTTAAGGCAGTGACTGTTATAGTTTCCATTTAAAAAAAAAAGTATTAACATACTCTAAAACATGTGAAATTTCATTAATGTTGAGTGTTGCATTGAATATTTTATTTTGTGTTATTTTATCGTTGTGGTCTTTCACACTTGTGTTAGCATTCAGGATAATATTATACTCATGTCTTGAAAAACCTGCCCAATATCTAGTAGCCAAAAATTAAGCCTCTTAGCGAGGGTCCAAATTATTGCCAATTTGTAACTTAAAGGGCTCCATCAGTTGTGCACTCTAGTCAGTTGTGGCAATTTTCAGTGACCTTTTTATTTAATAAATTATTTTACATCGGCTTTTGGCTAATAATTTTAGTTCTCTGGCTATAGTCTGGCAAAATTTCTAGAGTGTATGTATGAGAGGGTGGTTGAGTGAATGTGCAGGAGAAATTGATAGGATAAATTAGTAAAAAGAATGATACTGTGACATTTTGGAAGGCAAATGTGAGAAGGAAAGAGAAAATACAGGTGAGAAGGTAGAGGACTCAATGTGTAGACAAAGATATAAAACTGCAAAGATATAAAGGGTTTGGGGATTATAATGGATCATAAGCTAAATATGAGTGAACACTATTGCAAAAAAAAGCAAATACCGTTTTGGGATGTATTAGCTGGAGTGTTGTAAGCAAGACGTGAGAAGTTATTCTTTCTCTCTACTCCTTGCTGATTAGGTCTTAACGGGAGTATTGTGTCCAGTTCTTGGTGCCACATTTCAGGAAAGATATGGACAAACTGGAGAAAATCCAGAGAAGAGCAACAAAAATGATTACAAGTCTAGAAAACATGACTTAATAGGGAATATTGAAAAAATTGGGTTTGTTTAATCTGGAGAAGAGAAGGCTGATAGGGGACATAACAGTTTTCAAGTACATAAAAGGTTGTTACAAGTAGGAGGAAGAAAAATGGTTCTCCTTAACCTCTGAGGTTAGGACAAGAAGAGTGGGCTTAAATTTTAGCAAGGGTGGTTTAGGTTGGACATTAGGAAAAACTTCCTGTCAGGGTGGTTAAGCACTGGAATAAATTGCCTAGGGAGGTTATGGAATCTCCATCATTGAAGATTTTTAAGAGCAAGTTAGACAAATACCTGGCAGAGATGGTTTAGATAATACTTAGTCCTGCCATGAGTGCAGGCATCTGGACTAGATGACTTCTTGAGGTCCCTTCCAGTTACGATCTTATAAGGAGGAAAAGAGGAAAATGTCCTGGAAAAAATTTAGGAAGAGATCCACCACAAGCTATTATAGCAAAGAAGGAACAAGTGGAAAGAAGCCAGGAAAGGAAAGAAAGTAAAATAAAAGCAAGGAGATGTAGTAAGCTACACTATTTAAAAAGTCTTACTAAATAAAATATGTCACAAATGAACTATGTTTAACTAACCCCCTCGTTTTTGCATAATTCCCCTTTTTGAAATTAAATGCCACAGTGTTGGGCTGTTGAGATGTTCTTCCCACCACAGGGATGTTAAATGTTGTTATATTATGGTCACTATTTCCAAGCGGTCCTGTTGTTATTACCTCTTGGACCAGGTCCTGCGCTCCACTCAGGGTAGAGGTGTATATGGGGAGATTTTCTGGAGGTACACTAATCAAATCATAGGCTTTTCCTTTTCTTCTTCCTCTCATACAAGTACAATAAGTTCTTCTGTACTGTGTCCAGGATTCTGTAAACAGCCATCCTGCTCATATCTTGGCTCATTTTGGAGGACTGTTTAATATTTTTAGCAATATTGACTTTGTCAATGTCCATTGGTTACTGAGTAATTATTCCACTACTTCTGCAATATCTCTGAAGTCTTTCCAGTCTCACAATTTGTTATTTATACAACAGTAAAATGGGCTCAACACAAAATGTTGTGGCATACTACTGTATTACATTTGTTCTAATGTACTGCCCTTCATCACTGTAAAGACTATTAAGTGGCAAATATTTTTCTTTAGTATTTGAGTACTGGCAAACTTTTGCTTTTGCCATCCATTCAGTAGATTTTTTTCATTGCTGCATTTAATTACATTTATTTTTCAGAAATAGTCTTTTTCCAGGCCAGTTATAAATGTCTGCATGCTTTCTGCTGTCATAACTTATGACCTGCACTATAGTGCCTTGTTGAAGTGCTTGTTCCGAAGTTATCTATGTTTGCAGTAAAGGTGTTTTTCTTTTTTTTTTTTGTATGTATGCAAACATTTGACTAGCATCAGTGTTGTTTTTTTGCTTTCCTTTTGGAATGTTATTTAAGCCAAATGTGAATGGAAAGCCCCAAGTGGTGTATGTTCTTTATGCCTGCATGCCTATAACATGTGGCCTCTTCTTCACAGATGATGCTGGAGGGCAAATACCAATGTTCCCTCTAATTTTTTACTTCCATATGTGGAATTAATTTTGTTATGTGCACCAATATGGAGGTGATGTGTGGTGGGAGTGGGGCCGAGGTGTTTGGGGGTTGGGAGGGGGCTCAGGGCTGGGGCAGAAGATTGAGGTTCAGCCTGCCCCAGGGCTGTGGCAGGGAGAGAGGACTCCCCCCAGTCCTCTCTTGCCGCAGCAGCCAGGGGAGAGGCGACTCTCCCCGCCTGGCTGTAGGCAGCTCTGGAGCCAGGGCTGCGGCTATGCGGGGAGAGGCGCCTCTCCCTGCCTGGCTGTGGCCCTTGATGACCTGCTGTACGGCCACACAGCTTAGAGGGAACTTAGACACACACTGTGATTAAACTTTGGCAGAATGTTCATGGATATATATATACTGTGTATATTACTATGCAGGCAGGCCAGTCCAGCCCAGCCATCATAATACAGCGTCTGTCTATAGTAGTTGTTTTTGTTTTGTTTTTTTAATAGTGCAGACAAGCAAGTCTTGTCTCCTGGCTGAACTGTAGGGTTCAGAATTTGCTCCTGGCTCTGTTGCCAATATGCTGCGTGGCCTTGGGCAAGTAATTTAACCTTTGTCTGCCTTGGCATCCACTCCCATCTATACATTGGGAGAGGTGAAGCTTGATTTATTAATGCTTGTAAAAAACGAATAGTCTTCAATGGAAGAAATCAAAGAAATGGAGGTTGGTGCATGAAATTTTGTGAAAGATTTGGGAGAGAGGTGAAGACAAGTGGGAAATGGTTGAAACCTCCCAAAGTTTGAGACAAATAGCCATTTTCAGAGATAAAGCAAAGACAGTCTTCAGTCATTACTCCACTGAAATGAAAAGGAACGGCCTACCAGAGCCAACCTTAGCATTTTTGGGTAGGCCTGCAAAGCAATTTCTGCTCTCCCTTCCCATACAGAAAAGATATGTCTGCCATGATCGCAGCAGTACACACAGGACTGGCCTAAGTATTTTGGGGAGTATCACTGAGGTTATTGTTTGGGAAACACCTCAAACTTAACTGAAGCTTATCTGCCTGTTTCTTTTAAACCTACTTTTTCAAAATTCTTTGCAAGACAAAGAGCTAGATGCTTTTATTACAAAAATCTTCAATTCTCATTTACATTTCTAGGTTTCTCAGTCTGGGGTGCCTATGTTTTGCAAACCTCAAAAGGTGCCTCTGTAGCTCAGGCCTAAGCGTACGTCTACAGAACCAATAGCAGCTCCTGGCTGCAAGCCTCTGAGCCTGGGTTGGTAGACTCAGGCTTGCATTACTGCTCTTCTTTTCATTTCTCTCCCTACTTCAGGGGAGTTTACTGCTGTATAACTTCTGCTTACTTGCATTGTGTGCTGGGGCTATAGTTAGGACTTTAAGCATCTCATTCCTATGTTGTAGAGCAGGGTAGGGCAAACATTTTGGCCTGAGGGCCGCATTGGGTTTCGGAAATTGTATGGAGGGCTGGTTAGGGGAGGGGGTGATGGCCGGCCCCCCCATCCATCCACCCTGGGGACTTCTGCCCCATCCATCCTCCCGCTCCCTGTCCCCTGACTGCCCCAGGAACCCCTGCCCCCCACCGGCCCATCCAACCCCTCCCCATTCCTGACTGCCCCTGGGGACCCCTGCCCCATCCAACCACCCCCTTCTCCCTGTCCCCAGACTGCCTCCGGAACCCCTGCCCCTGACTGCCCCATCCAACTCCTCCTCTCTTTCCTGACTGCCCCCCAGGACCCATGCCCCCATTCAACCCCCCTGTTTCACACCCACACCCTCACCCCCTGACCACCCCCCCAAGCTCCCCTGGCCTCTATCCAACCCCCACGCTGCCTGGAGCACTGGTGGTTGGTGGTGCTACAGCCGCGCTGTCCGGCTGTAGCCAGCTACGCCATCACTACCATGCAGCACAGAGCACCAGGTCAGGCCGGGCTCTGCAGCTGCGCTGCCCCAGGAGCTCACTGCCCAGAGCATTGTGCCGACAGCAGAGCAAGCTGAGGCTGCAGGGGAGGGGGAACAGCAGGGGAGGCGCTGGGGGCTAGCCCAGGAGGGTCCCGTGGGCCGGATGTGGCCTGTGGGCTGTAGTTTGCCTGCCTCTGTTGTAGAGGGTCTGTCTGCAGACTCAAAAAGATGACACTGTGTTGATTACACTCCACCTTTGGGCCGTTTTCTCAGCCAGAAGGCCCATGTACTTACATTTCAAGTTTTGTTTTTTACAAAATGAAAGCTTAAATTTTGCTAAAACTGATAAGTCTCTGTTCCTTCCCTGAATGCACCTATCCATCTCTAGGGAAAGTTCCTGCTCACAGTTGACATTTTGTCCGTGTTGTTCTTTGTATTGAAATTGTTAAAAGCATTTACACAGTGGTTAACCACAGTGGACCCTATCTGGGTTTGGACCTCTAGATGCTACTATAATACAAATGATTACTAATTCACATGGCAGGTGCATGTGTTCAGGGCCCCTACACCATAGGAGCCAAATATCTGAAATTCTAGAAAGAATCTGGTGACATCGTTCTCCAGAAAATGTCCATCAGATAAATTGTTTTATCTGTGCAGCACATTACAATAATATGGTTGGATTCTTAGGGTTAGGGTTAACTAGGAAATTAGGTTGATTTACTAGAAGTCGATTTTTTTAGAAATCAGTTTGATACAGTTGATTGTGTCCACACTAAGCAGTGTGTCCATAGTACTAAGGCTAGCATAGACTTCCGGAGCGTTGCACTGTGGTAGCTATTCCACAGTTCCCGCAGTCTCCGCTGCCCATTGGAATTCGGAGTTGAGCTCTCAGTGCCTGATGGGGCAAAAACATTGTCGCGGGTGGTTCTGGGTACATGTCATCAGGCTCCCCCTCTCCTTCCCTCCATGAAAGCAATGGCAAAAAATTGTTTCTCGTCTTTTTTCCTGGGTTACCCGTGCAGACAACGTACCACGGCAAGCATGGAGCCCGCTCAGCTCACTGCCACCATATGTCTTCTGGGTGCTGCTGGCAGATGCAGTACTGCAGTGCCACACAGCAGCACACCCTTGCCTTGTGGACGGCAGAGAGTGCAATATGACTGCTAGCCATCGTCATCGTCCCATGGATGCTCCTGGCTGGCCTCAGTTTGGTCGGTCGGAGGCACCTGAACAAAAATGGAAACGACTCCAGAAATTAACAGAACTCCACTGGCCATCACATATAGTCCCCAGCTAAAACCTCTCCAATGCATCATTAGGGATCTACAACCCATCCTGGACAATGATCCCTCACTTTCACAGGCCTTGGGTGGCAGGCCAGTCCTCGCCCACAGACAACCCGCCAACCTGAAACATATTCTCACCAGTAACTGCACACCGCACCATAGTAACTCTAGCTCAAGAACCAATCCATGCAACAAACCTTGACGCCAACTCTGCTCTGAGGACCACATACCTACACCAGTGACACCATCACAGGACCTAACCAGATCAGTCACACCATCACCGGCTCATTCACCTGCACATCCACCAATGTAATATACGTCAACATATGCCAGCAATGCTCCTCTGCTATGTACATCCGCCAAACTGGACAGTCCCTGTGGAAAAGGATCAATGGACACAAATCAGATATTAGGAATGGCAATATACAAAAACCTGTAGGAGAACACTTCAGTCTCCCTGGACACACAATAGCAGATTTAAAGGTAGCAATCCTGCAGCAAAAAAACTTCAGAACCAGACTTCGAAGAGAAACTGCTGAGCTTCAGTTCATCTGCAAATTTGACACCATCAGTTCAGGATTAAACAAAGACTGTGAATGGCTTGCCAACTACAGAACCAGTTTCTCCTCTCCCCTTGGTGTTCACACCTCCTCTGCTAGAAAAGGGCCTCTTCGTCCCTGATTGAACTAACCTTGTTATCTCTAGCCTGATTCTTGCTTGCATATTTATACCTACCCCTGGAAATTTCCACTATATGCATCCAGCGAAGTGGGTATTGCCCACTACATGCATCCCACGAAAGCTCATGCTCCAATACGTCTGTTAGTCTATAAGGTGCCACAGGACTCTTTGCTGCTTCTACAGATCCAGACTAACATGGCTACTCCTCTGATACATATCTCTTCTTTAAGTTTCATCTAATGGAGATTTAGTTCTATCTGGAATATCATGCCAGCTGGAGGCTTCTGCCTCAGGCTGCTCTCCCAGTCGGCAGCACCGTGCGGTCGCACATGCCCCAGCCTACCCTTTGCTGTCATGGCTCATGAAGCCTGTACAGTAGTAAGGAGCAGTTCAACTATAGGCTGAGCAAGTGCATAATAGTGGTAGAATGTGCCTTTGGACGTTTAAAAGCTTGCTGGTGCAGTTTACTGACTCGGTTAGACCTCAGAGAAACCAATATTCCCATTGTTATTACTGCTTGCTATGTGCTCCACAATATCTGTGAGAGTAAGGGGGAGACATTTATGACAGGGTGGGAGGTTGAGGCAAATTGTCTGGCCGCTGATTACACACATCCAGACAGCAGGGCGGTTAGAAGAACACCGCAGGGCATGCTGTGCATCAAGGAAGCTTTGAAAACCAGTTTCATGACTGGCCAGGCTATGGTGTGAAAATTCTGTTTGTTTCTCCTTGATGAAAACCTGCCCCCTTAGTTCATTCTACTTCCCTTTAAGCCAGCCACCCTCCCATCTCCGCCTTTGATCTCTGCTTGCAGAGGCAATAAAGTCATTGTTTCAAATTCATGAATTCTTTATTAATTTGTCACACAAATGGGGGGATAACTGCCAGGGTAGCCTGGGCAGGGTGGGGGAGGAGGAAAGCACAGGAGTGGGGTAGTTGAAGGAGCACCCCCTAGAATGGCATGCAGCTCATCATAGAAGCAGCATGTCTGGGGCTCTGACCCAGAGTGGCCGTTTGCGTCTCTGGTTCTTTGGTAGGCTTGCCTGAGCTCCTTAAATTTCATGCGACACTGCTGGGGGTCCTTGTTATAACCTTTGTCCTTCATGCCCTTGGAGATTTTTTTCAAATATTCTGGCATTTCGTCTTTTGGAACGGAGTTTGGATAGCACAGGTTCATCTCCCCATACAGTGATCAGATGCAGTACCTCCCCTTCAGTCCATGCTGGAGCTCTTTTGCGATTCTGGGACTCCATGGTCACCTGTGCTGATCAGCTCACTATGCTGGTCAAACAGGAAATGAAATTCAAAAGTTTGCGGGGCTTTTCCTGTCTACCTGGCCAGTGCTTCTGAGTTGAGAGCCCTGTCCAGAGCGGTCACAATGGAGCACTCTGGGATAGCTCCCGGAGGCCATTGTGTCCACACAACCCCAAATTCGACCCAGCAGGGTCGATTTCAGTGCTAGTCCCCTTGTCAGAGAGGAGTACAGAAATCGACTTTAAGAGCCTTTTAAATCGACAAAAATGGCTTTGTTGTGTGGACGGATGCAGTGTTAAATCGATCTAATGCTGCTAAATTTGACCAAAACTCATAGTGTAAACCAGGGCTTTGTTTGATATACAGTAAGTAAAATAACTTTACACAGATTCCAAGAGATATTTTAAATCCTTGTGTACACACAGTTTTTTCCTCTTATATAAAACTTTTAAAATCCAGCTGTGGACTGATACATCTTTTTTTATATATTTTAATGGCTGCTTGGTTTTGCCCCTTTGAACAAACAAAATTAATAAAATTATCAGCCTCCAACAATCAAACTACCAATGTGATAACCAGAGCTAGGTTAATAATTCACAGTGTTGAACTCTTCTTTTGGATATGCATTGTTGTGATTATATGAATTATTTAGAAGTAACAAGCATGTAAACAATATTCTGTATGTCTTACTGCTTATAAATTAGAATACAGGGAGATATAAAGGAACTGGTACAGTAGTTGTACTTTGTTACAGAAAAGCCATAAATCGTATCAGGGCTGTTGATTAATCATAGTTAACTTATGCAATTGATTCACAACATTAATTGCAATCAAAAAATTAATCGGTTTTAATTGCACCGTTAAACAATAGAATACCAAATTGAAATTTATTAAATATTTTGGATGTTTTTCTACGAAGTACTTGCTGAACCAGCAAGAGGGAATGCCATTTTAGATTTGGTTTTGGTGAGTAGTGAGGACCTCTTAGAAGAAATGGTTGTAGGGGACAACCTTGGTTCGAGCGATCATGAGCTAATACAGTTCAAACTAAATGGAAGAATAAACAAAAATAGATCTATGACTAGGGTCAAGGACTAACTTTAAAAAATTAAGGAAATTAGGGAAGTGGATTGGACTGAAGAACTTGTGGATCTAAAGGTGGAGGAGGCCTGGAATTACTTCAAGTCAAAGTTACAGAAACTATCAGAAGCCTGCATCCCAAGAAAGGGGGAAAAAATTCATAGGCAGGAATTGTAGACCAAGCTGGATGAGCAAGCATCTCAAAGAGTGGATTAAGAAAAAGCAGAAAGCCTACAAGGAGTGGAAGATGGGAGTGGTCAGCAAGGAAAGTTACCTTACTGAGGTCAGAACATGTAGGGATAAAGTGAGAAAGGCCAAAAGCCATGTATAGTTGGACCTTGCAAAGGGAATTAAAACCAATAGTAAAAGGTTCTGTAGCCATATAAATAAGAAGAAAACAAAGAAAGAAGTGGGACCGCTAAACACTGAGGATGGAGTGGAGGTTAAGGATTGTCAAGGTTCCTCCCCCACTCTAAACTTTAGGGTACAGATGTGGGGACCTGCATAAACACTACTAAGCTTAACTACCAGCTTAGATCTGGTTTTGCTGCCACCATCCAGATTCCTCAGTCTGGAACACCCCCTTTTCTCCCAAAACCTTCCCCTCCCTGGGTAGCCTTGAGAGACTTTTTCATCAAGTTCCTGATGAACACCGATCCAACCCCTTGGATCTTAACACAAGGAGAATTTAACCATCCCCCCTCCTTTCCCCCACCAATTCCTGGTGAGTCCAGATCCAAAGCCCTTGGATCTTAAAACAAGGAAAAATCAATCAGGTTCTTAAAAAGAAAGCTTTTAATTAAAAGAAAGAAAGGTAAAAATTATCTCTGTAAAATCAGGATGGAAAATACTTTACAGGGTAATCAGATTCATATAGCCCAGAGGAACCCCCTCTAGCCTTAGGTTCAAAGTTACAGCAAGAATGGAAGAATAAAATCCTCTCAGCAAAAAGGAACATTTACAAGTTGAGAAAACAAAAATAAGACTAACATGCCTTGCCTGGCTGTTACTTACAAGTTTGAAATATGAGAGACTGGTTCAGAAAGATTTGGAGAGCCTGGATTGATGTCTGGTCCCTTTTTAGTCCCAAGAGCGAACAATCCCCAAAACAAAGAGCACGCACAACAGACTTCCCCCCACCAAGATTTGAAAGTATCTTGTTCCCTTATTCGTCCTTTGGGTCAGATGTCAGCCAGGTTTCCTGAACTTTTTAACCCTTCACAGGTAAAAGGATTTTGGTGTCTCTGGCCATGAGGGATTTTATAGTATTGTAGACAGGAGGGCTGTTCCCTTCCCTTTATAGTTATGACAAGGAAAATCTAGGCATGGCCCAATATCTAAACAAATACTTTGCCTCAGTCTTTAAAGAGGCTAATGAGGAGCTTAGGGATAATGGCAGGATTACAGATGGGAATAAGTATATGGAGTTAGATATTACCACATCTGAGGTAGAAGCCAAACTTGAACAGCTTAATGGGACTAAATTGGAGGGCCCAGATAATCTTCATCCAAGAATATTAAAGGAACTGGCACATGAAATTGCAAGCCCATTAGCAAGAATTTTTAATGAATCTGTAAACTCAGGTGTTGTATGACTGGAGAATTGCTAACATAGTTCCGATTTTTAAGAAGGGGAAGAAAAGGTGATCCAGGTAGCTACAGGTCTGTTGGTTTGACATCTGTAGTATGGAAGGTCTTGGAAAAAATTTTGAAGGAGAAAGTAAAGAACATCGAGGTCAGTGTTAATTGGGACAGAATACAATATGGCTTTACAAAAGGTAGATCGTGCCAAACCAACCTGATCTCCTTCTTTGAGAAAGTAACAGATTATTTAGGCAAAGGAAATGCAGTGGATCTGATTTACCTCGATTTCAGTAAGGCATTTGATACGGTTCCACATGGGGATTTATTAGTTAAATTGAAAAAGATGGGGACCAATATGAAAATTGAAAGATGGATAAGGAACTGGTTAAAAGGGAGACTACAAGGGTCATACTGAAAGGTGAACTGTCAGGCTGGAGGGAGGTTACTAGTGGAGTTCCTCAGGGTTTGGTTTTGGGACCAGTTTTATTTAATCTTTTTATTACTGACCTTGGCACAAAAAGTGGGAATGTGCTAATAAAGTTTGTGGATGGCACAAAGCTGGGAGGTATTGCCAATACAGAGAAGGACTAGGATATCATACAGGAAGATCTGGATGACTTTTTAAACTGGAGTAATAGTAATAGGATGAAATTTAATAGTGAAAAGTGTAGGGTCATGCATTTAGGGATTAATAACAGGAATTTTTGTTATAAGGTAGGAACGCATCAGTTGGAAGTAACAGAGGAAGAGAAGGACCTTGGAGTATTGGTTGATCACGGGATGACGACGAGCTGCTAATGTGATGTGGCCGTGAAAAAAGCTAATGCGGTCTTGGGATGCATCAGGCGAGATATTTCCATTAGAGATAAGGAGGTGTTAATACCGTTATACAAGGCACTGGTGAGACTTCATCTGGAATACTGTGCGCAGTTCTCATCTCCTGTGTTTAAGAAAGATGAATTCAAACTGGAACAGATACAGAGAAGGGCTACTGGGATGATCCGAGGAATGGAAAACCTTTCTTATGAAAGGAGACTCAAAGAGCTTGGCTTGTTTAGCCTAATCAAAAGAAGGCTGAGGGGAGATAGGATTGCTCTCTATAAATATATCAGAGGGATAAATACCAGGGAGGGAGAGGACTTATTTAAGCTCGGTACCAATGTGGACACAAGAACAAATGGATATAAACTGGCCATCAGGAAGTTTAGACTTGAAATTAGATGAAGGTTTCTAACTATCAGAGGAGTGAAGTTCTGGAACAGTCTTCGAAGAGGAGCAGTGGGGGCAAAAGACATATCTGGCTTCAAGACTGAGCTTGATAAGTTTATGGAGGGGATGGCAATTAACTGATCTTTGGCTATTTGTGGTAAATATGCCCAATGGCCTGTGATGAGATGTTAGATGGTGTGGGATCTGAGTTGCTACAGAGAATTCTTTCCTGGGTTCTGGCTGTTGAGTCTTGCCCACATGCTCAGGGTTTAGCTGATCACCATAGATGGAGTCAGGAAGGAATTTTCCTCCAGAGCAGATTGGCAGAGGCCCTGTGGGGGGATTCGTCTTCCTCTGCAACGTGGGGCACGGGTCACTTGCTGGAGGATTCTCTGAACCTTGAAGTCTTTAAACCACGATTTGAGGACTTCAGTAACTCAGACATAGGTTACGGGTTTGATGCAGGAGTGGATGGGTGAGATTCTGTGGCCTGCATTATGCAGGAAGTCAGACTAGACGATTATAATGGTCCCTTCTGATCTTAAAGTCTATGATTATATGATTTTTTTAAATACTGATTTTAGTGAGAACACACAATATAAAGTGTACAGTGCTCACTTTACATTATTTTATTACAAATATTTACACTGTAAAAGTTATAAACAAGAATATTCAATTCACCTCATACAAGTGCAATCTCTTTATCGTGAAAGCGCAACATACAAATGTAAATTTTTTTTGTTACATAACTGCACTCAAAACCAAAACAACGTAAAACTTTAGAGCCTGCAAGTCCACTCAGTCCTATTTCTTGTTCATGCAATCACTAAGAAAAACAAGTTTGTTTATGGACGCATGTCATCTGCAATGGTGGTTGAAGCATGAAGGGACATATGAATCTTTAGCGCATCTGGCTTGTAAATATTTTGCAGCGCCAGCTATAACAGTGCCATGCGAACGCCTGTTCTCACTTTCAGGTTACATTGTAAACAAGACATGGGCAGCATTATCTCCTGCAAATGTGAACAAACTTGTTTGTCTGAGCAATTGGCTGAACAAGAAGTAGGACTGAGTGGACTTATAGGCTCTAAAGTTTTACATTGTTTTATTTTTGAACGCAGTGATTTTTTGTACATAATTCTACATTTGTAAGTTCAACTTTCATGATAGAGATTGCACTACAGGACTTGTATTAAGTGAATTGAAAAATACAATTTCTTTTATTTTTACAGTGCAGATATTTATAATATTAATATAAAGTGAGCACTATACACTATACACTTTGCATTCTGTGTTGTAATTGAAATCAATATATTTGAAAACATTCTATTGTTTAAAAGTGCGATTAATTGTGATTAATGTTTTAATTGCTCGACAACCATAAAGCATATTAAATTATACCTCTGATTTTTCTTTTTCTGGTAAAATCTTTCACCGTGTGGGCTGTCATGAAATATACATGTCAGAGAAATTGGGATTCTACATTTGCTTTAGGAAGATCTATTCTTATGTAGTTTAAATATATAGCCTGTTATAACTACAAAACCACTGTGACAAATGGTTTCTTCCAGAGCTAAAAAGGGAATTAGTAGGCAGCCGAATCAATTCATAGAATCATAGAATATCAGGGTTGGAAGGGGCCTTAGGAGGTCATCTAGTCCAACCCCATGCTCAAAGCAGGACCAATTCCCAACTAAATCATCCCAGCCAGGGCATTGTCAAGCCTGACCTTAAAAATCTCTAAGGAAGGAGATTCCACCACCTTCCTAAGTAACCCATTCCAGTGCTTCACCACTCTCTGAGTGAAAAAGTTTTTCCTAATATCCAACCTAAACCTCCCACACTGCAACCTGAGACCATTACTCCTTGTTCTGTCATCTGCTACTACTGAGAACAGTCTAGATCCATCCTCTTTGGAACCCCCTTTCAGATAGTTGAAAGCAGCTATCAAATCCCCCCCTCATTCTTCTCTTCTGCAGACTAAATGATCCCAGTTCCCTCAGCCTCTCCTCATCAGTCATGTGCTCCAGCCCCCTAATCATTTTTGTTGCCCTCCGCTGGACTCTTTTCCAATTTTTCCACATCCTTGTAGTGTGGGGCCCAAAATTTTTAATACGTTAAATATATAACTTCTTTAATATAATCTTTTGTTTTCTGTTGCTAATGCTCAAAAACTGCCTCTGTCTTTTGTAACATTACAGAGAAGCCATTTTACTATTTCTGTAAGTTTTACCTTTTATTTATAGTTTTCATTTAATTTTATTTAATTTTTACAAAACCTAAACATTAAGTTTTCTCTTGCTGATCGCTTTTTAGTGGTGGTGCTCCTATTAGCTGGAGACCAGGACAGGGCATATTAAGATGCAGGGCCAGCTTTAATCCGATTCCCCAGAATCAGGGGTGGCTCTATGTATTTTGCCGCCCCAAGCACGGCAGTCAGGCTGCTTTCGGCGGCATGCCTGCGGGAGGTCTGCCGGTCCTGCGCCTTTGGCATACCTGCCGCTGAATCCGCGAGACTGGTGGACCTCCCTCAGGGAAGCCACCGAATGCAGCCTGATTGCCGCCCTCACAGCAACCGACAGGGTGTCCCCCATGGCTTGCCGCCTCAGGCACGTGCTTGCTGTGCTGGTGCCTGGAGCTGCCCCTGCCCAGAATCGGGGCCTGCACCTGCGCCTAAGGGGGCCCCGCTCTGGGGTTCTTCGGCATTTTGGCAGTGGGGGGTCCTTCGGTGCCACAGAAAACCCAGAGCGGACCTCCCGCCGCCAGGGCCAGCTCCAGGGTTTTTGCTGCCCCAAGCAGCAGCAAAAAAAAAAAAAAGTTGTGATCAGCTCTACTGCTGCCGCTTCAGTCTTTGACAGCAATTCTGTGGCTGTTCCTTTGCTCTGAGGGAGTGAGGGACCTGCCGCCGAAGAACTGGACGTGCCGCCCCAAGCACCTGCTTGCTGGGCTGATGCCTGGAGCCGGCCCCGTCCGCCACTGAAGTGCTGCCGAAGCCCTGGACTGCCGCCGAGTATTCCAATCGGGTCCCGCGGGTCATAAAGCCCACCCTGCTAAGACTGTTCTGACTGCTGTGGCTCTGTGTGTAGAGAAGCCTCTTGTGTCTGGGAAAGTTTGTTTTTTTGTAGAACAGTTTTGGTAACGATAATTCTATAAGATCACTCAGGTCAATTCATGGTATCTAACTGGCAGAAAACTACTTTTGCCATAGATGAGTTAATTCTAGAAGTATACATAATGTACACAGGTGAATATCTACTGGACTAGTCATTTGGAAGAAAGAGAAGAGAAATTGTTTTGTTGTCCAGCATCATCTGCCTCTTTGCCTGTCTGCACATGCTTCTCTGAAGTACTTCGTGATGGCAACATAGAGAGGCCCTGTTGTATTCTACACTAATGCAATCTAGAGTTTAACTGTTAGGAAATCTTTTCTAAAATAAAGTTGCCTCTTTGGCCATTTTTGCAGTGTTACCTCTGCTGGAGAAGTAGGCCGTCTGGAATAAGTTTTCCGCAATAAAATGGCATTTTCTTCTCTGAAGATTGATATAAACAAAGAGACCCTGTACTTCCAAAGGCATCAATAGATAGAACAGATCTATTAATTTTTAAAAATATCTTGCTCACAATTACTTGTAAAATTTAAAAAACTAAACATCTTAAACACTATTTTACCCCTGAAGAATGTCGTGCTCTGCCTTCTCTACAGCAGTGGTTAATGAAATATGCTATTCTTAGAGCTATGCTGATATCATCAGTGTTGCTATTGCTGCCAACACAATCAATGTTTTCAAATTTATAAGATTGTTACAGACAATGCAGTTTTTAAAAAATTGTAAGTAAAATTAAACTAGGTGATTTGACAACTATGTTTTTAAAAATCAGTTGAAGAAAAATCTGAATTCAAAGTTTTTATGTTCTGGTATTATACAGTATACACAGGTTAAGCATTTTCTTGTAGTTGATTATCTCAATATTGATCCTTCCTTAACTTGTGTTCTTTTTTCAAGTTTCTGTGACTTGTTGCATGGTTTGTTTTTATTGACTTACGGTGTTTGTTGTTGAAACCCCAGGTCATTTGCTAACTTTTCTATTCTTTCAAAACCTCTGGCAACGTTTAGAATGTCCGTATCGACCAGTATAATACTTGACTCCTTAGGGATCCTTTCATCTCTTTGTATTATAATTGTATAAATGCCATACAGTCTGTAAGTTACCTGCTTGGTAGTGTGATTGCTTGCATAATGTCGGATTCCAACCAACTGTAAAAAGTCTTTCATTGTCATGCTTCTTTCTTCCTCTGTCAAATTTATGTGAAAAAAGTGTGCTAGATATGCAATGATCTCTCTTTCTATTACCAGTTCAGTATAAATTGATCTAGGTTCCATACATACATTTGCCTGGGCTGCTTTGTTAGAATAAAAATGCAGATTGCCTTGCCTTGTAGTGTGTTCTAATCCTGTTGGTTTCTTTTCTGGGAAATGTTTGGTGTAACTGTGAGTGTTGAGTTGGACATTTTGACTGGCTTCTGTTTTGTTTAAATGTGGAGGATTCTGTATCTCAGGGGATAATAATTCAAAGATTGTTGCATTGTCTCCAGTTTGCTGTTTCTGAGAATCTACTAGGAGATACCACTGTTGGTTTTTTTGATAAAGCCAGGTTTGCGCCTGTGCTAGTTCATGTAAAACGGTGTCATAATAGTGCCCTTGGTCAGTAACTGTATCCATGCATATTGCTCCAAGCTGCAGCAACTTGGCTTTACTTGTGTTCTTTAGCCAGTACTTCTGTTGGAGTTGGATTTTATGGGCTCTTGGTGGTTCTTCTGCCAACTTCCTGCTGGAACAAATTGTATTTAAAATTAGGCGCTCAAGTTGCTACATTTTTAAAGAATAATTATATGTAGCTGGGGATAGGAAACCTGGGAGATGGTCAGCTTTTTATGCCTTGCCCCGCATACTCCAAACTATCTTATCTGGAAAGAGGATTCAGAAAAAGTTTACACTGACGGTTCTATTTCTTTTAGTGCTGAGGTTTATTTGGCTGCCCTAGCCAAAGAGTAGTCAAATAGTATCATGGAACCTGCAGATACTATGTAATTTTAATTTAGTGTGACCTTCCATCATGAATGTTAAGGAGTGAGCTCTCGAACTAGCAGAGCTCAACTCTAGTTAGTTCTGGCATAAGTCTAACAATACCCTAGAGGCAAGCTTGTGAAGCAGTGGATGACATTGTGCACTGCAGAAATGCTATAAGAAAAACAATACTCTATGGTTAGTTAAGGCGATTTCCAGAGTAACTCTTGCCTTCACATACAGGAGAGGTAGAGTTCTTTTTTGTTTTGTTTTTGTAATAAGCATTCATTTGGTTACATATTTGCCTCTGTTCCTGGAGCTTTCAGTTTTCATTCCTGTTAATAGTAGTAGTGACCCCTTTTTGCAATACTGAAGTGCTGCTGCAGTATTAAAAAATAAATAAATAAATAAATAAAAACATTCAATTAATTTAAAAGCTCCAAAAGTACAAAATTCTCACACAAAATATATACAAACCATTTTGACTTTGCAAAACTAAAACTGAACTTACCTCCCCTCAATTGTGGCTATTAAAAATTAAAATTAATAATGCAACTACAAATGTAATATTTAATATTTTCTCTCTTAGTCTTTCATTTTCTCTGATTCATTATGTTATCACTGAAATTCTGGCAACAAAGAACTGGAGTGCCTTTTCATTGTCTAGTTTATATATTAGTTGATAAGACAATAAAGAGGATAAAATTTCCCTAGTCTGCATCAAGTTTTATTTCAATAAAGGAAGAAGAATCCTATACTTTTCACTGAGAAAGGAAAGATGGTTTTTGAGTTAAAGTAATGGCTGTGACTCTGTGTGTCCAGGTTCTGTTGCTGTCTGTGCCACAACCTTCCAGTGTAACTTTGGACAAGTCGCTTTAATGTGTCTGTTCCTTAATTCGTCCATCTATAAGATGAGAATAATAGTACTTCCTTACCTCACAAGATATTTCAAAAATAAACTCATTTCTTATCAGGTGCTCAGATACCACAGTATGTGCCATAGAAAATCCTATGAATTGATATAATAAGGCTGAAAACTAATTGTAGATGTCTGCACAGTATAGAAGCCACATTTCATGTTCTAGACCACTGGACATCTATTAAGATGCAAACTTTTCCTATAAATTTGGGTCTTTGTGCCCTCATTATTGGAAAAGACGATGCAGACTTTTTAATATCTGCCACAACATTCTATAAATGTCATTACTTTGAATATCACTCAGGGTGACCTGTGAAATTACGTATTTTACTATTCTACATTTGTTTTATTTTCATGATATAATTTTTTTTGATAGTGAGGTCATGCTACTCTAATCAAACCTTACAAATTTAAATTTTTGCCACTTGCTATGAAATACTAATGCTATGTTAAAGTGGAGAATTTGAAAATATTAAATAATTAACTGGATTTACTTTTTTCCTACTTTACTGCACTGAACCTAATATATTTTCTATTGTTTTTATAAATGTAATAATATTTAACTGCACCATTAACTATGTAGTTTACATAACTTTCTTGGTACTATATGAAATCACTATAATACACGTGTATTAAAGTGGAGCGTACTCAGTTAAATCATAGCTCACTTACTGTTTTTACTTATTCCTGTGACCAATGGGTAGGTGTAGTTTACTTGGCTATTTTCAGTCGGCTATCGTATAACAAGTCATATGGTCCACGTTTGCCTGCTTTTCAGATCTGCCTTTCAGAATTGATTTCTGAATCCTTTAAGAGAATGACTTGCTTATCGTTAGGAAAGACTTCTCCTTATTCTCTTAATTCAGAAACTTCTGTGTTGATAAACCTAGTGGAGTAGGAAGTTCCTTTGCTTTCTCTAGTTCTGTAAAAAGTCTCCAATCTTTACTGTCAGCTGTTTCTTTCTTCCTTTAAAGGTCTTTCATTCTTTAGTTTTAGTTACTACTTGGAGCTTCTATGGCAACTGTGCATGTGGCAGAAGTTTGTACTCACTGTTTATAGATACCGTTGGTTAAGATGGTGTTGCTTAATAGGAATTTTAATGTCTTATATAGTGTTGGATAAAATAAATTTTCAAGTCTCTTAGATAACAGTACAGGTGCTCAGGATTTCTCAGCTTTGAGCTCTGCAAAACTAGACCTGTTAATTTATGTTTTGGAACCTATATTATTTCTGGAATTATATCACTTGAAATTCTGTTTGCATACATAAATGTGATTTTGCTATGTGTACTTTATCTGAAGTATTGTGGGAAAAATATTCTATTAAAGCAGAAGGAATTTAAATGATGATGATGATGAAGATATTGATGCATAACACTGCCATATGATGACAAACTCCTTCTCACTCAAAAACTAGTTATTTGGTACTGTACTACATGAGAATGGCCATACTGGGTCAGACCAAAGGTCCATCCAGCCCAGTATCCTGTCTGCTGACAGTGGCTATTGCCAGGTGCCCCAGAGGGAGTGACCCTAACAAGTAATGATCAGGTGATCTCTCTTCTGCCATCTATTCTCACTCTCTGACAAACAGTCCAGGGACACCATTCCTTACCCATCATGGCTAACAGCCATTAATGGACTTAACCTCCATGAATTTATCTAGTCCTCTTTTAAACCCTGTTATAGTCCTAGCCTTCACAATCTCCTCAAGCAAGGAGTTCCACAGGTTGACTGTGCGCTGTGTGAAGAAGAGCTTCCTTTTATTTGTTTTAAACCTGCTGCCCATTAATTCCATTTGGTGGCCCCTAGTTCTTATATTATGTGAACAAGTAAATAACTTCTGCTTTATTCGCTTTCTCCACACCACTCATGATTTTATATACCTCTGTCATAGCCCTCCTTAGTCTCCTCTTGTCCAAGCTGAAAAGTCCTAGCCTCTTTAATATTTCCTCATATGGGATCCATTCCAACCCCCCTAAACATTTTAGTTGCCCTTCTCTGAACCTTTTCTAATGCCAGTATATCTTTTTTGAGATGAGGCGGCCACATCTGTACGCAGTATTCAAGATATGGGCGTATCATCGATTTATATAAGGGCAATAAGATACTCTGTCTTATTCTCTATCTCTTTTTTAATGATTCCTAACATCCTGTTTGCTTTTTTCAATGCCGCTGCATACTGCGTGGACGTCTTCAGAGAACTATCCACGATGACTCCAAGATCTGTTTCCTGATTAGTTGTAGCTAAATTAGCCCCCATCATATTGTACGTATAGTTAGGGTTATTTTTTTCCAATGTTCATTACTTTACATTTATCCACATTAAATTTCATTTGCCATTTTGTTGCCCAATCACTTCGTTTTGTGAGATCTTTTTGAAGTTCTTCACAGTCTGCTTTGGTTTTAACTATCTTGAGTAGTTTAGTGTCATCTGCAGACTTTGCCACCTTGCTATTTACCCCTTTCTCCAGATCATTTATCAATAAGTTGAATAGGATTGGTCCTAGGACTGACCCTTGGGGAACCTCACTAGTTACTCCTCTCCATTCTGAAAATTTACTATTAATTCGTACCCTTTGTTCCCTGTCTTTTAACCAGTTCTCAGTCCATGAAAGGATCTTCTCTCTTATCCCATGACAACTTAATTTATGTAAGAGCCTTTGGTGAGGGACCTTGTCAAAGGCTTTCTGGAAATCTAAGTACACTATGTCCATGGGTTCCCCCTTGTCCACGTTTGTTGACCCCTTCAAAGAACTCTAATAGATCAGTAAGACACGATTTCCCTTTACAGAAACCATGTTGACTTTTGCTCAACAATTCATGTTCTTCTGTGTGTCTGACAATTTTATTCTTTACTATTGTTTCAACTAATTTTACCAATACTAACCTTAGACTTACTGGTCTGTAATTGCTGGGATCACCTCTAGAGCCCTTTTTAAGTATTGGCATTACATTAGCTATCTTCCAGTCATTGGGTGCAGATGCTGATTTAATAGTTCCGCAATTTCACATTTGAGTTCTTTCAGAACTCTTGGGTGAATGCCATAGTGTATTCAGCATAAAGACCACTGTGGTACAATAGCTTTTGTGCAGTAGTCCCCTGCACACAACATTTTCTCTTCTCAAGCTCAGCTCAACTGAACATTGTTAATTATGCTGATAATTTAGGAAAACCCCAAGTAAACTTCGTCTCCTACAGTGCTTGTGCCCCACAAATTGTGGTGGTGATCTTTGTTTGACTATGAACTATAATGAGACTCCTAGGCAACCAAAAAACAGCAACACTTTTTAGTATGGTTTTCCAGTGCACATTATATACTAAAAAGCCACAATCATTTTCCATTAAATTTACACAGCAAAATCAAATGAGATTTGCTTTTTCTCTTGCACTGACTGTTTGTATTGTTGTGGCAGTAAGCCTCAATCTAATGCTCTAGTCTCATCTTTTTAAAAAAGTTTTTATGAAGAAAGTAAAACAGAGCTGAAACATCCAGTTCCAAATAACCCTGCATAAGCTCTGTTCGTTGTTTCCAGTGTGTGTATCTGTATAAGTGGTTTCCCTCAGTACTACTGGCAACACAACACTTGAGATGGTTTATAGATTTAGCTGAAGCTGATAAGGCCTTCACCCATATCCCCAAGTACAGTTCGGGTGCTGTAAACTTCATTTATTAGCTGTCAAGGGACTATTCTGGGATAAAATTTTAGCTGGCCCAAAAGTGTGTCTGGTTTAAAAATGGATAAACCTTGACAATTGCTGTATTTTCAAGATCTATTATACATGCCTTTGAAGATACACAACACCTGCTTCTCTGACCAAGAGAGGGCACAGAAGAATTTAAAATTGTACTAGTGTATGCATCCAGAATGTAAACATCTATGTTTCTAGCATCCAGGACCCCAAGTTAGTGAGCAACAGGGGAGGGGCAGCATCTCTTAGTTGAGTATTGCCTAGATCCAGGTGCATGGCTGTAACTCATACACTTTAAACAAGCACTGTAACTTAACGACATAGTGAAAAATAAATGTACGCAACTTTTATTCAAGTCACTATAGAAATTGAGTTGTAATGACTACCAATGCTTCCCTGAATACTAAACCAACTTCACTAATGTAAAATAGCATTTGCCATAATTACTCTCAATTTTCCCAGCAAATTTAACCCTCCACAGCATCAGCTTTACCTAATATTTAATATTTAATGTAGAGAGATGTTGGTGTGGACACCTATTTATGTTACTGATTGTTTCCTTTCAGAGTTGTATTGAGAAACAAGCCTGTTAGAGCTGATATAACAACACACTTAGATAGAAATATAGATATGTTCAAACTAGCCAAGTCTGACAGTTGGCCACATTCCCAGGAGCAGCGGGCTGGAAAAGAAATTAGTAGACACAGGGCTCACTTTTTCAGAACTGCTCCTCCTGCTCAGCACCCTGGAATTATCTTCTTTCATATGCTTGTTTCCTCCCCACAGAAAGCTGGAATTCCCTGATAACATTTGTACTGCCTTGCTTTAAACAGCACACAAAAAAAGTGTATACTTTAAAACAAACCGCAAGCACTGTAAAGTTAAATCAGGATTGGTAAACATAGCAGTTATTTTCTGTGGCCAGTTACTCTGCAGTAGCTGATCATCAACACTCTAGCACAGCAATTAGGAGTCTCAGTTATTCTCATTATCAGCCTTCTTGCAGGTGAAAAGCATGATGGCAAGTTTACTTACCAATTTTCAGCGCAGAATAATTAATAGTGATTTAAAGATTCTGCCACTGATGAACAAAGCATTTGGAAAAGCACCATCTCTTGATTTGGAAATGCTATGGAAAACAAAACTATGTTTAAACAAAAATAAAATAAAAAAATTAAGAACATTACATTTGCCAAATCAAGTACTCAAAAGTTATGCATTGCCAGTATTAAGATTACTTATGAACCCTTAATTTTTCCCCTTTCAGCACATGATCACATATTATTTTTCCATAGGATCCCTGCTGTATTCAGTGCAAAGGATGAACTCTCTTCACTAAACAGGTAGCTAATGAATATTTATTTCTAGCATCACCCGTGTGTGGCCACAGGCCATATTTATGGCACACCTTCCAGACCGCATACTGAATACAGATTTATTACTTCCTGTGCTTTTCTGTGGTGCTGATCACCTTTATTAATGTTTATAAAGTGTTACAAAGCGAGGTAAGGCAATATTATCCACATTTTACAGATTGGGAACTGAGGTACAGAAAGATTTAAACCAAAATTGTCAAAATTATCCATTAATTTGGGATGCCAACTTGAGATACCTAGTGCCTAATTCATATGTTCAAAATACAGCTCCCATTAGCTTCATTTATAGTTGAGTGCTCAGAACTTTTGCAAATCAGACCCTAGAGGGTAGAACTACAAAGATAATTTGCCTCGTTATTGCAACGCCTAACTTTAGGCACTCTGTCACCTAGTGGAGTCCTCGGCCCTGAATTGTGTGTCCAGACTACATATACAATGCATAGGGGAGAGTTGGGACCTACAAAAGGCATTCACAGAAGCCAACATGCTAAGCAGGTGAACTTACTGGTGAACAGACCATTTACTTTTTTTTCAATTTCAAAAGACACAAAGTGAAAGCATTTCCAAACAACTGGGTGCACAACTAGATGCAGCTTTTACCCCTCTACACAATGTCTCATTTATGGTCATGTCACTCCTCTCTACAGATTTGTGGGCCATATGCATTTTACCCCCATTAAATCTTTGGCTTGCTGTGGCTCCAAATAAGATTTTCAGTCATTGCCAACTGTGATGATATTTATGAGAAATAGACCTCCTTCTCACTTGGAACTGGACTGAGGCAAACCGCTTATCTTGCATAGGTTAATAAATAGCAGTTAGATAGTGCTTAATCTCACAATGAAGGTAAAGGACTGAGAGTAATGGAAGGGGAGGTAGTTTTAATAAATTCATAGATTCCAAGGCCCAGAAGGGACCAATCTACTCTGACCTCCTGTATAAAAGAGGTCATAGAACTTCCTCAAAATAATTCCTAGAGCATATATTTTAGAAAAACATCCAGTCTTGATTTAAAAATTGTCAGTGATGGAAAATCCACCTCAACCCTTGGTAAATTGTTCCAATGGTTAATTACTCTGTCAAAAATGTATGCCTTATTTCCAGACTGAATTTGTCTAGCTTCCATTTCGAGCCATCAGATGATATAATTTATACTTTTGTCTGTTCGATTGAAGAGCCCATTGCTAAATATTTGTTCCTCATGTAGATTCCTATAGACTATAACCAAGTTACCCCATAACCTTCCCTTTAAGCTAATTAGATTGAGGTCTTTGAGTTTATCACCATAAGAAATATTTTCTAATGCTTTTAATCATTCTTTTGGCTCTCCAGTTTATCAACACCCTTCTTAAATTGTAAGCACCAGAACTGGCCACAGTATTCCAGCAGCCAGATACAGAGGTAAACTAGCCTCTTTACTGGATTCTCCAGTTTATGCATTCAGTGATCGCATTAGCTCTTTCGGCCACAGCGCACATTGGGAGCTCATGTTGAGCTGATTATCCACCACAACCCCCAAATATTTTTCAGAGGCACTGCTGCTCAGGATAGAGTCCCCCTTCCTGTAATTGACCTAAATTCTTCATTCCTTCACTTACATTCATTCACTTACATTTAGCTATATTATAATACACATTGTTTGCTTGTGCTCAGATTACCAAGTGATCCAGATTGCTCTGAATTATTGACCTGTCCTTGTAATTATTTACCACTCCCCCATTTTGTGTCATCTGTAAATTTTTATCAGTTGTGATTTTGTTTTCTTCTAGGTTATTGATTAAAATATTAAATAGTGTAAGGCCAAGAACAGATCCCTGTAGAATCCCCACTGGAAACACACCCACTTTGATGATGATTCCATGTTTCCAGTTACGTTTTGAGACCTATCAGCCAGTTTTTAATCAAAATTTCTTCCTGTATCAGATCAATTGCCTTACAGAGGTCTAAGCATATTACGTCAACACTAGTATGTCTATCAATCAAATTAGTAATCTCATCCAAAAAAGATACCAGGTTAGTTTCAAGGAACTGTTTTCCATAAGCCAGTTGATTTGCATTAATTATGTTACACTCCTTTAATTCATTATTAATTGAGCACCGGATCAGCTGCTCCATTATCTTGCCTGGGATCATCGTTAGGCTGATAGACCTATAATTACCTGAATCATCCTGTTTAGCCTTTTAAAAAATTGGCATAGCTGAGACTGAGAAGAGGTTCTGAGGATGAGGAATAGGGATGTTGAATGACTTAACTGCTCATCTCCTTACTTTGTGTGGCCTGTGTTGGTGGGATGTAGTAGCAACCTTGAGTTAATAAAGTTTGTGTATAAATAGATGTGTGTACATAGATATATGGGTAGAAAATATGTAATTTAAAGGAACATCAAGGTACGTGTAGACCAGAATAGAGTAACTGTGATTTTATTTTTTCTGTAAGCCTGGCCTTCCTTCCCCTTTTCCCTCTTACTGTTTGTTAATATCACTATTTGCATTATGTCTAAAATAACAAAATGTAGCAAAATATGCACATGCTGCTGGCAGGATCAGAGAGTTGCACTTTGTTTCACTAGCAGAGTTTTAGCATTTACAACCTTTCATATTGAATGACCATTTGTGCTATAGTGAGCTGGTTCCATGAACCTTTATCCTACTTTTCTGCTGCATATTGAAAAGTCACTGTGATGTGTAATGACTTACTTTGGTTGAAGAATTAATAATGTTTTTTTTTTTTTAATTTACACACGACAGCAATGAAAGCAGAATAAAGGCTTTCTTTCATGCAATTTGCATGAAGATCTCACCTCATTGAAAATCAAGGATCTTTTAATTCCTAGGAACTAATAATTCCCCTATTAATTCAGAAAAAGAAACAGTCACTGAAAAGCACTTCTGATGATTAAATAACCAAAATAACCATTCTCCTCTTCCGGATGTATATTGTTGCATCTAGGAATCAAGAGGAAAATCTTACCTTATAGAAGTGTTAAGTGAAACATCTTTGCAGCCTATTTCAGTTGACTCTGTATCCTATGTAACATGCTGTACTTCCTTAGGAAAGGTCAGTGGAGGTTGATCGGCGTCCCAGATTTTTGTCTTGGCAGAACATGAATTCCCACTCTTCATCCATCAAAAATATTGTAGTTTTAATACTGAATATTTTGTAATGTAAATATAATTTTCAAAAAGACATCTTTTCAGGTACAGAGATCTTTTTAGAATGCATTTTATATAGTATCTATCATGAAAAGTATCATAGACACTTTATTGTAAAACAGATTCATATCAAATGATTAAAATGGTATAAGATCAAAACAATAATTCCCATTAGTTAATATTTTTTGAAATCTAGTACTAGATTTTTAATACTTCAGTAAAATGAAAGGATTGTAAATTCCCAGATGTAAACTGCTGAAAATTGAAGTATAAGCATTATAGAATTTAAGATGGAAAACGTGGCTATCTGATATTTGTATTGTGTAAGGAATAATCTGTTTTCAAAGATAACTGATTTCAAACACCATTAAGAACTAAATCTACAGAAGAGTGTGATTGTGTGTGAATTTGAAGAGTACTTTTGTATAAAACATAGCTTTATTTGACTTTTTCAGAAATTACTGTTCTGAGAGACATGTTGCAATACCACTCTTGTTTTTGAATACCTGAATTTGTTTGGAGACAGACATATAATATGGGTAAGTTAATCTGATTTTATTTATTTAAAAAAAAAAAAGAAAAAACCTCACAAGATGCGTACTGTAGAATGTGTATAATATGCACATGCAGTGTGTCTACTGACACCAAAATGGCCATGGTTTGAAACATGCAGTAGCAAAACAAGGATTTTGGTAATTTGCAGTTATCATACTAAAATGTGTATAACTGTAATGAAATGTATATGTATCTGTATTGCACCAATCTCTCTGGTCTCTTGGTGTCAAATACAGGTGCTTTAAGTTTCAGTTATTGTCATGGTAGTTCTCTGTTCTCCAGACCACCTTTACTGAGGTTGTAGATCTATGCTTTGGTCTCAACAAGCTGAATTTTGCATGCTGACAACTGAATCAAATCTGTGTTCTAAGAGAGAGGCATGCTTTGAGGTAGTTGACTTTAGCCAATTAAGGGTTTTGAAGAGGAGGACCAGCACTTTGAAATAGATATAATATAGAATGGAGAACCTGTGTAGGCTACAGATCACAGCTGTAATATGTTCTCATCTACCTGTTCTGCATCGTAGGAGACAGACAGACATAATCATTATTGAATCCAGACATCACATGTAAGACTGTGAAAATAATCTATTTGATTTTTCCCTTTGGTCAAGTCTGGTGTTGTTCTAACACCACTGACTAGTCAACAAGATCTTGATCCTTTACGGATGATTCAGTACTTACTGTAATGACCTCACCGACAGCTATCCCTGATCGCAATAGTATTTGCAAGTGGCTTGCACGCTCCCAGGTAGGAGACACAAACTGCTGCATGGAAAGGACTCCTGGCTTACCCCTGAGCTAAAGAAAGTGATAATAGGCACTATGCCATTCAACCAGGGTTCAGCCATTCCAGAGGCAAGGACCCACCCAGGTGATCCCAAGGCAGCCCGACCCCAGAGCCATCACCCCTAGCTGGAGCCTTCAGCCCTTGCACCCAACCCTCTGACCTAGCCCTGAGCCCCATCCCGCACCCTGAACTCTTCATCCCCGGCCCCACCACAGAGCCTGCACCCTCAGCCAGAGCTCTCACCCCCACCACACATCACTTTCATATTGTTGCACGTAACAAAATTCATTCCGCACATCGACATAAAAAATTAGACGGAACACTGGTTCACATGCCTTGGTGAATTGTTCCACTGGTTAATTACAGTAACTCCTCGATTAACCTTGTACTTATGTTCCTGAAAAATGCAACTTTAAGTGAAACGATGTTAAGCAAATCCAATTTCCCCATAAGAATTAATTAAGCTTGGTTGAGGTGGTGAAGTCAGAGAGTGGAAGAGGGTGGGATATTCCCCAGGGAATGCCTTACTGCTAAATGATGAACTAGCACTTGGCTGAGCCCTCAAGGGTTAACATGTTGTTAATGTAGCCTCACGCTCTACAAGGCAGCACAAATGGAGGGAGGGGAGACAGCATGGTAGAGAGAGACAGATTCACAGTGTGTGTGTGTGTGAGAGAAAGATGCACATTGCCCCTTTAAGTACGCTGATCCCCTCTAAGTACACTGCCTTTTTAAGTAAACCAGCAAGTTGAGACAGCAGCTGCTGCCAGCAAGCTTCCTCCGTCCTGAGCCCTGTTGTGTCCCCCGTTGCTCTGTGGAGATGGGGTAAAGGAGCGGGAGGGAGGGGGACACCCTGACATTACCACCCCTCTTTCTCCCCTGCCTCCCTGCATAGAAAGCAGGAGGCTCCCGGGAGCAGCACCAAAGCAGAGGATAGGAGCAGCACACGGCAGTGGAGGGAGAGACAGCTGAACTGTCCAGCAATTGATAGCCGGCACAGGGAACTTAGGGGAGTGGGGAGCTGCCAGCCCACCCTGTTCCAAGCCCCCACCAGCTAGCTCCAATGGGCTGCTCTTTCTGCAAGCAGTGGACAAAACAGGCGGCTGCCAAACAATGTTATAAGGGAGCACTGCGCAGCTTTAAATTAGCGTGTTCTCTGTTTGATCAGCAACGAAACAACATTAACTGGGATGGTGTTATGTGAGGAATTACTGGACCATGACTGTTTAAAAACTGTGCCTTATCTTGGGTCTGTATTTGTCTTGCTTCAGCTTCCAGCCATTGGATGTTGTATCTTTGTCTGCTAGATTGAAGACCCATCTATTATCAGATTTCTGTTTCCCATGTACATACTTACAGATCGTGATTGTCACCCTGAGGGTATGTCTACACTGCGAGATTATTCCGATTTTACATAAACCGGTTTTGTAAAACAGATTGTATAAAGTTGAGTGCACCATAGTTCCCACAGTCTCCCCCTGCCATTGGAATTCTGGGTTGAGATCCCAATGCATGATGGTGCAAAAACAGTGTCGCAGGTGATTCTGGGTAAATGTCGTCACTCATTCCTTCCTCCATGAAAGCAACGGCAGACAATCATTTCGCACCCTTTTTCCCTGGATTGCCCTAGCAGATGCCATAGCATGGCAACCATGGAGCCCATTTTGCCTTTTGTCACTGTCAGCGGCATCCTGTACACATATGGTGACAGAGGCGGTGCTGCAGCGCTACACAGCAGCATTCATTTGCCTTTGCAAGGTAGCAGGGATGGGTATCAGTCATTCTGTACCGTCTGCCGTGCCAATGTAAATTGGCGATGAGATGATGGTTATCAGTCGTTCTGTACTGTCTGCTCCTGTCATGGGTGCTTCTGGCTGGCCTTCGCTGAGGTCGGCCGGGGGTGCAAAGACAAAAATGGGAATGACGCCCCGAGTCATTCTCTCCTTTATGTTTTATCTAAAAATAGAGTAATTCCTGCCTAGAATATGGGGCAAGTGTACTAGAGTACCAGAGAACCAGAGAGCACAGCTGCTCCGTGTCAGATCCCGCAGAAATGATGAGCTGCATGCCATTCTAGGGAATGCCCCTGCAACAACCCCACCCGTTGCTTCCCTCCTCCCCCAACCCTCCTGGGCTACCGTTGCAGTGTCCCCCCATTTGTGTGATGAAGTAATAAAGAATGCAGGAATAAGAAACACTGAGTTTTTAGTGAGATAAAATGAGGGGGAGGCAGCCTCCAGCTGCTATGATAGTCCAGGCAGGACATTAAACGGTGCGGGGGAGAGGAGCCCAGCATCCCGCTGCTATGATAGTCCAGGCAGTACAGAATATTTTCTTTAAACATGAAAGGGGGGGGGGGGCTGATGGAGCTCAGCCCCCAGTTGCTATGATGAAGATGGTTACCAGCTGTTCTGTACCATCTGCCGGGAATGACCGGTAGTAATTCCTATTTTTACCCAGGCGCCTCAGGTCGACCTCACCTGAGGCCAGCCAGGAGCACTCACGAGATGATGATTGATGAGGACGGCTATCAGTCATTCTGCAGTGTACCATTTGCCACCGGGGAAGGGAGAGGAGAGGATGCTGCTGTTCAGTGCCGCAGCACCGCGTCTACCAGCAGCATGCAGTAAACATATGGTGACACTGGAAAAAAGTCAAGAAACGATTTTTTCCCTTTTCTTTCATGGGGTGGGGGGTAAATTGATGAGATATACCCTGAACCACCCTGGACAATGTGTTTGACCCTACAGGCATTGGGAGCTCAGCCAAGAATGCAAATGCTTTTCGGAGACTGCGGCGACTGTGGGATAGCTGGAGTCCTCGGTACCCCCTCTTTCCCTCCATGAGCGTCCATTTGATTCTTTGGCTCATGGTATAGCTGTGAAGCAAGGCTTATGTGCACTGGTGTAATAATTGTGGAACTGTTAAACACTATGCACTCTGCTATTGAGACACATTTTCTTTGAAAAGCTGATACTTTTTGCTGGCTGAATTATATACCTCTTTATCAACCAGAGGACAAATTCCTGCACCAATTGGGGCACACAAAAGTAGCTGACCTCACTAAACTGCAGTCACCCAGCTTTGGATGATGATCTGAATATTTCAGAGTGAAGAATTGAAGCAGCATTATAAAAAATCACTTGTTCATTAGTCTTACTCACCAGAAGAACATTGACAAAATATTGACTTAAGTTACTGCTTCAGATTACTAGGAGCTTGGACAGCATCAGCTAATGTTGTTGTGCTGCATAGAACAATGGTCGACTTACCTTGTCTTTGCTGTGCATCGAATGAAATTGCAGAACCATAGTGTTTTTTCTAATCTTGCTTGTAATTTACTACTGGAATAGTTTGCAGTTTCGACGTCTGAGGGAAGTAGGACTTTATATCTTTGTAGCAGCTTGGACAGGCGAAGAGCCTTTTTGTTGTACATAAGATCATTGTGTCTCTGGTCAATCAGATAATAAAATGTAGCGTTATCATTGGATTGTTGCAGTATAACTAGATGCTTTTGCTTTAAGATTCATTTTACCCAAGCAGGAAAAAGGGCATGTTAAGTGATAAACTGCATCTTTAGCAATCAGGTCTTCCACAGAGAGTCTGCTCAACTTGTCATCGTCTCTTGGTTGAAGTGCTGCCTTCCTTAGATTGGTTGCGCTCTCAGATGTTTCTATTTTATGAAGCTTCTTGTCTGCCTTGTATGTTTTTCTCAAGCAAACAATGTACTAAGATCAGTTGCTGGAGGATGTGCTTGTTCTTGTGGCTCTAGAAGCAGGAAAATGGGATGCTCTCTGATCAAATTCAGAGTCTTTTTTTTTTCTGTGTTCAGTACTGCTCTGACATGTTCCAAATTCAGTTTGCTTGTGTATTTCTGAAAGAAACCCCTGTGATTGAGTATTGGTTCCACATCATCCAAATTAGATAACACATCCAGTAGCTGCCAATACAATTAATCTTTCCTGGTTTCTAGTGCCAGCCTCACAGAATTCTGTCCAGCACTGCTGGCTTTTGACAGTTTTGCTTTCTTTTTTGATTTTCTTGACAAATATCACATTTTAAAAAGTTTATGGTTGGTCTTTTTCTCTTTGATGTAAACTTTAAGGGGCTTGTATCCACCGTATTTTCAAATACTTTAATGTCCCTGTAGCAGTAGAATTCCCGAAGTATATTAACGTTACCACCACCAGTACCACCATTTTTCATTTTGTACAAGTATATAGACTTGTGCTAAATTAGATATAAATTAGATCTATGTTAGTATCAAAATTGCCATTTTTGTATAGTGAGCACTTTGTTTGAAGCCCAGTATGAAGCTGTGTATTATCTTTAATACTAAAAAGTGTCACTGAATTAACAGCTAGTTTCCAGAATATTTCAGAGGCTAGTATTGCATGCATAAGCAATTACAAATTAAAATCTTCTACGAGGCAGACTAGATGCTATGTAGTACATATGAAAACTTACAAATGGAGAAGCATTACATTAAGAATTCACATACATTTGTATCTACCCACTGTGCAGTACAAACTTTGGGCACAGAGTCTGCTGCTACTAGCACCTTCAGTGTGAAACTGATCTGGTCAATACATTTCAATTGAAGATATGGATGAGATACTTGACAATTAAGAATATGTGATGTGAAAACATTTAATGTTAGAATATTGCATAATGTTGATATTCGCCATTTTTGCCACATGCTAAACAGCTTAATCATTTCGGGGGCGGGGGGAAAACTTGACCACGCAAAACTAATAAAAATCTTCTTCTACATTGTGGTTTGGTAGCTTTGACCAGTAAACATCACATTAAGGATTTGGAATCAACTTAAACAGTAAAAACTGGATTCATAGTTATGTTGCAGTGTTTCTGAAACTGTGGGGAAAATAACACTTTCTCATTTTGGATACCATCGTTGCACCTTGCCTACAGGCTTATAACACCACTTGATAGCTCCACATCTTACCTCATCTAAATGTACATGAAATAAGCTTTAAATTGATCAATGATGTGGATTTTTGCAAGGTGGATACATGAAACTCCAAAAATATGGGTCTTTTTGGAGAATTGATGCACACTTATAACAGTGACATTATTAAAAATACAACCAGCAGTGGTCACAGCACACTAGTTGCCTTGGCATTGTCAGATATGCTGAAGGTTTTGGGACATCATCAGCCTGAGGAAAACATTTGTTGTTCAACTCAGATTTTTCAGCCCCCTTGCTTTTCTCACTGTTTTGTCTAGAGAGGATCCTGGAAGGTGTCTAGCTGGCATAAGATCAAACCTAACAATACAAAAGTGCTTTTAGTAGCAAGGAGGAACCTTTTGGAGAGGCTGTGGGAGGGGTTACTTCTTCCAGTGAGGATATATGCCCATGCATTTCTCACTGTACAAAATTTTGGAGTCTTACTGGATCCATTGCTGCTCTGGATTCTCAGATAATAAGGCTTATTTTTTATAAGGCAAGGAGGTTGCCAGCATGTCTTTTCAATCTGACTTTTAACCTATTATAGACGATTTGTTCGCTGAAGAGAGATAGCACATCAGTTGGCTGAGGAATTGTCAGTGGCAGAGGTGAAGGGGTTGGTAATGTTCTAGTTCTGTGGTCATGTTGCTTAGCTGTTGGTATTGTTAACTCATGTAATTGTGCTTATGGATTAGTTGGTGGTTGTATCTGTGGCATGTGTAACTTCATTACAGTTGATCAGAGCCAGGCATGAACGTAGAGTATGTACCCTCTGTGTTAAGTCTGTAGCACATACTATGCAGAATTACTAGCCGCCTTCATTTACTCACCATTACCTATAACTTAGCATCTGTTTCACAAATGTTTTAAACTTGTGTTCTTCAGTTATTTTGTCACTAGGTGGTACTATTGCACAAGGCACCATGTACAGTATGTATTAACATGCTCTATAGCAGGGGTTCTCAACCTATTTCTTTCTGAGCCCCCTCCTGCAAGTTATAACTCCCAAGTCCCACCTGTGCTACAACAACTGGTTTTCTGCATATAAAAGCAGGGCTGGAATTATGGGGTAGCAAGCAGGACAGTTGCCTAGGACCCCATGCAATAGGGCTCCCCACGAAAAGCTAAGTTGCTCAGCCTTCTGCTTCAGTCCCGGGTGGCACAGCTCAGGGCCTTGGGCTTCAGCCCTGCGTGGCAGGGCTTAGGCTTTCTGCTCTGGGCCACAGTGAGTCTAACACTGGTCCTGCTTGGCGGACCCCCTGAAACTTGCTTGTAGCACCCCAGGGTCCCCAAATCCCTTGTTGAGAACCACTGCTCTATATAGACTTGGCAGTGAATGATTTTTTGTAAATATGCATAGTGCACCCATACAGAGGAAGAGCTTTCTGTGTGGCTTGAAAGCTTGTCTGTCTCTCCAACAGAGGTTGGTCCAATAGAAGATATTACCACACCCACTTTGTGTCTCTAATATCCTGGAACTGGCATGGCTACAACTACACTGCATACTGCACCCCATCATTTATTTGTTAGGATCTTCAGTGATATAAGCAAGTCCATTATTCTGTACTGACTTAGAATCAGGGTGGATTTGTAAATCACTAGTCAGGAAGACTCTATTTAATCATGGATTTCTACATAAAAGTGCGTGCTTGTTGGTTGGTATAACCGTAATACATATTCTTCACAACTCAGAGGTAGATGTAGGTTTCATTTTTAGAAGGTACACACGATACAGTTTTAAAGTGACTTATTTTGAAAACTTTTCAGATTAGTTTTAAAAGCTACATCAGAAGATGAATGATTTCATTTACCAAAGGTAATTGAAGCAGATATTTATGAAGTCAGTGAATCTCCATTCAACAGGTCAATCATTAATATTTGGAGGATTTTCTTGCCATGCTGTATTAGGAGGAGATCATCACCAGACAGACATTTAAATAGTTTTATTTAACTAAAACAGCATGTATTCTGGATTTTTTTCTTCAACAGCAAACATAATATTTTAACAAAACAAGCATATGAATTTTTTAATTTAGTTAAACATTCAAGTTTTTCAAAATCAGGTTTGTTTTTGCTAAAATTGTTTTTAACTAAAATAGTTAAATGAAATATTAAAAAAAAATTAAATCGACTATATCAGCCAGGTTGCTTCTGTAGCTAACTGAGTCGTCTTCACCTTCATTTTCCTGTTTGTTCATAATCTGGAAACAAAAAACAAGCTTTGCTGCTTTTTCAGGTCCCAAACGATTTCTCAGTTTGGAATGAATTAGTCCAAAGGAAGAAAATATTCCTGCTACACTGGCAGAAGAAGCTGCTACTGTTAAAAGTGAGATTATCACTTCAACAGTCTCTGAATCCAAGTGCTTACATTCCATCCCTTTGATCATAATTGATATTTGCTTCTGGATCCTTTCCAGTTTCTCTACATCCTTTCTATACATTAGTGACCAAAATTGGACACAGTACTCCAGCTGAGGCCTAACCAGCACCGCATAGAGTGGTGCTATCATCCCTCATGACTAGCATTCTATGCCTCTATTAATGAAACCTAATTTTTTTTTTTTTTTTTGCAACAGCATCACACTGTTGACTCATGTTGAGGTTGTGATCCACCACACCTCCCAGATCCTTCTTGGCAGTGCTGCTGGCAAGACAATTAACTCCCATTCTGTATTTGTCCATTTGGTTTTTCTTCCATAAGTGTAGCACCTTACATTTGTTTTTGTTGAATTGAATTTTGTTGTCTATAGCCCAGTTCTCCGATTTATCAAGATCACTTTGAATTTTAGCTGTATCCTTCAAAGTGTTTGCAAACCCCTTCCTCCCCCAGTTTGTGTCATCTGCAAATTTAATTACTATGCTGTCTATTCCTACATCCAGGTGATTAATAAAGATGCCATAGTGGATCACAAGCTAACACTATAGTGTAATTAGTGTAACTAATAGTGTAACACTATTGGGGGGGAAAAGCAAATGTCCTGGAATGTATTAGCACGAGAGTTAGAAACAAGACACGAGAAGTAATTCTTCAACTCTACTCTGCGCTGATTAGGCCTCAACTGGAATATTGTGTCCGGTTCTAGGCACCACATTTTAGGAAAAATGTGGACAAATTGGAGAAAATCCAGGGAACAACAACAAAAATGTTTAAAGGTCTAGAAAACATGACTGAAAAAATTGTGTTTATTTAGTCTGGAAAAGAGAAGACTGAGAGGGGATATGAACTAGTTTTCCAGTACATAAACAGTTGTTATAAGTAGGAGGGAGAAAAATGGTTCTCCTTAACCTCTGAAGATAGGACTTGAAGCAATAGGCTTAAATTGCAGTAAGGGTGGTTTAAATTGAACATTAGGAAAAAGTTCCTAACTGTCAGAGTAGTTAAGCACTGGAATAAATTGCCTAGGAAGATTGTGGAACCTCCATCATTGTTTAGCCTGCTCTTCAAAATCTGCAAACACCTATCGAGGTGATCAAGATAGTACTTAGTCCTGCCATAAGTGCAGGGGACTGCACTAGATGGCTTCTTGAGATCTCTTCCAGTTCTTTGATTGTATGTTAAATAACATTGGACCCAGAACAGATCCCAGTGGAATCCCATTTGAGACCTCCTTCCAATCTGACATCATTCCAATAATAGTTACTCATTGTTTGAGATTGTTTAACAAATTATGTATCCACTTAATGGTAGTTCTGCTGAGCCTGCATTTCTCCAGCTTACTTATCAGAATGTCATGTGAGACTGTCAAAAACCTTGCTAAAATCCAGGTATACTATGTGCACCGCATTCCCATATCCACCAAACCATTTATCCTATCAAAGAAGGAAATCAAGCTGGTTTGGCATGTTTTGTTCTTAGTAAATCTATGCTGACTGTTAGTGATTACTAAGGCTGTGAGTTTGTCACGGAGGTTGTGGAACTCATGGATTCCGTGACTTTCCAAGACTTCTGCAGCAGAGCTGATGCTCGGGGCAGAGGTAGCCCACAGTGCTGCCTGGCCATGCCTCCACCTTGGAGCTGAGGGAGGGGGATGTCACCACTTCCAGGGAGGTGCAGAGCAAGGTAAGGAGCTTGCCAATGCCCCCCTGCTTTACATCAGAAGCCTGAAAAATAGGTTTTCAACAAAAAAATCCATTTGATCAATAATCAGTTTGTCAAACACATTATGACTGAAAATGTAATAATCAGTTCTAATTAAGATGACTTCATGGGCTGATCTGTATTTTAATAGCCTCCAAATGGCTCCATGACCTTAAAGGCAAAGTGATAATGTAATGGTGACAATCAAAATCATTGTGGGAGGTAAAGTCTTGTGCCTTAAAATCTCATTTGAGTTAGCATGTGCCTGCATCATGAGAGATTTGCCATTGTGGTTGAATTAGTGATTTATTTAGAAATTGGTATTTAATCCTATATTTATGAATACCCTTCCACTGAGAGAAGAGTGAATTTAAAATCCATGTTTATATATATCGTGATCATTGAACCCATATCATAGATGATGATGATTAAATGTATCTTTTTGTCTCATATTTTTTCTGTATAGAATAACTGGACTCTTGTTCATTGTTTAATATACTAATCCAGGGGTCGGCAACCTTTCAGAAGTGGTGTGCCAAGTCTTCATTTATTCACTCTAATTTAAGGTTTTGCGTGCCAATAATACATTTTAACCTTTTTAGAAGGTCTCTTTCTACAAGTCTATCATATATAACTAAACTAAACTATAGTTGTATGTAAAGTAAATAAGGTTTCAGAATGTTTAAGAAGCTTCATTTAAAATTAAATTAAAATGCAGAGCCCCTTGGACTGGTGGCCAGGACCCAGGCAGTGTGAGTGCCACTGAAAATCAGCTCGTGTGCTGCCTTTGGCACCCGTGCCATAGGTTGCCTACCCTTGTGCTAATCAGTTACTTGTCACAATATCAAATGTGCATAACTAATTTAAATATTATGTACTTTATAATTGTAGACCAAGATTTTTGTCTTCAAACAAATTTCCTTTATACAAAATTAAATGTATGTCCAACTACATGTTATGTGTTTTGTCCTACATTTCTTCAGGTGCACAATCAGAGGGTGATGTTAAATCTCCATATGTTGTTAGAAGAATGCCATTCTATCAATGTCCAGGAGCACTCATTGCCTTCTGCTCCTTGCCAAGAGCTTATGAGCATTTATTTTGGATGTGAACTTTGCTACTGTACATTAATCCAGTTTGAAGTGACAATATGTGGTCTTTGTTGGAGAACACCTGAAATCTATCTGGGAACTTCAGTTGGTGCAGAATGCAGCAGTCCACTGATTGTGGGGCCTCTTGATGATACCATTTGTCATCAATGCTCTGTTTTTGAGCAAACTGCCTGTTGATTTCTGGAGACAGTTTAAGGTTGTGTGTTTAATCTGTGAAGCCCATAGCAGTTTGGGACCTGCTTATTTGAGAGACCACCATTCCCCAGGCTGCGTTGTCACTGTTGTGTTGAGAAGAGGCCCTTGAACTTGAGCCTCCTCATAAAGAAGGGGGCTGCTGACAGGAGTGTTCTATGTAGAAGCTTCTTTCCTTTGAAATGATCTGCCTCTTGGAGTTTGAAGCAGCCTAAATTGTTGACTTTCCAGGAACACAACAGAGCTTGTTTGAGTGGGTATTAGCAGAGTGCTGAGTCAGTTGAGGGTTGGAAAGCGTGACAGATTTTCTGAAGCTCCATTGGTTGTGTAACTGGTGATTAGATAATAGATGGCAAGGTGGGAGGAAGAAGTGCTGCTGCTTTGGTTAGTTTTTAATGTCTCTCTCCTAAGTTCTTGGGTTCTCAGTGTAAGTCAGGGGTGCTCAAGGCTTTGCATGGATGCCTTCTGATGTGGACTTCTTCTTAGACCTAAATCTAAATATAAGCATTATACTTATGTTGTTTTTTTCCTGAACTGACTTGAAAAAAAGTGTTAGTAGACTATTATGATTTACATAGTACTCTTTTTGGTTTTATACTTCACAGAGAATTCTTCCCCCAGCACAGAATGATCTTTTTGTTCCACACAGATGGCTGCTTTCTCACAAGAGAATAAGGAAATCCCTTAAATCAGTTTTTTATAAATATATTTGCCTTACAGGAGTTCCCCATTCATCATGTTGTGTCACCAGCGGTGGCTGAGCTGAAATTTCCTGCATCTTGGGGAGAGAATGTATAAAAGGAATGGCCTCATGGCCAATGTGACCATCACCTCCGCCACTCCAGAGGTACAGACTCACTGTTTATTTTCATTTTGTTAGCTACTATGTCAAAATACAAGTTGCAGCTTATTTTGGCTTCCACAGAAATCCTTTCTGCCATTAAATATGCCATCCTGTTTTTTGTTTTTTTTAGGAACAGTATGATTTTTGACTATAAAGTTAACTTTGAATACTGTACTTCTGAATGTTCACAGATCATACAAAAAAACCCCTTCTTTTATGCTTTTGACAGTTGTTGTAACTTGTTGATAGATTTAAATCAATCTATATTGACTGATTATTTGTTGAAGTGATTCTTTCAAACAAAAACAGCTACCCAACTCTGAATTGGGCCTTAGGGCTATCCCTTTGAGAGAAAATTTTGACATTTTTGGCGTTCATTCTGAGTAAGAACAAAACCTTCAATCCTCCATGAAATGGAATTACCTTTTTCCACACAGCTCTGTGTTCAAATGGTAAAAACGCATAGATGTGGATGCAGGAAAGCATTCAGTGGCTATTGTGGGAAAATAGTGTACCACAGGCAAAATATGTAGTGTACCTTGAAATGCATTGATATTTAAAATCTCAACTGACATCTTGTGTATCTCCTCTTGATACTATAATGCTATTTTTCTTTTAAAATAGGATGTGTTCAGGGAAGCTCCTGTAAGTAATGATCATCTAAGCTCTCATTCTTATTCACTATCACAGACTATCGCACCGTACTAGATAGCAGATGTTTTTGCTCTCAGTACCTTGTAATGGCCTTGTGAAGAAATTTAAAAGATTGTTAAACCCAGTAGCCTTGTTTGTTTGTTTGCATTACATCATAACTCTCTTAAATTAAACTAACCCTTTGTGTGCATATTTTAAATTCCTCCTAGAGAAACAAACTCATCTGTTTAGTTTTTAAACCACATTTTCTGTTTAGAAGGTATTACTTAAAATTTTTATCCAAGCCTGATTTAGGATTAAATAAATGTTCAAAGCTCATAAGTAAAGCTGTGTACGGTTCTATTACTGTAGTGGTGTAAAAGATCTGGGGTGTCTGATAAAGATCCTGTTGCATATTAAAGGAGATGTTGCTGTGCTGAAGAGCATGCTCATTGTTAAACTGTTCAGATAGCTTAAGATCTCTTCTGAAGCAGCTGAATAGTAGCTGTGGTTGAAAATCTTGAAAGTGTGAAAATCACTTTAAAAAAATGGCTAGGTTTTAGAAAATTCTTCAATATTTAAAAAACTGTTTTTTATGATTTTTTTTTTCATTTTAAAAATTTTAAATCAGGTCTTCAGTTTAGTAGATTCAGAAGAGCTCTTATGCCGATGAACAGTTTATTGAAGACCAGGATCTTTGCCATAGCAGTGATTCTTTCACACGCACATTGATATTCATCAAACCAGTGGAGCATTTTGTTGAAGATCCTGTTCTTCATGAAATCATTCAGTTGGTTTAGGAGTGGGCTAAACAATTTCACAGGGGTCCTAATATTAAAAAAACTGAGACGGTAGGGTGCAGAAGTCCATTGTCTCCAACACAACACACGTGCCCATGGGATAACAAAATCTATTTTCTATCGCAGGCTTGAATGCAGGGAACGTTACTAAGGGAATATATCAAAATGCAATTTTGTATTCCTCTCCTAAACGGTTAGACTAACCGTTTAGGAGAGGAATACCATACTGTAGAATGGAAATAGTTGTAAATACGCTGTTTTTCATGCAAAACAAAGATTGAGCTCCCGCTTTCAGTGCAAAAGAGAACTAACCTTAAATATGGTGTCACAATGGCTCTGCCATAATACTTTAAGGAAAATAACGCACTGACTATGGGGACTGGACTAAATGAAGAAATAGAGTTTTTGCATCTCTAAATTCTAATTCTGTGAACTCTTTGATCTTTTACATTAGTTTATGCTGTTCATCTTATGCTTCATGGACCTATCATTATATATATAGAGAGATATACCTATCTTATAGAACTGGAAGGGACCCTGAAAGGTCATCGAGTCCAGCCCCCTGCCTTCACTAGCAGGACCAAGTACTGATTTTGCCCCAAATCCCTAAGTGGCCCCCTCAAGGATTGAACGCACAACCCAGGGTTTAGCAGGTCAATGCTCAAATCACTGAGCTATCCCTCCCCTCCCATAACCTACTCATAGTTTCATTTTTTCCGCTTAAAATTCTTGGAGTTAGTTAAACTGCTCTATTCCAAAAGCCAAGATTTTAATGTGAAAACAGTTCTCAATTTTTGTATCCTGTGTAATTTTGCAAAATGTTGCTGTAGTTTTGAAAGTCTGTTCTGCTTCCTACTTATTGCTTTGACCTTTAAGAAAAACACTGAGCAGCTTGGCCATGTTGAAGACCCTAACATTTGCATGCCAGACAACAGTTTGAGAAATTCATCCAGTTTAAAAAAACTCTTGCAGATATATTAACTAGAACATACTTTGTATGGACAGAAATAATTATGCGGCTTTGTCACATTTTCAAAGATTGAACTGTTTTTATTCAAGGTAAGAGAAGAACAGGCGTTAAAAGATGTCCAGTAACTTTCTAGTTTTTAAATGAAAACATGGTTATGAAATAGAGATTTTTTATTGCCATTTCTTTGCTTGAATTCTGAGATGTCACTTTTTTAAATTTGGGTTATTGATGCCACTAGGTCTGCAATGTTAAAACAAAGTAGATCTTCAAAAAGGGAGTGCAGTAGGTTTAAAAATCTTTTAAAACTTTTTTTTCTCCAAATAGAGATGGGTTACAAGGTCTGTGCATTTTCTCATCCAGGCTTGTTAGGCTGAAAAGAGGCTGGCCAGATTCTTTGGCCTCATCTGCACTTGAAAAAATTGAAAGTATAATTCACCACCTATGCACCATCTATGGGTGGTAGCAATGGTGGAGGCAGTAATATAGACAGGACTCTGGTATTTTTACAACCGTGTTGCCACTTCTGCTACTGCTGATAGTTTTACCAGGGGTGAATTGTCAGTTTTTTAACCTAGTACAGACAAGGCCTTGTGAGGCTCGGTAAGAATCTGATTGAGATCTATAACACATAGATTACAATTTGAATACAGCTCTTAAGTACGAGGCTGAAATTGAGGCCACAATTAAAAACTTTGGTTAATGGTGGTGGCTGCAGTTGAAATGAACATCTGTTCTCTGACCAGTCGTACATCAGCTGTCTGCAATAGGGAGATTAACTTTGGTACCTACATGCCCTTGAGCATTAGTGAAAATATATCTTCAAAACGCCTCTGTAAAATAAAGTAGTAGTATTCCCAGTGTACAGACAGGGGAACTGAAGTATAGAACAATTTACATAACTTATCCAATGTCGTGCTGCCACGCAGGGAGCAGTCCTAGTACAGTGCCCTAACCATAAGACCATATTCCAAGCAGAACAGCATAATGGTTTCTAAAGTGACATTGCAGATTTACTGTTGCTGAATATGAGATGCTGAACAAATGCATCAAAATAGAGATGGTCCTGCAATTTTGGGGCAAAGTGGAAATCTTAACCACAGGGCAGCTAGTCACTAGTCTGTACTACAAGTTTGTGTAATATACAGTGACTTTATTTTTCAAGCCTTTTAACTAATGATGCAGGATTATTGAAATGAGCTGGTTTGTTACTGTCCAAATTTTACCTCAAAGTTCTGCTATTAACCTTTGGTTTTGCTTACTGGCTTGAATATACTGTAAATTCCAGTAACTCTGCAGAGACACTACCATCTTGGAAAGGCTGAAGTAAGTAGGAATCAATAAAAATATATTGTATAACCAGATAATATTTCCAAGCGATTGAGTTTGGGAGAAACCACTAAAACTGCACAAGACTGGGCAGGAAAAAAAAAAAGTTGATTAATCCAAATGATCCTGTTTGGGCTAGACAGGGAATACACAAGAGTTGCTAGATTAGATTAATAGAAGTTTTTTGTTTGTTTTTTAAGACCTTGCGAGATCTCCAGTGCTTCAGATTTGGGCAGAGTTTACAATTTCCTTTTATAGCAAATTCATATCTTTTAAATTCTTTCAAAGTGTAGCGTTTACTCACATTAACACAAATTGTTCTCATATTGTTTCAGTGTAGTCCCCATGTAGTCCCCCAAAGAGCCTTTAACTCACACCATTCCCTAAATAATGTCAATATGTAAATATTGCTAGATTTGTGGATCTTGAGCTGCCAGTATGTCAATGATGATTGTTATTTATTAATATTAAATTAAGCATTGACAGAGCATTTAGCAATGTACAGGGTACAATTATAAAACAGTTCCTGCCCCAAAGGGCTTACTATCTGTACTTCTCTATCTTCAAACCTCGCAGTGTTCAGCACAAGAAATCTAAATACAATGACAAGTGACCAAAATATGGAACCCTTCTATCTTGCTGTTTGAGCAAATTATAATTGGCAAATGATAATGTTTTAATGATGAAACCTATTTTTGAGACTATATTCTGCCTGTGTAAACTAAGGCAATTTACCTTCCCCAGGCTACAAAATAATCTCTGGGGGACTGTGTCTCTCTCATATGTCTGCAGAACAGGGAGCCCAATTCAGCAGAAATGTGGAATTTTACACTTGAAAAATCTTACTGTCTGTAAGACAAACTGAGATTATTAGATACGTTAGAAAACCCAGAGAAGAAAATAGCGATTTTTAGTGTAGTTTTATTGCTATTGTTTATTAACCTTTTTCATGAGCATTATGGAGGGGAGGAGTGATGGGGATTGCAAGAAGAAACAAGCTCCAAGATGTGGGCTGCAAGACAGAATTGGGCAGACCATGAAGTCAAGGACAACGTTTGGCAGTTTGTGCGTGAATGGGAATGTTGGAGACTGGGATGTGGATGGTCATGCCTGATGGTTGGAGCTGGGGTCAGATCTAGTGGTTGGAGCTGTGGTCAAAGGCCAGACGACAGACTTAGGGTCAAATGCCAGATGTCAGAGACAAGGATGGAGCCAAAATCAGAAGTTAGGAATCGGAGCTGAGAATCAGAGCCGGATTACCTGGAGTGAGGCAAGGCAGGGGCATGGCTGGGACCAAAGCTGGAATAAGGCAGGAACGGGACGGTAGCAAGGCAGGAGTAAGACTAGGAATAAGTGAGCACAGGAGCAATTGCATCTGTGGGTGAATGCTTTGAGCAGCCAACAACCACCTGCTTTGGACTTAAGGGCAAGCCCTCTAGCTTCCTTAGCCAATCAAATGGGGCATTCCATCATGTGGTCTAGTTCAGTGGTTCTCAGCCAGGGGTTATGCGGAGGTCTTCCTGGGGGTATATCAGCTCATCTAGATATTTGACTAGTTTTATTTCAGGCTACATAAAAAGCACTAGTGAAGTCAGTAAAAGCTAAAATTTCATACAATGACTTGTTTATACTGCTCTATATATTATACACTGAAATGTAAGTACAATATGTATATTCCAATCAATTTATTTTATAATTATATGGTAAAAATAAGAGAGTAAGCAATTTTTCAGTGGATAGTTCTCAGAAAACATCCACTCAATGTGCAGCAGCAGTCAAAACAGCGAACAGAATGTTGGGAATCATTAGGAAAGGGATAGATAAAAAGATAGAAAATATCATATTGCCTCTATATAAATCCGTGGTATGCTCACATCTTGAATACTGCGTGCAGCTATGACACTCCATGTCAGAAAAAAATATATTGGAATTGGAAAAGGTATAGAAGAGGGCAACAAAAATGATTAGGGGTATGGAACAGCTTCCATATGAGGAGAGATTAATAAGACAGTAACTTTTCAGCTTGGAAAAGAGATGACTAAGGCAGGGGATATATGATAGAGGTTTATAAAATCATGACTAGTGTGGAAAAAGCAAATAAGGAAGTGTTATTTACTCCTTCTAATAACACAAGAACTAGGAGTCACCAAATGAAATTAATAGGCAGCATATTTAAAACAAACAAAAGGAGGAATTTCATCACACAATGCACAGTCAAACTGTCAAACTCCTTGCCAGAGGATGTTGTGAAGGCCAAGACTATAACAGGGTTAAAAAAAGAATTAGATAAGTTCATGGAGGATAGGTCCGTCAATGGCTATTACCCAGGCTGGGCAGGGATGCAAAACCATGCTCTGAAGTGTTCTCTGTTTGCCAGGAGCTTGGAATGGGTGACAGGAGATGGATCGCTTGATTACCTTTTCTGTTTTATTCTCTCTGAAGCACCTAGCATTGGGCACTGTTGGAAGACAGGATACAGAGCTAGATGGACCATTGGTTTGACCCAGTATGGCTGTTCTTATGTTCTTATAGCGTGCTTTGACACTTTTTTGCATTTTTATGTCTGATTTTTGTAAGCAAGTAGTTTTAAGTGAGGTGAAACTTGAGGGGCACACAAGACAAATCAGATTCCTGAAAGGAGTACTGTAGTCTGGAAAGGTTGAGAGCCACTCGTCTGGCTAATGCAGCCCAGCTACGCTCACTAAGCTATCAGAAGACTGAGCGGGTGCAGGGGCCTTATCCCTGACACAGAGCCAATGTAGGTATTCAGAAAGGGGCTACTGTGGTCAAACAGGGCAAGGAATATGATTTTTGTGACAGCATTTTGGATGGACTGGGTAGGGGTAATGTAAGAATTGCACAGTCCTGAGGGAATGAGATTGCAGTAATGAAGACAGGAGGTGAACAGGGCATGAGCCAGCATTAGAGCTGCTTTTAGCTGTCTCAGAACTGGATGGGTTTGAGATTTCAAGTAATTTATGTGGAAAGAAAGCAGCAAGATTTGGATATGGTCTGGATGTGTGGAGAAACCTGGAGAGAAGAGCCAAAGCTGTTCCATTTGAGCTTAGCAATACCAGCCAGTTTCCTTTTTTCTTTCTAATCTAAACTTTTAAAATAGCCTTGTTAGAGATGGAAACTTCTAAGATTTGATACAACTAAAATTTTACTGGAAAAAACCATCCTGGTATTTTTTAGATTTTGAATGAAAAGCCTGTTCTGATTAGCTAGCTATATATTTTGTCTGTGGTATAGTAAATACTAACATTCATGAGCTGCATCTATTTTCAGAAAAGATTTGCAATGCACTGTGTGAAGTTCTTTCTTTATATGTTGGTCAGTTTTTATTAGAAATTTTTATTCATGTCTATGAATGTGATATCAGACTTTTATTTTTTTTTATTTTTGTTTGTCTGACATGAAATCCACCACTTTGCACATAAGACTTTTAATTTTTCACTTTCTGTAGGATAGTAGCAGCTCTGACTCTCTGGAAGGAAGGAGTTCAGACTATGCCAATAAAAGCTATGATGCGGTTGTATTTGATGTATTGAAAGTAACTCCTGAGGAGTTTGCAGTAAGTAAAAATGTTTGAATTTATGTTTATAATATTCAGAGCTAACAGTATAAAAATAGCATCAAACTTTATTCTTTCCCTTCAAAATAACACCTTTTAAACAAGTCTTTCAGCAGTCTCAAAGATAAGTTTGTGATCATATAAATTTTGAGATATATGCCTCAACACGAAGCTTTCAATACTGAGCTGATTCAACATCTTTGTTTTTCTGTTGAAACTAATTACAAAGCTGTTTGGATTTTTTCCAAAATGTTAGCTGTTTCTAAGTGGGTTTTAAAAATACTGCTAAATATCCACAGCCCTTTGGAAGCTTGGAGATGCAGACCCAGCCCTACTCGCTGACTTATTTTTTAACATGAATCTCTTGCATTGTCTCTCGGGTTAACAGTTATTTCTTGAAAGTTGAGGGAGTCAGTTTTCGTACCCTAGTCACCAATTTTCAGTACCAGATTCAAAGCAGAGCTTCCATGCCAGGTACAGCTCTTTCTCTCATATTATTTGGCTTCTGTTTTAAACTACTATATGTGTAACACATTGTCACTGCTTCAGTGCAAGAAGAGGAGAGCCCAGGGTACTGAAGGTGGCTGAAAGAGTGTACAAGTGTACCAGGCACTTGAACAGTATATTTGGACATAAAATGTGGCACCACTTATGTCCACAAACAAGACTTCCGTACCATTGTAACAAATGTTGTCATAACTTTTGTGGATCTGTCATCTTCGAACAAGTCTTGGCTGACAATGTCTCTTCCTGGACCAGCTTGCAGTTCATTTGATGTAGGCTTCAGGTCATTATAATACATTAAAATTAAAAACTCTGACTTGACAAAGCTACATTAGTTCACTTATAAAATGACTTGATGCTTTAACTTCCATTCACCCAAACTTAACTGAGCATAGCCCACAGGATTGGTCTCCACAGTTAATATAATAAAAGTTCAAAACAAGTTAAAAGTAATGTATACAGATTCAAATCTTGGAACTGTAGAAAATAGATAAAGGAAACAAAAGGGCACAAAGAGAGATCAGCGGCTAGCAGAGGTAAGGACAACAAGATGGAATTTAAGATATTAGGAACAAAAGGACTCTTAACAATGGTATTGGTCCATTAGTAGATGGAAAAAAATCAGTACCCATGAACAAAAATTTCAGCATGTCAAGTAAAATTTGCCTTTGTAGCACTTGCAGTGCAGATGAGTAGTTTTCTGTTCCGTGAGTGACCAGAGCAGGGGCTGCACTAGAGTAATCAGGAACCTGTTTTAACCAATTAAGGCAGACAGGCTGATTAGATAACCTGCAGCCAATCAAGGAGCTCACTCCAGTCAGGCAAGGGGGAGTCAGAGGTGAGGAAGTGTGTGAGAGGAACAAGGAGGTGAGAGTGAGAGGGTGTGCTACTGGAGGACTATGGAGTACAAGCATTATCAGATGCCAGGAGGAAGGTCCTGTGGTGAGGATAAAGGAGGTGTTTGGAGGAGGCCATGGGGAAGTTGCCCATGGAGTTGTAGCTGTCTTGCAGCTGTTACAAGAGACACTATAAACAGCTGCAATCCACAGGGCCCTGGGCTGGAACCCGGAGTAGACGGCGGGCCCGGGTTCCCCTCAAACCTCCCAACTTCTGATCAGACACAAGAGAAGTTGTTCCAGACTGTGGGGAAGATCACTGAGTTGAGCAAATCTGCCAATAAGCGCAGGACCCACCAAGGTAGAAGAGGAACTTTTTCACTATATATATAGATAAATAAATAAATACTTGGATTTGTTTTTAAGTACTGGGCATGAGAACTCTAACTGAAATAAATCAGACTGAAAAACCCCTCTTCGTCAAGGCACACTAAAGGCCCTCTTTAGTGCCTACTGATATTTCGTTACTGATTATCCTGATCTCCTCTATTTGGGGCAGCAAGTTATGGCATCTGGTTCTGGTTCCTAGGAGGACCTAGTTAATTTCATTTTACCAGGAATTAATTGATAATTACTGATAAATTTCATTTTATTTTTCCCACTACATTGACAAATCATGTAACATTCCCTTCACTGAGAATCTCGAATAGATTGAGTGAATATGAATTCAGCTGAGGAACTTTTCACAGGAAGTCTTGTAAAGCCAAATTTGTACCCCTCTAATGGGCTTGGTCTAATTATTGGAAGTACTGAAGAGAATAGGTCCATGGCACAATAAGTAGTCAGTTGAAACTGGAATTAGTCTGTTACAACTAAATTTCCAGGGAAATTGGGGACAACCAGTCCAAGGTCACTCCCTAAAGTTGAGTGTTTTGTGTTGAAAGATTTAAAAATAAAAAGTTTGTAAGAAAATGTCACACTGGTAAATTCTTGCCAACATAATCTGGGTACTAAAATTCCATAAAGAGAAAACTGGCAGTTTTGCCCAACTTTTGCTGAATTTTACTGTCATATTTTCACATTTTTTCTTGAACAAGGGATTATGCTTTTCTTGTATAGTGGAACATGGCAGGAAAGAGACAGTTATTTACACTACATACAGTACTTTACTTGTAAATCATACGGTTTATACAGGGTAAACTCATAAATTGTCCACCCTCTGTACCACTGATAGAGATGCACAGCTGTTTGCTCCCTCAGGTATTAATCACTTACTGTCGGTTAATTAATAAACAAAAGTGATTTTATTAAGTATAAAAACTAGGATTTAAGTGTTTCCAGGTAATAAGACAGAACAAAGTAAGTTACCAAGCAAAATAAAACAAAACAAAACACGTAAATCTAAACCTAATACATTAAGAAACTGATTTACAGATAAAATCTCACTCCCAGAGATGTTCCAATAATCCTCTTTCAGACTAGACTCCTTCCTAGTCTGGACCCAATCCTTTCCCCTGGTACAGTCCTTGTTTGTTCCAGCTTAAGTGGTAACTCGGGGCTCTCTCATGACTGGCAGCCTCCTTTGTTCTGTTTCACCCCCTTTTATAGCATTGGCAGAAGATGGGAATCTTTTGTCTCTCTGGGTCCCCACCCCTCCTTATGAATGGAAAAGCACCAGGTTTAATGTGAATTCCAGTATTAGGTGACACGGTCACATGTCCTGTGAGACCCCAAGCCTCCATTCGTTGAACACATGAAGGCTTACAAGTAAACAAAGCCATTTATCAACCAATTGTCCTAGTCAATGGGAGCCACCAAGATTGTAAACCACCATTAATGGCCCACACTTCTCATAATTACAATAGGACTTCAGAGTTATACTTCATATGTCTAGTTTTAGATACAAGAATGATACATATTGTGACAAAGTTCCTCCTCTACCTTTGTGGGTCCTGCACTTATTGGTAGATTTGCTCACCTCAGTGATCTTCCCCACAGTCTGGATCAACTGCTCCTGTGTCTGATCAGGAGTTGTGAGGGTTGGGGGGAACCCGGGCCTGCCATCTACTCCGGGTTCCAGCCCAGGGCCCTGTGAATTGCAGCTGTCTATAGTGCCTCTTGTAACAGCTGCATGACAGCTACAACTCCCTGGGCTTCTTCCCCATGGCCTCCTCCAAACACCTTCTTTATCCTCACCACAGGACCTTCCTCCTGGTGCCTAATAACGCTTGCACTCCTGAGTCCTCCAGCAACACCCTCTCACTGTCAACTCCTTGTACCTCTTGCTCTCAGCTCCTCACACACACTTCCTCTTCTCTGGCTCCTCCCCGCCTGACTGGAGTGAGCTCCTTTTTAAACCCAGGTGCCCTGATTAGCCTGCCTTGATTGGCTGCAGGTGATCTAATCAGCCTGTCTGCCTTAATTGGTTCTAGCAGGCTGCTGATTACTCTATGCAGCCCCTGCTCTGGTCACTCAGGGAACAGAAAACTACTCATCCAGTGATCAGTATATTTGCCCTCTACCAGACTCCTGTACCCCACTGGTCTGGGTCTGTCACATAACATACAAATAGAATGAACACACTCAGTAGATTATAAGCTTTGTGATGATACGTTATTAGAGACCTTTTACATGAAGCATATTCCAGTTACATTATATTCACACTCATTAGCATATTTCCATAAAACATATGGAGTGCAACATGTCACGCTCTACACAAACCAGCTTTTGAAGCCCCTGTTATGCAGCTTATTGGCAGCTAGTCCTATGTTTGTCCACTGGCTTCTTGACCACACTGTAACTGAGTAATGTTGTCATGTCACTCAGGTATGCACATGCCAGAACAATCACCTTAAAGGCAAACCCCCAAAGTTTAAGTACTAACAAGGCTGGTAGTCCAGGGCTGTATGGCCAAACCACTTACTGGTACATTATACTTGGATAGTGATAATTAAAATATGCAAATGAACCGTTTGCAGGCAAAACTTTCTGTTATAAAGTATGACAGTGCAGTAACATGCTGATACTCAGATGGCTGCCTCTGCTGCTGGTGGTGCAGCACAAGTGGAGAACTGAAGAAAATCCTGATTAAGAGGTGAATCTCATTGAGAAAATGTTGGTGCACAAGCCAAGACTCCTGAAAAGCCATACCTAGTAAAAGCAGCTGTAAATATGTACTTGTTTTATTTTCATACTACATGATTTTTAACATTTTTTTGTTGCAGAGCCAGATTACATTAATGGATATGCCAGTATTTAAAGCTATACAGCCAGAGGTATGTTTTTTCTTATTTTCACTACCATAAATTTATATAAACACTGCACAATAGATGGACTCTTCAAGTATAAACATACAAAGTGGACTAGAGAGACTAGAAGGCATTTTTATCTGTACACTTTCACTTCAGTTTCGTTTTAGCTCACAGATGAAGATCCTCATGCAGATATGCAAAGTAACTATGTGATTGGTCCAGTTGGCACCTTTTTCTTGGAGACATCTTGGGCTAGAAATGCGGCATTGGGATGTTGTAAAACTACCATAGGAAATGTGCTGAGTTATAAAAACAGTGCTTGCTTATCTCCCCAAAATATATACTTTAAAAGAGAAACTTTCCTTCTAAAAAATGACCATTTGTATGGAAAATTAACAAAAAAGTGAAAATTATGTTTAAGCAATCATTGTCAGTGTTTGACCCAAATTCTGTGTGTTTAAAAACATTATCTCTGAAGCATATTGTGTGTTTAAGATGGTACAGTATAATTTTTGTAACTCGCAAAACTTTAAGAGACAGATTTTCAGAAGTGCTCAGCACCCATCAGCTTTTATTGAGAATATGAAAATCTGATAAATTATTTTATTTTGTTGCTTTTAAGAAGCTGTACGGCATTTGTCTCGACTGCCAGTACGAGCAATCTTAGATTATTATAAGCATAGATGCTTTATATAATATGCTCTGAGTCTCATTCTACAGGGATTGTGTGTTGTGTGAATTTTCCTATATAGCTGATAGCTTTTTCATTTAAGTGTTACAGGCAGTTTGGAGACACATTGGCCTCTGCCTTCAAGGACTTCTCAGTCAACAAGGTGTTGCTCCAGAGCTCTTGTTGTCCACACAGATTGGGGTCTAACTTCTCTGCAGTATACAAGGCCAGTATTGGGCCCAGCTTTTCCTTCATAAGTCCTCATTGAAGCAGAAGCCACTGTTTCTCTAACTGAGTCTTCTGAAATTCATTCTCAGCCCACTCCTCCTTGCTGGGGAAAAGAGAGGTTCTATATGCTGTTTTGGTAATATTGACTCAACCGCAGGACTGCTCCTTTTCTACAGTTCTGTCTATGGGGGAAATTGATACTTAGATCTCATCAATCTGTCCTGGTGGCATCACACTGATGAAAATGAGTATAGAAGATATTCCTTTTTCTTTTCCTGCTCATACCAGACAGCTACTAAAGCAAGTTAGTGTACACAATGAAGTATAATTTGATTGCTAAAGAAATTAGATCAGACTTGTTTGTACTGCATGCTGCAATCTTCTCTATGTATTTTTTATTAATGATTTGTTGAAGCTATTGCTAAGGTACAGTAACTCCTCATTTAATGTCCTCCTGCTTAACGTTGTTACGATGTTATGTCCCTGCTCCATTACGGAACATGCTCGTTTAAAGTTGTGCAATGCTCCCCATAACATTGTTTGGCCACCTGCTTTGTCCACAGCTGGCAGACCCCCTATCAGCTCCGTACCCCCCACCCCCAACCCAGCGCCTGCTGGCGGACCCAGCGGATCAGCGTCTTCCCCCTGCTCCCTGCCCACGGCAATCAGCTGTCCTGCGGCATTCAGGAGGCTGAGGGGGGAAGAGCAAGGATGCAGCGCGAAGCCTCCCCTGCCTCCTGCCTGCAGTAGTCAGCTCGTTTGCGGCATTCAGGAGGCAGAGGAGGGAGGCTGTGCACCATGTCTTTTCTCCTCCCTCCAGCCTCCTGAACACCGCAAACCAGCTGATTGCTACGGGCAGGAGGCTGGGGGAGGAGTGAGGACACGGTGTGTGGAGTAAATGTGGAGGAAGTGTGGCGGGGGAGAAGAGGCAGGTTAAGGGTGGGGACTTGGGGGGCGGGGGAGTGGAAGGGCTGAGGATTGAGCCCCCCACCCCCAGCAAAGTCAGTGCCTGTGCTTGCAAGAACAGCCAGAGGAGCAGCCTGTGGAAGTAGGGAAAGAACTGACAGAGATTTGTAGTTGTGAACTATTTTAAGCATTTAAAAAATTAAAAAAAAAAAAAAGTTTTCACCATTAAGCAGGAATGTAAATTTAGATGTTAAGGAAGGCTTTGGCCAATTTCATAGAATCATAAATGTTGTCCTTAACATTTGAGGAGTGAAGACTTTAGATTCCTTATAAAAAGTTACTTTTAATAAGAATATTGTAGGAGTTTGAATTTAAGGCTTTTCTTCTTATAAGGGTGGGGAAGAAGTCTGCTTTACAACAGTTTATGGATTCTGATATTGGATCCTCAGTGTCACTCCTTTTGATCCTGAATTTTTTATTCATTGTTTTAAAGTCAAGAGTTTTTCTGAAACAAATATCTTACAAAATATCTTCGTTGATTTAAAATCCTTTTGTTCTCAAAAGAGTATTTCATGCCAGAAGGATGTGCCTCTGGTCTTTGATAAGACAGTTTTGAGGTTTGTTTGCCTGTTGACCAGAATGGTCCTTAGATACATGATTTATATTTGCAGTACATTTAAACAGGCTAAGGTCCATTCCCACACATGGAAGTATACAGAAGACCTTAGCCTGTTTAAATGTACTGCAAATATAAATCATGTATCTAAGGACCATTCTGGTCAACAGGCAAACAAACCTCAAAACTGTCTTATCAAAGACCAGAGGCACATCCTTCTGGCATGAAATACTCTTTTGAGAACAAAAGGATTTTAAATCAACGAAGATATTTTGTAAGATATTTGTTTCAGAAAAACTCTTGACTTTAAAACAATGAATAAAAAATTCAGGATCAAAAGGAGTGACACTGAGGATCCAATATCAGAATCCATAAACTGTTGTAAAGCAGACTTCTTCCCCACCCTTGTGCCTGTGCTTCTAGAATCTTTTGGAAAGGAATGTCCATTGGGACTGCACAAGTGTCATTTTGTGATACTAAACATTCAACACTCAACATTACATAAAGGAATTACCTAATAGCCATAGTTCCTTCTCCCTGGCAGAGAGCACAGGAACTTTACTGTTGTCTTAGGTCTGTGTCTAGATACCATTTTTTGAATACTTTTAAATCTTAAAATAAATAAATAAAAAATCCTTGAATGTAGTTTCTCAATATGTTAGGTTTGATCATATTTTACGGGAGAGTTTTTTCCTAAAAATTAGTGTGCCAAGTGTACTCTGAGCCCTTGAGACTTGCTTGGTGCCAAAGCCATATCTGGGAAAAAGTGTAATAAAAGTTTTTGAATCCTCTTATGCCAATTTATTTTCTCCAACTCAGTCTGCCTCTTTGGGGAGGCATATCATATTAGATGCCTCATTGGGGAGGCACATTCACTACAACAGTGCAATGTGTGCTGAGCTTTCACTCTTTGGGTGTTCTATTAAGGGTAGTGAACAGCCTTTCCAGACCCGCTACTTCTCTGTAGATCGAGCTTTTAGCACCATGCTTTGCTCTGCATAGTCCTTGAGGAGACGGTCGAATGCTTCTGTCTTCTTAGCCTCAGACTTCTGGTGCCAAGACAATATACCTGAACCTATTACAGTCCTTGTCTACCTTCCATATCAGACAACACATCTGTCTCAGAATGATGGGCTTCTCCATGGATGAGACCCCCATACTTGTCTATACGAGGCCTCTACAACATTGGGTGTCCCAAAAATCACATTCCAAACATGGACAGCTTGAATATGTTAGCTGCCCCACAGATACCTTAACACAGCTCAGTTGATTATCTCTGGAATCTCATGTATGGAGTCCTCGAGTCCAAAAGGTCCTTTGGCTGACATCACAGATGCTTCCAGTGTGGGCTAGGGAATACACTTCTAAGAACTAGAAGTTCGTGGTCTCTGGAATGACCAGGAAGTGAGTAGGACCAGGTTGACAGATAACACATCAGCAATGTATTAACTAAAAAAACATGGCAGATTTCTTTCCTGAACACTTTGTGGTATGTGCTTTCATATATATACCAGGTGGCTCTGTATCTAGCTAAAGATAAAACTCTGCAGGCAGATTATCTCAACAGTGAGATTTGAGACCAGCACAGGTGTCACCCTGAAGTTCAGTCCTGAATCCTCTTAACAGTTTGTCATATTCAAGACCTATCCTGGCCTGCAAATAGAACAGCTTACTGCTTTAAAAAGTGCTATGCCTTTTAAGATTGTTCAACTTCCCAGTAAATCTAGCCCCTTTTCCTAAGAAAGCTGTGTGTTTGCTGCTTGATTCACAAGGAAAAGGGCTTCACACCAAACCTTCTCCCTTGGAGGTTTGAGACAGCAATCCTAAATAATTATGCTTCTGAAAAAAGATTTTGGTGCATCTACTACCAGGACCTATCCTCGTAGATGCTGCTTAATTGGTATATCCAACATGCATATCTCTCAACCATTTCTTGCTCCTGTTCACAATACCATTGTTACAACATTCCATAGGTGCATACCTCCTGGATAAAAGAGTTCAGAAGAGTTGTATGATCTCTACCTCAGTGTTTGGTCTTCAACACACCAGCAAAGTTGTTGACATGCTTCCTGGCCCTGTCAACCACAACCAGTGCATAAGCACCACTCCAAACACTATGGGGCAGCAAGTGATCACACCAGCAAAGTAGAGGGAAACAGGTGCATCAGGGCTGCCCAGTCTCACTTCATTTGGAGGATAAGATGGATGTAAAGCAAATTATGGTCTCCAAGATATATGAGGAGGACATTTCAGATAGAATGCTGTGTCAACAGCTCATTGGTCCAGGAATTAGGAAGCCCCACAATATGCCCTGCCCACTGAACCATCAAAGTAGTACTCTAGCCTGAGAGAAGGCCATCTGTTCTCCACGGACATGTGTTGCTGCTCAGTTGTGAGCCTAGTGGACAATGCTGTGGTCTGTGATCCTACTGTTTACATGAATTTAGTCTAGCACCTGAAGCTAGAAGAAAAGCTACACAATGAGAATAGACACTGAAAAATAAAGAAAAGGGACATGAACAGGAGCATAAAGTCCTGGTCTGTTGTTGCAGTCTGTTCTGCCAACCAAGCTAGCTGGTGATGAGGAGCCAGATCTGTTCGGACATAGGTCCTACAATAGGCAGAGTGCTTCCTGCAAGGGGGGAGGGTTTCAGGCTCCAGCCCGAGCTGGAATGTCTACACTGGAGTTGTATAGCTCCATAGCCTGAGACCCATGAGCCTGAGTCAGCTGACATGGGCCAGCCATGAGTCTTTAATTGCAGTGTAAACATACACTTAATCTCCTCACTTCATTTCTCCTCTGTCTCATGCCTGCCTCCTTCCTCTTCCTCCCCGCTCTCTTTCCCCCCATTCCTTTGTTCTTCTGTTTAGTTTATTACCTCCTAATAAAACTCCATCCAAAGAATGTAAACATACAAAAAACTCAAGGCACCAACATGATATTTACTGGCCATTACACTGATTACTGTGCTTTTGCGTTATACTCTTTTCCTATTCTTTTCCTGTTTTGTTTATTTAGATTGTATGCTCTTTAGTGCTAAATCAGGGGTGGGCAAACTTTTTGGCCTGAGGGCCGCATCTCGGTGGGGAAATTGTATGCAGGGCCATGAATGTAGGGCTGGGACAGGAGGTTGGAGGGGAGGAGGTGTGCAGGAAGGGGCTCAGAGCAAGGGGTTGGGGTGCAGGAGGGGTGTGGGGTACAGGAGGGGGATTAGGACAAGGGTGTGGTGTGCAGGAGGGGTGCGGTCTGGCCCGGCGCTGCTTACCTCAAGTCACTCTGGGGTGGTAGCAGTGCGCAGCGGGGCTAAGGCAGGCTTATATTATTGTATTTGTACAGTGCCTTGCACAATGGAGCTGGATATTGGTTAGTCCTGAGGTAGTAATGTAATAACAGAATAAATAGTAATAAGATGCATCTGAATGCAAAAGGATCTCAGTGCAAAGGAGCCAATTTGAGCCCCATAGTGAAATGCCATTACATTTTTCCAAAAAGGTACTCGAGTCTTGTTCCTTCCTAATTTCTGCTGTAATGCAGACATAGTATGAGAGCATGATTCCAGCTAACACATTATAGAGCCATCAACAGAAGGATCACCTGAGTGCCACAACCCTGCACACAATGCCCAAAGGCCTAAAAGATTCTGAAGTTGCCACAAGGTCACCTTCTCTGTAGCTATTACCCCCATCAGTAACTCCTTCCTTCAGGCACATTATTTTATCCATTGGTAAGCACAGCTCAGCCACCACAGTGTCAGAGTCAGTGCACAAATAGATCAGGTCTGGCCCCTCTGCTTTTTCAAGGGCGAGCAAAGTACTCAGTCTCTGTCACAGCCTGAAAGAAATTGAGAAGTTAACAGTAATGTCCAAATCCCTTCAGCACAGTGTACAAGATATCATCCAAATTGTGAGCTACTGCAGCCAGTCCTGTTTCTCTTTTCATTACCTGACCCAGGAATTAAATTTCTCCAAGACAACACAGAAAAGTAAACCTCATGGGCATGGCCTGCACATCTACCAATGTGATATGTGCCAGCAATGCCCCTCTGCCTTGTACATTGGCCAAACCAGAGTCTCTACGCAAAAGAATAAATGGACACACATCTGACATCAGGAATCATAACATTCAAAAACCAGTGGGAGAACACTTCAACCTCTCTAACCACTCAGTGACAGACTTGAAGGTGGCAATTTTGCAACAAAAAAACCTTCAAAAACAGACTCCAAAGAGAGACTGCTGAACTCGAATTAATATGCAAATTAGATAGAATTAACTTAGGTTTAAACAGAGACTGAGTCATTACACTAACTGAATCTATTTCCCCATGTTAAATTCTCCTCACACCTTCGATGAGTCATCTCGATTATCACTTCAAAGGTTTTTTTTTCTCCTGCTGATGATAGCTCATCTCAATTGGCCTCTTACAGTTGGCATGGCTACTTCCACCTTTTCATGTTCTCCGTATGTATTGTGACAAAGTTCCTCCTCTACCTTGGTGGGTCTTGCGCTTATTGGCAGATTTGCTCACCTGCGTGATCTCCCCCACAGTCTGGATCAACTCCTCCTGTGTCTGATCAGGAGTTGGGAGGTTTGGGGGGAACCTGGGCCCACCCTCTACTCCGGGCCCTATGGATTTGCAGCTGTCTGTAGTGCCTCTTGTAACAGCTGTGTAACAGCTACACCTCCCTGGGCTACTTCCCCAAGGCCTCCTCCAAACACCTTCTTTATCCTCACCACAGGACCTTCCTCCTGGTGTCTGATAACACTTGTACTCCTTAGTCCTCCAGCAGCACACCTTCTCAGTCTCAGCTCCCTGTGTCTCTTGCTCCCAGGTCCTCTCACACACACTTCCTCTCCTCTGGCTCCTCCCCATCTGACTGGAAAGAGCTCCTTTTAAAACCCAGGTGCCCTGATTAGCCTGCCTTGATTGGCTGCAGATGTTCTAATCAGCCTGTCTGACTTAATTGGTTTTAGCAAGTTCCTGACTACTCTAGTGCAGACCCTGCTCTAGTCACTCAGGGAACAGAAAACTACTCACCCAGTGACCAGTATATTTGCCCTCTACCAGACTCCTGCACCCCACTGGCCTGGGTCTGTCACAGTATAAATATCTTCTTTCTGTGTGTTCCATTGTATGCATCCGAAGAAGTGAGCTGTAGCCCATGAAAGCTTATGCTGAAATGAATTTGTTAGTCTCTAAGGTGCCACAAAAAGAGCAGGAGTACTTGTGGCACCTTAGAGACTAACAAATGTATTTGAACATAAGCTTTCGTGGGCTACAGCCCACTTCTTCGGATGCATAGAATGGAACATATATTGAGGGGAGATATACATACACGTACAGAGAGCGTGAAGAGGTGGGAGTTGTCTTACCAACTCTGAGAGGCCAATTAAATAAGAGAAAAAATCTTTTGAAGTGATAATCAAGATAGCCCAGTACAGACAGTTTGATAAGAAGTGTGAGAATACTTACAAGGGGAGATAGATTCAATGTTTATAATGGCTCAGCCATTCCCTGTCCCTATTCAAGCCTAAGTTGATTGTATCTAGTTTGCATATCAATTCTAGTTCAGCAGTTTCTCGTTGGAGTCTGTTTTTTGAAGTGTTCCTGTTGCAAAATTGCCACCCACAGGTCTGTCATTGAATGACCAGACAGGTTAAAGTATTCTCCTACTGATTTTTGAGTGTTGTGACTCCTGATGTCAGATTTGTGTCCATTAATTCTTTTGCACAGAGACTGTCCGGTTTGGCCAATGTACATGGCAGAGGGGCATTGCTGGCACATGATGGCATATATCACATTGGTAGATGTGCAGGTGAATGAGCCCCTGATGGTATGGCTGATGTGATTAGGTCCTATGATGATGTCACTTGAACAGATATGTGGACAGAGTTGGCATCGGGCTTTGTTGCAAGGATAGGTTCCTGGGTTAGTGTTTGTGTTCAGTGATGTGTGGTTGCTGGTGAGTATTTGCTTCAGGGTGGGGGGTTGTCTGTAAGCGAGGACAGGGTCTATTTCCCAAGATCTGTGAGAGTGAGGGATCATCTTTCAGGATAGGTTGTAGATCTTTGATACGCTGGAGAGGTTTTAGTTGGGAGCTGAAGGTGACAGATAGTGGTGTTCTGTTGTTTTCTTTGTTGGGCCTGTCTTGTAGGTGGTGACTTCTGGGTACTCGAGGATATGACACATGATCCGTTAGCTGATACTCACCTGCGGACTTCTTGGCCACAATCCGCAGTTGGGAAATCCTAAAATTGGGAAAAGGAAGGGAAAGAAAGAACTTGAGATGTGATCAGCATCTGGATTATGTTGGCTCTTAACCCTTAACACACACTGCGTGGCAACCACTGATTTCAGGTTATGAGTTGTAGCATGAACCCTGGATCTGACATAAGGTATCCTTAACCCTTCCCAAAAGCCCTCCCCTAGTTACTCAGCTATGAGTTAATAGGAGTCTAGCAGCCCTTTCCACAAGATATCCAATTTAAGTGGAGTTGGGGTCAGTCCTGTTAACAGAACCATTGTTTTCTCCTTTCTGAAAAAAGACTGTTTCTCTACCACTCTGTGACAAGGTAGTCTGGCCCTTTAAGACTACTGGAGTCTAGAGGTCAGCCCACCCTTGCAATGTGGCCATAGTCCTTTAAGATTTTGGGATTCAGAGATGTCCAAAGGACTTAAGAAATAAGAGCTATTGAAAGGAAGCAGTGCTGGGACTAAGTAGTGTTTGTGAAGACAACCTGTTGTTATCTCTTTCAGGGCCTGGGACCAGGAACCTTGCAGAGTGGGCAGGGCAACTCTCCTCTCTGTCACAGGTGAATGGGATGAGTGTTGGGAAGGGAACCAACATCTATGCTGCTTCCTTCTTCACAGCAGGGAGACACCAGCAGCAGGCAAAGGCCAGCTTGCTGATTTTTCCAAGACTGAGGACTAATTGTGGAAAAGGGGCCATCTGAAGGATAACTGGCCTAAATTACCACTCCTGTTCCAAGGACGGAGGGCTGTCTATCTTAAGGAGGGAGTTACTAGCCCCCTGGACCACAACCCCAGCTCCAGTAGGTGAGGGTTGGGGGTGGGAGTGGGATTCTTATCTATAGTAACTGGTTCTTTGAGATATTGTGGTTAGTGTGAATCCCACAATCTGCCCCCGCTTTGAGTGCTCAGGACCTTGCAGGTTTTGAATTATGAGGGAACTGAGAAGGGACTATAGATGCTCCACCATTTATGTGCTTATACAGGGTCAAGGGGCATGTGTGGGCCCAAAAGACACTGCTATTCAGTAAACTTTGTTATCACCATGAGGTGCGAGCGCATGTTTAGTGGATCCACACTGATGACAACATCTCAAAGAACCACAGTTTCTGTAAGATAAATAACCATTTTTATGGGAGAATTGCAGGAAAATAAAGGAAATAAAATTTAAAAAGAGATTTTTTTTTTTTTTTGTTGCTGAGTCAGTAAACCTTTTTAGATCAATTACTTTCATGTAAAGTATTCTTGGGTACAATACAGGGAAAGAGTACTGGGCTTTGTTTTGGGTTGCAGAGCTTGCAAATTGTGCTGCTTATACAGCGTTGTAGTATCTGTAAACTATTGGGCCTGTTTTTTTTGTGTTTTGTTTGTTTTTAAATGTTCATAGTGAATTGATCCACCTAAGCTTTTTAAGCTGTTTGAATTTATCTGAATTCAAGAAGATTGTACTCACTCCTTCATCCTATACATACACACCCTTAAGTCTGTAAATGACAGATTTCTTTCCCATTTCAGTTTCATAGTGGTTATTCTGAAACACATTGTGGAATATTTGCTTAGCCTGTTAAATTGGCTAATACACTGTATTTAAGAAGTAGTATTTGGATATATCCTTGATTGAGAAGAATTATTGAAATGCTGTTTTGTTGCTTATGTCTCAGCTAGGACCTAATTCACAAACACAGACCTTGGGTTTTTTGAATGTATGACTGTGACAGACAGTAGAAAATGGAAATGCAATTTAACATTACTTTTTAAAAAATTGTTAGATTCTGTCCTATTTTAGAAAGCAAAATAGTAAAAACATAGAACTTCTAGGAAGCCATATAGGTGATGAGTATATGGTTTGGCAGGGTGCCAGGAAAATGGAAGTTTGCAAACATCACACTATGGCTGCCCTGTTGCCTTATGCTTATAACAAGCAACTAATTTTATCATTTAATGGTTGGAAATATTTTTCATCCTGAATCGGAATAAAACCCCAAACCTTAACATTTTTTGCAGAAGGAAATTACACAATATTTATTTTTGGAAATACTGCAGCAGGAACAGTTTGGTGTTTCTGAAATTAAATATGCTCCCTGGGCTCCCAGATTCCCCAAGAGCCTGGAAGCCAACAGAACCCTGGCTCTGTGCCAAGCAGTCTGCTGAGCTGCTGGGAGCCTGGGAGTCCAGCTACATACCAGCCTACCAGGCAGATTGTTGAGCAACCCCCAGGAGTCCTGTCTGTTTGGCAACCTGCCAGGTGAACTGCTGAGGGAGAGCAGGCAAGATGACAGGAAACCAGACAAGTTCCTGTGGGACATTTTGATTTTGCAGAATCAGCATTTTTCGATGGAAACATTTCCAACCAGCTCTATTACAAGCATTCCAGATGGCAGAGATAAGTGTACTGTAAAAAAAAATTACTATATGCCTTTGGTTCCAGAAATCAAAGGACTTTCTTTTAAAATAGAGTATAACATTATTTTTAAAAGCAAATTTTCCACTTACTGGTCTGCAAAGTGACAATTTTAGTTGCTTTTTTTATGATACAACATTTTTAATCATCCGTGTGTCTTATTCCTTATTCTTTCCCCTTCTTTTTGCCACTACATGCTTTGCCTTTTGCCTGAAGGGTGAATGTCTCCTTTGACCATTGCTGTTCTTTTGGCTGCTTGACCACTGAAATTAAACTAATAATGTGGTGGCATTTTTGACCCTAGCAAAGGATATTGTTACTTCTGTTTGCAGCCTCCAGTAGCTAAGGAAATTTAAGATCTTACATGAAAATGTAACTTATTGCCGTTACTAGCAGTACTAAAAACATGAGTTGCCTCAGGCCTGTAGTGGTCAATTGGGAATTTTCAAGGCTGCTTGCTTATCAGAATTAACAGATATTTATTGTGCTAGAGAGTGTAATATGGTACAACTTTTCCATGTATTTCTGTCCTGAAAATGATTTAAAAACCAAAAATGAAGCTCACTGTTACAATGGCTCCAATCCAAGTCACTATATAATTAATCAAGCAGATATAAAGCTAGTCATCTAGTTTTATTTTACTCAAGAAGTGAACCAAAAAGTGTTCTCTTCTGGTTCCCTTCACAATAGATTTAAACTTCTTAACCTTGGAGGATGAGAACTGTATCAGGCTTTAAGTTAGTTTAGCTTTTGTGTTCTCCCCTTCAGTTTATGTTCCTGAGGAGGAGCAGACCACATTATTGTGTGTGCATGATAGCCCATTTTTCAAATGTTAATTCAGCCACTTACATAATAAAGTTTCAGTAACAGATGTCATTGTCCATTTTGTTTACTAGTGGTAGACCACGCTATTTTTTCACATGCTGTAGTATTCCAACTCTGAAGTCTTTGATACAAATTATATATTGATGAACAAATGAGTAGTCTTAGCACAGTCTCATGCACATCACCAAACCGTCCTACAGTTTTGATATAATTTGCAGTATTTGCTTAAGAGACTCACAGTTGGAAAAACAAAGATGCTGTGTGTCAGTATTAATGTGCAATAGCAGAAGTTCTTCAGATACTGCAGTTTATAATGTGGCATAATGTGAGGCTCTTTCTAAGGAGGCTAGTTGTACAGGGAGACTACAGTTTTGCTTGTTAGGGGTAATTTGGGGAGTTTTTTTTTCCAATATTGTATTTATAAACATGCTCAGAGAGACTGATCATTGTATTACATAAGCTGTTAAAATAGATGATAGATGGCCTCTCAATGAGAATTTTATTTTGGTTCTATACAGCTCTTCCAATACACTTCAAATCATGACCTGCAGGACCTCCAGCTATTCTAGTTCTCTCCTCTCTAGAACAGGGATCAACAACCTTTGGTAGCCTGTCAGGGAAATCCACTGGTGGGCCGGGATGGTTTGTTTACCTGCAGTGTCCGCAGGTTTGGCCGCTCGCAGCTCCTACTTCCTGCGGTTCGCTGTTCCAGGACAATAGGGGCTGCAGGAAGCGGCGGCCAGCACATCCCTTGGCCTGTGCTGCTTCCTGCAGCCCCCATCTGCCTGATCTTTTTGAATCTATATCTAATGAGTGTCAAGTATCAGGGCGTAGCCATGATAGTCTGTATCCACAAAAACAATGAGTCCGATGGCACCTTAAAGACTAACAGATTTATTTGGGCATAAGCTTTCGTGGGTAAAAAACCTCACTTTTTCAGACGCATGGAGTGAAAATTACAGATGCAGACATTATATACTGACACATGCAGAGAAGGGATTTACCTCACAAGTGGAGAACCAGTGTTGACAGGACGAATTTGATCAGGGTGGATATAGTCCACTCCTAATAATAGATGAGGAGGTGTTAATTCCAGGAGAGGCAAAGCTGCTTTTGTAATGAATCAGCCACTCCCAGTCCCTATTCAAGCTCAAATTAATGGTGTTAAATTTGCAATGAATTTTAGTTCTGCTGTTTCTCTTTGAAGTCTATTTCTTAAGTTTTTTTGGTTCAAGAATAGTTACTTTTAAATCTGTTATAGAATGTCCAGGGAGATTGAAGTGTTCACCTACTGGCTTTTGTATGTTACCATTCCTGATGTCCAGTTTTTTTTACCCACGAAAGCTTATGCCCAAATAAATCTGTTAGTCTTTAAGATGCCACCGGACTCCTTGTTGTTTTTATACCTAATGAGGAAGTACATCTTTCTAATATCATCCTTCATACTTCTATATAGAAATTGAATGTTGTTTAGAATTATACAGAAAATTCAGCTAGCAAGGAAATGCTAAATTATTTATGCTTAAAATCTACTTTTCTATATAGTTCAAATTAATTTCATTTTCCATACACAGGGTTTTCCTTTGTTTCTCACTAGCTGTTTCTTCACTGCTTTTGAAGTAATAAGCTTACTAATTAATATTAAGAGTCTGATAAAATTTTCTCTTACTCTGGTAAATGTGAGTTCTGCTATCTCCAGTAAAAGAGCTTCTAAGATTTTTCCACATGAGCATATAGTTTCCAGGATCTTAAACCAGACATCTGCTCATCACAGGGAGAACCTTGTGTCTTGACAGGTGTGAATTGGCACTGTTATCAGCAGAAGGCTTGCATGCTGGAAGCTTGTGATGTGAAGTGCAGCTGGAGACTAAGGCCTGGTCTGCGCTGGCGGTGGGGGGATCCATCTAAGTTACGCAACTTCAGCTATGTGAATAACGTAGCTGAAATCGACCTACTTGGATCTACTCACCATGGTGTCTTCACTGCAGTGAGTCGACAGCTGATGCTCTCCAGTCGACTCTGCTTGCGCTTCTTGTTCTAGTGGAGTACTGGAGTCAACAGGAGAGCGCTTGGTCGTCGATTTATCGCATCGAGACTAGACGCGATAAATCGACCCCTACTCAATTGATTGCTGCCCACCGATCCAGTGGGTAGAATAGACAAGCCCTAAAAGTGCTTTTCCTGGTTCTCACACAGCAATACGTGGGCCTGCATTTCTGTAGACAGTTCAGTTTGTCAATGTGTGTAAAATGCTTGGAGGCAAATACGTCTGTGGCTGATTTTTCTCTCCTTTTTGGCCTGCATGCCTCTGAAGTGCATAACTCACATTTGGAAACTTGCACAACATTTTGTTTGACATTATGTGGCTGTAAAAACAGGAGTGATTGACAGCTAGAGTTCTGGATAACTCATATATTTTCCCCTATTGTTACATTTGAATATAAAGGCTGTGTAGATATGTGGTAACTTGAACCTGTAACTGGAGAGTCAAGCTATCTAAGGTATTTGGAACTGCATAAAACAACCTCTTGAAAATACACATTTTTTCTTTGCAAATCTGAACATGTAATTATAGTCTAATGTCTTTCAGAGCATAACTGTTAAATGTTTAGTATCAGAGGGGTAGCCGTGTTAGTCTGAATCTGTTTCTGTGACACCTTATAGATTAAAAACATATTGCAGCATGAGCTTTCGTGGGACACTACATGCATTTGATGAAGTGGGTATTCACCCACGAAAGCTCATGCTCCAATACGTTTGTTAGTCTATAAGGTGCCACAGAACTCTTTGCCACTGTTAAATGTTTGTACAGCTCATTCAAAAAAAATTAGTAAGTAGTCTGAACTGTCCTCTGTATTTAACTTAAAGCACTATTGTGATACTTAGAGCTCCTTGAGGTGTAGAAGGGAAACCAAGAGGATGGCTAGTACACTCCCCTTTGTGGACAGCGAGTTTGGGGAGCTGGAGGTTAAGGTCCGAAGTGTTTCAGCTGCTCACCAGAGTATAATGTGGTCAATCCGCAGTTCTATGCAACTGCTTAGGCAATATATTAAAACTCCAGTGCAGTGCCAGAGCCACATCCAAGCAAACCCCCTCTCAACCATGCACATAAAATCCATTTTAGGTGTTTTGTGTACTACAGCAAAAATGATGTAGGTAGAAACCGCAGAGAAATTGGGATGGATTTTTGTTCTTTTCCATTATTAGCTCTTGCCTAGGTTCTGATGGTATATGACTTCATAATTATTCCAGTAGTCAGGTGTGGGTTATTTTTTCTTTTTTTTGTAGATGAGTTTGTGTACTGCTCTTAAGTGAACAAAGCAAGAAAAAATAGTTTTCTTGGGGAAAAAAGTAAGGGGGGGGGGTGTCATTGCCAAAGTCACAGAAGTGGCCAATGAGATTTTGCAAAACCATGTTTTGGTTTGTTCTAGTCAGTGGAGTAACAAAGGTATTGCAGAAACAAACAGTCAATAAAAACAATTTATTTTTTATTTAAATCAGATTTTAATTTAAATTAAATGCATTTTTATTTAAAATATAACTTTAAATTGTGACAAGCTACATTACAGGCCTAAACTTTCTCTAACAAATTCATTTAAATTAAAAAAAAAATAAGTGGTACATTTTTGTTGCCAAAGTTTTAAAGAAAGTTAAACCATTGAACTGATGGAAGTCACTGGCTAAGCACTGGAACCAGAATTTGTTTAGAGAGTAAGCCAGCCTTTGACAGCCTTTTGCCGGTAGAGAGAATGTTTCCTTCATTTCAGTTTATTCAACTAGTTCAGCTCAATGACTTGTTCATTCAAAGTTAAGAAACCAACTGGGAGTTGAAAAAGCAAGGATAGCTTGTTTTTCCTCTTCCAATTTGGGAATAAAAACTAAATGAGGATGAGATCTAAACTATATACCGTAAAATGTACAGTTATACAGTAATAAAACCTCCTTACTCCTACTTGATAGTTCCCTTTTTATACAAATAAGGATCATTTGTTCAGTTAGCTGGCACATTGCACTAGGAGTTCAAGTTGAGTTTTTTTATCCACTGTGACCTCTAATTCCTTTTCTCAGTCACTGCTTTCCAAATTAGTCCAATCCTATGTGAATGACCTTCATTCTTTCCTAGATATATTATCAGCCCTCAGGAAATCATAACCAATACAAAATACAATAGTATGCCTCGCCAGTGATACAAGTTACGGCAAATGCATCAAACTTGTCCTCTGCTTCTGACATTGGCTTTCTGTAATGGGCTGATACCTCTTGAGCACCACTTAATGTCTAAGTGTGATACTGCAGTCCTTTTCCCCGCTCATGGAGTCTTCTGTAGGTTGTCAACTTAGCTTGGCAGGTCTTCAGTGGCTTGACCCTCTGGCCTCATCACACATTCAAAATTAACTGCTTTCGGGGTAGCAAAGAGTCCAAAAAAGACTGCTTGCCTGCCCTCACTAGGGTCTTCAGCCCCAGCTCTGGGCCTTTTAAATTCAGCCCTTTGCTCGAGCTTCAGAATGAGCCTTCTCCCCTTCTTACACAATTTTACTATTGGCCAGTGGTGGAACCTGGGCCCACCCATTACTCTGGATTTCAACTCAGGAACCCTATAAATAGCAGCTATGTACCTTCTCTTTGATTCATTGCTTCTGCTTTCCTGGAGCTCTTCCCGCTTTGCCTCTTTATCTTCACTCCTTACCACAGGGTTGTAGTAAGGCAGGCAGAAAGGAGCACCCTTATTCTCAGGCAGAAAGGAGCACCCTTATTTGCCCCTCTGGTCCCAGCCAGGAACTGACCTGCTTGAGTCTGCAGCTCCTTTTATCTGAACTTCCTGGGCTCTCATTGGCTGCTTCTGTGAGGCCTCTCTAAGCAGGCCTGGAGGACTCACTTTTGCTGCTCCTTTCCTGAGGCAAGGTGTAGTAGGAATGTGGGCCCTCCTGTAGAGAACCGTAAAGGCCAGGTACACCCTGTCACACTTCCCATACAATATTGTATCATATTCAACTTTGCTGTTCTTGTCTTCAAGGCATTTAGTGGTCAGGGCCTGGGATACTTAAATATAAAAAAGGTATATCTCCATATATATTATCTCATAGAACTGGAAGGGACCCTGAAAGGTCATTGAGTCCAGCCCCTTGCCTTCACTAGCAGGACCAAATACTGATTTTGCCCCAGATTGCTAAGTGGTCCCCTCAAGGATTGAACTCACAGCCCTGGATTTAGAGGGCCAAGGCTCAAACCACTGAGCTATCCCTCCCCCAAATAAAAGCTTAGCTGAAGCTCTGGCACAAAGACCACATTTGACATTTTCACTTTGACACAGTAGAATTGTGTACTGCAAGGGGTAAAGCTCATCCGTGCAGGAGACAGTGCTTTCTTGGGGGCCACTCCCAGACCTAGGGAACAACCTCGCTAAGCTGTCTGGTTGGTGTCTCCAATGCTCTTGTACCAATTTCCAGTGGCTGGTAGGGGAACCAGGCCTGCACTCTGAACTGGGTTCCAGCCTAGGGACCCTATAACAAGCAGCCGAGGTCAGTACAGTCCTACCACTCACTGCTGTTTCCCTGGGCTGCTTATTGCTTAGTGTTTTCAGGCTTCCTTTCCCCACAACTTCTCTGGGATTTACCCTTTTCTAGGGCTAGAAACGTGGGGCTTTCTCTTCCTCCTGGGTTTTCACTTCCCCTCTGCTCCCTGGAGTTGACTGCAAACTCTCTCCTGCAGCCTCCTTCTGCTGCAAACTTCCTGGCTTTGTAATCCATCCTGCTTGAACACAGCTGAGCCTCTTGTTCATTTAAGCCTGTTTCTCCCTCCATGTGCAATCTGGTACTCTAATTGGCCCCTTAGGCCCACATTAACTCTTTATCGCTCAGGTGTCTTTTGCTGGCATACAGCAATGCTACACTGAGTTGATCAGTCTTAAATGCAGGGTGTGGATTCAGGGTACATTGTATATCCAAGTTACACAGAAACCCTCTCCCGTTATATACAGTTACACATCAGATTGCATTTACTGTACAGTGTATTACACATTTTAGGGTTGGCTTGGTTACTTTGTAGGAACCAATCTCTGTACAGCATGTTCTGTCCACACACTGTCCATGTTCACCAATTCTTTACCTGTTTTCCTGACTTATCTTGTCCATCGTTATCTTGTAAGTGGTTCTCTAGGTGTTCTCTTCCCTTATCTTAGCTGCATAAATATTATTAGGTGCCCTGTGCTGTTTGGAGGAGCAGAAAGAAAAAACATCACAGCTGTAATCCTAGTTCTACTACCAACCACACAGCCCCCTGACAACAGTTGAGTACTGCTTGTGTGTATGGGCTGAGTGAAAGGTTAGAAATATTTAAGAGATAAGAATGACCATACAGATTCAGATCAAAGGTCCATCTAGGCCAGTATCCTGCCTCTGAGTGTGGCTGGTGCCACGCGCTTCAGAGGGAATGAGCACAACAGTGCAATTATCATATGATCCATCCCGTGTCATCCAGTCCCAGCTTCAGGCAGTTGGAGGTTTAGGGGATACCCAGAGCATGGGGTTGTTTCCCCCCCGCCCAATCTTGGCTAATAGCCATTGGTCGACCTATCCTCCATGAACTTATCTAGTTCTTTTTGAACCCAGTTTCAAGAAAGATGTGGAGAAATTGGAGAGGGTCCAGAGAAGAGCAACAAGAATGATTAAAGGTCTTGAGAACATGACCTATGAAGGAAGGCTGAAGGAATTGGGTTTGTTTAGTTTGGAAAAGAGAAGACTGAGAGGGGACATGATAGCAGTTTTCAGGTATCTAAAAGGGTGTCATCAGGAGGAGGGAGAAAACTTGTTCATCTTAGCCTCCAATGATAGAACAAGAAGCAATGGGCTTAAACTGCAGCAAGGGAGATTTAGGTTGGACATTAGGAAAAAGTTCCTAACTGTCAGAGTAGTTAAACATTGGAATAGATTGCCTAGGGAAGTTGTGGAATCTCCATCTCTGGAGATATTTAAGAGTAGGTTAGATAAATGTCTATCAGGGATGGTCTAGACAGTATTTGGTCCTGCCGTGAGGGCAGGGGACTGGACTCGATGACCTCTCGAGGTCCCTTCCAGTCCTAGAGTCTATGAGTCTATACTTTTGGCCTTCACAACATCCTATGGCCACAAGTTACACAGTTTGACTGTACATTGTGTGAAGAAGTACTTCCCTTTGTTTGTTTGTGTTTTAAACCCGCTGCCTATTAATTTCAGCAGATGACCCCTAGTTCGTGTGTTTTGTGAAGGGATAAGTAACACTTTCTCCATACTATTTATGATTTTCATAGCACCACTCAGTTGTGTCTTTTCTTGAACAGTTTCATATACTTTTTAATCTCTCCAAATATGGAAGCTGCCTCATCCCCCTAATAATGTTTGTTGCCCTTTTCTGCACTTTTCCAATTGTAGTATAATTTACTAAACATTATGTTTAAAATATTTAGTGTCTGAATCATTAGGTTCTATGTAGGCAGAACAGACCTTCATTGTCAAGATAACTGAGCTCCATGCAATTCAGTGTGTGGAACCTCAAAAATAGGATCACTCTTGGCTGTGGATGTATTTATGTTGAAAAGCCCATGATGCATTTTGTAGGAGTAAGGTTTGCCCAAGTTATTGTTAAAAAAGAAAATTCCTTCCTCCCTCCATCTTGTGGACTTTTTGGCTATGGCCTTTCATCCCAGAGGCAGCTGAAGTTCCTTAGTACTCTCTCTGTGTAATTAAGTGCTTAATGATAAAGGTCCAACATAAAAGTATGATAGTATTTTAGCACATGCTACACAGAGAATCAGAAGGGTAGCATTTTTTGGGATATCTCTCCAGAAAATGTCCTAGCATAATGATAGTGAATGGTAATGACTGGTACTTAGTTAGAAAGTAGTATTGTAAATTCTATTTAATGGAGATGAATTTAAAACTAAGTAGTTAAATAGTTATTAGCCAACTGTTCAATTGATGTAAAATTTTAAGTTTTAGTCTTTAATATATTTTCTGGCTACTTGCAAGGCTTTGCTCAAGAGTGGCTAACTTCTGATGGTTCAAACTCAGGATTATCAATCACAAGGCAATTTTAAATGAGGAGTTGTTTCAAACTGGTATGATCTATGAATTGAGACCATTTCAACTGTGATCCAACTCCATCTCTTAAATGTTCATAACTAATTTTGCTGAACTGTTTTATTCAAATTTGACTTGTTTTCTAGATCTCATGAGATTTAAAAATCATGCCAAATCTAGAGAACAAATATACTGTTATTTATTATCTGTAGTATTTGTAATTAGTTTTATTATAAATTGTATTAATTGACAAGCTATAATATTGAGAAGGGTTAGGTAAGTTATAAGCACAGGCTGCAGAGTTGCTGAGCTTTACACCTTGAGTCTACACTAACTTAATTCTGGTTTCAGACACTTAAATGTTTGATTTTTTTTTCTTCAATCTTAACATTGCCTTAATACTAAAGCTTTTGCATGGAATAAGATAGTAAGGTGTGAGTAAAGCTCTTAGTCACCTATCCTGCATTGAACTCTTCCAGGCCTGGAGCAGTGTGAGCCTCATTTGAATTAGTCTGTGAGGGCGAAGTGCTCAGTGTAGAACTGAGACCTTAGATACTTCAGTGATGAGGTCCATTTGTCTTGTATGTGTCTGTTTTTCCCACTCCTGGAAAAGTGTATCACAGCAAATACACCAGTATAGAGGAGAGAGCAAAGTTTTATAGAGAAGTTGTCATGGAATTAGGGCCTTTATAACTGCAAAAACAATGAGGAGTCCGGTGGCACCTTAAAGGCTAACAGATTTATTGAGCATAAGCTTTTGTGGGTAAAAAAACACTTCTTCAGATGCATGGAGTGAAAATTATAAATACAAGCATAAATATACTGGCACATAAAGAGACATAAAACTTATGCCCAAATAAATCTGTTAGTCTTTAAGGTGCCGCTAGACTCCTCGTTGATTTTGTGGATACAGACTAACACGGCTACCTCGTGATACTTGATTTATAACTGCAGTGATTGATGTTTTAGAAATGCCTACGGTAGATATTACTCTTATGTGTCCATTTCTATGCTTCCCTCTAATGGTATTTCAGTTAAGTTTTGTTTCCCTACAATGGAACTCAAAGACAATATTTCAACATTAAAAGTAAAACAAAGACTGTTTATCTCTCTTTTAAAAAGATGTAAATAGTGAAACAGTATTTTGGTGTATTTTCTAGGAACTAGCCAGCTGTGGATGGAATAAGAAAGAAAAACACATCCTTGCTGCTAATATTGTTGCCTTTACAAGGAGGTTTAATCAGGTAAATAATCTAATTAGATTCACAGAATTAACATTGCCCACCTGAATTTAACCAGGATCGAATTTGTTACTTCACTGATATACATGGATGTACCACATCTGAATCCTATTAAAACAGTGCTTTGATGGATTAGTAATCATAAAAGAATTAGATTTTTTTTTCTTGAGAGTTGTTGACTCAAAAGGAGATCAATATGGGTGTAGCAAATGTGTTGATTTTAACTGATTTGTAATTTTTCAGATTAGAGCTACATTTAAATGTGCAAAGAATGGATATAAAATAGGGTCATTTTAAGATGAGTATTATTACATGATACTCAATGGACATGAAGAATAATAATGGATTGGTGGTGTTGGATTTGGGCTTGTTTGTTTATTTTGTTTGCTCTTTTCTGATGGGGGATTTTATTTATTTAATAACAGATGTGAAAACAAATTGCTAAATGTCAAGGGAATATTTTTTTTTCTTTCTGATAAAGAGTATTTGATTATAATCCAGTTCAACAACCTGCTCTCAAACAAGGTTTCTTCTAGAGCCTGAGATTTTCTGGGGTTCTGATGTAACCCTCACTAAACACAAAAACACAGTCAGTTTGCAAACACTGATTTGTTTGAGTCTGTTATGTAGACAGTACATGTATTCACCTTGTATCTAATAATAAAAAATAAACGAGTTAAAATTTTTTCCACTCATGTTGCAATACAAAGCGTAGCTTATCCTTATAACACTCTTGTAATTTAAAAAGGAAAAATCCTACCTAACAAATCATGTATATGCTAATTTTAGGGGCATTCCGAGTAACAATAACCCTGAAACTGTGCTTAGAGGGCACTCAGGAGTAGTTGTGCAGTTTGTCATTGTGCACAGGCATCTGGATGAGGGGATGGTCAACCACATGTTTTAGTGTATGTTTCAAATGTCGCAGAGGAAATCCCTTGGGTGCATAAAGAAAATATGCAAGTCTTGATGCTAGCTAAATTCTGTGACTCAGTCAAAAATTAGCTGCCATTTTGGGTATAGGAGTCTGCTTCCTACCTCTTCTCAGCTGTGAGGCAAGGGCTCTTCCCAAATGAAAACATTCTCCCACTAGACCGTTCTAGTAGCTACACTTCACAAGTATCTATGGCTTTTAAATTTACATGGGTAATCTTTCATCTTTCCCCTAAATTTTAATAAATTTAATTTTTGTGGAAAGCTGCTAGGCTGACAGTCATAGAGGTTGATTATCTCTGTTTATCCAGAATAGGTGAGCACAGGCAGCAGCAGTTTCCTCATATTCCCACCGTTCTGCACCAGTAAGCTAAACCGTGTAGGAATGGGAGCATTGTTCACTCTCTACATAGCGATAAACACAAGAAGCTTAATCTGTTTAATTTAACAAAGAGGTTTAAGGGATGACTTGATTATAATCTGTGATAGGGTTTTATGTGGCTGGGCAACCTAGTGGCTAGATCACTTGGTTTTTCAGTCTGTAAGGCCAGAGGGGGTGGCGATTTAATTGTTGGAGTGTTGCTGTAGGGATGCAGCAGCTCGAATTACAACTCATCGACTGCATATCCAATCAGTGTATGCTACTAAACAAATCACTTTGTGTAGGTGGTTATTTCCTAATCTTGTTGCTCTCACCCTGCTCTCATTGGAGCTAGGCTAACTTGAGTGGAGCAGCTCAAGTGTACTAACTTCAGCTAACTGTTGCGTGAAGACAAGCCTTTACTGTCAAGCAGTAATATTCAAATAAGAAACCCTAGATGTGAGTAGATTGCAGTTACTTTAAGGCATAAAAAATATTAACAGTGAAACAGAGTGGTTAATAAGTTTTTGCATTTAACGTTTTCTCACCAGTTTTGTTCTGAAAAAAAGATCAGAAGGTAAAAGTTTTCAAGATAAGCTATGCATTTTTTTAACACAGTTCCTTTTCTGAACTTGCAAACAGCCACCTTTTATATTCTGTACCAAAGACAGTAACTCTGTTAATCAGTGCTTTTACTAATCCATCCCTTGTGAAAGTAGGAATGTGGAGCTAAAAATCCATCCACTCCAAAAGCAGAGAGATGAGTCATCCTTCCTTTCCATAGTCAGATACAGAATGGCCAACTCTTCCTGATTGGTTGATATCTGCTTTCCCTAGTCTACCTTAGGCAGCCTAAAAGTCCTGTGAACATCTAAAGGTTAAAATAAATAAAATGTTCAGAAGAGCATAGTGTGCTATTGCCTGTTATGGGACACGGCTAAGAATGCCAAACTCAGGACAGACTGATAAAGATAGGGCAGGCACACCCGAACTGGTGATTATTCTAACTTTAGATTCACCAAACTGGTAACAAAATAGGCTTCTGTATTACCACACTGGTTAACAAGAAGCTAAACACAGTCTCCCTGAGGCAATCCAGCCCTTCTTGCCACCCAGACACCTGCTCTTTATTATGAGAGGTTACTGAAGACCAGATGAATCATTTGTAAAGTTCTTCCAATCCCAAAAGATCAGCCACTTCCCCAAGTCATTGGATAACTCAGATCTTACCCAAAAGTCAAAGTTGTAGCCAATCCTTAGTAACTAATAATTAAAGGTTTAATGATATAAAAATAAAAGAAGAAAGTTATTAAATAGTTAAGGAATCGTATACATTATAATTGATTTTTAGAGTTTTCAGGTCAGGATCATAGCAGTGATTGTTAAATCTGGTAGCTCGTTTTTACCCAAGCAGGTTGGGGGTCATTCAGATTCTTCTTCAAAGCTTCCTTAGAAAATTACAATCCAGAGATGAGAAACAGAAATGAAGACAAAGAAAATGATATGACAGAGCAGTCTCCCTTTTATATGTTCAGCCGAGTGCATGGAAAATTTATGGCAAAAGATGGAATCTTAGGTCACGTCCTCATCACATGTGCTTACATGCCGCAATGAGTCAGTGGCGCATTGAGTGTGTTTAGTCTCTTCAGTGGCCCATTGTGAGAGCTGAGTGTCCTTAATGGGCCATCAACACATGACTGTCTAATCCTGATGTAAATCTACCTGTAGTGGTGTCACCCAGGAATCATAACATGCATTTGAGATACAAATACATAGCCAGTATTCATAACTTCAGATACAAAGAGGATACATGCATATTAAGAGGAATATCGTACTAAGCAATCTGTAACTTTTCCATTGATACCTTACATGACATACTTTGTACAAGATTTGTTGCAATTGCATAACAGTGGTAGCAACAATGATGTAAAGAGCCATTTTCCTTTTCATACAGCATCACATATTGTGGTTATTAGATAGCAACATCACCCCTTTCCTCAGGTAAAAGCAGCAAAGAGTCCTGTGGCACTTTATAGACTAACAGATGTATTGGAGCATGAGCTTTCGTGGGTGAATACCCACTTCGTTGGATGTAATAGTAATAATTGGAGATATACTCATCTCCTAGAATTGGAAGGGACCTTGAAAGGTCATTGAGTCCAGCCCCCTGCCTTCACTAGCAGGACCAAGTACTGATTTTAGCCCCAGATCCCTTGGTGGCCCCCTCAAGGATTGAACTCTGAACCCTGGGTATAGCAGGCCAGTGCTCAAGCCACTGAGCTATCCCTTTCCCCCCAATTTACTACATGCATCCGACGAAGTGGGTATTCACCCACGAAAGCTCATGCTCCAATAAGTCTGTTAGACTATAAGGTGCCACAGGACTGTTTGCTACTTTTACGGATCCAGACTAACATGGCTACCCCTCTGATACTTTCCTCAGGTACTTTCTTCAGCAAAAGACAAAAATGGGAGTCCAGAGGCAAACAGTTGACAAAATGAATGTGGCTATTTATCTTTGCAGTAGTTAATCCAATGTGCATTACTTTGCATTTATCAACATTAAATTTCATCTGCCATTTTGTTGCCCAGTCACCCAGTTTAGAGAGATTCTTTTTTAGCTCTTTGCAGTCTGCCTGGATCTTAATTATCTTTAGTAATTTTGTATCATCTGCAAATGTTATCACCTCACTATTTACCTCTTTTTCCAGATCATTTATGAATATGTTGACTAGGACTGGTCCCAGAACAGACTCCTAGGGGACACCACTATTTACCCCTCTCCATTCTGAAAATGGACCATTTATATCTACCCTTTGTTTCCTATCTTTTAACCAGTTACCAGTCCATGGGAGGACGTTCCCTCTTATCCTGTGGCAGCTTAGTTTGTGTAGGAGCCTTTGATGATGGACCTTGTCAAAGGCTTTCTGAAAATCTAAGTACACTATATCACCTGGATCCCCACTCAATCTGTATAGTCCTGGGGTGGCCAACCTGGGGCTCTAGAGCCACATACGGCTCTTCAGAAGTTAATATGCGGCTCCTTGTGTAGTCACCGACTCGGGCTGGAGCTGTAGGCACCAAATTTCCAGTGTGCCAGGCGGTGCTCAACCTCGGCTCTGCCACAGACCCTGCCCCCACTCCAACCCTTTCCACCCCGTCCCCTGAGCCTGCCATGCCCTTGCTCCTCCTCCTCTCCCCACCCTACTCTGAGCCTCCTGCATGCCACAAAACAGCTGATCAGGAGTTGCGGGGAGGGATGGGGAGGTGCTGATTGGCGGGGCTGCCGGTGGGCGGGAGGCACCGGGAGCGGGGGGCAGGGAGCTGATGTGGGGCTGCTGATGCATTATTGTGGCTCTTTGGCAATGTACATTGGTAAATTCTGGCTCCTTCTCAGGCCCAGGTTGGCCATCCTGGTATAGTCTCTCATAAATATAGTTCATTGTAGAGGAGTGTGGGGAAGTAGGTTAAAAGGATTGACTACTATAGATCCACCGGGAAGGAGACCAGGGTGAACAGGTATGCATTTAATCAACCAAATTGTCTTGCACTTTAATTTTGTATTGGAGGGGAGTTTTCATTTTACATTTTGCTTATGTTTTTTCTTTCTCCTCTGTTGTGTTACCAACAGCAGGGTTGATAAAATCGGTTGGCACAAGTAAGTTCCTGTTCCGAGGGACTCATCATCAAAAATATAAATAAAGTCACCTTTCCTAGATAGTGATTGAATATAGGTGTTATTTTCTGTAGTGGTTGTATGATTTGATTCTGAAAATCTGAATGATTATATTGAGCAGTTTTCTAGTTTGTTAGCCAAATCCTAGTGCCCTTCTGTTTTTGTTGTTTTATATCCTTTCCTATCAGTTGTGGCTGTTAAGGATATTTAATTAAACTTTATAAATCTAAATTGATCTCTCAAGTCTTTTTGTTTAGTTAAGTCATTGAAATTAAAGAAAGGTGGTATGGGTGGGTAATCAGTTCAGCAGTTGCTTGCTAAGGTTTGTTTAATACACCGTCTTTCTTACAAGATTCGTATCTTTCCTGCTCCTAACCTGCATGTTCTTTAGTGAATCAAGACAGTTTGTAGATGTTTAATATAATAAAGGTGCGGTTTTTTACGTTAAATTCAGATGTATATGTTTCTTTATAGGTCAGTTTCTGGGTTGTACGAGAAATTTTAACAGCACAGACCTTAAAAATAAGGGCAGAAATATTGAGCCATTTTGTGAAAATAGCTAAGGTAAGTGTGCATTTTTACTATTATTATTAGTCTTCAAAATAGTCTCTTTTTTTGGTCTGTTTATCCACTCTTCTTATCAACTGTTTCTTTAAACCGCTGAAGAATAAAATTCTTTATAGCACAGCTCCTGCTATCCCAGTAAGTACTTGGTCATTGTGACACACAATGTGACCACCACAGGCTGATCTCCTCATACGTAGCTATGTACAATGGGCAGTGAACTTTTTAACTGGCTTCTGGTATAAATATTCTAGTTTCACCTTTTTACAAGTTTAAAGGTGATTCATCTTGCTGCTATTATGCTGTTGAGCTGCAGTGGAGCCATGGGCAACATAATTACCTAAACAAATTTTTGTTGCTAGCACTAGAGCTGGTTGGAAAAAAAATTATTTCCCCACAGAAAATTTTCACCAAAAAGTTGTTTTCATCAACATTTTCCACAGAACATTTAGAATTATTGGCAAAAAATTGAAAGCCAAAATATTTTGCCTTAAAACCGAATATTTCTATTTTGACACTCTGTCATAGAGCCTAATGAAGCTGGAGTTCCGAGGCCTGATCCTCCAATTCTCTGCTGTAGGTGGGGCTCACCAGTTAGACTACAGTTTTTGTGATGCACCGCAATGTCACCTTTTGGGACTTGTCTACGTGCAGATTACTGCCCAATAATCCAGATGTGAATCTGCAAAGCACCAGCTTGCTGCTCAGTTATGGGCTGTGTGGATACTGTTACTGCACATTGAAAGTTCTGGAGTGCAGTTTGACTTAATACGCTTTCAGGTAGTAGTAAACCAAGCCGTGCTTCAGGACTTTCACTGCAGTGCACTGTAGCAATGTCCACATGGACTCAATTGGGTGGCAAGCAGGTGTGCTCTAGGTTCATATCCTGGCTTTCTGTGCCATAACTTCCCATGTAGACGAAGCCCTTGGTGAGGGGAGCTGTGCATCATGGGAAGATGTAGTCCTACTAGGGATTCAGGTCACAGAGGACAATTGAAGCATTAGGCATGTGGTGGGGTGAGTTCCCCACACTAGGCCTGCAAGAGCTGGGCTGGGCCAGGTGAATCCAGTCAGCTAATTAGGCTGCTTTAGGCTGGAGGCAGCTAGTTGGAAAGAGGCTCACTTGTGCAGGAACATGCAGGGCCTATAAAACCAGGTAGCAGGCTAGAGACTGGGCTGCTGAGAAAGGCCAGTCTCTCCATGGGAAAAGGGAGGAGTGTTTGGAGGCAGCTGGGAAAGGCTGCAGGAAGGCAGGCAGCTGTCACTCCCTGGGAAGAAGGAGGAGGGTTCGTGAAGTTGGTACACCAAAAGAGAGAAGTGGAACCAGGTGTCAGAGAAATCAGTCCAGGGGAGGAGCAGTGAGGACAGAAAGAGGAAACTCAGAATTGCTCAGATGAGGGTCTCTGGACTGGAACCTGGACAAGAGGGCGGGCCTGTGTTCCCCTACCAGCCAGTGAGGGAGTAGTACTGGTGCAGACTGCCCAGGGGCGGCTCCGGGCACCAGCACGCCAAGCACATGCTTGGGGCAGCAAGCCGCGGGGGACGCTCTGCTGGTCGCCACAAGGGCAGGCAGGCAGGTTGCCTTCCGTGGCATGCCTGTGGAGGGTCCGCTGTTCCCGCGGCTTTGGTGGACCCTCCGCAGGCTGCCACCGAATTTGCGGGACTTGGGACTCCTGCAGGCAAGCCGCCAAAGGCACCCTGCCTGCAGTGCTTGGGGAAGGCAAAATGTCTAGAGCCGCCCCTGAGACTGCCTAGGACTGAATTTCTGAAGGGGGAACATTGAGTGACCTAGCTGGAGGGCTAAGTCAAGAAAAGGATGCTGCAAGCACTGGAGCAAGTGGAGCTGCAGACTAGAGTCAGAATGACAGCATGCAAGCCGTGGATAGGGGTGTCGGCCTTGAGAACTAATCCCCAGAGTGACCAGGAGGAGGCACCAGCACAGCAGTGAGTCGAGTACCTAATGACTAGGCATATGTGTTACAACTTCCCTGAGGCACGCTGGTAGCATTTCAGGAATGAAGCATTTTGGTTTTCAGACAGAAGCATGATGGTTTTTGTCTGTGTGACAGAGCTCCTTCTCTACCTCGGTGGGTTCCACGCTTCCATGTAGCGGTGGGCCAGGGTATTCCCCTCTACCTCAGAATTTCCCCACATCCTTGGGTTTGCTGTCCATACCTTACCTGAGCAGGGTTCCTCCCGGCTTCCCTGATGGGGGAGGGGGAGGGGGAGGGAAGCCTCGTGGTCTCTGGTAGCCTCTCCAGGCGTCGTGGCCACAAACGTGGCACCCAGTTCAGTCTTTCCCCTCTGGCAAGGTCTCTTCCCTCAGATCTCCGGGGCCCGGAAGGGCTGTTCACCCTGTTGGGTAGGGTTTCTCCTGCCCTTCACCTCTGTACCTGTAGGATTTTCCTTCCTGGTGCTTGTCAGCATCTGCACTGTGCAACTCTCCAGTAGTGCACTTTCCTCCCACAACTCCTATCGTGTACCCCACCCCTCCCCTTTTTCCTGTCCCCTGCTGTTCACCCCTCCCATTTGGCCCTGTTTGCCTGCGCCCTTTTCTCTAGTGCTTGTGATTTCCTTCCCCTTTTTATTTGTCTCCCTCACTGCTTTGCACCCCCTCATGTTAGTTTAATTTCTTTCCTCCCCAGTGCAGCTGGAGGAGTCAGTTCTTCTATCTTGTGCTGGAGTTTGTGTCCCTTGGTTTTTTATGTCCTTTGTTGGCGCCCCTCCCCGCCACTGCACCTCAGCTTCCAGTCTAGCGGGGAGGAGAGGCAGTCTCCTTTCCCATCCCCCCTCCCCTTCTGTTTCCCTCCCTGCATTTTTGTAATTATGTGATGATGGCCTGGCTGCTGTAATATTATTTTAGTGCACTACCCATATATATTAGGAGTTGTATATAAAATAACTCTCTCATACCTGACCTGTGAAACAAATGGATATTACTTAGTTTTTTAACACCTTAAGTACTGTTATCCACAGCTAATACTGGAAGTAAGAGTGAATGTACAGCCTCTTAAAATCTTTTTACAAATGAGTTATGTGAAAGTATTTCCCATTTTTTTTTGCTGCAGGCACTGTTTTGTAGGAAACCTTTTTTTACATAACATAGTGTTGCTTCTGCTCCTTCACGCAACACAGTCAAACTGTGGAACTTGTTGCCAAAATGTTGTGAAGGCCAAAATTATAACTGAGCTCAAGTAGAATTAAACAAGTTCATGTAGGATAGATCCATAAGTGGCTATTAAACAAGATGGTCAAGGATGCAACCCCATGCTCTGGATGTTCCTAAACTTCTGACTGCCAGAAGCTGGGACTGGATGATAGGGAATGGATCACTTGATAATTGCCCTGTTCTGTTCATACCCTCTGAAGTTTCCGGCACTGGCCACTCTCAGAAGACAGGATACTAGGCTAGATGGACCATTGGTCTGACCCAGTATGGCCAGTCTTATGGTCAGATGTTCTCAGTTGTTTTGGTGATTTTTATAGCAAGGAATCTGTTGGGAATGATTGTGACCACAGACTGGATTTTTAAACATGTTGGGAAAGAGGGGAAGTATTGTCTTTTAAAAAGAGATTACAACATCATTTTAACAAAAAGTCACTTTAATAATTCTTGACATCTTCATTCTACATCTTCGGTAACCATTGGAGGCCAAAGTTGAATCTTTTGGCCCAATTAAACATATATGTTTCCAGAACCATAGTATCCTATTGTTAGAACTTGTTTTCAACAATAATACCAGAGTTACACTTAAAAATTATTTAATCTTTTCCACTCCCAAAGAGAGAACCTTGCAAAACCCAAATTAGTTTCATGAACATAGGAGGTACATCTAAGGGCTGGTCCACACTAGGGGGGGGAAATTGATCTTAGATACGCAACTTCAGCTACGTGAATAACGTAGCTGAAGTCGAATATCTAAGATCGGATTACTCACCCGTCCAGACGGCGCGGGATCGATGTTCGCGGCTCTCCATGTTGATTCCGGAACTCCGTTGGGGTTGATGCAGTTCCGGAACTGATTTAAGCGCGCTCGGGGATCGATCTAGATTAGACGCGATATATCGATCCCCGAGCAATTGATTTTAACCCGCCGATACGGCGGGTAGTCTGGACGTACCCTAAGTGAGCTTTCACTTTGCAATGAGTTCAAGGCAAGCTTGGAATATATGCAACATTTTAAAAGTGTAAAATGTCACCCAGATTAATAGAATTTCCCAAATTAGACTCCATTTAGTACCCCTTGCTTTTGTTTTGAAGAATTGCACCTCTAGTTTGGTTGTATTCGGTGTGATGGCTCTAAACAGCTATGAGAAAAGATTAATTAATTTGGTGTTTTCAGAAACTTCTAGAACTGAACAATCTACATTCCCTCATGGCTGTGGTATCAGCATTGCAAAGTGCACCTATTTTCAGGCTGACGAAAACGTGGGCTGTAAGTTAACTTCTCTTTATTTCAAATCTTTTCCCTTCTGTTATGGTGTATAATAATCCTGTGTTTTGTTGTCTAAACGTTACTGGATTTCTGAGTGAGAGCTGGCTGAAGGAAGGAAGGTAATTTACTTTTAGAAATGATTTTGTGTGTGTGTTACCAAATTAGTCTAATTTGGTATCAACTTGAAACCATCTGTTTATGAACAAGAAATCTATATTGTTTAATGGCATTTAGTACAAACCATTGAGTTACACATTTAAAGCATAAACTTAACTTGTTTGCTTTACTGTTATTTCCTTTCCCTGATTTGTTTGTCGCATTCATCTGTTGTGCCTTGTAATAAGCTAGACTGTGAACTCTTTGAGGCAATGACTTGGTTTTTTACTATGTGCCTGTACAGCATCCAGCATGATAGAGTCCTTTATTCCTGGTTGGGGCCTCTACATATTATTGTAGTACAAATAATAATTTAATAATAAAAAGCTTTCTTAGGCAAGCAGTTCTGTCAAGCTATCAAGCAGGACTTCATTCTTTCTGGGAAGTCAGCCTTTCCCTTCAGAGAGGGTGTGTGTGTGTGTGTGTGTGTGTGTGTACACAACATATGCTATAATCCAAACTGTTTCTGGTGCTGAAAATCTTTATGAAAAGATACCTCCCCTCTAGTTCCATCTTACACACACATGACTTACTGTGATGTTTTGGGGATCACCCAGGCCAGTAAGGGCTTCTCTCACTGCCTACCCTATAACTTTTGGTGCCTTCATGGTATGCAGCTATGGCTCAGAGCTCTATCAATGGTAGCCAGCCCACAAGCATAAATGTCTGACCCTGGCTTCCATCAGCCTACTTACTCCTTGCAGGGTTGACCCCAGAGCCCTTCCAATCTTGAGTCTTCCCAAATCTGTCTAAACCAAGTTCTCAACTATCAGACACTCAGACTTTTCCCCTCTTGGATTCATCACCCTCGAAGATATGAAACCTGCCTCCACTTACCAGTTCACTTTGGCACATACACTCCACACAGTTTGCACAACAGAGACTGCTTGGGGTAAAAGTAAACAAACTGTTTTTTTTTGTGTGTTTTTGTAAACAATCACAGATTCGAAGATGGAATAGCAAGGGAAAGCAAACACATACATGTTACATAGGAAAAAACAGGAAGATGCAATATCAGCCTTTACAGTTCTACATTAGATAAATTCCCTTTTCTAAGACAAGTTACCTGTTGCCTTTTGAACAGTTTTCCAGCATACCCTCTGGCATAGAGTAGATCAAGCATTCACAGACAGTCCCCACTTTTGAGACTGTCCCTCAGTTCTGGATAAAAACTGACTCCTCAGCCAGCTCATTTAAAACTGTTGGATGCAAGTTATTGGGACCTGCTGATTTTAAAATGTTTAAATTTAGTGGCTTTTATCCAGAAACATTAGTGCAATGGAAAAAGTAGTATCACCATCTGATGAGGCTGCATCATCTGTTTTTCCCAAATACAAAACAGAAATATTTGTTGAACATTTCTGCCTCTTCTGCGTTATTATTGATAATACTACCGTTTCTATCCATTAATGGACCAATACCATAGAATCGTAGAATCATAGGACTGTAAGGGACCTCGAGAAGTCATCTAGTCTGATCCCCTGCACTCATGGCAGGACTAAGTATTATCTAGGCCACCCCTGACAGGCGTTTGTCTAACCTGCTCTTAAAAATTTCCAATGATGGAGATTCCACAACCTCCCTAGGCAATTTATTCCAGTGCTTAACCACCCTGATAGTTAAGAAGTTTCTCCTAATGTCCAACCTAAATCTCCCTTTCTGCAATTTAAGCCCATTGCTTTTTGTCCTGTCCTCAGGTTAAGAACAACATTTTTTTTCTCCCTCCTCCTTGTAACAACCTTTTATATACTTGAAAGCTGTTATGTTCCCTCCTGGTCTTCTCTTCTTCAGACTGAACAAACCCAGTTTTTTCAATCTTCCCTCATAGGTCATGTTTTCTAGACCTTTTATTATTTTTGTTGCTCTTCTCTGGACTTTCTCCAGTTCGTCCACGTCTTTCCTGGAGTGTGGCACCCAGAAATGGACACAGTACTCCATTTGAGGCATAATCGGCCCAGAGTAGAGTGGAAGAATTACTTCTCATGTCTTGCTTACAACATTCTTGCTAATACAGCCCAGAATGATGTTTGCTTTTTTTTTTCCCAACAGTGTTACATTGTTGACTCATATTTAGCTTGTGGTCCACTATGACCCCCAGATCCCTTTCTGCAGTACTCCTTCCTAGACTGTCATTTTCCCTTTTTTATGTGTGCAACTGATTGTTCCTTCCTAAGTGGAGTACTTTGCGTTTGTCCTTATTGAATTTCATCCTATTTACTTCAGACCATTTCTCCAGTTTATCCAGATCATTTTGAATTATAATCCTATCCTCCAAATCTCTTGCAACCCCTCCCAGTTTGGTATCATCCACAAACTTTACAAGTATACTCTCTATGCCATTATCTAAATCGTTGATGAAGATATTGAAGAGAACCAGACCCAAAACTGAGCCCTGTGGGACCCCACTCATTTTGCCTTTCCAGCATGACTGTGAGCCACTGGTAACTACTCTCTGGGAATGATTTTTCAACCAGTTATGCACCCACCTTATAGTAGCTCCAACTAGGTTGCATTTCCCTAGTTTGTTTATGAGAAGATCATGTGAGACAGTATCTAAAGCTTTACTAAAGTCAAGATATATGATGTCTACTGCTTCCCCTCATCCACAAGGCTTGTTACCCTCTCAAAGAAAGCTATCAGGTTGGTTTGACACGATTTGTTCTTGACAGATCCATGCTGTCTGTTACTTATCACCTTATTATCATCTAAATGCTTGCAAATTGGTTGCTTTCTTATTTGTTCCATTATCTTTCTGATATCAGAGGGGTAGCCGTGTTAGTCTGGATCTCTAAAAACAGCAGAGTCCTGTGGCACCTTATAGACTAACAGACGTATTGGAGCATGAGCTTTCGTGGGTGCTTTGAATGATTTTGTTAGTTGCTTAAAAAAAGCCTTATCCACCTCTTCTTCTTGATTAAGTGGTTTGTAGTAGACCCCTACCATGACATCACCCTTGTTTTTCACCCCTTTTATCTTTACCCAGAGTCTTTCAGCTAGTCTGTCTGCTATTCCCATCTCAACCTAGTCCAAGAATATACATTTTTAATATATAAGGCCAGTTCTGTCTTGTCTCTCCTTTATCCTTGCTATAACAGCGCATGCTCCCACCCCCCCCAAATTCCAAACCTTCTCTCAGGTCTCCATTTCAAGATTTTTTTTTGTTCCTAATATGTTTTTAAAACTTGCTATTATTGTTAAGTCTGCTGGCCACAGTTTCCTCCTTTGCTCTTCATATCTGCTATCCTATAATCATATCACATGAAATCATATAATATCATATCATATATTTTAGTTACTGTAGACATTTCAATTTACTTTTGCCAGATTTTCAAATAAAATTGATTTGTAAAGAAAATTCACATCTTTCCTCTTGGATTGAAAATCTTCCTTGTTACTGCAGAAATAAAGATAGTGGAAGCTGAAGAAATAAATGAAACCATTGCAAATTTTGGAAATATGCTTGATTGCTAAAGTCTTGTAATTATCTTTGGAAGACTTACAGCACTAGTAAGGGCAGTCCTAGCTTCTTTTTCATGCCCCCAAACAATATGCCACCACAGCTCTTGAAGGACCACCACTAGGACTCATAAGGGGAGTGCCGTTTCCATACTTACGGAACTCACCCTTCTTCTGAGACTGTGAATAAGAATCCCAAGTGTTACAGAGTGTGTGTTATGGATAACTGCCTACTAGGAATTGGACTGTGATGAAATCCTCATTTCACACAGCATACTGAAGGAATCTTGATTTATAAATCACCTTAGCTGATCCTAATATGAGAGAAGGCTGTCTTTGTATCTCATTATCCACATCACATCTCCATCATGTGATATTTCATATATGATGAGAAACACAAATCTAAATGCATTAATTCTGCATTGTCTTATAATATGTTTCTATTTCAGCATAGAAGTTCTGCTCTGACCACCACTCAGTAGATGCTTTTGGTTCATGAGATTTTTGCATTCTATCTAAATGCTATAATACAATGAAACAAAAGGTCTATACAAATTTCTAATAGACGCCTTTGGCTGGACTCCCAGACAATGCAAAATTCTGTGGGCAGACTTGTTGTTTATACTAAGGAAGATTAGTACAATACTCCAGTTTTCTTTTAAATTATAGTGGCTTCCCATTAGGGAATGAATTCATTATAGAATGTACGTAATAACTTTTGTTGGCTCTTTACTATTCAATCCCTTCAGTCCTCTTAATTTGCTGCTAGTTTATACACAACAACCAAGTCATCTCTCAGTTGAAGTGCTCACTTGACTACAAAACTGTATGGTAGAATGTTTCATATTCAATATCCTTTTAACATTTTATCCCAGTATATGTTTAAAGAGGTACATTACTTTCTCACTTTGTTCCCTAATGAAAAGTTTTATTTTCAGACTTTTTCTGTGTTCTGATGAGACTGTAGAGGTTTTAAAACTATATCTTCTTGCGATTGTGATTTATTTATTTATTTTGCATCATATTATTTGAAAATAAACATTTTAATTAGAGTGCAAAATATTGGGAGGAGGAAGAATGGGGTCATCATCAAGGTATATATCCTTTCCTGAGTTATGGTTTGTAGCTCAAGGGTCTGCTCTGTTTTGACTTTCAGAACTTGGTGCTCCTGATTGTAACTCCTCTTGTTTCTATATAGCTCTGTTCCTTTAGGAGATTTTTGGTCTGCTCCAACTTCAAATATTTATCCTGGTTCCTTTGTATCCTAGAAATGCTAACCTATACCATTGGTTATTTAAAAAAAAAATCAGAATGTCACACTACCCACATTTCAAGGCTTTCACCAGGGTGTCTTATTCTGCTTTTATTGGATGAAGTTGAGTTTCAATGGAGAATCTATCTCGGTCTTCCTACCACACAAACACACCACAGATTTGAAGGTGATACAAAATTATTCAAGATAGTTAAATCCAAAGATGACTGTGAAGAGTTACAAAAGAATCTCATAAAACTGAGTGATTGGCCAACGAAATGGCAGATGAAATTCAATGTTAAGTGTAAAATGCACATTGGAAAACATAATCCCAACTACCCACACAACGAAATGGGGTCTAGATTAGCTGGTAACACTCAAGGAAGAGACCTTGTAGTCATCCTGGATAATTCACTGAAAACATCTTGTTGGTGTGTAGCAGCAGTCAAAAACCTCCAATGACGGAGATTCCGCAACATCCCCAGGCAATTTATTCCAGTGCTTAACTACCCTGAAAGGAAGCTTCTCATAATGTCCACCCTAAGTCTTCCTTGCTGCAATTTAAGCCCATTGTTTCTTGTCCTCTCCTCAGAAGTTAACAAGAACAATTTTTTGCCCTCCTTTTAGTAACAATCTTTTATGTATTTGAAAACTGTTATGTTCCCCTCAGTCTTCTCTTCTACAGACAAACACAGTTTTTTCAATTTTTCCTCACAGGTCATGTTTTCTAGACCTTCAATCACTTTTGTTGCTCTCCTGTGGACTTTTTCCAGTTTGTCCACATTTTTCTTGAAATATGGTGTCCAAAGTTTTATATATACTCCTTGACCCTGATATAACGCTGTGCTCGGGAGCCAAAAAATCTTACTGCATTATAGGTGAAACTGAGTTATATCAAACTTGCTTTGATCCGCCGGAATGTGCAGCCTCGCACCCCCGGAGCACTGCTTTACCATGTTATATCTGAATTCATGTTATATAGAGTCGCGTTATATCAGGGTAGAGGTGTATATCAGTATATAGATCCCTGGTACTCCCACACCTTGAATACTATATGGTGTTCTGGTCACCCCATCTCAAAAAAGATGTATGTGATGCAGTGGTTCCCAAACGGGGGTTCACGAAATGTTACAGGTGGTTCTCAGGGAAAAATTCCCTGATGGCGGACAGAGCTTCCCTAGGGACCCCGGGCAGCAAGGGACCAGCAGCGAAGCAGATCAAAGCAAGCATATCTATCACACTGAGGAGATTTAAACTTCAGGATTCCTTATAAGAAATGGAAAGGGAGGTGGATATTTTTTGCTATTTTTAAAATTATTATGAAGAACAAGTTTAAGCTTTGTTGTAATGTGTGTTGTTTGCCTGGACTGCTCAAGCCCTGAATGCTTGTATAGGAGGAATTCTTTGAGTAGGCTTCTTAAATATCTTCATGCTGTTTCACATCTGATACTCCTTGATGAAACATAGGAGCCATGTCTTATAAGAGGCTTATTCAAAGTGATACAAGCTATGAAAGTGAGAAGAATGTAGCCATTTTCATAATGTAATAAAAATACTGTAATGATAAATAATAATAGTGTGTAATAAGCATGTCATAAAAACAAATTTTATATTTCCGAGATCGCTGCTTTTATAATTTATACTCAAGTAAAGGAGAAAATACCTAGAAATATTCATTTTTAGGAGGGGGTTCACAAGACTTTACATTTTATTGAAAGGGGTTCACAGGTTGTTAAAGTTTGGGAACCACTGATGTGATGAGATATTTACCCCACACCAACCCTGAAGGCATAAGGGGGCTCAGGAAGGGGCAGTTAAGTTTCACAGTTGCACCTAATGGAAGGCCCATGGTTTTATATGTATTAATTGCTGATGTAGTCTAGCAGGGCTTCAACCACTGGAGTGCGGGGGCGGAGAGGAAGATTGGGGCTACAGCTGCAGGGTGGGAGGGGGTTCAAGGCTCCAGGCAGGCAGGGGAGACTCGGGGCTTTAGCTAAGAGGGAAGTGCCAGTTTCAGCCCTGGTGCTTCCCCTGAAGCTAAAGCCCCAAGGCCCAGCATGTGCCACCCCCCCACCCCGCCCCCAGCTGAAACTGGGAACGGAACCATGGGAAACCCTGAGCTCCAGCACCCATCACAGTGCTGAAGCCTTGAATGGAGTTGCAGGGCTGAAGCTATGAGCCCCAGTGTTCCCTAGGGACAGAAGCCCTGAGCCCCACACCTGAATCCCTGCAGCCCCAACTCCTCTACCCCATGGCTGAAGTCTGTAACCTCTTGTCCAGCGTATGGGACATTTCAAAGTTACGGACAACATCTGTTCCAGAGATGTCCATAACTCTGAGGTTCTACTGTAAGTTAGTTCCATCAATGGCTGTTAGCCAAGATGGTCGGGGACACAACCCCAAGCTTTGGATGTTCCTAAACCTCTGACTGACTACCAGAAGCTGGGACTGGATGGTTTTGGATGGATCACTTGATAATTGTGCTGTTCGATTTATTCCCTCTGAAGCATCTAGTACTGGCCACTGTCAGAAGACAGGATACTGGGATAAATGGATCATTGGTCTCACACAGTATGGCCATTCTTATGTTGTTTATGTTTTCGTTGTATTATTGTACAGCTGCCAAGCAAGGAGAGCAGGAGACAGTTGCTGTATTAAAAATATTGTTTCTTCTTGGGTTCTCTACGATTCACCTTAGATTTTATTTATTTTTTTTTTTTTACTACTCCTGATAGAAGCTGTGACTCTGTTAAATATAGTTACAGATTGTGTTTTTTCCTTTTTCCTTTAATTTACAATCAGAGGTCAGGACATTAGTGAACTCCAGCAGAACATTCAAGTGAAGAAACACACAAAGCTGCTCAGGGTAAAACATTGTTGGTTTTGAGCTCCAGTACAGAATTAGGGAGCCAAGTGAAAATAGGACCAATTTGAATTAGTAGTTTAAACATGTCGTATGAAACTATGCTTAAAAACAACAAAAAAAAAAAAAACAGATTACTTACCCAAAGGACTCTGTTCCTGTGGAATAAAAGATATGGTTACGTTTTGCTGCTTTGTATGTAATTATTTTGTGTTAGATTAGTAGTTAGTGTTTTGTTCCTTCCCATATGCAAAAGTTTGGAAATGTTCAAAACACAACACCATCAGTGAAAATCACTCTGACTTCTCCTAATTATATTGTTTATACAAGAGTTAATCTAGAAAACAGAATGGGAAGAGCTGGCTGTGTATTGTACACAGTATGTATGGAAATAACACCGTGCCCAGAAATCTTTATGTATTGTCCAGAGTATTCTATCAGATCTCAAATTATTTTATTTGTGTAATGGAGTACAAACTAGACCTCAGTAGGGACCAAGATGAAATACTGTCTGTGTAGTTAAATTGGATCTGTGAACTTCATGTAGTTCTCATTTTGAAATTAATAAAGTCCTCCCTTTTACTTTAATGGGCATTGGGTTGGGCTCAGAGTGATAGATCCTATGCTGATTTCATTGAAGTCAATGGCAGAATTCCTATTAACATCAGAGGTACAAGACTGACCCTTAGCATGTTAACCATTCATCACTGGACACTTGGGTTCAAATTCTGCTTTCAGTCATCAGCAAATATTTGGTCTCAAGTGCACGTTACAAAACCCCTACACAAATTGGCACAAATCAGCATCACTGACAGTTTCTGACGAAAGAGAAAATCAAGACCATTTGTATCTGAGATGTGCTGGCAGAGATGGGCATGAGCCACTTGCAAAGTTCCTGCCCATCTAAGCCTACCAGAAGCCAATGCTATTAGCCTCTCATGTTTAAGAAATAGAAACTTGCGCAGAAAATATGAATAAAATAAGACAGTGTAAAAAGGAGTGGAAAACAAAGAATACTTCTATTAATTTTTCTTTAAAGTTTAACTTAATTTTAATTTTATTCAACTGTCAAATTGAGGATTAAATTGTCTGGACATCTAAACACATGCATTTTCCTGTGGCTGTTTGCTACTAGCCCTGTTTATACCAAAAACAAGGTGGGTGTGTGAGAGAATTGGGAGCTGCCTTGGCTTCATTAATCCTTTATATCCATTTCATGAGTCACTAAGTGTTTTTCAGTGCCGGAAAAAATATTGAAAACTCCATCCACACCTTGCCATAGGAATTAAAATGTCAGTGTTGGGTTTTACTGCTGTGCTGGGGAGTATTTTTAAAAGAATTAAGTAAGAGAAGATGTCTTGAATTGATTTAACATGGTAATTTAAGGTCACTAATATCTGCTTTCCTATCAGTGATCCAGTTTTAATGTATTCACAGGGCAGTCCCCTATAAGATTTCCTGAAGAGTGGAAGTGAAATGAGCTTAAAATGCAACATTAAACATCACTTGTGATGGCTGAGATGTATTAGCAATCTGTTCTGCATCCATGTCACTTGATACGTTTAGATTTATAAAAGTATATAATGTGGGGCCTGATGCTGCAACATTTCTGCACATTGATTTCAGTGGGACTGCTCTTGTGCATAAAATTTGCTTGCACAAATAACTGTTTACAGGATCAACTCTAAGTATGATCAAATTTTCTGCAATTAAACATGACATGATAGTGATCTGCTAATAGTTTTCTTAGTCATGCATGCCTTGACCCTCCCCAAAGAAGAGCTTTGAGTGAATATAATAGAAAAGACAAGAGGTGTAGCGTCCCTAATAATTCAGGTAGGAAATGTGGCGAGCTGTGATAGTCTGCCGCACAGTGTGACAGTTTTGAAAGCCAGCTAGGGCTCTCAAATCTTTGCAGCTCTGCACAGCCCTCTTGGGACAGCAGTCACTGTTCGATAGAGTGAAGGATTTACTTATAGCAAGACTTGACAGCACTCTCTATAGGTAAAGTTGTAAAACAGTTTCCATTATAAATCTGTTTCCACACTTGTATCTTTCCAAAACATAACTTTTAGTTAAATTTTCCAGGGTTGGTCCCTGCCAAAAGGTGATTCTCTCTCCCCCCTCCCACCGCCAAGTTTCAGCAAAATCCTGTCAGCCTTGTTTGGGTTATGGGAGTGGAAAAGAACTTCCAACTGTTTAAAATCAAATTCTAAGCATAGTTTTTAAAGCAGGGCTACAGCAAAAAGAGCTGAAGTTGAAACTGTTAGCTGGGAATGGACATACTCTTTATTGAGAGCGAATACTTTTGCATATTTCAGAAAAATACAGCTTTCACTTTTAAATGTTCATTTGAAAACTACATCGTGAGAAGCACAGTTGGAAATTTTTGTAACTGCACGGGCTCACACTGGCTGTACTGCACATGTACATGCCTCTGCTTAAATACATATTTGTTAAGGAATTTATAATATCCACTGTTACCAAGTTTATTCTCTTCCTTTTCTGTTTTTTTCCAGGGAAAATTGTAAGCAGGACGTAACTCCCCATGGGACTCGAGGTTCTCCCCATTCCCACAGTGATCATAGCTAAGGCTAAAATTTTGTCATGGATATTTTTAGTAGAAGTCAGGGACAGGTCAAAAAACCACAGAAGCTGTGACCTGTCCCTGACTTCTACTAAAAACATCCCTGACAAAATGAGAGTCCAGTATGTTGTACCCTCTGCCCCCTCCCCCCACAGCAGCTGTGAGCTGCTGGGAGGGCCCCCCCTACTGCCCTGCAGGGTTGGTGCTGGGGGGATCCCCTCCCTGCTGTGGGGGTGGGGGAGCTGCAGGTGGGGTGCCCTACCAGTGGCGGAGGCTGGGGAGCTGCAGGGGGTCCCCCAGTTGCAGTCACTGAGCAGCTCGGGGGTCCCTCTGCTGCCTTCAACAAGCGACTAGGAACTGTGAGGGGAGGGCTGGCTGCTTGCAGCAACTGAGCTGCTGCATGAGGGGAGGAGGGCTGTGGTGGTGGCTGAGGAGTTGTGTGTGGGGGGTGGACCTGAGGCCACTGAGCAGCTCTGGGGTCCCTCTGCCACTGCCATCGGTGACTGGGAGCTGCAGGGTGAGGACTCACTGCTTCTGGCGGCTGAGTCACTGCAGGGGGGACCCCTGCTGGGGGAGGCTGGGCAGCTCGGGATGTCATAGCAGTCTCTGAAAGTCACAGATTCTGTGACTTCCGCAACCTCCATGACATAATCTTAGCCTTAATCATAGCCAGTATTCTTGCAGCACCTTTTTGAGAGAGGTCTTAAAGTTTCCTTACCTTTGGCTCAGTGCTCTGATTGTTACCTCCTTCTTTGATATCTTCTGGAGGATAGAATACAGTTTCCTTTTCTCTGGCCTGGTCTATACTGCGCTTTTAAACCAAATATAGCAGCATTAAACCGATTTAACCCTGCACCCGTCCACACGATGAGGCCCTTTATATCGATATAAAGGGCTCTTTAAACCAGTTTCTGTACTCCTCCCCGACGAGAAGAATAGCGCTGAAATCGGTATTGCCATGTCGGATTAGGGTTAGTGTGGACGCAAATCGACGGTATTGGCCTCCGGGCGGTATCCCACAGTGCACCATTGTGACCACTCTGGAAAGCAGTGTGAACTTGGATGAACTGGCCAGGTAGACAGAAAAAGCCCTGTGAACTTTTGAATTTCATTTCCTGTTTGCCCAGCGTGGAGCTCTGATCAGCACTGGTGGCGATGCAGTCCCAAATCCAAAAAGAGCTCCGGCATGGACCTTACGGGAGATACTGGATCTGATCGCTGTATGGGAAGACAAATCTGTTCTATCACAGCTCCGTTACAGAGGACGAAATGCCAAAGCATTTGAAAAAAATGTCCAGGCTATGATAGACAGAGGCCACAGTACAGTGCTGTGTGACAAGCGTAATGGAAAGCCAAAGAATCAAATGGATGCTCGTGGAGGGAGGGAGGGCGTACTGAGGACTCCAGCTATCCCACAGTCCCCGCAGTCTCCGAAAAGCATTTTCATTCTTGGCTGAGCTCCCAATGCCTGTAGGGTCAAACACATTGTCCAAGGTGGTTCAGGGTCTATCTCGTCAATTTACCCCCCCTCCTGTCCCCAAGAAAGAAAAGGAGAAAAAATCGTTTCTTGACTTTTTTCAATGTCACCGTATGTTTACTGCATGCTGCTGGTAGACGCGGTGCTGCGGCACTGAACAGCAGCATCCTCTCCTCTCCCTTCCCCGGTGGCAGACGGTACACTGCAGAATGACTGATAGCCGTCCTCCTCCTCCTCATTTCGTGAGTGCTCCTGGCTGGCCTCAGGTGAGGTCGACCTGGGGCGCCTGGGTAAAAATAGAAGTGACTCCCGGTCATTCCCGGCAGATGGTACAGAACAGCTGGTAACCGTCTTCATCATAGCAACTGGGGGCTGAGCTCCGTCAGCCCACCCCCCTTTCATGTTTAAAGAAAAGATTCTGTACTGCCTGGACTATCATAGCAGTGGGATGCTGGGCTCCTCCCCCCGCACCGTTTAATGTCCTGCCTGGACTATCATAGCAACTGGAGGCTGCCTCCCCCTCATTTTATCTCAGTAAAAACTCAGTGTTTCTTATTCCTGCATTCTTTATTACTTCATCACACAAATGGGGGGACACTGCAACGGTAGCCCAGGAGGGTTGGGGGAGGAGGGAAGCAATGGGTGAGGTTGTTGCAGGGGCACTCCTAGAATGGCATGCAGCTCATCATTTCTGCGGGATCTGACACGGAGCAGCTGTGCTCTCCAGTTCTCTGGTTCTCTAGTACACTTGCCCCATATTCTGGGCAGGACTGACTCTATTTTTAGATAAAACATAAAGAAGGGAATGACTCCCTGAGTCATTCCCATTTTTGTCTTTGCGCCCCCAGCCGACCTCAGCGAAAGCCAGCCACGAGCACCCATGACAGCAGCAGACAATACAGAACGACTGATAACTGTCATCTCATTGCCAATTTACAATGGCATGGCAGACGGTACAGAATGACTGATACCCGTCTCTGCTACCTTGCAAAGGCAAATGAATGCTGCTGTGTAGCGCTGCAATACCGCCTCTGTCAGCGGCATCCAGTACACATACAGTGACAGTGACAAAAGGCAGAACAGGCTCCATGGTTGCCATGCTATGGCGTCTGCCAGGGCAATCCAGGGAAAAAGGACTCGAAATGATTGTCTGCCGTTGCTTTCACGGAGGAAGGAATGTCTGACGACATTTACCAGAATCACCCGCGACACTGTTTTTGCACCATCATGCATTGGGATCTCCACCCAGAATTCCAATGGCTGGGGGAGACTGTGGGAACTATGGGATAGCTACGGGATAGCTACCCACAGTGCAACGCTCCAGAAATCGACGCTAGCCTCGGTACATGGATGCACACCGCCGAATTATTGTGCTTTGTGTGGCCGCATGCACTCGACTTTATACAATCTCTTTTACAAAACCGGTTTATGTAAAATCGGAATAATCCCGTAGTGTAGGCATACCCTCTGGAGTACCGATCCATGTTTGTTTACTCTTTAACAGCCGCTAAATCCAATCCAGGTTCCTTGTATAAAGCAAAGTTTATTTAGAATAAATAAACTTGCTAACAAAAAGTTAAGCGTAATATGACTATCAATCTAGTTACAGAGGCAGTGCAGCAAGTTTAGCTAACTAGATTTGGCTTACTCACAACCTATTCTTTAAGCAAGATGAACATTTTACAGGACAAACTTCTGCTACAGTATTTTTTCCTTTTCTCTCATTTATAATAGTAATGCTTGAGAATCTCACTAGTGAGATTATGTTCACCGAATATTTGTAGTAACGAATAAAAATTAATTCTTTTTAAAAACATAAAAATGCTAATTTTATTGTTTATTTCCTTCCCAGCTGCTAGTGATGTATGCTGACCATAGCCTGTTTTAGCAACAATTGTTCCCCATTGTCTTTAGCTAGCAGCCTGAAAGATGAAAATAGATCTTGGAGCACTCTAATTCTTTATTGTAAAGAAGAACACATTTTCTTTATATTTATGGCTGTCTTTTTCTTTAATATAAAATTCTTCATGTGGTATCATTTCAAAGTAAAATTATGCAAGGTGGAAGATGGTAGTTGAATAAAATGTTAGAAAAACAGTTCTTCTTTGAGTGCTTGCATATGTCCATTCTGCTTTAGGTGTCTGTGCCCCAGTGTACTGAAACCAGAGAACTTTTCCCCGGAGTGGTGCACATTAGGGTGGTACATGTGCCCTCTGCATGTTCGTACTGCTAGCTGAGAGCATAAAGGACAGCACTTCTCCAACCCCCCTCAGTTCCTCCTGCTCCCTGTGGTCAGTAGTTGTAGCAAGCATGCAGGTTTCTCACACTTTCCCTTTGTACCTTAGAAAACTCTTCTCAATGTTTTTGATGTAAATATTTAGTAAATTTTTTTTTCTAGATAAAGTACTTGTTATAAGATTCCATTCAGCTTATTATTATTTGTTTCTATTGAGCTTTGGTTTGGTACTAAGGTTTGCCAAGTCTCCTGGCTTCAAGTGTTGTTCTGGATGCAATAAGTCAGTGCCAGTCAGCAGTCGCCACTGCAGATGTTTGAAGTTTCTGGGTAAGGGACCTATTAGGAAGTATTCAATGCAACTCACTGGTGCTGGCTGTTGTTGAGACAAATACTAATGAGAACTAGATATTAGTCAGAGGTCCTGATCCTGTATCTTGCAAAATTGGAACCAAAAGTAGCATCAAAAAAGGCGTCATATAAAAAATGGAAACTAGGTCAGATCACGAAGGATGAATATAGGCAAATAACACAGGAATGCAGAGGCAAGATTAGAAAAGCAAAGGCACAAAATGAACTCAAACTAGCTATGGGAATAAAGGGAAACAAGAAGACTTTTTATCAATACATTAGAAGCAAGAGGAAGACTAAGGACAGGGTAGGCCCACTGCTCAATGAGGAGGGGGAAACAGTAACGGGAGACTTGGAAATGGCAGAGATGCTTAATGACTTCTTTGTTTCGGTCTTCACTGAGAAGTCTGAAGGAATGTCTAGTATAGTGAATGCTTACGGGAAGAGGGTAGGTTTAGAAGAGAAAATAAGGAAAGAGCAAGTAAAACATCACTTAGAAAAGTTAGATGCCTGCAAGTCACCAGGGCCTGATGAAATGCATCCTAGAATACTCAAGGAGTTAATGGAAGAGGTATCTGAGCCTCTAGCTATTATCTTTGGGAAATCATGGGAGACGGGGGAGATTCCAGAAGACTGGAAGGGGGCAAATATAGTGCCCATCTATAAAAAGGGAAATAAAAACAACCCAGGAAACTACAGACCAGTTAGTTTAACTTCTGTGCCAGGGAAGATAATGGAGCAGGTAATCAAAGAAATCATCTGCAAACACTTGGAAGGTGGTAAGGTGATAGGGAATAGCCAGCATGGATTTGTAAAGAACAAATCGTGTCAAACTAATCTGATAGCGTTCTTTGATAGGATAACGAGCCTTGTGGATAAGGGAGAAGCGGTGGATGTGATATACCTAGACTTTAGTAAGGCATTTGATACGGTCTCTCATGATATTCCTATAGATAAGCTAGGAAAGTACAATTTAGATGGAGCTACTATAAGGTGGGTGCATAACTGGCTGGATAACCATACTCAAAGAGTAGTTGTTAATGGCGCCCAATCCTGCTGGAAAGGTATAACAAGTGGGGTTCCGCAGGGTTCTGTTTTGGGACCGGTTCTGTTCAATATCTTCATCAACGATTTAGATGTTGGCATATAAAGTACGCTTATTAAGTTTGTGGACGATACCAAACTGGGAGGGATTGCAACTGCTTCGGAGGACAGGGTCAAAATTCAAAATGATCTGGACAAGTTGGAGAAATGGTCTGAGGTAAACAGGATGAAGTTCAATAAAGATAAATGCAAAGTGCTCCACTTAGGAAGGAACAATCAGTTTCACACATACAGAATGGGAAGAGACTGTCTAGGAAGGAGTATGGCAGAAAGAGATCTAGGGGTCGTAGTGGACCACAAGCTTAATATGAGTCAACAGTGTGATACTGTTGCAAAAAAAGCAAACATGATTCTGGGATGCATTAACAGGTGTGTTGTAAACAAGACACGAGAAGTCATTCTTCCGCTTTACTCTGCGCTGGTTAGACCTCAACTGGAGTATTGTGTCCAGTTCTGGGCACCGCATTTCAAGAAAGATGTGGAGAAATTGGAGAGGGTCCAGAGAAGAGCAACAAGAATGATTAAAGGTCTTGAGAACATGACCTATGAAGGAAGGCTGAAGGAATTGGGTTTGTTTAGTTTGGAAAAGAGAAGACTGAGAGGGGACATGATAGCAGTTTTCAGGTATCTAAAAGGGTGTCATCAGGAGGAGGGAGAAAACTTGTTCACCTTAGCCTCCAATGATAGAACAAGAAACAATGGGCTTAAACTGCAGCAAGGGAGATTTAGGTTGGACATTAGGAAAAAGTTCCTAACTGTCAGGGTAGTTAAACACTGGAATAGATTGCCTAGGGAAGTTGTGGAATCTCCATCTCTGGAGATATTTAAGAGTAGGTTAGATAAATGTCTATTAGGGATGGTCTAGACAGTATTTGGTCCTGCCATGAGGGCAGGGGACTGGACTCGATGACCTCTCGAGGTCCCTTCCAGTCCTAGAGTCTATGAGTCTATCTGAATTTAGTCAGCTCAGGTTAGGAAGAATTTTCCCCCAATAATATGGAATTGCAAAAACCGGTGCAATGTGAGATTTATATCTTTCTCCAGTATTGTCTACACCTCTAAGAGAGGAGTCTATATTGGATGGGCAAGTTTTTTGTTCTTTCATGTAATTACACCTCTACCCTGATATAACGCTGTCCTCAGGAGCCAAAATAATCTTACCGAGTTATAGGTGAAACTGCATTATATTGAACTTTGCTTTGATCCACCGGAGCGCGCAGCCCCCCCCCCCCCTCGGAGCGCTGCTTTACTGCGTTATATCCAAATTCGTGTTATATCAGGTCGCGTTATATCGGGGTAGAGTTGTAACTATATTTGAAAACAGAATATATTATTAAAATGCACCCTGATTGAGCATATGTTTCAGTAGGAGGGTGGTGAAGCACTGGAATGGGTTACCTAGGGAAGTGGTGGAATCTCCTTCCTTAGAGGTTTTTAAGGTTAGGCTTGACAAAGCCCTGGTTGGAATGATTTAGTTGGGGATTGGTCCTGCTTTGAGCAGGGGGTTGGACTAGATGACATCTGAGGTCCCTTCCAACCCTGATATTCAATGATTTTATGATATGTTATTCTGAACACTCCTGTACTAGGTAAAAGCTGCAATAACACTCGTCTGTAGCCACAGTGTTACAGGTTTTGAGACCCAGCCCAACAGCAATCACTTTTTCTGGTGTTTGCATTACTGTTCTTCCACTGAGTCATCTAGAGTTCTTAGTAACTCCTGTAATCATAAGCTTTGCTGTCTTCACCAAGCTCTGATTGGCTGAGTTCTCAGGCTGTGAATGAGTAAGATGCAGCTCTGCCTGCCAAGAATGGTGGTTTTCTTTGACTGAAAGAAAACTGCTTAGCATGCTTAGTAATTGCTACGCCCTATTTTTACATGTTTAGCTAGAAATGTCCACAAATTCCCTATTTCTGCTCTCTGCAGAAACACAATTGAGTCACATAAATCCAATTGTCTCCCTCTCCCCTGCTACTATCCCTTTCTTAGGGCTTCAACTACTGCAATATAAAGCCCCAGTGGGTATTTCTACAGAGCCAGGGATGGGAGCTGCAACTGCTCGACACAGATAGGAGGCAACCCCGGCTGAGTAAGGGCTGGTGTGGGTGATGGCTCGATGCCTCCTCACTTCCCAAGCCTGCAGTAACTGGACTGGTTAGTAGTACTGGCTGGACAATGTCAGGTCCCCGCTTCAACTGGACTTTCTGGTAGAAAACTGGACATTTGACCACTCTAAGTGTGACTCAGACGTCAATATGTGAGCTTGTACTTTCCTTTTAGCAGTCCTAAATATGTACTGAGGGTATGTCTACACTACAGAATTAGGTTGATTTTATAAAAGTATTTTTAGAAATCTATTTTATACAGTCGATTGCGTATGTTCACACTAAGCACATTAAGTCGGCAGAGTGCGTCCTCACTACCATGCCTAGCATCGACTTACGGAGCGATGCACTGTGGGTAGCTATCCCACAGTTCCCGCAGTCTCTGCCCCCATTGGAATTCTGGGTGAAGCTCCCAGTGCCTGATAGGACAAAATACATTGTCACGGGTGGTTTGGGGTACATTTCATCAGTTGTCTCTCCCTCGGTGAAAGCAACGGCAGACAGTCGTTTTGCACCAGACACCAGGGCAATTAGAATAGCACAGCAAGTGTGCTGCGCATCAGAGAGGCTTTGAAAACCAGTTTCATGACTGGCCAGTTCTCCTTGATGCAAACCCACCCTGTGTTGATTTTAATTCCCTGTAAGCCAACCACCTTCCCCCCTTTGAAATAAAGTAACTATTATTTTGAAACCATGCATTCTTTCTTTATTAATTAAAAAAAATGAGATAACAGATAAAGTAGCCCTGGTGGAGTGGGGGAGGAGGGAAGGACAAGGCCACATGGCTTATTGTAGCCACAGTAAAAATCAAATTGTTTGAATGACAGCCTTCTGTAGCTTTGGCCATCCTCTGCAATGGAGTGGTTGGGTGCCTGGAGGGCCCCACTCTCCCCCCTCCGCGTTCTTGGGCGTCTGGGTGAGGAGGCTATGGAACATGGGGATGAGGGTAGGCGGTTATACAGTGGATGCAGCGGGGGTCTGTGCCCTTGTTGGCTTTCCTGCAGCTCCAACAGACGTTTCATCATCATAGCCATTTGCTCTCCCAGCAAACGCTTCATCATGTCCTTTCCTGGCCTCTTCCATGCATTAAGCTGTGTCCTATCAGTGCGGGAGGACTGCATGAGCTTGGAAAACATGTAATCGCGAGTGTGTTTTTTTTCGCCTTCGAATCTGCGATAACCTCAGGGACAGAGATGGTAGGGGAAGCGTAGAAACATTCTACGCTCAACGATTCTGGGGAGACTGCATGGTCACCTGTGCTGTTGAGTTTGCCACACTGACCAAACAGGAAATTAAATTCAAAAGTTCCTGGATCTTTTCCTGTGTACCTGGCTAGTGCATCGGAATTCAAAGTGCTGTCCAGAGTGGTCACAATGGAGCACTCTGGGATAGCTCCTGGAGGCCAATACTGTCAATTTGCATCCTCACTACCCCAAATTTGACCCAGCAAAGTCGATTTTAGCGCTACTCCCCTTGCCGGGGAGGAGTACAGAAGTCGATTTTAAGAGCCCTTTAGGTGGATGGAACTGGGTTGATTGTGTGGATGCATTTTAAATTGACCTAACACGGCTAAATTTGACCTAACCCCATACTGTAGACCAGGCCTGAATTTCTTTGTTTTGTGCTAGTAAAGGCTAAAACTCTGAGGGTTGAAAAACGCATCCTTAACTAATGAATTGGTCACTAAAGGGCATGGAAGGAAAAGCCAAACCAGTTTGATAACAGCTATCAAAATAACTTTACTGGACTGTGGTTCTTGAGTTGAATTTTGATAATCAGTTACATTCCATTCTTATGACATACACATTGGAAAGAGTTATGCTTCCAAACATAATAACATCTGGAGTCCAGTGAATCATTGCCTCAATTAAAATAAATCATTGCCTATTTTGTACTTTGAACACTTTATTTTTCATGTAATTTACTACTACATATGGTAAACAAATGTATCTAACGTGTTAAATATATTTTTTTAAATTAAAGATCAATTTAAAAATTACAGATTATTTAAATAATCGGAGAGAGGTTGTCATATAATACAGGGGAAAACAGCACATTGAGACAGTACAAGTGCAAGAATTTTTGCATTCCTTCTATTGTCAGGGGGTCTAAACATTTCTCCCAAGATGGAGCGCTTTACTCCATCACTTCTGCTTTAACCAGTCCTATCTCTTCCCCAGTCCTGTCTCCTTGTCCAGTTCCATTCTCCTTGCCTACCCAGTCCTAGTCTCCACTACAAAAGTTTCTCATCCTAGTCTCTGCTCAGCTAGTTGTAATCTTCCCCTCCTCGTCTGATCCTGTCCCTTTCCTCCTCCTGACTTCCAGTCCCAGTTTCCCTCCCTGGAGTTTTCATCCAATCTCAGTCTCTCCCCTCCCCACCCTTTGCCTGGATCCTTGTCCCAGGCTCTGCCCTCCCCTCCCTACCCATCCAGACCCAACCTCTCTTCCTCCTCACCCCATCTCCCAGTCTTCTTGCCCAGACAGTACCAGCCTCCCCTCAAGCATGGCTCTGAGGCTTCTGGCCCAACCAGCCCCTATCCCACCAGACTCCTCCTCCCACCAGGCTTCCTCCTCCGTGTTGCCTGGATGCCAGCAGCAGGCCATAACTGAGAGCACAGGAGAGAGAGGCTGCCTTCTCACTTCAGGAGCCCTGCCCCACTCTGGCCTGGAACAGCTAGGAGCAGCCATTACACGCCAAGTCCTGTTGAGCACTGTAGCCCTGGAATTGAACATGTTCAGTCACTCTGTGAGGACAGCGCCTTTGTAGTCTCGACACTTTCACAGGCCTTGGGTGGCAGGCCAGTCCTTGCCCACAGACAATCTGCCAACCTGAAACATATTCTCACCAGTAACTGAACACCGCACCATAATAACTTTAGCTCAGGAACCAATCCATGCAACAAACCTCGATGCCAACTCTGCCCACATATCTACACCAGCGACACCATCACAGGACCTAACCAGATCAGCCACACCATCACTGGTTCATTCACCTGCACATCCACCAATGTAATATATGCCATCATATGCCAGCAATGCCCCTCCGCTATGTACATCGGCCAAACTGGACAGTCTCTACGAAAAAGGATAAATGGACACAAATCAGACATTAGGAATGGCAATATACAAAAACCTGTAGGAGAACGCTTCAACCTCCCTGGCCACACTATAGCAGACCTTAAGGTGGCCATCCTGCAGCAAAAAAACTTCAGGACCAGACTTCAAAGAGAAACTGCTGAGCTTCAGTTCATCTGCAAATTTGACACCATCAGCTCAGGATTAAACAAAGACTGTGAATGGCTTGCCAACTACAGAACCAGTTTCTCCTCTCTTGGTTTTCACACCTCAACTGCTAGAACAGGGCCTCATCCTCCCTGATTGAACTGACCTCGTTATCTCTAGCTTGCTTGCTAGCATATATATACGTGCCCCTGGAAATTTCCACTACATGCATCTGAGGAAGTGGGTATTCACCCACGAAAGCTCATGCTCCAAAACATCTGTTAGTCTATAAGGTGCCACAGGATTCTTTGCTGCTTTTACAGATCCAGACTAACACGGCTACCCCTCTGATACTTTGTAGTCTCGGTGGCACTAGGAGCTGTGAGGGGATGGAGCTTGCTTACTTGCTCTGTGGGGATCTTTCATGCACAGTCTGGTCTGCTCTAGGAGCTGTAAGAGGATAAAGCATGTTCAGTGAGAGTGGAATCTTCAGAGATGTTAGCTGTTTAGCTCTAGCAAATCTCTATTGAGCATGTGCAAACTACAATTTTTCCGTTAGGTGATTGTGCACATACACATTCACTGGAGGTGTATGTGTGCCCAGATCACTTGAGTCCTAGCTCCAAAGTATGAGGGTACTAGAGCATTTCAAACAAACGTTCACCAACATTTTTTAACATGGGCACAATAATGTATTTTCCCTTAATTCATTCTCAGAAATGGCTGAACTGCTTTTGTTGAAATTTTCTTGTCTATTAATTCAGCCCAAGGCAGACACATCCAGTTTGAAAAATGTAACCTTAAAGACTTAAAATTTGGCAAGTTTATAAGAAACTGAAAAAAAAGATCTTATAATGGAAAGTGTTTGGCAGCCTTAATAATAGGCAGTACTAGCAGCCCCACCCATAATGCACTTATTTTTTAACTGGGGAATATTTGCACAGAATATTTAGACATAACCCTTTTTTCTTTTGATCAAAGAAATGTAAGCTTTTAACATACGAATCAAAACTAGGGCTGTCAATCGCAGCTAACTCATGCGATTAATTCAAAATATTAATCGTGATTGAAAAAATTAATAGTGATTCATCACAGTTTTAATCGCACTGTTAAACAATAGAATACCAATTGAAATTTATTAAATATTTTGGATTTTTTCTACATTTTCAAATATACTGATTTCAATTACAACACAGAATACAAAGTGTACAGTGCTTACTTTATATTTTTATTACAAATATATGCACTGTAAAAATGATAAACAAAAGAAATAGTATTTTTCAATTCAGCTCATACAAGTACCGTAGTGCAATCTCTTCACTGTGAAAGCACAACTTACAAATGTAGATTTTACATAACTGCACTGAAAAACAAAACAGTGTAAAACATCAGAACCTACAAGTCCACTTGGTTCTACTTGTTGTTCAGTCAATCACTAAGAGAAGCAAGTTTGTTTACATTTATGGGAGATAATGCTGCCTGCTTCTTATTTACAATGTCACCTGAAAGTGAGAACAGGCATTCTTTTTTGAGTGCTTGCTCATATCAATTCCAGTTAAGTGTACACGTACCGCGTGCACGGCCATCGGAAAATTTTACCCTAGCAACACCTGGTGGGTCGGCTGTGGAGCTCCCTGGAGTGGTGCCTTCATGGCGCTAATCTGTACCCCAGCCAACCCAGCACCTCCTCAGTTCCTTCTTACCATGAGTGATGGTCACTGGAATTATGGAGTCCTGCTTCACTTGTTCTCCACTCTCCCTAGCGTATACCTAATAGTTAATAGTTGTTGATAGTTATAGTTGTTAGTCAGTTATAGTTGGTTCTACTTAGTGTTAGTGGGGTTGGGGGGTTTCCCCCTCCTCCTCGATTTTTTCTCTCGGGCTCATGCCCAAAGCTCCAGGATTCAAGCCCTGCTCTAAGCCTACGCCAATGGGCGACCCCCATGACTCTTGCCTGAAGTGCCTGGGGGAGGCTCATCAAGCAGAGAAGTGCAGGATCTGTAAAGGATTTAGTCCTCAGACTAAAAAAGACTTTCGTTTAAAGCAGTTCCTCATGGCGATGGCTTTTAACCCTCAGCCTCCTGTGGCGCGCCAAGAACCAGCACCGAGCACCTCGATGCACAGCACCCTGGCAAACTCCCGCGTCTATCACCCCGACGGCAAAGTGAGTGGAGTGGAAATACTTTGTCCCCTCAAAGGGGTATGGTTATTTGTTCACACATCCACAGCCCTGTTCACTTGTGGTTCCGTCCGTGAATGAAAAGGAGTGGCATGGCCAGCAGGCCCCAGCACCCAAATCAAAGGATGCCAAGCATGTTGATTTGTTTGGATGCAAAGTTTACTGTATGGGGGGACTTAAGCTCAGGATTGCTAATCAGCAGGCGCTCCTGAGTCATTACAATTTTAACTCCTGGAACTCCGTGCTGAAGTTTAAGGACCTGGTACCTCTTGAGTCCAGGGAGAAATTTGGGGCTTTGGTTGATGAGGGCAAAACAGTGGCAGGCCTCACTTGACACTGCAGACTTGCCCGCATGCACTTTGTCCTCAGGAATTGTGATGAGGCGTATCTCCTGGCTGCAAGCCTCTGACCCACCCCCAGAGCTTCAACAGACACTGCAGGACTTCCCCTTTGATGGAGGGGGTTGTTCTCGGATAAGACTGACTCAAGGCTTCATAGCCTTAAGGATTCAAGGGCGACAATGAAGTCCCTAGGCATGCACACACCAGCTACCCAGAGGAAACCCTTCAAGCCTCAGCAGCCACAACAGCGCTCGTATCCTCTTTGGCTGAGGCAGGATTTCTATAGGTGGCGGGGGCATAATGACAGGAGGAAGTCCTCCAGCCCCCCCGTCAGGACAAGGCCAGGGCCCAACCAAGCCTTTGTTAGGCTCAAAACAAGCCTTTTGAAGGGACGCCCGAGGACAGCGTACCAGACCTCGTTCAGGATTCTACCCCAACTTTCTTGAATTATTTATTCCATTTCCACCGTGTTTGGTCACAGATAACCATGGACCGCTGGGTCCTCTGCATGGTGGAAGTGGGATACTCTCTCCAATTTTCTTCCTCCCCACTCTCCTTCCCCGTGCCTCTTCAGGAACCTTTCTCAAGCAACTCCTTATTCAGGAGGTTCAGGCATTCCTCGCCATGGAGGAGATCGAGGAGGTTCCGAAGGAACTGAGAAGCAGGGGGTTTTACTCCCGATATTTCCTAATCTCCAAGGCAAAGGGCGGGCTTCAGCCCATTCTGGATCCGTGCGGACTCAAGAAGTTCATTGTAAAGTTGAAGTTCCACATAGTCTCCTTGGGCATCATCATACCTTCCCTGGATCCTGGAGACTGGTACGCTGCCCTTGACATGAAGGATGTGTATTTGCACATAGCAATTCATCCAGCGCACAGATGCTTCCTCTGCTTTGCGGTCAACTGCGAACACTATCAGTTCACGGACCTTCCCTCCGGACTTTCCACGGCCCCCCGAGTGTTCACCAAATGTATGTTGGTCGTGGCAGCTTTCCTTTGTCAGCAGCAGGTGCAGGCATACCCTTACCTCGACAACTGGCTAATCCCAGAATGCACCAGAGAACAGGGGCAGTCCCAACTCCACTTGGTCACAGACACGTTTCTTCAACAGGGCTGCCTCCTCAACATGGCGAAGTCGACCCTAGAGCTGACCCAGAGAATAGAATTCATCGAGGCAGTTCTGGACTCCGTGCAGGCATGAGCCCTCCTGCTGGACGCTCATTTCCAGGATATAGTGGGCCTTATCCGGAGCCTTCAGAGCTTCCCGACCTCATCAGGATTATGGATCCTGTGAAGTTGCTATGGCAGATGCCTGCAACGATTCCACCTACCTGTAAGAGATCTGATTAAAATAAAAAACTATGTGCCTACAAAGGGCTCTGAATTCCTTTTTTCACATCCAACACCTAATTCATTTGGTGATCGATGCCATATATTCTACTGCGACCTTACAATTGAGAATTGACAACTACAAGGCACGTCTCTCTGAATTTACAGCCTTTATTCCAGATGTGAAACAAGAATATAAATCGCTCATCAAAGAAGGTCAACTCAAAACCAGAACATTACAAGCTGCCCTTCATGCAGCTGTGAAATCCATAGTAACTACAATTGTTATGAGACAAGCCTCCTGACTCCACCTGTCTGGATTCCCAAAGCTGGCACAGTTGACCGTGGAGGACTTATGAGTCCAACCCCCTCCATTTGCACAATGGAATAGATACTACAATCATCAGGGTCGGAAGTAGAAAACCTTGAGGAGACTGCAGTCTGCTCCCTCGAATACTACTTCTCAGCCATCAACTTCCAGACAACAAATTGGAGGCCTTGTTCAAGAACCTCATCTCTTTCAATACTGGAACCATTTACAACTTTCAAGACCTTTGACGGTTGCCTGACCCCATTTTACCCAATCTGTCAGAGTATTACAACAGACAGATGGGTATTAGAAATTTTCAAAACTGGTTACTCTTTCCCCTTTACCTCCAACTCCCCTACACAGACCCCTTCCCCATCTCTCTTCAGGGACCTCTCTCACAAGTGTCTACTACAGGAGGAGGTAATCCACCTCATGTCTCTTGAAGCAGGAAACCCGTACCATCCGAGTACAGAGGGGGAAGGGGTTCTATTCCCACTATTTTCTCACACCAAAAAAAAACAAACAGGAAGTTGGAGGCCTATCCTCGACCTACAGCGGCTCAACAAATTTGTGAAAACACAGTGATTCAAAATGGTCACACTAAGCACCATAATCCCAGTGTTAGAAAGAGGGTACTGGTTCTCAGCCCTTGATCCCCAGGACGCATATTTTCCTATATTCATCCAATCCCTCGCACTGCAAATTCCTGCTATTTGCAATAGGACAGGACCATTTCCAATACAAAGTGCTACCCTTTGGCCTTTCCAATCCGCCTTGAGTATTTTCAAAGGTACTAGCCATAGTAGCTGCCTATTTACAGAGAGGGAATCATGATTTTTCCCTACCTGAATGACCGTCTGTTGAAAGCACCAACAAGAGAGGCAGCCATAAAGTCCACCGTATGCGCAATAACTCTGTTTACCAGGTTAGGCCTTCAGATAAACATGCAAAAATCCACATTGCCTCTGTGTGGAAGCTATGTGCCTTTGGCAATGGTGAATCAAGTACAATGTCCATATTACAGCTTTATACCTATCTGGCTGCTTGAATACCATGGCAGATACCCTAAGTAGAAAGTTTTATCAGGACCACAGGTGGGAGCTGAACATATCAGTAATCCTAGACTTTTTCCATAAATGGGTTTTTTTAATGATAGATCTTTTTGCAACTGCACAAAACACCAAATGCCCCCAGTTCTGCTCCAGAGTCGTACTTGTTACGCACTCTCTGGGCGATGCCTTCCTCATCAACTAGAATACTCCTCTACTATACGCCTTCCCTCCTCCTAGCCCACGTGCTTCACAAGATCAAATGAGAGAGATGCAGAGTGATCCCAGTAGCCCCCACATGGTCATGACAAACATGGTACCCTGACCTTCTCCACATGGCGGTCTGCCCACCATGCACACTGCCGCTTATACCTTGGCTGCTATTGCAGGAGGCAGGTCACATCATGCATCCGGATCCTCAAAGATTCTATCTCAAAGCTTGGTTACTGCATGGCTCTCAGAGTCTGAAATGACATGTTCCACTGACGTACAAAACATCATCTTAAACAGTTGTAGGACAACTACCCGACTCACATACATACATAAGTGGAGATGATTCGACTCATGGTGCCGACACAGACTGCACCTCTCTCAGCCCCTTTATCTCTCATTCTAGACGACTTGTTGGAACTCAAACAGACAAGCATCTCCATGAGTTCCATATGTGTGCATCTATCAGCCATCACGGCATTCCATCATAAAGTAGATGGATTCTCTACTTGTACGTATTCACTCACTAAATGCTTTCTAAAGAGCCTCTCCAGTTCCTATTTGGCAGTTCAGAATCCTACCCCACCATGGCACCTCAACTGAGTCCTCCACGCCCTCACTGGCCCTCTCTTTGAGCCCATGGCTACAAGCTCCTTGATACATCTTTTGATGAAGGTTGCATTCCTAGTGACCATTACATCCACCAGAAGGGTGGGAGAACTGGCAGCTCTCATGGCTGACCCACCTCAGATCATATCCCAAGTTCCTACGTAAAGTTGTCTCATCCTTTCACTTCAACCAACCTATTCACTGACATTTTTTCCTAAACCACACGTGAACAAACAGTCCAGATTACACTCCTTGGATGTCAGCAGGCCAATAATGGAACAAAATCTTTTCATAAGTCTCTGAAACTGTTCATTTCAGTCACCGAATGATCAAAAGCTAACGCCATTTCCAAACAACGTCTATCCAAATGGATATCAGACTGCATAAAACTCTGTTACCTCCTGCATGAATGACAGCTGCCTATGGGGATCTGCACACATTCTACCAGAGACCTATCAGCCTCCATAGCATTTCTTAATAATGTTCCCATCATAGAAATCTGTAGGGCTGCAACCTGGGCCTCTCCACACGCATTTAGCCAGCATGCATCTTCCGACACTCTGTTCGGACATGTTGTATTGTCATCTTCTATGACTTCAACTCCGAAGCTCCCTCTTTCCACCGGAGGACACTGCTCCGAAGTCACCTAAAGTAGAGCACCCACAGGGACATCACTTGAAGAAGAAGAGAACATTACTCACCTCGTGCAATAACGGAGGTTCTTCGAGATGTGTGTCCCTCTGGGTGTTCCACTACACTTCCTCCTCCCGTCTGCTTTGGAGTTTTATTACTTTACTTTGCAGTAGAGAAGGAGCAGAGTGGTGGTTGGTGTCACAGTGCCAGTTAAATGCCTGAAGTGGCACAAGAGAGGGACCACATGACCCAACTGCGCACTGCTATCTTAAATCTCCGGCCGTGGGTGCAGGGGCGCACCAACACCTAAAGTGGAGCACCCACAGGGATATACATCTTGAAGAAACTCCATTACTGCACGAGGTGAGTAACATTCTCATCCTTATTAACATGTTTTCTTATTGTCTCATATTGGCCGGCTGGCCAACCAGCAGTTCTCAGGGTCTCTGGGCATCTACTTAACAGCCACACCCATAAATCATCTTGAGCAATTGTGATAAATTATCCCAGAGGGACAAACTTGCTCTTTTTTTCCATTGTTGTCATAATGAGAACCTTACATCACAGCTGGTTAATTATAAAGTTCTAGATTCCAAGTACTGGTAACTACACTTATACTGAAGATATAGTCCTTAAAAAGGTCTGAAATAAATCTTCATCTGCTAGTTCCTGATAAGTAATGATACCAAAGGAATCACGAGTGCATCTTACTCCAAGTGATTGTTTCCAAATGTTTATTAATACTCCCTGGCAAATCTGATTAAAAAGTCTGATGAGTAGATAACAGGAACCAAATATGCCTGACAAAAACCATCTTGTATTTCTCTGCCATTTTTCTCATTCATTTCTTTCTTCCACCTCACTTTGACTACAGGTTTGGTCCTAAATCTACCACATCCTTCAGCTTAACTCTCATATCATAGTACATCAGGCTAGAAGAAGATCTGTGCTGGAAGCATGCAAAATCTTAAATAAATTTATTGAATGTTTGCCAAAATAAATGTTTTCACAACTAAACCAGTAGTGACACCTTCTGTTCTAGCCCCTGTTTTTCCATCATTCACATGTTTCCAAAACGTTTGCCCATGGACTGATATTTTCTAGCCTTGGCCTATATCCAAAGTTAATTAAGTCTGAGGGGGGAAATAAGTCAGCTACTTTCATGTGAATGGGAAATTTGAAAACATAGAAACAAACCCTACAGTTGTAAAAAGATTTCTAACACTAGCCTCAGTGAGATGTGCCTTTGACTATTTTGACAAACATTGATTTTAATTTGGCTGAATAATGACCTTTTATGCAGAGTGCATTGAATAAGGCAAGGCTTCTTCACACCCCTGTATCATTCACAGCACAAGTGCATTTTTAAAATGAGGTGAAGGAGTGTTTCCTCATTCAGGGCACACATTACATAGTGTAACTCCCCCCACATGTCACCTTTGCTCTACTGACTAATTAGACAACAGACACACATTTCACAGACCAGGCTCCCCAGGCTGATAATATAATAACGAAAATTCTGAAATGAAATGCTTAATGCAATCCATTATACATACAGAAAAAGCTAATTATATATTCAGCAACATTACTGCCCAAAAAACACGAGCAAATCCCAAACAGATAATTTTTACATTTTAGGAATTGGGGAGGGGGTTTTATTTTTGTTTTTCAATAACATTATAAGGAAACTTTACTACTTTTAGTATAAAACATTTGCTCTATCCTGAAATAATCCTAATTCTTCTTATATTGATTTGTTTGTATCTTTTCGTTTGTAGTATCCTGACAAATCCACAATTACTGTTTTTTTTCTTGTATTGTTTATTATAGATGTACAGAATAGTCCAGACATATTTCAAGACTCTCTGGTTTGTAGAAGAACTTAGCAATATAGTACTTGTACATAAATGGCTATTAGCCAGGAAGGGTAAAGAATGGTGTCCCTAGCCTCTGTTCATCAGAGGATGGAGATGGATGGCAGGAGAGAGATCACTTGATCATTGCCTGTTAGCTTCACTCCCGCTGGGGCACCTGGCATTGGCCACTGTCGGTAGACAGATACTGGGCTAGATGGACCTTTGGTCTGATCTGGTACGGCCATTCTTATGTTCTTAGTTCCACTCTCCTGGTTTTTGGTTCATATAAGTTCAGTGGCAAATATTTGCCTTTCAGATTATGTAAGAGTATGAAGCACGAAACTTGAATATACTGTGACAAAGTTTCTCCTCTACTTTGGTGAGTCCTGCGCTTATTGACAGATTTGCTCACCTCAGTGATCTTCCCCACAGTCTCGGTCAACTTCTCCTGTGTCTGATCAGGAGTGGGGAGGTTTGGGGGGAACCCGGGCCCACCCTCTACTCTGGGTTTGAGCCCAGGGCCCTGTGGATTGCAGCTGTCTGTAGTGTCTCCTGTAACAGCTGCATGACAGCTACAACTCCCTGGGCTACTTCCTCATGGCCTCCTCCAAACACCTTCTTTATCCTCACCACAGGACCTTCCTCCTGGTGTCTGATAATGCTTGTACTCCTTAGTCCTCCAGCAGCACACCCTCTTGCTCCCAGCTCCTTGCACCTCTTGCTCCCAGGTCCTCACACGCACTTCCTCTCCTCTGGCTCCCCCTTGCCTGGCTGGAGTGAGCTCCTTTTTAAACCCAGCTGCCCTGATTAGCCTGCCTTGATTGGCTGCAGGTGATCTAATCAGTCTGTCTGCCTTAATTGGTTCTAACAGGTTCCTGATTACTCTAGTGCAGCCCCTGCTTTGGTCACTCAGGGAACAGAAAACTACTCATCCAGTGACCAGTATATTTGCCCTCTACCAGACTCCTGTACCCTACTGGCCTGGGTCTGTCACATATCCCTCCCCCCCTGCTCAACACCAAGGGGTTGGGCAGCTTGGGATGCCAAACAGTGCACACGTGACAAGCCATCGGCATTGCCGTGACAGCTCCCTGCTCTGTGTTGCACATGGAACTGGAAAGGTTGGAGGGATAAGAACCACTTGGTTACCCTTGTGTTCTTCTCCTTGTTCTGCTGCATCCATTGAAGAGGGGCATGGTCGGTCACGAGGACAAATCTGCACCCGAACAAGTAGTAGGGCAATGCTTCCATGGCCCATTTTACAGCGAGGCACTCTCTCTCCACCACTGCATATTTTTGTTCCCTCGGAAGGAGTTTCCTACTGAGGTAGAGAATCGAGTGTTCCTCCTCCCTGACCATCTGTGATAGAACAGCCCCCAACCCTACTTCCGATGCATCTGTCTGCAGGATAAATTCCTTGGTGAAATCGGGGCTATCAGTACAGCGTTACTGCAGAGGGCAGTCCTTAGGTCTGTGAATGCTTCCTCGGCTGCGTCAGACAATCTTACCAGATCAGGTCCACGGGCTTTTACTAGGTCTGTCAGGGGGCTTGTCCTTGTGGCAAAGTGGGGGATAAATCGTCAGTAATACCCCACTACACCTAGGAATGCCCGGACTTGTTTCTTGTGACGTGGTCGGGGCCAATTTTGGATGGCTTCCAACTTGTTCACTTGGGGTTTTACCAGACCTTTTCCCACAATGTAGTCAAGATATTTGGCCTCCGTAAACCCCACGGTGCACTTGGCAGGGTTTGCTGTAAGGCCAGCTCGCCTGAAAGTATCAAGGACTGCCTCCACCTTCTCTTGGTGAGTTTCCCAGTCTGGGGTATGAATGACCACATCGTCCAAGTAGGCAGAAGCATAACTGGTATGCAGGCGTATTAGCTTGTCCACGAGGCACTGGAATGTAGCTGGGGCCCCATGTAGTCCAAAAGGGAGGACAGTATATTGAAAAAGACCCTTTGGTGTAGAGAACGCAGTCTTTTTTCCTTTGCGTCTTCCGCAAGGGGAATCTGCCAGTACCCCTTTGTCAAGTCTAGGGTAGTCAAGTACCGGGCATTACCCAGACGGTCCACTAGCTCATCTATGTGAGGTATGGGGTATGCATCGACCTGGGATACTTCGTTTAGTCGCCAGAAGTCATTGCAAAACCTTGTGGTGCCATCAGGTTTGGGCACCAGCACGATTGGGCTGGACTACTGACTGTGGGATTCTTTGATGATCCCCAACTCCAGAATTTTTTTAACTTCTGCTTTTATTTCCTTCCTTTTGGCTGCTGGTACCCGATAGGGCCTCATTGTTGTTCTGGCCCCAGGGTTCGTGACAATGTGGTGATATGCCTCGGTTGTTCGACCCGATTTTGTCGAGAACACATCTTAGTTCCGGAAGATCATCTCAGACACCTCGTTCTTCTGGTCTGATGTTAAATTGGGAGACACTCTCACCTGTTTGGAAGGCTTGTTTTCCTGGGGTAGGTCTTTTTGGACAGTTATGCATGCCTCTTGTGCACACCAGGGTTTCAGAAGGTTGATGTGATAAATCTGTTCTTGTTTTCGGCATCCTGGCTGCCACACCTTGTAGGTTACTTCCCCCACGGGTTCAGCCACCTCATAGGGCCCCTGCCATTGGGCCAGAAACTTGCTTTCTGCTGTGGTACCAACACCATCACCCAATCCCCTGGTTGGAACTGTCGGACTTTTGCCTGGTGATTGTTATGGGTTCTCTGGGCCTCTTGTACGGGAACATTTGGAAAAGGCACAACAGAGGTGACCCGGGCTATCCGGTCTCGCATCTGTATTACATGTTCTATTATATTTCTCCCCTCATTGGGTTCCTCTTCCCAGATCTCTTTGGTGATATCTAGTGTGCCACGGGGGTGACACCTGTATAATAACTCGAAGGGGGAAAACCCAGTTGAGGCCTGAGGTACCTCCCGGATAGCGGACATAAGCTAGGGTAGTAGGGTGTCTCAGTCCTTCCCGTCCCCACTTACCACCTTCCGTATCATAGCCTTGAGGGTTCGGTTAAACCTTTCTACCAACCCATCAGTCTGCAGATGGTAGTCTGAAGTTCTCAGGGTATGTATATGAAGCAGCGTACAGAGGTCCTTCATTAGCTTTGACATAACTGGAGTTCCTTGGTCTGTTAATATCTCTTTTGATAGCCTCACTCGGGCAAAGATCCCCACCAGCTCTTTGGCTATCGTTTTAGAGGCTGTGTTCCACAGGGGGACGGCTTCTGGGTAGCGAGTAGCATAGTCCAAAACAACAAGTATTTATTGGTGGCCCCGAGCCGTCTTCTGCAGGGGTCCCACTAGGTCCATGGCTATTCGCTCAAAGGGGACTCTATGATGGGAAGGGGTACTAAAGGTGCTCTCAGGTGGGGATGGGGACTGTGCAGCTGACACTCCGGGCAGGACGCACAGTACCTCCTCGCTTCTTCATGTACTCCGGGCCAGAAGAACCGTCATAGGATTTGTGCCAGGGTCTTCTCTACCCCCAAATGCCCCCCAAAAAGATGACTAAGCGCAAGACTTAATACAGCGTTCTTGAGGTACTAGGATCTGCTGTACCTTCTGCCCCTGTACTGGTGCAACCCGGTGTAAGAGATTCTTCTTCATTATGAAGTAGAGTCCTGGTCCCTAGCTTTTCCCTTTCACTGGGACCCCATCTATTTCAGTCACCTCCTTCCTAATGTTGTCGTACCTTGGGTCTTCAGCCTGGTCTCGTCCAAAATTTCCTCTCCCGGGGCTAATCTGCCCAAGAACTAGGGGCCCAGTCTCTGTTGCCTCTACTGGTTCAGAAGCATTAGGGTCGGGGTCAGATTCAGATGCTTTTCCCGCCTGGGTGGCCTTTTCAGCTGCTCAGAGCTGCCTCCGTACAAGAGCAACCCTCTGGCTTTGAGTCAGTATTCGGGTTCCCAAGGCCTTAGCTGCCCTCCTTTCCCTTTTCGACTTTCTACCCTGTCTAGGTATGGAAAATAAATCTGGGTATATTTCAGAGAAGACTGGGAGTTGACAATCTACTGTGGATGCTCACTAATTTCAGGGTTCCCCTCTTTCTCCAATCCTCCTACTGGGAGTAAGTATCCAAACCCTGGGAAGTCTCTCCCTATGAGCACTGGGTATGGGAGTTTAGGGACTACACCTGCTGCTACCTCAGCAGTGTTCCCCTGAATCTCAATTTTTACTGGGATGGTGCGGTAATAACCAACTGTCCCATGGACACATGTTATCCCCGTACGCTTAGCCCGTAGCAGCTGACTACACTTCACGAGCTTCCCCGAGACAAGCGTGATAGCACTCCCCGAATCAACCAGTGCCATGGTCTCTAACCCATTTAGCTTTACTGGTCTGGTGTACATATGTGGGGTTAGTGAGACCCCCCACAAGGTGGATTAGGGAGCATGGGTCTGCCCAGTTCCCCAGGTTACGCTGCATAGGCTCCTCCGCATTGGGACACTGTGCAGCTATATGTCCCCACTCCCTGCAGGCATAACATCTGTATGAGGCCCTAGGCATTCCCCGGTCTCTTGGTTTGGGCAGTCTAACATCACGATCCTCTTCTCCCTCAGTGTTCCGACTCTTTGTGGCTTCTGGTGGACCTTCAGCCCCTCTCTTTTTCCACCTGTGATCTCCTGGTTGCCCAGTCACCCGAGCTCTAGGGCTTGGTGCTGCTAGTTTAACCCGGGGTGCCTCTTCCTTAACTGGTCGGGTCAGCTCCCTCGCTGTCCTTCGCCTCTCAACCAGTGCAACAACCTCGTCATAGGTGGAGGATTCGTTCTGGCTTACCCAGGTGCGAAGGTCTGGCGGTAGTCCCCTCATGTATCGGTTGATGACCAGAACCTCTAGTGTCTCTTCCGGACTCTGGGACTCCATTCGCAACCACTTTCGTGTGAGATGGATGAGGTCATACAATTGGGACCGCGGGGTTTTGTATTTCTGGTACCTCCACTTATGATACCGCTGGGCTCGCACTGTGGTCATTACCCCAGATCTGGCCAGGTTCTCTGCTTTCAGCTGGGGGTAATCTGCTGCAGCCTCTTCAGGCAGATCATAGTAGGCCTTCTGGGCCTCCCCACAAAGGAATGGGGCAAGGATGCCAGACCACTGATCTTGAGGCCAGGCCTCCCGTAGGGCTATCCTCTCAAAGGCCAGAAGGTATGCCTCTACATCATCCTCCCGTGTCATTTTCTCCAGCCAATGGCTGGCCCGTATGATCTGCGTCCTATCATGGCTGTGGTTCAGCTCTGTAAGGGTCTTTACCTGGTTTACCAGTTCCCGCAATATAGCTCAGTCTTGAGAAGCCTGGTGCATCAGCAGGCGATTAGTCTCTTGCTGCAGCCGCACTGCCTCCTGTTGGGCAACTGCCTGGACATGGGTAGCCTCCTGCTGGGCTGCCGTAGCTTGTATCAATGCCTGCACTAAGTCATCCATTGTGGTGAAATAAAAAAAACCCTCTATCTTTTTTTTTTAATCAGCCTCCTTCTTCTGCCACGCTGTGCACACCAAATCCCACCCCTGACACCAGTTGTGAGAAAGTTCCTCCTCTACCTTAGTGGGTCCTGCGCTTATTGGCAGATTTACTCACCTCAGTGATCTTCCCCACAGTCTCGGTCAACTTCACCTGTGTCTGATCAGGAGTGGAGAGGTTTGAGGGGAACCTGGGCCTGCCCTCTACTCCGGCTTCAGCCCAGGGCCCTGTGGATTGCAGCTGTCTATAGTGCCTCCTGTAACAGCTGCATGACAGCTACAACTCCCTGGGCTACTTCCCCATGGCCTCCTCCAAACACCTTCTTTATCCTCACTACAGGACCTTCCTCCTGGTGTCTGATAACGCTTGTACTCCTTAGTCCTCCAGCAGCACACCCTCTCACTCTCAGCTCCTTGCACCTCTTGCTCCCAGGTCCTCACACACACTTCCTCTCCTCTGGCTCCCCCTTGCCTGGCTGGAGTGAGCTCCTTTTTAAACCCCGGTGCCCTGATTAGCCTGCCTTGATTGGCTGCAGGTGTTCTAATCAGCCTGTCTGCCTTAATTGGTTATTACAGGTTCCTGATTACTCTAGTGCAGCCCCTACTCTGGTCACTCAGGGAACAGAAAACTACTCATCCAGTGACCAGTATATTTGCCCTCTACCAGACTCCTGTACCCTACTGGCCTGGGTCTGTCACAATACCCATAAGAGAGAATGGGGCAAGTACACTGATTTTTAATTTATTTTGTAAAGAAAAATCTCAGAGGTTTGAGCCACCATTTTGAGTACACCAATTCTTTCATACAAAATTACTGTATATACTCGATCATAAGCCGGTTCATTTATAAGCCAACCCGACCCCCCCAAGATGGATAAGTAAAAATGGAAAATTTTTATGACCCATTCATAAGCGACCCTATAATTCAGGGGTCAGCAAACTTTGGATCCCGGGCCATCAGGATAAGCCGCTGGTGGGCCAAGATGGATTGTTTACCTCGAGCGTCTGCAGGCACGGAAGTAAATCTAAGTAAACAAAGTGTCCTGGCATGCCAGCTGCTTACCCTGAAGGGCTAGGACAGCAACTAGTGGGGAAATTTTTTTTTGGACAGGGAGAGAAGCTCAGGGTCAGGGGAGTAACCCCTGTGACCACCCCCCACATGACCCCACCTCTAGCCTGGGCCCCCACACTCTCTCCATCCCATCCCTTCCCACCTTATCTGGGGAGGGCCAGGGGAGGATGTCTCTGACCTGACTGGAGCTGCTCTGGCAGGCTGGGCAGTGTGGCTGCAGCCTGCTCCGGTGGGCCAGACCAGGTGGCGTGGCCACAGCATGTTCCAGTGGGTTGGGCAGCACTACCGCAGTGTGTTCCGGGCAACGCAGCCACAACCTGCTCTGGGAGGTGGGGCTCAGCGGCACAGGTGCAGCCTACCAGCCCTGGAGCTGCAGCTGCTTTGGAGGCTGGGGGGAGAGCAGCATGGCCAGAAGCGGAGAGACTCTGGCCCTGCCTCTTCCCTTCTGTGTCTGCTGGCTGTGCTGCCTCTCCATGCTCCCTCTGTTGGGGGGAGGGGCTGTGTCCCACCTCTCCCTCTCTATACCCGTACATAAGCTGACCCCCTTCTCTGGTGCTTGCCTTTTTTTACTAAAAAAATTTGGCTTATGAATGAGTATATACATTATTTAGCTGGGTAAACAGTTCCATTCACAGACTCTAGGACAAATGTAACAAAACAGACGTATCTCAAGTTATTATTTCCTTTGTTTATTGTAGTGCCCATGATATGCTGAACACTTTCCAGATATGCAAGACAAGAAGGTCCCTGCCCCCAAGGAATGGATAATCTACGGATAGACAGAGAGGTCAGGAAAGGTCAATAACAAAAAGGAAATACTGTACAAATCAGCATGATCCACTGTAGGGAACACCATCTAAAAGCAGAGAGAGTAATGACCTTGCACACGTTTTGAGGGAAATTGAAGAATATATGAGGCCACATGAAATGATATGGAGGAGATTATTCAAGAAGATGACTGATGGGTAGGAAAGGGTAACATTGGTGGCAGTGTGGAAGGGGCAGGGTTTCAGGTGAAGCTGAACAAGGAAATACAAGTAGGAAGGAGCAGATTCATAGAGAATCTTGAAAGTGGTGGCTGTTGTTTAAATCTCATGCAATGGCAGGTGGAAACACAGTGGAGAGAGTCAGAGGGGAATGACAATCAAATCAACAGACCAGGAACATAAGAATGGCCGGACTGGGTCAGGAAGATGACTAGTAGTTCTAAGTTAATAAAAAAAAAAAGTGTTCAGTGAAAAAAAACTTGATGAATGCGTTAGGCTCAGAGTATTTTTAATATTTTTTCCAGTTATTTTTTGGCTTTTCTGAAGTGTCTGGGATGCACTTGATGTGCATTCATCTTAGGTACCCAATACATGTGACCTTAAAAAAATATTAGATTATTATTAAAAATGGCATAGTTTTAAAATAGTATTATTTTAAATACTTCATTCATTATCTGTAATGTAGTCGTGGCTTTTCCAGTGTGCAGTAGATCCATTGCTAAAATTGTGGATTGATTGTGAATTGTTATTTAAACATAACACAGAACATTTCCTCAGGTCAAATGATAATATTCAAGGGCCTGATCCTGTTTCTCATTTTTTATTTGATCAGTTTTCGCTAATGCAAAAAGGCCAGTTTGCTTCACTGGTGGTACTTACGTGATTAAAAATCCCTAATGCGAATATTTTCTAGGATCAAGCATGACGTTTATGTTTGCCTCATGCCACTCAAGCATGCATTCCTTGAGACAGAGGTAAAATTAGATTGTGGACAGACGTTGATGGGCTCTTCATAACGATTAAAATGCGCCCTTTGGCCAGGGTAAAAACTAGGATTTGGACACATTTTGATGCAATCCCTATACCTATCAAGATGTGCCCACTTCATACTGGAGGAAGGCACATTTTGATGGGTTCCCTATACCAGATGATAGACAATATTGAAATAAAGAGGAAGTCGTCATTTGAAGTTAATGTAATCCATAGTGCATGAGCTATTAACTATTCAGAACTGTGAAATAATTGACTATATACTTAAAACTCCCAAAAGATTAAAATATAATTTTATTAAAATGCTTAAAAGAAAAAATGCCTATGCTGCCTCTAGGGTATGAAGATTTGGTGTTAGGGCTCTGATCCAGTAAAGAATGTAAGTACAAGTTTGACTTTGTGATGATCAGTCCCAAGTAGGTGCAAAGCAGGGAAACTTAAACAGTGGGTCCACTCACATTCTTGAAACTAAGCACATGCATAACTGATTGCGGGACTGAGACTTAAAGAAGTTTCTTAGAGTTTACATTATGTTTCCTTGTGAAATACACTAGTGCATTAAAATATGCATTCAAAGTATCTGTATATAACATTTAGTGGAATTACAGAATGTCTTTAGATAAATAGGTTTCAGAGTTGCAGCTGTGTAAGAAATGAAATATATGATGTATACCCAGTTTAATTTAGAAAGCAAAATGTTAAACCATCATTTCAGAAACCTATCAGTAAGGGACATTGTGATCCTCTAAGGAAGAAGAAATTAACTTCCCTTTGCCTACCATAAGATGTAGTTTCTGGTGTTTTAGAAAGCTGTTGCTGTCACATTGTTTGCTGTCATTGCCACTGTTGATACTGCTAACACTACTCATATCACTGTTTCCCTACATTTGTTAAATGTAAAATATCTTTTGTTCTCGCACTGAGTTTTTTGTGAAATCAGAAACAGATTTTGCAAGGAATTCCTTCATTATTATTGATTTCAGCTACAAAAATGGTAAAATTCTACAATGGTGGCATATTTCTACATCAGTGAAATTTGCTAGCTACGAAGTGGTGAGCTTTTGCACTGAACTAAATTAGGTCTTGGTCCCTCCAGGTAGACTGAAGCATCCATGCAGAGCTCTAAGAATTCCACGTTTCTCTGTACAACAGTCCATAGGCATGAATTGCAATGTAGGATCAGGGCTTTAGTGAATATTCATAAAACTCTCATCCCTTTTAACGTGAAAAGGGAAAAGAGGTGATTTCAGAAAACTCCAGCTGTTGCAGACTTTCTGTTTTGTTCACCATTTTCCACAATGTTTTTTTTTGTTATCTTACTGACAACTGGTGTTCAAGTATATGTAGTTTTTCTTTCTCATATTCAACTTGTGTATGCACTGTTCTTAACTTGCTTAGGCCTTGATCCTTCAATTTAAAGTGCACAGGTTTGGCCTATAGAGTAACTTCTCCAGAAATGTAGAGATGCCACACTTCCCATGCAGTCTGGTGTATCTGTGAGGTACGTCCTGCTTGGGAGTAGGAACAAAGGAACCCAGGACAGGGCAGTCGTAGGTTACATCGAGAGGGTAGTGAGAAGTTTTGTTACCTTATTTCAGTGCATAGTTTCCATTCTTAATAAAAGGTTTATTTTAAAACCTGTGTGCTTGCGATAAGATACTACAGGTTTGAGTGCGGTAGCCACACAGAGCCCCACTGACTTGATTGTGCCTCTCCTGCTTCAGTGAAGCAGTCCACACGTTTGTTATCCATTGCAGGATTGGAGTCTTGATCACTATGACCTGTCTCCTGGCATTGTAAGAATATTATTCGTAAGGTCCTTTATTAAGCTTTCTGGAACAGGAATTGGAATATCGGGAGGGAGCTGTCCAGATAGCGTTGTGACATAATATCTTTCTCTTATCTTAAAATTCAAGGGTAAGAACTCAAAATTAAGCAGTCTGCAATACCATAATTTTTATGCACCAACACTAGCTCGAACTGGCTTTTTAACTGGGCTTCAGAAATATTAGCCAGGTATGTAAAATCAGCTAAAAGTGAATGAATATTTTTTGATCTAGTATATTACACATTTATGCCTCCATAGTTTAAGACAGGGGTTCCCAGACTGGGGGTCGGAACCCTTCAGGAGGTCGCGAGGTTATTACATGAGGGGTCGCAAGCTGTCAGCCTCCACCCCAAACCCCACTTTGCATCCAGCATTTATAATGGTGTTAAATATATAAAAATGTGTTTTTAATTTATAAGGGAGGTCACACTCAGAGGTTTGCTATATGAAAGGAGTCACCAGTACAAAAGTTTAAGAACCACTGGTTTAGGACATCAGACTCTTACTCTGACCTGTTTTGCCGTACTCTGTAACTTGCCAAGATTATGTAGCAAATAGTAAGATTAACCATAAAAATAATTATTTTAAGACTTTAAGACTTTTTTTCTTCCAAGGTTTTAGCAACTCTGTTAACATTTATACACATGAGTTTATTGAGACACTGATGAAATGGTGTATCTTGTATATATATCGAGAGCTTTTCTTAGTATTAGTTATTTTAAGTTTCAAAATCAAGAGCATATAATAATCTGTAAATTAGGAAAGAATGTTAATGTCTGGATTATAACATCTTACATATTTCCCTTAAAAATGTAACACAGGTGATGTTAGTGTCAACATTTTATCATTTACATAAAATGTATATAAAATATGATAAATAGATTGGCAAAATATGTATAAATAATACTAAAGATCTGTTTACAGCTTCAGAGTTAAAGATGAAATGGTACTTTTATTTTAATGTGCAAAAAACTTTCAAATATTATGCTAGTTTTGGTTTGTTTGTTTTAAATCTAACCAAATCTCCTTGTAGTATGCTTATCTGTCTTCTGGGTGACACTGTCTCTTGAGTTGGTATTTACTATTTATTTTACTCTTCTCTTTAGCTTCTGAATCGCAAAGACAAGACCACCTTTGAGAAGTTAGACTATTTAATGTCTAAGGAAGATAATTATAAGAGGACACGGGAGTACATCAGAAGCTTAAAGATGGTCCCTACTATTCCCTATTTAGGTAGGTGTGAAAACTGCCTTGTGGTATCTGTGGAAATATATTCAGTTTTGAATAAGCAGTCTGCTGTTTCTGACTGACAGATAGCCAACTGGAACTGGCGTACTTGAAGCAAACCACATATTGAACATGTGGTTCACTTAGTTTTTGTTCAGGAAAATTGAAGGTAGTGAAGGATTTTAAGGTGTTATAATGTCTAAGATCACTGTGAACTTGGAGAGCTTTCATCTTCACATTAAATCTGAAATCATAATTACATGAATGTTTAATGTGGATCATAGCTCTTTTTAATTTACAAGAGGATTGGATTTCAGGAATGTCTTAAATTGAAGTTTTTGTTAGAGAGACAAGATAGTGAGGTAATACAGGGAAACACCACTATAATGCACCCCGCAATAACGTGAATTCGGTTATAATGCAATTGTAAGGTGGCTCTGGCCGCTCCAGGCCAAAAAAAAAAAAAAAAAAGCGGCTGGAGCACCGCGGAAGCGCAAAAAAGGAAAAAACCGCCAGAGCGCTGCCGAAGTGCAAAAATAAATAAATAAATAAAGCGGCCGGAGTGCTGCAGAAGCACAAAAGAGAAAAAAAGAAAAAAGAAAAAAAATAGGCTGGAGTGCCTCCAAAGGGGGGAAAAAATGGAATGTGCCTTCCCCACTGCCTCTTCCCCCCCCAACCCACTTACCCTTTTGGTGAGAAGAGCCGTTCTCCTCCTCAGCTCCTCCTCACTCTTCCTCTGCCCCTTGCATGTCTCCCCTGCTCTCCCCAAGTGTTTCCCTCTCTCACTGCATGGCTAAGAGTCCCCGCTGCTGGAGTACTGTTATGGGCAGTTCGCAAATGAAAGTAGTTTTCTGCCCAAGAGAAATCAACCGGCTTGAAACTGACCAGCTTGAAATGGTAAACCTCGCTATACCGCAACCCCGCATTTAGCGTGATCGAATTTTTTGGACCCCAATCATCGTGTTATAGCGGGCTTTCACTGTATATTTTACTGGACCAACTTTTGTTACTGAAAGAGACAAGCTTTCAAGTTATTCAGAGCTCTTCAGGTCCGTAAAAGTTACTCCGAGCATTACAGCTAAATATAAGACGGAAAAGATTGTTTAGCAAAAGTAGTTTACCTTGAATGTCCCTTAGAATGTGTGTTAAGTGGCCCGTTAACACCCTGCAGTTAAAAAAAAAGGGGAGATTAGGGAGTGTGGCAGAGCTCCTTCTCTGCCTCAGTGGGTTCTGCGCTTCCTCTTTGCTGTGGGCTGGGGGATTTTGCTCTCCCTGGGAATTTACCCACACTCCCTGGGTTTACAGCCCCCACCTTATCTGGCAGGGGTTCCTCCCAGCCTCCCTGACAGGGGAGGGGGAGCAGAGCCTCTTAGCCTCTGGTGGCTTCTCCAGGCATAGTGGCAGCAGGCTAGGCACCCAGTTCAGTTTCTCCCATCTGACGGGATCTCTTCTCCCCAAACCTCTGGGGCCCAGAAGGGCTGTATGCCCTGTTGGGCAGGGTTTCCCCTGCTCTTCACCTCCATACCTGTGAGGTCTATCTCCTGCATTTGTCAGCATTTGCACCCAAGACCATGTTAACTTTTTTCACAGCCATATCACATTGGTGGCTCATAGTCATCCTGTGATCAACCAATATTCCAAGGTCCTTCTCCCCCTCTGTTACTTCCAACTGATGCGTCCCTACCTTATAACAAAAAAAAATCTTGTTATTAATCCCTAAATGCGTGACCTAGCACTTTTCACTATTAAATTTCATCCTGTTACTATTACTGCAGTTTACAAGGTCATCCAGATTGTCCTGTATGATATCCCGGTCCTTCTCTACTGGCAATAGCTCCCAGCTTTGTGTCATCTGAAAAGTTTATTAGCATACTCTCACTTTTTGTGCCAAGGTCACTAATAATTCACCATGTGGAACTGTATCAAACACCTTATTGGAATCGAGGTAAATTAGATCCACTGCATTTCCTTTGTCTAAAATTTTTTTTTACCCTCTCAAAGGAGGAGATCAGGTTGGTTTGGCACGATCTACTTTATCCTGTCCACCTTATAAGCCATTCATCCAGCCCATACTTCTTTAACTTGCTGGCAAGAATACTGTGGGAGACCGTATCAAAAGCTTTGCTAAAGTCAAGGAATAAATACTCGCTGCTCGCCCCTTGCCCCAAACCCTCCGGATCTCTTCATCGGGCCCCTGCCCAGTGATCCTTCTCCGCTCCCACTCCTTTGTACCCCGAGCTGGCTGCACGAGCTGGCTGGCTGCTGGTTTGTTTCTGAACTGCACCATGAAATCATCTCTACATACTCGTGCTCCATACTCTTCATTTCCCCGCCCTCATGTCCCACCTCCACACCAAGTGGCAGGACTTTCTACCAGCTGCAGAGGGTGAGGGACCCCAGTGGGCCAACCTGTATTCCACCTTGGTTCCACGGCCCTCCAGGGACATTAGAGGGTGGCGCCTCCATGGAGCCGTGAGCGCAGGCGTGTATCTGGTGTGGTTCACCCCATCTCCAAAGTCTACCCTTTTGCAGCCTCTCTTCCGGCTCCTCCAGAACCTCTTGTTGAGGTTCTGGCTGCACTTCTCCCCCACACCTTTTTATATATGCACACCCAATCCATGACCCCACCCAGTTGCGGGACCATCTCATCAACCTCCTCCTAGCCATGACCAAAGTGGCCATTTATAACACCATGGAGAGGAGGTTGGTTGGGGGGAGCCTGTGACTGTGGGGCCTGTTTTCATTCTTTCATCCATTCATGCATTTGAGCAGAGTTCCTTTGGGCGGCGTCCGCTGGCTCCTTGGATGCTTTCGAGGAGCAGTAGGTGCTGTTCGGTGTTCTCTGCTCGGTGTCCCCTTCTGGTTCCCTAGTTTTGGCCCTTTGACCCCCTCAGCTGTTCCTGTTTTTTTCTTCGTTGTCCCCCAACTTTAGTGGAGTTCTCGGCTCAGTAGCTCCTCCCCAGGCTGAGGGAGGGGCCTTTAGCGATGGGAAGGGCCTTTAGCCACTTCCCAGCACGCAATAGGATCACTCTCCTATAGCACTAGGTTGGCGCATGGAGCTCTCTATCCTTCGAATCTCCCAGCGCGTACTTCAGGAGGTAGAGGCAGCCTTATTGCCCACTTCTCGGTCTTACCTCAAACAGGTCTTGCGAGAGAGTGCTCACCTCTCAGCCCAGGCCCTCCAGATCTCTTCATTACGCTCCTGCCCTATGAGCCCTCTCGGCCCCCACCCCTTCGTACCGCAAGCTGCGACGGCTCCAGGCATCAGTGCTTCAAGCGCTCTGCTGGTCCCTGCGAGGGAGGCAGTCAGGCTGCCTTCGGCGGCTTGCCTGCGGGAGGTCTGCCAGTCCCGCGGATTCGGTGGCAATTCGGCGGTGGGTATGCTGAAGCTGCGGAACCAGCGGACCTCCTGCAGATGCGCTGCCAAATCTGCAGGACCAGGGACCTCCAGCAGGCAAGCCGCTGAAGGCAGCCTGCCTGCCGTGGTTGGGGCGGCAAAAAAGCTAGAGCCGCCCCGACCCCAATCCAGCTGCGTGATTTGCAGCAGATTCACTTCCGAACCATGCCATGGGACCACCTCTACATACTCGTGCGCCACACACTTTTTTTTTTTAAATTACCCTAATGTGGACATTCTGATGCTTTGGGATTTAACCTAGACCAGTAAGGGTTGTCACCACCTGCCCTGTAACTCTGGGTGCCTTCAGTGCTATGGTGCTGTGGCTCACAGACCTGGCACCAACAGCCAACTTATAAACATGCAAGTCACACCCTGGTTTTCACCACCCAGTTACTTTTTGCAGAGTGACCCCAGCACCTCCTGCCCAGTCCCAAATGTCCTCCAAACCATCTGCCAATGTGACAATCTGTTCAGGTTCCCAGAATTGTGAGTAACTGTGTTACCCCTTTCATTCTCACTAAGTGAGACTTTTGCTACTGCTAAGCTGTGTGTCAACTCCCTGACATCATAACTTATCTGCCTTGCCAGCAAATTCTTCAGGACTCTGCCAGTCCAAACCTTGCCTTGAAAGTAACAAACAGTAAACCACAACTATATAGTGCAGCTCATTAATTGAACTGTGATTTGACACTCACATTTCAATCATCAAACTGATAGTTTATTGTAAAAGTAAAATAATTTTATTTAACAAAAGGACATGGGGTTAAGTGACACCAAATATAAGGAATAAAGACAGAAATGGTTACAGGCAAACAAATGTGAAAATGTGCTTCCAAGATTAAAGAATAACAGGCAGATTGCAATCTTTGCTTAAACATATTTCTCACCTGTATTTAGTTTCCAGAGACTTCAGTCCCCTGAAATCAAGAGCTCTGGCCACTTGATCCCCTATGAAAACAGATAGCTTTCTGTTTCTGCTCATATTTCCCAAATTTCATTGACTCTGTTATAAGAGTCAGGAAGGCTTCCTGCTGTTCTTCCCTTCCTGTTGACTTCCCATCCCCCTACTGATTTGTATGTAAATAGGCCTCCATTGTTTTGATTCAGTAATGCTTAATTTATATTTCAGATGGGTAGATAGTTGCCTTCCTTCCTGACTGAGAGAAAATGTATTTCTTCCTGTGTTTGGTCTCAGATTTTAAAGTATAATATCACTGCTTATCCATAATTCCTCACATAGTGTTAATGCAGACATTTCACAATTATATTAATCACCAATGTGTTGCAGGCTTTCAGAAAAGAGTTTGCTTGATACAGTTTGATAATACAGTAATATTGTATATAATCCGTTGATTCAATTGCTTTATCATTAGAGGTTCAGAACCCCTGTTTTTATAGTCCAGTAAACCTTTGGAATGTACTCTTTGAAAAATAAGCCCAGACCAAGTTTCTCTCTCCTGTGGGGGTGTAGATACGCTGTTGTCTGCGCAGAGTTCATTGACCCTGGTCAAGAGGCAGAAAGTATCAGAGGGTAGCCGTGTTAGTCTGGATCTGTAAAAGCAGCAAAGAATCCTGTGCCACAGGATTCTTTGCTGCTTTTACAAGAGGCAGAAAGACTTCCTGGGGGTGCATTCTCCATCTCCATTGAGATTATATTCATCTTCCCCAGCTTGATCTCCTGATGGCTTTGTTTACCTTGCATGTAAATGTGTTTTATCTTTGGTCACACCTTGCCTAATTTACATCAGAGACTCATTCAAGCAGATGGAACCACATTCCTTTGTCTGGAACAGCCGTGGCTTCGGCCTTGCTTGCCAAATACATTTTTAAGAACATAATTCTAGCACTTATTTATAACACTTGGTATACACCCCATACATACACCACACAGTGATTTTTTGGGGGACCAGGATGTTACCAGTTTGTGTATGATGGATTACATGACATGTTTTAGATACTGTTTATAACAACAATGTGTTAGGTGTAGTGAGTATGTCTGGCCTGATACAAGCTGCTATCACAGAGTAGTGAGCACTAATGGGCTTCAAGTATCAGAGGGGTAGCCGTGTTAGTCTGGATCTGTAAAAGCAGCAGAGTCTTGTGGCACCTTACAGACTAACAGATGTTCACCCACAAAAGCTCATGCTCCAAAACGTCTGTTAGTCTATAAGGTGCCGCAAGACTCTTTGCTACTAATGGGTCTGTGATTCACAGACATCCAGCATGGAAATTTTCAGGTTAAATTATGGCAAAGTTGTAAGGTGCTGAAAACAGTGTGTTATAAAGGAATATAAGCACACTTAACAACAGATGACATTGCCAGCTTTACTTATTATAAGAAGACTTTGCACTTCTGTAGTGTCTTTGGCTGAAAGACCTCAAAGTGTGATTGCCTCATTTTATGATGAAGAAACTGAGGCACAAAAATTTGAAATTATTTACCAAAGGCCAGACAGAAAGTAGTGGCAGAATTAAAAGTAGGACTTAGCCTGATTCCCAGGCTTGTGCTTTAGCCACTTCCCCATCCTTTATATATTGTACGTTGACATGATTTCAGTTCCAACTGAACTTCAGAGTAGTGCTTTTGACCTTCTAACCACAGGAATTTAGGGGTGTAACAAACTATTATTCTAGCTGAGACTTAAGTTAGGTCTTTGAAGACATGGAGAGTTGTTAGTGGGAATGTTTCATTGAAATTATTTTATTTAAAGAAGAAAGTTTACTTAATTGCTATACAAGTAAATTTGTAGGAATGCATTTCTGTAATACATTTATCTCCTTTCTCCTGCCAGTTTTCTTCTTAGCTCTTTATATCTTCATCCTTCCCTCTTGATATCGGAGGGAAAAACAGCTTTAACTTTGAATTTCAGCCACTTCCCGCAGCTCCCATTGGCTGGGAACAGTGAACCGCAGCTACAGGGAGCTAAGGGTCTCCATGCCTTCAGATGCTCCAGATAAACAAAACAACAATGTTTAGATATTGAATTCAATGATTCCATAGAGTTTAAAATCATCAGATTTTGATGTAGACCCATTTATAAGCCGACTCTTGCTTTTTGATACGTCACTTTTTTATCAAAAATATTCAGCTTATGAACGCGTTTATATACGGTATCTTAAAAAGGAGGTTTGCAATTGGAATACTGACTTAACCTTGATTACCACTCTTGCTGCTTGTTCAATACTTAGTACTTGTGCATGCTGATCCCATGTTATTTCCCAGTACCAGACCTAATGGTACATTTGTTCTTTAGTGAATACATTATTGGTACTAGACTGAAGAACAAGGACAAAACAGGTACAATGTAGGCAGCAGCAAACTTCCCCATATATTTCTCTCCTACTAATGTGCCATATATGACTTGGAGGAGTTACTTTTAGTGGTAAAGGGAAAATTTATTCTCCATCTCAATTCAGTCTTTGGCCTCTTCTCTTAAGACTTCCAACCAGGGTAGCAAGTGGTAACAAACTCATTTTACATAGGCTGCTCAACAGGCCGTCAGCAGGTTATATATATGTGTTATCACTTTCTATCTCATTCTGGAAGCTTTAGTTAATGTTGAGTTGAGTTACGCACTTAAAGCAGGGATTTAGTATATTGGGAACAGAAGAAATCCTAACAGAGGTATAGGCTCATTACTTGATGGAGATTGTAGAATTCTGTTAATACTACAGAAGAAGGTGGAAGTGTTCAATAAATATTTTTGTTTTATGTTTGGAAAGAAACAGAATGATGTCCTTGTATTACATGAGTGTGATCTGTTGTCCAGTACGAGGTGTCAATTAATGATAATAGGGCAGTCATACAGAGTAATCTGGATTTCCTGATAAACTAGGCCCATTGAAATAAAATGTGTTTTAAGATAGCCAAAAGCAAGGTCATCCATCTATGAACAAAGAATGCAGGCTATACCTACAGAATGGGGGCGGGGGGGCTATATCCTGGAAAGCAGTGACTCTGAAAAGGATTTTAGGGGTCATAGTGGACAAGCAACTGAACGTTAGCTTCCAGAGCAATGCTATGTCAAAAAGAACTAATGTGATATAAATGGGATTGAGGAATAGGAGTAGGGAGGTGATTTTTATCTCTGTATACAGTGTTGAGGAGACTAATACTGGAATACTGTGTCCAGTTCTGGTGTCCACATTTTAAGAAGGATGTTGAACTATTGGATAGAGTGCAGAAAAGATCCATAAAAATTATTTGAGGGCTAGAGAAAATGCCACATAGTGAAACACTGAAAGAGCTCAATCTGTCTAATTTGTCAGAAAGAAGATTGTGAGGTGAGTTGATTGTGATGTATAAATATCTTCATAGGGAGAAATTACTGGATACTAAAGGGCTCTTTACTGTAGCTGAAAAAGGCATAACAAGAACCAATAGCTGAAAATTGAGACCAGACAAATTCAAATTAGAAATAAGGAACAACTGTTTAACAGTGAGAGTAATTAACCATTAGAACAACTAGCAAGGGAGGTGGTGGATTCTCCATCTCAGTATCTTCAAATCTAGACCAGTACCCTTTCCGGAAGATGTGCTTTAGTCAAACTTAAGTAACTGGCTTCAATACTGGGATAACTGGATGAAATTCTATGGCCTGTGTTATATAGGAAGTCAGACTAGATTATTTAATTTTCACTTCTGGTTTTAAAATTATGAAAAATACAGTGTACCCTCTCCAAATTTATATCACTTACTCTCTGAGTATAGAATACATTTTTCTCAGAATTAACACATAGAGTTGTTATTTATTTTAGGATTTACAGTTAATTAAAATGGGTCCTATAAGGAGTTTAGTACCCTGTGCTACAACTTTATTTTTGCCCCTAAGTATGTCAGTTACAGAATAACAGATTTCAAATTTCCCACATAGTTAATATGTATCAAAGTCACGTACAAGTGTTAGTTTGTTTAGAATTAGATAAAACTGATTTTTAAAGACACATTATCTCCCCCCCCCTTTTTCATTCATGGTGCCACAGAAGGACAGAGTTAAGGTTGGTTGCTTTAACTGTGCATTTCTTACCTTAATATGTTTGGATTTCTGTTAGGTTTAAGTTTAACCTTAACTTAATTTCCTGGGTTTATAACAATGGGTTTTGGGATAATTACAACATCCCTGTAATGTTGTTTACCCTAAATTACTGCAATGTACTGTCTATCTTAACACAGTTGTTGAGTGTGTGTGTGTGTGTGTGTGTGTAACTGGAAAGAAAAATTAAAACTTTACTTGAAGTTTTAAATGAGCACAGTCTAAGCAAGTAAAATAATAATCACAAGCACACTCTGTAAGATATTAAATGGATTTAGTCTTTTACATGTTTAAAACCACCATTTTAAACTATTTTTAAAACTTCGCCATAGAATTTTTTTCTTTTCAGACAGATCTTCCAAGTTAGAAAAATCTTGAGATCAGCAAGGCTGTGGTCTGGAGTGTTGGAAGCATTTAGCTGCAGGTTGGTCTGGGAAATAATTGCAGTCTTGTTTGAAAATTTATGGGTACTGTGGTTGGTCACTGAATTTTCCAATGTTCATTGAAGGTGGTCTTTTCATACTGTGTACCTTAGGGAAGACAAAGGTGTGTATGCGTGTGTGTGTGTGTGGGTGGGTGCTATTCTATTGTGTAGTATATGTTTCTCTTGTAGAGAAACTATCCAAAGGTTACCCCTATTTTCTTTGGATATAATAGTGGATATAACAGCCCTGAGTGATGACAGAAGAGTTTTATGGAAGGACTTCTTTGAAATGGACATTTAAGTACGCAAGTTAAAAATTGCTTTCTCCAGCAATTTGCTTTAATAATAGGGAGATAACCTTTTTTCTGGACACTGTTGGTAGTATTCAGCTGTTCAGCTCCTAGCATGCTGAGAATGTGTCAGGGTAGCCTTGCTTACCCTACTGTGAGAAAGATATAGTATGGTCTTTACCCATTTGTGTTAGTTGGCTTGGAGTGTATCAATTTTGTATATCCCTTGTGGCAATCTGCTTATTAGGGGGTGGTACCCAAAACAAAATCTATTTTTCTTTTTCATTAAACTCTACTTGGTTGATTTTATTTTATTTGTGGGGCTAAGAGGTAAATCTCTACAGTATTGTGTCTTGTGGTGTATGTACAATATCTTTTGATTATTAAATCTTGACTTGAATTGTTACTGAGGAATATACATTCATTTCAAAATGACCACAACATATGATCATCTTAGAATCATTTCACGTACTGGAAACAGTGGAGCAGAAGTGATTGTGTCCCTTTGGCAATATTGAAAGGACTGCACTGGGCTGTGACAGGGGTATTTGCTTCTTAGGCTACGTCCAGACTACCCTCCGTATCGGCGGGTTAAAATCGATTGCTTGGGGATCAATATATCGCATCTCATCTAGACGCGATATATCGATCCCCGAGCGCGCTTATATCGATTCCGGAACTCCATCAACCCCAACGGAGTTGCGGAATCGACAGGGAGAGCCGTTAACATCGATCCCGTGCGGTGAGGACGGGTGAGTAATCCGATCTTAGATATTCGACTTCAGCTACGTTATTCACGTAGCTGAAGTTGCGTATCTAAGATCGATTTCCCCCCCGTAGTGTGGACCAGCCCTTACATATATATTCTACTCTTAGGTTCTCAAATACAACCCCTGTTGAAGTCAGTGGGAGCAGTGCCTGAATTAGGGAAACTGAACTTGACTCTAAGCATTAGTGTTTTAGTTATCTGGAAGTGACAATTCAGAAATAAGAGAGACAGGGTGGGAGAGGTAATATCTTTTATTGGACCAATTTCTGTTGGTGAGAGAGAGACAAGCTTTTGAACTGTCACAGAGTGAATGTGACCTGACAAAGAGCTCTGTATAAGCTCAAACGCTTGTCTTTCTCTCCGACAAAAGTTGGTTCAATAAAATATATTACCTCACGCAACTTATCTCGCTAACGTCGTGGGACCAGTACATCTCTACAGTAATGCTGCATAATTTAGAAGTAAGTAATTCATTGTAAATGCATTCATCTCCTTTCCTGAGAGAGACTTTGATTGCCAGTAAATAGTTCCTCTGTGCATCATTATTAGAAAATTCTGACCACTGTGAGTTCTGGAGTGCCAGCATATACTGTTTCCAGTACAGCATACAGCCCAACAGAGGGGTAATCCTCCAACCCTGCTAATGTGCGGTATACTCTTACTACATTAAAATCAATTAACTGGCATGATCTCAGCACACATGGAAGTTAGGTATGCAAGAAACTAAATTAATTTTGTAACTTTACAAACTAACAAATGATGTAATTTTAACATAGCAGCTGTATTTCTTGTGACTTTTAGTGAGGGCAAGCAGCAAATCCAACATCTGAAAGCACAAAGTGAATTTAAAAAAATACAAGAATATACAGTCTATCTTTATATAGGGGGCAAATGGCACCAAGTTATTATAGTCAAGAAGCAAACAAAGCAATAAGGAGAGCTGAAAATAAATTAGTAGTATTAACCTCAAAGGAAATGTGCACATTTCTGGGTCCTTCTCTGCCTGTAATTTCTCTCTCTAGGAGGAGAGAGGGGAAATACTTCTTTATTCATATTAAAGAATATGAGGTTCAATTTTAGCTGAATACAGCATAATATTTGTGGTTTTGGGAAGAAAGTGTTTGAGGAGGTTTATTCCGAAACCTTTTCCAAAACCTATAAAAGTTTTTCCTTCCTTTACTGATCATTTGCGTCAGTTAGATATTCCCAATGATGATTTTTTTATATTACTTTTAAAAATATACTGGAATACTGTCTTGTTAACCCTTATTGTGGATTATTTCAGGGAACACTATACATACTTAACACTAAAAAAATTACTAACATGAAGTGCATCTAAATACATCCTGAAACTAATAAATTTGTTTAATACCTACCTCAGTTTCCTCCTCTGGTGGCTCCCCTTTCCTGCACAGCTCAGAGTTGGTGATATGGCTTGGCCCTCCAGCCAAGTCATTAAGCAAATTTAACCCCTGGGAAAACAAAAGTCCAACTGAAAGTCCAAACAAAAGGTTCTTCCACTCTCCTTGGGCTACTCTCCCGCCTGCCTCCTGTGTGAACTTTTCAGTTCTTTCCTTGTTCCACTGTAGAGAACTGACTCCCATGCAGCTTTCCCTGGAATCCCTCTGACAGGAGTTTCCTGATTTCTGCAGACCCTGCCTCAGGGCCTTCCACATGAGCCCAGCCTGCTCCCAGTAATTCCTCTCACTGAGTTTCATCAACCTTTTTTGTGATCATTAGGTGATCACCTGACTCCATCCTCTCAGGCTAGGAGTCGGCTAATTACGGCACAGGCAGGGCTGAGATGTTTGTTTCTAAAGAAACCTGCACAGGTAGACTGGGCCCTGATTCCCATTAAAGGAGACAGCCACTCTGTGATAGACTCCCTTCCTAGCAGAGCTCCCTCATGACAAGAGAGAGCAGCCTAAAGACATAATTAAGGAGAACCAACTACTGGTCAAGACAGACTTACAGTGTCAGTGGATGCCTCCGGCGCCAGATGTATGGCCACCATCATGACCATGCAGCAGGTAACATGGCTGCAAGCATCAGGCATCCCAGGAGAAGTATCGGCCACTATCAAGGACTTCCCTTAGAAGACTAGAGCTCTTCACAAAGTGGACTAACAGCACTCTTCACTTGTTGAAGGACTCAGAAGCTACCCTACTCACCTTGGGGATTTACACCTCTGCACCATAACTCCAGTACTACTGTCCTCAGTCACAGCAGGGACCATGCACTCCATCCTACCCTCCCAGACACACTGAGTATCATGCCAAGAAGTGTGAGAGATACAACAGGCGACATCAGCCTTTCTTCTCATCAGCAACCCATCTCGCTCCTAGGACTCATCAGCATGGTCAAGGGGCACATTGGACTCTGTCCATAGAGCACCATCTTCGGTGCTCCCGATCCCCAGGAGAGGTCCATCTTGCAGCAATATCAGTGTATCATGCATGGATGCAGTCACACACTCTCTTTTCGCATCTAATGGTATTGAAATTTCTTAAGAGCCTCCTTCAAACCCTGGCGGTAGAGACCCAGTTTCCTCAGGGGATGTTAATGTTGTCCTCAGGAAGTTCATGGAGCCTCTCATTGAACCACTACCAGAACGCTACATACACCACCTCAGCATCAAGACTGTCTTTCTGGTGGACATTGTGTCAGCTCAAAGTCAGCAAGCTCCAGGGTCTCATGGTTGGACCACCTTTGGACATAGAGAAAAGGTTGTGTTGAGACTACACCTCAAGTTCAAAACAACTTCAGAGACAGACTTTCACTTGAACCTTGCCAGTCTTCTTCCTGAAGCCACACTTGACACCCAGAGAGAAGAAACTGCCTATCCTGACTTATCCAGAGCTTTGCTGTATTACCTTAATAGGGCCAAGCCATTTCAGTGGTCTCCTCCTCACCCCTTTGTGGCAACTTCTGGTCCAACCAAAGGCTAAGCCATCTCTTTGCAGAGATTCTCCCAAGTGAATCACACAGTAGATTTCAGTCTGCCATCAGCTGGCTGGTTAACCTATCCCTTCGAATATCACGGCACATTGTTCCAGAGCACAAGCTGCATCTATTGCCTGCTTCAGAAACTTTCCAGTCTCTGAGCTCTGCAAGGTTGCAACGTGGAGTAACCCACTGACTTTTGTGAAACATTTTGCCAATGATGTGGCTGCCAAATTAGGTGCCAAGTTCAGGTGAGCAGTACGTCAATCTTTGTTTGACCGATTCAGCTGATACTCCTCACTCTCACCATCCAGGGGGGATTCTGCTTGCTAGTCACCTACAGTGGGATCCACATTGACACACATTCTTAAGAACCACCACAGTTACTGTAAGATAAGTAACTGTTCTTTAGAATACAAACTTCAGGGTGAAAATGCTGTGAATTGTTTTCCAGCTGAATAGGAACAAGAGTTTTTTATAGAAATACGACGTTTGGTTTTGTCATGGTATCAATCCCTTAGGGATAACCAATGTCCAGAAACTAGAGCAGATAGAAACAATTAACAGAGTCCTTGTTTAGGAGTTAACTAACCAGGTTTCCCCCATCTGGTAGCTGGACTAGTTGAGTATGCATCTTGAGCACTAGTGGAACTAAGACATGAATCATGAGCCTTGTGGACCATAGGAAGCAGCCCTACCAGCTGATCCAAAAGATATTCTCCGCTTTGACTGAGATGGTAAGAGGTGTTCAGTACTTGTCTCAGCAGGAAGCTGCTGTTGGTAGATCCTGAAATGTGTAGACAATTCATTTAATGGAAAAAGCAAATCATTAATGATGTAGAATTAAAAGTCAGAATTGATTTGATTTAAATTAACAATGGTAGACTTGTGTGGCACTGAATCATTTCCTGTGCTTTGAATGTTACTCTGAACTGAAACACCAGAATGAATCTAAATACATCAAAATAGCATTTGTTGCTTTATTACCAATTTGCAATATTACAAGGATAATTTGATAATATATTAAAAACCCTACTTTCATTTATATACAACACATGCTACATCAGGCATCATCAGTTTTTAATGCACATCATACATTTGTAAAGAAACAATGAGGTAATAAGGGAAGAGAGCAAGAGCTTTTTTTGTTTTTCTCAGACATTCTTTCACTAAATTTTATGGTTTTCACTGTATTTTCTAATTTGCAACAATCTTCTAGTCTGCATACCTACCTCAGCAGAATTCTAAAATTCTCCAAGTTTCCACAATTGATTTTATTTATAAATATGAGTAATTATTTTTAATATGTTGACACACAATATACTCATTAATAATTGTGAAATATGGCAAATGTAATTGTTCTTGGTTACAAATATTTTCTTCCAAGAATCTTAATCTTGTGGCTAAGGACATTAAATAGAATATAGATCGGTATCCATCATTTGCCTGCAAAGTTGGATAGCCCCTTTAATTTGTAGCCATTATCTGATTACAGTGGCTACACAGCAGGTAATGACGTAGCTCAGGTATACAATAATGTTAAATATTTAGGCTATTATTTTATATGAACATTAACATTATTCGTGTTGGCTATATAATATGCAATAGCCATTATAAGTTTGGATTACTTTATAAATACATGTAGGCAGTTAAATTTAAAAACACTCATTTTCCTTCCTTGATCAAAAATGTTTGTATCAGAGGTCAGCTTTGAGAATGATGGCATGTACATCAAGAGAAAAGTGAGAATGAAGGATTAATCATTATGGTAACTATTTGGGTGTCTGCCCACAAACTGAAACGATTTAGTGATTTGTTTTATCTATGACAATTAGCAAAAATTAAATTAGGAATAATCCCACTAATACCCTACAGTACATATACCAGCTACATAGTTTCAAAGGATGTGATTTCCTGTGTCAAATGATCCCTACTAATAAGAATAAAACTCGTGCTGTACAGATTGTACTGTGTTTGAGAATATTTATACATAATACAACATACAAAATATTTAGATGCTGTGGCAATATTTTTAGCATCTAGACTTAATTTACAGGGAATAAAACCCAGAAGTGTTATCTACAGTCCATCTCAATTCCCAGTTCTAGAACTGGGAACCTTAATTATTTTTGGTACAAAGAAAGATGATCTGAAAGTTGTTATATCACTTACATTGTATGTTTTTGCTGGAATGAATGTTGAAAATACAATATACAAGTCCTCAAATTTTAGCAATAAATGTACAATATCTTACATTCCTTGCTGCTATAAAGACATGTGACATTTCATTGTTCTGTTTTAAACAGAAGATTAAAAAAGGAAAAAAATTCTTTCAGTGGAACGTGTTGGGATTAGGCCTGATCATCATAACAACTTTCTTTAGGGAATATGATCCGCCACGGAACTCAGCCCAGTAAACACCATCCTGGTATCGACTACGATAGTGTCCTCCCCGATACCAGACTCCATTGAGGTTTGAGTGAGCACAGGCATTGTACCACCATCCTCCTTTCTGATAATGAGCACAGTTACCTATAATGAAAAGCAGACTGTTATTGAGTATAGAAACTGAAAATCTTGCAGTAAGAAGACTAGCAAAACTTTCATAATATTTTAATGTCTGTATATTTTTAAATCTATCAGTCTGATGATGTAAGCAGCAAGGCACACAAAACCTTCCTTTTACAGTCCCTCAATCCTTCAATCAAAACCATGCAAGTGAACTCTTCAGTGAAGCTCCAGTTTAGTACAAGATTCACCTGCAAGGATCCAGTTTCAGGATCCAGGCCCTAATTTTTAAAATAACATCAAATATTCAAATTAAAAAGTTTGTTTTGTCATCTGTCAATGAAAATCATTAGATTACCGGGTTAATTTGTGTATCATCAGAGCGGTTTTGTTTTTTGCTTTTTAAAATATTTTTAATTATATGTTTAAATGTAATTTTCTATCATGTCATTCTATGACTTGCCATTTTCCTTAGGTTTTTTTTCTTGTTAAACACTTCATACCTGTGTATACATCATGGTCTCTATCCAGTGTGGTGAACTGCTTCCCGTTGTGCCAAGTGAAAGAATCCCCAGCATTGCCATTGTAACGACCCAGTCTCAACTTGTAATATTCACTCTCTGGCTCCAGTCTGAAACTGGCATATTCAGCAAATACTTTTCGACCTGACCAGTCTTCCATTGTTACAAGCAGTTTGTAGTTGCCTTGATTTGTTAGCCAATAAATATTTTCTAAACCCAGCCAGTACTCTCCATCTATGTTACCAAATCCTTGCTGTGAAGAAATAGTGACAAATAGATTACTGTTGCATATATGTTTTACTTTTAAATCTCAATGCATCCTTAGCCATGGCACCTTGATAATGACTACATGGGCATATTTTGAAATTCCAGTGCAACTTCACCTTGGCCCTAAGTATATTTCAGCACTTGACACCACTACAAAATTTTTCAGAGGAAGGTACAAGAGATCGTGTAGTGGACACTCATGGAATAATCTGTCTGTTGGGAAGTTTCTTGCCAACCTATCAGTTAGTGGTTGGTTTATAAGCTGAAACATAAGTTTATACTCCTTATAAAAGCAGTTGTATCCTATCTAACATAGCTGTGGATGGTCTCATTATTCACATATGTCTAATTATTTTTTCAGTTCTGCTAAGCTCTTACCTCTAAATCTCCCATTAAGACAGGAAAGAGGAAACAAGTTTCATTTGTCCTAACCTTGTAAGTATCCCAGTTTCTGAAAAAGTTGACTGATCCATCGAGTCGTCTCTGAATGACAGTCCAGCCTCCAGGGTCGTGTCGTTGGTCACACCAGACCTGCATAAGTCGATTTGTATTTTCAGGTTTCACAAGATAAATGGAACTGGTGTCATGGCCATCTTCTAATGCCTGTAGACAGTCTTTCCATGGTCCTGTTTTAAAATAGAAACACTATGCATTCAGAAAATAATTGTGCTTGTCATCTTTGTCTTCTGGAAATATTTGAATGTGGAACATTTTTTTCCTGGCATGTACTAGACATGCTTCTGCCAAGTATTATGCATAACTGTTTCCCTAAAAAACACATTTTCACCTTTGCATATGGAAGGTGTAATGTCCAGTAGTGTGCTTGCATGGACCTGGGCTTCATTTGGTTTCACGAGGTTCTTGAGCCCTTTTACTTAATTTATTCCTTGGCAAATCATATTGTGTGTGCTGTTTACATGGTGTATTAATTTATTGACCTTGGCTGCCTGCATGTTTTCATTATGCAGTATATAAAACATGGCAGATTATGCAATCTATTTTTTAAATCATAACCATTATTTTTAGTCTTATTCAGCATAAAGGATACTTGGAATTGCAGAAGGCTAAATAGTAGTAGAAGTGCAATTATAAAGGAAGAAAATACTTCTAGTATTTCAGACTTGCATGCATGCTGGTGATTTGGATTTAATAGTGTGATGAAGGGATGCATAGTGTAAAAAATGGAGTGTAGGTTTAAAGTATGGAGCATGACATTGTTCTACCACCTGGCAAGAAGAATTCACAGTATCCAAGTAAGGTAGGAGAAAGGTATTCACTACAAATGCAGATGCAGTCATATTTAGGGGGATAGTTCAGGGAAGGCATAGTAGCTGGTAAGATCACTTGGAAGCACATGGGAAATTCCCTTGCTCTTAAGCATAAGATTTGTTTTGTCAGGGATACTGAGTCCCATTAAGCATGTCCATGTTTGAAGAGTCCTCTCTGGATTGTGTCTTGTGGTGAAGTGTCTCCAAGATGTGACAGGTCAGAGATTCAGAAGTTAGCTTCTTTAAGGTGTGTAAGCTAGTGGGCAAACTCAGTGGCCGGGTAAGATAGAATAAAGTTCCCAACAACCATGCAGTCCAAGACCCTTTTTTCAAGGCTGGGTTTATTTTCAAACAAAAGCAAATTAATTCATAATATTTGTGTACCATCCAGCCAGCTGGGAAGGGAGAGCGGATACCCCTTCCTGTTAGCTGCTGGGAACAGTGCTTAATTTTTACTAGGGCTCTAGGCTTGGCAGTTCATAGCCCCAGCACCTCTGACAGTTACGAAAAATTAAAAATTGCTTGAGCCCTTGCACCTCTTTCATTACAAATTAAGCACTGGTCTGGAAGGACTACTAATGGAGACACCCCCCCCCCTAGGACTTCTCTGACTCAGGGTTCTTCCTGTCTGCTGCCCTGGCCCTAGAGGAAAGAAGCCTTAAACTTGGTTTCTTATAGGTTACATCAGGGGTTGGCAACCCTTCAGAAGTGGTGTGCCGAGTTGTCTTTTATTCACTCTAAATTAAGGATTACGTGTGCCAGTAATACATTTTAATGTTTTTAGAAGGTCTCTTTCTATAAGTCTATAAAACATAACTAAACTGTTGTTGTATGTAAAGTAAATAAGGTTTTTAAAATGTTTAAGAAACTTCATTTAAAATTGAATCAAAATGCAGAGCTCCCCGGACTGGTGGCCAGGACCCGGGCAGTGTGAGTGCCACCGAAAATCAGCTTATGTGCCGCCTTCGGCACACGTGCCATAGGTTGCCTACCCCTGGGTTACATGCTTGTATTAGCCATTAGCCTGCAACTACAGCTTCCTGTTTTAAATGGCCAAAGAGTTATAACAGGCACACTGGGATGCATGCATACACCCCAAAGCCTGGTGCCCTTTATACAAGCTAGAATTTTCAAAATCATCTAAGAAGTGACATAAGAGCACAACTCCATTAGTTTCAGTGTCACTTAGACACTTTTGAAAATTGCAACTATAGTTTTTAAAAAACAAAATAAGGGAAAATAGATGTTAAATACAGAAAAAACTGGTACCTTTAAAATTAACTTTTAAAGACAAAATCTATATAGTAAAAACATTTGAGAAAAATCTCAGGATAATGAATATCTGGAAATATATAACAGAATGTAAAGTAAAAATAGATTTAAAAAACATCCTGTGTGGAAAGGCTGTCATTCCTTTAAAATATTATCTGATTTCCTAAGGAGGCAGCATCTGAGTGCCCAGGAAGGACAATTTTTGATTGGTAAAAAGTGCCCAGTAGAATTCTGGATTTTTTTGTTGATCCTTTTGCAAAAATTCAGTGTAAGCCAACTATGCCCATCCGAACACCTAGGTATGCTGCAAAAAGAAAATAAGAAACATTCGTGTATCCAGGATCCACTTGCTTAGTAACTATATTTTGAATTTTAAAATTTTGGTGCCTGCATACCATAATGGTGGAGATATTAGAAATGGCTGCATGGACAGCTTTGTTCAGTTGCTATGATTATAGTGAGTGAGCTGATAGAATGAAATGATAAAACTATTATCAGTAAGTAACTAGTCCGGATCAATTTTTAAGGGAACTGAGGGATTATTGTAGTAAAAGAATGTTTGATCAACATTTGTAAAGAGGCCAGAACTAAGCTATGTAGTAGACAGGCAGATCTTTTTCCTTTTAGTAATAAAATAGTCAAGTTGACTTTGCCTTCTATTCTGAATGGGGGATTTTCCAGCTGAGCTGCCCCCCAAAATAACATTGGCATGAAGATCAACAGTAGACTCAGCAATATAATATATCATTATAGACATTGGCATTGTCACACTGATATCTGAAGGCAAGCAAAAAACAGTTAATGGATCAAAAATGTGGTATGATATACTCCATACACAGAGAAGAAAGAAAGCTAACCTTTTTGCTGGGGTGTAGCACACTGGTTTCAGGTATGGAGACCATAAAGCAGCTATTTTTAAGAGATTAGACTTCTTTTTTTTTTAAGTTTCTATCTCAAAGAAAATATTCTCAATGTGAAGATACTCAGATTCCTCACTAATTGGTCTGGTATAAGAACCTAGATAGAATTTGTACTGCATTGTTTTCAGAAATCTTTAGACAGACAGCTCTGGTAGCTTTGCTACTATGCTCATATTTTTGCCAAAAAAACAGAAAAGTTAAATTAACGACTCACGAGTCAGTGATCCCTTCAAAGTCCAGACTGAGAGAGAAATGAGAGGATTTAGTAAAGCATTCCTCCTTGGAATGATACTAAATTGTATGTTGCTATTATAATTAAACATATTTTTAAGTTTATACAGAATAAATACTTCTGTTATAAAGACTTGCCATCGTTTTGCATGCACGTAAATAAGATGATTATAACGAGTTAGCTTAGTTCACATTGTATCCACTGTATTAACTCACTGCAAGTAGACTAGCAGTGGACAGTCTGTGCCACCTGTTCCATAAATTGTATCTTAGTTTAGGTGAACTTTTTGATATTTTAAAAAGCCTTTTGTAAATATTCGAGAACTCAATCAAAAGTGGGTGTTTTGAGTTTTTTGGTCTGTGTCCAAGTTATTTGATTTTTGTATTTCCCTTTGTCCTCAGCAGCATAGTCCTGGGAGTAGAATGCTGCTTCTGAGCCCAATTTCCTTTCATGTTGCAGATACAAGTACATGTTCTTGGCTGCTTAAATGAAGATGCAGCACTCTGTTTTAATATCTGTGTTTTATTGTGTTAAAATGCAGGAGACAGATGATAATGCATTTCTTTTCAATGTCTGGTTCAACACATTTAACTTGACTGTGCTGTGTTTATTTTATTTCAACTTAAAGACAGTGAGGTTTGTAAGAAAGAAAAATACATGAGTTCCAAGCTGTTGTGGAACAAACTTTGACAGGAACTAAGGACCATCACAAATTTTTGACCTTGCCTTTTTTCACAAACACATAGCATCATGACACTTAAAACAAGCAATCCCTCTCCAACTAAACTAAAAAACAACAAACACTACTCTGCACACACAGTGCTTCTCTGGGGAAGAGGATGAGAGAGAGACTAATCACATCACTGTAAAGAGCTCAGATATTAAGGGGAGGAGAAAGGTATGAGAACCTGAATAAAACAGAATAATGCTTCTCTCACTGTTACCAGTTAATCTTCAAAAATAGCTTGAGCTCCTATGTCAAAGAGTGTGTTGTTATGGTTTCAGACTAAAAGGAAGCCAATTAAAAAAAAACTTACAAAACAAGCTGTGTTTGGTCTCACTAATTTAAATTTGCAGACTTGGGATTTTATAATCATGCAAATATGTACTTTCAAATAGATATAAAAATGTGTCAGCAAAACATCTGCCAGTGCTGAGGTCTCTAGTATGATTCCTTTTAATTACTACCATTTAATTATTCTAATATAACTGATTTTTGGTTTGATATGGGAAATACAGTGGTTTTGAACTATTTTTGCTTTTCTGCTATCATCCTACTGAAATCAGTGATATGTAGGGATATGCCTGAAGTGATGGACATGACAACAGATATGTTCTACCTAGCGATGTAAAATACAAAATGGTTAAACAGTAAGCATTAGTCTTACCAGTTAACCAACCCTAACCATTAAGCCCCAGCCCCGGGCTGGCCGGCCAGCCCCAGCCCCAGGCCACCCTACTGGCCTGCTGAACCCAGCCTCACGCCATGCTGGCTGACCCCAAGCCAACGCGAGCCTGCCGACCCGCCAACTCCAGCCCCGCACTAGCCCACCGACGCCAGTCCTGTGCCAAGCTGGCAGATGCCAGCACCGCGCCAGCTAACCCCAGCCCCGCGCGCCGGCCAGCCGGAGCAGCCCCAGCCATGCCAACCCTGCTTGCCGGCCAGCTGGAGCGGCCCCAGCCCCAGCTGCGCTAGCCAGCTGAAGCAACCCCAGCCACATGCCCTAACTGCTCTCCCTTTAATCGGTTAACTGTTTAAACAACATAATTTTAGTAGTTTAAATAGTTAACTTCTTAAACAGATATTTACATCCCTAGTTCTACCTAAATGAACCTCTAATGTTTAGTAGCAGTTAGTGGATTAAAGGATAATCTGGGATCCCTGCTTTTAGGAATGTTCTAAGATTGATTTATATATTATGTAATAGCATATTAAATATGGTCTAGATGAAATTACTATAAAGTGGGTGCACACCTGATTGAAAAACTTACTCAAAGAGTAAGTTCATTGTCAAACTGGGAGGACATATAACGCTGAGAGTGGAGAGTACGATTACAAAATGTATGGATGTCACCAAGCCAGGAGGGGTTGCAAACACTTTGGAGTACAAGGTTAGAGTTCAAAGTGATATTAATAAATTGGAGAATTGGTCTGAAATCAACCAGGTGAAATTCATAAAGAGAAGTGCAAAGTTCTGCATTTAGGAAGGAAAAATCAAATACACAAATGCAGAATGGGGACTAATTGGCACAGGAGTGCCATATGTAAGGTATGGGAGATAATTGTTCCACTCTATTTGGCGCTGGTGAGGCCTCATCTGGAGTTTTGTGTCCAGTTCTGGGCTCCATACTTTAGGAAAGAGATAAACAAATTGGAGAGGGCCCAGAGAAGAGCTACAAAAATGCTAAGAGGTTTGGAAAATATAATCTATGAGGAAAGGTTGAGAGAATAGAACATTTAGTCTAGAGAAGGTTGCAGAGGATATAGATCTTCAAATATATAATAGATGATTATCAAGAGGATGATAAACACTTGTTCTCCGTGCCCACTGAAGGTAGGATGAGAAGTAATGGGTTTAATCTTCCCCAAGGAAGATTTAGATTAGATATTAGGGAAAACTTTCTAACTATAAGGATAGGTAGGCACAGGAATTGGGTATCTAGGGAGATTGTGAAATCTCCAACTTGAGAGATTTTTAAGAATAGATTAGACAAACGTCTGTCAGGAATGGTCTAGATACAGTTAATCGTTCCTGAGCATTGAGGCGTGGGCTAGATGACCTCTTGAGGGCCCTTCCAGCCCTACATTTCTATGATTCTGTGATTATACAAGAGCAATGGTCCCGACCTCTGTAATTAATCTTGTGTAACAGTTTCCGCGATAACACTCCTATCTTTCAGACACATAACTTTATATATAAACTCAGGGTCGATTCCTGAAGTGTGGTTAGCATCTGCAGCTTCCACCTTTCAGGATATGACCCTAAGACAATAAAGACGTACTGTACCACGAAGACAAAAATATCAGTTTAAATATATGAAAATGGCAAGGAACTCACAAGCTATTGCAATGCATTTGATGATTTCCTGTTCTGTTCATTCCCTCTGGGGCACCTGGCATTGGCCACTGTCGGAAGACAGGATATTAGATTGACTAGACGGACCATTGGTCTGACCCAATATGGCCATTCTTATGTTTTTAATGGGTATATTTAAGAATGTATAAAAATATGATACATTGTCTATTTTAAAAAAAAATCGTTTTTGACCATATAATTATAGCATACATGGTCAGAATTAAGATTGTTTATGCGAACTTTGACATTTCTTAACTTTTGATTGTTTAGCCATGCAGCCTTAATGTTCCTTTAATGTAGTTTCTTTTATGGAATTACTTTGTTGATCAGCAGCTTTTATCATTAAAAATATAGTAAACTGTTTTATATATGCATTTTAAGAAGTAATTTCTTGTTTCATAGCTGCGAAAGAAACACATGCAAACCACAATCCACATTTTGCTTATAAAATAGAAGAGTATTTATTTAAGTAGGAATCTGAATTTCCCACCAAAATCATTGTCCTGTGCCAAGAAATTTTAGTTTCATAATTGTTGCAAGTAGCTTGTGTGTGTGTGTGTGTGTGTGGGTGTGTGTGTAATTTAGTTTCCATTTTCATGACGGTTCTAGCTATATTATGTGGAATTAATGCATTTAAGCATACATTGTCAAAAGAGACTAATAATTCTGGGTATATTCATTTCTGTGCATTGAACTTGAGATATTTGGAGAGTCTGATTTTCAGGAAGTGCTATGGATCTACCTACTAAAGTAGGAAGAAAATTCCATGAACTACAGTCATTCAGCATTTCATGAACAAAACTGGTTAGGGCATATTTGAGATCTGACAACAGTTCTAGTTGCCATAACTTCTGCAGATAACTTTTGCCGAACATAATCTTTTCCTCCCAAAAAATATAATGGAAATATTGAGTTACATGGGGCGACTTGATGAATGGAGATAATGAATGAAAGTGCTCTTGGCAACTGGAAGCCATGCAGAAAGTAAATGTTACAGAGGATGCTAAAAATACCATAGACTGGCAAAGTTTTCATTTGTCATGTGGTTAAGTTTAGGGTCTCTTTCAAGTGGTGCACTGCAAAACCTGCACAAGGCAGAATATTTTGGTAAAGAGTCCCTTTTATATGTCTCTCTTACAGAGAGACTATATGACCATGCAGTTATTTTTCCTATGTACTGTGTAAAAAGTGGTACAAATGACCTCCTGGAAGAGCCATTTTAGATTAAACATGCTGGATTTTGATTGCTGTGTTTTCTACGTTGTAGAGTGTGTCCCATTCAGTTTATGTAATGTAAGGATATCTATTTTGTAATTCTGATCAATTTACATAAACACGGACTGCACATTACAGCTGATTAAGAATCCAAGAAACTGTTGTTTTGTGTTATTTTAACTACTGGGGAGGAATGAAGGAGTTCTGGTCAACATTTCAGACTGTGTGGTAAATTGTTGTTTCAGATTTGCCTGAGGCAGAGTTACATGATTTTCTATCTGCATCTGATCTTGGTTTGTATCAATGAGGCCTTTGCTGCTGTTCATACTGGCAGGCTGACCTATAACCTAGCTGTTATTAGTCTTATAAAGTAGTGGTAGAGAATTTAGTAGATTTCCTTTTTGCTTTCTTGTACAGTTCATTAACATAATGAGTTTTATTTTATTTGAATTCATTTGTTTGTAGAGATGACATCTGTTATTGCAGAAAACTTCTACTAAACAGTTTCTGACCAATTAATATTGGGACTAGCAAGCAACATTGCTGTATTGACAATTGCTGTTTTTACTGGTGATCACTATGGGAATACAGGTTAGAAGTTTTTGTGGTTAGTGAAGGCAGGCATCTCTTCCTTGTACAATAAACCCCAGTCAGAATACATTCTATGGCAGGAGTGGGCAAACTTTTTGGCCGGAGGGCCACATCTGGGTGGGGAAATTGTAAGGCTGGGGCAGGGGGTTGGGGTGTGGGAGGAGTTTTGGTGTGCAGGAAGGGGCTCAGGGTAAGTGGTTGGGGTGCAGGACGGGGCTCAGGGCAGAGGTTTGGGGTACAGGAGGGGGTGTGGAAGGAGACTTAGGGTTGGGGGTTGAGATACAGGAGGGGTGCTCAGGGCAGGGGGTTGGAGTGCAGGAGGGGTTCAGGGGCCAGATTGAAAGCCCTGATGGGCTGGATCCAGCCCACAGGCTGTTGTTTGCTCTCCCCTATTCTATGGTGATTGTATCTCAGGATTTTAGCTAATTTAAACAGGAGCAGGAGAAGAAAAGTTTTCAACATACTGTTATTCAGTGATGTCTCAAGCCCTTACTTAGAATTACATACTGGACAGAATATGTAATAGTTATGATTATTTTGGATAGTATGAGGATATTTATTTTGATACTAAGGTGTTCCTGTTTGCAGATTTCTTACAAGTATCTGTTACAATTCTGTGTATCTTAAAAGAGTTGAGCCCTTTCACTGATTTACTGTATTTGAATGTTCAGGAACTTTCACTATGGATTCATGGTGTGCCCAGGAGAGAAACTCTGGAAACTTCTGTTAGCATCTAATCACTTTGGCTCAGATTTTTAAAGGTATTGAGGCAAAGTGATGCTCACCATTACAATTCCTTAGAAATTTAGGAACCTCAATCTCATTTTCAAAAGAGATTTAGGCATTGGGATATGTCTACTCTGCCATTAAACACCCGGGGCTGGCCCATGTCACCTTCCTTGGTTTTGTGGGGTTTGAGATTAAGGCGTTGTTTAATTGCAGTGTAGACATTCAGGCTCAGGCTGGAGTCCAGGTTCTAGGCCAGGTTGACACTGAGGGGGCGTGTTTGATCCAAGTTATGCAACTTCAGCTATATGAATAATGTAGCTGAAGTCAGTGTACTTAGATCAACTTACTGTGGTGTCTTCATCGCTGTGAGTCAACTGCTGCTGCTCCCCCCTTGACTCCGCCTACGCCTCTCACGACGGTGGAGTACAGGAGTTGATGGGAGAGCACTCGGGTCGATTTATCGTGTCTAGACGTGATAAATCAACCCCCGCCGGATCGATCACTGGCAGCTGATCCAGCAAAGGGGGCAGATCCCAGAGCTTGGGTTCCAGCCGAAGGCTGAACATTTACACTACAATTAAGTAGCCCATGAGCCCAATTCAGCTGACATGGGGCAGCCACAGGTGTTTAACTGCAGTGTAGTCAAAACCTTAGGAGCCAAAATCCCAGTGACAGTAAATAGGATTGTAGTTCCCATGTGCCTGAAAATGAGACTTAGGCTCCTAATTCAATTAGGCATTACAATCCTGAGCATCAGAATGCCTAGATACTTGCATTTTTATATAAATGAGCAGTAAATTAAAAATGATGTTATAATATTTGGCTTAGTCATTGTGTGGCATGGTACCAGCTGGTTCATTGACTGCTGTCTTATTTGCTGTATAATTTTCCATTGTTGTCTATTTGCTGCATATGCTGTGGATCGAGAAAATTGGTCCTATTTAGCTGCTGACATTTATGACTGTGAATGGAAAACAAGTACAGATGATAACTTTGTTTCATGAATTTATATTTACAATGACAAATCACTCTTTCGGGAATTAAAACAGAATATCTCAATGATTTTAATTTTAATTTTCACATAGAACCAGACAGCAAAATCTTCATGGGCAATTTTCAGCAAAATGCTTTATAATAAAGTAACACATTTTGGCAAATGCGTGAATGAAAGCATGTGACCCTAATCCTATCCACACAAATTAATTTGTTCATGATAAAACTCATGTCTTTCAAATTATAGCACTCCAGAGATGTTTGTACATTTTTAGACTGGGATTTATGAGCATTCTTTCTCTAGAAGTGCTTCATTGTATGATACAGCAATATCTTTATGTTGTTTTTGTGATACATTCTGCCAGTGCTGTTCATTATGCATACATTGATTTTTATCCTCTCTTGGGATTTCTTAGGCACTAAAAATAGACCATAATGTATCTGTTGAAATACAATCCAGAACTTCAAATGTTCCTATTATATTTATGACATAGTACTGAAACCAGAAAGGGATAATGCCTCTATATCTGTTTTAAATCTGACAGTTTTTTTTATAGAAACCATATTTCTCAGTTATATGAATATAGAAAAATGCTCATCTTACATTTTTAATCTCATTTTGGCATAGTAAAGCCATGTTTCTGAAGAGCTTTCAAAATATTAGCAATACATTCTAAAATAGTGATTGCTTTATTATGTCATAGTCAGAGTAATATTATTATTATTTATTTGTAACATAGTCAAGGAGCAGGGTCTGGTTGTGCTAGGCGCTGTACAAACAGAACAGAAAGACAGTCCCTGCCCTAGAGATCTGACAACTCTCTCCTGCACATACTAATTATTTCGGCATGATTGATAGAATCAATAGATAATTGGTGGGATTTTCCTCACACTCATAAGCCTCTCCAGTTCACATGCCTGGGTATATTAATTTTGAATGGGACAGATGTGGATACACATCAGTCATAATAAAGTTTCATGTGGAGCAAAGGAAACATTTTCTGTGTGTGGTCTGTACTGCCTTGCTTGTTTGTGGCTTTTGGAAGCTGGACATATTTTTGATTCAACTCAGGAGCTGTGTAATTATTCAGATATAAAATTTAATTCTTTAAAAAATACTAATGACAATTACTGGATTGACCACCATGCAGACTGAAGTCTACTGTTTATCCACAGTACAGGTAGAGCACGGCAACCATAGCGCAAGCTTCCCCAGCACTTAGGAGGAGGGGGCTACTGCTAATGTTAAAAGACAGATCAATATCCGTAGCATCTAGTCATTGGTCTATTTGTTAATATATAATATGCCCATACTTATCTCTTATACAGCACTTTTTGTCCAGATATCTCAGCATGCTATACAAATGGAGGGTATCATTATTCCTGTTTTTCAGAAGGGTATACTGAGGTGCAGAGAGGTAAAGTGACTTGACTAAAGTCACATAGCAAGTCAGCAATAGATCTAGGAAGGGGAGCCAGGGTCTCCTGACTCCCAACCTAGTTGACCTGTTTACTCAGTTGATAACATTGCCTCACACAGGATGCCTGGAAAGGCACTCCTCAGTCTAATTCCTAATGAACAAACTATCAATTTATGTTTCATAGAGACCATTGAACAGTTACTAAACAATGACCACTTTTGATCACTGGTAATTTGAGGCCCACTGATGTCCTTCAGAGTTACTCATATACTGAAGGTGGAAAATTGGGCCCTTGACCTATATTGAAGGAGGTGAGGTAGAGATGAAAAATTATGTCTCTGTTACCAATTCCCCAAACCATGTAATTTTTAGAAACTGAGTTTATTTGTATTTTACCATTTTGGAAACATTTAAAGGTTATGCTAATTATTCAAAGATTAAGATTTTCCTGGGTCATTTGGCAAGAAACAGTCACTGAATATCCCAAACCAGGGAGCCTTGAGAACTAACAGAAAATGTTTGGATTTTTGTTTTTAAGAATTCAGTACTTTTTTAAAAGGAGCCTATGTTAATAGAATTTAGACACCCCATATTATCATGAGTGATTTAATATGATCTTACCTATAAGGTGTCAATATCATATCCTACAGAGCATACTTGGAAAGAAATTAAACAGACAGACTTTGTCACATTAGTTAATTATTTCAGAAAATATGTAATTTAATTAAGATCGAAGTATTAATTAATAATACAGAGCATAAGTTAATATGGTTCGCTTTTGTGTTCCAGTTTGAATTCTGAGGTAACACTGAAAAGGATGCTTTAGGAGGTGGAATCTAGGTTCTAGGCTGGGAAATCATGTTATATAAAGTGGATAGAAGAGTTCCTCTAGTCTTATTTCACTTTCAGAATTCAACTTGGAAATCAAAGTTGTGCCAATCAGAAAAACCTTTCCCAGGGAAGTGATCTATTTGTCTATCATGTAAAAACTGAAGGGAAGGAATAGTGAGCTGTCTAACTGTACCATTTCTTCTAAATTTTCCTAGCTCATACTGGCAACTTTCTTTCCCTTTAGAACTGACAACCCCTGCCAATTCATTTGGACAGAACTCAGACGATTTTAATTCATTGAGACTTTAATTATGTGCCCTAATTTATTTTAACTCTAGCCAAGACTTGGCAACTGATTTGTGTCTTACACAGTATGATGAATCCTTTGCTGCCCCCGGCTCCCTTTTCTTTTGCTGATAAAAGAGAGAATCTCCGAAATCTGAAAATGTATATTATAGAATTTGTAGCTTTCCCTTTGCCAGCTTTACCTTTCCCTATTAAGAACAGTTTCCATTGAACAAGGGCACTTTAGTCTTACAACTTTTAACTAAGAAAAGTAATTATATGATATATATATCTATTTCTACTTTGTAGTCTTCTGCCCTGTTGTCACATAACACAAATCTTCATGCATACTGGTCTGTATCTTGTCTGTCTTTAACAATGTCCAGTAATCTCTTGGGAGAATTGGAAGCTAGGATTGAAAATGTTCTAAGCATCAACAATGTGCTTGTTCCTTGAGCCAAGTGGAAATAAAGGCAAATGAATTGCACAAATTTCTAGAAGGTAGTTGTATCTGAGTGTAAGTCTTAGCTGGAATTTCTTAATCAATAACTCCTTTCACAAGTAGGAGTTTTTGAACTAATATGTTATTTTTATCCTGTCTATAGTCATTTGTCATGGTCTCTGAGGAGTGTATTTATTAGTTAAGCTTTCCCTTTTTTTTGTACATCATTTTAGTACCTGAAATTCTATTATAGGTTTCCCTGGTTTAATGTTAGTACAGCACCATTTCTATAGTGAATATGCTTGCATCAGACATCCTACTCAGTAATTCAGTAATCTAGAGAGGCATCTACACAGATGTGCATATTCTCCAGCTAGATTTATTGTGCCTGACACTCAAGAATCTTACTTGAATTTTGTGAAAGATGGTATCCTTTTCCAAGTCTGCTATGTTGCCTGTTACTATTCTAGTTCATGTCTGATTCAACACATTATCATTCTCACTTGCAAATAGAAGGCAACAACTGGATAGAGGTTAATGATATAATTGTAAGAGATGAGACAAAGTTAGCCAATTTCAGAGTTATACATCTTTTCCTAAGCAAATCATTGTGGATTACCGAATGCCAGAATTCACAATGACCTGAGATCTTGATTTTGAATTTTTTTCAGTGAGGAGTGCATCATCTTCATAGATAGAGAATACACTAGTGTAGCCAGAAGGATGTAAATACTAGCTGGCTATATATATAGCACAGCTGGTCATTAAGTTTTTGTACTAATATGGATATCAGATCTGGTGTTCGCACTCCCTTGTGCTGAACAGTTTTTTCTAATTTCCTGGAGAAATGGAACTATAAGGCCTTTCCCTGCTATACTGTTTCCTAGGGCTATGTGTACGCTGCACACCACTTGTGGCACTGTGTAAGGTATGTGTAGCTACATGCTACAGTGAAAAGCAGACTGTGCAACATTGCGGTGTGTAGCTGCATGTGTCAATGAGAGGCTCTAGTGGCAGCAGGCAACCGGAAAAGGCTTGGCAGTGAGGAGCTGTCAGAGCCTTTCCCCGCTGCCATAGTCTTTCCCTGCAGGAGCAAAAGAATCCAGCAGCTCCCTGTTGTAAGGGAAAAGGTCTGGTACCGCGAAGCTGCTGAAGACTTTCCTTGTTGCAGGAGTCTTCCCCTGTGGTGTGTGATATTTTGAGGTCTAAATGCCAGATTCTCTCTTTAAAAGGACTGTCCCCAAGTAGTTGCACAAAAAGATAAGTGGGTAATGAACCAATACTGATTTTCCCCATAGAATTTTAGTATGATATTTTTCTGGTGAAGTGTATACTAGCTGTGAGACAAGGTGGATGAGGTAATATGTTTTATTGAACCAACTTCTTTTGCTGACGGAGAAAAGGTTGGCCAATAAAAGATATTACCTCAGCCACTTTGTGTCTCTAATATCCTGGGACCAACACAGCTACAACTACACTTCACAGTTATTAGTGTCATTCACCTTTGAGTAGACTTCAAGAATATCTGATGTGTAGTAAAATGTTGTTAGAAGTAAATTTTAAAAAGACTCTTTGCCATATTTGGGCCAATTATTTCCTAAAATAAATAAAAGTCAGTTTAATCTGGAGAGTACCTGATAATTTGAGAAGTTTGACAAGACCATCCAGCAAATGTTGGAAAGATTTATGGAATGCATGTAATATGCACCTACCTTTGTTACTTATACCACAGTTTTTGGCTACCCAACTTTAGACACTTAAGAGGGGCCTCACTTTTTTAAAGAAAGTGCTGAGCACCCATGCATGGAAGATCAAGCCCCTTTTATATGTCTCAACTTGAGTGACCAAAAACCAAGGCACCCGAAATCAATAATAACTTATGAAAATGTAACTGTCTGGAGGCTTTCAATTGACTTAAGGATTTATGACTGGAGCAAGAGGAGAACAAAGGTCTATTATTTACTGGGTACCAGACTTTAACTTTGTCAGAATCTAGTTAGCAATCTTAGAATTTCAGGGTTGTAAGGGACCTCAGGAGGTCATGTAGTCCAACCCCCTGCTTAAAGCAGGACCAATCCCCAGACAGATTTTTGCCCCAGATCCCTAAATGGCCCCTTCAAGGATTGAACTCACAACCCTGGGTTTAGCAGGTCAATGCTCAAACCACTGAACTCACTCTCCCTGTTACTGCTCTCAGTTGCTAGTTACTGATCTCTGCCTGAGGTAGCAGAGCTGTGTGCTACCTCTTGCTCAGGGCTTATGGAAAAGCCATAGTTTAGCCCTGAATATGTAGCAGTGTCATTAGCAAGGGCTAGAGAGTTAAATGTCATAAAAGGAGCATACTGTTCCCACTCAGTTGTCTAGGCACTGTGCAAGGATTACAGAGAAACAGAGCTCTGTCCTGAGGGACAGTAAAAATTCAGATGCAAGACTTTTGATAACATTTGACATTGCTCCAATTTATGATTGTAAATTAAAAATGGCAAGGGGGAAACACCTTTTGACCCATTAAGAGTTCAGGGGTTTAAACTGAGCTTCCTGAAGTAGAGATCAAGAGGAAGATTTTCAAAAACACCTAGGGGATTTCGGAGCACAAGCCCTATTGATAGCCAATGGGACTTGTGCTCCTAAATCCCTTAGGCCCTTCTGAAATAGCTTCCCTGCCCGTAATCTTCATTTGTGACTTGTACAAAACTGGTTATGCTGTTGGTATTTAACAAAACATTACAAGGCCATCTCATAAACTATGCTTTTGGGGAAGTAAGCATTTGATAAGGGCTGGCTTTTGTAAGAGGTGTTAGGGTCTAGTTTTTGTGTTCTTTAATTTGATTGTTGGTTTAGGTTAGTTATTTACTTATTTTTCTGACTTTGGTAAGGCTTCTGGGTTTTATTATATCGCTTGTATTTTAAAATTATATCACTTGTATTTTAAATTGTATTTATTTTAATAGAATTAACAATAATCTTGGTGCACTAAAATGAAAACCTCTCTACATAACTCTAATTTTGACCTAAATGTAAAAAATTTGGAAGTACAACAGTTAAAGTGGATATGTCGTCCTCAGCTTATTCTTTCTCTTAGAAGCTGAGATACATGGAACAATCTGAGAAACAGTATGAGGCCAAAGTTTCAGAAACTGACTTCCCCCCTACTACTATAATTTGAAAACAATGTTTTAGCTGTTTTCCTTTTTTTGATTGCTCACAGGTTAATACCTTGTACGTCATGTTTTAGCCTGGAGCTGAGGTTTATGGCACAGTTATAAACCATGGAAATGAGGAGTTTATAATGGAAAAAATTGAAACCATAAAAATAGTATTTGAAGTGAAGTGACCTATTGCCACTTTATATTACTAGAGTGCTAACATAATAGCAGCAGAAAAGCAAAGTTTGTGTTGAACAGGTGTTTAACAGGCCAGATCCAAAGTCCATTTGATTCACTGGAAGTCCTTTATGAGCTTTGGATCAAGCCCCAACTGGCCAGGTATATCCAGGACAGAGAGAGCCTTTCATTGTTTGTTAATTGATGGATTTCAGTTTTTAAAATGTTCCCATCCTTTTCTTTGGGCATATGTACATATAATGTAACGTTAGAGCAACATTGCAGACCAAGGACTAAGAAATATAATACCCCCCACACCCCAAAGCACAATTCCTTAGAAAACTCTCCCACTCATACACCCAACTATTCATCCTTTCCCCTTTTCCTCCTTGATAAAAAGCTTGAGAGGAAAAATGAGCTTTGCAACATGAACTGAAGGTCAGCAAATTCAAGCTGTTGCAAGCCAAAGTTGGAAGCAAAGTCTGCAGTCTAGGACTTGTGAATATAAAGGCCTTGCCAACAGCACCCCTGCAATAAAGCAGGTGTTAGCTTGGACACCTCACATTATCTCAACTACATTGATATTGCATGGCAGACAGATGGTATCCGAGGTATCCTGGACCCAGCCTATTTAAGGTTTTTTACATCACAGTAAATATATTAAATTGAACCCAAAACAAACTAAGAGCCAGTGGAGCTCACAACACACAAAGTAGTGCGCTCCCTGTGAGAAACACCCTTAAAATTCATCTGCTGAAGTAGCTGGTTTTTGAATGATCTTGTGTAGAGAGTATTGCAACAATTCAGTCTCAGGGGGACAAAATGTTGCTTACTGCCGCAGGATTTCTGTATTTGAAAAAAGAGGATGGAATCTCCTGGTCAAGCATAAATATTAAAGAACCATGGGGCACTGCCACTACCTAATGTTTGCAAAACTACAAGTTGAGGCAGACTCCGAGGTTGGGAAGGCAGTAACAAAAGACAGACAAATTCCCTTAATGGAAGGACTCATAGTACCTCTGCCAGTTCTCCTAGCAGGTGCACCCAGTCCAGCAACATAACTTCAGTCTCATCTGAACCAATTCACTCTCAAACTTTTGCATTTTCACTTGCTAAATATGTTACATGCTACTTACCTCTGTCTGCATCTTTGAGACCTAAGTATGATATCTCCACCTGTGGAAAATGTGCTATTAGTCATTGCATATTAACATATATGTCAAGTATCAGGGGGTAGCCATGTTAGTCTGTATCCACAAAAACAACGAGGAGTCCGCTGGCACCTTAAAGACTAACAGATTTATTTGAGCATAAGCTTTCATGGGTAAAAAACCTCACTTCAGATGCACGAAAGCTTATGCCCAAATAAATCTGTTAGTCTTTAAGGTGCCAGCGGACTCCTTGTTGGTTTTTTTGCATATTAACATAGATATCATTTAGATATGCCAATAAAATAACTTACCAGATGGTTTATCAGTTGAAGTTGGACTGCTAATAACTGGTGGCATGGTTGGTAGATTAGGTGGTAGAACCTTTAAATTCTGATCACTTTGAATCTCATTGGTAGCTATTTGGTTAATAATGCGATTGTAAGTAGGAGGCTGATACATTCTGTTAGGTGGTTGGGGAGGATGGGGTATTGGCTTAATAGATGGCATTCTTTGACAATGTTCTTCTAGTTGTGCAATAATTATAGACTGGTTATTGGCGATTGTCACCAAATGTTGATATTTGTACTCTAGGTCCTTGTATTTGTTTGCAAGTTGCAACATATCGGCAGTTTGGTTCAATATCTTATTTTCAAGCTGGGAAAGTTCTAATGCATTGTCCCGTTTTCGAATAATTTCATGTAGCAGCTGCATATAAAGTTGCGTGACACGAGAGTTCATATTCCGACTTTCTTTTCGTAAAAGTTTAACCTCATTAACAATCCCACCATCCACCTCCACCAGTTGCTGAAGAGTTTCTATTTGTCTCTTTTGCTTTAGAAGTTCATTGTTAAGCAGCTCTAATTCTTGTTTATTTACCCGGTTTTCAAGAAGAACCTCTGGCTCCTTTGAATTAACACAAATGGCACCTGTCACTTTCTGCTGAGGTACAATAAAGGTATAAGTGCATTTGTCCTGTGTGTCACTGGACCGCTTATACCTGTTCATGTAAATGAATTCTTGCTCTGTGCCCTCATCACTGCTTTCAAATTCCTGTGTCTTGCTAGCAGTCGCTCCCATGACTGCAATTAGTAATAAACAAGTTAATCTTGCTGCCTTCATCATTCTTTATTTTTGGATACTTTTTCTTCTACAAATGAACTTCTAAAATCTGTTTAAAAATAAAAATAAAGAAGTTATTTAGTAATAAATAGAAAATGAATGAATGTGAATAAGAAGATTAACAACTACTGTGTTTATTGGGAAGTCTTAAAAAATTCTCTTCAGGTGGTAAGTGATGATATGAAAATATACATATTTTCATGCCAACAAATATGGTACACTTTTCATGTCTGGTAAGAGCTTCCACCAGATTAAGATGATAAAGTGATAGAGAGGCTACTGAGCTTCATGGAGACAAGTTATAACTTACTGGCATCCTGTTACCAGATCATTGGTTAATAAATTGTGAAACATTGCTATAATTTCTCACCACTCACCTTAAGGAATTGAATTAGTAAAAAGTAAGTCCATATTTCCAGGACAGTGCTATCAGTTTCTCAGAAATTCATTTAAATAAAAATTAAGTTTTCATCCCTTACACTTGCAAAGATAACCTTAAAATGTGAACTGAATGTAGCTGATCCTGTGCTGTTACAGTTTCTAAAATGCACTAGATTAGGGCTGTCAAACTGTTAAAAAAATCGCAATTAATCGCAAGATTTAAAAAAATAATTGCAGTTAATTGCAATTTTAATCACACTATTAAACAATAATGGAATACCAATTTAAATTCATTGTAAATATTTTGGATGTTTTTCTACATTTTCAAATATATTGATTTCAGTTACAACACAGAATACAAAGTGTACAGTGCTCACTTTATATTATTATTTTTATTACAAATATTTTCCCTGTAAAAAGATTAAAAAAAAATAGTATTTTTCAATGCACCTAATACAAGTACTGTAGTGCACTCTCTTTTTGTAAAAGTGCAACTTTTTAAATGTAGAATTATTTTTTTTTAGGGCTGTCAATTAATCACAGTTAACTCATGCGATTAACTCAAAAAATAACTGTGATTAAAAAAATTAATAATGATTAATCGCACTGTTAAATAGAATACCAATTGAAATGTATTAAATATTTTTGGATGTTTTTCTACATTTCAAATAAACTGATTTCTATTACAACACGGAATACAAGGTGTACAGTGCTTACTTTATATTATTTTGATTACAAATATTTGCACTGTAAAAATGATAAACAAAAGAAATGGTATTTTTCAGTTCACATCATACAAGTACTGTAGTGCAGTCTATTGTGAAAGTGTAATTTACAAATGTAGATTTTTTTTTGTTACATAGCTGCACTCAAACAAAACAATGCAAAACTTTAGAGCCTACAAGTCCACTCAGTCCTACTTCTTGTTCAGCCAATTGCTAAGAGAAACAAGTTTGTTTACATTTACGGACAATAATGCTGCCTGCTTCTTATGTCACCTGAAAGTGAGAACTGGCATTTGCATGGCACTATTGTACCTGGAGTTGCAAGGTATTTACGTGCCAGGTATGTTAAACATTTGTACATTCCTTCGTACTTCGACTTGTAGGCTCTAAAGTAATAATAATTGTACATTTTTAAGTTGTACTTTCCCAGTCAGAAGAGTGCACTACAGTACTTGTAGGAGATGAATTGAAAAATACTGTTTCTTTTGTTTATCTTTTTACAGGGCAAATATTTGTAATAAAAAATAATATAAAGTGAACAGTGTACACTTTGTATTCTGTGTTGTAACTGAAATCAATATATTTGAAAATGTAGAAAAACATCAAAAATATTTATAATACATTTAAATTGGTATTGTATTATTGTTTAACAGTGTGATTAAAACTGCAATTAATTGATACTATTTTTAATATAGTTAATTTGTTTTGTGTTAATTACTTCTGTTAACTGTGATTGACAGCTCTGTATTAAATATAAAGTTGTTTAACAATATTTTAACAACTAAAAGGAGCATATAAATCTGTTTTATATTGCTTACATTTGCTGGAGGTATGGCTTTGATGGAGTTCTTGCAATTTTTAGGTTTGTTTTTTTTACCTTGATTAGTAACATTAGATCTCAGGATAGAACGTTTTGAATACATCAGTCAACCCTGAAAATCTTCCTACACAATTTACATACTCTGCACATTAATAAATGAGGAACTTTGACACCAAAACATTGTATACATTAAAATCACACAATTTCAGCAGAAGGAATTTCTCTTTCTCATTGATTTGACCTGCTTTACAACTGAAGTGTCTAATGTGACTCTTAGGGTATGTCTACACTACGGGATTATTCCGATTTTATATAAAGTGGTTTTGTAAAACATTGTATAAAGTTGAGTGCACGCGGCCACACTAAGCACATTAATTCGGCGGTGTGCGTCCATGGTCCGAGGCTAGCATCAATTTCTGGAGTGTTGCACTGTGGGTAGCTATTCTGTAGCTATCCCATAGTTCCTGCAGTCTCCTCCGCTCCTTGGAATTCTGGATTGAGATCCCAGTGCCTGATGGGGCAAAAATTATTGTCGCGGGTGTTCTGGGTAAATGTTGTCAGTCATTCCTTCCTCAGGGAAAAAGGGTGTGAAATGATTGTCTGCCGTTGCTTTCCCGGGATTGCCCTGGCAGACGCCATAGCATGGCAACCATGGAGCCTGTTTTGCCTTTTGTCACTGTCACCGTTATGTGTACTGGATGCCGCTGACAGAGGCGATACTGCAGCACTACACAGCAGCATTCATTTGCCTTTGCATGATAGCAGAGATGGTTATCAGTCGTTCTGTACCGTCTGCTGTGCCATTGTAAATTGGCAATGAGATGACTTTTTACCTGTCATTCTGTACCGTCTGCTGCTGTCATGGGTGCCCCTGGCTGAGGTCGGCTGGGGGCGCAAAGACAAAAATGGGAATGACTCCCCGAGTCAATCCCTCCTTTATGGTTTATCTAAAAATAGAGTCAGTCCTGCCTAGAATATGGGACCAGTGTACTAGAGAACCAGTGTACCAGAGAACGAGAGAGCACAGCCGGTCTGTGTCAGATCCCGCAGAAATGAGGAGCTGCATGCCATTCACGGGGGGTGCCCCTGCAACAACCCCACCCGTTGCTTCCCTCCTCCTCCAACCTTCCTGGGCTACTGTGGCAGTGTCCCTCCCATTTGTGTGATGAAGTAATAAAGAATGCAGGAATAAGAAACACTGACTTGTTAGTGAGATAAAATGAGGGGGAGGCAGCCTCCAGCTGCTATGATAGTCCAGGCAGGACATTAAGTGATGTGGGGGAGAGGAGCCCAGCATCCCGCTGCTAGATAGTACAGGCAGTACAGAATCTTTTCTTTAGACATGAAAGGGAGGGGGCTGATGGAGCTCAGCCCCCAGTTGCTATGATGAGGACGGTTACCAGCTGTTCTGTACCATCTACTGGGAATGACCGGGAATCATTCCTATTTTTACCCAGCCAACCCGGCCGGCCTCACCTGAGGCCAGCCAGGAGCACTCATGGGCTCATGACGAGGACGGCTATCAGTCCTACTGCACTGTACCGTCTGCCACTGGAGAGGGGAAGAGAGAGGATGCTACTGTTTACTGCTGCAGCACCGTGTCTTCCAGCAGCATGCAGTATACATAGGGTGACATATAAAAACTCAAGAAACGATTTTTTCCCCTTTTCTGTCACGGAGGGGGAGGGGGGGGTAAATTGACGAGATAGACCCTGAACCACCCCGGACAATGTGTTTGACCCTACAGGCATTGGGAGCTCAGCCAAGAATGCAAATGAATTTTGGGGACTGTGGGATAGCTGGAATCCTCGGTACCCCCCCCTCCCTCCATGAGCGTCCATTTGATTCTTTGGCTTTCCGTCACACATGTCACGCAGCACTGTGCTGTGGACTCTGTATCATAGCCTGGAGATTTTTTTCAAATGCTTTGGCATTTCGTCTTCTGCAACAGAGCTCTGGTAGAACAGATTTGTCTCCCCATGCAGCAGTCAGATCCAATATCTCCCGTACAGTCCATGCTGGAGCTCTTTTTGGATTTGGGACTGCATCGCCACCCGTGGTGATCAGAGCTGCACGCTGGACAAACAGGAAATGAAATTCAAAAGTTCGCGGGGCTTTTCCTGTCTACCTGGCCACTGCATCCGAGTTCAGGTTGCTGTCACAGTGGAGCACTGTGGGATACTGCCCGGAGGCAAATACTGTCGATTTGCGGCCACACTAACCCTAATCCAATACGGTAATACCGATTTTAGCGCTACTCCTCTCGGGGAGGAGTACAGAAACCGATTTAAAGAGCCCTTTATATCGATATAAAGGGCCTTGTTGTGTGGACGGGTACAGTGTTAAATCGGTTTAACGCTGCTGAAATCAGTTTAAACACGTAGTGTAGACCAGGCCTTACAAGGAAAATCCTGTTTCCTTCGTATTTCTCCTTACAGAGGAGTCCAAGTTACTACCTTAACGGGATCTGCCTTCAACACTCCTGCACAGACTAGCTACTAGTATTTATTTACTTTTTGCAACAGTAATGCCATTTTGGATATATTTAAACTGATTTTAATCCCTCAGATATTCAAAGTGGATCTCTTTGGCACTTTTCTTCATAGAACTCAGTGGCCACAACAGCTAAGGGTTTATAAGACATCACCCTTTTTGGCATTATGAGTTTAACATCGGGGTCACTAGCATTAAACTTTTCTGAGACTGTTCCATTTTCAGCTATGCAATCAACTAACTCCTTCACATTGCATAGGTCTGAGGGCTCTCTTTATTGCTAAATACTGCATAAAATATTCAGTCTTTTCTAAATACTTCCAGTTCTCTGCACAATGGCTAAAGGAAGAAAAACTTCATGATCTACACAGTATATATAAAATCATACCAGGTGTGTGTTTGGTTGCTATGTTTCTCAGTTCTGTTATGAGTGTTGATATTTTGGATGTTATGTTTTGAATAACATGCACTCGGTGTATAAATCTGTCAATAATTGTTTATTACATAATTGCATAAGAATAAATATTTAGGGTATGCAACTCAAATATTTATAAGTACAAACTTAGATTACAGCATGGTGCATGGCAAATTACATGTTCATCTTCTGTGAGCTTGGCTACCTCACTGAGGGTGTAATAAAGTACATTAGAATTTTTGAAGGGGTATCTATTGTACTTTCCTTTAAAAATTGGTTTGCCCATTTTAATGAATTTTAATGAATCAAACATACTTCCATATTATTTCCGTGGTTTGGTTTTCTTTCTTTGTTCTGAGGAAAAATAATATGAGCCTGTTTGGAAATCCTTTGCATACTGTAGATCTTAATATTGCTTCATTTTGGTAAACTTGCATAGTTGTTCTGCTCACAAGGGTTGGATTGGTAGCTTCTTGATAATCAAATTTAGATGATATTATGATTTTATTTTAAATATATTTTTGCACTGATTTTTGCAAATGGTAACTCCCATTAATGCCACTGGAATTAATGGAGGAAATACCGTATAATATCCATCTATATTACAACTTTTTTTTCATTGTATAAATGCTGGATTTCTTTCTTTTCAAACTGACTTAGGTATTTCAGCTAATTTTTATGGGGGTTAGAGAACAGTGAAAGCACTGAAAAGTTTGAGAAAAATTGCACTTGAATCTGTGTATTTGTGTGTAATCTAGTTTGCATAAAAATATACAATGTTGAGCTTGTTCAGCATGTAATGCCTAGTCTGATTTTTTCTTTACCAACATATCATTATGATCTTGTTTTGCTATACATGTAAAACATTTCCTTATAACCCTAATTTTCACTTAAAACACGTGCTTTTGTTTAAAATAAATTAAAAGCAATGGATTTCATATTCCCAATTTACATTTTTATGATAAATGTACAACTACAGTCATTTAAATCCAGTGGAAAGGTACAATTCTGACTTTTGTGTCAGTGGAAAAAAATTATTTTAAAAGCGAAAATCTTAGCAGTCCAGACTTTTTGTAATAGAATTTTCCCCACTTCTATACCCATTTTTAATTGTCAACATGTATAATAAAAAGCAATAGCATTACAATCCCTAAATTTGGATCCATTTCTGGTCTTAGAACTGAAGACAATTATTTCTTTACATTTTTTATTATTGGTTTCTAAAACTCAGTTTGAAATGCAGCTTTTCTAAACACATGAAGGCAGTGATAATATTTCCCAGACCTGCTGTAGGTTGAGGAAAAAAAGATTAGTTTCTCACAATCTACATTACTAAAGCAACCATGAAATTGACAAGAATGTCCATTTTAGTCAACAGGTGCTAGTCTGGGGAGCACATTTCCTTTTGGAAACACCACATGTAATCATTTCCAAAACAATTTTTCTGATGTTTTCTGGTTTTTGAGAAATTTCCAAAAATGTTGTTTCATTCTGATTTGGAATAAAAACAAATTTCAAAATGCCAACATTTCTTGTGAACCAGAAATCCAGAGTTTCGGCCTGTTCTAGTTGTCAGCAAATATCTGAAAAATACACTTGCAAAGTGTGTCTAAAATCCTTCTTTAGTAAGATCAAGTGGCGGATGTCTGTGCAGTGGATCTAAAGATTCTAACCCAGCTGATGAGTCATGTGGGTATCAGTATGATGCCACATGTTGGAATTTGTTTTTTTCAGTTTGCTTAAAAAAAAAAGATATTGCACACGAAAAGCCCCTATGTTAAAATAACATGATTAAGGTTTCACGGTGAAGGGGTATGTCCACACTACCTGCCGCATCGGCAGGTAGCAATCGATCTATCAGGGATCGATTTATCTTGTTTCAACTAGAGGCGATAAATCGATCCTCGCTGCGCTCCCCTTCAACTCCAGAACTCCACCAGAGTGAGAGGCAGAAGCAGAGTCGATGGGAGAGCCGCGGCCGTCGATCCCGAGACGTGAGGATGGGAGGGAAGTTGAAATAAGATACGTCGACTTTGGCTCCTCTATTCTCATAGCTGAAGTTGCGTATCTTATATCGACTCCCCGCCTCCCCCCATTGTAGACCAGCCCAAGCACTCCAAAGTTAGGAAATGACTATGCTCTGGGAAAGGATCTGGTTGGTGTAGTTAATGAGGCTGTTGTCATAGAGTCAAAGGACTGGAAGGGACCTTGAGAGATCATCTAGTCTGGTCCCCTGCACTCATGGCAGGACTAAGTATTATCTAAACCAGTGTTCTTTATTGCAAGGCCTGTGAGCCAGTGGGTGCTCCCATCGGCCCTAAGTGCAGCTCCCTAAGTTCCCAGAGCCCGCCCACCCGCGTACGCGCGCACACACACACACACACACACACCAGCCTTCTGCCCCAGCCCTGAGCCTCCTCCTGCACCCTGAACCCCTCATCCCTAGCCTCACCCCCGCTTCCCAGCTCTGAGCCCCCTCCCGCATCCAAACCCCTCATCCCCAGCTCCACCCTAGAGCCCCTCACCTCTGCACCCCTACCCTGGGTCATCTCCCACACTCCGAACCTCTCGGCCCAACCCCATGTGTCTCTCACATTGAAGTTTTTTTGCCAAGGTGGCCCAAACTTCAAAAATAGTGAAGAGCACTGATCTAGACCATTCCTGACAGTTGTTTGTCTGACCTGCTCTTAAAAGTCTTCAATGATGGAGATTTTACAACTTCCCTAGGCAATTTATTCCAGTGTATAACCACCCTGACAGGAAGTTTTTCCTAATGTCCAACCTAAACTTTCCTTGCTGCAATTTAAGCCCATTGCTTGTTGCTCTATCCTCAGAGGTTAAGGAGAGCAATTTTTCTCCCTCCTCCTTGTAACAACCTTTTATATACTTGAAAACTGTTGTCCCCTCTGTCTTCTCTTTTCCAGATTAAACAAACCCAATGTTTTCAGTCTTCCCTCACAGGTCATGTTTTCTAGACCTTTAATCGTTGTTGCTCTTCTCTGGAGTTTCTCTCTAATTTGTCCACGTCCTTCCTGAAATGTGGCGCCCAGAACGGGACACAATACTCCAGTTGAGGCCTAATCAGCGTGGAATAGAGCGGAAGAATTACTTCTCTTGTCTTGCTTACAACACTCCTACTAATACATCCCAGGATGATGTTTGCTTTTTTTGCAACATTGTTACACTGTTGACCCGTATTTAGCTTGTGGTCCACTATGACCCCCAGATCCCTTTCTGCAGTACTCCTTCCTAGGTAGTCATTTGCCATTTTGTACGTGTGCAACCGATTCTTCCTTCCTAAATGGAGTACTTTGCATTTGTCCTTATTGAGTTTCATCCTATTTATTTCATACCATTTCTCCAGTATCAGAGGGGTAACTGTGTTAGTCTGGATCTGTAAAAGCAGCAAAGAGTCCTGTAGCACCTTATAGACTAACAGACATATTGGAGCATGAGCTTTCATGGGTGAATACCCAGTTCGTCGGATGCTTTTACCATTTCTCCAGTTTATCCAGATCATTTTGAATTATAATTCTATTCTCCAGAGCACTTGCAGCCCCTCCCAGCTTGGTATCATCCGCAAACTTTTTATAAGTGTACTCTCTCTGCCATTATCTAAATCATCGATGAAGATATTGAACAGAAGCGGACCTAGAACCGATCCCTGCGGAACCGCACTCATTATGCCGTTCCAGCATGATGGTGAACCACTGATAACTCAGAGAATGGTTTTCCAACCAGTTTTGCGCCCACCTTATAGTAGCTCCATATGGGTTGCATTTCCCTAGTTTGTTTATGAGAAGGTCATGTGAGACAGTGTCAAAAGCTTTACTAAAGTCTCTGGGACCCTTCCTCGTTTGTTGCAGAAGTGGAAGGTGTTTAGTGAATGAGGAAGGAAGAAAAGAGGATAGTCTCGTGGTTAAGTTAGTTGAGGGCTTCCCAAGAGAATTGGATTCTATCCCTGCTTCTGCCATAGACTTTCTGTGTGATGCTTAACAGATAACATACACATTTTCATTTGTGGCCACTAATTGTGTGTTCCCCATTTTCTGGGTACCCAAGTTGAGACTCTGGGGCTGAACACTCAAAGCTGCAACTGATGCCAATGGGAGCTGTGCGTTAAACATATCCAAGTGCTATAAAATGCTAAACACTATGAAAACTCAGGCTCTAGATGGCTCAAATTGAGCAAAATTAGTGGTCATGGGCAACCTTAATTCTAGCATTTCCTAATTATTGCGTTTTTGACTTTGCAACCTTAATGTTCTGTTAACAGCTTTTTTGTATTTATAGTAATGCTTGTCACATGCTTTCCAAATGTTCAGGAAGGTCAGTCCCTACTCTGAGGAGCTCACAATCTATGGAAACTGGAACTTTTGCCACTGTGACAGCTAGATTTGCTCAGAGCATATTTAGATAACGTGATAGTAAGAAGGCCTGTGCTCTGTATATGCCTGTCCCTCCACCCTGGGAGTTCCACTAGTGGAACTTGCGCTGATTCTTGATCAGCTGTAATAAAGTGGTTGAAAAATTTCCAGTGTAGAAACACCTCCCTAAGAACATATTAGCCTGAAGGGGAGGGCAAGAAGATGGGGAAAAACCTTACTGCACCGCTGTTAATGGCATTAGTATTATTTCTTCGGGAAACTGCTTGCTCTTTGCTTTTGTGGCCTTGTTATGAGGAAAGCAGATGAGAGAATAGAGTCTGTATGTTTGTATAGCAAGGTCTTGCCATTCTAAGCAGGGAATACTGTAGTAAAAGGAAATTAAATGGCGACTCTCTTTAACATAAAATTTTTACAGAGCATCATGCTAATAATGAATGTGCCTGTGTAGATCATTTTTATAGATATTCACATGCTCTGAGTAAAAATATAATTGAAAGTCATTGATAGTATTATGTTACTTGATTACAAAGAGAATTGTAGTGAGGCTTTGTTAGTATGTTTCAGTAAATGATACAAGAAAACTGTATCAGCAATGATTTTTGTGGATCTTTTTGAAAATTGTTTATGCCCTATGTGTCTCAAATTTTAGTATAACTGGAATGAAATTCATTTTCATTTTGTAAATAGAAAGGGATTGTGCCTTATGGAGTTTGGCAAGAATCTTGAGAATTTGTCAGATACAAGTTTGGGGTTCAGCATATCCAAAAGTGCAAGGAACTGGCTGTTACAAACATGTTCCATGTATTCTTTAAAGCAGAGTCATTTGAAAACTCTGGAAAAATAAAGAACATAAATTAAAATTACCCCAGATAGCTTTAACTTTCATAACCAGCATTTGTTTCATGAAAGATAGGATCCTGGTTTGTGGGAAACCAGCAAGCTCTGCAACAGACTGAATTTTGCGCAGGGACTGGGAACCTACTTTATTAAGCAGGAAAGGTAATTATGAAGTGTAGTCACTAGTTTACATTTTATAATTTTGTTTTGTGTTGTAACTAGGGCTGTCGTTTAATCACAGTTAACTCACGTGATTAACTCAAAAAAGTATTCACAATTAAAATAATCACAATTAATCACAGTTTTAATCACACTATTAAACAATAGAATACCAATAGAAATTTATTAAATATTTTTGGATGTTTTTCTACATGGATGACTGGGCAACAAAATGGTAGATGAAATTAAATATTGATAAATGCAAAGTAATGCACATTGGAAAACATAATCCCAATTATACACATAAATGGATGGGGTCTAAACTAGCTGTTACCACTCAATAAAGCGATCTTGGAGTCATTGTGGATAGTTCGCTGAAAACATCCACTCAGTGTGCAGTGGCAGTCAAAAAAGCAAACAGAATGCTGGGCGTCATTAAGGGATAGATAAGACAGATCATATTGCCTTTATATAAATCCATGGTACACCCACATCTTGAATACAGTGTGCAGATGTGGTTGCCCCATCTCAGAAAAGATATATTGGAATTGGAAAAGGTTCAGAAAAGGGCATCAAAAATGATTGGGGTATGGAACAGCTTCCATATGAGGAGAGATTAATAAGACTGGGACTTTTCAGCTTGGAAAAGAGACGGCTAAGGGGAGATATGATTGAGGTCTATAAAATCATGACTGGTGTAGAGAAAGTAGATAAGGAAGTATTGTTTACTGCTTCTCATAATACAACAACTAGGGGTCACCAAATGAAATTAATAGGCATCAGGTTTAAAACAAATAAAAGGAAGTATTTCTTCACACAATGCACAGTCACCTGTGGAACTCCTTGCCAGAGGATGTTGTGAAAGCCAAGACCATAACAGGGTTCAAAAAACTAGATAAATTCATGGAGGAAAGGGGCCATCAATGGCTATTAGCTAGGATGGACAGGAATGGTGTCCCTAGCCTCTGTTTGCCAGAAGCTGGAATGAGCGATGGGATGGATCACTTGATTCCCTGCTCTGTTCATTCCCTCTGGGGCATCTGGCATTGGCCAGTATCGAAAGACAGGGTACTGGGCTAGACAGACCGTTGGTCTGACCTAGTAGGGCCATTCTTATGTTCTTATATTAATTTCAGTTACAACACCGAATCCAAAGTGTACGCTGCTCACTTTATATTATTTATTAGAGATATCTGCACTGTAAAAATGAAAAACAAATAGTATTTTTCAGTTCACCTCATACAACTACTGTAATGTAATCTGTTTATCATGGAAGTGGAACTTACAGATGTAGAATTATGTGCAAAAAAAATTCAAAAATAAAATAATGTAAAACTTTAGAGCCTATAAATCCATTTAATCATATTTCTTGTTTAGCCCATCTCTCAGACAAACAAGTTTGTTTACATTTGGCTCTAAAGTTTTACATTGTTTTATTTTTGAATGCAGTTATTTTTTGCACATAATTCTACATTTGTAAGTTCCACTTCCATGATAAATAAATTTGTATTAGGCGAACTGAAAAATACTATTTTTCTGTTTTTACAGTGCAAATATTTGTAATAAAAAATATATAAAGTGAGCACTGTACATTTTGTATTCTGTGTTGTAATTGAAATCAATATATTTGAAAATTTAGAAAACATATAAAAGTATTTAAATGGTATTCTATTATTGTTTAACAGTGCAATTAATCGAGATTAATTGCAATTAATTTTTTTAATCGCTTGATAGCCCTAGTTGTAACCACTTGTTTCCATCACACACTCTCATTTTGAGTGGAACCTCTATTCTTTCTTAAATAAATCTCCTTTTGTTTTATTATAAATAATCATAAGTTCTGTGCACTATGCAGGAACACTGATTAAGGTAGCACTGGGGTACACTGTTCTTTTGGGAGCAAAGGATCTGGAATTTCTCAGTAGCCAGTGTCAAGGGCTGAATATCACAGGGGAATGTTTCAAGGGGACCTACCAGGCAAAGACTGCATAGTGCGGAGGAGAGTGGTTTAGTGGCTGATAGGTTGGTAGTATTAAGGAGCTAAAACCCAGCTGCCACAGGCCAGACTCCTTCTCGCTAGAGGCAGGGGGATAACAAGGTGACTCTCAGTCCTGGCTACCTTTAGAACAGTCACACCCATGTCTTTGCTTTTAACTTAGTTTAATAAATTGCTTCTTTATAGGAGAATGTGATGCAATATGTGCATTGTGTATTGATTATTCCATTCGATATACAAATATTAACACAAACAAGAAGTCCCTGTTGAAATGCTCTCCTTGCTCCAGAGTCCAATTCATGTTCCTGTATTGTAGCTGCTATTCAGCAAAGCTGGATGTTGTTTAACAAGATTATCACTTTTTTCTGTTTGCAATCTGTTCTTGAAAAAAACATTACTTTTTCTATATTTATATTTGTCCTTGTTCAATGAAAAATGTATATGAACAAATTATTAAAAATGGCTTATCGGCAGAATGAACACTGATTACTGGGTGTTGGGTACTTTTGTGCAAGTGATCACCTAAGTCACATGACATTGTTTCTGTTCTCTGATTGGATGACCTGAATTTTATAAACAACATGCCTGTCTGTACAAATTGTTTGCTCATTGAATCCCTCAAGGAGAGGATGGTGTACTTGGGGGGGAAAGTGGAGCAAAATAAATCATATACACAGACCTAGAGAAGTTTAAGCCACATTAAGTAGTTTTCTGTCCTCTTTTGTACAAGATAGCATTATATTTGTTTATTTAGAAGGCTCCCAGTTTTTAGAGTGGTAGCCGTGTTACTCTGTATCCGCAAAAAGAACAGGAGTACTTTTGGCACCTTAGAGATTAACAAATTTATTTGAGCATAAGCTTTCGTGGGCTAAAGCTCACTTCATCAGATGCATGCAGTGGAAAATACAGTAGGAAGATTATATAATATATATACATACAGATAACATGAAAAAATGGGTGTTGCCATACCAACTGTAATGAGACTAATTGATTAAGGTGGGCTATTATCAGCAAGAGAAAAAAAAACTTTTGTAGTGATAATCAGGATGGCTCATTTCAAACAGTTGTCAAGAAGGTGTGAGTAACAGTAGGGGAAAATTAACATGGGGAAATAGTTTTTAGTTTGTGTAATCACTCATCCACTCCCAGTCTTTATTCGAGCCTAATTTAATGGTGTCCAGTTTCGTTCCTCACAGAGAGAGAGAGAGATGTCACATCTGTTGGGTCTCTTGCAGACTTTGCATTCAGTTTCCTTTTGTCACATTTATACTAAATAACTCCTATAGCCGTTGCCTCTATTTCTCCTTAACAGGGATGCTGCTCTCGGGTGACCCCTTATTTCTCCCTATTGGCACCCTCCTGTTTATCAGTAGTTGTTCTCTGTCACAGTGGCCAGTACTTATTTGAGCAGGACCATGTTTGTAACCAGATATGAAACTCCCACTTCAATATCTGGCCACCCTACAAATGCTGCCTGTAATCTAGCCCCGTTATAAAAACAAAGTGTCTCCAAGCTAGAGACTCTTGTGCTTCTCGAACATCTCTCTTCACACGTTATCTTCCCTTCTCTCTCCCCAGGGCTCCTCAAAGTGCAATTATTTTGCTTGAGAAAGCCAGTGACTTTAAAATGTTTTCCGAGTCTCTCCTTGTCTCCTAAACTCCTCAAACCAAAAACACACAAGCTAGTTTACATAAATGTGGGTGTACCAACAGTTTTGCTGTGAATTCCCGTAAATGCTCACAAACACACTAGGTCATACCGAATATCCACACTTACACAGATAAAAGCTCCTCTGCAAACATATGTACTCACATAAACCAACTCTGAGTGGTCATGAAAAACCACAAAAAAGACATAAATGTGGTTGGCTTGAATCATGAATAGGATTTGATAAATATGTTTGTGAGCACGTTTATCCTGGATTCACCCCTCTCTATTATTTGAACTGCAATCTGTGTCCTGATTGGTGTATATTTGCTCTGTCAATATTTTGTTTCCCTCGAGACACAATTAGAGGACATTCCTATCATCAGAGTGAAGGGAAAATAAACTTTCAGAAAAAGATATTCGGTATTTTTCCAGTCCCTGAAAAGGAAAAGCAAATAATTATTTTCTTTGGCTTTGTTAGTCACTAAGTTAAGAAAAAGCAACTTTTGGAATTGCTTTTCCATATTGCACTGCAAGGCATTTGAAGTCTTTAGGAATGTTCTTGCTTAATCAAAATATTGTTGATTATTATAAATGTGTTTAAAACTCACAAATGAGATTTCCACAAGACTTGAGTATTTTACCATCTGAAACTAAATAGGTATTTCACTTCATGTATTGTCATGACCTCATAAGAATAAGGCTGAAAATTTATGTTTTATGAATAACTGTAGGACTATACAAAAGTTAATTCCTCATTTTTATGAAAAATACATACATATGGTTGTATTAGATTACCTCTTTTAGATTTTCTAATGGTTATTACATTTGAAAGATTTTTTATTTGTGCACATGAATATGAGGGTTTGAAACTCCATTAGCTGAAAAATGTGACTTTTAGCAACTCACATTGTGAGTTCTGTAAAGCATCATTCAGATTCTAAGAAAACTCCACCAAATAAACCCAAAATACTGCAGATTGCACTGTGTAAATTGAGCACTTCTTAGCTGGTAGCATTAATTAGTTAATATTTGTAATGCATTTTCGAGAAGAAAGATGTTATATAAGGCAAGATTTATTATTGTTACTGTATGTCTAATGTCTGTAATCCTAAAGAATTTCTGCAACAAAAAGTCTCTACTATTGGATGGGGAATTGGTATTTCTTGAGACATTTTTATGGCATCTGTAACCCTACCACAGTTTAAATTTCATCATCTTGGAAAACAGCTTAGACCATAGGAAAGATGAATTGTGGCTAAACTTTGACTTCCATTATGCTTTTTATTGGGAGTAAGAATTGCTAATTATTTTAAGTGCATGGTAGTTGGGAAACATTTTGAGAGTCAAAACAAAATAGCATTTATGCTGCAAAACTCTGGAGAAATACCAAAGCGAAATAATATCAACAGACATAATTGTCTGGAAAACTCTAAGGCAATACTGCATGAAATTAGTCAGCTGTAGATTTCATATCAAAAGACACAGTTCATACCCTGTCTTCACTTGTATGTGATACTCTTTTGAAAAGGGAATCTTAAATAATTTCAGGAGCTAGGACTAGTTGACTTACTTTCTGCTACTCTCGTTCTCCTATATATTGTGTATTGTTATTAAGCTAGAGGACAGTTGGTATGAAAACCTCATGCACTGAACTGCATAAACCCAGTTTATGTGTAAGTGATACATGTTACTGTATCCACCATGTGAGGCTGCTTTTCAGAGACAATTTTCCATGTTTAAGGCAAGATTTTACACGAGATTTCCAGTGACTTTTAGTGACGATTTGCAGTGCTGTAATTGTACATCAGAGACAGCCTAATTTATTAGAGCTTCACTAATTAACTATGTGATGTCAGGAGCTGGGAACTGAAATTCCAGAAATTGAGGTTCCAGCAATTGTTCTCAACGAAAGATTATAATATTAAAAAATTTGCTTGCAAGTTGGCAGTGGTGCTAGAACAATTGTACAGTGAGGATGCTGAGAGCCATTGAACCAAACTGTAAAGTAAACCCTGTATAAGATGGAAGCTACTTCAAGCCAGGGGATGCCGCATCACCCTGAGTTTCAGCACCTATGCAAGTTGGGATTAGGGAATTGAGCGGGGCAGGTTTTCAGATACACTTCAGGTTGGAGTATTGGTAATCCTCAGTAGAAAAGGGAGATCTTCCCAAAGTGAGAAACTCTTCGAATGTGAACAAGAGCACTGATCTGTCAGATGGAATAAGGTAGGATTTCTAATGTAAGTGGTTGGACCCTTATTTTGTTTTGCTAAACGTAGTACATTATCGCATTAACAAGACAGCTGCAAATTTTCATTGTTCAGTCACTTTGCTTTTATTTCCTATGCCGCACACTACATTTGTATAACTGGCTTTATTAAATAAATGTCATGTCTTTGTTCTACTAACTTACAAATTAAATTTAATCAAGGGGGGGCGGGGAGGAGGCAAGAGCCCATCCTTAAATGTGGTTCTCTGGCCTGAAATGCAAAGGTATTTTTTGCTTCATCTCTTAGTTGAGTGCATATAATTTACTAATGTGACTGAATGAGATGTGCTCTCAACATTCTGGAACTGCATCTCTATAGCTTTTTGCTTCAAAAGAAAAATAAATGTAACACCAGATAGATACCAATGGATTAATTTTTTAGCACATATTAAAGAAATCTGGAACTAAATCCTAGTCAGCTGTTGAACCAATAATTTTGTGTAGGTTACATTTATTGTAGTAGAGTTACTGGTAATTGTTAGATTTGGGTGAGCTGTTTTCCTAGGATGATTCCAGTGTTAAAAAACTGTATTATGAAGCCCTTTGTGCAACTTCCACTACAAATGAAGTCAAATTCATGAAAGGTCTACTGTTGGATCATATGGTAGTTTCCTGAAAAAATAAGTGACCATTTAAAACAAATATGAATGTGTACATGTATTCATACACCAGATTGTGATAGATTCTGTACATTAATTTGAATTAAAAGGCAAATAGAAATTTAAAATATTTTTGAAGAAAATATTTACTTAAGAAAAATCGTCTTAATTCCTACTTCTGTAGTCATTTGGTAGTCAGTGATTGTAGGAGAACTTGCAACTAGCAGGCATTTTCAAAACACCAGTCAGTAATTTGATCTGGATTTCACAACACTAGTATGATGAGAATTTTCTGAAGCTGTCTTTTTCTTCCTTAGTCCCCACTCCTTCTGTCAAAATCCTTTAAAAAAACATACACTTTATATGCCCCATTTTCCTGTCATTCTATTATAGAATTATGGGCATTGTGTTAACAAACTCTTGTCTTTTAGCTCAGTCAGAGCTAGAAAGATTTTTCTGTGGTTTCCAAGAGTGGAAAGACATAAATTGATTTGTATTTTTTTTGTCAAGTAAACTAATGTACTTTCTTTTCTCCACAAACAAGAAACAGATTGCTATGTGTTAAAGAAAAAATTTTACTAGAATTTTTTCTGGGTTGGTTTACTTGTTTTGTAACAGGAAATTGAACCTTACAGTGCAAATACTGTACAACAGTATGTATGTTTGGCAATTCAGGGACTAGCTCTACGTTTTTACTTAAAGTTTAAAGTAAACCAATAGAGTCCAAGGGAAAAAATGACAGGTACAGCATTTACTTTAGATATAGAAAAGGTGATGTGCTTAAAAGCTGAAAATTTATATAACTCTGATTTCAGGAATTGCCGGTGGGTAAGGGTATTTTGAATTCTTTGCCATTAGTTACTGGATTCCCAGAAGTGGAACACTAAACTACTGGCTGAAATGAAATGAACTACTTCAGACAGATTAATTGCAATACTCTTTATATTCAGCTTGTTCTGCTTAGTTCAAATTGTGGGTAATACCCAGTCCCAAAACACTGTTTCATTCTTAAAACTCTGAACAACTTTTTTTGGTTGAGTAAATGGATGGACTAATGAAATACGGCAGAGTGAGGGAATCCTAATTAGTTCTTAGAGAACTTTTGTTTTGAAATGGTACCAATTGCTGTAAGAAATGTCAAAGGATTACATCTCCTGTGCCTTCTGTCTTTCTTTTGTACAGTTTCCAGAAAAAGAAAGTAGCTCTTTTAATTGCAAGAAGTACAGCTTTTCTTTCTGGATCATCAAGAATTTAGCAGGCAGAATCCATTTAGTGGGTTGTTCTTTGTGCTTAAGTAAAGCTAGCTATCATGGATTTGGAATGTAGTTACTGAAAGCAAGCACTGCATTTGCTGTTACTTCCCTTAACAGTGGCCTCACTTTATTTTCACATAACCCAATCACTCTTGAAAAAAGTATAAACAGCTAGTGTTTAGTCTTTCAGTGTGTTGTTAGTATGCAGTAGCCCTGTAACACAAAATTTCAATAATATTTACTTTTATTTTGCTTGTTCAAAAGATTGTATTTAACCAGTAAAGCTGACGAATGCTGTGGTTTTTAAAAGATGCATCTAAATACTTATTTGTTTTTAAAGTAAAGGGTTCACATAAACTTCCAAACAGCAGGATATTTTATAAAACCTGTAGGGATTTACAGGAACTTTCATATCTGGTTAATCTGATTTAATGTAGAAGAGATTGAAGGCAGGCTTCCTGGTTTTTAATACAATAGCTCTTTCAAAAAGCAGACATGAAAGAAATGTAGAGCTTTTTGTCATGAAAAAGTTTTGCTGAAAAGCATACAATTCTGTGCACACATGTACAGTCAGTATGAGACGAAGGCACAAAACCTCCAACTATGTACAGAATAAAGTAAGAAGAAAATAACTTTTAAAGAACATGAAGATTAATTGCTCAGCAAGAAGTATTTGATTCTCTGACACTGTAAAATGTCACTAAATCATTTTTACCAAACATTATATTTTTGTTTTAGAGTACGAATTTACAAAATTCAACTTTAGTTACATATTTTATGGATGCAAGAGTACTTTTTGTAATAGTTTTATTTGTTTGCTTATTTAATAAGCATTACACGGTTCATAACTAAATTTACATCAGAGAGATTGTAGTAACTCTCACAACAAAACAAAGCTGCTACTAAAATACTGGCTTTGTAACTCAGTTTCTGTGCACTGGAAATTATTTCATACATGTGAAAACATCTGTATATTTTAAATGTAAACCAGCTGTACTATAACATTCTTACCGTGTTTCCTTTGCCTTTGGCTTCTTTCTTCAGTCTTTAACGTGCTTTTTATCAAAGATTAACTGAACAGCTTATCCATGGGAACTGACATCTCTGTATCAGAAGTGTGTCTGCAGTGAAAGCTAACTAGTCTCTGCCACTGAATAGTTTTATACATTTGATACTATAATTAGAAAAGTTAATACTCTAAGGCTCTGATAATCTTGTTTTTCTTACTGTTTAAATGCTTTTCCTTGATTGAAAAAAAGACAGCTCAGTTGCTGAATCTAAGATGCACATCCTCATGCTATAGGCATGGAGGAACAATAGGCTGCAGTAGAAACTTTCTTTTGATGAAAGAAGAGAACTGAGGCATTTCAATTCCGAAGTTTTGAATCTATCATTCCATGTAAGACTAAAGCAGCCTTATTTGAACTTCAGCTCCTTTGTGGTGGATTTACATGCTGGAGTTAAAAAAAAAAAACCTATTGAGCATGCAGCAAGTAGACAAGTTCTGGTTGGATAAGCCTTTTTCCCCCTCCCACAAGTACAAGGGATCCACCAGCAATAGACATGTTCAGGGCCTCCCCCTAACCACAAACAGCAGAGGTCTGGCTGAAACCAAACTTTAATAAAGTGATGTCACAGCTCTCAGCAGTCCAAAGTAATCTGGCGTGCAGGAGGCTGCCTCCCTGGGCTTTGGCAGGGCACGTTAGCAACAATTTCCTCTGGGCAGCTGAGCTGAAAAACTTCCAGTTCCTTATGAAGATATCAATACTTTGTAAAGGGTTTTGTTTGGGAAAGGCCAGGCTTGTACTCTTGGGATTATGTAATGTGTTTATTTTAGCTACATTTTTCTGTAGCATTTTGTGGTATTGGTAAATGTTAGTAAAGTTGTCTGAATTATTGTGAACCATTTGTTCATAGTACTTAAAAACAGGTAGAAATTAGACTCCTTAGATTTTTGGCATTACTGATTAACTGCTGCTAATAATCTAAAAATGAGTTATTTATCTATAAAATTCAAAGCTGTGATTCCTGAGTTCAGAGACACATTCTGGAGTCTACTGTGTGTTTAAGAAGCATGATCTATTTATTTATTTTTATTCAGACAAGATGTTAGAATATCTGTCTATGCAGGATTCAGCTGCAAACTGTCTTGTAGGGGAACTGAATGTCTTTCCTTTTTAGTGCACTTTTCACAATACAAATGTTGATGTATCTTTTAACTTGGGCAATTTGCACAGCAGCCCCTTGATTATTTCTGGGTTTTTACTTAGCCAACCTCTATTTTATTTCTCTTCAGCTCAGTGTGTAAGCAAAAAAAAGAGAATTTGTACTACTATCGACAGACATAAATAATAACTAAAAAGACTATCTTGATCAAAGTAATGAGGGGTGTCTGAACGCTTCTAGTTCTACCACCTTCCTCACCCCATGCCTTCAGTTTGCCATGACATTTCCAGGTGAAGACAGAAATCAAATTGTCCAAACTCAGGCAAGATCTCCAGTTATCTAATACTGTTTCGCCGAATCCCAATTTTTTTTTTTTTTACCTGTTCACCTGCAAATAGTGCTGCTTGGTATCCCACATTTCTTACATGTTCACTATTCATTATTAAAGATTTCTTCCCAATTGAAGATTACATGCTACAAAATCTGCCATTGTTTTCTATGTGTAGTGTGTACTCATGGTCATTTGCTATGGATCAGTGGTTCACAAACTTTTTTCTTCCAAAAACCCCTTTGGCATCTGCCTAATTATCCCAGATCCCTTTCATTTCTGGCACTACCAGAATGCCCCTGCCAGTGTGAGAACGTGCCTGCCAGCGTAACATCGCACACAGTGTACGTGATAGATCAAGGTGTGCAGAGGACACCATTTTGAGGACAAAATGGCGTCCTCCATGTGTCAAAAGTGCCAGAATGTCATTCTAGCACATTCAGACCTTGCTCACCGGACAGACCCATGCATAACCCCTGATGGGTCCCTAAGAGCCTGGGGGACCTCACTTTGGGAGCCACTGCTATAAATTATATTTTAAAATAGACTTCAGTTGGGTTATTAATAAAAGTTGTAAGGTGCATCTGTACAATGCTAAAAGACTTCACAGAAATATTACAAATTAAAAGTGAAACTAATTTTTAAAAATGCTATCAGTGCTGACTTAATCTCAATTAAAAATCAACAATTAGCAAACTGGGCTCTTTCTTTACTTCCTTTCACTATTTAGTATCCTAGCTGTCTGAGCAGGCCATTTTAAAAGGTCAGACATATGTAAGTTGTTTCTATGTTGTTAGTTAATTTTTGAGACAGATTGTTACAAGATCTCTCATCTGCTTGCGGGAATTAAGGAAATCCATATTAGAATACTTTATATTAGATTTATCAAAGGGAAAATAGGAGATAAGTTTTGAATTTAATAGAAAAGATGCATTTCTGTTCATTAAGTAACTACCCTTTAATTTAATTAACAGTTTTAGTGATAATTATGAAATTTCCTTATTTATTGAAAACTAATGCATCCTGTGTTGAAAAGAGCACACTTGTTACCTTTTATATATAAAGTTGATTAGAGGGCTGGTCTTAGCCAGTAATAATAAATAGTAAGACAGGAGTAGTCAAGCTTGATGTCCTTTTATTAATAGAGTTGAGTTTATTATTTAAGAATAGCACATAACAAGGCTAACCATAGCACATAACAATACTTGATCCTTATGAAACTAAGGTTTACTGCTGATCCCAGTCTTGTCTGGTTCAAGCAGTAACTCAAACAAACTATTTTTTATAGTTTGCTGACAATCTGTAGCTTCATTTTTTTCACACGTGACAATTATGTTTACCCCCTTTTGTCTGATACATTTGCAAATTTGCAAGCACATACTGTAATATTCAGACCTTCCAAACTAATGCAGTTAGAATGCTTGTTCTGATAAATAGGATTTCATGCTAAACATTAAACAACTAAACTTTCCTCTCTCACTAAACTAAATTTTCCACTCTTAATAAAGGTTACATGGCTTAACATTGTGTCTGACGAAGTGGGTATTCACCCACGAAAGCTTATGCTCCAATACGTCTGTTAGTCTATAAGGTGCCACAGGACTCTGTCGCTTTTTACAGCTTAACATTATTATTGCAAATTTATTCTGAAAGCTTGCTAAGGGTTTGGTTCACTTGACAATAGGCCCTTTAGCCTAATGGTCAACTCACTAAAAAGTATGATTTGCTGGTAATGCAGTAATTGTCCCAGGAACTCATTCTTACTCCTTCAACAGATGTGGCCTTCTGTTCCTTGCAAGAGGATGTTACAGAAAGCACCTTACATTTCAGCTGTTGTCATTGTACTTTATTACTGTGCAATTTCACTTAAAAACATTGACAGATTCCCCATATCAAAAGGAGCCACATTTTGGGGTCTGAAGGATCATCAAAGTGCATTCAAATAGTAACCATGGGCACAGGGGACTACAGCTAGTTGAAAAAATTCTGACAGAACAGATTTCCATCAGAAAATGCTCACTTGATGGAATTGACCCATTCAACAGGAACATGTCAATTCCATCAAAACTTCTGATGGAAACTGAGCAGACTCACCTACCTAATTTCCTGCTTGGATCCCTAATGCCCAGCTCCCTTGCTGACCACCTGGCAGGCGGGTGGATAGATGGGCTGCCTGGTTCTCAACTTCCATGACTGCCTAGCGGGTGTGTTGGCCTACTGCCTGAGTGCTTGGCTGCCCCACTGAGGAGCAAGGGCATAGCTGGAAATGTTTTAAAAAAATCACTTTCTGTTTTGAAATGGAATTTTTCAAAAATTTCTTTTCTGTGGAAAATTTCACATTTCTGCCTTTTCGTTCCAATTTGGAATGGTAACATTTTCCACAGGGTAGCAATTCCAGTTCGTACATGGAGATATTAGTACCAAATATGAACCCCAGGAGGATACGGGATGGATTGCAGAAGATTGCAAGGGAGAATAGGAATCGAGAGGACTTGCAGCCAGAGAAAATAGAGGATAGACTGGAGAATCACACCATCACGAGGAAAAGGCAGGTCTACATGATTGGGGATTCCTTACTGAGAAGAATAGACAGAGCTGATCCAGAGAACAGAAGGGTGTGCTGTCTGCCAGGTGGTAAGATACGGGACGTGGACCTGAGGCTGAAGATGATCCTAACAGGAGCGGGAAAGAATCCACTGATTGTCCTTCATGTGGGAACAAATGATACAGCTAGATTCTCACTGGGACATATCAAGGGAGGCTATGCCAGACTGGGGAAGATGCTTAAGGAAATTGAGGCTCAGGTGATCTTCAGTGGGATTCTGCCTGTTCCTAGAGAAGGGCAACAAAGGTGTGACAAGATTATGACGATCAACAGATGGCTCAGGCAGTGGTGCTATAAGGAGGGCTTTGGGATGTATGGCCACTGGGAAGCATTCATGGACAGAGGACTGTTCTCTTGGGATGGACTTCACCTGAGTAGGGAGGGAAATAGACTTCTAGAATGTAGGCTGGCACAACTGATTAAGAGAACTTTAAACTAGGAAATTGGGGGAGATGGTTGGGAGATGTCTAGGTAATCTCCATGCCCGATTTTAACATGGAGAGGGAAGAAAACAAAGTAAGAAAAGATACAGACGTGGGTAGAAGTATGGACATAAGGAGGAAGGGTAGTGTAGATACCAGTCTAAAAGGGGATATTGGTGGTAGAATGTCTGTGTCTAATTGGGTAAAGAATGTGAACGAAGCCAAACAGCAAAAATTGAGACGTTCATGCACCAATGCAAGGAGGCGAGGTAACAAAATGGAGGAACTAGAGTTACTGGTGCAGGAAGTGGAAACAGATATTATAGGGATAACAGAAACATGGTGGAATAGTTGTCATGACTGGAGTACAAGTGTTGAAGGGTATGTGCTGCTTAGGAAAAACAGAAATAAAGGCAAAGGTAGTGGAGTAGCAGCAAAGAATCCTGTGGCACCTTATAGACTAACAGACGTTTTGGAGCATGAGCTTCCGTGGGTGAATACCCACTTCTTCAGATGCATGTGGTGGAGTAGCATTGTATATCGATGAGGTAAACTGTAAAGAGGTAAGAAGTGATGGAATGGATAAGACAGCGTCCATCTGGGCAAAAATCACATCGGGGAAGAAAGCTACTAGAGCCTCCCCGGGATAATGCTTGAGATGTGCAATAGACCATTGGGATCTGATTTGGAATGGATAGAGACTTCTTTAATGTTTTTAATGGAGTAAATACTAATGGGAATTGTGTGATCATGGGAGACCTTAACTTCCCAGATATACTCTGGAGGACAAGTGTTAGTAATAATAATAGGGCTCAGATTTTCCTGGATGCGATAGCTGATGGATTCCTTTACCAAGTAGTTGCTGAACCAACAAGAGGGGATGCCATTTTAGATTTGGTTTTAGTGAGTAGTGAGGACCTCATAGAAGAAATGGTAGGGGACAACCTTGGTTCGAGCGATTATGAGCTAATTCAGTTCAAACTAAATGGAAGGATAAATAAAAATAGATCTGTGACTAGGGTTTTTGACTTCAAAAGGGCTAACTTTAAAGAATTAAGGAAATTAGTTAGGGAAGTGGATTGGACTGAAGAACTTGTGGATCTAAAAGGTGGAGGAAGCCTGGAATTACATCAAGTCAAAGTTGCAGAAACTATCAGAAACCTGCATCCCAAGAAAGGGGAAAAAATTCATAGGCAGGAATTGTAGACCAAGCTGGATGACCAAGCATCTCAGAGAGGTGATTAAGAAAAAGCAGAAAGCCTACAAGGAGTGGAAGATGGGAGTGGTCAGCAAGGACAGCTACCTTATTGAGGTCAGAACATAGACTCATAGACTCCAGGACTGGAAGGGACCTTGAGAGGTCATCGAGTCCAGTCCCCTGCCCTCATGGCAGGACCAAATATTGTCTAGACCATCCCTAATAGACATTTATCTAACCTACTCTTAAATATCTCCAGAGATGGAGATTCCACAACTTCCCTAGGCAATCTATTCCAGTGTTTAACTACCCTGACAGTTAGGAACTTTTTCCTAACGTCCAACCTAAATCTCCCTTGCTGCAGTTTAAGCCCATTGCTTCTTGTTCTATCATTGGAGGCTAAGGTGAACAAGTTTTCTCCCTCCTCTTGATGACACCCTTTTAGATACCTGAAAACTGCTATCATGTCCCCTCTCAGTCTTCTCTTTTCCAAACTAAACAAACCCAATTCCTTCAGCCTTCCTTCATAGGTCATGTTCTCAAGACCTTTAATCATTCTTATTGCTCTTCTCTGGACCCTCTCCAATTTCTCCACATCTTTCTTGAAATGCGGTGCCCAGAACTGGACACAATACTCCAGTTGAGGCCTGACCAGCGCAGAGTAAAGCGGAAGAATGACTTCTCGTGTCTTGTTTACAACACACCTGTTAATGCATCCCAGAATCACATTTGCTTTTTTTGCAACAGTATCACACTGTTGACTCATATTAAGCTTGTGGTCTACTATGACCCCTAGATCTCTTTCTGCCATACTCCTTCCTAGACAGTCTCTTCCCATTCTGTATGTGTGAAACTGATTGTTCCTTCCTAAGTGGAGCACTTTGCATTTATCTTTATTGAACTTCATCCTGTTTACCTCAGACCATTTCTCCAATTTGTCCAGATCATTCTGAATTTTGACCCTGTCCTCCAAAGCAGTTGCAATCCCTCCCAGTTTGGTATCGTCCGCAAACTTAATAAGCGTACTTTCTGTGCCAACATCTAAATCGTTGATGAAGATATTGAACAGAACCGGTCCCAAAACAGACCCCTGCGGAACCCCACTTGTTATACCTTTCCAGCAGGATTGGGAGCTATTAACAACTACTCTCTGAGTACGGTTATCCAGCCAATTATGCACCCACCTTATAGTAGCCCCATCTAAATTGTACTTTCCTAGTTTATCTATAAGAATATCATGCGAGACCGTATCAAATGCCTTACTAAAGTCTAGGTATATCAGATCCACCACTTCTCCCTTATCCACAAGGCTCGCTATCCTATCAAAGAACGCTATCAGATTAGTTTGACACGATTTGTTCTTTACAAATCCATGCTGGCTATTCCCTATCACCTTACCACCTTCCAAGTGTTTGCAGATGTTTTCTTTAATTACCTGCTCCATTATCTTCCCTGGCACAGAAGTTAAACTCTTCTCGTAAGCATTCACTATATTAGACATTCCTTCAGACTTCCCAGTGAAGACCGAAACAAAGAAGTCATTAAGCATCTCTGCCATTTCCAAGTCTCCCGTTACTGTTTCCCCCTCCTTACTGAGCAGTGGGCCTACCCTGTCCTTGGTCTTCCTCTTGTTTCTAATGTATTGATAAAAAGTCTTCTTGTTTCCCTTTATTCCCATAGCTAGTTTGAGCTCATTTTGTGCCTTTGCCTTTCTGATCTTGCCTCTGCATTCCTGTGTTATTTGCCTATATTCATCCTTTGTAATCTGACCTAGTTTCCATTTTTTATATGACGCCTTTTTATTTTGTAGGTCACGCAAGATCTCGTGGTTAAGCCAAGGTGGTCTTTTGCTACATTTTCTATCTTTCCTAACCATCGGAATAGCTTGCTTTTGGGCCCTTAATAGCGTCCCTTTGAAAAACTGCCAACTCTCCTCAGTTGTTTTTCCCCTCAGTCTTGATTCCCATGGGACCTTACCTATCAGCTCTCTGAGCTTACCAAAATCCGCCTTCCTGAAATCCATTGTCTCTATTTTGCTGTACTCCCTTCTACCCTTCCTTAGAATTGCAAACTCTATGATTTCATGATCACTTTCACCCAAGCTTCCTTCTACTTTCAAATTCTCAACGAGTTCCTCCCTATTTGTTAAAATCAAGTCTAGAACAGCTTCCCCCCTAGTAGCTTTTTCAACTTTCTGAAATAAAAAGTTGTCTGCAATGCAGTCCAGGAACTTATTGGATAGTCTGTGCCCCGCGGTGTTATTTTCCCAACATATATCTGGATAGTTGAAGTCCCCCATCACCACCAAATCTTGGGCTTTGGATGATTTTGTTAGTTGTTTGAAAAAAGCCTCATCCACCTCTTCCACCTGATTAGGTGGCCTGTAGTGTACTCCCAGCACGACATCACCCGTGTTTTTACCCCTTTTAGCCTAACCCAGAGACTCTCAACACTTCCGTCTCCTATGTCCATCTCCACCTCAGTCCAAGTGTGTACATTTTTAATATATAAGGCAACACCTCCTCCCTTTTTCTCCTGTCTATCCTTCCTGAGCAAACTATACCCATCCACACCAACATTCCAGTCATGTGTATTATCCCACCAAGTTTCAGTAATGCCAACAATGTCATAGTTGTATTTATTTATTAGCACTTCCAGTTCTTCCTGCTTATTACCCATACTTCTTGCATTTGTATATAGGCATCTAAGATACTGGTTTGATCTTGCCTCCCAGCTTTGCCCTGACCCTCCTTCCTCACTGCCATTATAGCCCGTGCTCCCTCCTGTTTCCAACCCATCTCCCAGGTCTTGTTCCCCACTTACCTGTGGGGTTTGCTCACCTGTCCCCGTCGAACCTAGTTTAAAGCCCTTCTTACTACATGTAGGGATAAAGTGAGAAAGGCCAAAAGCCATGTAGAGTTGGACCTTGCAAAGGGAATTAAAACCAATAGTAAAAGGTTCTGTAGTCATATAAATAAGAACAAAACAAAGAAAGAAGAAGTGGGACTGCTAAACACTGAGGATGGAGTGGAGGTTAAGGATAATCTAGGCATGGCCCATTATTTAAACAAATACTTTGACTCAGTCTTTAATGAGAAGCTTAGGGATAATGGCAGGATGACAAATGGGAATGAGGATATGCAGGTAGATATTACTACATCCGAGGTAGAAGCCAAACTTGAACAGCTTAATGGGTCTAAATCAGAGAGTCCAGATAATATTCATCCAAGAATATTAAAGGAATTGGCACATGAAATTGCAAGCCCATTAGCAAGAATTTTTAATGAATCTGTAAACTCAGGGGTTGTACCGTATGACTGGAGAATTGCTTACATAATTCCTGTTTTTAAGAAAGGAAAAAAAGGTGATCTGGGTAAGTACAGGCCTGTTAGTTTGACATCTGTAGTATGCAAGGTCTTGGAAAAAATGTTGAAGGAGAAAGTCGTTAAGGACGTTGAGGTTAATGGTAATTGGGACAAAATACAACATGGTTTTACAAAAGGTAGATCGTGCCAAACCCACTTGATCTCCTTCTTTGAGAAAGTAACAGATTTTTTTAGACAAAGGAAATGCAGTGGATCTAATTTACCTCGATTTCAGTAAGGCATTTGATACGGTTCCACATGGGGAATTATTAGCTAAATTGGAAAAGCTAGAGATCAATATAAAAATTAAAAGTGGATAAGGAACTGGTTAAAGGGGAGACTACAAAGGAGCATACTGAAAAAGGTGAACTGTCAGGCTGGAGGGAGGTTACTAGTGGAGTTCCTCAGGGATCGGTTTTGGGACCAGTCTTATTTAATCTTTTTATTACTGACCTCGGCACAAAAAGTGGGAATGCGCTAATAAAATCTGCAGATGACACACAGCTGGGAGGTATTGCCAATACAGAGAAGGACCGGGATATCATACAGGAAGATCTGGATGACCTTGTAAACTGGAGTAATAGTAATAGGATGAAATTTAATAGTGAAAAGTGCAAAGTTATGTATTTAGGGATTAAGAACAAGAATTTTTGTTATAAGGTAGGGATGCATCAGTTGGAAGTAACAGAGGAGGAGGAGGACCTTGGAGTATTGGTTGCTCACAGAACGACGATGAGCCGCCAGGGTCATATCACCATGAAAAAAGCTAATGCTGTCTTGGGATGCATCAGGTGAGGCATTTCCCTTAGAGATAAGGAGGTGTTAGTACCATTATACAAGACAGTGGTAAGACCTCATCTGGAATACCGTGTGCAGTTCTGGTCTCCCGTGTTTAAGAAGGATGAATTCAAACTGGAATAGGTACAGAGAAGAGCTACTAGGATGATCTGAGGAATGGAAAACCTGCCTTGTGAAAGGAGACTCAAAGAGCTTGGCTTGTTTAGCCTAACCAAAAGAAGGCGGAGGGGAGATATGATTGCTCTCTATAAATATATCAGAGGGATACATACCAGGGAGGGAGAGGACTTATTTAAGCTCGGTACCAGTGTGGACACAAGAACAAATGGATATAAACTGGCCATCAGGAAGTTTAGATTTGAAATTAGATGAAGGTTTCTAACCATCAGAGGAGTGAAGTTCTGGAACAGTCTTCGAAGAGGAGCAGTGGGGGCAAAAGACATATCTGGCTTCAAGACTGAGCTTGGTAAGTTTATGGAGGGGATGGTATGATGGGATAGCTTAATTTTGGTAATTAATTGATCTTTGGCTATTAGCAGTAAATATGCCCAATGGTCTGCGATGTGATGTTAGATGGGGTGGGATCTGAGTTACTACAGAGAATTCTTTCCTGGGTGCTGACTGGTGAGTCTTGCCCACTTGCTCAGAGTTTAGCTGATTGCCATATTTGGGGTCGGGAAGGAATTTTCCTCCAGGGCAGATTGGCAGTGGCCCTGGGGGGTTTTTGCCTTCCTCTGCAGCATGGGGCACAGGTCACTTGCTGGAGGATTCTCTGTACCTTGAGGTCTTTAAACCGTGATTTGAAGACTTCAGTAGCTCAGACATAGGTTAGGGGTTTGATACAGGAGTGGGTGGGTGAGATTCTGTGGCCTGTGTTGTGCAGGAGGTCAGACTAAATGATCATAATGGTCCCTTCTGACCTTAAAATCTATGATTCTATGAGGCTGTTGTTCCATCAACATCATTTTTACAGCCAGATGACTACAAAATTTTCCAGAGCTGTTCAGGAGAATGGCAGACAGTCTTATCCAAGACAATCTTGTTACCCTCAGTGCAGATCTTCTGAGCTTCGAAGAAAATGTCCAACATTCCAGAGGACAAATACGTCTGCATCTTTTGCATGATCTATACATCTAGCTATGTCCTTAAGGCATAAATCTCATCAGTTGGGGGCTCCTTATAACTTCCAGTGATTCCAACAGTTATTTCTGCACCTTTTGGCAACCACCATTTTGTTTTTGTGTTGTTTTGAGTACCATAGCATACTGCTGTGTTATGAAGATAATAGAACTAGGATACTCAGTGTAGTTCCATACTCTCCCCATCTGCCCCCCCATCCATCTTTCTTTTTCAGGAACTTCTCTCACAAGAGCATAGTGCATCAGGAAGTATAATCACTTCTAGTTCTCGGTAAGGTAGACGATTATCCAAAAGAATTCAGGCGATCCTGTTCTCCCCATGATGAACAGGGGATTCACAGTTTAGAGTGATTAGATTGTTCTTATGGCTACTAAAGCATTAACTTGGTCCAGAAGTGAAGAATAGGATTCTAATAGCTTTCTTTAAAAAGTAAGAGCCCCACCCCTCCATAGAAACATATTTTTGGAGCAAGCTATGAGGGAGACAGCACAGAAACTAAGAGGATGAATGCTCTTATCTTGAACAAGCGGGGGACGGGATACTGGACTACATGGATCACAGGTCCAGCCTGGTAAGATGAAGCCTATAACTGTATTCCATAGAAATACCTGATAAATGCTCCAGCATTAATGACACTTTTGCTTAAGTATTTACAGTGCATGAAAGGCTAATCCATGCCATTTTGGAAAATTAGTATAAAGGATGCCAAGAACAAGGTTTTTAATGCATGCTTTGAATGTGGTTTTAAAGAATTCTTATAATAATTTAGTTCTCAATACAGAGCAAAGTTTTTGCACCACAAGTTATACCATTTTTATTGAAATGCTGGAATTAAACTGCTGTTGCCTGTCCACACTGTGCTCCTTGTGACGCTGGAGCGCATCCACATTAACAGCTCTTGCAGTGGCAAAGACAGCTTTGCATTGTGGTAGCTATCCCACTGTTCAACTGGCCATAGGGTGCTTTAGGAAGAGTTTGCAATGCCTCGTGGGGCAGGCACAGCATCACATGATGTAGGTTTCCCAATCCCATTGTTCCATGAGCATCCTACAGCTGCTTTTCAACTGAGGTGGTGGGGAGGAAAATGTGTGACTGGCAGTGTATGTGTGTGTGTGTATGGAGTGGGGGAGAGAGATAGTGTGTTTTGGGGGACGGAGAGAGTGTCATCATGTTGTCTTGTAAGTTCAGACAGCAGCAGGAAGCAACTAGTCTTGAGGCAGGGGGAAACCCTGACAGCAGCCCCCGCCTCCCCCCCGGGCTTGCTGCACCGCAATCTCTCTCACACACACACACACTCTCTCTCTCTCTCTCTCTCTCTCTGTTCAACAGCACGAGCATTCCGGTCACTTGAGGCATTATGAGACAGCTCCAGGGGCCAAGTACAGTGCAGAAAGCAATCAAGTGTTCACACTGACAATAGAGCGCTGGAGCCTCTGCGCAAATAGCCTCATGACTTTCTTCGAGGTGGTTTTTTTGCAGTGCTGCAACTGAGGAGTTTCTGCAGATGAAGTGGCTTGGCAGTGTGTCCACGGCTGCAGTTTGAGCGCAAAAAGCTGCTTTACTGTGCAGAAAATTGCCAGTGTAGACAAGCCCTTAAGTTTACATTCTTAAGTCCTGATCATCTAAAGGAATTCTGCTGCTCCTTACACTCACATAGAGACCCATGACCTTAAGCAATTAACAACCAAGACTTCAGAGGGATCCCACACACACTGACTGCTCTGCAGCAACAGGGCTTGAAAAACCATAGATAATGATAATGTACCATGTGGCAGTGAACTGGAGTCTGCCATTGCTTTCAGTTTAATAGGGTGAATGAAAATTCTGTCAATCATTAATTATGCATATTGCCTTGTATTTCATGCTCACTTAGGGCTTTGTTCATCTGTCATGATACATATTGTACAAAACAGCAGACACTGAAAGGATTGTAGAATTCAGCTTCCCAGTAGCCCCAACATATTTAACAGAAAAAAAATTCCACCTACAAAAATCTGTTGTATAGAATTAATGGATTTTTAGCAATGGTAAATTCCAGTTCCCACTTCTGAGTTTGCTACTTGATTGATCAGGCATTTTAAAGAATAATTCATAGTAATGGAAATTGTTTTGTGGAGTAAGGTAATTAATCCAGGCCAGAATTAGTAACCCTCATAAGTAAGTAAGTAAATAGCATTTCAGATAGAGGGCCAAAGTCTGCAGCAGTTGAGGAGGGCTATCAAGGAGCTGGATGAGGCTCCTAAATTCTCAGGGCAATTTTGCACCCATGTAGCTGCTACTTCAGGCCCTGCTCTAAACTCCATTAGCTGGTAGTGGCTTCCAGTGTGCCGGCTTCCAGTGTGCCATCTACCAGCTGAGGATGCATTCTGGTTATGCTGCCTACATGGGGGGATTCTGGGGAGTTCAAGTGTAGAAGTTGTCTCTGTGCCTACTGGGGATTTCCCCTCAACCAGAGAATCCAAGCTGGGAAATTGCATCTAACTTCCATCCCCTCTGCACTGCTGGAGTGGGCCGGAGAATCTGGACCTGGGAGAGATCAATCTTGGTGAATAAATCAGTTAATTATATTTTTAGTTAAATATGCAGTAAATGCTGCTTCTTTCATGCATAAAAATCATATTCTAAAAGGAGCCTAGTTCCCAACAGCGTTTATTATTTTTTACCTAAGTCATCATTTTTATCAAATAGCAAATTATTTATTGCTGCAGTAACACATTCTGAATTCCAAAAGTTTTTCAGCCCAAGATCATTCAGATTGCACTGCTAGAGGCAGGCAGTGCTCAGTGCATTCTTTACCTCTTTTTAGTTCGGATGTCCAGATACAGAAACCTGATAACCTTTCCTGTCATTACCTAGTATTTAGAAGACAGGAATGACAGAAAGTCATTTCATTTTGTTAAAGTGTTGATTTTTGATACTTCCGGTGGTTCTGTTTTTCCAGCAACATGCTATTGTTTACTGAGACTCTTAGCTGCCTCTTGTATTAGGAATTCTGCTTCTAAACCAGATTTTCTGTATAGTGTCAGCATCGTACCTGAAGCACAAATCTTTCTAGAGCAGCTGCAGCCTTGTGGGCATCAAACAATAGTGATGCCTTTAGTGCATTCATTTGATGATCTGCCATGTCAAGGGAGTAAGAGAAAACCATAAAATGGTTGGAAGAAGCTGCTTCTTCTCTGAACCTTTTAGAAATCAGGCAGTTGAACACAAAATCAAATTAAATTGGATTAATTTAGTTTTCCTTTAGAACTTGTAAATTAACAACCACGACCCTGTGTTGTTATGCCACAGCAGAAGCACTAACGTTTCCAGTTGTTTGTGCCAGGCTTTAGTAGAAAAGATTATCATATTAAGCCAAACTTATATTTTTCATATTCCTAAAAGGGTTTACATTAGATATTTATTTAAACTGTTTTTGGAGGAGAGGAGGTCTGTGCTAATAACTTGCTCCTGCATACCCTTGCTGAATCTAAGGGCTAGTCTACACTAGAAGCGTTACTAGGGTGACCAGATGTCCCGATTTTATAGGGACAGTCCCGATATTTGGGGCTTTTTCTTATATAGGCTTTTATTACCCCCCAACCCATCCCGATTTTTCACACTTGCTGTCTGGTCACCCTAAGCGTTAACAGCAGCACAGCTGCACTGCTGTAGTTTATCTGGTGAATATGCTCTATACCGATAGGAGAGAGCTCTCCCATCAGCAAGAGGCAGAAGCAATGTTAGTGGGAGAAGCTCTCCCACTGACGAAATGCTGTCCACACCAGTGTTTAGGTTTGTGTAACATGTCACTCATGAGGTGGCTTATTCACACCCCTGAGCGACATAAGTCATACTGACATAATCTGTAATGTAGACAGTCTTTAAGGGTGAGGTGTGTTTGGGGAAAGGGTAAGGCATTCTAAAGGTTTAGTTGTGTGTAACTGCAGATATGTCTACACCTTGACTTGGGGTGTGTGACTTCCAGTTCACACAGACATGCTAACATTAGCTGTCGTTGAGCTAGCGTGCTAAATATAGTATTGTAGTGAGGGTAGCATTGACAGCAGCGAACAGTGGCATGGGCTAGCTGTGCCAAGTATAATCCAGTGGGTACATTCTCTACATGGCTAACCCTTGCTGCCTATCACTGCTGCCCGTGCTTACCTGGCTACGCCACTGTTTTTAGCGTGCTTGCTCATTGAGAGCTAGTGTGTGTATACCTATGCAAACTGGAAATCATGCAGCTAGCTGGGCTGTTGAGAAGGAATTGAGGGAGGGGTTAGCCTACATGTGCTGACCAACCTCATGGTGTAGCCTGAGGAGAGACAGCACATGTGCAAGCCTAATGGACATTTGCTACTGAAGTTCTCTGATCAGCAGTGCAAGGACGCAGACATACCTACAGTGTAGCATCCATAGGAACACTCATCTCGAAGAACCATTGTTACTCACAAGATGAGTAACTGCTTCATCTCAGGTTTCTTTTTTTTTTTTTTAAGTATATTTCTAGCCTTCATAGTGGTTGCAGAGAAAAGCTTGAAAATGTAATTCAGGTGTATCCCATAGGCTCAGACAGCACAAGAAAAACAAAAAGAACCCTATTTTAATATTCTCATGATTTCTAAGCCAATCTTATGACTTTTTTCAGGTCTGACTCATAATTTTTGAACATTTGGGGTTGACAATACAGCAAAATGCTATATAATAAAAATATGACAGTATTAATTACTCAACAAAACCACATACTTATTGATGCACTTGAGGTTGCTAGAAAACAGGCAAATTACATTATGTACAAATACGTCTGGGTCTCCCACATTCGTTACAATTATATTTGCATGGATTTTCCTTATAATTGCATCTGTCAAACATGAGGAAAACTCTTTGAAATAAATATGCTTACAGGAAATATATAATACAAAATCTTTTTCTAGGCCTGTATAATGAGTAAGCTATAACTCACTAAAAACCACTTAACAGTATGTGTTCCCTGATAAATAATACTTGTCTCTGAACTTTACAAAGTAATATTCTATCAAGAAATAATTTAGTGTGGACCAATCAATACTTGCCTTCCTGTCTTTGGATAAATGTGTAGCAGTTTGTCCACAGAAGTATTGCACTGGAATTTGATATTTATTTTGCGTCTAGGTAAAAGTTGTCAATATATTTCCATTAATTAAATCCTTAACTTATAGAATCCCTTTTGTAATTCAGTAACCTTTAGAGATGGACAGGGATTGAACTGAGAAATGCAGACTACTTTGTAGTGGGCTGAAGGTAAATTAACTGGGGTGGAAGCCTTAATGCACTAAAGCGTTGCCCATGAGTCCAAAAACCAGGTTGGTTATTTGGTTTACATTTTGGGGGGAGAATTAGTTTTTCAAATTTGGAGTGAGCATTCGCTTTTGTTCTGGTATAGGGTATGTTTATACAGCTCCAACCTTGTAGTTGGCACCACAGTAATGTTCTGAGCCACCCTAAGATATGATTGTTCTATCAGAATCAAACTGTGTCACAAGAAGACAGGAATGGAAGCTAGAGGCAGAGGTCAGGCAAACGTATTCCACCAGACAATTACTAGCCTCTGTTTAGAATCATAATATTTATTTCTCTAAAAGTAAATAGAATCAGTTGAGAGTTTTGCATTACTAATCAGTCTCTGCAATCTGTTTCTAGAGAGTAGGGAGGAGGAAAATAAGAAAGAGGAAGGATTAAAAAATACTTGAGTGTGAGAAGATGAACCAAAGAATCAGAGAACAAAATTTACTGAAGTTCTTAATTTTGTATTTGTCTTCTAGATAAAATAATCTTGGAAACACGGGAAAAGGAAAGGTTGGAGAGATACTTTCCAGAAATAATCTGTTAATTGGTAGCTAAAATTTCAAAGCTGTGAAGCTGTGTAAAGCTGTTCTCATGTCTGGTGCTAATGGAAGAGTTAGCCATGTAAAGATGAGGAAAAGGGAAAAAACAGAGAAAGAAATTGCCTCTTCAATGCCTATCTGCTTTAGCATAGTAATGTTGGAGATTTTTTAAAGCATAACAGCTTATGTTCTGCTGGGTATCTCATGATATCCTACAGGACGGAGAATAAAATCTCCAGTTATCCTTTCCAGTTGCAACTGTATGAAATAAATAAACAAACACTTTGGTGAACTACCAAGATGTTTGCTAACTTCATCAAACAATTGAGGCCTGATCGAAAGCCCATTGAGAGCAGGGGCTGTTCAACCATCAACTTCAGTGGGCTTTGGGCTAGATCTCTTTGCTTGGTATTGGATTCCAACCTTTGTCTATATATGTTGTCTGGTAAGAACCTGATCTGTCAAGCTGCTGAGCATCGTCCAGATGATGCTGAGCACCTTCAACTTCCTTTAAAGCCTGCATGATTAGGCTTTTATGACCCAATCCTACACATTCTTTACTACATGAGTAGTCTCATTAAAGTAAGCGTGATTACTCTCATCTATAAAGGTACCCGTGTAATTGTTTGCCAGATTGTGGCCTTTAATTGCAAATTCGCCAGGGAAGGGGCTGTTTTAATTCTTGTCTCTAAAGCACCTAGCATGCTGCATGTGTATTGGGTGCTGTGGTAATAATATTGAACAGACCTTGCCAGGGCACATCCTTCTTCAGAGAAATTTGGCCACCTGTCTGCGTTAGATGCATTATAAATATTAATACCCCTGCAGGTAGAAACACGTAGCAGGTAAACCATGGCAGTTCCAATTCAGGATTTGTGGAGTCACTCTCTTTTATATTTTAAGAGGGGAGTTTCCTGAAGTAATCTTATTACTTGATTGAAATTTCATTTCTAGGTTAACAAAAGAGAGGAAGTGCTTTGTTTCAATACAGAGAGGGTTGTTTTTTAGAAAACCTTTGATTTTTTTTTCCAGTCAGATATTATAATTGATTTTAGAGCATTTTGCACTGTCCCTTGCATGAGGAAGCACAGCTAATTCTGATCTTCTCTTTATCTGATGACTTTCGTCTAGTATTGACTAGTATTGTGTGCAACACTGGACTTTTTAAAAGTGTTTGGTGACTTGGTGACTAATAGTCTGAATGAATAGTAGAGGCCCTGAACTCAGGGATGCAGAATATTTAAATTATACAGGTGAGCTATGTATCCAGACAACCAAAATCTAACATCAGAATTCCAGAGGCCTAATTCTGTCCTTTGATGGTCCTTACTTCTTGGTGTGATGCCCTAGCATAGACTATACTGCTTGTGTCACACTCGTGATCATTTTTTGTAATATCCCAAAGCTTTACAAAGCCACACCACATAAGAAAACATTCTTGCCTTTCTCTATATGGCTTCTTCAGGCTCTGGCATTCTTCACTGTTGAGTGTGGCAACACTAATATAGTGCATGCTGGGGCAATGAACCATATGGGAAGCAGCACCATTCCACAATGGGCCTAAATTTGGGACTTCAAAAAAAGGAACTAAGAAAAGGTAGATTTTTAACATCAAGTATGATTGCCCTTCTATTCTAATTATTTGTGGTATTATTTAAGGGCAAAATCCCTTCTTAGCCTGCTTATCTTGGGTTTTCTGGACTAATTTTGACATGGCTCGAGTTATGGAAACACAGAGGTGGATGATTTGTTAATATGGATCAAATTAATGTGCTTTCAAAAGTTATTAGTTTGTTAGAATAAGATCTCATCTCCTAAAGCTTGTTTTATGTCTCATATATAAATTAAATAAATTTAACCAATTACTAAAGAATTTTGTAACTTCTCTTCTTTGGTATTACTCAGTCTTGACATTTTTAATGCAGTTTCGATGATCAAATGGCTGGAAGTTAACATTAATATATAAAATGTGTATTCAGGAAAGTGTATTTTCAGTGCTTGTGTGTGTGTATACCCACATTCTATTATTGAATGGAGAGACTATTGTAATGATTATTAAGTGATACCTGAAGGATTAGCCAGCACTGATGTTGTAATACTCAAGAAAAGGAGCTCTTCTTGTGTTAAAATGACACTGTCATGTATTGTTAATTAGGTTTATTGTCTGTGACAACCCTTTATGAAGATGAGAATCAGACTTCCTTCCCTGTTTGCCATGTCCAGTAGGCAAGCATTGACTTTTTCCTTCATTCCAAAACAAAATGCATTTAATACATGAAAATGCAGAGCTATGATTTAGGGGGAAAGGAGCAAGCTTACAGAAATGGGGATTGTATCCTGGAAAGCAGTGACTCTGAAAAGTATTTTGGGGTCATAGTGGATAAGCACCTGATTGTGAGCTCCCCATGTGATGCTATGACAAAAAGGGTTAAAGTGAACCTCGGATGTATCAATAGAGCAGAAGGAATAGGGAGATATTTTATTTCTCTATATGGCATTGGTGAGACTGACATTGGAATACTGCAAGCGGTTCTGGTGTCCACATTTTAAGAAGGATGTATGTAAGGACAAAATCAGAAAAGCTAAGGCACAAAATGTAGAAACAAAATCAGGAAAGGTAAGGAACAAAATGAGTTAGAATTAGTAAAAGAACATGAAGGGCAAAAAGAAGAGGTTCTATAAAAATGTTAAGAGCAAGAGAAAGGAGTGTGTAGGTCCACGACATAGTGGGGAAGCAGAGCTAATAACTGATAACATTAAGAAGGCTGAGGCATTTAATGCCTATTTTGCCTCACTCTTCACTAAAAAAGGTTAATTGTGACCAGGTGCTCCACACATTTAGTACTAACAAAGAGGAAGAAACACAAGCCAAATTAAGGAAAGAACAGATTAGAGAATATTTAGATAAATTAGATGTATTCAGTTACTCAGAGACTGATGAAATTCACACTATAGGGTACTTAAGGAACTAGTTGAACCAATTGGAACCGTTAATGATTATCTTCAAAAACTCATGGAGGACTGGTAAGGTCTAGGTCTCAGAGGACTGGAGAAGGGCAAACATAGTACCTATTCTTATAAAGAGGAAAAAGGAGGACCCAGCAAATTATAGACAAGTCAGCCTAACTTCAATACCTAGAAAGACACTAGAACAAATTATCAATCAGTTTGTAAGCACCTAGAGAATGGTAGAGTAATAAGTGTTAGCCAGCATAGATTTGTCAAGAACAAATTATGCCAAACCCACCTAATTTCCTTTGACAGGATTACTGGTGTACTGAATGGGGAAAAGCAGTAGATGTGATATATCAGTCCGACTTGACATTCTCATAAGCAAATTAGGGAAATGTGGTCTAAATTAAATTTCTATAAGGTGGGTGGACAACTGGTTGAAAGAGTGTACTCAACGAGGAGTTATCAATGGTTGGTTGTCATACTAGGGGGATGTATTTGGTAGGATTCTACAAGGTCAGTCCTGGGTCTGTTATTGTTCAATATTTTCATGAATGATTTGGATAATAGAGTGGAAAGTATGCTTATAAAATATGCAGTTGAGACTAAGACAGGAGGGGTTCCAAGCATTCTGGAGGACAGGATTAAAATTCAAAATGACCTTGATAAATTTGAAAATTCATCTGAAATTAACAAAATGAAATTCAATAATGATAAATACAAAGTACTACACTACGGAAGGTAAAATCAAATGCACATCTGCAACTAAATGGGAGATTAAATGACTAGGTGATAGTGCTGCTGAAAAGGATCTGTGGATTATAATATATCACAAATTGAACAAGTCAACAATGTGATGCAGTTGCAAAAAAAAACTAATATAATTCTGGGATCTATTTAGCAGCAGTGTCATGTGTAAGACACGAGAGTTAATGTATCACTCTACTCAGTACTACTGAGGCCTTATGTGGAGTACTGAGTCCAGTTGTGGGTGCCACACTTTAAGAAAGATGTGGACAAAACTGGAGAGCGTCCAGAGAAGAGCAACAAAAAATAATGAAAGGTTTAGAAAATCTGACCTATGAGGAAATGTTTAAAAAAAAAAAAAGTTTTTAGTCTTGAGAAAAGTGTAACAGTCTTCAGATATGTTGAGGGCCGTTACGGAGATGGTAATCAATTGTTTTCCATGTCCACTGAAGGTAGGACAAGAAGTAATGGACTTAATCTGCAGCGAGAGAGATTTAGATTAGATATTAGGGAAGACTTTTTAACTAGAAAGGCAGTCAATCTCTGAAACAGGCTTCCAAGGGAGCTTGTGAAATCCCCATTGCTGGAGTGTTTTAAAAACAGGTTGGAGGAAAACCTGTCAGTGGCAGTCTAGGTATACTTGTTCTTACCTCAGTGCAGAGATGGTGGATTAGATGACCTTTCAATATCCCTTCTAGCCCTACGTTTCTGTGATTTTATACCAAAAAATTGGAGAGAGCAGAAAAGGCCCATCAAATTTATTCGATTAGAGAAAATTCCGTAAAGTCTGAGACTTAAAGAACTCAATCTGCTTATTTTATTAAAAAAAAAGATTATGGTGACTTGAATTATGGTGCATATGTACCTTCACAGGAAGAATGTACCAGATACTTAACAGCTCTTTAATCTAGCAGAGAAAGTCACAAGAAGGACCAGTGGCTGAAAGTTGAAGCCAGACAAATTCAAATTAGAAATAAGGCATAGCTTTTTAACAGTGAGGAGCAAACTATCAAGGGATGTGGTGGATTTTACATCTCATGATGTCTTCAAATCAAGATTGGATAACTTTCTGGAAGGTAGTCTTCAGTCAGACATAAATTTCACCCAATTATCCCTATACTGAGCCCAATAACTTAATAGCCTGTGTCATACAGGATGTCAGACTAGATGTAATGATCCCTTCTGGTTTTATAATCTATGAATCTATATGTTCAGAAGGCCCTATGCCTGACCTCCCTGTTTGCAATTGTAATTTACATAGATGACGTTTACGCCCTCTTTTTTGCACCTACAAGAAGAATTGCAAATGTGTATAAAAATGCCTTCACCTCTAGTATGCCCACAAGTTGGTGCAAATATTCATTCTAGATCCTGATCTCTCCTTCAGTCTGAGATGTGATGAGCCATATATCCCTACATTGGCATTAAAAGGGTTAACTGGGAGCAAGAGAGCTTGATTACGGCCCCTGGTTGCACTTTAAGGGTGAGTCAAACCCAACTGAAAATGAAACCCAGTTGGGCAGGATCTGGGTGGTGATCATAAAGGAAGTAAGCCCAGATGAGAAGTAGTCTGTAGGAAGAGAGGGGAAGAACTCTGCAGCTCCTTTCTGTTTGCTAGAGATTGAAGGAAAGGCTTACAGAGGGAGGTAGATGTGCAGTAAACCCATGGAGGAGCTGAGGGAAAGGATCTGAAGGAAGGCCAGGGTAGTCCAGGGATGCATTGAGGAGTCTGAAAGAGCACCTGCAGTGAGTCCTCCCTTCTACAGGGAGAGGTCAGTCCCAGAAAGGAAGTGTCAGATAACATATTTTCCATTGTTTCCCATGCACTTCAACTTTGTGTACAAAATATCAGGCTAAAATCATGCCTATAAAAGAGAGCTGTTTGAGAAGTTTACCATTTAGTGTCTGTAGCACATTCCTTACCAAATTATAAAGATATGTAGCTAAACTATGGTCTTTCTAGTGTTCAGCTCTCAAGCACACCAGCTGTGCACCTTGGATTGTTTTATGCCTTTCATTTTATTCCAGATTACCTTCTCTGGTAGTTTGCTAACAATTACATTTATAAGAGCCAGATGATTAATGTGAATGATTTAAGAAACGTGTTATCATGTGTTTTTTGTTTTTGCTCTGTATCCTGTACTTATGACTCAGAGAACGTAATGTAGACATGACTCAGAAAGAAAAAAATAAGTCTCATCTTTGTGGAGAGAATTTTAACAAGCAAGTGTGTAGTCATGCAACTTATTTGGACCAGAGCAAAGGCTGATTCTTTCACCTTAACTGTACTTAATAGCAGTAATGCCCATCAATTTCCAGTTTTTTTCAGAGCAAAGGGCATTATGGAAAATGAATAGAATTTTTTTTTTACCATGTACCTCCAGTGAATCTGCAACTAACCTCTGAATCACATTTTTTCTCTCTTATACCAGGGTCTTTACTTTTTGTTTTTCACTTATTTGTTTCATTTAACACATGATAAAATTGTAATATGGTAGTTGGTATATGTTTTTCAACTTCTCAAAATAAACATAAAAACTATGAGATAATTGTATATTGTAACATTTTTTCCTAAAACATTTCAGAATGTATAATATACACAAACACAGGCATATTGCAACTCTGAAGCAAATGGACAAAACTGCTTGTTTGAAGGGACCAGGCTATTGAGTGGTAAGGAAAGGGATCGTCTTGATTGTTTTTTAATATGTAAAAGCAGCAAAGAATCCTGTGGCACCTTATAGACTAACAGACGTTTTGGAGCATGAGCTTTCGTGGGTGAATACCCACTTCCTCAGATGCATGCCTGAAGTGGGTATTCACCCACGAAAGCTCATGCTCCAAAACGTCTGTTAGTCTATAAGGTGCCACAGGATTCTTTGCTGCTTTTACAGATCCAGACTAACACGACTACCCTCTGATACTTGATTTTTTAATATGAAACCTGTTTATGCATTTTTTCTCCTGTGAAGACTATAGCGTGTTTACTGCAATTTCTTAACCTAAAATATAGAGGTGACCAGAGAGCTAAGAAGGTAATCACTTGCTTTTATAGAAATTATTAGGTGAAATAAGTGTTGTGTTCATGTGTCTATGTCAGATGACCATAGATCTGAGTGTTTTCCTCACCTCACCCACTGTACATTGAATTATACCCCCAGAGATTGAATTCAGCCTAGATAATTGTTTCTCACTAGTATATAATTCAATACTCTTGCATTTCATAACTAAGATTGTAAATAGTTTAATTGACAAGATGCTTGGATGATTAATTCAAGGCAACTATGTTAGAATTTATGATTACTGACCATTCAGGAAGTAGTTTCCACAAAAGTAGGTACCCATGCGAATAGATTTCTTCTAGCACATTCCATTGTTTGCTAGGTCCATCTTGTTTTTATTGTGTTTCAGTCTTCCAGTTCAAGATCAGATTTGGACTAATGTTGGCTATTGCATTTCTATTACAGTGTGTACATGTTTCATTAGGTGATTAGTGGGGAGTAAGCCCCACTCCCCTCTACTGGGCCATTTTAGGACTACCTGGATTGCAGATAAAATGCAGGGAGAAGAGATCAATATGCCTGTTACTGACTGCTACCTTATTCTAGCCTTTATTCTTTTTGTAATCCATGTGGAAAGGTTTTTAGTTACTGCTTGGGCATGCACATTGAATGTAAGATACATTTGACTAGTTCTATTTTGACTGTTTGCATCTGCTAAATCAGTGGTGGGCACTGTGGCCCGCAGGCTGCACGTGGCCCGCCAGCAGATTATCCTGACGGGCCGCGAGACAGTTTGTTTACATTCACTGTGCGCAGGCACGGCTGCCCACAGCTCCCAGTGGCTGCGGTTTGCCGCTCCCTAGTGAGCAGATTCAGAGTTACAGTTTTGATGTATTTACTTTAAGTAATAAATAGTTATGATTACCATAGAAAATGTGAATGTAATTTGAAATTAAATTCATGAAGGGAGAACACAATATCCAGTCCTGGTTCTCTATTTGTGAAGGGGCCAACTCTGTCTCATCTGATTAGATTTTTGCTATGGCTTTGTAGTTGCCATGTAGAAACTTATCTGAGAGAGGAGGAGTATTTCATCCATAGTGGCACAGGTTAAGAAACTGCCTTTGTTTGTTTTGTAAATAAGAACCTAATTTCCAAATCAGCCCATATATCACCTCTGTAGCAGTTGGATTGGGATTTGAGCCACTTGCTCATTTAGGTGGGGTCTCTTCTTAAAATTTACATTGACATAGCTAAATCTGTTGGGGTGGATTTTTCGACCAAGTGTAGATGCAAGTAGGTCGATGGAAGAAGACTTTCATCATTCCACCTACCTTATTTGGGGAGCTGGTGTTCCTACAGCAATGAAAAACCCCACCCATTGCTGTAGATTGCGCCTACACTATGGAATTATGCTGGCAGAGCTACAGCACCATAGCTGTGCTGATATAGTCCCTCCAGTGTAGACAGGACATTATGGTTTATCTTCACTGCAACAGTTAGCTCAAATTACAATACTCAAGTTACTCCACTAAAGCTAGTCTTGTTCAATCACCGCACCATAAGCAGAGTAGGGTAAGGTGGTCTGGCTTGCTGGGGGAAGCGGTATAGTGCTTTATGGGTTGGGGATGAGAAAGAGGCACAAGAAGCTGGTCCAAACATAGAGTGAGTCAGTGTGGCAATGCTAACTCATCCTCCAGGTACCAGAAGGGCTGGGGAGTTGATTAAGGGCAAGCCCAGGCAGAGAAACCCTTTTTCCCAAGACCAGGTGGAGCAGTTCCCTCTCTCTGGCCTGCTGTGCTCAGGATATTTTTCAGGAACAGGACAATGAAGGCCCAGTAATGTTATAATAGATCTCAGAATCCAGAAGACAGTGGTCATGGCAGTCATGATCATAAAGCTGGTCATTGGTCCCACCGCTTCCATTTAATGGCCCCTAGATAAATATTGTCAAAGAAGCAGTGGCAACCTCATCCTATTAGAATTAACCAATGGAAATACATTTTAATTATTTTATCTATAAATATTTCCTCCCATTTCTAGAATCTTTCACCTTATTATTTTGCTAACCCATGACTTTTGCCAGGAATCTTGAAGACCACTTTTCACAGTTCTCAAACAATCCAGTTTATATTATACCTGTCTGTCTGTAACTCTTGCCTATTTTTATTTTTAAAAATGTATGTAACAGACTGACTTAGACTTTTTGTTACTTTGGACAACTTAGAATACAGGTCTCTTCACAACCTATCTCTCTCTCAGAATTATTTTAGTCCTTGGTTGATCTCCTTAAAGAGTCTTGTTTTCCTTTGACCTACTTTAGAATAGTGGCTGAATTGATCATATCCTTGGAAGGTCTACATTTCAGAAGCCCAATCTCAGGTAAAAGGAGTTGATGGCTGTTGGGCCCTTACCTTTCCTTTAGTGTCCTTTTGGCTTTTCTGAAAGGATACTGTATTCTTCCTCGCGGACACTATATTCTCTCTACAAACTGTAAAATTTACTCTGAAGTTGGCTGCAGTGGTTGGCTCTACCTTTTCTGACCTGTATCAGAGACCTTTATGGTAAGTGAAAAATAAAGGAATCAGATTTAGGCTCCCTGTCCTTGTTAAGAAATCTCTATGCTGATCAGTTGCCTTACTTCAAATAGAACAATTATTCTGTTAAACCTAATATAGTCTCAGATTTTAATAATTATTTTGCCTCCTTTTTCCTATTATAAAATTTTCAGAATTTCCTCTGGCTTTCAGCATACACTCATCATATTCACCCTTGAGTTTTAATCCTCTAAAAGTAGTTAAATGTAATTATGTAAGTATTTTGGATAATCGGCAATAATCATTCACTTCAACTTTAGTGCCTAGAAGAAACTCCAGGCTTATCCATTAATACATCTAATGTTTTGTTGAGATCCCAAATAGGACTATTAAGAAAAAGAGATGCTCACATCCTTTCCCTACATTATATAGCACTTCTATATACGAGTGAACAAACTGAAGTGAAGGTGTTCCTCAAGATCTAAAATAGGCTTCATTCTCTTGAAAATGTCTCGTTTAGCAATAAAAAATTCATAGATTCATAGACTTAAGGTCAGAAGAGACCATTATGGTCATCTAGTCTGACCTGCACAACGCAGGCCACAGAATCTCACCCACCCACTCCTGTAACAAACCCCTAACCTATGTCTGAGTTATTGATGTCCTCAAATCATGGTTTAAAGACCTCAGGGTGCAGAGAATCATCCAGCAAGTGACCCGTGCCCCATGCTGCAGAGGAAGGCGAAAAACCTCCAGGGCCTCTGCCAGTCTGTCCTGGAGGAAAATTCCTTCCCGACCCCAAATATGGCAATCAGTTAAACCCTGAGCATGTGGGCAAGACTCACCAGCCAGCACCTAGGAAAGAATTCTCTGTAGCAACTCAGATCCCACCCCATCTAACATCCCATCACAGACCATTGGGCCTATTTACCTGCTAATAATCAAAGATTAATTAACTGCCAAAATTAGGCTATCCCATCATACCATCCCCTCCATAAACTTATCAAGCTTAGTCTTGAAGCCAGATACGTCTTTTGCCCCCACTTCTCCTCTTGGAAGGCTGTTCCAGAACTTCACTCCTCTAATGGTTAGAAACCTTCATCTAATTTCAAGTCTAAACTCCACATCCCTCCAGTAGCCCTTGTCCAAATTCCACTGTCCCCTCTCTTTTAATTTAGTGAGAAAATATTTTGGTACAATGTCTGAAAATTCAGAAATCAAGTTGAAAATATTTTATCATAAAGTCTTAAAACATTGAGGGAAGAAACGTGTAACGACTACTGAGTGCCACAAGCTCCCTTGGAACTCTATTTCAGAGATTGATTTATAGTTAGAAAGTTTTTCCTAATATCTAGCTTATATCTCCGTTACTGCAGATTAAGCCTATTACTACTTTTCCTTCCTTCAGCAGACATGAAGAACAATTGCTCTCTATCATCTTTACAACAGCCCTTAAGCTATTTGAAGACTTATCAGATTCCCTGGTTGACTATTCTCAAGGCTAACCATGCCCAGTTTTTTTAACCTTTCATCATGAGTCATGTTTTCTAAAACTTTTGATCATTTTTGTTCCTCTCCTCTGGACTCTTTTTTTTCTTTCAATTTACCCTATCTTTCCTAAAGTGTAGTGCCCAGAATTGGACACAGAATTCCAATTGAGGCCTCACCAGTGTTGAGAAGAGTAGAACAATTACCTGCCATGTCTTACATATGAAACTCATGGCAATACACCCCAGAATGATATTAGTTTTTTTTTTGCAAATGCATCACGTTATTGACTCATCTCCAATCAGAGATCAACTATAATAACCCCTAGATCCTTTTCATCAGTACTACCACCTAATGCAGGGGTGGGCAAACTTTTCAGGCTGAGGGCTACATCTGAGTGGGGAAATTGTATGCAGGGCAGGGGGGTGGGGTGCAGGAGGGAGTGCAGGATGTGGGAGGGGGTGCGATGTGCAGGAAGGGGCTCAGGGCAAGAGATTGGGACAGAAGAGGGGTGCGGGGTGTATGAGGGGGCTCAGGGAAGAGGGTTGGAGTGCAGGAGGGGTGCAAACTGAGGGAGGGGTCTCAGGGCAAGAGGTTGGGGTGCAGGAGGGGTGTGGGGTGCAGCAAGGGGCTCAGGGCAGGGGGTTGGGGTGTACAGAGGTGCAGAATGCAGCAGAGGGCTCAAGGCAGGGGGTTGGGGTACAGGAGGGGTGCAGGGTGTATGAGGGGGCTCAGGGCAGAGAGTTGGAGGGCAGGGTGCAGGAAGGGTTTGAGCTCTGGGGTGGCAGCAGCACGCATTGGGGCCAGGACAAGCTCCCTGCATGCCTGCCCTGTCCCCAGCCCTGTGCCGCTCCAGGAAGCACTGTGGCCCCTGGGGGAGGAGGGGTAGAGGGCTCCTCGTGCGCTGCTCTTGCCACGCCCCCAGGTACCTCCCCCAAAGCTGCCATTGCCTGGAGTTCCCCTTCCCAGCCAGTGGGAGATGCAGGGGGCAGTGCCTGGAGGCAAGGACTCAGGGGCCACAGGGATGTTGGGCCGTCCGCTGCTGAAAGCAGCACAGGGCCCACGGCGCCCCGGGGTCAGTCCCGCAGGCCAGATCCAAAACCCCAAAGGGCTGGATCTGGCCCACCCCTTACCTAGCCAATTATTCCTCATTTGGTAGTTGTGCATTGGATTTTACCTTCCTAAGTGTACTACTTTGCACTTGTCTTTATTTAATATACCTATGCCTATACCCATGTGTTATTCCTGTCATTGCATTTCTTATCCTGTTTCAAGAAAGATTAACCGCTTTATACCCAGCAGGTAACAATATGATGTGAGAGAGGAAATGAAGTCAAATTTTTTTCATAAAAATACAATCTGACTCACATGGCTTCAACTGCCATCTCTGCTGCTGACTCACAAATCTGTTTTTCCTCTTCCCAAGTTTATCTCAACATGCCTTTCTGACATCTCCTCCTGGATGGTCATTAAGAACACACACGTAATATGACCAAAACCAAGCTGCTGATCTGTTCCTCTGAACTGTCTCCACTTCCCATATTCTCTGCCAATGTTCACACCACCAACATCCTCTTTGTCACCCATGCTCACACACTAAGGGTCATTTTTAAGTCTTTTCTCTTCTTTGCCTCTCACATCCATTGCCACTTCATCCTCCACACATCTAAGCCCCATCCACAAGATCTTCTTGTGGCTTGAAATCTTGTCTCTCTCATAGACAGAAGTTGGTCCAATAAAAGATACTACCTCACCCACCTTATCTCTCTAATATCCTGGGAGAGACATGGCTACAACTTCACTGCATACACCAGTACATATCTTACAGGATATTGATCTATTGTGACAAAGTTCCTCCTCTACCTTGGTGGGTCCTGTGCTTATTGGCAGATTTTGCTAGCCTCAGAGATCTTCCTGTGTTGGATCAGGAGTTGGGAGGTTTTGGGGGGAACCTGGGCCCACCCTCTACCCCGGGTTCCAGCCCAGGGCCTTGTGGACTGCAGCAGTCTAGAGTGCCTTCTGGAACAGCTACATGACAGCTACAATTCCCTGGGTTACTTCCTCATGGCCTCCTCCCAACACCTTCTTTATCCTCACCACAGGAACTTGTACTCATCAGTCCTCCACCAGCACATCCTCTCACCCCCAGCTCGCTCGCTCGCTCGCTCCTTCCTTCCTTCCTTCCTTCCTTCCTTCCTTCCTTCCTTCCTTCCTTCCTTCCTCTCTCTCTCTCTCTCTCTCTCTCTCTCTCTCTCACACACACACACACACACACACACACACACACACACACACACACACACACACACACACACACACACACACACACACACACACACACACACACACACACACACACACACACACACACACACACGTACTTCACTAACTGGAGTGAGAGCCTTTTTATACTAGATGTCCTGATTAGCCTTAATTAATTCTAGTAACTTCCCAATTGGCTACAGGTGTCCTAATTAGCCTGCCTGCCTTAGTTAGTTCTAGAGAGTTCCTGAGTGTTCTGGAATAGTCCCTACTATCTTAACCAGGGAAAAGGGACCTGCTTAACCTGGAGCTAATGTATCTACCTTCAACCACTCTCTTGTAGCCATCTGGCCTGACCCTGTCACACTATAAAGAGTAACATGTAAGCTATCTACAGAAAGCTCATAATTTGTCAAGATCAATAATCTTTGTGAGATGTATGGCTGGATAATATTAAAGGAATCCTGTATTTATTTTGGAAGTATTCTCTATGTACTTGGAGTAGAAATGAGGAGGTAATGTATCACTCCTCCTTAACCAGTGAGGTAAAGCACAGTTCTAACATCTATCCTTGCCACAGTCAATAGAAAACCATCAAAGACAATGACAATCAAAACCACTTAAAAGTAGAATTAAGAAACACTACAAAAAGGCAGACTTTTGGCCTGCCTGTGAATAGAAACAAAAGACTGTTTTCAGTATAACAAAGTATAGGGAAAGGCCCTCTGAATCCATTCATTGAGGAAAACCTCTGGCAGAGGGGGATGCTTTTGTAAACATTTGGATCCTGGTTCTTAAGAAACCCTGCCAGCTCTAGCAATGCACTGAACTTTGGGGGGTAATTCTACTATATTATATAGGAAATGTAAGCTATTGATAAATTTAGACCCAGATTCATGTTTTGTTTTTTGTTTTGTGTTGGAAACAGTTGTTTTCACCATTTTTTCTCAGTTCTAGTTAAATCTAAATAAAACTACTTTTGTTTTATAAGAGCTCACAAGTGCTGTGTGGTTTAGTTTAGTGATTTAAGATAAAACTGATAAATTGGATACACTTCAATTTGTGTGTAGAATTTCTGTTAGTAGTCAGTGTCAAGGGCTGAATATCACAGGGGAACAATTCAAAGGGATTCCAGGACTCAGATGCACCTGTTGTTAACTTGCAAGGCAAAAGAAAGCTGGCATAGCCCAAAGGAGAGCACTTGAGTGCCTGAAGGGCTCATAGTGTCAGGGAGAAAGACTCTGTCTCACTGGAGCCAGAAGGTAACAAGGTGACTTATGATCCTGGGTACCGATCACATTGTCCAGTGTGTCCAGATCTGTCCAGTGACGACTCCGGCTCCTCTGGGTCAAATTTAAGTTTTCTGCTAACTCTTAAGGCCCTACATAGCTCTGCTCTCACCTACTTACCTATCCTAGTCTCTTCTTGCATCCACCTCTTTCTCTACCACTAATGATGCCAGCCTCACTGCCCAGTTTCTCCACTTCTCTCACAACTTTCTGCACCTTTTTCTGTTCTCTGCCCAAACTAATTTGTCTGGCTACTGCCAACTTCTCATTCAAATCCCTCCTTAAGATCCATTTCTCCAAGTGAGTTAACCAAGACAACTTTCTTACATGTTATGAAATTTATCTTTTTAATAACGTAAAACAAGTTCACTTTGCTTGGCACACATCTTGCTGAGTAACCATGTAATTTTGTTATTTTGCCCTCTGTTTCTCCTTCCCATCTCAACCCTACCGTTTCACTGTTCCTTCATTGCATCATGGATAATCCCTTTGGGACAGGGACCTGGTCTAATTTATTTTTACTTTTGAGCACTGTAATAATAATTATAAATGAGCCTGTAATAAAAACATTTTTTTCAGTCCTCCCACTTGAGCAGTAGGTCACTTTTGGGTTAGCAGTGTTTAGCATAGAAATTTGTATGAAATTTAAAAAGGAAAAATGAAAGTTTTGTGGAAAATTAATTTTTTTACACAGCTTCAGTAATGAGAACTGTTCCACTGAATTTTAACTTGATGCAATGGCTACATAATATTAATAAATTTCAATAATATATATTGTTTTATAGTAACTGTACAGTTTGTCACCACTGTACCTTAATATATTTTGGGACAATCTGAGCAAGCTGTCTATTTCTGAGCTTTAGAAGGAAAAATAGCCAGCTTCTGGAATGTTTGTGGTCAGTTGTTCTATATGAAACAAATTGAAATATTGTTAGTACAAGGAATTTTAAATATTGTTGCACAAATGATTGACAATCAGTACACTTTCTTGAAAGTGATTAACTTTATTTTTTTACCCTTTCCATCTTGGAAATTCACTTCAGAAATTTCCAGTGACTCCTGTAGTTTTCTCTGTATACAGTGTCTGTCTAATTAATTAATCTTCTGTCGTTGAAACATATGTACTGGCTAAAGCAATCAGAGTCAAAAGTAGCTACCAAATTTAAATTAAGCAAAGTTTATGTTTGTGTGGGTTTGGGGCTGTTTTGGGTTTTTTAACCATAAATTTGATAAAAATAAGTGGTGACAATAAGTAAAGTGAAAAGTAAATAAAAATAAGTCTCTTCCTATAGTATTTTTGAGGTTAGGCAACTAGCATTGGAAATGTCTGTTGTCTTTGTTGTGCTGGTTCCTTGAACTTGGCTTTAATGCCAGATGCCAAAAGGAGATTTACAAGAGTAAAAACGATAATTTAAAAACATGGCAGGCTTCTATAAATAGCATACAAATCTCCTGTCTACCTTAAGTGGGTGCTCTAATGTCTGTCTTCTATGTTTTTATGATTTCATATTAAAATGGTGTCACAATAGCTGAAGTAATTTGATGTATTTACTTTTAAGGCAGAAACTACATGGAATGTCATCCTCTAAAAATGTTTATTTACAGCCCTATAATTTCTCAAACTTATATTGCATTTGCAGTTTTAAAAACTTACAGAGATAACAACAAAAAACAAACCGAAGAAGAATTGTATGAAGATATATTAAAAAGTTAACAGGATAAATTATTCCTGTTGAAATGTAAAAATTAAATGTAAACTTAATCTAGCTACCATTACCCTCAAAAGAGTTTCACCTTGGCCTCTGTTACACACAGAATATTCTGTCATGAATAGGAGTTATATTCAAATGCTGAGGTACAGTTAAACCTGTTTGTGAGAGAGACCTGATAGCATTTCCTGCACTTTGAATATCAGGCAAAGTTATGTTATTGCCACAACCCCAAGCTACTGCATCCTTATTGAGTTATGATGAGTATTCCTAGGAGAGTGTCCGTCACCTTTCCACTGTGTTCCCCTAACTTCATTCTCCATAAGTTAACTGAGTCATATTCCCAAAATCTAAACTCTTTTAAACTCAGGGTTGCCTAAATTTAAAGCCATACAGAGCCATTAGTCCAATCCATACTTCTCCTGTGGCTTCTTCAGTAATACTATTTTGACATATCTTCATGATACTGAGCACATAGAGTAAATTGTTTCTGCTGTAGCTCACAGAGTCTCATAAGATACATTGGACAGCATGGACTACAGGAAGCATTGAGAGCCCAGAGATGGAGTGCCCACCACTTTTCTCCTGAAGAACCATTTGTCATTTCAAGGCATTAATACTGCCTCCATATGAGCATCATTAGTGAGGTGCCCAGACATTAGCTTCTCAGTTGAATACAGACCATCTTAGTATTCATGCTGTGTATTGTCCCATTATCACTGCTCTGAGCAGAGTATGCTGTTTGCAAGCCACTGAGCAGTCCATTATGCAGATACACCTCTACCCCGATATAATGCTGTCCTCAGGAGCCAAAAAATCTTTCCGTGTTATAGGTTAAACCACGTTATATCGAACTTGCTTTGATCTGCCAGAGTGTGCAGCCCCCTCCCCCCCAAGAGCACTGCTTTACCGCGTTATATTTGAATTGGTGTTATATCGGGTTGCGTTATATCAAGATAGAGATGTATTTATGACTAAGTTCTTTTGTGCCAAAGCATTTTAGAAAGTGGGGAAGAGGATGTTACGAAGGTCAAGACTATAACAGGGTCAAACAAGAACTAGATAAGTTCCTGGAGGATAGGGTCCATCAGTGGTTATTAGCCAGGATGGGGAGGGATGATGTCCCTAGCCTCTGTTTGCCAGAAGCTGGGAATGGGTGACAGAGAATGGATCATTTGATGATTCCCTCTGAGGCACTTGGCATTGATCACTGTTGGAAGACTGGATAGTGGGCTAGATGGACCTTTGGTCTGAGCCAGTATGTCTGTTCTTATGTTCTTCTTGCAGTAAGTTGTAACTCTTCTTTGCTGTTGTTATGAGGATAAGGTTCTTATTGTTTTGCCGAACAAGAGTTCTGGTGAAAGACCAAATTTGCTCCTTACAGAAAATTTGTAAATTATTTATTTAATTATTGTGGCACCCAAATCATGGTAGTGGTGTACAGACAAATAAGATACGACCCTGCCCTGTAGAACTTACTGTTTAAGTAGAGACATGATATGAGGATACAGCAGTGACAGGTGTGGTGCAAGAACCTGAATAGAATAGAATAGGATAAGTGGGAGGAAAACAGAGGAGAAGGTTTATGGGAGGATTCCAGAAAAAGGCTACCACTACAAAATCAGGCATGCATACTGACTAAGCAACCTCATCTTATTTGTTTAGTGAGGCAGGGTGCTGGAGTGGGAGAGACTTGTCTGGTTTTTATTTTATTAATTATTATAATTATTAAATGACTTTATATACAATTGTAATTTTTAGTCCTGTCCCCATGGCTTTTTTGTAATTGTAGCATAGTTGGGACCTATGAAAATGGTGGTTAGTTATTATTTCTGGTAGTGTCCACAATGTGCTCATAATCTAATGACAGAGGGCAAGGTGAGGGGGCAAAACTTATAAATAGGGTGCAATCATATAATCCAGATTGGCCACATCACGTGACGTAAGGTTAAATTAACATGTTGGTTTTGTTTTTGTTTTTTTTAAGTTCGCTGTGTAGTTTTTTCCAAATTACTCCTCAGACATTGTCAGTAAAAGTCAGCTTTTTTTTCTCCACAGTTTTAGTGGAGAAGCGGGGCTTTAGGAGGAGGGACTTGAATGCAGAGAGGGTAGGGGCCTTATGGAGGAGCTTGGGAAAGGTGCCCCATAAGTTGGGGGCAGTAATAGTGTGAGCAGCAGATAAATGGGAGGAGAAGGCTGATGTTGCTGGCAGGATGGAAGGACTGGGAACAGTGCAGTACGAGACTTGCAGATAAGTACAGAGGGGAAGGGCTATACAGTGCAGTGCTGTGTAGGCACTCTCAAGGAGTCTGAAGTTGTGGTAGAACAGTGGGAGATGGTGCTAAGATAGGCAAGAAAAATGATTTTTTGAAGTGATGATTTTAAGATGTTTGGAATTTCTAATGCCACTGCACATGGAGCAGACCCAGACAGGGTTCATATTCTACATCAAAAAGGTTTTCTAACGAGATATGAAAGGAGAAACACTCAAATAAAGGTCATAAGCTGTAGCTACAAGCATGATATGATATGTAGAAAACAATAGTTTACTGCAAATATAAAAATTAGTAACTGTCACAAAAATTGTTAGCATTTGAAAGTATAGAATAATATTTTTATTTGTTTACTTTTATTAAAAAACAAAGAAATAGTTTATCCATTGAATCTGCTTCATGGTTGCTTACCCATTGTGGTGGTGCTTCTTACAGACACTGTATTCTGGTTGGACGGCACAAGATGAAAGCAAGAAATCTGGTCTTTATTTCAGTTTGCTTTTCCTCTTAGTGATACCATTCAGTTGGCCACTAGCATGGATTTATGTATTACAATTCACATGTTCATGTTGGTTTGGCAAAGTTCACCTTCAGTTTGTTATTAAAATGTCCCAAGGCCTACCAAGGATAATCAGGATATGCATTTAGCTCTTCAGAAAAGTGCTCCAGCCCTTGGTTCACGGAAAATGTCATCTAAATTTCATGAAACCAGCAAAACCACAAAACTGTTGGCAGTTTTCTGACTGTGTGCTAATCTCTTAAGAATGGTGTCTTGGTTTTGCAGGCTGCTGATTGCAGTAATTTGGGAGATTTACTAGTTGATAGTATATTGTTAAGTTACGTTCACTTGGTGTCCTCTATTTGATTTGGTATGATACAACCTCACATATTTATGCGGAAACATTTTTATTAAATATAGTTTGCTAGAAATAGAAAACATATATTTTTATATCTTTTGGTTTTCTGATCAAAACGTTTTGATTGCTCCCATTTGGGGGTGGGGGAGTAAAATATTACTTTTAGTGGGTTTCCTTCTACTAAGTGTGCTGATTGCCATACCCTCAGCAGACACCACTTCATGTGTTACCAAATGTACTGTGCTCTGACATCTATGTAAAACTGCATCATATACGAATACAGGCTCTTCAGGAAGTGAGAATATCTGTAAAAAGTTACATATTGCTATCCCATAAAAGCAGCATTATATGTAAATGAGAGTATGTGTAGAGCTAACTTTGTTCATTCAAACGTTTAAATGTTATTGTCCTTTTATAGCATTTGTTTTGTGGTTATGATTGCTGTGGCAACTGCATAATTTACTGTGCTTTCTTAATCAGAATGATAAATAAGAATAACACAATGTTGGTCAGGTTAGTCTAGAGTACTTTTCTCTCAGATAATAATTCTTTGATGTTATTGAATTTTATTAGATCTGTGAGCAACAAAGACAAAATGAACTGACTAACACACAGAACTTGCAGCAGCTCCTTCCTAGTTTGTTTGCAGTACTGAATTACAGAGGGGCCTAGCAGGGCGGGCACTGCTTGCTATTGTCAAAAGGAGTGCATGGCACTGTGCTTCAACCAGGGCCGGCTCTAGCAATTTCACTGCCTCAAGCATGGCAGCACGCCACGGGGCTGTCCCGCGGCTCCGGTGGACCTCCCGCAGGCGTTTCTGCGGACGGTCAGCTGGTCCCACGGCTCCGGTTGACCTGCCGCAGGCGTTTCTCCGAGGGTCCGATGGTCCCGTGGCTCTGGTGGAGCTGCCGCAGGCGTGTCTGCGGGAGGTCCACTGGAGCCGCGGGACCAGCGGACCGTCTGCAGCCACGCGTGCGGCAGCTCCACCGGAACCGCCTGCCGCCCTCCCAGCAACCAGCAGAGCGACCCCCGCGGTGTGCTGCCCCAAGCACGCGCTTGGCGCACTGTGGCCTGGAGCTGGCCCTGGCTTCAACCACGCAATTCAGGATATATTAACTGTAGTATATCACATCATATCTTTACATACAGGAAAAGAAAGGATAAGATAGGCCGAACCCAGAGTTAATCCCAATTGTCAGTTGGGTCTTAACCAGACCTAGACTATTTGCCTGCTGTTTTGCAATAATAATTTGTGGGAGCGGTTTAGGTGCTTCAGATGTGTGAATCCCTTAACATACCCACAAATGATTGCAAACCTGAAAGCAGAGAGATATTTGAAAATCAGATCCATAAGGTTTAATGGCTGCTATTCTAACAGTTTTCCCTCAGGTATATGGTCCCCACTTCCGTAGTGCCTGAGTGCTTCACAACCTTTAATGTGATGATTTTCATAACACCCCTACGTGGCAGAGAAGTGCTGTTCTCTCTATTGTACAGATGGGGAACTGAAGCACAGTGGCTTGCCCAAAGTTACACAGGGAGTCTGTGGCAGAGAAGGGAATCAAGCCTGGTTCTCACAAGTCCAGGGCTAGTACCCTAGACATCCTTTTTCTCTGCTAGTAACGTAGAATATAGTTTAAAATAATATACTCAGGTGTTTTTCTTTAAAATCTGAGAAAAATCTGTCATTAGTGTCCTCACTTTGGAAATGTGCTGGATCTCTGAGACCAGAAATATCCTGCTACCCCATCTCAGCTTGGAGTCCCACTCCTTGTAAGGAGCAAATCCTCCACAGCTGCTTGTGGAGATTGACCAGAGATGGATCACTTGATGATTTACTGTTCTGTTCATTCCCTCTAGGGCACCTGGTATTGGCCACTGGCAGAAGACAGAATACTGGGCTAGATGGACCTTTGGTCTGACCCAATCTGGCCGTTCTTATGTTCTTATGTTAAACCTGTGGGCCGGAACCAAAGCCTGTTGAAGTCAATGGTTGTATTTCTATTGACTTCAATAGACTATGGATCAGGCCTTGTAACTGTGTGTTGCCCACACCCACTCTCTCCAGGGCAATGATACCTATAGAGGGGAACATTGCCTATGTCACTGTTAATTTCTTTCTTCCTCAGGAGCATAAAATACAATAAAGGCAATAAGAGAAGTGTCTTAGGAGAGAGTCAAAAATCACAAATAAGTTGCCTTGTGCTTATGTCCTGATGAGCATCACACTTCTCACTAAGACCATTGCTATTAAATTCAGCAATAATAGAGCCTAAGTCCCCTTTGGCAAATTACAAACAATCTCCCCCCATATACACTATAACTCCCATTGATTCGTTTAATTGAAAATGTTTGGTCATGCTGCTTCCTTGCTCTAGATTTTTATTTCCACTGTATTATAAACTAATCATAATTACCCAGCTAGGAGACTGGTTTCAAAAACAATAGAGAAATGTCAGTGTGGCTGGAAAATATTTTGCCTGTGGAAGCAGCTGCCCATGAGCTCACTCTTTGGAAAGCATTCTGGTGGTTGCATACTTTAGGAGAGCACAGTATTTTATGCACAGTAGCACATTTACAAGCTAGAACTTGAAAAACTAAGTCTGTGCATGTTTTCTTTGGCCCACCGGCATCCTTGGACCTGCCCGTCTTTCACTGGGGGAATCATTTCATATTTCCTGTTTGAGAAGCAAACTGATTCTCATTTAGTATTATTATTTCATACTTGTATTATGATAGTCTCAAAAAGCTGTCTTGTGCTGGTAACTGTACAAAGTTATCTGAAGACATGGTCCCTGCTCCAAGACCTTACAGTACAAATAACACATGAATGGTGAGGAATAGGAGAGATGCAATCAAATAGGTGCAGCTTTATCTGTGTTTAGTAAATTCAACAAAAAATGCAGTTTCAGGACAACCAAGACTGTTTTTGAATTTGGGTCTAATTCAGCAAATAGCTTTGTCTGAATAAAAAATTAAGGAAATTTTTTTTAGAAAGAGTCTAAACTATTTGTTTTGAAATATCATTTCAAATCAGCATTTCATTTTGTCATTTCATTTTGAAACTAACCATCTTGAACCATGCAAATGACATCATATCAACATGGAAAAAACAAAAACATTCAGTTTAGTTTCGAAGCTAATTTAACTTCTTTGGTTCAGCCACCAAAACAAAAAAATTATTTCTTGAGCTCTGCTGGGAAGTATATGGTGCAGATCAGGTTTGCAAAGGTGCTATGTATGCCTGTGTATGTACACGCATACACCATTCCTTGACTTTGTGGGTACTTTACAGCCTGTGATGTAAATTAGAATAACACGAAGGCTGCTCTAATCTTCATAGCCTGCCCATGGCCCTGAGGAGCTGTTCCAGGAGCTAGGGATTATTGAGCCTATAATTCTCCAGCCACTCCCCCTTTTCACTGGCCACTGTCACTGTGCCAGCATCAAGGAGGGGTGGTGTAAGAGTTACTTGCAATGGATTGAAGCCAATGTGGGAACCCCATGTACTGGGGGAATCTTCCAGTGTTAGATCTGTCTGCTTTGAGACAGCTTCAGATTGTGCAAAGCAGTTCTGATATGGGACAATCAGGGGTTCTTCTTCGAGTGATTGCTCACATCCATTCCAGTTAGGTGTGCGCGCCGCGCGTGCACGTTCGTCGGAAACTTTTTACCCTAGCAACTCCAGTGGGCCGGCAGGTCGCCCCCTGGAGTGGCGCCGCCATGGCGCCCAATATATATCCCTGCCGGCCCACCCGCTCCTCAGTTCCTTCTTACCGCCGTGTCGGTCGTTGGAACTGTGGAGCGCGGCATAGCTGTCCTCCACGTCCCTAGCTCTCCTCGTTATCTCTCAATTACCTCTCGTACTGTTATAGTGTTAATTAGATTGTTAAGTGTAGTTAGATAGTAGTTAAGTTAAATAAGTTGTAAATAGTTCTTCGCCGGGGGCTTAGCCCTTCCCGGCACCCGGCACCGGGCTCATGCCTGGTTCGCCGGGCTTCAAGCAGTGTGCGGCCTGCAAGAAGCCTATGCCCACCAGCGACCCCCACGACGCGTGCCTGAAGTGCCTGGGGGAAGCGCACAGATCGGACAAGTGCCGCATCTGCAAGGCTTTTGATGGAGCAAATATTTATGTATTTACCTATTTCTTTATTTTCCCTGTTCACACGGAGGCTAGAACTAAAGTGGGATAGAACAAACACTTTTGCTGTGAATATCTGTACCTTTTTGCAGAGGAACAGGAACACCAAGAAAGAGCTGCTGCTGCAAATCATAGCAAATCTGTGAGGAATTGTCTTCTAAATCTGGAGCCTTCTCCTCTTTTAATCACCACCTTTTTAACATACCTGTGATAATCTCAACATTCCAATAAAGAATGGTGACCAGGAAAATCCAGAGAGAGAGAGAACAGGGAATGACCATTATACAGATTGTATAACACATGTTTAAAAAAACATAAGCCTAAAGTAAGCAAAGCCACTCTCAGGACTCATGGGATGTGCTAGCTGAAAAAGGGCATTTTATTTTGGTCACTCTTCACAATTAAGGTCAGATCAGTTAGTAGGCCACTTTCAATATAGTCCCTACTATAACCATAGATTTGCCACAGAAGGTTCAGTGGAATAGACACATAGGCAGCAATAGAAACACAAGCTGAAACAACACAAAGTAGAGAAACTAGAAAGTAGTTGATGGAGTGGAAAGAAACTCCACTCCCATAAATCTAAAATAGAGTTATTCATAAATTCTGAAGCTAGTTTTGAGTTGTGATCTTCCTCAGTAAGGATGTCTAGGAGAGGAAAGCAGGAGTCTTTTTCTGTCCAGCTGTATGGTCTGCTCTGCATTGTGAGCAGCATTGCTATTGGATGCCATATATTGGTTGCCATTGGATGCCAGTCCACCATACTAGAATTTCTTAGACAAGCTGGATAGCCTTCAAAATACTTTTAGTGAGCATTTTTATTTTTATAAAGCTGTAAAAGGCTCTGGAGTCAGTTCTGACCTGGACTAGTACAGATTTCTTTCACCTTCTGGTTTGCTTTGGTGGTGATAAGCGATAGTGCAAGAGTCACCTCTCCCCATAACAGTTATTAAAAATGTACAAGTAACAAGGTGCTATCTGAAACTGAAAGCAAGCAAGCAGCAGCACATACATTAGATAAATGATATTAAGGAATTGAACAGGGAGTTTCCACTGTCCTGAAAATCAGAGCAATAGTCTTGTATGCTAGATTGTGTAGCTATGCAAACTAGCAGCTGAAATATAGTAGAGCTGGCATGCAGGCATTCATACAACTCGTCTCTTCCTCCTCGATCGATATCCAAGGAGGTTGGCTCAGATAGCTAGAGATGCCAATTGCTTCAAGGATTAAAAGAATTTAAGGATTTCTTGACTCAAATTATATGGACTGTGTGATTGCTGTTATGTTATCTTCTGCCTGTAGTTCTGATTTATCCTAGGAAAGGCTATAGGAAACAAAGGAAACACAACTATAGTCTCCCTTCCCTAAAAACTTCCACTGACAAAGGCTTGTTGCAACTCCTAGAATCAATAGAAAAGGTTTTGTAGGACTGATGTAGATAGCAAGGACATCATTTGTTTGTTTAGAATCGGGTATTTATCTCTTCGGGGCTGTGGAGGCCAAAATATATAAAATTAGTGGCAAGTACTGACAAGGAGCCAAACAGGGTCATCACAGGATATAGATATAGGAATCTGAAGAATTTTTTTAATGTTCTTTAAAGACTTGCCTTTTCTTATGAAGAAGATGCATCAAAGAATGGCCAAAAGTAAATGAATGTGAAGCTACTGAGAGATTTGTGTAAGGCACTTTGCTCTTCTCAGCAGGTGCTCCACACCTTGCAGAGTCGTACACTAGAGTAAGTTTCTACAGGATATGCCAAACTAAATGTATAGAGTAGAACAGAAGGGACAATTCTGCACATTTCAAACACATAGTATGCGCCTTAAAAATGTCATCATTTACCAGCAGCTGCCACAGTGACCTCTAAGTTACCACTGGTATTCCTAGCCTAAATATTAGAAGATTTGTTATCTATGATCTTTTAGAATGACCACATTTCAAAGCATGTAGATAACAAGGGATGTGTTATCCAGCTACTGTGGAAAATGCAGTTTAAAGAAATTCCAGTCAGAAACTGCAAAAAGATGAGGACTAATTTCTCCCTCTTTGGCTTGCAGCTTGTGACTTACGACATTGGGGTACTTGAGAGAAATAAAGAACAGATTGACATTTAATCCATGGGTCTAAAACTCTGAGCCACAGAAACAGGTTACAGAAATTGACTCTGTTTTCTACAGAAAGCAGGGCAGTTAAGAGATTTATAGACAGCATATAGAACTTTTAATGGTGTCAGGTTCACCCCAAGTAACTGTTTCCACAAGTATGTGGAATGCAGGGTGTGGATGAAAATGAAAACAAATTTAGAATGATGACTAGGAATTACTTTTCAGAGAGCAGTAACTCCCCCCAAATAGTTTGTTGGCAGAAAGAGTTAAAGCACCAAATTAATTTTAATCTCCTCCCAAGAAATACACATACAGTTTAATATCACTAGATAACAGATACAGATGTGTATGTGGTATAGCTCCTGTTCAGGAGAGAGGGAATGAGGACATTTATAGTCAGGGAAGCAAATGTTTTGTTTAAGTAACTGGTTTGGGCCAACTGAAGAACATTACAGATCAGACTGCCATTTTTAACTACTTCTCCAAACTCCTTTTATCAGAACGGGCATGAAAAAGGTAGTGCCAGTGGTCTGACTGGGCTCTAGATGGTTATGCCATCACTCCTCCTCCTTACTATTTCCTTGTTGGAAAAAGGAGCATCCTTTCTCTTCTGGTGAGGGGATCACATCACAGTTTTCCAACTGGACTGTTGGGAGGTACATACTGGGAGATATCATCAGGTCTATCAGAAAAACATTACAAAAAGCGGGGGGTGGTGGTGGTAAGGGGGACATGGTCTTTCCTATCTTTTAATGCAAAATGTGTATATTTGAGCATATTTTTAAGAGAAGATAGATAGCCCCAGTCTTTTGGTTTCTTGGAGGACTACCAACATTTCACGTTTGAAATGGATTCCTTCTTACCTCTCATTGGCCCGGTGTCTAAGTCTCTTCCTTTTTCAACAAGTGCATATGATTTTTCACCAGATCAGCCTTTTCTCCCCAAGCAGTTGAAAGCCTTTACAAAATACCTTTGGGAAGCTAGACAGATTCAGACTGGAAATAAGTTGTAAATATTTGACAGTGAGAATAATTAACCATTGGAACAGTTTACCAAGGTTTGAGGTGGATTTTCCATCACTGACCATTTTAAAATCAAGATTGGATGTTTTTCTAACTGATCTGCTGTAGGAATAATTTGTGGAATGTTCTCTGGCCTGTGTTATACAGGAGGTCAGACTAGATTATCACAATGATCCCTTCTGGCCCTGGAAGCTATGAATAATGTAACCTCTTTCTTCCAAATATGGCAGTGCTTTCGGGTGGTGTAGAGGAGGCAGGTATAGCTGGGTTGGGAGGAGGTGTTGGGGGAGGAGATGGATGTTATTAAGTACTCTTCTGTCTCAGAGAGGGATTGTGAAAAGTGCAAGTGTTGGATGTGATCTTCCAAACACCATCTTGGCTGTTCAGAATTGCACTGTGAGACTGAAAAAGTTGTAAAAATGCACAGTAATGAAGAATCATGTGTACCAGACATGTGAACACGAGAAAACTCTTGCAAATTCCCAGCATCTTCTAAAATAGAATAAGTTTGCCAGTCTGTCTCCTTCTGGGAAACTATAGCGTAACAAATTTCAGTGAGCCACATGGCTTTTCTTCAATTCCCATTACCACACTTCCCATTACTACTTGTGCTATTATGTAATTCATGGCTATAAATGACAGGAGTGAGACTTTGGTGTATACTAAAGAGCACATGAGGACATTTAGTCTTCAGGAAAGAATTGACATTTTCCCAGATTGAATTATTACCAATTTTCTGTTAAAAGTAGTGGGTTATACTTAGGTCAAGTACCAGCACATTTGTGTAAGTTATCCCAAGTGAGGAATTGTCTTCCCTACACATACTTAAACAGAATGCTAGAACTATATATTAATGCTTGGTGATTACTGCAAAGCTATCCCATATCTCTGAGGCAGGGGGGTTCACTCTATATGTGCTTTATGCAATATATGGTTTCTCCCTCTGTAGAAAAAAAGTACTTTTGACTAGCGTGGCTGCAGTTTCTGTTAATGGTTGGAATTTATCAAGACAGTTTAATATGATAAAACACACAAGTGCAGCCACATCAGCCAACTAGCTTAATTTCTGAAACCTTAGAATGCTCTTTCCATGGCACAGTAGGAAAACATGGAAAAATGTCTTTCATCATAAATGCTCTCAAAAAAGAAAATGGAAAGTTAAATATGGAAATGTGGCAAATTTTTATGCTGCACAAATTATTTTCCTGCCCAGAAGAATTTTCCTTTCTTTGTTATGTGACAAATAAAGCTGTGCTGGGAGCACTAACTCTAGCACACAACACATAAAACAGCTTAGGAAGATACAGCAAATAGAAACCTCTGTTTAGATGACCTTCCACATACCAGAAGTCATGCTTCAAGTGCTATAGCAAAATCAAAATGGGTCAATGCCTTTGACACATTGTAATGGTTGCAGTAGTGATCGCTATAGTAAAGAATGCATAATAATTTCCAGCCTAATCCATTTTGAATATTGCACTCTGTGCAAGCTCAGTATATTTTGTATGACTTTTTCTCACTGTACTCATGAAGTCTTCTGTCTGCTCCCTTGATGTTAATGAGAGGTTTGTCATTAATTTGAGTGGGAGCAGAAGGCTGGTCTGTGCTAACTTAGCTGCACGGTTTAAAACAAAATGAGAGGAGGTGCACATTGAATAAGGTGAGATATCTATTGAGACCTTGCCTCTTTGCTGACACAACTTCACATAGCAGTGTCTGCCAATAATGCCCTGGGGTGTGGATCCCCAGACTTGGACATAAAATCATAATATGGCTTCAGAGTAACATACTTAGACCATTTTCTTTTGTGTGGTGGACAGTATATGCTGGGCCATTTGTTAACTTGATAAGTACTGTACTCTTGTATATATTTGTACATTATTTCAAAACTGGAAGAGTAGATACAAAGTTGCAATGTTTTTGTACTGAGCACTCAGGAACAGTAAATGTTGAAAAGATTGAACATCTTTCTGAAAAGCTGAGGTTGGTTGGGGTGGGGTATAGGGTGCCAATCAAACCATGGAATCTGCAGTCAGACCCTGTGCCTTGGCAGAGACCTGTCGATTTCAGTAAGTCTGTGTGAAAGTTCAGAGGGTTGCTTCATAGTTCCCATTGCATGATCAGAACTTTAGCTTACAGATTTCTCAAGGTGATTTCATGCCAATTTGCCAGTTGAAATGCAAGACAGTGCTGTAGATAATTAGAAAGGTGCTGGTACTGTTGTTAGCCAAGCCTGTGTGTTAACAAGTCTCTATAATCTGTATGAAAAAGGGTAATTCATGGGAAGCCAAATGGATTTTCTAGGTTATAGCTGGATACTCAGGTTGTATTTAAGAAACATTTCAACAAATGAAAGGCGATGGCCGTTTATTTTTTATTTAATGTTTGTATTTACTGTAATTCTTCTGCTCTTATCCAGTTTTTTAAGCCTGCAGTTTTGACATGGCTAAAAAAACTGCATAGGATTTGGCCACAAGTTAAGTGAAGATACAGAATTATAGAATCTGCAGACTAAATAATCCCAGTTGCCTCAGTCTCTCCTCATAAGTCATGTGCTCTGTTCTTCCTAATAATTTTTGTTGTCCTCCGCTGGACTCTGTCCAATTTTTCCACATCCTTCTTGTAGTGTGGGGCCCAAAACTGGACACCGTACTCCAGATGAGGCCTCACCAATGCCAAATAGAGGGGAATGATTTGTCACTCGATCTGGGGGTGGGTGGTTGGGTACTAGGGTGACCAGATGTCATGATTTTATATGGACAGTCCCGATTTTGGGGTCTTTTTCTTATATGGGCTTCTATTACCCCCAACCCCCTGTCCCTGATTTTTCACACTTGCTGTCTGGTCACCCTAGTGGGTACAGTATTTCTTCTTTATTAATCTGCTACTTTTCCTGTGAAGCAAAGGACAGGTCATTTTCTGATTCCATTACCCTGATTCTCCATGATTCAGCACCTTGTGTTGTCATTTATACCAGTGCAAATTGTGTGTAAAATGCTACCAAATCAGAATGATACAGCCTGATTCTGCATTACACTAAGGCAACTTTATATTGCTCTAGCCATCTAAAGGGCCTTAAAGTGGGAGTAAATGTAATTTACATCCACTTTAAAGTCACGTTATGTTGCCAGAGTGGTGTAAAATGGCCTTTAGTATAAAAGAGAATTGGAACCTTAAAGTTTTAATCCTACTTTGCACTGGCGTATATGAATTAGGCCCTATGAGTCTCTCTAAAATATTGCATGGGGTGACTGCATGGTTGCTTTACCTTCGTAAACTTGTTTTTTTCCGTTGGTCAAGAAAAGTGTCCTCAAAAATCAGACAAACCCAACAGTTGCTTATGCATTTTCTCTTCTCAGCATCTACTGAGTACTTCTTAACCTGATCGCTCTAACTTCTAGATTCAAATGTTTAGTGCAAGTCCTGTCCTTTTTTCTTTCCTTTGTTTTCTATCCCCAACCATTTATATTTGCCCGAACAAAAAAATTAGTTTAGTTCTATGAGGGGAAGGTTTTATTCTGGAGACAATTGGAGATGCTATTGCCATCTATTAATTGAAATTTTTATTACTATTTGTGTATTTTGTGAGGTTCTAACCATTTTTGCATTCACTTACTGGGAATTATACAGATTAGATCTTGCTTTCTTAATGTAGATTAGAGTTCTAAGTTTGATATCGTTACTGAATCATGGCAAATTTGTGACTGCAGTGAAAGATATCATGTTGTAAAAAGCTGTTATTTATATGTTGCCTTACTGTCTCATACATTAGAAATACTGTGTTATTCTTTCCATGGATTCTGCTGATGTACAACTTCCTCAATTGGAACTTTTTACTATATAGTTTCATCATTATATCTCATAGCTAATATAATGTTAGAACACTTAACATGTATGGGTTTTAAAGTTAAATTGCTCTTGAAGGAACATGATAGACTAGTAACTTCAGTGTGTGAATGCACATCAGTAGCAACAAGAACGTCAGAATATGCACACAGAACTGCTGTAAGAATTTTCAGAAAGCCTAAACTCCAAATGAATAAAATATTCTTTGGCTGCTAAAGGATCTGTAGCCATGTTTATCTTGGTAAGAAAATGTCAGTACCATGCTATAAGTATTATTTCTGGTAGCTTGTGTATCTGATGTGGGACAGCTGTAGAAAAGATACTAATGCTCTTCTCATCCCCAACAATCTAACCTTTCAATGTGTACGTATTGGCTAATTATAAAGAGTTACATCAAGTGATGTGTATTGTTGTGTAGGAAGATAACTCCTCGACACCATGATTATTTTAGCTCAGTGAGCTAAATTCATTCTTGGTGTAACTCAGTTATCATTTGTGAAGTTACATCAAGGAGGTATTTGGCTCATTTAATTCAAGTTTATGAACTTCTGAGCTTCTCTGTGTGGTTTCCATCCAATTCCAGTTTTGTAATCAAATATTTTACAGAAGCGCCTAACCGCAGAATAATTCCCTTGTTTACAACATAAAAAATGAACAGCTGTGTTACTAAAGATAAATGAACACATTGTGTTAGAGAAATTAATGCTGCTTATCCATTGTCAGTGGACTATTAAATGTTTCTAGTGACTTTATGCTATCAATCAATTTAGATTTCATGTGCTACATCTTTTGTTTTATTGGTCTTCAACAAGCTTTTAAAAATCACTTTCTCTTCTAACAGTGCTGTTTAAAGGGGAAGCTGGTAATGGACTAATGAGATAAATCTCTACAATTAATGTTTTTAGTAGCAGTTAGATACCATATTAAAACATTATGTAGCTCCTTTCAAGCAAGAGGATCCCAAAGCACTTCAGGGTATAGCGATCACTCATCTTGCCCTGAAATTCAGCCAACTCTGCCCTGGAATGTGGTCAAACTACTACCATAGCTTTTCAGTGAGGTAGCAAAGAGAGAACTTCTCCAGCATAAACTATAGAGACAACACTAGAGAAGCCAGGATACCGCACTTAGCAATGGTAAGGACTTAGGTTTTATATGACATCCAAGAAGATTCTTCCAGTAGCATAGTACCCATTAGTACCATGCTAAAGCATTAGTTCATGATTCTGACAGAGAAGTGTCCAATTGTAACAGTAACTGGGGCTGAAAACTTGTTTTATTTCCAGACTAAAAATACACTTGGTTAGACAACGTGGAAGACATAGATGTTTCAAGAAGTCATTTTGGTGATGTAGCAAATGGCACTGTCCTCTGAGTCAGCACTAAATTAAAAAGTAAATGAATATTCCACAAAGGTAATCCTTTCTTTGGAATTCTTGACATATCCTATCTTCTTTGTTTAGTTTTTCAGATTACAAACTCTCTGGGGCAGGGACTGTTTTCATTTTATGTCTAATAATAGCACTGAGTAAAAATCGTTAATAAGAATACTGTAGGTTCTGGAAGTTATAATACTTCAATATATTAATTAATTTTGGATATACAGTAAAATGACAACTGTTCGCCAATAGGTGAACTTTAAGTGCTAGTTAAAATAAAGGATTACCAGTTACATCTACAGGCAGATACAGGGTAATTTCATTTGGATAAGAAATTCACTGCCAATCCTGAATTGTCACGTAGCATTACTGTGTGTGTTTAAACAGAGGTGATGGCATTCCAGTGACAGGTGGAATGACTCTGTATATCTACATAGAACATCATTTTAAGTTACAAAAGCATCTTGGGATGAATTGTGTGTGCTATGTAGTCATTGTTAGTCATGGTTTTTAAAATGTAGAGAGCATCCTGTCTGCCTTTTATACAGTCTGTCATATGGTGAATCTGAATCTGTCTTGTAATGATCAGATAACTTTTTAGAGTAAAATACATGAATTTAAAATGACTTTAAGAAGGTGTGAATACTGTATTTCTCTTTTTTGCTGATTTGATCCATTGCACAAAGATCAGCAGAAGTATTACTAAACCTTAGGAATCTTTCTTAGCAGTAGCATGAGCCTCAGCAATACCTTATACTCCCTTTGTTGAATTTGTGGTTTATGTTGGGAAGCTTATCACTTTAAAATTAAAGGAACCTAGGTACGCTCATCATGGTGGTCATTTTGAGCAAACTACTGTTCAGTGGTTTCATATACTCAAGATTCTGCCTTCTTAGTTTTCATCTCAATAGTGAGGCACATTGTGTTATGACTAAGTGCAGCCTTTACTGTATACCATATACTGACATATGGAATTGACTGCATGTTCCTTACTTAGTAGACATCTCTTGGAAACTGTTAGAACACTTATATTCTTAATTCTTCCAGTATTACACAGATCTGAAGAAGAGCTCTGTGTCAGCTCAAAAGTTTGCCTCTCACACCAAGAAAAGTTTGTCCAATAACAGATACTACCTCACCTTCTTGTCTCTCTAATACCCTGGGACTGACACAGCTACAATACTGCATAGAAATCTTATATGATATTTTGTATAGCATGACATTCCATTGTTACTACTTTCTGCTTAATTGAAAGTGACTTATCCTCCAGACTCCCATATTCAAACACTGCAGAGACCATCAGTGCTACAATGAAGTTGTATTTATAGTGACACATTCTGCTTACTTTCCATTGGGAATGAAGATGGATGAAATTTGATGGTACTGTAATGGCTGTGTTGGCTGAGGTGCACTATATAAAACACTGCAATTCCAACTCATCTCAGGCCTGATTCTCATGTGTACTAGTTTACATTTACACACACACACATCAAGATTCCTTTACACTGCCAGAATGGTGGAAAGGGGAGTTAGTGTAAATGAGAATTAGGGCCCTTATTCCAAAACACGGATTAAAAAGAGTCACACTCTGAAGAGTTTTTAATATCTAGTCCTGATTGATTCAGTCTTGTTTCTTTTAATATTCTTGCCTCAGTTTGTACAGAATTTGTCTATTCCAAATACACATGAACAAGTGAATCTACAGACATATGTAGCACTAGCACAATTAAATAGATTCCCACTATGTTGTGATCTCTACAAGAAATGGACTGCCTTTAGAGATGAGAGCATTTGTTTAAGTCATTCCTTAGTCTCTCCACTGATGATGTTTTTTGGTGCCAACTGTGGCTATGTCTGCACTGCCACTTTCAACACTAAAACTTCTGTTGTTCAGGGATATGAAAAAACACACCCCTGAGTGACAAAAGGTTTAGCGCTGAAAAGTGCCAGTATAGACAGCACTCTATGCGGCTCCTGGCGATAAAGCTACCACCGCTCATTTGGGGTGGGGTTTTTTATCGCCATGGCAGCGCTGTAATGTGGGCAGTGTAGACATACCCTGTGATACTGATTTTTGTGATGTGGATATTTGTCCAGGATGAACTCAGCTGAGACCCTACAACTCGTTTCATAGGCCACTGAATGACAATCAGATAGCAATGACATCAAATCATGTTTACTTCAACTTTAAATGTTTGGAATCTTTGCTGCATAAATATCCATTTTCATACTGCAAATTAAAAGCCCTTGTTCTGTGAAGAAAAGACCTTTAAAATCAAGCATAATTCACAAGACTTGTTCTTTTCTTGGGAGTACCAGGGTATAATGAAGTGCCTTGCAGGTACACAGAAGAAAATGGGGAGGAAAGAGCGGTACACAGCTGTTTTCAGCTCTGACATCTTAAAGAATGTGCAAAAATATTGCTTTGCAGAACAGTAGTTTCAGTGCTTCTAAACAACCTCTTCTGCCACCACTTGTCATTGCCTCAGTGAGATTAGCTGATTTTCATGAATGGCTAGTAAGTGAGCAGAAAGAGTGTTCCTGGTTATATTTTGGGCTTGATTTGGAAATGTGACTTTAAGTTTGCCATAAATCCAAACCACGTGTGTTTCTTTGGTAACGATCATGTTGCACAGTATTAAAATACATTACACAGGCTACTAAACTCAGCTGGTGAGAGAAAGGAATAAACTTGTCAGTAATCCTGTAAAGGCCTGAAATGCTTGGACTCCCCATATACAAATTACACCTTACATTTTGTTGCTCTGCCTTCAAGACAGTCTTAAGATGGGGGGGAGGGGATTAATCTAACCCAGCCCCACTCTGATCAGAAATCTGAGGTCAATGAGTTATTTCTCCACATGGAGCAGTTAAGAGGAGTCCCCTCTCTTTTTTACCTGCTGTGAGCATGAAAAACACAAAGGCAGTATATTTTTGTCAGCTCTGGACTCCTGAATGCCCTTTATGAGTTCATCCTGAAGTATGCTAACATGATCAAATGCAGGTGGGGGAGCTTTGCTGCATAACCTGCTCACAGCTAATAGGGAAGCTATTGTTCATTTAACTGGGTGGTTTCCGAAGTGACCTACTTCAAATGAAAACGAGATAAGACTCATTGGCTGAGGACCCTTCCACAAATATTGTGTTTTATAACCTCCTCTTTCTAAGTCAGTTCTTCAGTTTAACAGCACAGTGTGCAGTTTTCTGCCTGGAACAAGAACAAGACCAAAATCTTAAATGTGCATGGCCTAAACATAAACATTAGTAGCAATGAAATTGTGATCACAAGCTTTATATGTGTCTGGTTTACTGCAGTGAAAATTAGCATGAGAAATTAATCTTGTGTGACTTGAACCATATTATAATATTATGTTATAGTACTGAGTATTACAATATTCAGTCAGCCTTTGTTCATGTGTCCCCTTCTTGGTTTTGATGCTACATACGGTAAACTACTCTAATTCGAAATAATTGTACACATTAAATATTCTATCCTATCGTTCATACTAAATATTTTTCAGTATTTCTTCCAAGCTATTAGTTAATTGTATAGGTTTGAAGAAGTTAAATGTATGCTCTCCATGTTTGAGAAAAAGTATCTGAGGGCTTTTATTGCTCCATAAGAAGTGAAGAATATTCAGCATAGTAATTATTGTAGAATCAGGAGTTTAGATCTATTAGCGCATTGTACATACTGTCTGCTGAAAAAAACCTTTAAAATATACAATCTTAATATTTGATGGAATAAAAGTGAATGTGGAGTGTTTTTTTGAGTTTCTCTACTATCACCAGAAAACCTGGGTTCTGACAACTCAACATTATCAGTATGACCTTCCAGTGTTTGTGTTCAGAAATGCAATAATGAAATCAAAGACCTTTCAGCTGAGCACTCTGGCATTGGGATTGTTCAAGGCTCAAATAGAGAAAATCTCCTGCTGGTTTTACGATGAGATCAGTAGGTTCAAACCATCCAATTGGCTGGAAAATCATTTTACTCTGTGAGAATGACAAGTTTGCCAGGTTTGTCCAGAGGACTTGAGCACTCATAGCTCTCTGTTTTAAAAATTTACCATCAGTGCTGCAGAAATTATCATGATTAATTGATTACGCTCCCTCATCCAAACATATAAGCATTTAGCCCTGTTTTTCACCCTTCAGCAAACTGATTTCACAATAGCCTTAGCAGTTTGGTGTTTTAGGTGTTTTATTCATATTATTACAGAGAAGAGCAATATGACAAAGGTGGAAGCCACACCTCTTCCTTTCCCTCCCATTTAAACTCCTCCAGGTAACATATAACTGAGTTTAGCCTCTTCCAAAGCTTTACTAGATACCAAAGTCTCTCAAAACTTTCTGAGAAGGACCAATCCATATATTCCGAATTGTCCAATACATTCTCCTCCCATTCAGTGAAAAAATATTTGGATTCCCTACAATTAACCATATCTCCTCGTTGATTTTTTTTCTACTGCTGTCAGATTCACTTTGATTCAATCCTACAATACCCAGGACCGGCGCTAGGGTTTCTCACGCCCTAGGCGCACGGCCATTTCGCCACCCCCCGTGCTGATCCCGCAGCTCCGGTGGAGCTGCCACACTCATGCCTGCGGAGGGTCCGTTGGTCCGTGGCTCTGGCGGAGCTGCCGCAGGCATGCCACCGTAGCCGCGCGAGCAGCTGACCATCCACATGTATGACTGCGGCAGCTCAACAGGAGCTGCCTGCCGCCTCCCGGCAAAATGCCGCCCCCTGAATAATCCTGGTGCCCTAGGCGATTGCCTAGGCTGCCTAAATGGTAGCGCCGGCCCTGACAATACCGAAAAAGACGTCAGCTGTACTAACACTCTATGATGGATCAACTGAATAAATACCAGCTGTCATCCATTTAATGAGCCTTCTTTGAATCGAGAATGGAAATTTCACCTATGCCCCTGCACTTTCTTCAGCTCACTGAGGGCATTCCATTTGTAGGGGGTCATCATTGATCTGCAAGGCACCACCCTTCCTTTCAAATGCCTGCACAAGTCCTGCTTCAGCCACAATGTCTGAGGGGTAGCTGTGTAGAGTCAGTATTTATGTATTTATGACAATATAACACTGACAAAAATAGTGAACGTATATAAAAGTTGTATACATCATCTTTTCCTCCACCTATCATATATTGCTTGTCTTTAGCTTGCAATCCCTTAGAAGCATAAGTGTCGACTCCATGGGTGCTGTGCCCTGGAGCACCCATGGAAAAAAATTGGTGGGTGCTGAGCACCCACCAGCAGCTCCCCGTGGCCCCGTCCTTCCCCCCTGCTCCAAGTCACCTCCGCCGCGAACGTGTCGCCACGTCCTGCTTCTCTTTCCCAGCCCTTGTGTCGCGACACAGCTGATTCACAGGGCAGGGAGGAGGGGGAACACTGCATGCTGGGGGAAAAGGGGCTGAGGCAGGGATTTGGGGGAAGGGATCCAATGGGGCAGGGAGGGGGCAGAGTTAGGGCGGGGACTTTGGGGATGGGGTTGTAATGGGGGCAGGGATGGGGTGGAGTTGAGGCAGGGAAACGGGTGTGGGAGGTGGGCACCCACCAGCACTGGAGAAAGTTGGCGCTGCTGCTTACAGGCAGATACATTCCCTGTCCCAGTATTTGTACTGATTGTTGCCTCTGGATGCTACTATAATACAAATATTAAATAAAATAAAATGACAGGCACATTATTATTAAAATATTAATCCACAGCTGCCTAATCCTTTCCCCCATAAAACTATGGTTTTGCTTGTTGAATCACAAACATAGTGAGTATCTCTGCTAGCACATATGAAAAAGACCAGCCTCAACATGACTTGTTACAAGTCTGTTTTGCACTAAGCAAATAGTATATAAACTGGTTTCTACCTTTAAATACACAGCATCCTGTAGACTCTGATCTGCAAATATTATTATTGACTTTTTTATGTCAAAAGTTTCACTATTAGTAGTTTTATAGGCATTAGTTTGTATCCATTTCTAACCATTATCAGTTGTGCTGGGTTTTATGCTGTATATGTAAATTACATACAAAAATGTGTTCAAAGTTGTATAGGTTGTAAAGTCATGAACTTCAAAGTTAGGAAATGCTACTATTACGGTTGTCTATGCAACTTTAATTCTCCCCTCTTACGCTTCCAAACTGTGTGTGACAAGTCTCACTCAGGCTGAGGTTTTGTGGGAAAAATAGAATTTCATCATGTAGTTAAAGTACACCTCTATCTCAATATAATGCGACCTGATATAACACAAATTTGGATATAACACGGTAAAGCAGTGCTCTGGGGGGGCGCGGCTGCACGCTCAGGTGGATCAAAGCAAGTTCGGCATAACGCGGTTTCACCTATAACATAGTAAGGTATTTTGGCTCCCGAGGACAGCGTTATATCAAGGTAGAGGTGTATATGCAATTTGTGTACTATTTACATTTCAAATGCCTTGTGGTCTTACTGAATTCTGTGCTGCATATGGAGCTGCTTTAATTATTCCCAGAGAAGTTGGGTGTGTGTGTTTCTATTTACAGTTATAAGAGAGATGCGATTTCTTTGACCTATTAATGACTTTCAGGAAAATGCTGCATATTGACAGTAATTAAAATTAACATTTGTTGAATTTATTTTCTTCTTATCTTCAGTGTTATTGGAGGTAATGTGTATTATTCCGAATTGGCTTATCTGCCAAGTGTGTTTAGCAAGGCTTTGTGATGCTATCATATGAAACTGAATATAGTTATGGATGTATTGCATAAGGCCCTGCTATCATGTAAGAGATCCGAACTCTGTAGATCACAATTTGATTTCATCTCATCTGTCTGAAGCACATCTATAATATCTATCTATAAGAATAGAGATATCAGACTGCCACATTCTGCCCCTGGGTGCATATACCTCTCTACCTGTGGCCTCAGTCTGAGCTGCCTATGTCTATCAAAGAGCAGCATTTGGCCCAGTCCATAAAATGCTTTGGGACCCATTTGGATGAAAAGCATCACAGAAATGTGAATAATTATAATTTTTGGTAATAAAATTACCAAATTTCTGTGATCATTGAAAACCCCCAGGACCTTAGCATAGCAATGTCAGGTGCTATTTTCCGGTAAATGTAGAAATTCATCAGTTAACACTAGACCACCTTATTTAAGAACATAAGAACATCATCAAAATATAAGAATGGCCATAGTGGGTCAGACGAATCTAGCCCAGTCTTCCGACTGAAGCACCTGGCATTGGCCACTAAGGGAGTGAACAGATCAGGGCAATCACAAGTGATCCATCCCCTGTCATCCAGTCTCAGCATCCGGCAGTCAGAGGCTAAGGGACATCCAGAACATGGAGTTGCAACCCTGACCATCCTGGCTAATATCCATTGATAGAGGATAGGTCTATGATGGATGAGTTGTCCAGGATGGGTTGTAGGTCCCTGATGATGCGTTGGAGAGGTTTTAGCTGGGGACTGTATGTGATGGGGGACTGTATGTTTGCAAGACAAACCCAAGAAAGAAACCAACAGGACTCCACTGGCCATCACATACAGTCCCCAGCTAAAACCTCTCCAACGCATCATCAGGGACCTACAACCCATCCTGGACAATGATCCCACACTTTCACAGGCCTTGGGTGGCAGGCCAGTCCTCGCCCACAGGCAACCTGCCAACCTGAAACATATTCTCACCAGTAACTGCACACTGCACCATAGTAACTCTAGCTCAGGAACCAATCCATGCAACAAACCTCGATGCCAACTCTGCCCACATATCTACACCAGCGACACCATCACAGGACCTAACCAGATCAGCCACACCATCACCGGTTCGTTCACCTGCACGTCCACCAATGTAATATACGCCATCATATGCCAGCAATGCCCCTCCGCTATGTACATCGGCCAAACTGGACAGTCACTACGGAAAAGGATAAACGGACACAAATCAGATATTAGGAATGGCAATATACAAAAACCTGTAGGAGAACACTTCAACCTCCCTGGCCACACTATAGCAGACCTTAAGGTGGCCATCCGCAGCAAAAAACTTCAGGACCAGACTTCAAAGAGAAACTGCTGAGCTTCAGTTCATCTGCAAATTTGACACCATCAGCTCAGGATTAAACAAAGACTGTGAATGGCTTGCCAACTACAAAACCAGTTTCTCCTCTCTTGGTTTTCACACCTCAACTGCTAGAACAGGGCCTCATCCTCCCTGATTGAACTACCTCATTATCTCTATCTTGCCTGCATAAATATATCTGCCCCTGGAAATTTCCACTACATGCATCTGACGAAGTGGGTATTCACCCACGAAAGCTCATGCTCCAAAATGTCTGTTAGTCTGTAAGGTGCCACAGGACTCTTTGCTGCTTTTACAGATCCAGACTAACACGGCTACCCTTCTGATACTTAATCATTTAGCCACTCTTAAATGGTAACAGCTACAAGCACTATTAAATCACTTCATATTGAAAACCTAAAATTGCTCCCCTTTGTGTTACTAACCCTTAGAGATAACCAACCCTTAGGGCCAACCAAAGACTTGCGATTATGTACAAATTAATCAAATGAGGCAAATTTGAAGAAAAGTACTTTCATTGAAGTCGAGGATTTTTCATTCTTCGGGATCATGCAGTATCAGGCCCTTAGTAACTTGCCAAATGCATGGAGATAATTCCATAATATTTTCTAAGGTGAACACAACATTTAAAAAAAAAACAAGGAGTCCTTGTGGCACCTTAGAGACTAACAAATTTATTAGGGCATAAGCTTTTGTGGGCTAAAACCCACTTCATCGGATGCATGGAGTGAAAATTACAGGAGGGGTATAAATACATGAAAGGATGGGGGTGCTTTACCAAGTGTGAGGTCAGTCTAATGAGATAAATCAATTAACAGTGGGATACCAGGGGAGGAAAAATAACTATTGAAGTGGTAAGAGAGTGGCCCATTACAAACAGTTGACAAGAGAAGGTGTGAGTAACAGTAGGGAGAAATTAGTGTTGGGGAAATGAGGTTTAGGTTTTGTAATGACCCAACCACTCCCAGTCTTTATTCAGGCCTAATCTGATGATATCCAGTTTGCAAATTAATTCCAGGTCTGCAGCTTCCCATTGGAGTCTGTTTTTGAAGTGTTTTTGTTGAAGAATTGCCACTTTTAGATCTGTTATTGAGTGACCAGAGAGATTGAAGTGTTCTCCTACTGGTTTTTGAATGTTATGATTCCTGATGTCAGATTTGTGTCCACTTATTCTTTTGCATAGAGACTGTTTGGTTTGACCAATGTACATGGCAGAGTGGCATTGCTGGCACATGATGGCATATATCACATTGGTAGATGCCACAAGGACTCCTCGTTGTTTTTGCTGATACACACTAACCCGGCTACCATTCTGAAACCTGACAACATTTTAAAGAAGTGTATACCCTGAAGTTTGGCCTGTTCTGTATAAGAGAAATTCTTCCTTGTAAGTGTACGTTGTCCAAAGTTTTCTATGTTCTTGTCACAGAACTGATGTCCAAATTTTACATTTTTGATTACACAAAACTCAAGCTATTTGCTGTTAATAATCTCCCCATTTGTTCAATGGAAAAGGCACAGGTGGATTGATGGTGGTTCCTCAGTGTTCTGTTTGTCGGTACTTATATGACTATTTCTTTATAAAATATTTGATTAATCTTTAATTTCAGGAATATATCTCTTGGATTTAATCTACATCGATTCTGCATATCCTGCATCTGGCAGCATCATGGAAAATGAACAAAGATCCAATCAAATGAACAATATTCTCCGAATAATAGCTGATTTGCAAGTCTCCTGTAGCTATGGTTGGTAATTTTTGTCTTGTTGGTATTGTAAAGTCTTCATTCATATTAATATAATAAATCATTAGGAGATGTCTGCCTTATATGAAGAGGGACATGAGGATAATGTAAGTGAATAGAGTGATGCACTACTAAACTGCTTTACTTCTGTTCCTGTATAACTTCAGTTTTAATACCAAATTAGACAGTTGAATCATAATATGTGTTCTCTGTTAATGGAACTAGTGTGCAAGCTTTGTTAGAACAGTGTGTTTCATATGCAGGCTAAAACTTAAGTATTTAGTGAACCAGGGCTCTTGCATTTGGATTTTACTAGACTAACACTCTGGTTGATTTTTATTTATTTTTATTTTAATTCTTGTTCTTTGTTTTTGCTTTATTATTGTTCGGATGAGGAAAATAGGATGTTTCATTGGGACCATTTCTTGCCTGGATGAACTGGAGTCCCTGCTCCTCATGGAATCAAGTGACTCTCCATACCAAGACCCTGATCTCCAGACCGCCACTGTCCTCTGGTATCGCAGGACTCTCCACCCTTTTCTGGGGGTGCTCCTCCATTGAACAATATTGAGGAGGATGAAGAAGACTTCCAGTCAGTCTGTTCTATTTTTGTTCAGGGTTCTCTGACATATCCTTTCAGGAACCCATTCTTTGACAGTTACAGGGCAGGAACCCATTCTTTGACAGTCAACAAGGGTGGGGGAAACCAACCCTGCATTCCACCCCCCACTCCTCTATGCCACCTCCAATGGCCATACTGGGCCTTTGGCTGCTTATTGGCAGCAATTTGCCAGACCTCTGGTACCATCTCGTAAGGAGGCTACAGTCAAATACTCCTCTCCTCCTCAAACAGCCCCCACACCGGAGAAATTTACAGAGCAGGAGGTTAGGTTGGATAAAGAAGCCACCTCTCAAATATCTGTTGCATCTTCATCTCCAAATAAGGGGTTATGCCTCTGCCACCTTCCATGGCCAATGATTTTTGGAAATTTCAAGATCTCATAAAGAGAGAGCAACTGATACTCTTCAAATTCCACTCAGAGATAAAGGACACGAAGCAAAAACTGTTGGATATCCTGCTGTCAGCAACACTCTCCAAGGTGGTGGTATTCATTAATGAGGCACTACAGAATCCAGCCAAGACTGTATGGAAAATACCTGCTACTGTTCCACAAAAGTGAAAATGGGCAGATAAAAAGTATTCTGTTCCCACCACCAAAAGATTCTGAGGGTTTGTTCTTCCACCTAGCTCCCTGGTGGTGGACATGATAAATGAGTGAGATAAGCAGCACTTCTCTAAATATGACAAAGACCAAAAGAGACTGGACTTTTTTGGATGGAAATCCTGTTAATTGGCTCCCCTACAATTCAGGATCACAAACTATCAGGCGATCGTCGGCAAATATAATTTTACAAACTATAATATATTACAGCCTTTATTGAACATCTGCCACAGGAACATAGGGAGGAATCCAATCCATCATTTCAGAGGGCCAGTTATTGGCCAAAACTGCTCTTCAAGCATCCTTGGATGCTGCTGACATTGCTACCAGGTGCATCTCCATGGCAGTAGTTATACACAGGGCATCATGGCTAACTCAGATTTTCCAAGAGAAGTTAGGAACACTGTTGAGGACTTCACCTTCAATGGCAGTAAACTTCCCTTGGAGACCTTGCAAACACGGATGAGTCCTTGCGCACACTGAAGGACTATAGGTCTACTTTATGATCCCTGGGCATTCATACACCTAACAAATAAGAGAGGATTTAGTATGTCACAGACTGTCCAAAGATTCTCTGGATTCTATAGATCTACTGAACCTCCCATGGAAAGACATAAATTCCAGAGAAAGAGGGCCACTCAACTGCCTTCCACGACCACCCAGTATTTTCAAAGCAATGATTTTGAGAGTCAGTCAAGCATTCAAATCCTTCCACACCTCTAGTTTCACAGCTGCATACGTTTGCCCACCTCCCTGACTTTGGAGATGGTCTTTCCTATTTGGTCTCCTTTGATTAGGAGCAATAGAGCTTCTCTTGCTGCCTCACAAAGGCAAAGAGTTTTACTTAAAGTATTTCCTTGTGCAAAAGAACAGCAGAGGATGAATACTAATTTGGATCTAAGACTTCTAAACCAGTTCATAAAGTCTCAAAAGTTCAGGAAGGTGACTCTGGCAGCTATAATTCCTTCACTGGAGGAAGTGGATTCGTTTTCAGCCCTTGACCTACAGGATACCTATTTCCATATGACGATACACCCATTGCACAGGAAATACAGTTCACTATAAGCCAGGATCATTTCCAATACCAAGTTCTTCCCTTTAGTCCTTCTTCTTCTGTCCCAAGGGTACTCTCGAAGATCCAGACAGTAGTGGCTGCTTACCTGCAACAAAAAGTGATCCTAGTCTTCCTGTACCTCAACAACTGGCTACTCAAGGGTTGTTCCTATAAAGCAATGCTATCTTCCATCCAGACAGCCCTTGCTGTGTTCCAGGAGTTGGGTCTTCAGCTAAACGAAAAATAATCTTTGTTAACTCTTGTACAGAAGATACAGTTTATAGGGTTATGTGGTGGGGCAATGACTCACCAGCACGGCACCTCCTGCTGGTTGTCCAGGGAATTAGCACTTTTCCAGTTCTGGGGCCCCCTCTGCTGGCTGATGTTTCACCTGCTGTTGGCCCCCATGTACCTTCCACACCCCAGTGCCCTTTGCCCAGGGGTTCTGCCCTCTGCAGTACCCCCTCTCTCTGTGTCTCCCCTCCCAGGGGAACCTGCAACCCCCTATCTCCATCTTGCCTCAGTAGCTACTGCTAGTCACATCTAGCCCCTGCTCCCTGGGGCAGACTGCAGTCTGTATGCCACTCATTGTCAGCAAGTGGAGTTTGGACCAGCCGCCTCTGCCTATTTCTGGGCTACCCCTCTGCAGCCCTAGTACCCTTTTGTGGGCCCTTAGGTTGGCCTGCAGCCTGGGGCTTTGCTAGGCTGGAGCTCCCCAGCTCCCTCTGCCCTTTCCCAGCACTGCTCCACCCTAGGTACCCTTGTCAGCTTCCCAGGCAGCCAGGTCCTTCTTTCTCTGAAAGCTAGAGAGAGAATCTCAGTCTCTGGCCCTCAGCCCTCTTATAGGACGAACTGTGGTCTGATTGGGGTGTGGCCCCACCTGTGGCTGCTTCCCCAAATCAGCCTAGCTTTTCCCCCACCGCAGCCCTCTCCCAGGGCTGTTTTAAGCCCTTCAGGGCATGAACAAGGTGACCACCCTGCTACAGGGTGCCTTTAGAGTTGTTGACAGCCAGGGCTTACCTTCCCTTAGACAGATTTTTAACTTTGTCAAGTCTGGTATAGGTAATTCAGGGAAACCCTCAGACCACAGTAAGGAATTTTCTTCACTCCTGGGATAACATGGCATCTTGCACCTTTTTAACCAATCATGCAAAGTTATGTCTCTGCCACTTCCAGGGCTGGCTCAGAATGACCTATTCTCCAGCCAGACACACCTTGAACAGACAGATGATAGTTCCTCTACAAGTGAGGAATTCTTTAGATTGGTGGAAAAATCAACTCAATATCAGTGCAGGCAATTCCTTTCTGTTGTCCAGCCCCATCAATAACTTTAACAGATGGATTAGTGTTGGGGATGGGGAGCTCACCTCAATACCTTCACAACTCAGGGCAGATGAACAACTCAGGAAACCAATCTCCACATCAGTGCACTGGAACTCAGGGCTGCCTTCATTTCCTACCCCTCTTCAGAGGCAAATCAATCAGGGTCATGACGAACAATACATCCAGCATGTTCTGTCCCAACAAGCAGGGAGGAGCAAGATTCCCCTCTCTGTGCACTGAAACCATTAAATTAGGGAACTGGTGCATAGCTTATCGAATCCAGATTTCACTGGTCTACCTCCCAGGTATTCAGAACACCACAGCAGATGTTTTCAGAAGACACTTCTCCCAGGACTCCAAACTCTCATATTCTCTACAACATATTCCAAAGATAGGGAGTGCCAGAGGTGTCTCTCTTTGACATCTCCAGGAATCAAAAGTGTCCTCTTGTCTGCTCGAGAGAAGTCTGAGCCACCACGCTTTGGGAGACACCTTTCTTCTATCTTGGAGGAAGGGTCTGTTCTATGCATTTACCTCTCCACAGCTGATATGAAGGGTGGTGAACAAAATCAGACAGATAGGGCCAGAGTTGTCCTTATAGAGCTGACCTGGCTGAAACAAGCTTGGTACCCTTCTCTGCTTCATTTATGTGTCCAACCACCAGTCAATCTTCCGACCACTCCTCATCTCATCTTATAGGCTATGGGTTGCCTGCTTCACCCCAACCTAGGGGTTCACCACCTCAGGGGATGGTACCTTGTTCGTTCATGGGTTAGTATCCTCCTGCTCTGCAGAAGTGCAAAAAGTAGAAAGAAGTCAGTCTGTACTACTTACTTGCAGAAACGGAAGAGATTCTTCCTTTGGTGATATTGCCAATGCCTTCTGCCTGAATTGGTGCCACATTCAGTCATCACAGAATCATAGAAATGTAGCATTGAAAGGGACCTCAATAAGTTGTGGGGGAGGTTTAGGTTGGATATTAGGAAAAAAAAATTTTCAGTAGGAGGGTGGTGAAGCACTGGAGTGGGTTCCCTAGGGAGGTGGTAGAATCTCCTTCCTTAGAGGTTTTTAAGGTCAGGCTTGACAAAACCCTGGCTGGGATGATTTAGTTGGGGATTGGTCCTGCTTTGAGCAGGGGGTTGGACTAGATGACCTCCTGAGGTCCCTTCCAACCCTAATTTTCTATGATTTTAAGTTATCTAGTCCAGTCCTCTGCACTGAGGCAAGATTATCTAGGCCATCTCCGACAGGTGTTTGTGTAACCTGTTCTTAAAAACCTCCAATGATGGAGATTCCACATCCACCCTAAGTAATCTGTTTCAGTGCTTGACTACGTTTACAATTAGTAAGTTTTTCCTAATGTCTAACCTAAATCTCCCTTGATACAGTTTAAGCCCGCTACTATTTGTCCTGTCTTCAGTGGTAAGGAGAACAATTTATCACCTTCCTCTTTACAACAACCTTTTACATACTTGAAGACTATTATCTTTTTCCCTCTCAGTCTTCTCTTCTCCACACTAAACAAACCCATTTTTTTCAGTGTTTCCTTGCAGGTCGTGTATTCTAAATCTTCATTTTTGTTGCTCTTCTCTGAACTTTCTCTAATTTGTCCACATCTTTCCTGAAGTGTGATGCCCAGAAGTGCACACAGTACTCCAGCTGAAGCTTTAACGGTGCTGAGTAAAATTGAAGAATTACTACTACTTTCTTGCTTACAACGTTCCTGCTAATATATCCCAGAATATGTTTGCTTTTTTTTGCAACAGAATTATATTGTTGACTTGTATTTAGTTTGTGATCCACTATGACGCTCAGATCCCTTGATTCAATACTCCTTCCTAGGCAGTCATTTCCTATTTTATATGTGTGCAACTGATTATTCCTTCCTAAGTGGAGTACTTTGCATTTGTCCTTACTGAATTTCATCCTATTTAATTTGGACCATTTCTCCAGTTTGGCAAGATCATTTTGAATTCTAATCCTATCCTCAAAAATATATGCTATCCCTCCCAGTGTGATATCATCCACAGACTTTATAAGTGTACACTCTATGCCATTATCCAAATCATTTTTGAAGATATTGATTAGAACCCAACCCTGGACAGATCCTTGCTGGACCCCACTTGATATGCCCTTCCAGCTTGACCGAGAACCATTGCTATTACTACACCCTATGTATGGTTTTCCAGCCAATTGTGCACCCGCCTTATAATAGATTCATCTAGGCTATATTTCTCTAGTTTGTTTATGAGAAAGTCATTTGAGACAATGTCAAACGCCTTACTAAAGTCAAGATATATGACATCTGCTGCTTCATCTTTGTCAACAAGGCTTGTTACCTTTTCAAAGAAGGCTATTAGGTTGGTTTCACATGACTTGTTCTTGAAAAATCCATGTTGTCTGTTACTTATCTTATTTTTTGCTAGGTGCTTACAAATAGAATGTTTGATTATGTGCTAGATTATCTTTCTGTGTGCTGAAGTTTATCTTTATGTCCACATCCTAAATTCATGCCTAAGGTATTATCAGAGTTCCATCTTAATCAATCTATTTATCTCCCAATGTGTTTTCCCGTACCACTTAGGTCTCTGCAAGAGACCAGTTTTCATACCTTGAATGTTAGAAGGGCTTTGGCTTGCTACTTAGATAGGAGCAAACGAATTAGAAAGTCATCTAGGCTGTTCATCTGCTTTGCAAATATATCGAAGGGGTCCACAATCTCTGCTCAGATATCTCTGGATATCTGGTTGTATATTCATTTCTTATGATGCTACCGGCATTCATCTCCCCCAAATGGTGATAGCACATTCAACCAGATCACAAGCAACCTCCACAGTGTTATTTAAGAATGTGCCAGTATCTGAGATATGAAGCCCATGTAGGGGGCTGACAGTATATACATTTTCTGAACATTACACTATGATCCATGCAGCGAGATCCGATGTGGCATTTGACACGGCAGCACTGGTCTTTAGTTCTAGAGTGAATTCTGAAGATCCCTCCTCCTTCTGGGGATGCTGCTCAAAGACGAAGAAGCGGTTACACATCTTGTGTAGTAATTGCAGTTCTTGAAGATGTGTGTCTGTATGGGTGCTCCACTACCGGCCCTCCTCCTCCTCTGCCTCAGACTGTCCTCTAAGGGACATTTGGGTGGAGAAGGAACCGAGGGCAGTTCTACCACATACTCCTATGTCGCCTCGGTGTCCAGCACAAGGAGGCATAGGGTACATATGCTTGCCAAATGGACGCTGCTAATGGAAAATTGCGGAGCAAGGATCGTGCGCACCTGAAGTGGAGACCCCATAAAGATGCACATCTCAAAGGAATGCAGTTATTGCATAAGATGGGTAACCTCCTCTTTTGGTGCTCATCAGAGTCTACCTAGTGGAAGGCTCTAGGGCCCTGTTGGAAAGGGGAGGGAGATGTGAAGTAAGAGGGGAGCCATGTTCCTTTTGGTGCCTTTTTCTCACATCTGAACTCTCAGAATGAAATCTTGTCCTGATGCTTCTTGCCATTAAGTTTCAAATAAGAATCCAAAATATTTGTTGTGTATTTTGAACCAAATTATCTGAGGTTTGCTCATTAATACATGAACCTCCATTTTTCCCTTTGTAAATTGAGAGCACATATTAAAATCGCCCAATTCTCTTAGTAAAATCAGCAGCTGAATTTCATTGATAGACTGAATGACAACCAAGCCTTTATTTGGTAAAATCCTTTACATTCTCGGGCAGTCTAACAGAATAATATTCCTAGACAGTTTCTCCCCTGGGGAGTTATGGTCCTTTTGATTCCATTCATAAAATCTGAAGAACTGTAGGAAGCTAAAGAAGAATTGCTTTTATTTTTGCAGTTGTAGAGACTTATCTTGGCTATTTTTTTATACTCTACAGATCATCTCATAACTTTACCCCATGTGCAAAAGTACTTAAAGTCTGTCCGCTACATTGAGGAACTTCAAAAGTTTGTGGAAGACGACAACTATAAGTAAGTACCATACTTTCTTCCACCTCTACATATATTAATGGAAGATGGCCTGGCTATTAGCTTGAGTAGGAGTTAGACAAAAAATCTCTGATAGAACTGTAAGTAGAGGGTTTTTTTTAACATTTTTAAACTGAGCTGATATTGTCAGGACATCTGAGTGAAACCCCAGCTGGCAGTAGTCCTTATGACTCTTAACATCAGTTCCAAAATTGTATTTCTTTTGCTTTTGCAAAGGCAAAAAGAGATAATAATCAAGTGTCTGTCTTATTACAGTGTACCCTTGTACTGGGAATGGCACTCAGGATCCCTAAAACTGGATGTTTCCTTGCAAACTGTTGGCTTGGGATGCAAGCTGGACCCAAGCAAACAGTATCCATTTTAATACAGCTAAATGTAAAGTATAACTAGGAACAAAGAATGCAGGCCACACTTAAAGGATGAGGGACTATATCCTGGGAAGCAGAGAGTCTGAAAAAGATGTGGGGCAGTGGCGAATAATCAGCTGAACATGAGCTTCCAGTGCGACTCTGTGGTAAAAAGGGCTAATATGATGCTTGGATGCATGAACAGGGGAATTTTGAATGGGAGTAAAGTGGTTATTTTTCCTCTGTATTTGGCACTACTGCAACTATTGTTGGAATACAGTGTCCAGTTCTGGTGTCCACAATTCAAGAAGGATGTTGATAAATTAGAGAGAATTCAGAGAAGAGCCATGAGAATGATTAAAGGATTAGAAAACATGACCTGTAGTGATAGACTTGAAAAGCGCAATCTATTTAGTTAACAAAGAGAAAGTTAAGGGGTGACTTGATTACAGCCTATAAATACCTACATGGTACACAAATATTTAATAATGTGCTCTTTAGTCTAGCAGAGAGAGGTCTAACGCGGTCAAATGGCTGGTAGTTGAATCTAAACAAATTCAGAATGGAATTAAGTCATAATTTTTTAACAGTGAGTAATTAGCCATTGGAACCAATTTACCAAGAGTTGTGGTGGATTTTTCCATCACTGACCATTTTAAAATCAAGATTGAATGTTTTTATAAAAGTTCTGCTCTAGGAATTATTTTGGGGAAATTGTATGACCTGTGTTATACAGGAGGTCAGACTAGATCAGGGGTAGGCAACCTATGGCACGTGTGCCGAAGGCGGCACACAAGCTGATTTTCAGTGACACTCACAATGCCTGAGGTTCTGGCCACCGGTCCGGGGGGCTCTGCATTTTAATTTAATTTTAAATGAAGCTTAAACATTTTAAAAACCTTATTTACTTTACATACAACAATAGTTTAATGATATATTATAGACTTATAGAAAGAGACCTTCTAAAAACATTAAAATGTATTACTGGCATGCAGAACCTTAAATTAGAGTGAATAAACGAAGACTTGGCGCACCACTTCTGGAAGGTTGCTGGCCCATGGACTAGATGAACAGAATGGTCCCTTCTATGAGTTACTTAATGCTATCTGAAATGGTGTACACAATATCTGTTAAATACAACTGAATAATTATACCAAGCTAATTCACAACAAACAAGGCTCGCTTTGTCAGGCTACTACTTTCATGTGTCAGGTGTGTGTAAAGCAGCACTCACTCAAGAGGCTGAGGTCAAGAGCAAATCAACATGCCAGAGTGAAAGAGGCCGCATATACACATTCATTTTCCAGAGTGGGGAACTGAAGGGTCCCTGTGTCACTTCTGCAATCCTCAGGATCATGTATGTGCCAGTCTAAAGAATGGGCTAAACTGCATCAAACCAAACTACCCTGCATTTATTTCTCAGATACAGCTGAGCTTACTTCAGTTGCTTCTAGTATTAAAGAGTGGTACTAAGCTATCATGCATATATCTGTTGCTGCTAGTGTAGACATTGTTAACAGAAAGATCAGTCTCTTCAAAATAGGCAAGACAGATTTGAAGACAATGAGTATGAAACAAAATAGTGACCCTTCCTATGGGTTTCCAAATACCCTATGTTTGGAGATACCTCAGATTTCTAAAGCTGTTATACTCAGCTCTACTTCAAACCAGTGCATATAGACTACAGTTCCTCAGCCAAACAGTAATTGAGACAAACCATTTGTGATAAAGTATGGAATAATTAATTTTGCAGTGTGGAGCCATATAAAAGATGAATATGTTTGGAGTTTTACTCTGCTTCAGATGAGAGAATCATTCTAAAGGAAATAACATACAAAGCAGACATTCTTCTGGGACTGATACCAGAACTGCATGAATGTGTCCAGACAGACTTCAAATGGAGAGAATATCCTCCATAATCTGTCCCATTGCCTAGGATAACCTCCAACTAGAGGAGCCAAATCAACATTGTCCTATTCACTGCAGAAGATCAGCCTTGTTTATGGTTCTGACACGTTTATTGTTTTTGGATCAGGGGATCAGATTAAAAACAGATCTAGGAACAGTGATATTTTATGTTATAATTCTGCTTATTGTTTTGCACAGTCTTCCAAATGAAAAACCCAACATCTACAAAACGTTTTTCAAATACATCATATATTATAAAAAAGGAGAATTTCTACCATTATATTAATAGTGGGATTTGTGTGTTCATTGCCCTCTCCTCACATCATATGTGCAACACAAACAGAAAGAGAGAGGAAAAGACTTGCCTGCTGTGCACACAGATACACACTGAACACTTGCACATTATATGTTCTTGTACAAATTAAGTACAGTGTGAGCTCTATATTAAAAGTAATCTGACTTTTCATATGTGTTTGCCTCTGAATGTTAAAATTTAGTAAGCAAGAGATTGTATTTACTTATTTCCAACATGATTAGCATTTTACATTAAATGAAGGCAGGGAGAGCGGAAATTTATAATCTAAATTGCAATAGGGAAAATTGTAGTTAGTGTGTGCTTTACAGCTCCTGGACTGGCTGCCAGCAAATGAACATATTGCTTAATTTAATTTTTGGACAGGCTTTCCTGTTCATGGTACAATGTTGAGATTATTTAGACAGTAGTTTTTCATTAGTTCTAGTATCTTTGCAAAAGTGAACAAAATAAATGGTCTTTATAAATATTTAGTGCCATGACATAATACTTGGATGTACTACAAATCATGAGTAATTTATATTTAATTTTTTGAAGCCACTTTTAATCCCAGGATAGGTTTTGCTAACAACAGCAAGAAGTATTTACGTATATTTTTAGAGATAATTCAATACTAATCCTTTCATCTGGATACCTGCGAAAATGCATTTTCTGAGGACATTTACTAATTTTCTTCATAAGCATGAGTATGTCTAGTGAGAGTTCAGCTGAAGCCAAAGGAAAGATTCAAAGTGAAAGGAAATCAGGGCAGAACTTGATACCTAATATGGTAAAGGTCACTGCAGTTTCTTTGAGAGCTTGCCTATGTCTCTTACACTGTAAGTGTGTGTGCATCTTGTGCACCGGTGCCAGAATGTTTTCCCTAGTGATACCCATATAGGCATAGCCTTGCACAACCCAAAGCTCCTTGTGCTGAAAAGTGAAGGTATAAAGGGCAGAGTAGCCCTCCCCCTATTTCAGTTCCTTTTTAGCATGCATGGTTGATACTGTTGTTTGTTACTACCTAGTGGTACTCAGTTTTTAGTTATTTTCTGTTTGGTACTACCTAGTGGTACTCAGTTTTTAGTTATTTTCTTTCATTTTTATTTATTTATTGTTTCTTTTGAAAAATTTTAGTTTGATTATGCACCCCATGAGGTCTCTGGACCTTATTTGTACTAGGGCCTATGCCCAGGTTCCCAGGGTTAAACCTAGTGTGGGATGTAAAAAGCCTATGCCTGTTAGTGACCCTAATTCCCTCTGTCTCAAGTGTTTCAGTGAGAGCCAAGTTAGAGGCCGTGCTCTGTTTGTCATGACTTTAAGAACAAGACAAAGAAGCTGAGGGAAGAGCACCTCTGATACCTCCAGATGGAAGTTATCCTTAGGCTGGCATCATCACCCCCTCGGTCCTCCAAGGAAAGTCTTCAAAGACTCTTTATCAGAGTGCTCCCCCAGAAGGTCCTGCAGAAAGAGGGCGCAGGAGATCCTCAACTCTAGTAACATCATCTTTGAGGCCCAAGACTTCAGACCAGTCGTGGCCTCAGAAGCATAAGCAGAAGTTGGCTTCTGGCTCATCGAAGTCTTGGGTCAGGGACTCTTCCATGGAAGGCAATGGGATGCTGCTGTGCAACACTGCAGCACCGCATCTGCCAGCAGCATCCAGTAGACATACGGTGACATTGAAAAAAGGCAAGAAACGATTTTTTCCTATTTCTTTCACCGGGGGCGGGGGGGGAGGCAGAATTGACGACACATACTCTGAACCATCCGTGACAATGTTTTTGACCCTTCAGGCATTGGGAGCTCAGCCAAGAATGCAAATGGTTTTCGGAGGCTGCAGGAACTGTGGGATAGCTCGAGTCCTCAGTCCCCCCTCCCTCCCTCCGTGAGCATCCATTTGATTCTTTGGCTTTCTGTTACGCTTGTCACGCAGCACTGTGAGTCACTGCTGTGGCCTCTGTCTATCATAGCCTTGGAGATTTTTTCAAATGCTTTGGTATTTCATCTTTTGAAACGGAGTTCTGATAGAACAGATTCATCTTCCCGTACAGAGATCAGATTCAGTATCTCCTGTACGGTCCATGCTGGAGCTCTTTTTTGATTCTGGGACTGCATGGTCACCTGTGCTGATCGAAGCTCCACGCTGGGCAAACAGAAAATGAAATTCAAAAGTTCGCTGGCTTTTCCTGTCTACCTAGCCAATGCATGCAAGTTCAGATTGCTGTCCAGAGCAGTCACAGTGGTGCACTGTGGGATAGCTCCCGGAGGCCAATACCGTCGAATTGCGGCCACACTAACCCTAATCCAAAATGGCAAACCAATTTCAGCGCTACAGATACGGGTATTAAGAGCCCTTTATGTCGATATAAAAGGCTTCATTGTGTGGATGGGTGCAAGGTTAATTCGGTTTAACGCTGCTAAATTCGATATAAACTCATAGTGTAGACCAGGTCTGAGAGTGGTAGCAGTCTGCTGATACAAGAACTTACACAGCATATGAGGAGAACTGTAGGGAGGCCAAGTGGTCATCTATTCATGCCTTCTCAAAATTGTGCAAGTTAGACATTCAGGCACTGGTGAATGCCGCCTTTTGTGCTCTGTGCGGTGGAGTCTTGGTAAAATACAAGGAATTTACTACTCTGTGAATAGTTCTGAAGGCATACTGCATCATAGATTCACAGAGTTTAAGGCCAGAAGGAACCATTAGATCATCTCATCTGAACTCCTGTACCTCACAGACCATTAAATTTCACTTGGTTACTCCTGTATTGATCCCAATAATTTGTATGTGATTGAAGCACATCTTCCAGAAAGGCATCCAGTCTTGATCTGAAGACACTAAGAGGTGGAAAATCCACCACTTCCATTGGTAGTTAATTCCAATGGCTAATCACCTTCGTTAAAAATGTGTGCCTTATTTCTAATTTGGATTTGTCTTGCTTCAATTTCCAGTGATTGTTTCTTGTTATGCCATTCTTTGATAGATTAAAGAGCTCTTTGTTACCAGATAATTTCTCCCCGATGGTACTTTTATGCTATACTCAATCTTTCAATCACTTTTTTGCTAAGCTAAACAGATTCAGCTGTTTAAGTCTTTCACTTTAAGGCTTTTCCTTCAGATCTCAGATCATTTTGGGGGGGTCTTTTTTCTGCACCCTCTCCTGTTTTGCTATATTATTTTTAATAAGAGGACACCAGAACTGGACACGGTATTCTAGTATTGGTTCCACCAATATCACATACAGACTAAAACATTTCCCTACTCCTGCTCACTACTCCCCTGATTATACAGCCCAGCATTGCAGTAGCCCTTTTTGTCACAGGATCACACTGAGCGCTCATATTCAGTTGCATGTATATTACATCTGAACAACAACCCCTCCAATCAAACTTGAAATCTCATCAAAGAATGAAATCAGGTTTGTTTGACCAACTCTGTTTTTCATAAAACCATGTATCAGTATTAATTATATTTGTATCTTTTTAATTCTTTATCAACTTAATTGCGTAACAGACTTTCCACTATTTGCCCAAGACTGATGTCAGTCTAATTGGCCAATGGTTACCCACATCATCCCATTTGCCTTTTTTGAATATTGGCAGAACATTAGCAATCTTCCAGTCTTCTGGAATTTCCCCTAGATTCCAAGATGCATTAATAATTAAGATGAGTACCCCAGAGATCTCCTTAGCTAACTCTTCTAGGGCTCCTGGATGCAAGCCATTCATGCCTGCTGATTTAGAAATTCCAGTAGTTAATTGATCTGAATCCCTTGCAAATGAAAGATAATGGGAAAATGTAATATGACTTACCAAAAATTGCCTTCTTCTGAGTTACAAGGCCACAGACCTTACCTTGCTTGGAGTATATTGTTGCCAATGGGCTAAAACTGCCATTTAGTTCATTCCGAATTGGTTCATAAGGCTGTGCTATGCAGTAGGAATTCACAGTTTATTAGTACAGTGTTTTAAACTCATTAAAAATTTTAAGGCCACTGGGGATATTGTCCTTTCTTTGGAAGCTCTCTTAACTGGTGGATTCTTCAGTTTAGCTGGCCATACCCTTTCATGCCAGTGACTGACAGATGCAACTCTGCCTACATAGCTGGACACAGGCAAAAAGTCAATTGGCTAATGTATCTGTGGACCTTGTAAATTAGAGAGAGGACATTTTTGATAAGTCAAAATATATTTTCCTATTCCATAAGGGCTCCCTAATGGAAATCCTATTTACTCCTTTTACCCTGGATCATCTCACAGTCTTAACTGGAGAAAATGTGCTTATTATGTTTTTTACAATTATTTACCTTTTGTCTGTTAAAAAGAATGTAAATTTGACTTAAATTATAATAACTTTTATGAAGTACTCAGAAGAGGAATAGTGCTAAATACAAGTATTATACATTGTTGTTGTTTGGTTTGCATGTTGTCTGGGTTTTTCCTGTGCTGGCATCTGATATCTTTAGAAGCTATCCATTCATGCTAAACATAGCTCATATGCCATTAAGGACGTTTTCAGTGAAAGTCTTCAGTTTTTCTGTGTGTATCTTGACTTGCACTGAACAGCTGCGAAAGAAATCATCAGCTACTGCCTGTGTAAGCAATATAGCTTTTGAAATCCTGCTAACCTTGGAACATCTGTTTCTTTCCATTTCTTGAGTCTCCTGACTCTCAGTTGAATTTTACCTCTTGCAGATTTTAAAATGCAAACAAGCTCTTGAGCCCCTAATTGACAGAATAATATTGGAGGGAGTCATAGTGCTTCTGGAGTGTCCTGTCTCCTTCCTGACTGCTTTACCAGTAGTGCAGGTTTATTTAAACTTTCCCACATCTGCCACTGAGTACAGAGTGCTTTTTGAGTTTTTTCAAGCTGCAGAACTGAGCACGCAATTGAATTTGGCGTACTCAACACCTGAGTTACCAGCAAGAAATCTTATTTCCTCCTATAGAAAAGAATCTTAGTTTTCAACCTACTATAACGAACAGAAAGCTGAACATGATGCCACAGATCCCACAGAGCCTTTCAATCCTTGCCTGCCTAAAAATTGATCAGAAAATGGTTAGGTTTGTGCCTATTATCACTATATAGAAAGGGCTGCTTGCCCAGATTTGATATAGGCTGGTGGTAATGGTTTTCTTCCATTGCTTGGGGTGGGAGCGGGAGAGGAGGAAGAAATAAATGCCTCCTCTCTCCCCTTGGGTCCATGTGCTGGTGGAATACAGAGCAGTAACCAACCTTCTCAATCTGTCAACAGCCTTTGACACTGTCAGTCATGCTCCTCTTCTCGATATGTTGTCCACCTTTGATTTCTGTGATTCAGTCCTCCCTTGGTTCTCGTGCTGTCTCTCTAATCACTCCTTCAGCATGTCAGAGGATCCTCATCCCTTCAACTTTGGCGGGAGGTTTTACAGGCCTCTATCCCCTTGTCTTCTCCATCTGGATAATATCATCCACTAACACAAATTCCACTACCATCTCTGTGCTGAGGATTCTCTGATTCACTCTCCTTACTCTGGACCACTCTACTTCTATCCACGCTAAAATCTTGGCCTGTCTTTTTTTAACATGCGCAATTTCAGCTTTACACAGTCGGCAAAAACAAGAAAAAAAACAAAAAAAAAAGAGAAAAATCACAATTTAAATACTGTTTCTGTAGTGCAGGCGATTCCACCCGCCATTACACTCAATGTAATTTTGACTATACGCGATTTTTGCTTTACGCGCTGACTGCGGAACATAACCCCAGCGTAAAATGAGACAGACCTGTATTTCCTTATGGATCACTAGCCATCACCTCCAGCTCAAAGTGAGTAAAACAAAATTCAGGCCTGTAACCTGGGTGCCACATTTGACTCAGTCCTTTCTCTAGGTTCTCATGTCTAAGCTATTCCTAAATCTTAATAATTCTTTCTGCATAACATCTCTAAGATAATGGCCTTTCCTATCCATCCTCACAGCTTAAACTCATGTCCAGGCTCTCATCATCTTGCACCTCAGTTGCTACCACATCCTCTTAACATTGACATATCTCATTTTTCCCACTCTTATCCATTTTGAATACTGCTACAAATACCATTTTTCCCAGCCCATCATTTTGACCTGGTCATCCCCTCTTTGGCTCCCTTTTCTCTCAGTTAAATATAAGCTGATTATCTTCACTTTCATGGTCCTTTATGGCCTATCCTCACATTTCCTATAATTTCTCATTCTCTCCTGCCTCTACTCACCCAATGATGCCTGCCTCCATTGCTCACTTGTTACATTTTCAAACAGACATCTTTGCGCTTTCTCCCATGCTCTCCCTCGTGCTTGGAATAGCTCTCCATAAACGTCTGCAAAGCCACCTCATTGTCCTCCTTCAGATCTGCTCTTAGAACTGTCCTTCACCAGGATGTCTGCAAAAACTTGACAATGGTTAGCCCATTGGTGTTCTGAGACCAATCCCTATCATGCTGACCAATGGTGCGTCATTGTTTCTTTCTGCCTCCCTGTCAGTCTATATTCACCTGTTGTCTCTTGTCTTATATTTAGACCATAAGCTATTTGGTGCAGGGCCTGCCTTTTTGTCCTGTGTTTGTACAGTACCTAGCACAATGAGGTCCTGGTACATGACTGAGGCTCCTCGGTGCTACTGCAATACAAATTAATAACCAGTTGCTCTCCCCTTAGTGCCTTGTGCCTGTGAGAGACAGAGGGGTAACCAGCCTCCTGCCCCCCACAGAGACAGAGGAATGAGTTGCATGCTTGTATTCCACCAAAGGATTCAAAGTGACATAGAGATGCCTTAGGGAAACAAGATGATAATCTCATCTATTTATCTGGTAGTCATTGTTCTTATTTTAAGATACTGAGAGGCAAAATGAATGTACATACTTAGCAAAGTAGTTAACTTGTTTTCAAAGAATATTAATAAGAAAAGTGTTGGGTTCACACTGTCAGAGCGGGCTCGAAGGAAAGAAGTGAGACCTCTGAACTGAGGGCTAGTAGGGGACTAGTGCTGACCAAAAGATGGTGCCTACTGGGAAGCAGACCTGGCCAGGGAGTGCTTACATAAAGCAGCTCTGCCACACAGTGGGTCCTGCCTGCTGAGCAACTGTTGAGGTGGTAGTAGGAATTAAAACTGCTCCTCACTCTTAGGTCAGGTCTACACTATGGGTTAAGTCAACCTAAGTTACACAACTCCAGCTATGTGAATAATGTAGTTGGAGTTGACGTACCTTAGGGTGACTTATTGCGGTGTTTACACCACACTGGGTCGACAGGAGAAACTCTCCCGTCGAATTACCTTATACTTCTGGTGGAGTATTGGAGTCTACGGGAGAGCGATTGGCAGTGGTTTTAGTGGGTCTTCACTGGATCTGCTAAATCGACCCCCGGTGCATCGATCGCCACGGCATCGATCCTCGGTAAGTGTAGACAAGCCCTTAGAAATGCTAGTAGGAAGTAACAGAAACAGCCTTTGGGGTGGAAGGATGGCGCTAACAGTTAAATGACAGCCTGGCACTCAGGAGACCTGGTTCACTTCCAGGCCATGCCCCAAACTTCCTGCCTGACCTTAGGCAAGTCAGTTAAACTCAGGTCCTGTCTGTGAAATGAGAACTGTTCTGCCCTACCTTCCATGAGTATTAGGCCAATAAAATTCATCGATGATTGAGGCACTTGGATACTATAGTGGTAAGGATCAGATAAATATCAAGGGACCTTGCTAGCACAATTGCAATGAATCTCCCACAAAAGTTAAGTTAAATGAGGGTAGCTTCGCTGGTTGTTTTTTCCAATTCTTGTTTACATTGTCAGTATACAAGATTGTGAACTTAATAGTAAGTGAAAAGTCACTGTTATTACTCTCTGGACTGCTGGTGCAGTGCATCCAGTTGTCCCTCACTTGAGACTTCATCCCACACAAACCTAGGGCTTTTTCTTTTTAACTGATGACAATTATTCTAGAATTAAAATGCCAAGTAAAGAAATATAAGTGTTATAGCAATGTATTGATGCCAGTGAAATACCCATATTTAAGCCTTCTAGCAGCTTCTCTGATTTGGGAGACTTTTGATCCCACCTGTGGGTATTAGCAGGTTGAGAGGGATTGCTGCCTTGTAGCAGTTAACCTTCTCATTCTCATTTTCTAATACACCACTAACTCGATATAACGCCACCCGATATAACACAAATTTGGATATAACGCGGTAAAGCAGTGCTCCAGGGGGGTGGGGCTGTGCACTGCGGTGGATCAAAGCAATTTCAATATTAACACGGTTTCACCTATAACGGTAAGATTTTTTGGTGCCCAAGGAAGCGTTATATCGAGGTAGAGGTGTATTCCCACTGTGACAGAGAGGGACTGTTTCTTGCTGCATAAGAGTAACTTTGGTATCATGCTTTAATGGGATGACCAATAATATGGGAAATAAGGACTTTCCACAGCGCTCTTGGACTGAGTGCCTGATACTGCATCTCCTTCTTCATTGTTCCCAGGTCAGTAATTAAGGAAAAGCTAAAGTCCCCAGAGCTGGTTTCAGGTAGCCTGGCACTGAAATTCACACTTGTCTGGTCAAAGACATAATTAAAAAAAACAGAATTATATACACTGCCTTTACATCAGAGCCACATAGGCCCATATTTTTAAAGGAATTTAGGCATTGCTCTGCAAGTGACTTAGCATCTGTGTCCCATTTTCAGAAGTGACTGGAGCCTGAGACTTAGGCTCCTTGGTACCCAAGTCACTTTTGAAAATGGGACTTAGCTGTTAAGTCACTTAGGCCTTACGATGCTGAGTGGAGTAATGCCTTAATACCTCTAAAAATCAGGCCATAGCATCCACATCTTGTATGTTTTATTTCATTGCTCACATTCAGCACACCAATGAAGAAGTGAGCCTAGTACTTCTCCAGTTTACCAGTTGTCAATTTTTTATTCTAATCTGTGATTAAAGACAAGTTTGGTTAAAATAAGGTATATTCTTTTCCCTTGTAAACTGGTAATTCAGATACTTTGCAGCTACCCTAAGGTTCCTGATTCAATAAACCTCATCTTGCTTTGATAAAAAATGGACAATGATCAGATTTCTGGCTTAAGAGTTTATATAGCACCCGTCACAGGTTATCTAAGCATTCTGTTCTTTATTCTTTTGTCCTGTCTTTCTGGAAAAAATAGGAACACATTGAACATTCCAATAAAATAAACAGAAAGAAAACTGTTTCCATGTTAAGGAAAGTCACCCACACAGTATGTAAAATTGTCTTGGCAAACATTGTAGACCTTAAGCGGGGAGTCAGGAAAGGAAGGGGCCCACCAACAATGTAACTGAATTTCAGAGAGAGAGAATTCCTCTGTTTATTAGCCAATATTTAGGGGCAGATGGCCCTGTTTGAGTAAACATGAAGCAGCTATAATAATTAATTTCTTACATACTGAATCTCTTACATCTGTAGATCTCAATGTGTTGTACAAAGGAGTCAGTATTATTATTAACGTTTTACAGATGGGGATATGAGGTACAGAGAGGTGAAATTACTTGGTCAAGGTCACTTGCAAGCTAAAGTTAGAGCCAGGAATATAACTCAGGTCTCCCGAGTCCCAGTCCAGGGCTCTAACCTCTAGCCCACATTGCCATCCCATGAAGCAGCTTTTGTAGAGCTTTGTTCTTAGTGTACATACAAAGCTCAATAATTACTACTGAAGTCACATCATCTGGGAGAATTCCTAGGGCACTTAATTCCACTCATATATCAGTAATACTTCCATATCAAGTTCAAGTTCATCATCCTCTCCTACAAGATCCAGTGTAATCTTAATACCACAAACTACATTCTCTGCTCCCCATCTCACTTAATCCTCTTGTTTTGTCTTAGTTAGAATATTAAAGTACTTTATGGCAGGGACTGTGCCTTATTTATGCTTGTAAATTATAATGTAAATTAATAGTGCTATAAATATTTGTAATTACAATTACTAGTATCTATATTCTAGAGAAAGCATATAGGAATTAAATGGCCTCTTGGGAAAAGGGTTAGGAAAATAGATGTAATGGATTTAATGGATATGCAACATTAATTTGATACACTCTCACTGCCTCACACTCTTACCATCGCATTGGAAACAAGCATTTTGAACCACTGAATAGTTTCATTCTGAGAACATTATGATTGTTTATATTTAGAATTCCTTTAGACTCTGTCTCAGTTGTAAGCAGAAACAATATATAGTTGTCACAGTCAGCAGCCATGTGAAATCATTACCCTTTTATTTTTAATTGATCACAGACACAGAGCATTGATGTAGTGAAGTTATTACTCCTGCACCATAGCGGTTCATCAGTTCATTCCAGCTTTTGCTCACCGTATCATAGATCTTAGCTCTTTAATTATAAGTTTGGTGTTTATTTTATGCTATGTGCCACTGTGGATAGTTTTGAAGTAGAAAGCAAAATAATTTGTCTTTGAAAAATACAGCATTGATCAAGGCATTCAAACATGAACCAGAAACAGATTAGAGTTCTGAAAAAATAACAATGTGAACCAGATAGTTCTTCTTCCAGAAGGTCATGTCCCATAGCTCCTACTCTCTCCCTAGAAGCTATAATTGTTAAACTCTAGTCAAGGATGAACTCACCTTTAGAGTTATCAGGAAAACATGAAATAACCACTGTGGTTAAGTCTGTGTGAATCTCTAAAGTGAGATTTGGAACATGATTTAGATTTAAAGGGACACTGTCAATTTAGATATCACACTCGTCTCTGAAATTTTCGTACCTAGGGGTGTTACAAATAACACCTAAGATTGCTCCAACTAAAAGAGTACAGGAAACATATCTTTGTTTTCCTTTGGCATTTGGCTGCAGTTTCTAGATAAACAGTTTGACTGATGCCTCTGTTCATTCACTGTCTATTTGCTTTGTGTGGGTCTTCCACACAACAGCAGGAAATAGAAAAACATTCTTAAAAATAGGAAAATACTGTAAATGACAAAATTGGAGAGCATGCCACTTGAAAATACTTTAACTCCAATTTAAAATTGACTAGATTTTAAGTTGACTGTTCCTTTTACGTTCTGTGTAAACAGAATCATTTCAGAAATAAATTGAGAAAGTTTCCTTGATCATTTCAGCAGAATGCAACAGTGCTTGTACTCTTGCCAGATGTTGACAAAAAGCTGCTAGATGCTGTCTATAAATGGGTGCTCTTCTACGCCTTGTCACACAAGGTACATAGGTCCTGGTTCAGCAAAGCACTTAAGCATATGATTAAGCATACTTAAGGACTTTGATGAACAAGGATGGACGTAAGCAACTTATAAATGTGTTAGCGAAAATCTGGCATGAAATAGCAGATTCATTCTCTTATTAACACACTTTAACCAGTCACCCTTTGCCTGTTAAGACTAAGGCCCCCATTTTTGCAAGACATTTAAGCATGTTGTTAACATTAAGCATGTACTTAAGTCCATCTTTGTTCAGCAAAGTATTTTAAGTATGTGCGTAAAGATAAAGATATGCTTAAGTGAATCAGGACCTATGTACTTACTATAAATTAAAAGTATCTGTAGAACTCTCACTACTGCCTCCCTAGAGTGCTCATTACACAGAGTGACTGACTGTGTGTCTTACTGTAGTGTTCTATATGCTGACTTGCTAGTGCAGTGATCTAGGAATTCAATCCTGCATCCTTCACTGTAGAAGTTCAAATCATAATGCAAAATCAAACAATAGAAGGTTAAATATTTTCCCATAGATTTTATTTCTTTGTGCAGAACCAAAGAACTCCATACTCCTTCCTGAAGCACACTCTTGTTGAGCTCAATAAGAGTTTGCACACATAAGGAACTCAAGATTGACTCCATCAAAAGTAAGAGTGATTCTTCTTTGAGTAGTGTCCCTATGGATGCTCCACTGTAGGTATGTCTGCATGCCTTCGCTGCTGATCGGAGAACTTCGGTAGCAGTGTCCAGTGGGCCTACATATGCATTGTCTCTCCTCGTGCTGTGCCATGAGGCTAGCCTGTAATCACAGGCTAACCGTCCTCAGTTCCTTCTCAGCCATCCCTGGCTAGAGACAGAGCCCTTAGCTGTCCGTTAGTGGATTGTTAACTCTCCTTTTCAGTTGCTAATTTTTATCTTTTAGAAACCCTTTAGCCTTCTTTTGACTTTTATTTGACCATGCCTTAAACAACAATAATAACAAAAAGAAGAAAGAAAAGATTATGTTCTTGTGGTGACCCCTGTGGGCTGGAGGCAGGGGGGAGACAAGGGCATGCCTAGCTCTCTGGGCTTCAAGAAGTGTTGCACTTGCAGCAAGGCAATCTCGGTCACGGCAAGCACTCCAGGTGCATTCTCTGCCTTGGCGAGGGCCACAGCCAACAAAAGTGTTCCCTCTGCCAGCAGCTGCAGCTGAGGTCTGCCAGGATAGAGAGCTCTGCCAGAAAAACATCTTTATGGAGGTGGCTCTACAACACCAGCCCTCAGGCAGACATGAGTTTTCCGCTCAGCCTTCAACTTGAAGGCTAGTGGCTCGAAAAAATGGTCTGAGGATTCCTCTCACAAGTCAAAAAAGAGAGTGGGAAGTCCCCTCAACGAGCCCAGGGATAGTCAAAAGCCATCACCATCTCGCTCGGTATCCTCTGCACCATTGTCACCAAGATCGTCCAGCACCTATGCCTCCTGGTGACTGTCAGTGTTCGGTACAGTTGATAGGCCCATGAACACTTTGGGCACAGGCACCGAATCTTCGGTACAGAAATACAAGGACAAATGCCCTAAGATGCTCCTGGTACACGAGCTGTCATCTGCCAGCAGCATCGGCCCATCTGGCAACCGAGAGATCAGTACAGGCAAGGTCTCCATCTCCCCTGGCACCGCCTACAACACTGGGACACCCAGTACTGGCAGAATTCCATGAGACCGGTGAACTAGCTATGTTGGAAGCTCCTGACTCTGCCCCTCACTACCAAGATTATGGCAACGAGCCACGGCTGATCAAGGGGTATTTCCCCAGAGTCATGCCATGCCCCTCCAATGTCGAGTAAGGGATTGGACAGTGAGCCAGACGGAGTTTCTCTATACTCCTCCCAAGCTTCATATGGGACCCAATATTGACAAGATCCAGGAATGTGCCACCAAATGGCATCTTCCATCTTTGTATGGTCACCCGTGGGCACCTCCACCAAGCCTATGCCACGCCAGTGGCCATACTTGGAGCTGTGGGCAGTCCTTGAGAGGCATGTGCCCTTGGCGACGGCATCACAGGCATCAGAACCTCAAGAATTAGAGGAGCAAGAGGTGGATATAGAGGAGGAGGTCACCCCCCCAGGCCATATCCTCTTCTTTGCTGGAGAAAGTGATCATGCCATCGCCACCTTCCTTGGCAGATGATATCCACTTGTTCGAAGAGCTGGCAAAGAGAATGGAGGACACCCTCTGCATGCCATTGGAGGTTAAAGATATGCACCACCTGCTTATCAATATCCTCTATTCTTCATCTACCACAAAAATCGCCCTCCCAATCAATGAGGCCATCCTAGAGCCAGCTAAACCTAGTCTGGCAAACCCTAGCTTCGGTGGCCTGACATGCAAGCCATCAGACAAAAAATATTATGTGACCACACACCCATTTGGCCATCATTTGGCAGCGTTCCGGAGTGCCTGGGAGCGTATAACATCGGATAGATGGGTCCTAGAGATAGTCAGATCTGGATATTCCATCCACTTCACCTCCCTACCCCTCTACAACATCCTTCTCTGTCCCTCTTCAGGGACCTTTCTCACAAGAGTCTACTACAGCAGGATATAAATCGACTCGTGCAGTTAGGAGTCAGTTGTAGAACCAGTATCTCAACATCTATAAGGCATCAACTCTCATTACTTCCTAATACCCAAAAAGAAGGGAGGTTGGAGACCCATCCTGGACCTCACAGCTCTCAACAAGTTAGTCAAAGCCCAGAAGTTCAGGTTGGTCACCCTATTGATGATCATTCCATCACTGGAAGAGAGAGACTGGTTTTCTGCCCTTGATATACAAGAATGCCTGCTTTCGCATCTCAGTACTACCAGCTCACAGACGTTTCCTCAGGCTGACTCTGTGCCACGGCCACTACCAATACAAAGTCCTTTCATCTGGATTTTCATCGGGCCTTCGAGTATTTTTCAAAGTTCTCTCCGTGGCCACCCATCTGTGATCTCAAGGGATCATGATCTGCTGTTACCTGGACAATTGTCTCCTCAGGGCCTGGCTGCTTCAGGAGTCTCATTGAGCCACCGAAGATATGACACACTTGTTCACGGCGCTGGGCCTGTAGATCAGTTCCCAGAAGTTAACACTCACACCAGTATGACATCTAGAGTTCATAGGGGCCAACCTAGACATGCTAGAGGCCAAAGCCTTCCTACCTCAGGACAAATTTCTATCCCTGGTATCGCTTGTAGACACAGCTCAATGCAGCCCTCAGGTGCCAGTAAGAATCTGCCTCCAGCTCCTGGGGCATACAGCAACCAGCACGGCAATGATTCCACATGCCAGACTTCACATGTGATGCCTACAGCTGTGGTTCAGCTCAGTTTACAGACCAAGCAGGGACAGTCTGGACAAACCCGTATCACTGCCCACTGCCACCAGGCAAATGGTTGCCTGCAGAGATCTCCCTGCACAGCAATCTCCTTGAGCCAAGAACGGTCAGTAATGCCTGCACCAATTTCCTCCTGTGGATAACAGGATCATATATAAAGCTCCTGATGGACAACATAGCCTGCATGTATTATATCAACTGCCAGGGAGGAGCCAGATTGCCCTCTCTATGCACAGAGGCAATGGAACTGTGGAACTGGTGCATCTGTCACGTCATCTTATCCGTGGCTTACTTCCCGGGCGTGCAGTGTGTGGTAGTGGACAAGCTCAGTTGCACCTTCCTGCACAACCACAAGTGGGAGATGCACCTGTCAGTACTTCATGACTTGTTCATATGGTGGGGAACACCATCCACAGATCTGTTTGCCACTTATCGGAACAAGAAGTGTCCGCGGTACTGTTCCAGGACAGGGATCAGCCAGCACTCTCTGGGTGATGCGCACCTTCTCCCAAGGATCTTTACGCCTTCCCTTCATTTTCTCTTCTCCTGAAAGTCCTGCTAAAGATAAAGAGGAACGGTGCTTAAGTAATTTTGATTGCTCCCACATGGCCAAGTCAGACCTGGTACCCTTACGTGATACGGTTTTCAATGTGCTCACTGATCTCCCTTCCAGCCACTCCACACCTTCTTTCTCAGGACAAAGGGCATACCATTCATTCCAACTTGGGGATCCTCTGCCTCAAAGCATGGCTTCTATGTGGTTACAGCACCTAGAGAGGTCATGCTCAAAGGAAGTGCAAGAGGGTTTAATGTACAGTAGGAAGTACAGTAGGAAGTCCACCACATGACGTACTACACTGCAGAAATGGTCCAGGTTCCAGATTTGGTGACTATCCAAACAAATTTCTCCAGTATCAGCAACTCTTCCACATATTATGGAATATGCCCTGACCCTTAAAACATCGGGGTTATCCCAGAGCTCTCTCAGGGTCCAACTAGCAGCTATTACAGAATTTCAGCAACCTGGAGAGGGGTACTCAATACTTTTGCACCTAACCAGTAGAAGGTTTCTTAAGCGAATAACAAACCTCTTCCCTCAATTTTAACTTCCTACCCCCTCATGGGATCTAAACCTAGTGTTGGAAGGCCTGACTAGACCTCCCTTCAAACCTATGGTAGCATACCTATTGATGAAAAGGGTCTTTCTGTTTTCTCAGTTAGAAGAATAGGGGCAATACGAGCTCTGATGGCACATCCCCCGTATACAGTATTCTTCCCTGACAGGGTTACACTTAGGCCGCATCCAAGGTTCATCCCTAAAGTGACTTTCTTGTTTCACATGAATCAGTCTATTCACTTTCCCGCCCTCTACCCCAAGCCTCACTGAGACAAGAGGGAGGCCATGCTGCTTACCCTAGAAGTTAGGAGAGCCCTTGCATTATACCTCAACAGGACAAAAAAGGCCCTTAGGAAGTCCCCTAGTCCATTTCTCTCTCTAACAGAAAGAGTTAAGGGCTCGGCGATATCAGCCCAAAGACTATCCAAGTGGGTTTAAAATTTCATATGAGAATTCTACCAAATTCTCATAACATGACACTTCCAGACTTGATTTTTACACATTCCACAAGATTGATCTCATCTGTTGCCTTCCTCAAGAACGTCTCCGTCTGAGAGATCTGCAGAGGAACGATGTGGGCGTCAGGCCTAGATTGTTACTTTAAAACCTGCCTTCAGGAGGCTATCATCCCAGATAATGAAGTGTGTGTCTGCGTCACACTACCTCCTCAGCTCCTCCTCTTGTTCTACAAGGAGGAATAAATTACTTCATCTCTTCTTGTGGAGCAGTGAATTCCCTTCTGTGTGCACAGCCAGTTACTGAGGCAGGAGGAGACTTCATTTCCCATCTTTGTTGCCCCCTATCTGCCCACTTGTTTGCCTCATAGAATGCTGGACAAATAGCCTTTGTTCCCTTCAGTGCAGCTGGAGTGACAATTTGATCAGGGCAGTAAGGGGGACTTACTCACCTGTGCAAATACATAATGGCTGTGACAGTCTAGCCCAGAGTAAGAGTGTCAGAACTGGACTCAAAGAGGAGAAGTGAAAGTAAAGAGTTTCTCAGAGGTCTCAGTCCAAACTATAATGCTGGAAGATGTCTCTTTGTTGAAGCAGGACTGTATTAAAGAACTATTGCATGTTTTATTTCTGCAATATATTAAGTTTCTCTCTTCCTGTCATCAGGAAAATTATACTTACATGAGCTATACAGAAATATGCAAAGATATTGTAATAATAAAACTTCTATTTACACTATTAGAAGAAATCATAGAGGACTAGTTCCCATTCGGTGCACTCCAGCTATAGGATGCTTCAGGAAATCTTCAGGGCACCTGCTTTTTTATAACATTTTGTTTCCTTTACTTTTCCAGAAGCACAAGAGGAAAAAACAACTGAATGCACAGTTTTGTTTTTCAAAAGCTATTCTGTCCTTATTCTTTTTGGTTTTATAGTAAGTAGGCAGTTTATTAGTTTACTAAAATTCCTCTCAATTTATATTCAGAGATTTTACTTCAAGTTCTGCCTCATCATTCAGAACTTTCCAGTATGGCAACTGGATCCACCCTATCTACAGCCTCGCTGGACATCTATATTACAGTTGTGTTTTGGAATGTTGACAAGTTTTTATTCTTTTCTCTTTGTCAGCATTGAGTTATTACATAAAAACCATGTTCACCCACAGTGGTGAAGCATAGCCTTTATGCTTGGAAATTAGTCCTGGAGACAGTAGCTGCAACAAAGCTCAAGATCAGATGGTCAGAGTGATCAGTAAAATAAATGTCAGTCCATATTCTGATCCATACTCAGCAATGTGATTGCTGTTGGAAGAGTCATGAATGATTTGGTTCTCATACTGGGTGCCATGGAACTTGATTTACTGCCTTGTGGGTATGACTGAGACAGAAATTAGTTTTAAACACATGGAGCATGAAAGTCAGCCACCACCAATAGACAACATTGCACTCAGCCTCTGTACAGGCCAAAGATGTTGGCTTTGATGCTCCAATGTCCAACTGCTGCCATGTGAGAGATCTTTGGGTTGTGTTTTTCAAAAGTCAGTGCTTCATTTGTATCCAGGTATATGTGGGTTAGGGTTTTCAAATGGAACGCCTGGTTGGCAAGGGACCCTGGTGGCTCCGGCCATTAAAAGTCCAGTTGACCGCCCGCAGTGGGGCAGGCAGGGTGCCTGTCTGGTTCTGTGCGGCTCCTGGGAAGCTGTCTGCATCTCCTTCTGTCTCCTAGGCATAGGGGCGGTTGTGAGGTCTTGCGTGTTGCCCCACTCCTGAGTACTGCGCCTCTCCTCCGGGAACCACAGCCAATGGGAGCTGTGGGGGTGATGTCTGCAGGCAGGGGCAGTGCATGGAGCTGCCTGGCCATGCCTCCGCCTAGGAGCCAGAGGGACATGCCTGCTGCTTCCGGGAGCCGCCTGAGGTAAGCATCGCCCGGAGCCCTCACCCCCTCTTGCACCCTAACCCCCTGCCCCAGTTCGTTGAAAATGAGCGAGTGAGCAGAGGTGAGGGAGACCGAGTGATGGAGGGAGGGGGATGGAGTGAGCGGGGGCAGGGCCTTGGAGAGGGGGTCAGGCAGGGGCGGGGCCTTGGGGAAGGGGAGGGGTAGAGGCGGGGCAAGGGTTTTTGGTTTTCTGCAAATAGAAAGTTGGCAACCCTACTGTGGGTGGGCATGTTTCCATATTTCTCTCCCTATCTTTTAGGGGGAAATGGAGTATCTGGGGAGTTTTATAGATTAGATTGAATGATGATAGACTAGCCATGATAGACTCTCAAGCACTGAAATTATGTTGATTGCTTCAGATAAGAGGTATTGATAGACGGGTTCTTTACACTACCCAGACTTTGTGGGATGGGTGCGGAGTGTTTCCATTGGCAAGGACGACATGAAATGTAGGTATCGCACTGGACTGGGACTGACAGTAGATGAGGTCTAGTTGCCACAGTTTATTTATCTAAACCAGGGGTGGGCAAACTTTTTGGCCTGAGGGCCACATCTGGGTGGGGAAATTTTATGCAGGGCCATTAATGTAGGGCTGAGACAGGGAGTTGGGGTGCAGGAGGGAATGTGGGGTTTAGGAGGGGGTACGGTGTGCAGGAAGGGGCTCACGGCAAGGCATTGTGTCACAGGAGGAGTGTGGGTTACAGGAGGGGGCTCAGGGCAGGGGGAGAGGGTGCAGAGTGCGGGAGGGGGCTCAGGGCAGGGAGTTGGGCTGCGGCAGGGGGCTCAGGGCAGGGTGTTGGGGTGCAGGGTGTAGTAGGGGCTCGGGGTGTAGGCTCCAGCCCGGCACCACTTACCTCAAGAAGCTCCGTTGTGGCAGTGGCACACAATGGGGCTAAGTCAGGCTTCTTCCCTGCCCTAGCCCTGCGCTCCTCCAAGAAGTGGCCAGCATGTCCAGCAGTGGCCCCTGGGGGTGGGGCTGGGCAGCAGCTCCCCTTGCCTGCAGATACCATCCCCCGAAGTTTCCATTGGCCGCGACTCCCTAACCCTAATCCTCCCCCAGGTGCCGCAGGGACATGGTGCCAGCCGCTTCTGGGAGCAGTGTGGGCCAGGGCATTCAGGGAGCCTGCCTTAGCCCCATTGTGCCTTGAGGCTGGCAATCCCACAGGCTGGATGTGGCCCACGGGTCGTAGTTTGACCTCCCCAATCTAAACAATTCATGTTGCTAGGTCTGTGAAAATGTGTAACATTTACTACGAGTTCTAAATTAGCTTGTCTTTTGGTCCTTTACCATATTTGTTTACTTTTTTCTAGATTCTTGAGTTAAAAATGAGTAGATATTTTTAAATATAGAATGAAATCCTGGTTCTGTTAAAGTAAATGGCAAAACTCCCATTGATTTCTCTGGAGCCATGATTTCACCCATAGAGTTTCCACAAACTATAAATTTTAAGAGTATAATTTGGTGTAACCAAACAGATTATAACAGTTTTACTGAACTTTACAATTATGCTGATGCAGAATCTAAAGCCATATCTGAAACCTTGACAGTGATATCACGCCCTCTCTTTCAATATGTGGGGTGGTCCTGCCATCCTTACTTTGAATAGTATCTTGTTGCAAACGGTTCTATTGAAATGACTCACAGAGTAGTGCTTGAGGAGTAACTTCTGCAAGTAGTTGCAGATGGTTTACTTCATGGTTATTGTCTTAGAGAGTTTCTTTGTATTTTCAGCAAAGAATCCTGTGGCACCTTATAGACTAACAGACGTTTTGGAGCATGAGCTTTCGTGGGTGAATACTCACTTCCTCAGATGCATGTAGTGGAAATTTCCAGGGGCAGGTACATATATGCTAGCAAGCAAGCTAGAGATAACGAGGTCAATTCAATCAGGGAGGATGAGGCCCTGTTCTAGCAGTTGAGGTGTGAAAACCAAGAGAGGAGAAACTGGTTCTGTAGTTGGCAAGCCATTCACAGTCTTTGTTCAGTCCTGAGCTGATGGTGTCGAATTTGCAGATGTACTGAAGCTCAGCAGTTTCTCTTTGAAGTCTGGTCCTGAAGTTTTTTTGCTGCAGGATGGCCACCTTAAGGTCTGCTATAGTGTGGCCAGGGAGGTTGAAGTGCTCTCCTACAGGTTTTTGTATATTGCCATTCCTAATGTCTGATTTGTGTCCATTTATCCTTTTCCGTAGAGACTGTCCAGTTTGGCCGATGTACATAGCGGAGGGGCATTGCTGGCATATGATGGCGTATATTACATTGGTGGACGTGCAGGTGAACGAACCGGTGATGGTGTGGCTGATCTGGTTAGGTCCTGTGATGGTGTCGCTGGTGTAGATATGTGGGCAGAGTTGGCATCGAGGTTTGTTGCATGGATTGGTTCCTGAGCTAGAGTTATTATGGTGTGGTGTGCAGTTACTGGTGAGAATATGTTTCAGGTTGTCAGGTTGTCTGTAGTCATTGCCACCAATGAGAGGTCAAGCCTGGGGAGATTCAAATCAACTCCCAAAGAGGATGATGCCAAGAGGTTTGATTTGATGGAAAGAAAAATTTATTCCACCTCATTTCTCCAAATGTACATAACTAATCAGCAGGCACTTTTATCAAAGAAAGACTTCATAAACTGGAAATAAATGTCCATATTTACTGACAGGCTTCCTGAAGATGCAAGGGAAGAATTTAAGGTTTTCATAGCAGAAGGCCACATAAAGGCCAAGACTTTGCTTCAGTCAACACTGGGTCCCCGTTTGGGGGAGAGTCTGAGCCTGAACATATGCACAGCAATTTTACAGTCCCACAGCCCGAGCCCTGCGAGCCTAAGTCAGCTGACATGGGCCAGTGATATTTAATTGCTGTGTACTGTAAATGAACACTCTGAGTACATTTCCCAGACCCAAAAAGCTCTGTGTAGCTCAAAAGCTTGTCTCTTTCACCTGCAGAAATTGTTCTAATAAAAGATATTACCTCACCCACCTTTTCTCTTTAATTTGCCAGTATAGATAAATCACCTCCCTGAACAACATAAACTATATTGGCAAAAGAACTTTTTGGCTAGTATAGCTGCATCTACGTGAGGGAGGATTTGAGAGAAGGGGGAGTGACATTGCACTCCATGTGTTTTATGGAAATATGCTGATGAGTGTTAATATGATGCAGCTGGAATATGCTTTATGCAAAAGATCTCTTGTAAGGTATCATAACAAAGGTTATAAACTACTGAACATATTCTTCCTATTTGTATGTATGTATCATTCTTGTATCTAAAGCTAGAAATATAAATATAATAGAAGTATAACTCTGAGGTCCTATTGTAATTATGCAATGTGTGGGCCATTAATGGTGGTTTAGAATCTTGATGGCACTCATTGACTAGGACAATTGGTTGTAAATGGTTTATTTACCTGCAAGCCTTCCTGTGTACTTGTGGGCCAACCCAGGAAGAATGGAGACTAGGGGTCTTACAGTGACATATGACCTTTTCACATGATGCTGGAATCCATCTTAATCTGGTACTTTTCCATTTAGAAGAAGGGGTGGGGACCTATAGAGACAAAAGATTCCTGCCTTGTGCCAAAGCTATAAAAGGGGGTCGAGCAGGACAAAGGGGGCTGCCAGTCATGAGAAAACCCCTGCTTACCACCTGAGATGTCTGCTGGAACTAACAAGGACTGTACCAGGGGAAAGGATTGGGGCCAGACTAGGAAGGAGTGTAGTCTGTGAAAGAAGCTTATTGTGACATCTCTGAGGGTGAGATATTACCTGTAATCAGCTTCTTAATGTATTAGGCTTACACTTGTGGGTTTTTGCTTCATTTGGCTTGGTGACTTACTTTGTCTGTTATTACTTGAAACCACTTAAATTCTACTTTTATACTAATAAAATCACTTTTGTTTATTAATAAATCCAGAGTCAGTGATTAATACCTGGGTGAGCAAACAGCTGTGCATATCTCTATCAGCATTATAGAGGATGGACAATTTATGTGTTTACCATGTATAAGTTTTATACAGAGTAAAATGGATTTATTTGGGGTTTGGATCCCATTAGGAACTGGGTGTCTGGGTGCTGGAGATAGGTAACCTGCTAAGTTGTTTTCAGCTAAGTCTGCAGCTTTGCAGGTGTGGTTCAGACCCTGGGTCTGTGTTGCAGCAGGCTGGTGGGTCTTGCTCAACAGGGCAGGGTGCTGGAAGTCCCAAGCTGGCAGGGAAAATGGGCTCAGGGTAATTTCAGCACATCAGGTGACAGTCCCACGGGGGTCTCTGTGACTGGACCCGTCACAGGGGAGCGTTGCCAGCATAGCTATGTGTGTCAGGATTGTGGGTTTTTTTACCCTCCTGACCAACATTGCTATGCTGACAAAACTTTGTCGTGTAGATTTAGCCAAATACACTTTCTCCATATTGTGTCCTGTGTGCAGTGTACTTCAGAAGGACTGAGCACTACAGCTCAGTTGAAGTCACCTTGAAATTTGAGTTACTCAGCACCCCTGAAATATAAGATCATTTTCACCATTTTCTTAATTCCTGTAACTGGTTAACTAATAAATGTTAACGTGTGTATTAATTCTCAGTGTGAGGGCCTCCAAATTCACCTGCATTTGTTGAGCTATAGAGGAACTTGTAAATTTAGATCGCTTGCATTGTGTCTTCTGAAGATCACCCTAATCTTAAGTTTTTTTTCTGACTTGGAGATATCATCATCAAGTGTATTAAGACATTACTGGCCCTTTTTCATGGTGAGGACAAAGAAATAGTAGATGAAAAGGACACACAAGAACAGTGAAGGTACTCACTATGAACCTACACAGGAAATAGGATTCAAAGTATATTGTGACATTTTCAGTATCCTGTCATTGTCATGTTCCTGTGGTTGCCAGCGAAACTGCCTGCATCCATAGCTTTACCCTGTTACAGCTAAGCAGTGGAGTACTTGTATGTTTAGATTTTTATCAGGTATATGCTGAAGTAAATAGCATTGTTCTATCTCTTCCCCAAAAATGTGCGGATAAAGATGTGATGTGTCCCCATTTATGGAATGGCTGGAACTAGAGTGCTGAAAACTGACTGTTATGTCTCTGCCATTGCTTCTCCTTTGGTTAAGGAACAACTCAGTTATGTGAGGTCAGAGTAAAACACATAATCCATTTTGTATAAGCGCCTTGAATCCTAGTATAAGAGTTCATCCAACATACTCAGCTTGCCATTCAAATCTTCCACCATCAGCACATAGTCCAGTTCCAGCAAAAGACCAGAGAATAAACTGTAAAATGTTGCAGTAAAAACCCAACTTAAACAATAAAACTCTGGAATAGTAAGTAAAAGCTCTGTCTCAAAAGTGAACAAAGTTGGGATCAAAAGAATGAAGATACAGAAAATTATAAAGCACAGAATTAACAATTGTTGGAACGTTTTCACAATCCTAGAGCCACGGGCGCAGAGGATAAAATCCCATTTGCAGGGACAAGACTCCAGTAATACCATCTGGTTATTCCCTTTCATTACGGGGAATTCCCAAATGATAGATGTTTGTTATGACGTGATTAAAATAACACACTGGGAGGCTAACCAGTTGTACAGGACTCTTTTCCAAAATTCCTTCAGCCACAGCAGAAGCATGCTGTGGATTATATTACTGTAATGTCCTCTGCAAAGCAGGGCTTTTTAAAGAAGCCTGTCATTTTCTAGATCCTGAGATCCTGCTAATGGGAATAAACAATGCCATCTCCTCCTTCAGTGGAGAGGAATGTTTCATATCTACCTTGAAGCCTGTTGTTACAGAGATTTACAGGGATCATTTAATGGCAATAGACTATAAATTCTAGAGCACGGAACAGAACCCTTTGCAAAATATCAGCCATGTTTTTGTTGTTACCATTGGAGTTTTTCATCTAACTGGTTAACTTAGCACCTCGCTTCTTACATGAATAAGTTTGCGTGATTTATGAACTTAGTGCTCTTTTACCCATTCACATCTCACTTTGAGAGACAGTTCAGCAGTGCTTTGCCCATGAGGGAAAGCATTTCCAATATTAACTGTTTTAAATAGGTTTATTGTAGTTGATGCTTATGCTTTCAAATGTTTCCCTTTTAATAGCATGTTCAGCTACTTAGATTTAAAAAATTAATAAAACTGTTTGTCTAAACTGAATTTGATTTACCAGTAACCTCACCCAAATCTCAAAGCTGCAGTTTCAAAGGATATCAAAACTGTTCTAGGTTTTCAATAAGCTTGGCTGCAGAGAAAAGGAATACTGTATTTGTTATTTTATGCTCCATGTTTTTCAAATATATTTGAAGAAGCCACTGAAAAACCACTTGGTTTCCCTTCCAAAGTGAAAGGAATGGAAGAAGAATTCATTCTTGCAAATTTCCTTTTCTATGGGTCTTTACTTCCAAAATCTGTTTCTGGGTCTCAGAGTGACATACGATTTGTGGTATTTGCCTTCAGATATCTTTTGAAGTTCACTTATGTGCTGGTGTCTGCACTTTTTGCCTGCTGTAGCTATATTAGATCAGTTCTCTTGACTTAGCTAGACAGTGTTGCCACGTGGTCAGTGTCAGTCAAACCAAAAATCCAACAACTGCATGAAGAATCATACAGGAGGCTGGTACATAAGAGAAAAAAGAAACTTTGTTTAAAAGTGTGGCCTCTTGTAATGTGTGCTAAAAATGTAAAGTTCGTATTATAAGGTGATCCTATAGCATAACATGGCCTGGTGGAACCAGCAAATATGCAGCCCTTTGTAATATTCTTATCCCAATGGGTTATTTAGAAAAAGGTGAGTCTAGCAGTCTTCAGCCTAAATTATGGAAGAAGGTAAATGTATGGATAATCTGTGCAACAGCAACAAAAATGGGAAGTTAGATGACAGAGATGTATGACCAGATTCATAGATAAGACTAGAACGGACCATTATGATCTAGTCTGACATCCTTACAACACAGGCCATAGAACTGCCCTGAATTTAAGTCCTGCTTGAATTTGAGCATATCTTTTAGAATCACATTCAATCTTGATTTAACATTTTCCAGTGATAGAGAATCAATCACAACCCTTGGTAACTTGTTCCAATAGTTAATTACTCTCACTGTTAAAAAATTGTGCCTTATTTCTAGTTTGATTTTTGTCTAGCGTCAACTTCTAGCCATTGAATCTTGTTATTCCCTTTGCCTCCTAGATTAAAGAGCCCTAGATTATCAAAATTCTGTTCTCCATGCAGGTGTTCATAGATTGATCAAACCACTCCTTAACCTTCTCTTAGTTATGTTTAACAGATAGACTCACGGAGTTCAGTCTCTGTAAAGCATATTTTCCAATCCTTTGATCATTCACATGGCTCTTCTCTTAACCCCCTCCAATTTATTAAAACCCTTCTTGAATTGTGGTAACCTGAACTGGCTACAGTATTCCAATAGCAATCCATTAGTACCAAATACAAAGGGTAATATAACCTTCCTATGCAGTCCCCTTTTTATACAATCAAGGGTCACATTAGTTCTTTTGGCCACAGCATCACACATGCGAGTTCATGTTCATGTGATTATCCACCATGACCCCCCATTTCTTTTCGGAGTCACTGCGGCTCAAAATAGAGTCCCTCATTTTGTAAGTATGGCCTACATTTGTGGTTCCTAGATGTATAATTTTACATTTGGCCATAGTAAAATCATATTGTTTGCCTGCACCCAGCTTACCAAGGAATCCTTCTTTTCGTGTCTGCATTTTCAGATTCATATTTTTGCTTTGACAGAAAGTATAAAAGGTAAATTCACACTGACATTTTGAACATATCTCTTAGTTTCTTAGGTGGATTTAAAGGGCAGAGGTTTACTTTAGGAATTCTGGACCTGCTTTGTCATGAAGCTAAATAAATAAATGTGCTTTCAGATCAAACCAGACTTCCTACTTAAAATAAAATTTAGTTTCTTCTGTTTATCTTTCTAACTGCAGTGAATGCTTTCACTACTGATGTGTCTAAAATCCTGTTTTCTAGATTATCCTTAAGAATTGAGCCAGGAAGCAGCTCTCCTCGACTAGTCTCTTCCAAGGAAGATCTTGCAGGTATAAAAAGTTGTTGTGAATATTTGAATCTCAACAACGTGTCAATATTACATCTGTACTTACATAAATAATTATCTCTAGTTTATGCAACTGGAGTTTCTAGGCTTGATGTGCTCATACAGTGAATCCAATTCACATCAGCATTCTGCCTAGGGATTCATTGCATTTCAAATGGGAAAATAGCATTTTATTGTAATTAAATAGGTATGCTGAAAGAATTGTCAGAAAATCAGTACCTCATTCTGAACTTCAGAGCATTGAGTGATGTAGATGATCCCAAAAATGTAATAGTTGTAGAACTGTCAGTGATGAATTTTTCAGTAGTGAGCACCTGACTTCAGTATATTTGTAATACCCAGAACAAGTGGTCACTTGGTAAAATAAATAGCCAATCAATTTAGAACAAATCACATGGCATTTAGTTAGTCTGGAATTCAGTGCCAAGGGTGGTCAGAGTCAGATATTGTGGCAGCATCATAGAAATAGATGCATGATTGTATAACTGCTAATAACGATTGCAGGTGGTGAGCTAAGATGCTCATGAGATATTATGCTCCAGTTGTCAAGAAGGGAGTTTTGCCTTCTTATCAGAAGTGGAATGGCAAATCCTATCATCTTTTAAAAAATAAGTAAAATCAAAACCTTCAGAAGTTATTCTTCACTTGAAGAGATTGTAGATGAAGCGTGCATTCAGCACTGTTTGCCTAATGGGTTTATCGATCTCTAATTTCACCTGAAACTGGAAAATAAGCATTTCTGAGGTTAGTGGTTGGCAAGCTCCACATTTTTAATAGCCAGTGTATAAGCCAAGTAGGTATTTTCCTCTGTACTTGTGAATAAAAGCACAGAGGTATTCCGGCACTATGTTTCACTAGAATTAATCCCTGGGGTTGGCCAACGCAGGTTGGCAAGGGCACAGTACTGCTAACCAAGTCTGTCTCCCCACCAGCCTTGTCACCACATCAGTTCCTGCCAGGGACCACCATGCCCGGTGGTATTACTCTGTGCTTCTTTGTCAGACTTCTTTCCATGGAGCAGTCCTCTAAGAGGTAGAGTATCTCAGACAGCCGAGCATTGATAAAGATTGATAACTTATAAATAAGTATAATTTATCACTGAACACAAATGCTACGTAAGGAATAGATAGAGTATTTGTACATGAAACAGAAATTGGATGGAATCAGTGCTTGTTACAAACATGCTTTTTCGTTTGTACCTATCTAGTGAATAGAAGTCAGGATTGTATCTCTTTCAGTGTGCTTGATTCAGTGCAGTAAATAATAAATTAAGTTCTCTTAACATAGTTCTGTGTAAAGCAGCACATGAAACTAAGGAAGGGAGGTATATCACCTCGAGAAAGGGTAAAGTAGTGTTGTGATAACTACCCAACATTCTCTATTATCTATCTATGCAATAGAATTCATAAGAGATTTTGACTGGAGTCTGTTCCCCCAATATACAGACATGCTTCCCCATTATCTAATAAGACTCGTTTGGAAGCAGAATGAACATGGTAACCACACAATACAAGCTATTGCCTCTATTTGTCCTAATGAAAGTATTTGATATCAGTGACTTCGGACAACTTGGATGTTTCATTATTTTATTTATAAGTGCTCTGTTACCAGTTTTAAGGTAAAGTAACAACCTTCACAGCTACTAGATTCCAGGTGGATCTGTGGGATTCAGTGAGAGCCTGGGTACAACACACTGCTTCCCTTGACTTGACTGAATAGACACTGAAGATATTATGACACATAAAGTCATAGAAATGGAGCCTTGTTTTACCAAAACTAGGCAACATATTTGATTAAAGGGCCACTGTTGAGACTGGTTGGCCCAAAATACGACTTACCTTTTTATTGCTCATATGTTTCCAGAAACTGTGTCATTCTGTATGATGAGGGTTTGCAATTTGAGAGTAGTGGTTTGGAAAACAAATTCTTCAAAACCTGCTTGCCTTTATTTGATTAACCATGCAATAAGAAATTCGTGTGTGCAGCCCATCCCTCATGGACAATAAATAACTAGTGTGTAACTAAGTGACCAGAACAGCCCTATAATAACATGTTGGTACATGCATGCAAGTGAGGGAAGCGGAATATGCAATCAGTTTTTCTAAAAAGTGAGAGAAAAACGCTTTTAAGAAACTGAAGTTTGTCTTCATATATTGGCAGTGTCCTTTTAAAATATATGAGATTTCTGGTAGATATAATGGTATTTAGTGTTCACTTGGGCTTCCTCTTGTTAATATCATGCTAAGATTCCAAATAGATTGTCGGTTCAGATATGTAATCTGGTCTTGTGTTGAAATATTTGGATTATCTTGACAAATGAGTTTATTCCTACTAAGGTAGCCTCATAAGAAGCTATGTTCAGCTGAAATATAAACATAGAATCATAGAACTGGAAGGGACCTTGAGAGGTCTTCTGGTCCAGTCCCTTGCACTCATGGCAGGACTAAGTATTATCTAGACCAGTAGTTCTCAAAATGTAGTACTGGTGATCCCTTTCACATAGCAAGCCTCTGAGTGCGACCCCCCCTTATAAATATATTAAAAAGTTTTTTTAATTTAACACCATTATAAATGCTGGATGCAAAGCGGGGTTTGGGGTGGAGGCTGACAGCTCGCGACCCCCTCATGTAATAACCTTTTGACCCCCTGAGGGGTCCCGGTTTGAGAATCCCTCATCTAGACCATCCTTGACAGGTGTTTGTCTAACCTGCTCTCAGGGTTCCCTCCCCATCTGAACTTTAGGGTACAGACGTGAGGACCCACATGAAGACCCTCTAAGCTTATTTCTACAATCTTAGGTTAAAAACTCCCTTATTCCTTGGATTAAGTAACGCTGCCACCACCAAGTGATTTAAACAAACATTTGGGGAGGGCCACTTGGAGCCCTACTTTCCCCAAATACCCCCCCAAGTCCCTACACCCCTTTTCCTGGGCAGGCTTGAGAATAATATCCTCACAAATTGGTACAGGTGAACACAGACCCAAATCCTTGGATCTTAAAATGATGAAAAAACAATCAGGTTCTTAAAAGAAGAATTTTAATTAAAGAAGAGGTAAAAGAACTACCTCTGTAAAATCAGGATGGTAAGTACTTTACAGAGTAACAAAAGACTCAAGAACATAGTGTATCTCCCTTCTAGGCAAAACCTTAAAGTTACAAATCCAGGGATAAACCTTCCTCTAGACAAGGAAAATCACAAGCCAAAAATAAAAGTAAGCTAACGCATTCCCTTATTACTTACTAATTCTAACTGAGTTTGATTCTTGCCTTCTTGATCTGTCTCTGGCAAGCACACAGAACAGACAGACCAAGAACAGACAAAACAAAGCCTTTTCACCCTCCCAGATTTGAAAGTATCTTGTCCCCTTATTGGTCCTTTTGGTCAGGTGCCAGCCAGGTTACCTGAGCTTCTTAACCTTTTACAGGTAAAAGGATTTTGTGCCTGTGGCCAGGAGGGATTTTATAGTACTGTATACAGAAGGTGGTTACCCAACCCTTTATATTTATGACACCTGCTCTTAAAAATCTCCAAAGACAGAGATTCCACAACATCCCTAGGCAATTTATTCCAATGCTTAGCTACCCTGACAGGAAGTTGTTCCTAATGTCCCACCTAAATCACTCTTGCTGCAGTTTGAAGCATTCCTTCTTGTCCTATGCTCAGAGGTTAAGGAGAATTGTCTCCCTCCTCCTTGTAACAACCTTTTATGTATTTGAAAACTGTTACCATTCCCCCTCCTTCTTCTCCAGACTAAACAATCCCAGTTTTTTCAATCTTCCTTCATAGGTCATGTTTTCTAAACCTTTAATCATTGTTGCTCTTTTCTGGACTTTCTCCAATTTGTCCAGATCATTTTGAATTTTAATCCTATCCTCCAAAGCACTTGCAACCCCTCCCAGCTTGGTATCGTCAACAAATTTTAAAAGTGTACTCTCAATGCCATTATCTGTATTAAAAAAAAGATCATAGACTCATAGGGTTGGAAGGGACCTCAGGATGAAGATATTGAGTAAAACTTTCACATTTGGGTTCCTAAAGTTAGGCACCTAATAAGTTTCCTGATTATTTCAGTGTGTACTGAGCACCCACAACTCTCACTGGGGTCAATAGATACTGCTCATACTTAGCAGCTCTGAAAATCAAACCAGATTTTTAGGTGTTTTTGGCATCCTAGTTTGAAGGTGTTGGCCCATACTCCATTTCCCCAGTACAGTACCCATGCTAATGACACTAAACTGCAGATGACACTGCTCTTGCTCCAATGTTAATGAAGCAGCCTGGGAAGACTGAGTACTGTCTTGGTGGTATCTGTTCCAAAGTCTTATGCTGAAGCTTTCGGAGGCTTGGAACCATGGATCTTTGAGGAAAAAATCAAGGCTGGTCAAGCAGGCAGGTGCTGCTAGGACTGCAGGTTCATTGGAGATAACAAAACAGGAGGCATCCTAGATCTTTGCATCCCACTAGCCAGTCAGTCACACTTGGAACTGAAGAAAGAAGAATCTTTATCCAAAGGACTTTCTTTGCTGAGAGCAGCATTGCGCTTGGGAGCTGGTATGGATGTTTTCATATCAGATGTTCTCATTTTTCTGGAGGTGGTTACTCCAGTGCCATCATTCTGATTACCATCCACTCACTCTTTAAAACTAGAATTCAAGACTTAACTGACTGTATGCCTGAGAATCTGATTTACTAGTATACATAATGCTCCTCTGAATGACCAAGGAGTAAAATAAATATTTTCTCTGTGATAGACTCTGCTTCCTCTGTGATATTTATACATAAGCTCCCAATCATGCTGTTTAGAGCTCTGCATATATATCAGTGAGCGAAACTAAAGAATTTGGATGTATTATGTTGGTACCACTTCATGGAATCATAGAATCATAGAAGATTAGGGTTGGAAGAGATGTCAGGAGGTCATCTAGTCCAACCCCCTGCTCAGAGTAGGACAACTCCAACTAAATTGTCCCAGAAAGATTTCTAATTAGGTTATTCATTTAAGAAAATGAGGAGAAAAATAAATAATTATAATAATAATTATTATTAGCCTCTTACAGTTGGTATGGGTACTTCCACCTTTTCATGTTCTCTATATGTATAAATATCTTCTTACTGTGTGTTCCATTCTATGCATCTGATGAAGTGGGCTGTAGCCCACGAAACCTTATGCTCAATTAAATGTGTTAGTCTCTAAGTGCCGCAAGTACTCCTGTCTTTTTGCTGATACAGACTAACATGGCTGCTACTCTGAAACCTATAAATATTTCTCTGAACCAGGCTAAAAATCAGAACATGCAAATTATATTTACTGAAACAGTATCCATCATCTTGAAAATTGTACTGTTTTAAGCTGTTGTTTTGATTTGACAGCTTTGTCTGTTCTTGCCCAACAGTGGATGAGGAAGCAGACCTGATCTGATAAGCAGTTTTACATTCAGAATGACATTTATTATGATCAAAACCTAGACCACTGAGTGATTATGATGGGGTGTACAAGCCCCACACTGGGCAACATGGGGTTAAGGAATTATTTTGGGCTCAGCTAGCCCCACCCTGCCACACCTGCAGAAACAGGTGCTAGAGGAATTAAAAGGCACGGAATTAGCTCATTTGGATGGCAGAGCTGGAGGTTAGCAGACCCACAGCTCCAGCAGTGCAGAGCAGAAAAAAGTCTAAGACACTGACACAGCTGCCCAAAGGGGCCCTCCCAGAGGCAAAGGAGGACCCAACCCAGAGATAGCCAGAGAGGGAAGTATCCTGTGGACTTTGGACATTGGTAGCATAAGAATGGCCATACTGGGTCAGACCACAGGTCCATCTAGCCCAGTATTCCGTCTTCCAACAGTGGCCAATGCCAGATGCCCCAGAGGGAATGAACAGAACAGGTAATCAGTCATCAAGTGATCCATCCTCTGCCGCACATTTCCAGCTTTTGGCAAACAGAGGCTAGGGACACCATCCCTGCCCATCCTGGATAATAGCCATTGATGGACCTATCCTCCATGAAATTATCTAGTTCTTTTTTGAACCCTTTTATAGTGTGGGCCTTCACAACATCCTCTGGCAAGGAGTTCCACAGGTTGACGGTGTTGTGTGAAAAAACCTTCCTTTTGTTTGTTTTAAACCTGCTGCTTATTAATTTCATTTGGTGACCCCTAGATGTTGTGTTATGAGAAGGAGTAAATAACACTTCCTTATTTCCTTTCTCCACACCAGTCATGATTTTATAGACATCTATCATATCCCCTCTTAGTCGTCTTTTTGCAAGCTGAAAAGTCCAAGTCTTATTAATCTCTCTTCATGTGGCAGCCATTCTATACCCCTAATCATTTTTGTTGCCCTTTTATGAACCTTTTTCAATTCCAGTGCATCTTTTCTGAGGTGATGCAACCAGTTCTGCACGCAATATTCAAGACGTGGGTGTACCATGGATTTATATAAAAGCAATATGATATTTTATGCCTTATTATCTAGCCCTTTCTTAATGATTCCCAACATTCTGTTCACTTTTTCAACTGCCACTGCACATTGAGTGGATGTTTCCAGAGAACTAGCCACAGAATCTCTTTCTTGAGTGGTAATAGCTAATTTAGACCCCATCATTTTATATGTATACTTGGGATTGTTTTCCTATGTGCATTACTTTGCATTTATCAACATTGAATTTCATCTTCCATTTTGTTGCCCAGTTACCCAGTTTTGTGAGATCCCTTTGTAGCTCTTCGCAGTCTGCTTGGGACTTAACTATCTTGAGTAGTTTTATATAATCTGCAAATTTTGCAACCTTGCTGTTTACCCTTTTTTCCAGAATATGAATATGAATAAACCCTCTTATTGTGGTTTGGATTTCCCTACCAGGGGAAAGCCTTGGACTAATCTGACCCTGGAGGTTGGGGGATATGAGAGGAAGAAGCCCAGGGAGGACTGCCTTAAGCAGCCTTGGTTGCCAGACTACTGGGTAGACCAAAGGGTCCTGAGTCAGAGCCCAGTGGAATAGGAGGGCCCAGGCTCCCCTCCTCACAATCCCTTGCGGCCATGACCACTAGACCTCGCTGTCCAACCAGACCCCAAGTGAGGATCGTGACCAAAAGAGAGAGAGAGAAATTGACAGATGTATTCTAGATTAGACTTTGCATCCAGAAAGTGTTTTATATCATTCTTGTTTATAACTCAACAAAAGTCATTTAAATAAGCTCTTAATGATGTACATGAAATACTGGTGCAGCCATGCAAAAAGGAGCAAAATGAACTTTTCTATTTAATTATTTTTACAAGTGTGCAAGGAGTGATGAATTGGTACACGGGTGTCCACCAAATGACAGAGTCCATCAGGTTTCAACTGTTTCTTTTCATTTCCTTTGTGCCATACAAATCTTGTGAGTTTAACTAAGGTGATTTATGCATTCATTCCACCAAAGGAGAACACTTGTGTGATATAAGTGTAACCCACACACCTTCTGGGTGTGGTGTTCTATTCCATCTAGTGGCACCGAGACCACTTAGAGAGAGATTGAGTCTGCTCTACAGCCTTAGCTAACAGGCATATGGCTTTTAGCTCATGCAGTAGAGGCTCATGCACTAAGCTCCAGAAATCCCAGGTTCAGTCTCGCCCACCGACAACCAGGGTCTGTTGGCATTACATAAGCAGTAAAGAGCATTCAATTTCCTGTTACATTCAGCCCTTAAAACACAAGACAGAAATTCTGGTTACAAAACAGACCTCATTACTTGACTTGATGAGAGTTTATTTTGAGTTTTCAGACCAAGTAAGCTTAAGAACTCAGGTTAAAGTGAGCTTAAGAATTCAGTCTCAACACTGGAGGTGCTTAAGATGTGGGAAGAAAGGAATAAAATATATTCAGATAGTGTTTTGTAGGGAAACATTTCTGCAGAAAACCCAACAATTCTGTCACTTACACAGTTTGTTGGATGCAGTCTGAGGAAACAGTTCACACTAAAACAATGCGCCTTTTAAAACTAGATAAAAGGGCCAAAGGAGATGGCTTTACAAAGACTGGCTATGTGTTTTTGAGGATTTGTTTTTCTTAGTTAAAACACAAAACTGGGCCCTGATGTGCCATATGATTACATTTCATATATTTAACATGGGTGTTTATGTTTTGGCTACTATATTGATATTGTTCACATTTAAATAGCCCCTTTAGAATGATGAGGAGCTTCATGTTTTATTTTATACAGGTTGTTAGATCCTGAATGCCTGGGAGAGAAAATTCACTAAAAAAACTCAAACACACAACTTCAGGCTTGGAAATCTAGAGATCCTAAATCATCCTAAACCAAGCAAATAGCATGGCAGTGTCCTAATGGGAGCTCAACAAGACAAACACACTGGATGCTATTCTGCAATCTTCTCATTGAGTTGTACTCACTCACAAGTAATTCCATGACTAATTGCCATGCATGTTAAGTAAGGTTTGCAGAACTTGTCCTATAATTTGCAAATTATAATACTGGATTTCATTTACAGTATCACATATGGTGGAACTTTTATACTCCTGTGTCTGTTTTCAATCCACATGCTTAATGCTGCTGCTCATCCGCTGGTCTTCTGTTATCTGGTAAATGGATGCTTCCAGAAACTCATTCTTCTCATTATGGCCCCTTTTACAGCATGTTTTTTTACTGTATTTAAGAACTATATAACTGTCTGACGTAGCATTTTAGCAAAGTTTTAATCATAGTTAAAATTATTTCCAGCTAAACTAGCTTGTGGTAAATACTATAAACATTTTATATGCTCAATACTGTTTGGCCAGCCATGTAAGGGCCCTGTCTAGAGCAATGCTTTAAACAGTTTTAATATGATTTGGCTCTATCCATATGCGCTGGCCAACAAGAAAAGGGCTTCATTCCATGGAGAGAAGATCAAAAGCACAACATGTCTGCATTCAGAAGGTATGTATGAGAAGAGATTAAAGAAAGGAGGAGGGAACAAGGGGACAGAGATACACAGAATGGTTCTCTGCCTCTTCTTTTTGTCTGTTATCATTTCTCTGTGTTCCCACACCAAACCAAAGTAGAGATTACCATGGAAGTCTCCTGTACTTTTTCTGCCCAGTCTTTTTAAGTTTAACTCCTGGAGAATATAGCTAACCCTGTAGGATCAAAGGATTGTGAGAAGATGAGATTTTCTTTTATATCTATGCATTTGGATTGGCCCTAGGTATCCTGCAGGGTTGCACTGTTTAGAAAAAGACAATATGATGACTGGAAACCAGATCTTTGGAGCCATTCCTACTACTCTACTCCTCTGCTAGTAATTCTTTTGATGATTCACACTAGCCAGGAGTTTTGACAGACTTGCAACCAACTGAGTTTCTTGCTTAGCTGTAATGCCCTAATCTGCTGCCAGTTGGATACTGAATGCCACCAGCATTTTGTAATATCTATGTTCATTTTTCAATGACCCACATTTATGTAACTATAAATACATTATTAAAGTGAATCCAGTGTGATTTGCTGAATAATAAATTAATTTCTGAAGTGGTTTAGCTGAATTAGTTGTGCAAATTCAGATTGGGAAAGTTGAGTTAAACATAAAGGGTATAGCATACTGTTTCCCTACTAAAAAAAAGTTTTAAATATATCCTTTGCACTCAAGCCTATATATGTTATATGTAGTATAACTGATCTAGGAATAAGACCCTTACTAAGGGCTTTCTAAATGCTAAGGGAATTATCCTCCTCCTATCTTCTATCAGTTAAAACACGTCCTTGAGACAACTTTCTGTATCCTCCAAAGCTTTTTGATCCTGTCACCTTCTGGAAGCTAGCCAATTCCCATGTCAGTAACATCTGGGTAGTGACTTATGGGACCATGGGTGAGTTCTGTGCTAAGAAGGAATATGTGTTTCTAACTGCTGGGAGCCATTGCCAAGTCTGGATTCTTGGGCGGAGTAGTCCTGCCTTGTTGCAGGACACACTTAAAATCTTCATCATCCCTTATACTATATTTCTGACATTACCTGCTTCCTCCACTACTGGTTCTTAACCAAGACATGAGGAGGTGAATCAGGTTGGGAACTCAGGCCAGAGATAGTGGAGGAACTGACATGGAGCTGGCAGAAGGGATTAGGATTCCATTAGCCCACTGGTGATGGTGTTCCAGAGCTCAGCAGGGGTAGGTGGATAAAGAATGCAAAGAGCTTTCTGTTTAGGAGTTTGGTAGGTGAGGGAGCAGTGCAGCAGTTGCCACAGTAAAAATCTAAATCCAATTGCTACTTACACACATGCAGACTCCACATTCATCAGCAAATTCTAATCTTATTGCATTGGGAATTGCCTTCAGAAATGCAGGTCCTTACCACTTTTGCTAAATGAGAATCTGCATAAGCTGTTAAAAACAAGTTTATTCTCTTTTCTGGACTCTGTCTATTAGAGGGTGAGATAATCAGAACCCTAACAATCTCTGGAATAGAGGCAATGATGCACAGACACACAAGTTAATGAATTTCATGGAGAAAATTTTGAGAAAAATGATCACACACACAACAGTCAGTCACTCTTCTCCAGTAGGAGAACACTTTAACCTTTCTGGTCATTCAGTGACAGACCTGCGGGTGGCAATTTTGCAACAGAAAAGCTTCAAAAAACAGACTCCAAGGAGAAACTGCTGAGCTGGAATTGATAGGCAAACTAGATACAATCACCTTAGTTTAAATAGGCACTGGGAATGGCTGAGCCATTACAAACATTGGATCTATCTCCCCTTGTAAGTATTCTCACACTTCTTATCAAACTGTCTGTACTGGGCTATCTTGATTATCATTTCAAAAGTTTTTTTTTCCTTAATTAATTGGCCTCTTAGAGTTGGTAGGGCAACTCCCACCTTTTCATGCTCTCTGTATGTGTGTGTGTGTGTGTATATATATATATATATATATATATACACACACACACACACACACACACACACACACACACACATATCTCCTCAATATATGTTCCATTCCATGCATCTGAAGAAGTGGGCTGTAGCCCACGAAAGCTTATGCTCAAATAAATTTGTTAGTCTCTAAGGTGCCACAAGTACTCCTGTTCTTTTCACTCTTCTAAAGCATTTATTGTTTTTTTTAATGTTAACCTTCCACTCCTGCCCCATATCCAATCACCATTCAAGATTCTCTGCTAATGATGACCTATGTGATAATAAGTTTTATAAGCCGTAGTATGTTTTTTAATTATTTTCTACACGTGATCTTTTGTATATGGATTAGAACTCTGTATTTCAAGCTAAAAAAAGATATAGTTAAGTTTCTCCTTGAATAGATTCAAAACATAAAATGTACTAAAAATCAGTCATGAATTTTGACCACACAGAATTCAAAACAGTACAGTCTGTGACTATATTTTCCCAATTTTTCATTTTTGGGTATTTTGGCCTGAATACCCACAGTTATCAATGTCAAGTAATATAGGGTTAGAATCTCCTCTCAGTTTGACTATTATAAATCAGGAGTAAGACCATTGCGGTCTGTGGAGTTTAAATAGTGAAAACTGGTATGAAAGTAGAATCAGATGCCTGGTGACTTAAGGCCCAGCTCCTCAAAGGGCTGAGGACATTGTAATGCCATTTAAATTAATGTGATTTCAGGGCAGTTAGTCTCTCCCATGAGATACTAGACACATCGAAGGTGGAGCTGCTTAAATATTAAAGGTAATAAAACTTAAGTTGACAGCATTCTAGCTAAACTCTGAGTGTGACATACTGTATTTTGCTCTTATGAGCTGCATCATATTACCAAACATAATATCATGGTGATGATCAGTCACTTCAAAATCCAGTAGGGGTTGGGTGTCTGTTCCTCAGGTCCTTGACTTTAGTTGCCTGGCTTGAAGATGTACTTCTACTCCAGTACTTCTACTCCTTCAGCACATGCCCTTCTCCTCCTTCCCCTCTTCCTCCCACAGAGTATAGCAGGGGTTGGCAACCTTTCAGAAATGGTGTGCTGAGTCTTCATTTATTCACTCTAATTTAAGATTTTGCGTGCCAGTAATACATTTTTATGTTTTTAGAAGGTCTTTTTCTATAAGTCTATAATATATAACTAAAGTATTGTTGTATGTAAAGTAAATAAGGTTTTTAAAATGTTTAAGAAGCTTCATTTAAAATTAAATTAAAATGCAGAGCCCCCCTGACCCGTGGCCAGAACCCCGGCAGTGTGAGTGCCACTGAAAATCAGCTCGCGTGCCGCCTACGGCACCCGTGCCATAGGTTGTCTGCCCCGGAGTATACTAAAGATCATTACATGGAGACATCGTTTTTCCTAGTGAAGTATCATCTGTCTGTGTAAGGCTCAGTGAAACAGTTTCATTTGTCAGTATTTCTGTTTGCAAAATATTGGAGAAAACCAGCTGTCCATTTTCCACCTGGATTGCCAACCAGTTTTCCAGTAAATCAAAACAGGAGGCAGACATTTGATTGAAGTGATTGTCTCACAAAGAGTATTTTTTGTATTAGTGGTAATCTCATTACATTACCACATTTATGTATAATTGTGGATAGTGCTTTTGTAGGATAATTACATCCCCTCATATAGAGAAGTTTGTTATAAATAGTTTTAGAACATGAGATTTTACCAGAAATGTAATCCTGTGTTTTTCAGGGACTTTTCTGATTCACACATCTTGATTTAGACTGTTTTTAAGTCCCTTAGATCTGCTATAAAGACAGGACATTAATGACACACAGAAAATGTTAATTGTTCACATTTCCTGATTGAATGCCTTAGCTGAAAAATGGCATCTGTGTTCCTGCAGTGTTGGCTAAGAGATGTCCAGCGTTAACAGTTCATCCAGCAGACAGATTGTTTTGGAAGATATAGCTCAGTATTTTTTTCCCAGAGCAAAACCGAATATTCGACTGTCATAAACGGATAGTTAAGAGTTAAGGGAACAGAAGTACTTCATAGGTCTTTTGCCTGTAAAGGGTTAACAAGATCAGTGAGCCAGGCTGTCACCTGACCAGAGGACCAATCAGGGGACAGGATACTTTCAAATCTTGACGGAGGGAAGTTTTTGTGTATGCTGTTAAATTTTGGTGGTTGTTCACGCTGGGGGCTCAGAGGGACCAGACATGCAACCAGGTTTCTCTCCAATCTCTTTGATACAGTCTTTTATATGTCCAGAATAGTAAGTACTAGATAGATAAAGCGAGTTAGGCTTATGTTTGTTTTCTTTATTTGCAAATGTGTATTTGGCTGGAAGGAGTTCAAATTTGTATTTTGCTAAAGGATTTTAATTTGTACTTGTATACTTAGGCTGGGAGGGTATTCCCAGGGTCTATAGCTGAAAGACCCTGTAACATATTCCATTTTAAATTTACCAAGATAATTTTTACTGTTTTTCCTTCTTTAATTAAAAGCTTTTCTTGTTTAAGAACCTGATTGTTTTTTCATTCTGGTGAGACCCCAGGGAACTGGGTCTGGATTCACCAGGGACTTGGTGGGGAGAAAGGAGGGAAGGGGGAGAGAGAGGTTGATTTCTCTCTATGTTAGGATTACTTTCTCTCTCAGGGAGAGTCTGGGAGGGGGAAAAAGAAGGAGAGGGGAAGGTGAATTTTCCTCTCTGTTTAAAGATTCAAGGAGTTTGAATCACAGTGATCTTCCAGGGTAACCCAGGGAGGGGAAGCCTGGGAGAGGCAATGGTGGGGGAAAGGGTTTTCTTTCCTTGTGTTAAGATCCAGAGGGTCTGGGTCTTGGGGTTCCCCAGGCAAGGTTTTGGGGGGACCAGAGTGTACCAGGCACTGGAATTCCTGGTTGATGGCAGCGCTACAGGTCCTAAGCTGGTAATCAAGCTTAGAGGAATTCATGCTGGTACCCCATCTCTTGGACACTAAGGTTCAGAGTGGGGAATTATACCATGACATCGACATAATATGTAGCAGATATGTTTAGAGTTCCCAGTGTCTGATATTCTTTAGAATTAGAACATCACTGAATGCAATGTTCAGTACAGATAGCTACATGTGTTCTTGTAGCAACCTCAGTGTCACTCTGAAAAGTAGCTAATCAGAACATAGAAAGTTTGGTTTTTACAAAAACTTTGTCTATTTTGTCTGACAGTAGGGACCTGATCTATATTTTATATGATGTTAAATGGATCCAGGTGAGAGTTTCCCAAGCATTGGAGTGTGAGCTCCCAAAGGGGAATCTTGATATTTTTAACAACTTCTTCATTCAAGGGTCAACATTTTACATCTCCCCTTTAGAGTGCATTGGTAGTGGGAGTCAGATGAGCAGGTTCTTCAGAGGCAGTGTTGAGGATGAAGCTCATCGCTTTTAGAGCAGTAGTCAGGGCTCAGTCATAGATAAGAGCTGTTATTTCTTGTGTTTCCACTATGCTTTAGAATAGAGAAATCCCTCACTACTGAGGCCCCATAATACTTACCGACAAAGGAGTAAATAGGCTAAATTCTTACCTCAATATAGATCCATAGTAACTCCCCAGAAATCAGGGTTCTTCAAGTGCTCGTTCATGTTGATTCCATTCTAGGTGTATGCGCGCTCACGTGTGCAGTCGTTGGAGATTTTTGCCTTAGTGGTATCCATAGGGCCAGCTGTGTCGCCCCCTTGAGTGCTGTGCTCTTGCGTTGGTATATCAGGTGCCACTGGACCTATGCCCTCTCAGTTCCTTCTTACCGCCCTTGGTGGGTAGTCATAGCACCTTTCCTTACATAGCAAGGGCTTGCGGTTTTATCTTTTCTGACTTTGAGCCTTAGGGCCTTGTAAATAGTTAGTTTGTTTATAGTAGTTAGTGTTAAGTACGTGTTAAGTGGGGGCATGTCCGGTCTCTGGGGTTTAAACAATTTATGGACTGTAACAGGCCTAAGCCTGTAAGTAACCCCCACAGGAGCTGCCTCAAGTGCTTAGGGTAATCACATGTGAAGGACAAGTGTCATATTTGTAAAAATTTTCAACCCAGGACTCAGAAAGAGCGGGATATTTGCTTGTGGACTCTCTTCATGGAGGCTGCCCTTTGTCTGGCTTCCGAGCCATCTCACCAACACTCGCCTAGTACCTCAGCCTCGGTGTGCAGTGCACCCCTGGCATCAGGCTCCACCCAGCACCACTCCCTCTCACCAGTGCCCAAAAAGAAAACAAGCACGGCTCCCTAGCACTGAGCAAGAAAGACCATGGGACATAGGGCAAAGGACCCAGTTCAGGCCACCCTGCCACTTCGGAGCCATGTGGACGTGCCACCCCAGTCAGGGCCCTTATCCCCTTAAAGGATCCACCACCGACTCCCAGGAGTGGTAGGGGACCCAAACCCCTGATGGCGCTGAGAGAGGAGAGGCCTCACCCTGTGCCGCCGGAACTGCATGTGCCACAGGAAATGGCAAAGGCTTCCCACGAGGGCAAGCCAGCTGTTAAGACCCCGTAGGAAGCAGTGGAGCACCGCTGATCCCTGAGACAAGACAGTGCTCTCCACGCTGCAGATCTCCAGAGTCGGAGTCCAGATCCTCTGGAGCTTGCCCTCGTCCACCGTGATCCCTGCCATCTCTACGCAGATTGCCTAAGGGGAGGTGCCAGTCTCCGTACTGCCGGCACCGTTCACCCTCCCCGCAGATTGTCCTCTCGGCGTAGATCTCAGTCGCCTGGCCCATGGAAATACTTGCCATCATGACTCCGGTCCCCCCAGCCCTGGCACTAGTCCCCTCGATACTGGCACCAATCCTGTCACTGCAGGCACAGGTCTCCAGTGGTGATGGTCAGCAGGTGGATGCAAGTGTCGGTGGCCCCCCAAAGTCACTGGAAGGGGATTCCTCCAAAACGGAAAAGCAGTTCAGCCCCTTGCCCAGACTCCATCAGTGCAATTGGGCTCCTGATGCCACATCAAAATTGATGACACTTCCTTGGCAGCACACACAGTGGCAACACAGTGGCCTTATTGGTGTCGCACTCTGAGATAGGGGAAGAGAAGACCACACCCACCTCTAAACCTCCCTCCCTTATTGGCAATAATGCCCCAGGGCCTCCACAGTGCTGCCGTTTAGCTTCTCATTTTCCCCCAGAATGTTCACAAAATGTATGGCGCCAGTGGCTGCTTACCTGAGATGCCGAGGAGTCCAGGTCTTCCTGTATCTCAGTGACTAGCTCATCAAGGGCAGGTCTCAGGAGCAATTGCAGAGAAGCCTCGATCTGGTGCGTTCCACTTGCTGCGACCTGGGCCTGTTAATAAATGAGAAAAAATCCACCTTAACGCCTGTCCAGTGAATAGAGTTCATTGGGGCAGTTCTTGACTCCACGCGAGCCAGAGCCTTCATTCCGGAAGCATGTTTTCAGGCCATGTCAAACCTAATCTCCCATGTAAAGAACCACCTGCTCACCTTGGCTGTTGGGCCCCATGTACATATATGATCAGCCATGCTTAGCTCCATCTCCAGCCCCTGCAAGCGTGGCTGGTGTCTGTCTACATTCTCAACAGGCACAACCTAGACCGAGTAGTCAGGGGGCCAGACCACATCTGATCATCCCTGGATTGGTGGTTGGAACCCAGGTTGGTGTTGGAGAGAGTCCCTTTCATAACCCCATCCCTGTCGCTGACCCCTGGTCTCCGATGCTTTGGACCTGGGCTGGAAAGCCCACGTGGGAGAGCTGAGCACCTGGGGTCGCTGGTTGTGGGACAATCTTGCCCTCCTCATCAGCATCAGGGAGCTCAGAGCAGTTAGCCTAGCCTGCCAGGTATTCTTGCCCCATCTGAAGGGCAAGGTGGTGCAGGTCCTGATGGACAATACCACTGTGATGTATTACATCAACGGGCAGGGCAGTGCCAGGTCTTCGTCCCTTTGTCAAGAAGCTCTCCATCTTTGGGATTTTTGTGTGCATTATGCCATTCATCTGATAGCCACGCAACTACCTGGAGCCAGGAAAGTACTGGCAGATCACCTAAGCAGGACTTACTCCTCTCGCCATGAGTTGTCACTCCATCCAGAGGTGGTCAGCATAATCTTCCAGAGGTAGCAGCAAAGAATCCTTTGGCACCTTATAGACTAACAGACGTTTTGGAGCATGAACTTTCGTGGGTGAATACCCACTTCGTCGGATGCATGTATTCACCCACGAAAGCTCATGCTCCAAAACGTCTGTTAGTCTATAAGGTGCCAAAGGATTCTTTGCTGCTTTTACAGATCCAGACTAACACGGCTACCCCTCTGATACTTCCAGAGGTAGGGGACTCCCCAGGTGGACTTGTTTGCATCCAGGCAGAACAGAAAATGCCACGTGTTCTGTTCAGTCTGGGGAATGGACAGGGGCTCACTGTCAGATGCCTTTCTCATTCCATGGTCAGGGGCACTGATGTATGCCTTCCTGCGAGTGCCGCTGATTCAGAGTCCTTGTAAAGATCAGGCAAGACAGGGCAAAAGTTATCCTAATAGCCCCTGCGTGGCCTCTTCAGCACTTGTTCAGCGTGTTACCGAGCCTTTTGGTAGCAACCCCGCTGCAGCTGCCCATCTGGCCGGATCTACTGTCACAGAACCATGACAGCCTTTTGCATCCGAGCCTCGCAGCGCTGCATTTGATGGCTGACTACTGCATGGCTCAGCCCTTGTCCAGAAGGTCTTGCTGGGTAGCAGGAAACCCTCCACCAGAGCAACTTATCTGGCTAGATGGAAAAGATTCATGTGCTGGGCCATGCTGCAGGAGATACTAGATTATCTGCTGCACCTCAAACTCCAAGGTTTGTCCCTGTCATTGATCAAGGTCCACCTGGTTGCTGTCTCAGCTTTCCATCTTCCATTCCAATGCAGGTCAATCTTCACTCATGACATGACGGCACAGTTTTTGAAAGGTCTGGAGCATGTCTACCCACACGTCCAGGATCCTGTCCCTCCTGGGATCTGAATGTCGTGCTGTCGAGGCTTGTGGGGACTCCATTTGAGTCTCTGGCTTCCTGCTGTCTCCTGTTTCTCTCCTGGAAAGTTTCATTCCCGGTCACGATAATGTCGGCCTTCAGGGTGTCTGAGATCAGGGCCCTTTCTTCGGAGCTGCCCTATACAGTCTTCTACAAGGATAACGTCGTGTTGCGACCACACCCATCATTTCTGCCCAAGGTCATTTCCCAGTTTCATACTGACCAGGACATATACTTGCCCGTCTTCGTTCCAAAGACTCTTGCATCAGATGAGGAGCGCAGCCTACACCTCCTGGATGTCAGGAGGGTGCTGGCATTCTATATAGATAGAATAAGGCTGTTCCATAAGTCAATGCAGTTGTTTGTTGCGGTGGCAGACAGACTGAAAGGTTTCCCGGTGTCTGCTCAGAGGATTTCGTCCTGGATGACAGCCTACATCCGTTACTGCTATGAGTTGGCCAAAGTGCCTCCACTGGCAATCGTGATGACACACTCAACTAGGGGACAAGCATCTTCAGCATCCTTTCTGGCACAGGTACCAATCCAAGAGAACGGTAGAGCTGCTACCTGGTTGTCTGTCCACACATTCATGTCTCATTATGCGTTTACCCAGGAAGCTCAAGACAATGCTGGCTTTGGCAGAGCAGTGCTGCAACTTGCAAGACCATGAACTCTGAATCCTCCTCCACTGATACTGCTTTTGAGTCATCTAGAATGGAATTGACATGAGCAAGCTCTTGAAGAATTAACAGCACTTACCCACCTTTTTCATAACGATTGTTCTTCGAAATGTGTTGCTCATGTCCATTCCATTACTCACCCTCCTGCCCCTCTGTCAGAGTTGTTGGCAAGAAGGAAATGAGAGGGCATAGGGTCAGCGGCGCTTGATATACCAGTGCATGAGCACGGCACTCAAGGGGGAGCCACTGCTGGCCCTGTGGATACTGCTAAGGCAAAAATCTCCAACGACCGCACATGTGCACGCGCGCACACCTAGAACAGAATGGACATGAGCAACACATCTCAAAGAACAATCGTTATGAAAAAACGTGGGTAACCGTTTTATTTGCACAGCTGTAACTGGGGATAGACTTCAGCTCAATATGGTCAGCCCTGGAAGTGGCTGAAGAATTTAAGTAGCTTATTATTTTAATGCATTATTTTTTTAGCTTTAGAGTAGGTGACACTTAAGAGTTAAAAAAAAAAACATACAAAAAGCCATACAACTGGAAAGGCAGAGACACCAGGATGTTTGCACATTTGTAACCTTTTGGCAGTAGATGTACTACACTGGTGATGTAATCTGTATGGCTCTTCCAGTATTTTAGATTCAAAGAAAAGCATAATTTTCCATGTAAACACTTAGTCTGACATTTAGTTTTGCGATTTGTTTTAATGGTTGCCTCAGTAACCAATAAATAGTTTGTGCTGAGTGCTTTAACAGCCAGTCATTTTGTAGGAATGAGAGTTGTCTAATCCTCCTGCAACCCCTCGATTGCTGCCTCATGGTTTAGGTGACCACTTTCCTGGTGCTGTTAAAGTAATATTGGCTGAGCTTCTAGGATAAGCTCTCACCTTTTTTTTTTCTCCCAGAAGTTTACAGCCCAGGAAGAAATTGTTATACTTGTATGAAACGTGGTCTAATAAGCCTGCCGTGGAGCACTCTGTTCCATGCAAATCTTCAGAACCCATTTTTGAAAGTGATTCATATCAATCAAGAAATGTGTAGAATTTAAGACATTTTTATCGATCACTAAGTTTGCTACTAAGAATTGTCTTTAAAAAAAAATCTGTGCAGAATCAAAGCTTCCTAAAATAAAATTGAGAACAAGATTTTGTAACAGCAAATAGATCTGATACAGCCACCAAGGGAAGAACAACCACTCTTTGGTTTTTCACCATTTTATTATGTGGGATTCACTTCTCAACATAGGACATTGAAGAAAATTGTTTAATTGATTTCCAACTTTTATTTTAATTCATAGACCCTAATCTCCTGGTACTTTATGAAAGTATACTATACCCAGAGGGCAAGAGATTTGACCACCATCTTTTGCCTCAGTTGAGTCATAGTGTCCACCTGAAAGAATTTTTTTTAAAGATAGTTTTACGCAAGCATGGATAATGCATTTCCTTTTAAGTTAACAACTTTCTGCCAGCTGTGCTGTCATAGCTGTTAGGGGAAGCATCAGTAAGGTAAATGTACTTAGCTCACTAGAAGACAGGTACAGAAAATTATTGAGTAATTGTCAAAATCCATTAAAGTAAAATCTGAAGCTACAGCCATTACCTTTATGATGACATATAGCGAGGGAAGTTCACCTAATATACTATTCCGAGGCATTGGTGCCTGACAGACTCCTTTAGGTCCTCTTTATATTTTATTTGACATTTATTATGTTAACTTTGACAAATCCCCATGTTATCACATCACAAAATTGGCACCAGGTGGTCCCTTCGTGGCAGTCTCAGAAGGGAGGCCAGAGCTGAATGGTCCATGAGACTAAACTCCCCTGTCACACTAAGGGTATGTCTGCACTGCAGTCAGGAGGTGTGATTGTAGCTCATGTAGGCTGAGCTAGCTTTGGTCAAGCTTTAGTGACAATAGCAGTCTAGCCTCAGCATGCATGGGAGCCCAATCTAGCTGCTTCATTATGTATCTAGGTTCCTGGGTAGGGTCATAGACAGGAGGCTAGTCCATGCCACCATCCATGCTATAGCTGCGCTAACTGTGGTGTTGTTCAAGCTAACTTTGATCTAGATAGATGAAAGCTTGGATATGCCTACCTGATCTACAGTCACACCACCTGATTGTAGTACAGAGTCCCTCTGTGTAAGAGATGGGAGCACAATGTGAAAGAACCTCCCTTCCTGTACTGAACTTGTTCTGAGGATCAATAAAGAATTTCAGTCACCAGAGCTGACATTGCAGCATCATACACCATGAAATTTACTTAATGGAAGGGGGAAAGGACATTCCTCAGATGTATTTTGTGCAATTTTTAATAATTAATTTACATTTTCTGATTGATGGTCAGTTTTCATTTTAGTTGAACACGTTAAAAAGTTTGGCCTGCTTTTCAGTGGTCATGCTGGCACTGTATGGGAACTCAAATTCTCCAGGTCTTTGAATTACCCTTTAAATTTGTGGGTTTAGCTGGCATGACTATAAATACAAAGCATGCATCAAAAGAGGATCAGATTGTGGAAGTTATTGTGCATCCATTCAAAAAAATTTTAGACAGTTTTAAAAAAGTTTTCTTGGTGCAAATTCATATTCCAAATTGATGTGATACGTGAAAGAGATAGTAAGGATTATGGAGAAAGTCCTTTCAGAGATGGCCTAACAAATTAATAGGTGTATGGGGAGGGAAGTATATTCTGGAGTCATTTGAACATAAAATAGATTCTTTTTCTTCAAGTAGTGTCCCTGAAGGTGCTCCTCTGTAGGAGTGCTTGCGTCCCTGTGCTGCCGATTGGAAAACTTCAGTAGCAATATCCATTAGGTCCACACATGCTCTGCCTCTCTTCTAACCCCACTTCAGTTCCTTCTCAACCGTGCCTGGCTAGAGATGGAGCCATCAGCAGTATAATTTGCGATCATTAACTTCTTTAGCATTTTAGTAGTTAATTAGTCTCCTTAGTCTTAGTGTAGTCCTTTCTTTATTTTTCTCTGCCCTAACTGAAGGGGGTGGAGGAGAAAAAGAAGACGGGTCACCGTTCCACCCAACAGAGTGTGTCTGATTCACCAGGCTTCAAGAAGTGCATCTCCTGCAAAGAGTCCATTCCTGTGGCAGACAAGCACTCTCACTACATACTGTGCCTCAGGGGAAGGCCACATTTCACAGAAGTGTGGTCTCTTCCAGAAACAGACTCATAAGAACATAAGAGCAGCCGTACCAGGTCAGACTAAAGGTCCATCTAGCCCAGTATCCTGTCTACCAACAGTGGCCAATGCCAGGTGCCCCAGAGAGAATGGACCTAACAGGCAATGATCAAGTGATCTCTCTCCTGCCATCCATCTCCATCCTCTGACAAACAGGGAACAGGGACACCATTCCTTACCCATCCTGGCTAATAGCCATTAATGGACTTAACCACGATGAATTTATCCAGTTCTCCTTTAAATGCTGTTATAGTCCTAGTCTTCACAACCTCCTCAGGTAAGGAGTTCCACAAGTTGAATGTGCGCAGTGTGAAGAAGAACTTCCTTGTATTTGTTTTAGACCGGCTGCCTATTAATTTCATTTGGTGACCCGTAGTTCTTGTATTATGGGAATAAGTAAATAACTTTTCCTTATCCACTTTCTCAACATCACTCATGATTTTATATACCTCTATCATATCCCCCCTTAGTCCCCTCTTTTCCAAGCTGAAGAGTCCTAGCCTCTTTAATCTCTCCTCATATAGGACCCGTTCCAAACACCTAATCATTTTAGTTGTCCTTTTCTGAACTTTTTCTAGTGCCAGTATATTTTTTTTGAGATGAGGAGACCACATCTGTACGCAGTATTCGAGATGTGGGCGGACCATCAGTTTATATAAGGGCAATACTATATTCTCAGTCTTATTCTCTGTCCCCTTTTTAATGATTCCTAACATCCTGTTTGCTTTTTTGACTGCCTCTGCACACTGCATGGACATCTTCAGATAACTATCCATGATGACTCCAAGATCTTTTTCCTGATTTGTTGTAGCTAAATTAGCCCCCATCATATTGTATGTATAGTTGGGGTTATTTTTTCCAATGTGCATTACTTTACATTTATCCACATTAAATTTCATTTGCCATTTTGTTGCCCAATCACTTCATTTTGTGAGATCTTTTTGAAGTTTGTCACAGTCTGTGTTGGTCTTAACTATCTTGAGCAGTTTAGTATCATCTGCAAACTTTGCCACCTCTCTGTTTACCCCTTTCTCCAGATCATTTATGAATAAATTGAATAGGATTGGTCCTAGGACTGACCCTTGGGGAACACCACTAGTTACCCCTCTCCATTCTGAGAATTTACCATCAATTCCTACCCTTTGTTACCTGTCTTTTAACCAGTTCTCAATCCATGAAAGGACCTTCCCTTTTATCCCATGACAGATTAATTTACATAACAGCCTTTTGTGACGGATCTTGTCAAAGGCTTTCTGGAAATCTAAGGACACTATGTCCACTGGATCCCCCTCGTCCACATGTGTGTTGACCCCTTCAAAGAACTCTAATAGATTAGTAAGACACGATTTCCCTTTACAGAAACCATGTTGACTATTGCTCAGTTTGTTTTTCTGTGTGTCTGACAATTTTATTCTGAACTATTGTGTCGACTAATTTGCCCGGTACCCGACTCAGGCCTCGAAAGGACAGGGAGTTGTGACGGAAGATCATCTTCATAGAGTCAGCCCTCCAACCTTCCCTGGATCTGCACTGAGAAGTACTTGGCAGACATGAGTCTCCCCACAGCCCTCAACATCCAAGGACTGTGGGTTGAAGAAATCAGCGGGGACCCCTCTCTTAAGTCATTGAAAAAGAGAGCAGGAAGTCCCCAGAGTGAGCCCCGAGCTAGCCGCAAAAGGTCTTCAGCATGCTCAGTATCATTGGTACTATTGCCACCAAGACAATCCCAGCCCGGTACCCAAGCTCACAAAGATCTGGAGTGGCAGGTACCATTTACATGCCGAAGGAACTGAGGAACACAGGCACCAAGTCAGTGGTACAAACTGACAAAGATAGCTCTGAACGGCACTCTAATAAGACGATGCTGTCGGTATGCAATGTACCTTCTGTACCATCATCAACACCCCTATCCGGCACTGAAGCAGTAGGTACAGGTGAGATTCTCTGTACCACCAGTTGCACCAGGTCAGTAGGCACCACCAGAATTCCAGCACTCAAGAGACTTCCAGGTATCTGACATATCGGAGTCTCTTCTTCTCAGCACCAGGACCTTAGCACCTGTGTTCGCTGTAAGCTGCACGCTTGCGTGGTCGCCCAGGAGAGATTCAAATGCTGCCCAGCTGATTAGCAAAGCTCTGCACAGCTGACGTGTGTTCAGGTGCCCCTCCCCACGTTGCTCCATCCTGCAGCTAGTCCTGGGACCCTCCTGCTGGCTGTGCAGAGTGCGGGGGGGGAGAGAGTGCTGATGTCAAGGTGTCCTCCTGCCCCTGTACCTCATCTCCACAGAGCAGGGGAGAGGGGACACAGCCAGACTCAGGACTTGGAGCTTCTGCAGTGAACGGTGAGTGACTGAGTGCCTTTCTTGTTCTGAGATTTCCCCAGTAGCCAGCTCACACAGTGTCGCGCGCTCTCTCTCTCTCTCTCACTCTCACACACACACACACACTCTCTCTCTCTCTCACATTCACTTCCCAACACATACTTGTATTATTGTTGTTACTTATTGGTACTTCCTGCAATGCACATATATTCTCTGTAATTTTATTCTTTCAAAGTGTTTTATTTTAGCATTTTGACTGATCTATGCATTTCATAGTTTTTATTTCTGTTACACTTAAATTTAATTCTTTGAGTAGTGAGTTCTAAAATGCATAACCTGTCATGGCTGGAGTAATTATCCCTATGGTAAATTTTTAAAAATATATATTATATCTAGGTTTTTTCTTTCTACTGGTGGCGCACATCTGCACATACCTCAGTGCACATAACACAATTTATTCTGCACATGGATGAAAAGAATTAGAGGGAACATTGCTTGGCACTGAGTTTCCTACTGTGGGAGTCTTCTCCAGTATCCTGCTCATGAGCCCCCGAGACGTTCCCGCTCTGCTACAGTGTCTAGAACCTTGGAACCCCCAGAGCAGGAGGATGGAATTGAGGAAGAGGTGACTCTAAGAACCAACATCTCCTCCTCCCCAGATGAGGCTGTCATGCCTCATTCCCCCCATCCCTAGCCAATGATTTCTGGCTTTTCCAAGACTTGGCATAAAGGGTTGCAGATACACTACAGATACCCTTGGAGGAAGTCAAGGACATCCATCACAAACTCCTGGACATATCACGTTCTTCTTCAACCTCTAAAATAGCCTTCCCCATCAACGAGGCTCTCCTGGACCCTGCAAAACCATATAGCAGACTCCAGCATCAGTGATGCCTACTTGTAAACAGGCTGATAAAAAATATTACATTCTAGGTAGGGAGATGGAATTTATTTTTTCTCACCGTGCCCCTAACTCCATAGTTGTTGACATGATAAACTCCCAAGGTTGTCAGGACCAAATGCGATCCGTCCCCTATGATAGAGATTGGAAGCGCTGTGACCTCTTTGGAAGGAAAGCCTATTCCTCAGCCATGCTTCAGTTTTGAATAGCCAATTATCAAGTCTCAACGACAAAGTATGATGTCAGCTACTCAAAACTTGGCAACTTTATTGATCAGCTTCCAGAGTCACAGCACAACCACTTCAGAGTTATCATACAGGAAGAACAACTGGTAGCCAAAATAGTCCTACAGTCTGCCCTCGATGCAGTCAAGATTGCAGCCTGGTCCACCTTCACAGTGATGGTTATGCGACATGCATCATGGTTACACCTTTTATGCTTCCCTGAAGAGATGCAATCGACTGTTGAAGTCTTTCCCTTTGAAGGCACCAGTCTCTTTGCAGAGAAAACAGATGCCTCTCTCCATATCCTTAAAGATTCCAGGGGCACGCGCCGCTCATTGGGGATCTATATGCCTGGGCAAAAGAGAAAATTTAGTCGGCAGCCTCAACACAGACTATGCACCTCTCAATATCCAACTCAGTGCTTTTACAGACCTCAGAGGAAGAAATCTAAGTTCCCCAAGCATAAACCATCAGGCACACAGCCTTCCGCTTCACACTCATCCACCTTCAAACACCAATTTTAATGTGTTGGTCAAGGTGCCAACAGATTACACCCGTCAACCACTACAGCTGATCAATCTATCTTGCCCATTTGGCTACCATTTTGCCATGTTCTGCAGTACCTGGGAACGCAAAAGAGCGGACTGATGGTTCTTGGAAATTATTCACAATAGGTATTCCACCCATTTTACCTCCCTTCCCCCTCTGCAACACCCATCCCTGTCCCTCTTTAGAGACCCTTCTCACAAGAGTTTACTGTGACAAGAAATAAATAGCCTTCTCCAGCTAGGAGCCATAGAGTCAGTATTTCAACATCTATGGGGCAAAGGCTTTTACTCTCACTGTTTCCTAATACCTAAGAGGAAGAGAGGTTGGAGACCCATACTAGACCTCAGAGCACGTAACAAGCTTGTGAAAGCTTAAAAATTCAAGATGATCACTCTAGCAACAATCATTCCAGCATTGGAACAGGAAGACTGATTTTTGGCCCTTGACCTTCAGAACTTCTATTTTCATATCTTAATCCTACCTTCCCACAGACGGTTCCTCAGATTTACCCTAGGATAAGACCATTACTAGTACAGAGTACTCACTTCTGGGCCTTCACCAGCCCCAAGAGCATATTCCAAGATTCTCTCATTAGTGGCTGCTCACCTATGTTCCCAAGGGATCATGATCTATCCCTGCCTGGACGATTGTCTCCTTAGAGTCCGTTCCTTCACAGAGGCTCGATGGGCTACCGAAACCACAGTAGACTTTTTTACAGAACTTGACTTACAGATCAATACCCAGAAATCAACCCTCACTACAGTGCAGCACCTGGAATTCATAGGGGCTGACCTTGACTCGCTACAGGTCAAAGCACTCCTACATCAACACAGGTTGTTCTCTTTGGCCCATTCAGAGAGACTGTGTAAATCACCCCTCAGATATCAGCCAAACATTGATGTACCTATCCTCCATGAGCTTATCTAATTCTTTTTTGAACCCATTTATACTTTTGGCCTTCACAACATCCCCTGACAATGAGTTTGACAGGCTGACTGCGTTGTGTGAAGAAGTATGTCCTTATGTTTGCTTTAAACCTGATGTCTGTTCATTTCACTGGGTGACCCCCTTGGTTTGTGTGTTATGTCAAGGAATAAATAACACTTCCTTATTCACTTTCTCCACATCATTCAAGATTTTATAGATCACTAGCATATCCCCCTCAATCGTCTCTTTTGTAAGATGAACAGTCTCGGTCTTTTTAATCTCTCCTCATATGGAAGCTGTTCCATACCCTTAATCATTTTTCTTGCCCTTCTCTGTACTTTTTCCAATTCTAATGTAACTTTTTTGAGATGGAATGACCAAAACTGCACACAGTATTCAAGGTGTGGGCATATCGTGGATTTATATAGTGTCATTATGATATTTCCTGTCTTATCTGTCCCTTTCTTACTGGTTCCTAACATTCTGTTAGCTTTTTTGACTGCCGTTGCACATTGAGCAGATGTTTCCAGCGAACTAGCCATAATGACTGCAAGATCTTTCTTCAGTGCTAACAACTAATTTAGGCCCAATCATTTTTTGTGTATAGTTATGATTATGTTTTCCAATGTATAATACTTTGCATTTATCAACACTGAATTTCATCTACCATTTTGTTGTCCAGTCTCCCAGTTTAGTGAGATCCCTTTGTAACTCTTCACAGTCCACTTTGGACTTAAATACCTTGAGTAATTTTGTATCATCTACAGACTTTGTCACCTCACTGTATACCCCTTTTTCCAGATCAGTGTTGAATATGTTGAACAGCACTGGCCCTCATACAGATCCCTGGAGGGTCCCCTCTATTTACGTCTCTCCACCATGAAAACTGAGCATTTTTTTCTACCTTTTGTCTCCTATCTTTTAACCAGTTACTGATCCTCTGGCCTTCCCTCTTATCCCGTGGCTTCCTACTTTGCTTAAGAATTTTTGGTTAGGGACCTGTCAAAGGCTTTGTGAAAGTCCAAGTACTACACTTCTACCCTGATATAACGCTGTCCTCAGGAGCCAAAAAATCTTACTGTGTTATAGGTGAAACCGTGTTATATAGAACTTGCTTTGATCCACCGGAGTGTGCAGCCCCTCCCACCCCCAGCGCTGCTTTACCGCGTTATATCTGAATTTGTGTTATATTGGGTCTCGTTATATCAGGGTAGAGTGTAAATCCACTGGATAACCCTTGGCCATGTGTTTGTTGACCCTCTCAAAGAATTCTAGTAGATTGGTGAAGCATGATTTCCAAAAGCCACCTTGACTCTTCCTCAACATATTGTGTTCATCTATGTGTCTGATCATTCTGTTGTTTACTATAGTTTCAATCAGTTTTCCTGGTACTGAAGTTAGGCTTACTGGTTTGTAATTGTCAGGATTGTCTCTGGTGCCTTTTTTAAAAATTGGTGTTACTGTAGCGATCTGCCAGTCATCTGGTAAAAGGGTGATTTAAGCAATAGGTTACATACCACAGTTAGTAGTTCTGAAATTTCATATTTTGAGTTCCTTCAAAACTTTTGGGTGGATACCAACTGGTCCTGGTGACTTATTACTTTTTATCAATTTGTTCCAAAACCTCCTTGTAACCGGGCGGCCTCACCCCCACGGCGCCTCCTGCTGGTTACTTCGGGAATTAGCTCAAATTCCAGCTCGGAGTGCCCTCTGCAGGCCAGTAATCCACCTGTTCCGGCTGGCCCCCGTGTCACTCCCTGGACCCGGTGCCCTTTTACATGGGGTTCTGCCCCCTGGCAGCAACCCCTTTTCCTCAGGGTTTCCCCTCCCTGGGAACCCCCCACCCTCTATCTGCACTTTGCTTCAATATTGGCTACTGCCAGTCATTGTCTAGCCCCACACCCTGGGGCAGACTGCAGTATCAGCCACTTATCATCAGCAAAGGGGTTTGGACCTGCTGCCTTGGCCTACCCCTGGGTTGCACCCTGCAACCCCAGTACCTCTTGGCCTAATCCTAGGCCGCAGCCTGGGGCTTTCCAGGCAGGAGCTCCCCAGCTCCACTGCCTTTCCCCAGCCCTGCTCCACACTAGGTACCTTGTCTAGTTCCCAGCAGCCAGGCCCTTCTCCCTCTACAGCCAGAGGAAGACTCTTTCTTTTTGCTTCTGGCTCCCCTGGCCGCCTTATACAGCCTTATTGCTCAGTTTGGGGCGTGGCCCCCAGCTGCAGCCACTCCCGCCATCAGCCCAGGCTTCTGGCTCCAGCTACAGCCCCCTCCTGGGCTGTTTTAAGCTGCAAAGGGAAGGAGCGGGTAACCACCCCGCTACACTCCTCCATTGACACTTCAGTTTGGGACAGTTCCTCAGATTTGTTACCTAAAAAGAATGGCTCAGGTGTGGGAATCTCCTTCAGATCCTCTGCAGGGAAGACCAATAAAAAGAATTTGTTTAGCTTTTCCACAATGGCCTTGTCTTCCTTGAGTGCTCCTTTAGCAACTCAATTGTCGAGTTGCCCCACTGACTGATTGGCACACTTCCTGCTTCTGATGTACTTTAAAAAATTTGCTGTTAGTTTTTGTGTCTTTTGCTATTTGCTCTTCAAATTCTTTTTTGGCCTGCCTAATTATACTTTTACATTTGACTTGTCAGAGTGTATGTTTCTTTCCATAGTCTTCAGCAGGATTTGACTTCCAATTTTTCAAAGATGTCTTTTGGTCTCTAACTGCCTCTTTTACTTTGTTGTTTAGCTCTGGTGGTGGGATAGACATATAATTTGTGTCTTTATTATGGTGTTTTTAAAAAGTTTCCATGCACTTGCAAGCATTACACTCTTGTGATTGTTCCTTTTAATTTCTATTAACTGGCCTACTTATTTTTGTGTAGTTAAATGCTAATGAGGTGGGTTGTTTTGTTTATTTTGTATTACTCCTCCTTCCCCATGAGAATGTTAAATGTAATTATGTTGATATTACCAAGTGATTCAGCTAAATTCACATCTTGGACCAGATCCTGAGTGCTACTTAGGACTAAATTAAGAATTGCCTCTCGCCATGTGTGTTCCAGGACTAACTGCTCCAAGAAACAGTCATTAATGGTGTCTAGAAATCTGATCTCTGCATCCCATCCTGAGGTGTCATGTACCCAGTCAATATGGGGATAGGTGAAATCCCCCATTGTTATTGGGTTTTCTTAGCCTTTCTAATCTCCCTGAGCATTTCACAATCACAATCACCCTCCTGGTCAGGTGGTTTGTAGTGTATTCCTACTGCTATACTCTTTATTTTGGGCAGTGGGCAGACCTATCGAAAGAGTGAGACATTCTGGATCCTGCCTGCTACTAGTCTTGGGGGTCACACCTTGGGGGTCACACCTAACCCCTAAACCTCCAGGTCAGAGTCACAGCAAAGTCTTCATGGGCTGACGATGCAGAAGAACACATTAGTGTCAAGGGAGAGGATGGCAATGAAGCATATGTCTTGTGATAGCATATAAGGGTAACCTTCATTATATACACAGTCACTGGACAATCACTTCACCCAGGGGCAGATTACTCATTTCAGATTTTTTTTTTAAATGAGGAAATGTTAGAGATTGAGACATCAAAACTAGATGTGTTATAACAAACTCAAGACTTTAATTATCACTAAGTCCAGGCACCTTTCTCTGGAGTACCTAGGACTAGCCACTGTCTGAGAGAGAGTACCAGGTTAGGTGGACTAGTGGTCTGATCCTCTATGGCAATTCCTAAACGTAAAAAGGAGAAAAAATAGTGAAGTTTTCAAATGATTTACCACTTTTGGGTTTGAAGCTACTATGCTTTTTATCCTATACAGTATTCCTCCAGAACAATTCCATTATCAGAATAAAAGGGATCTTACAGCAAAAGCAAATAGCACCTTCTTTATTCCCTGCACACATATGACATAAGATAAAAAAAATTATGCTACAATTCATCAAATTCAGACTGAGGTTGCTGTCTGCAGCAGCCTAATAGGATGAATGAGACAAGATGAGGCTGACCAAAGATGACATTTTATTTTACAAATTTGTACTTAGTTTGGTCTGTAGAAGGCAGCAGGAGTAATTTACTGACTTTTTGTATATCGTCTATATTAGCAGGATTTGGTAGTGTTTTAGTATTTCCTAAATTAAAAGGGAAAAAAACAGTTACTCACCTTTGCAACTGGTGTTCTTCAAGATGTGTTGCTCATATCCATTCCAATTAGGTGTGCGTGCGCTGCGTGCATGATCATCTGAGAATTTTTACCCTAGCAACACCTAGTGGGTCAGCTGTGGAGCCCCCTGGAGTGGTGCCTTAATGGAGCTGGATATATACCCCAGCTGACCCAGCGCCCCCTCAGTTTCTTCTTGCCTGCTACTCCAACAGAGGGGAAGGAGGGCGGGTTTGGAATGGATATGAGCAACAGATCTCAAAGAACAACAGTTACAAAGGTGAGTAACCATTTTTTCTTGGAGTGCTTGCTCATATCGATTCCAGTTAAGTGACTCCCAAGCATTACCTAGGCGGTGGGGTCAGAGTGAGACATTGCTGAGTGCAGAACCGCTGAACCAAATGTGTCATCGTCTCTAGACTGCTGAACTAATGCGTAGTGAGCGGCAAAGGTATGTACCAATGATCAAACAGCAGCTCTACAGATCTTGTGAATTGGAACCTGGGCCAGGAAAGCGGCCGATGAGGCTTGGGCCCTCATGGAGTGGATGGTGAGGCATGAGGTCGGGACACCGGCCAAGTCATAGCAAGCACGGATACAGGCCGTGATCCAAGAGGAGATGCATTGTGAGGAGACCAGTAGGCCTTTCATCCGGTCGGCCACTGCAACGAAGAGCTGGGTCATTTTCCTAAACGGCTTAGTACGCTTGATATAGAATGCGAGGGCCCTACGAACGTACAGAGAGTGCATACGTCGATCCTGCTGCATAGCGTGCGGCTTCGGATGAAGGACCGGGAGAAAAATGTCCTGATTCACATGAAATACTGATACCACCTTGGGGAGAAAGGCAGGGTGGGGGCGAAGCTGCACCTTACCTTTATGGAAAGCAGTATACAGCGGCTCCAACGTGAGAGCTCTGATTTCCGACGTGAGAGCTCTGATTTCAGATACGCATCTCACTGAAGTGATGGCTACAAGGAAGGCTGTCTTCCAAGACAGATAAAGGAGTGAGCAGGTGGCCATTGGCTAGAACAGGGGTCCTGTGAGCCTGAAGAGGACCAGGTTAAGGTCCCATGCCAGAACCGGTTGTCGCACTTGTGGGTAGAGGCGATCTAAATCCTTCAGAAATGTAATGTTGGAGAAGACGGAGGAAGCACGTTCTCCTGGATGGAAAGCCAAGATGGCTGCCAGGTGCACTCTGACAGATATCACCACCAGGCCCTGCTGCTTTAGGGATAGGAGATAGTCTAGGATGAGAGGTATCAATGCCTGCAACAGGGGTGTGTCACGCTGCTTGCACCAACAGGAGAAACGCCTCCATTTAGCCAGGTACGTGGCTTGAGTCAAGGGTTTCTTGCTGTCTAACAGAACCTGCTGCACTGATTGTGAGCAGAGTAACTCTGATTGAGTTAGCCATGCAGCATCCACGCTGTAAGGTGGAGCGATTGCAGGTCGGGGTGACAGAGCCGTCCGTGGTCCTGTGAGATCAGGTTCAGCCACAGTGGGAGCGTGATCGGAGGCTTTACCGACAACTCCAGGAGTGTGATGTACCAGTGCTGCCTGGCCCATGCTGGGGCGACCAGAATCATGCATGCCTTGTCCCTGCACAGCTTGAGTATGACCCTGTGCACCAATGGGAATGGAGGGAAGGCATAGAAAAGTTGGTCTTTCCACAGAAGTAGGAAAGCGTCTGATAGAGAACCCTGAGAGCGCCCCTGGAGAGAACAGAACACTTGGCCCTTCCGATTGTTGCGTGAGGCGAATAGGTGGACCTGGAGAAACCCCCACCTCAGGAAGATGGAGTGGATGATATCTGGAAGAATCGACCTCTTGTGAGGCTGTAAGGACCTGTTGAGGCAGTCTGCCAGCATGTTCTGGACCCTTGGGAGAAATGACGCCATCAGATGTAGTGAGTGGACTATGCAGAACTCCCACAGGCGAATGGCCTCCTGGCATAATGGGGGACGACCAGGCTCCTCCTTGCTTGTTGATGTAGAACATGACCGTGGTGTTGTCTGTGAGGAGTGCAACACAATGGTCATGTAGGTGCTTGCAAAATGCTTGACACAGTAGGCGTATTGCCATCAGTTCCTGTACATTGATATGCAGAGTCAGCTAGGATGTGGTCCACAGGCCCTGTGTTTGAAGCTCCCCGAGGTGGGCACCCCATCCCAGAGATGATGCGCCTGTGACCAGGTACAAGGAAGGTTGTGGGATGTGAAATGGTACTCCGTCGCACACCAGCATGGGGTCCAGTCACCAATGGAGGCAAGTCAAAACCGATTCCGGGACAGTGACTACCATACTCAGGCTGTCTCGACCTGGTTGATAAACTGTTGATAACCAGGCCTGAAGCATGCGAAGCTGAAGTCTGGCATGCCTGGTTATGTTAGTGGACGAAGCCATGTGCCCCAGAAGGCTGAGGCACGTCTTTACCATGGAAGTGAGAAAGTTTAGGAGGCTGCCAATTATGCTCACCAATGATGCTTGCCATCGACTGAAAGCGTGCGGCCGGCAGGAGAGCGCGGGCAAGTCTGGATCCAGGACCCCAATAAATTCTATTCTCTGGGTTGGTTCCAGAATCGACTTTCCGTTGTTGAGCAGGAGACCCAGCTGGAGGAACGTGCTTACGGCAAATCGAACATAGGATTGAACTTGGTCCTTGGTTTCGCCTCAAATGAGCCAGTTGTCGAGATAAGGAAACACCTGGATTCATTGACGAAGAAGGTAGGCTGCCACGATGGCCATACACTTGGTGAACACCCTGGGGGCCGTGGACAGGCTGAAGGGAAGGACAGTAAATTGATAGTGTTCATGATTGACCACAAAGCGGAGGAAGCGCCTGTGCGGCGGGTAAATCACTATGTGGAAGTACGTGTCCTTCATGTCGAGAGCGGCGTACCAGTCCTGAGGATCCAGTGAAGGAATAATGGTCCCCAGTAAAACCATGTGGAAATTCAACTTTACCATGAATTTGTTGAGTCCGCGCAGATCTAGGATGGGTCGAAGCCCACCCTTGGCCTGGGGGATTAGGAAGTAGCGGGAGTAAAAACCCCTGCTCCTTAGCTCCCTTGGAACCTCCTCGATCCCTCCCAAGGACAGGAGCGTTTGGACCTCCTGTATAAGGAGTTGCTCGTGAGAGGGTCCCTGAAGAGGGATGGGGAGGGAGGATGGGGAGGGGGGGAGAAAGAAAACTGGAGAGAATATCCCTTTTCCTCCGTGTGAAGAACCCACCCATTCTGCGCTGGGTCGGCTGGGGTATATATCCAGTGCCATTAAGGTGCCACTCCAGGACTCCACAGCCGACCCACTGGGTGTTGCTAGGGTAAAAATTCTCCAACAATCGTGCACGCGGCGCTTGCACACCGAATTGGAATCTATATGAGCAAGCACTTGAAGAACTAATCTTTTGCAGTAGCTACAGTTCAAGAGTTAACCCTTCTTGTGCCAACTTTGATGTTTTCCCCAGTCAGATAGATTTCTTCTTTGAAGTTCTTACTTGTAGTCTGTTTTGTAGGTAGTTACGTTATTTGAAAGTTTCAACTGTAACCCAAACCTAAACAGTAAATTCATACTGGCAAGTTTTTCCTAGGCCCCTGTGGCTTTGAATGTCAACAGTAAGTTTTAGCAAACAGAGTTGGTGAATATCAGTTTTATTTCTTACACACACATATGTGAACACACATAGTCTCTAGAGTTAAAAAAAAATAGTTCATTAATTTTCTCCTCAAACAAAAATCAACAAATAAATTAGGAGAAAATATACAGAGGAGCATGAAAGTTGAAAATTATCTCCCTGAAAAGTCTCTGGTATTCTTTCTGTTATCCTAGCCAATGGTGAATAGCTCACCTTTCATGCTTCTCTCTGAACATTTTTTACTAGTTTATTTGTTGATACTTTTTTTAAGAAGAAAATTAATGGACTATAACTTTTTTTTTAACCTCTAGAGACTGTATGTGTTCCTGTGTTTTAATAAAAGGTTGTAAAAGCAACATTCATTTATAACATTTGGAAGATTATTCATGGAAAAATTATGCAAAGGAAAAAACAGTATAATCCTCTGGGATATTAAAGATATGTGGTAAACTTTTCCAAATGCTCTTGCCACAGTTCTCTAAACAGCACTCATCACATTCTTCTGTGTTTCTCAAGTTACACAATGTGAACAGTTTTTTTTAATAATGTTTTGATAGTTTTATACATTATTTTCTTGTACATGTCAGCATAGTCTTGACAATGATGTTGAGAAATAATGAAAACCAAATTTGCCTTTCTCCATGCCAGGTGACTGGAAAATCCTGCTAAAAGTGCTTTGTCTCCCTGAAAGCCATAATGATAGAATAGCAATCATGGTAACAGTATGCACTAGGATAGGGGCCAAGGAGAATAAATAGGAGACTTTTCAGTAGCAGATGATCTCATTTAATGGAAAAAAACACCAAAAATCACTTGATCTCAACTGAATTTAGAGACTGGAACTTTACTGTTGAGCAACAAGGCTAGGCATTTGCAACACACCAAGCAGGGTCTGGGATAGCAGTCTACACTCTGAAATAAAACCTAATAAATTATATGAGCTTTATTCTTTTTACAGAGTAGTCTCTTGCTGGGGGTAATGTTGAACAACAGATTTTTTTTTCAACCAAACCCAAGATTTTTTGGTTGCTTCCCCCCCACCCCCCGGATTCCAAAGACTATTTTTTAATTTGCACGGAAGAAAAAAAAAATGTTTCAGAAGAACAAAGCAACAGATTATATTGGTCAAACCTCCACATGAGAGTAATCTAATCACTAGATTAGAATAACGGATAGAGTCATGTTTGAAGGTTAGGCAAAACAGCAAAGTTCTTTCAGGTTGGGGTGATACCACATTCAAATCAGTAGTCTGCTCTGCTCCCCTTGTCAATGGTGAAATTCACTGTTATTTCTATGGAAGCACTGTTGTTAGGGCTCTTAAATGATATGTTGAAAAGCAACCATGTTGTCAGTTTCAAAAAAGCACCTTGACCCTTTCTGATGGAAAATCTCTTTATGATGTATTTCTACAATGGCTAGCACAATGGGGTTGGAACCGCTTATGCACTACTGAAATACAGATTAATAATAATGGACTAATTTTGATGTAAAATTCAGAGATAGAGCCCTGCAAATCTGTGGATATTCACTTTATATCCAGGGATATCTGCATCTGGATGTGGATATCAGACCATATTTGCGGATCGTGGATCAGATGCAGATACAAATTTTGTATCCACGTAGGGCTCTATTCATAGGCATTCATCTCTGATTGCACATATGCTAAAAAAGCAACTGTGTTGCAAAATTCACTGTGAAGAACACCCGTCCACATGTATGAAAATAAGAGTTGGGCCAATGGGCTCTGTTTTCAAAGGATAACTTAAGCCCCTCTTTACTATTAGTAAGAGTTGTGCAGCCAAATCCTTGAGTTCTCCACTGAAGAATGATTCACTTCTCATGGTCAGCATTAGGGAACTGAGACTCTTAATAGTCACGTACAAGTCTGACAGCTTACTCCTGTGTGCAGGCATTATTATAGCTGGAGCGCTATAGGTTGCATGAGTATTATTATCATTATAGCCAGCCGTTTTCCTTCTCTTGAAACTTTCGTTAACTGTCACAAGCCTTGTGTCTGCCTGAAGGTGACATTTTTTGAAAGTTGGAGCAAATACAAATATTTCCTCCTTTGGGGTAAAAAATATATATTTTCCACATTATAAAAATATAATTGTAATTTTTTAAAATAGCACTAATATCAACAGCTGAAATTGGAAAGCTTGAATTTAGCAGCGGTTTAACCTTCACTGGCACAAAGTGGATTTGAGTCTTCCAGTGAAAAATTGGTTTTGTTTTCATGGAGTTAAGGTTCAAAAGTGTCTTTGTATAGTATAAGTATGCTGTCATACAGTGGATATGATTTTTTTAGCTGCTTTTACCATTTAAATGCATAATGCAGCTGATCTACGTGTGCAGTGAATGTGTGCAGCTTCTGGGCTCTGCATTGATTCGGACTTTTATTCACAAGACCAAGCTTTGTTGATTGATACAATGCTGGTGAGATTTAACTGAATAATTCATGGATCCACAGTTGCAGACCTTTCCTGGGGAAATTTTCTTCCAGTTACAAAGCCCTGTGTTACAACAGTACTGGATAAAATAAATGTTGGGTGCATTGATTTCTGGAGCTGAGTCAAAAATGGCATCTTAAGATATGGATTTTCACTGGGTTAAATTGGGTTCAAGTTTTAACTGTATGCCATAAACGTTTTATGGGCTGTTTTTGGCTTAAAAGCTTAGAAATGTCTTGGTGAACTCTTTCAGTTTTTTGTTTGTTTTTTTATTTGTATGTATGTATCATTACTAATCTGTATTTGGAATCAATTTAGAGCTGATGCATTCTGTTCTGCAAAATCTAGGAAAAAGCCAGATTCTGCAGAAATTGATGTTGGTGATTCAGTAGGGAATATCTTTTCTTCCAAGTCAATACTGACCTCAGTGTTCCAGCATTATGCCAGGGTGTACTATGTTGCTGGAGGGGTCATCTGTAAAATAGGATGTTAAATGGAGGTCCTAGCCATTTATGGATGACAACTAAGGATAATTGTTTACAAGTTCAGTGCAAAATTTCATTAACAGTAGCAATTTAACATTAATTCATAACATGTTCTATTCTTTCAAGAATTATTTCTAATAATTTATTGAAAAATAAACAAATCAAATGAAGAGACTGCTCAAAAACAGGTTCCCAATCCAATATTACTTTCTAATCTAAATGCTTGTACTGTATAAGTAGCTTTTACCGGTACGCTAAAAAGCACCAGACAGTTTCATTGCAGTAAGACAACTATGGTCTGTAGAGGATTAAAATGATTGACAAAAATGGATCAAATTACTAGATGCTAACTATATTCAGTTACAAGTAGACACCCAGGTATTTCATACAAGTATAGTAATCCTGAAATGAGCTCCAGTTGACTGAACATCTGAGGGATTAGAGTACAGTGAACAGCACCCATATTGGTTTGACAGATATTCATAATCATCTTCATTATAGAAGTTTTTTGTACCAGGCAATAAAGCAGGGCCTGCAGTATTACTTTCACTGGATATTTCTAGTTGATCATCCTCAAATTATTTATGTCAATAATGGAATGTAATAGGGTCCACTAATGTTTGAAGAAAGCGTCTCTCAAAGCATTACTTCTAAATAATAAATAAGAGAAAAACTCATATTCAGACAGGGAATTTATATAGTTGTTTGATAGTTAATTTAACTGATCTTGGCTTTGTATCTTTGATTACATTCAGTCTGTACATTGTGAATGACTGCAGAAATTAATAACAGGACTTCTATGGGTTTTATGTGGAAATTTCCAATTTTTTTCTGTATGTAAAGGAATAAAATACCAGAAGGCAAGTCAATATGTGCATTTGATTCTCAAATGTTGCCTTTCGAGCCACACAGTATAAAGGAAGAAGCATGCCAATATGAACGTGTGTCTTGTAGTGTAATAGTGTTCCGACCCTTATTAATTACAGCAAACACAAAAAGTAATAGTTTTTGGGTTTCATTTAAAAGGAATCACTTCTACTTACCCACCTCCCCCCAAAAGAAACTATAAATAATCTACTAACGAGGTGTCAGTCCCCTCCTAAAAGAAGAGCAGGAATTTCCTGTAGGGAGAAGAAACTGCATTTTCTGGGTCCTGTCTCTGCTCAGCATCCTGGACAGTTTGATGAAATATGCATTACTTTCTTTTAAATTTGACTGAATTTAGTGTGGGGGACTGAAATTCTCTATTCATCCATCGAATAGTTACAGCACTGTCAGCAGCCATACAAGCTTCCCCACCCTATCTTACCTCTCAGGATAACCTGTTTCCTGTTCATTCAGTAGTCTCACTACAGATACTACCATTAGGGAGATCAGTTGTGATATGGACCAGTTCATTAGGCACTGGAATTAGACAATAACCTCCTTTCACCAGATGGCATTCACCCAAGAGTTCTGAAAGAACTCAAATGTGAAATTGAGGAACTATTAACTATGGTTTGTAACCTGTCCTTTAAATCAGCTTCTGTACCCAATGACTGGAAGATAGCTAATGTAACGCCAATACTTAAAAAGGGCTCTAGAGGTGATCCCGGCAATTACAGACTGGTAAGTCTAACGTCAGTACTGGACAAATTAGTTGAAACAATAGTAAAGAATAAAATTGTCAGACACATAGAAGAAAATAAATTGTTGGGCAAAAGTCAATATGGTTTCTGTAAAGGGAAATCATATCTTACTAATCTATTAGAGTTCTTTGAAGGGGTCAACAAACATGTGGACAAGGGGGATTCAGTGGACATAGTGTACTTAGATTTCCAGAAAGCCATTGACAGGGTCCCTCACCAAAGGCTCTTATGTAAATTAAGTTGTCATGGGATAAGAAAGAAGATCCTTTCCTGGATTGAGAACTCGCTGAAAGACAGGGAACGATGGTAGGAATAAATGGTAAATTTTCAGAATGGAGAAGGGTAACTGGTGCTGTTCCTCCAGGATCAGACCTAGGACCAATCCTATTCAACTTATTCATAAATGATCTGGAGAAAGGGGTAAACAGCAAGGTGGCAAAGTTTGCAGATGATATTAAACTGCTCAAGATAGTTAAGACCAACACAGACTGTGACAAACTTCAAAAAGATCTCACAAAATGAAGTGATTGGGCAACAAAATGGCAAATGAAATTTAATGTGGATAAATGTAAAGTAATGCACATTGGAAAAAATAACCCCAACCATACGTACAATATGATGGGGGCTAATTTAGCTACAACTAATCAGGAAAGAGATCTTGGAGTCATCGTGGATAGTTCTCTGAAGACGTCCATGCAGTGTGCAGTGGCAGTCAAAAAAGCAAACAGGATGTTAGGAATCATTACAAAGGTGATAGCGAATAAGATGGAGAACATCTTGTTGCCCTTATAAAAATCCATGGCACACCCACATCTTGAATACTGTGTACAGATGTGATGGTCTCCTCTCAAAAAAGATATACTGGCATTAGAAAAGGTTCAGAGAAGGGCAACTGAAATGATTAGGCGTTTGGAACGGGTCCCATGTGAGGAGAGATTAAAGAGGCTAGGACTTTTCAGCTTGGACAAGAGGAGACTGGGGGGGATATGATAGAGGTATATAAAATCATGAGTGGTGTGGAAAAAGTGAATAAGGAAAAGTTATTTACTTGTTCCCATAATACAAGAACTAGGGGTCACCAAATGAAATTAATGGGCAGCAGGTTTAAAACAAATAAAAGGAAGTTCTTCACACAGCGCACAGTCAACCTGTGGAACTCCTTGCCTGAGGAGGTTGTGAAGGCTAGAACTATAACAGGGTTTAAAAGAGAACTAGATAAATTCATGGAGGTTAAGTCCATTAATGGCTATTAACCAGGATGGGTAAGGAATGGTGTCCCTAGACTCTGTTTTCAGAGGGTGGAGATGGATGGCAGGAGAGAGATCACTTGATCATTACCTGTTAGGTTCACTCCCTCTGGGACACCTGGCGTTGGCTACTGTCGGCAGACAGGATATTGAGCTGGATGGACCTTTGGTCTGACCCAGTGTGGCCATTCTTATATTCTTATGTTCACAAGACAGATGAAATAGCAACGACTGTCAGTCACTATGAGATGGTCAGATTTGAACTGGTGCCCTAAGATGACAGGCCCCATATCCCCCTTCTGCTTTCACCCTCCCCAACAAGCCAGCTATTCCTGATGAGTCTGATTGGAACAAGTGCTTTAGAGGTGAAAGGCCTCATAACCTATCCCCAATCTGAGTTATCCACTCCTCTTGTATACATTAAGAAGGGTTCACCATTTTTTTTAACCAGGTTTAGTTTTTAGTGTTTTGGTGTCATAATATCTGCTCGATCCAAGAGCTCTTTTAGTCTCCTCAAAAGGAATTATAATTAGGGCTCCTTGTGTGTCATGGGGGTTGCAGAAGTCACGGATTCCGTGACTTTTCACAACCTCCGTGACTTCTGCAGCAGCTAGTGTGGCGACCAGACAGACAGCACCTAGGGTGACCAGACAGCAAGTGTGAAAAATCGGGACAGGGCTGGGGGGTAAAAGGAGCCTATATAAGAAAAAGCCCTAAATATCAGGACTGTCCCTATAAAATCAGGACATCTGGTCACCCTAGGGCTGCCCAAGTAGCTGGCTCCGGGGCCTGCTGCTCAGGTGGCCCCAGAGACAGCCACACCTGAGGCTGCTAGAGTGGCTCTGCAGCCAACCACTTGGGTGGCCCTGCAGCCAGCTGCACCGGCTGCTGCTGGAGCAGCATGGGACCAGCCTCCCTAGCCTCTGCTCAGGTGGTCCAGGCTGCTGGTGGTCCCTAGGGTGGCCAGAGCAGCTGCTGCTGGTGGCCCTCAGCAGCGACCGGAGCTGGCAGTCCCCAAGCGGCTGGAGCAGCCAGTGCTGGCGGTCCCTGGCAGCAGTCCCCAGGCGGCTGGAGCAGCTGCTGCTCAGCAGACCCTGGGCGGCTGGTGCTGTTAGCCCTGGCATGCCCCCTCAGTGCACACCCACCCAGCAGAGTCCCACCCCATGTTTTAGTGATGCATAGCTCATGGTGACATCTTTGAGCCTATAGTATGGAGAAATTACAATATAAATAGTCTTTCACCAAGGTCTATCTAAAATAAAAAAGTAAAACTCCAGGCTGACAGCTGGACTGGACAGTAAAAAGTCCTGGATCTATTTTATATCAACTCTTTTCCAGTTAGCAGCTCCCTGTTATTAATGGATGCACTGTTCTTTTTTGAGGAAGCAACTGCTCTTTGACTCACTACAGTCTGCACCATGAGCTCTCAGGCCAAAGCAGGAGAAACTGTTGTGGAACAAATCCTATGCCTGTCCTGTTCATGGTGTTTGGTCTGTGTTGCAGATGCCCAGCTGTTCCTGATATTAGCCTTTTTCCAAACCCAACTCTTACACTATGCAGTGGAATGTTCCTCTGCCTCAATTTAGGAGCATTTTAAACCAAAGCTCCTCTGTACGGGTGCTGAAGGCACCTATTTATTTCCAGCACATACAGGCATCCAGAAGTTTTTCCTCCAAACCAAAAAGACATCTCAGCTGTAAACTTGGGGTGAGGAGAGGGGGAGGTTTGGTCAGTTAGACATGGCTTTTCATATCACAGAATTTCCATTACAGTTGGCCCCCAGGGGCCATTTCAGCAGAAAGGCCACATATGCTAAGCTCTCCTCAAACCCTCAAGAAGTGTTCTCTGTGGAATATTGTACACTGGTGCTGCCTGAACTGTACCTGGACTGGGGACAAGCTGAGCAGCCTGTTTCCAAGGCCATCCCTTTAGAATCTGTCACCAGTGTTAAAGTCACAACTAAACAGTTTACTGTGAAACAAAGAACAGCCTCAAGTGCAGTGACCTACCTCCAAAGACATAAGAAGTTGCTAACTATGTTTTTCTCTGCTTCCTGGCCAAGAGCGCTGCAAGCCTCTTGCAGACAGCATTCAGGAGGAGGGATGAGAGTAGTCTTGCATGGTCACCATCGTGACTATGGACCCTGATAAAATCTGGGAAATGAGAAGGAGGATAATTTCCAGTGAGACTTTCCTAAATTCCCAAAGATCACAAATAATTGAGAAATAACACATCTGTCTGGCTGTAAGCTACATGAAAAGTCCCCGCTTTCTCTCAGATATTCATGCTATGAGTCAATATGAGCAAACTGTTTACAGCTGGATGGGGTTTCGAACCAAATTCAGAACATATGTTTTCTTAGACATTACTGCTTACCTCTTAAGCACAAACTGACTTTATGGCCGTGCAAGTTATGTGTTGGCAAATCCCACAGTTGTAAGTGGCCAAGACTTTTTGTGGGAGTCTGTCATTAAAAATATGTGCAGGAATGTTTTGAGGATGACTTCCATTTCCATTTTGCTTTAACTGGATGGATCCTTTATAGAAACAGATGGTGTAACCCAGTAGGCAAGAGATGCTATTTCATAAATGCAGCTGCCTTTTGAGATCTGTAACAATTCAGTTTAAGTAGTGGCTGTTTAATCATGAGACCTTATTTCTGAAAGTCTGCTGGATTTCTGAGCCCTCTCAAAAACAAAGAAAACAATCAAAACCAGCCCCTGAAATTTCTGTTTTTTGCATCAGTTCAGCATTAATTTTTTTCTATTTTTAGGTCCATCAGAGGTGTCAGCAACTGTGAGGTTCAGCAGGAGACCAACTTGTCCTGATGCCTCAGTGGCAGCCAGCCTCCCAACCGCTCCTGTACCAAGACACAGGAAGAGTCACAGCCTGGGAAACAAGTGGGTGCTCCACACTGTCTCAGCCTCTGTCAGTTGAAGCATCATTAGGGATTAATCCAGCAGTTGAAAGTTCTTAGATATTTCAGACAGTTTTCCTCTTATGCCCCTCTCCCATTTCTAGTCCTATAGGAGTGATTCAGGCATTAGTTTGTGTGCTTCAGGATTTTCCAGAAAGATGTCTTAACGCATTTCTGTTGGTTTGACTGATACCATGCTTCCTGCTAGTGCCAGCAAAAATTGGCAATACTCACTTCAGTGCCATTCTTATACTATCCACTTTGATTTGTGTGAATGTCTGATGTGCATAACTGATTTTTAACATCTCAATGATCCATCCAAGGAACATTACAATCTCTTTGGCACCCACTACTGTTCAGAAAAGTTGTGGCCTTTCTGCACTGTATTAGCTGAATTGTATGGGTTAGAGAGAGGCTCCCTCTTTACCATTTACTGAGAAAGCTCAGATCAGTGACAGCATCTCCTTTTCAATTAAAGTTTCTACATCTACCCAATTTTACAAGTGGATGGACTGTGGCAGAGAGCTCATGTGACTTGTCTAGTGTCACAGAGTGTTAGTTGATTAGATTAACTGAGGATTCATTCAGCAATGAATTAGCTGCAGAGCATGCAGTCTTCTATCTATGCTTCTCATCACTAGATTACACAGCCTCTGTACAGCGAGGAGTCAGAACAAATAAATTAAAAGTAATAAATTCCCATCTGCACAAATACAACAATGGTTAACCATACACACTACTAAATCCAAAGCCTGATTAGGTTTTTATGCAGCTTATGTACGAGCAGTAGGAAAATGTGAGAAGTCCCATTTAACTGCATGCTACTAAAGAACTTATTGACATTTATGATCATTGTATGGTGAGGCAAAGTCTGAGTGGAAAAAATGGGAGTGAATGGATGTTATCAGATTACGTGAGAGCTTTTGCTTTTTCTTTCCCAATTTTCCAGTATGATGTGTCAGTTCAGTGTGGTTGAAAGTAAAAGTGCAACATTTCCAACAGAGAAGCCACGCCACCTGCTGGATGACAGTGTCCTAGAATCCCACAGTCCTGTCAGAAACCACACTCTAAACTCCGTTTTCACCAATGGAATTTCCATAGGTAAGAACTCTACGGCTTGCTGAATTCTCTGCTTGTCTATGTCTGCTCCTTTGAAGTATGCAGTGGCACCTATAACTACAGAAGCAGAAAGATTGTTTAGCTTCTAAAAAAAGATTGGTCACTTTTTTGGGAGGAAGTAGATTGGAACCACCTCTCAACTGCCCAGAGGCCTTGTGAACCCACTCAGTTTTTGTGCCACTTAGCTCAACTCATCCACACAGATTTATTCTCTCCTGCTAGAGATTGTCTTGCTAGAACAAGATAGAGAGGGTCTGGGGGAAGTTCTGCCAGTGTCCATGCTGTAGATATATGGGATGTCAAACCAGCACTTTTTACCACCAAAAAGTTCACTAATGAAATGAGAATAAATGTGAGAGCTATTTTTGCACAAGACCCATGTTTTTAACCTGTATTAGTGTAAAGTGAGGGTGGCCTGGGGATTCTCCTATAAGGAAGGCATTACCAGGAACAGATAGGAAGCAGAGTAACCTGAGCAAACCACAGTAAAAAGAAAGGTTTCAGAGTGGTAGCCGTGTTAGTCTGTATCAGCAAAAAGAGCGAGGAGGCCTTGTGGCACCTTAGAAGTTTTTTTGTTGGAGTATTGTGACTTTGGCAATACTCCAACAAAAAACCTTCAAAAACTCCAACGCGAGACTGCAGAATTGGAATTAATTTTCAAACTGGACACCATTACATTAGGCTTGAATAAAGACTGGGAGTGGATGGGTCATTACACAGAATAAAACCTATTTCCCCAAGCTAATTTTTCCCCCTACTGTTATTCACACCTTCTTGTCAGCTGTTGAAAATGGGCCATCCTGATTATCGCTACAAAAGTTTTTTTTCTCCTGCTAATAATAGACCACCTTAATTGATTACTCTCATTTTAGTTAGTATGGCAACACCCATTTTTTCATGTCCTCTGTGTATATATATCTTCCTACTGTATTTTCCACTGCATGCATCTGATGAAGTGGGTTTTAGCCCACGAAAGCTTATGCTTATATAAATGTTAGTCTCTAAAGTACAACAAGTACTTCTTGTTCTTTTTTTTAGTAAAAAGAAAGAAGAGCATTAGTGCAAGATGCTTTTAAGGATGTAGGAACTGTTTAAAGAAGCTTACTGTCAATAATTAGAGCCATAAAACCTTGTCTAGTCTTTCACTGGTTTACTGTAGCTCAAGTCTAGATGGAAGAAAATCAAAGTAACTTATTCAAGATAGGAGAGATTGGGGTTTTCAATCTGCAGTTTTGAGGAAATTAATCTGAAACAAATGTCCATTCTAAAGGCAGAACTGTGCAATAGGGTCATTTAAATTAGTCACCTGATCCTTCTGACATTTGTCCCAGTTCTGGTTTGTTGTAAAGTAAAGCTGAAACAAAAAAGATTAACTTTTTCATTCACTGGTGTATTCCTCATGAAAATGTCATTGTTATGCTGCTTGCAAAATCAAATTGGCCTTAAAGTTAAGGCTGACAGGTTCCTTCCCAGACTAACATGTCAAGATGCCTTGTGATTAAATCAAATATGAAATCTACATCGTTTCAGCCAGAGGCTGAATCTTCGAAATTTAATTTACCTTACTCTTGCCATCTTACTAGCAGCTGCTAGCATATCACATAGTAATACTCCTGAGGGCATTCTGCACCAAAACATTTAAAAATTCTGCGCCAAAAAAATTAAAAATTCTGTGCACAATATTTTAAAATTCTGCAAGTTGTATTTGTCAATAAATAAATGCAGAGGCTCCAGCATGGCAGTGGGGAGCACAGGCCACTAGCTGCACAACGGAGGAAGATCACCCTGCAACGCCCAAGACACGGACTCAGTGGTGAGGCTGCACCCAGCCCTGACACAGGACGAGGCCTGGGCCTGTCCCAGAAACATCCTGGGGCCCTGCCCCTCTGTGCTAGGCACACCAGTTGTGGGCAGGCACGCTCAGCCAGGCAGGATCCAAGTGTGGAGGGGATCAGTGTGGGGGGATTCAGGTGTGGGGTAAGAGGATTCTGTGTGGGACAATCTGGGTGCAGGCAGCTCAGTGGGTGGGGGGCTAGGTGTGGGGGGATTCAGGTGTGGGTAAGAGGATTCTGTGTGGGACAATCTGGGTGCAGGCAGCTCAGTGGGTGGGGGGCTAGGTGTGGGGGGATCTGGATGCACAGGGCTTGTTTCGGGGTTCCAGGTACAGGGGCAATGGGACTCTGCAGGAGTTTCCAGATGAAGGTTCTTGGGGCTCAGCGGAGGGGTCTGGGTGCTGGGGGAGTGGGCTTGGTGGGGTAGGGTCTGGTTGCAGCTAGTTGGCGGTCAGTGGTGTGGAGGTCTGGATGTGGAAGCTCAGGGTGGTGCAGGGGGTGCTGCATCAAGGTGGGGGTTTGAGTACAGGGAGCTCAGTGAGGGGCTGTCTGTATGTGTGAAGGGTTGGGGTCCAGAGGTGGGGGTCTGGGTGCAGGAGGGCTCCAGATGCAGGGGTTGAGGTTCAGTGGGGTGGGGTTCAGGTATGGAGGGATAGGGGGATTCTGGATGTACCTGGTGGAGCTTGCAGGGGTGTCTGGGTATGGGAGGTCTGGATGCACAGGGGTAGGGTGGATGGGGGAGCAGCTCCCTGTATAGTGACCCCTCCTCCCACAGCTGAAGAGTGATAGGGGCAGGCAGCAGGGGAGGATGCTAAGCTTCCTGCAGCTGGGGGAGGTTTCTGGAGGTGGGTCTGACACAGGCCTAGCCACTCCTTGTAGGGGAAGAGGAAGGTCCCATCCTCTCCTGCCTCCAGCACAGCCGGGACTAGCCGCTGATCCCGGCTCAGGGTAGAAGCCACTGGCTAGGGTGTCCCTAGCCCCATGGTGATTTACCTCTCTGCCGGCTGCTTTGGGTGCCTGAAAGGTTGTACCTGCGCTGCTCGGGAATGGTGCGTGACTACTCTTGCAGCTTCCTTTGCTTCCCCCTCAGAAAGTCATTTTTCTGCAGGGAAGCAAAAACATCTGTGTGGGATATGAATTCTGCCAGTGGTGCAAAATTCCCCCAGGAGTAACACAGGGCCAGTAAGTCTGGCCTGTGTGAGACAAGTGCTTCAATAGGGTTCTACAGAAGAAGGATTCTGGTGGAAGCAGGGTGTTATGGGCATAAAGGTGTGACTATGGACTTATCTACACTGCATTAGTCCACACCAGAGGGGTGTAAATTCTAGCACGCACTAGTGTGTCACAAACTAACTGGCAAATGTGGACCCTGCTGCCATGCACTAAAAGTTCACTAGTGCTTGTTTAATATAGTCATGTTTCGAACAGTACTAAGAAGCTGCACGGTAGTCAGCAGAAAGCCAGTATCACAACCAGGCTTGAGTAGTCAGACCTAGTGGTCATAGCCAAATCAAGCCAAGAGCTGGAACCGTAATCAGGAATTAAGTCAGAGGTCGGAGCAAGAATCAAGAGTCAAGCTAGGGGTTGGAGCCAGAATCAGAGGTCGGACCAGGAATCAGCGCCAGAGTCAGAGTCATAAATCAAGCCAGGGTAAGAGCCGGAGTCAGGAGTCCCGAGCCAGGGCTGGAGTCAGATGCCAGGGTCAGGGATCAGGAACAGGACAAGGAAGCAGGATCCAGGGACAAGTCAGAAAAGCAGGGCTTAGTAGTCAAGTGAAAAGGCAGGCTCTGATGTAGCAGCCAGCCAGGAATTCACCCTGTTGCAGAGACCACTTCCTGGGCCTCCTTCTGGTTTAAATAGTGCAGCTGAACCAATCAGAGAGCATGAGCCTCCAGTCAGGACACCCGTGGGTGGTACCTCTGATGGGACCAGGGTTCCATTAGTCTCTCAGCCCCTAGCTACTAGCAGGGTACCAGGTGGCAGCCAGAATGCAAAGGCTGCCTGGGGAACTGCAGACCCAGGTTTAAGACCTGTGGATCCTCACAGGCACTTCCTTATGTGATTTAGCCTATCCCCATAGTAGAAAGGAGATGGACAGGCCAGAAGTACTTTTGACCAAGAAGAGCTTGGGATTTTCACTAAACTTCTGAATTCTCCTTAACCAAGAGGTAAATGCAGGACTGAGAGACAACCCACTCTGCTTTATACTAAGCATTAGCAAGTCACTCATTGACAGATTATCACAAGATCTGTTTCTGCACAGCTGAGGCTGCATTTCAGTCAGATGGCTATTCCAGGGTCAATGGTAAGGTAGGAGTGACATGAGGAGGACAGGAGACCATTGATGTAAATGTCATCAAGCTAACATCACATGGTTCCAAACAGTGACACAGGACTAATATATTCTCCATGTTACAAATTTTGTTGCTTGATAAAAAGGCAGTGACTCTCATCTCTAATAGCTTTATTTTAATTTTTAAATGTTGGGATAGAAATAATCCAAGGTCACTCTACAGGCCTGACTTTATTCTGTCTTCCTGCAGTATTGAAGTTCTGTAGGAGTACAGCAGCATGAAAATTAAAACAAAAGGACATATTTAAACGTTGTATATTTAAAATCAGTAGCAGCCGCCCATTCATCGGAACTACATAGTGACAGGAAGGAGCATGCAATCTATTTCTGAAGTCAGATTTTATCCTGATCTCTAAAGATTGGAACTTTCAGACCTAGCTTCAGTGATCAGTTTCCATAGTACTGTGTCAAAATTTTCCTAGTGATTCCACATTCTTGCAATTTTAATTTTCCTTGAGCTTTTCACTTATCTATATTCTTCCTTTTCTAGGAAGTAGTGAAAGTTCAGAATTTAGTGAGGAGCTGTCTTCAGGGCTTGAAAGGTGAGTTATAACTCAGTGTCTTCATTTTTCCTCACACAATACCACATAAAATCACTAAGGGGCTCGTTGTTTTTAGGGGCTAAGAAACTTACAATTGCCAAAATAGGGATATTCCAGTAACAGGAAAAAATTTGAATCAGGAGATCCTTCTCAAATCATTGATAACTAATTCTTAGGAAGAGAAATGACCAACATTTTGAAAAGAAATGCATCATAAAAATACATATTTTGGATTTAGACTATTCAAAATACAGAACTGCTACTCAACATCAGTGGCAGAATCTGAACATATAATTATAATTTAATTACTACCTTGTTATCAAACTTAGGTTTGTGTGGACCATATTGTTGAAGGGTCTTTAATGTAGCAGAGAAAAGCAGAAGGAGATCCAATGGCTGGAAGGTGAAGCTAGGCAAATTCAAACTAAAAAAAGGGCAAATTGTTGACACTGTGAGGGTAATTAACCGTTGGGACAACTTAGTTGATGGATATGGGGGCTTCTCCATTACCTGAAGTCTTTAAATCAAGTTTGAATATCTTTTTAAAACACCATGCTCTAATACAAGAAGTTATTGGGCTTGATGCAGGAACCTGTGTGATATGGGAGGTAAAAATAGATGGTCACAGTGATCTCTTCTGACCTTGAAGTCTGTGAATCTGTAGCTTTAGGCAAACTACTCAGTTGACCAAAATACAATACATTGAATGATCTGAATATTGTAAATCCATAAAAAGCCTTTTTACAAGCCTCATCACAGATTACAATTCTGAGGTCTCATTCTTATGATTCTAATCATAATGAGGATGGGAAATGTTAAAAATGGAACTCATGTTGGCTGTATATGTTACTAATGTGTAAATTAATCAATCAGAAACTTTGCCTTCAGCAAGCACTTTATTCTTTTCCTCTTCTATCCACCCACTCTACCTCATGTGAACTATCTGAATAAAACTGTGTTTCAGGAAAGGGCAGTAGAACATCTGCTTTGTCCTCGTATCTTTGGGGGTCAATGGAGAGATTGCCCTATAGTTTGCAGGACTTGCTGGATTAAAAGCTTTAAAAATAGTATTATTAATAAACCTTACCATAAATAAAAAGAGACTAGTGCCAAATTTTATTTGTTTATGTGCCAGGCCAAATAATGCCAGAGTGTGTACGTTTTCCTGAATCCCTATGTCTAAACAATGCTCCAATAAATCCAATGCAACTGAATATGTATAATATTAATACATCAATTTTCAGAAGTATAATAAGCTATGTTTAAAGACCCATTTAGATTCCCACATCAGATTGTTCTTGTGATTCTAGATGGCAGGCAGATGCTGAGGAATTTGGGCCTTAGTACATGAATTCTTTTGTAAACTACTGATTAAATCCATACCTGTATATTTTTATATTGAAAAGGGACATTTACTCTTATTTGCCATCAGAGGGAATTATTTTCTGGAGAGTTACCTGTGCTTCTGTTTACAGCATGACTCCCTTTTGTGAGGAAATAAATCTAAGGCGAATCCATATGTCTGAGAAAACCTGGTTTACAGTCCAAATGTTGATTTATTTTGAATCGTAAACATGTTGAATCATCAGCTTGATACTCTAGATCGTACACTAGAATATCCCTTTTGAACTTGTACTGGTCCCAACATAGATTAAACAGTGGGGTTGGGGCAGGCACAGTAGTGTTATTTTTTTTTTCAGGGCATGCATTAGCTACACACATAACAATACAGTGCATGAGCTATTAAAGAACATTTATTATAGCCACAAACACCCATTGACTAAGTTTAGAACTGCTATACTTTATCACGTTAGTCCTTATAGGACTAAAGCTTCCTAAATACAGATTAAAAATAGAGCATACACTTAATTCCTTTCCTCTATAATAGACTTAACGGTGTGCTATCTCTAGCTCAATAAGAAACAAAAATCTGGGGAAAACACATCAGATAATTAACAGAAGATAGGGAAACCACTTCCCTTGCCAAACCGCCACTTCAGGGCTATAGCTACTTGACTGTGCCATACTTAAAGAGTCAGCTCCAGAAAGGTATGCGGGGGGAAAAATCCTGTAAGAGGGCAAACCTGCTCTGGGGAGAATTAGTCGGAAGTCACTTAGGAAAATGTCCCTGCAATAGGAACTGCTTTGGTGTTGTGCCTGTTATCAGCCTATCATATGTATATCATTGAAATAATGAAACCCATTATATAGCATTTATGGGCAAATCCTAAATTCAGTGTCCAATGGGGAGAAAATGGCATTTCAAAAAAACCCTAATTTGTTATTCTATTTGCAATGTCTTTATAACTGTTTGTTTTGGGGGTTTTTGGTTTTTTTTTTTTTGTTTGTTTGTTTCCTGAATTTCTCATGTCAGTTTTCGTATTATGGAAAGAATATGAAACCAAAAGTCAAATTCCTAAATAATGTATTCCCAAAATGAACACTCGGAATAATCCTTCCTTGTTAGAGATAAAAGTGGAGAGTAAGTCCAAGTAAAAGAAAATATCACATTCTGAGCTGTGGAAAACAGATTCACAAACCCATAGATTGTGAATTATTCTTTGCCAGCAAATGCAAGCTGTGTGTGTAGTATTTAGCCTCAACCTGGATCTTTCCCTATGTTTGTTCATTCACAAAGATTCATATTCCATAAAAACATTTTGCACTTCTTACAGATGTCGGAAATACTTGTTTTTATTGCAAATGTGAAAATTAAATCTTTTCCATTTCTGAGTAAATACAGATGCCTTGTAGTCTTACTTAGAGATTTGTATCATATGTCTCTCTCACTTTATTCCTTATATGTTTTGAATGGATGTTCACCACAGCATTTATGGTATTAGAAAAGAACTCATGTTTAAATTTACAAACAGGGGTCGGCTGTATGCCACGCTGGGGCCTAACTGGCGGGTACCAATTCGGAATTCTCCCAGAAGTCGAAGCTGTGTCTACAGGTACAATTAGGTGGTGGGTCTGTTTCTCTCAGCATGCATTGATGAATTTCTCATTTGAGACTCTATATTTTCCTTAAGTAAACCAAATTCATCTTGTCTGCAAAAGTATCACTGGATGAACAAAGTAACTCATTGGGTCTCTTTTTTCCTTCCATTTCTGCACAAAATTCCCATTGAGCTAATAAAAGCTGTATGTGCTTAGCCAGGGGAGAGAAGAATGTTTAGATTCAACCAATAAATACATCTGGCTTCCAGGCTTCAGAAGCTGATTGGTGTGGGCTTCTATGACATTGCATAAGCATGTTTGTCATGAAAGCTGCATGGTTTCTTGCTTTATTTGGGTTTTTAAATATATTAATATGCAAAGGAAGTTAAAAGGATGGCTTCTTGGTCCTTCTTTATAATTTATTTCCTGAATTAAACTAGAAATACTCTTCACATATTGTCTGTTTAAGTCAGATAGAATATAGTGCATTGTACTGATTCTTTTTACAACAAAGAGGTGTTAGCTTAGGCCTTCAGTAAACTATATGGAACACCTGCAAAGCAGCATGCAACACACCCTCCCACAAATCTTATTCACCTGTATACCTCACAAGCATCATACAATGTGGTAGGTAAGACTGGATTCCTGTCCCCTCTAAATTTCTCCAGTTCCAGTGCACTGGGCATACACACACCTAAGTGAAATACACAGCTCATCTACTTGCAGAAGAAACAGGTAAAATAATAGAAATAACAAAAAGGTGAAATTTATTACTTCAATGGAAGTAGGATCAAGCCCTAGACTTTTCAGGAAGCCAAATGCTCTACTTATAGGCCAAGGAGAGACAAAATACAGATTTGCTCAAAGTTGTAGCCATGAGAACCATCCATTACATGTGAACCTCACCTGTACTCCAAGTTTTAACATGAAACTCTTCAAGTTTTGCTGAAAAGTTCCCTGATAGCAGGAAATAGAAATATTAATATAATATGTAAATCTGACTACAGCCACCTGAGCTGGGCTAGTAAAATTTTGACAACCCTCTAACTGCAGGAAGATAGCAGAGAAGATCATGTTGATCCTGTGGCTCAAGATTAAAATACAAAATGAGGAAAGTGGTGATGACCTGTTTTAGAAATGCCCCAAGCGATCTCAGGATCACCATCTCTTAACTGCCCCAAAGCATAACCAATGGCATACCGTGTTTTAGTGCTTAAATTCAGACAGAAATTATCACTGATTGCCATTGCAGGGACCAGTGGAGACAACTATTAATATAGCTGGTTTTGGAAAATATGCGGGGGCTTGTACATGTATGTTTGAGGTATCTGCTTCTGAAAACTACAGACTAATTCAAAGATTCATAGGAGTCAGAGGTATAAAGGACTAATAAATCACTTCTAGTCCATCTCCCGAGGAGTAGAGAAGGACTGTTCACTACAGTACATCTTCTCATAATTTCTTTCTATCATTCCATTACAATGATATATGAGTGCTTTGGCCAGTCTTGCTTTATTGGGGGCTTCCCCCACTTCCTTTCAGAGGCTTTCAGATAATACAGTCATTGGGGGGGGGGCCAGGTTTTTTTGTCATATAAGTACCTAAAGAAGAGAGAGTTCTGGTGCCAAGCCAGTCCTGTTGCCAAGAAGACTTTGCATTCTAAATTTTCTTTTTCTTATTTTATTCCATTACTTCTAGTTATACCCACTTATATATCCTAAATAATTCCTGCCTTTGAAAATACATTCCCTGCATTGGCCAGGATTTGAACTAGATTGCCTGCTGGGGTTTTCACATCTGATTTCTTGGATTCTTTGATGCTATAATGCACATTGTTCAGTTGCCTTTATGAGGCATAGTCAGGTACATTTTATTTCCTTGTGAAAATACACTTAATGTATGTGTGTTTCTTGGAACACTTGTTTATTTGTCCCACACAAGACAGCTTAATTTTTCCAAATAAGCATTGAGCCATTCAGATCATTCAGTTAGTGAAACATTCTTAGAAGCTTTATAATAGAAATTAAAGATAGCCCTTGATGAGGCTAGGACCACAGTCACAGGGGGGGAAAGGATGTTAAATGAGAAAAGCAACTAGACTCCACCCCAGGGGTCCCAAACTAAGGCCCAGGGGCCGCATCTGGCTCTTCAGATGTTTTAATCTGGCCTTGAGCTCCTGCCTGGGAGTGGGGTCCAGGGCTTGCCCTGCATTGTGTGGCTCCTGGAAGCAGCAACATGTCCCCCCTCTGGCTCCTACGCATATGGGCAGCCAGGGGGCTCTGCACGCTACCCCTACCCCAGGTGCCGCCCCGGCAGCTCCCATTGGCCAAGAACCATGGCCGATGGGAGCTGCAGGGGTGGCACCTGAGGACAGGGCAGCGTGCAGAGCCGCCTGGCCGCACCTCCACATAGGAGCTGGAGAAGGGACACGCCACCCCTTCCAGGAGCTGCTTGAGGTAAGCGCTGCCTGAAACCTACACTCCTGACCCACTCCAGTACCCCATCCCCTGCCTCAGCCCTGATTCCCTCCCCCCCCCGCCCTCTGAACCCCTGGGTCCCACCCTCCTGCACCCCAGAGCCCACACCACCAGCCGGCACCCTCACACACCCCCACGCACACCCCAACCCTCAGCCCAGAGCCCCCTCCCGTACCCTGAACTCCTCATTTCTGGCTCCACTCCAGAGCCTGCACCCCCAGCCAGAGCCCTCACCCCCTTCTGCACCCCAACCCCCAATTTCATGAGCATTCATGGCCTGCCATACAATTTCCATACCCAGATGTGGCCTTAGGGCTAAAAAGTTTGCCCACCCCTGCTCTACCCTCATCACTCCAGTTCCTGCAACCATTGTATGACCCCGCTGAGAGCAAATAGGAGGCTGCTAAAAAAGGAAATGTGTGTGGAAAGGAGATCCTTTCTGATCAATTTTGCATTTCCCTGTTTTGAATACAAATTTTAACAAAGCACCACAAAGAAATCAATTACTTTACCTGCAACACCAGAGAAATATCTGTAAATATCCAGCAGAGAGTTTTCATGGACTTTAGATTTCTATGTAAATGTATTTTATATATTTAAATTAAACATAGTACAGAAAACCACCTATCCCATAGGCCCCCTGAAAAATTAAGAACACAATTCAGAATATAAAAAAAAAAAAAAAAATAGGGACAGGGGCAAAACATTAGCTGATCTCTGGCTTCCATTGCAAAACCAGCGTGACTCTGCGAAGCCACAAGCAGTTCACTTGGACCAAGGCCAGAGTCCCATATAGGTGTTGCTTATAGATGGAGTCATAGATTCATAGACTCTAGGACTGAAAGGGACCTCGAGAGGTCATCAAGTCCAGTCCCCTGCCCTCATGGCAGGACCAAATACTGTCTAGACCATCCCTAATAGACATTTATCTAACCTACTCTTAAATATCTCCAGAGATGGAGATTCCACAACCTCCCTGGGCAATTTATTCCAGTCTTTAACTACCCTGACACTTAGGAACTTTTTCCTAATGTCCAGCCTAAATCTCCTGTGCTGCAGTTTAAGCCCATTGCTTCTTGTTCTATCCTTAGAGGCTAAGGTGAACAAGTTTTCTCCCTCCTGATGACACCCTTTTAGATACCTGAAAACTGCTATCATGTCCCCTCTCAGTCTTCTCTTTTCCAAACTAAATAAATCCAGTTCTTTCAGCCTTCCTTCATAGGTCATGTTCTCAAGACCTTTAATCATTCTTGTTGCTCTTCTCTGGACCCTCTCCAATTTCTCCATCTTTCTTGAAATGCGGTGCCCAGAACTGGACACAATACTCCAGTTGAGGCCTAACCAGCGCAGAGTAGAGCGGAAGAATGACTTCTCGTATCTTGTTTACAACACACCTGTTAATGCATCCCTGTTAATGTCTTGTTTACAACACACACGTTTTCTTTTTTTGCAACAGTATCACACTGTTTGTTTTCATCAACATGTATTTATATTAATAATCATATTACTGACTATAGATGAAAGGGTGCTTGTTCATAAATGAATGAGATTGTGCAATAAATGCCATATCACATACATAACCTTTTACTTGTGTGCATTAATCAGTATATGATTGATGTACTTCTGGTAAACAGCATTGGCCTGGGTATATTTTTGGGTATTGAAATTTCAGTGGTATGATCACAAGAAACTAGATAGATACTGGAGGCAGAAAATTCCTAATAGATCATCTCCTACCCACCCTTCTGTAAAAAGAATGTCCCTACTGAATATTTGAGTTTCTTATAGACTCATAGACTCATAGACTCATAGGTCAGAAGGGACCAATCTGATCATCTAGTCTGACCTCCTGCACAAGGCAGGCCACAGAACCCCACCCATCCAATTTTATACAACCCCTATCCCAGGACCGAGTTATTGAAATCCTCAAAAATGGTTTGAAGACCTCAAGCTGCAGAGACACCACCAGCAAGCGACCCGTGCCCCACGCTGCAGGGGAAGGCGAAAAACCTCCAGGGCACCTGCCAATCCGCCCTGGAGGAAAATTCCTTCCCGACCCCAAATATGGCGATCAGCTAAACCCTGAGCATGTGGGCAAGAGTCACCAGCCAGCACCCAAGAAGGAGTTCTCCGCAGCAACTCAGTACCCATCGCATGCAACATCTCCCCGCAGACCATTGAGCAGACCTGTCTGGTGGTAATTCAAGAAAATATGTAGCCATGGAATTCTAGGAATTCTATCTTCTTATTGTGTGACAAAAGGAACTCAATATTTTCAACATTAAAGTAATTTTGCACTGTTACTTAATTTCTGTTCTCTCACCCCATTAGTCAATATGCTTTCATTAATGTCTTTTCATTTCTTAGGTCATTGTCATGAGCTATTGTGGGGCTTTTATGTTGCCACAATTCCATACTGTATTTTGCCAGACTCCTGAATTATTTCTGGATTGCACTAGGATAAAACTCCAAATTATATGTTTTCTCTTGAACTTCTGGAATGTTTTGGCCTCAATATTTACTCTGATTTTTAAGCCGTGTGAGCAAAGCATTGTGTTCATCCACTGACCTCTTCCTGAGCATCAAATATGTTTCCAGTAGTCAGTACTATTGCCTCACCTCTAGGAGCAATCCACAACATTTAGGAGTCACTTTTGGATGCACCAGGCATAATTCTTCACTGCCTGCCACCTTGGGTTGTTAGTTGTACCTATGCAAAGTAGGTATACAAATCCTGTTTTAAAACTATCTTGCAAGACAGTGGAGAATATGGTCCATTGAGTAGTGCTTTGATTACAGAGGGGACAAAAGCCACACTCGGGGAGTGGGGGTATGGAAAGGAGTAGATTGGAACAAGGAATCTGGTGAGACTGGGGTTATGTCTACACTATGAGATTATTCCAATTTTACAGAAACCGGTTTTTTTAAACAGATTGTATAAAGTCCAGTGCACGCGGCCACACTAAGCACATTAATTTGGCGGTGTGTGTCCATGTACCGAGGCTAGTGTCGATTTCCGGAGCGTTGCACTGTGGGTAGCTATCCGATAGCTATCCCATGGTTCCTGCAGTCTCCCCTGCTCCTTGGAATTCTGGGTTGAGATCCCAGTGCCTGATGGGGCAAAAAACATTGTCACGGGTGGTTCTGGGTACAGCCTCACCTCTCCCTCCGTGAAAGCAGCAGACAACCATTTCGTGCATTTTTTCCTGAGTGAACTGTGCAAACGCCATAGCACAGCAAGCATGGACCCTGCTCAGCTCAAGACAGCAATCGTGGACCTTGTAAACAACTTGTGCATTATCGTGCAGTCTATGCTGAACCAGGACCTGCAAAACCAGGCAAGGAGGCGGCAGCTATGGCAGCGCGGCAACCGGAGTGATGCGGACATGGACACTCTGCGCTTTGGAGAACCTGATGGTAATGGGGCAGGTTGTAGCCATTGAACGCCGATTTTGGGCCTGGGAAACAAGCACAGACTGTTGGGAAAGCATATTGTTGCAGGTTTGGAATGATTCCCAGTGGCTGCCAAACTTTCGCATGCTTAAGGGCACTTTCATGGAACTTTGTGACTTGCTTCCCCCTGCCCTGAAAAACCAGAATACCAAGATGAGAGCAGCCCTCACAGTGGAGAAGCAAGTGGCAATAGCCCTCTGGAAGCTTGCAACACCAGACAGCTACCGGTCAGTCGGAAATCAATTTGGAGTGGGCAAATCTACTATGGGGACTGCTGTGATGCAAGTAGCCAAAGCAATCATTAAGCTGTTGCTACGAAAGGTTGTGACTCTGGGAAATGTGCAGGTCATAGTGGATGGCTTTGCTGCAGTGGGATTCCCTAACTGTGGTGGGGCGATAGATGGAACCCCCCATATCCCTATCTTGGCACCAGAGCACCAGGGCACCCAGTACATAAACCGCAAGGGGTACTTTTCAGTGGTGCTGCAAGCACTGGTGGATCACAAGGGATGTTTCACCAACATCCACGTGGGATGGCCGGGAAGGGTTCATGATGCTCGCGTCTTCAGGAACACTATCTGTTTAAACGGCTGCAGCAAGGGACTTACTTCCCAGACCAGAAAATAACAGTTGGGGATGTTGAAATGCCTGTAGTTATCCTGGGGGACCCAGCCTACCCCTTGATGCCATGGCTCATGAAGCCATACACAGGCAGCCTGGACAGTGGTCAGGAGCTGTTCAACTACAGGCTGAGCAAGTGCAGAATGGTGGTAGAATGTGCATTTGGCTGTTTAAAGGCATGCTGGTGCACATTGCTGACTCGCTCAGACCTCAGCCAGACCAATGTCCCCATTGTTATTGCTGCTTGCTGTGTGCTCCACAGTCTCTGTGAGAGTAAGGGGGAGACCTTTGTGGCGGGGTGGGAGGCTGAGGCAAATCACCTGGCCGCTAATTACGCGCAGCCAGACACCAGGGCGATTAGAAGAGCATACCAGGAAGCGGTGCACATCAGAGAAGCTTTGAAAACTAGTTTCATCACAGGCCAGGGTACGGTCTGACTGCTGTTTGTTTCCTCTTGATGAACCCCCCCCCCCCGTCCCGATTGACTCATTCCCTGTAAGCAACCCACCCTCGCACTTCAATTACAGCTTGTTTAAGGACATAAAGTCACTATTGTTTAAAAATCATGTATTCTTTATTAATTCATTATAAAAAGAGAGAGAGAACTGACAAGGTAGCCCAGGTGTGGTTTGGGAGGAGGATAGGAGGGAAGGAAAAGGCCACTAAAATAATTTCAAAGTAATGACAGCCTTTTGGTTGGGGGTGGAGTGGGCGGGCGCACGGACCCTCCCCCCCCACGTTCTTACACCTCTGGGTGAGGAAGATATGGAACATGGTGAGGGTGCTTACACAGGGGCTGCAGCGGCACTCTGTGATCCTGCTGCTGTTCCTGAAGCTCCACCAGACGCCAGAGCATGTCAGTTTGATCACGCAGCAGCCCCAGAGTTGCATCCCGCCACCGCTGATCTTCCTGCCTACACCTCTGATCTTCCTGCCGCCACCTCTCATCTCAAGCGTCCCTCCTGTCCTCACGTTCACTGGCATCTTTCCTGTAATTTGATACCACATCCTTCCACTCATTCAGATGAGCTTTTTCATTGCAGGTCACTTCCATGATTTCCGAGAACATTTCATCTCGTGTCTTTTTTTTCCGCCGCCTCATCTGAGATAGCCTTTGAGATGGAGTAGGGAGGCTTGAAAAATTTGGAGCTGCATGAGGGAGGGAAAAAAGGGGAGAGAAGTGTTTAAAAAGATACATTTTACAGAACAATGCTTATACTCTTTCATGGTGAACAACACTATTCACCTTACATAGCACATGTGATTTCACTACAAGGTCGCATTTTGGATCTTAATATTGAGTGCCTGTGGCTCTGCTGTTAGAGATTTCACAGACACAGGTCTGGGCAGCAGAATTCAGCTTGCATGCATCCATGGTAAGCCATTGTCTTTCGGCTTCTGCAGCCTTCATATACACAGTGCCCTGCTTTCCCAAATACCAAGCAAAGCCGTTCAGTGCTGCTTCTTTCCTGTTAACATGCAGCAGCAGAAACAATGCCCCCCTATCCAATTCTCTGGGATGATCGCTTTACCTCTCCCCCCATCACGTGGCTGGTATCATGGAAAATCACTACTAGCAAAACGTGAAAAAGCTCAGTGCCAATCCCCCCTCCCCCCATCCTGCTTGGCTACCTGCAAGGAAGGATTTCTTTTAAGCAACAGGCAAACAGCCCAGTAGGAATGGCCATCTCTGTCCCCTTAATTAAATTCCTGAATTTCAACTAGGTTACCATGAACAATATCACTCTCCTGAGGATAACACAGCGAGATAAAGAACGGATGTTGCTTGAATGCCAGCAAACACTGGGACCATACGCAGCTATGCTTTGTCATGCAATGATACCAGATTACTTGCTACATACAAAGACTTTTAGAGTAGCTCCAGGAGAGCTTCATGGAGATGTCCCTGGAGGATTTCCGCTCCATCCCCAGACATGTTAACAGACTTTTCCAATAACTGTACTGGCCACGAATGCATCCCAAGTCCTCAGGGCAAATTAATAATTAAAAAACGCTTGCTTTTAAACCATGTTTTATATTTACAAAGGTACACTCACCAGAGGTCCCTTCCATGGTTTCACTGTGTGGGATAGTGACTTGGGAGGGCGGGGAGGGTAACTCCGTCAGGGTGAGAAAAAGCTCCTGGCTGTTGGGGAGAACGGAGTGCTGTGTGCTTTCTGCAAGCTCGTCCTCCTCTTCCTCCTCCTCATCTTCCCCATCCGCAGAATCCTCAGCCATGGCTGAGATTACCACCCCCACCTTGGATCCACGGACAGGGGTGGGGTAGTGGTGGCAGACCCCCTTAGAATTGAATGCAGCTCAGCGTAGAAGCTGCATGTTTTTGGCCCTGCCCCGGACCTTCCATTTGCTTCTTTCGTTTTCTGGTAGGCTTGTCTGAGCTCCTTAACTTTCACATGGCACTGTACCGAGTCCCTGGTCTGGCCTCTCTGCATCATGGCCTTGGAAATTTTTTCAAATGTTTTTTCATTTCGTCTTTTGGAACTGAGTTCTGTTAGCATGGAATTCTCCCCCCACATAGCACTCAGATCCAGTACCTCCCGTGCAGTCCCTGCTGGAGCTCTTTTTCGATTCTCAGGAGACTGCATTGTTACCTGTGCTGATGAGCTCTGCATGGTCACCTGTGCTGGTGAGCTCTCCACGCCAAACAGGAAATGAAATTCAAAAGCTTGCAGGGCTTTTCCTGTCTACCTGGCAAGTGCATCCGAGTTCAGATGGCTTTCCAAAGCAGTCACAATGGTGCACTGGGGGATACTGCCCGGAGGCCAATACCGTCGATTTGCGGCCACACTAACCCTAATCTGACATGGCAATACTGATTTCAGCACTACTCCTCTCGTCGGGGAGGAGTAGAGAAACCAGTTTAAAGAGCCCTTTATTTCGATATAAAGGGCCTCGTGTGGACAGGTGCAGGGTTAAATTGGTTTAACGCTGCTAAATTTGGTTTAAACGCATAGTGTAGACCAGGCCTGGGACTGGAGTGCGGGAGGAGGAGACTGGGACTGGGACCAGCAGGCAAGGGGACTGAGGCTGGGAGCTGGGAAAGGAGATTTGTATCTGGTAAGGAAAACTGGGAGGAGGGGAACCTGTGAGCCAGTTGGCTGGATGGGGGGAATGCTGAGATTGGAGGAGTTGGGGGAATGAGGGAGATTGTTCATCCAGTCCCAAAGAGACTGAGATTAGGAACTAGTGCAGAAGTCGGCAAACTTTTTGGCCCGAGGGCCACATCTGGGTATGGAAATTGTATGGCAGACCATGAATGCTCACAAAATTGGGGATTGGGGTGTGGTAGGGGGCTCTGGGCTGGGGTGTGGCTTGCGGGTGTGGGAGGTGAGGATGGTGCAGGAGGATAGGACCTAGGGGTTCGGTGGGTGAGAGGGGGATCAGGGCTGGGGCAGGAAGTTGGGATACTGGACGGGGCCAGGGGTGCAGGCTCTGGCTGGTGAGCTCTCCACGCCAAACAGGAAATGAAATTCAAAAGCTTGCAGGGCTTTTCCTGTCTACCTGGCAAGTGCATCCGAGTTCAGATGGCTTTCCAAAGCAGTCACAATGGTGCACTGGGGGATACTGCCCGGAGGCCAATACCGTCGATTTGCGGCCACACTAACCCTAATCCGACATGGCAATACTGATTTCAGCACTACTCTTCTCGTCGGGGAGGAGTAGAGAAACCAGTTTAAAGAGCCCTTTATTTCGATATAATGGGCCTCGTGTGGACAGGTGCAGGGTTAAATTGGTTTAACGCTGCTAAATTTGGTTTAAACGCATAGTGTAGACCAGGCCTGGGACTGGAGTGCGGGAGGAGGAGACTGGGACTGGGACCAGCAGGCAAGGGGACTGAGGCTGGGAGCTGGGAAAGGAGATTTGTATCTGGTAAGGAAAACTGGGAGGAGGGGAACCTGTGAGCCAGTTGGCTGGATGGGGGGAATGCTGAGATTGGAGGAGTTGGGGGAATGAGGGAGATTGTTCATCCAGTCCCAAAGAGACTGAGATTAGGAACTAGTGCAGAAGTCGGCAAACTTTTTGGCCCGAGGGCCACATCTGGGTATGGAAATTGTATGGCAGACCATGAATGCTCACAAAATTGGGGATTGGGGTGTGGTAGGGGGCTCTGGGCTGGGGTGTGGCTTGCGGGTGTGGGAGGTGAGGATGGTGCAGGAGGATAGGACCTAGGGGTTCGGTGGGTGAGAGGGGGATCAGGGCTGGGGCAGGAAGTTGGGATACTGGACGGGGCCAGGGGTGCAGGCTCTGGCTGGTGAGCTCTCCACGCCAAACAGGAAATGAAATTCAAAAGCTTGCAGGGCTTTTCCTGTCTACCTGGCAAGTGCATCCGAGTTCAGATGGCTTTCCAAAGCAGTCACAATGGTGCACTGGGGGATACTGCCCGGAGGCCAATACCGTCGATTTGCGGCCACACTAACCCTAATCCGACATGGCAATACTGATTTCAGCACTACTCTTCTCGTCGGGGAGGAGTAGAGAAACCAGTTTAAAGAGCCCTTTATTTCGATATAATGGGCCTCGTGTGGACAGGTGCAGGGTTAAATTGGTTTAACGCTGCTAAATTTGGTTTAAACGCATAGTGTAGACCAGGCCTGGGACTGGAGTGCGGGAGGAGGAGACTGGGACTGGGACCAGCAGGCAAGGGGACTGAGGCTGGGAGCTGGGAAAGGAGATTTGTATCTGGTAAGGAAAACTGGGAGGAGGGGAACCTGTGAGCCAGTTGGCTGGATGGGGGGAATGCTGAGATTGGAGGAGTTGGGGGAATGAGGGAGATTGTTCATCCAGTCCCAAAGAGACTGAGATTAGGAACTAGTGCAGAAGTCGGCAAACTTTTTGGCCCGAGGGCCACATCTGGGTATGGAAATTGTATGGCAGACCATGAATGCTCACAAAATTGGGGATTGGGGTGTGGTAGGGGGCTCTGGGCTGGGGTGTGGCTTGCGGGTGTGGGAGGTGAGGATGGTGCAGGAGGATAGGACCTAGGGGTTCGGTGGGTGAGAGGGGGATCAGGGCTGGGGCAGGAAGTTGGGATACTGGACGGGGCCAGGGGTGCAGGCTCTGGCTGGTGAGCTCTCCACGCCAAACAGGAAATGAAATTCAAAAGCTTGCAGGGCTTTTCCTGTCTACCTGGCAAGTGCATCCGAGTTCAGATGGCTTTCCAAAGCAGTCACAATGGTGCACTGGGGGATACTGCCCGGAGGCCAATACCGTCGATTTGCGGCCACACTAACCCTAATCCGACATGGCAATACTGATTTCAGCACTACTCTTCTCGTCGGGGAGGAGTAGAGAAACCAGTTTAAAGAGCCCTTTATTTCGATATAATGGGCCTCGTGTGGACAGGTGCAGGGTTAAATTGGTTTAACGCTGCTAAATTTGGTTTAAACGCATAGTGTAGACCAGGCCTGGGACTGGAGTGCGGGAGGAGGAGACTGGGACTGGGACCAGCAGGCAAGGGGACTGAGGCTGGGAGCTGGGAAAGGAGATTTGTATCTGGTAAGGAAAACTGGGAGGAGGGGAACCTATGAGCCAGTTGGCTGGATGGGGGGAATGCTGAGATTGGAGGAGTTGGGGGAATGAGGGAGATTGTTCATCCAGTCCCAAAGAGACTGAGATTAGGAACTAGTGCAGAAGTCGGCAAACTTTTTGGCCCGAGGGCCACATCTGGATATGGAAATTGTATGGCAGACCATGAATGCTCACAAAATTGGGGATTGGGGTGTGATAGGGGGCTCTGGGCTGGGGTGTGGCTTGCGGGTGTGGGAGGTGAGGATGGTGCAGGAGGATAGGACCTAGGGGTTCGGTGGGTGAGAGGGGGATCAGGGCTGGGGCAGGAAGTTGGGATACTGGACGGGGCCAGGGGTGCAGGCTCTGGCTGGCGTTTATCTCACGCAGCTCCTGGGAGCAGCAACATGTACCCCCTCTGGCTCCTATGTGGAGGCGTGGCTAGGTGGCTCTGCGCACTGCCCTGTCCTCAGGTGCCACCCCTGCAGCTCCTATCAGCCATGGTTCCCGGCCAATGGGAGCTGCGGGGGCGCAGCTTGGGGCAGGAGCAGCATGCAGAGTCCCCTGGCTGCCCCTACGTGTAGGAGCCAGAGGGGGGGACATGTTGCTGCTTCCAAAAGCCGCGAGAGGCCACGGTACTTGTGGAGCGGGGCAAGCCCTGAACCCCACTCCCCAGCAGGAGCTCAAGGGCCAGGTTAAAACATCCGAAGGGCCAAATGGGGCCCCTGGGCCTTGGTTTGCCCACCTTTGAACTAGTGTGAGGAAAAATGAGACCAGGGGATAGCTCTGACCAGGGCTGAGTTGCAGGGGAAAAACAGGGACTGGTTAGGCAAAGAGACTGGGACACTGAGCCAGAGATGAGAGCTGGGTCAGGGAGCTTGAAGGAGTCTGAGACTGGACAAAGAGGACAGGACTGGGAATTAGTGAGGCAGGGGAAAAACTGGATGAGGAGCCAGCAGTGGAGAACTAGGACTGGTTCGGTGGAGGCAACAGAAGAGACTGGGGGTACGTCTACACTACGGGATTATTCCGATTTTACATAAACCGGTTTTGTAAAACAGATTGTATAAAGTCGAGTGCACAAGGCCACAAAAGAGCACAATAATTCAGCGGTGTCCATCCATGTACCGAGGCTAGCGTTGATTTCTGGAGCGTTGCACTATGGGTGGCTATCCCGTAGCTATCCCATAGTTCCTGCAGTCTCCCCCCGCCGATTGGAATTCTGGGTTGAGATCCCAATGCATGATGGTGCAAAAACAGTGTTGCGGGTGATTCTGGGTAAATGTCGTCACTCATTCCTTCCTCCGTGAAAGCAACGGCAGACAATCATTTCGTGCCCTTTTTCCCTGGTTTGCCCTGGCAGATGCCATACCATGGCAGCCATGGAGCCCATTTTGCCTTTTGTCACTGTCACCGTATGTGTACTGGATGCTGCTGACAGAGGCAGTACTGCAGTGCTACACAGCAGCATTCATTTGCCTTTGCAAGGTAGCAGAGATGGTTACCATCCCTATTGTACCGTCTGCCATGCCATTGTAAATTGGCGATGAGATGACGGTTATCAGTCGTTCTTTACCGTCTGCTGCTGTCATGGGTGCTCTGGCTGGCCTTCGCTAAAGTTGGCTGGGGGTGCAAAGACAAAAATGGGAATGACTCCCTGGGTCATTCCCTCCTTTATGTTTTATCTAAAAATAGAGTCAGTCCTGCCTACAATATGGGGCAAGTGTACTAGAGAACCAGTGTACCAGAGAACCAGAAAGCACAGCCGCTCCGTGTCAGATCCCGCAGAAATGATGAGCTGCATGCCATTCTAGGGGGTGCCCCTGCAACAACCCCACCCGTTGCTTCCCTCCTCCCCCAATCCTCCTGCAGTGTCCTCCCATTTGTGTGATGAAGTAATAAAGAATGCAGGAATATGAAACACTGACTTTTTAGTGAGATAAAATGAGGGGGAGGCAGCCTCCAGCTGCTATGATAGTCCAGGCAGGACATTAAACGGTGGCGGGGGAGAGGAGCCTCCCGCTGCTATGATAGTCCAGGCAGTACAGAATCTTTTCTTTAGACAAGAAAAGGGGGGGGGCTGATGGAGCTCAGCCCCCAGTTGCTATGATGAAGATGGTTACCAGCCGTTCTGTACCATCTGCCGGGAATGACCAGGAGTCATTCCTATTTTTATCCAGGCGCCCCCGGCTGACCTCACCGAGGCCAGCCAGGAGCACTCACAGGATGATGAGGACGGCTATCAGTCATTTTGTACTGTACCGTCTGCCACAGGGGAGGGGAGGGGAGAGGATGCTACTGTTCAGTGCCACAGCACCATGTCTACCAGCAGCATGCAGTAGACATACGGTGACATTGAAAAAAGTCAAGAAATGATTTTTTTCCGTTTTCTTTCACGGGAGGGGGGGTGGTAAATTGACAAGATATACTCTGAACCACCCCGGACAATGTGTTTGACCCTACAGGCATTGGGAGCTCAGCCAAGAATCCAAATGCTTTTTGGGGACTGTGGGATAACTGGAGTCCTCAGTACCCCCTCCCTCCCTCCATGAGCGTCCATTTGATTCTTTGGCTTTCCGTTACGCTTGTCACACAGCACTGTTTTGTGGACTCTGTCTATCATAGCCTGGAGATTTTTTCAAATGCTTTGTCATTTCGTCTTCTGTAACGGAGCTGTGATAGAACAGATTTGTCTCCCCATACAGCGATCAGATCCAGTATCTCCCGTACGGTCCATGCTGGAGCTCTTTTTGGATTTGGGACTGCATCGCCACCCGTGCTGATCAGAGCTCCACGTTGGGCAAACAGGAAATGAAATTCAAAAGTTCACGGGGCTTTTCCTGTCTACCTGGCCAGTGCATCCGAGTTCACATGGCTTTCCAGAGTGGTCACAATGGTGCACTGTGGGATACCGCCCGGAGGCCAATACCGTCGATTTGCGGCCACACTAACCCTAATCCGATATGGTAATACCAATTTCAGCGCTACTCCTCTCGTTGGGGAGGAGTACAGAAACCGGTTTAAAGAGCCCTTTATATCGATATAAAGGGCCTCGCTGTGTGGACGGGTGGAGTGTTAAATCGGTTTAACGCTGCTAAATTCGGTTTAAACGCATAGTGTAGACCAGGCCTGGGACTTGGACAATGAGCCTAGAGGAGAAGATTAGGACTGGCTGGGCAAAGGGACTGGAATGAGAAGCCTGAAGAATGGAGACTAGGACTGGAACTGGAACAAAGAGACATGGGTGGGTAAGAAACAGGACTAGGGCAGAGATAGGTTGGAGGGGATGCAGCAGAAGGGGATCAAGTTTGGAAGGAACAGGCAGAAGAGTCTGTGGCCACTAGAATGCATTCCCCTCCAGAACCTGAAGGAACCCAAGATTCCTCACCTTTTTTCTGTCAGCAAATATCTGTGATACACACTGGGGAAGTGTCTCATCCCCCTCTTTTTCACATCTGGTCTGTGTTGTGGATCTAAATGTTCCAACTACACTGATGATCTATGTGGTGTCGATACGATGGAATTCCTGTTTTTTTCCATTTGCTTTTTTAAAAAGCTAGGAAATTACACACACACACACGTACGTTAAAAGAACATTATTGTGGTCACAAAGTTAGGTGATGATGGAATTAAGGTTGTTTGTGGAACCTTAATTCAGTCATTTGTGCATATGCATTATGAGATAGTCTTTAATGACATAACATGGTATTTTCTCCACAGGAACCCTGCCTTGTTCAGGACCTGCTCTGGGGTGAATCAGGATTGTGTAGTAAAGGAGACTTTTGTATATAGGCCTCCTCCCTCATTTGTTGCAGCAGTTGGAAGGTGTAGTGAATGAGGCAGGATTTGCAGGAAAAAAGATTGTCTCATGGTTAAGGCAGGTGAACACTGCCCTGGAGAATTGGACTGTATCCCTGCCTCTGCCCCAGAGTTCCTATGAGATGCTGGGCAAGTCACTTAAACCAAACTTTTCACAGGTAGTCACTAATTGTGTGTGGAAATTGAACAAGATTTTAATTATAAATTTATTAGTGTGTTGATTATTTTTATTTTACCTAATGGATTTAGACCAATACAAAATGTAACCAATCCAGGTGTCAAAATGACACTCCATGGATGTAATTTGATAAAGATAAGAGTGAACCCCTTTTCCTTCCACTTCCATCTGTCAGAAATTATCCAGAATTTCAACTAAGGTTATCTAATCCAACACATATAATGTATGGAAGGAAAAAGGGTATACAGGTAACAGCCAGTTATTCTGTAATGATAAAGTTATGGAAATTAATACCATCAAAGAACTAATGGGGATTATTAACATACTGATGTTGGTTTATTTGCCACTAAAGCATTATATCAAATCCCATGTAGGAAGCCCAAGTTGCAGGTGACCATTAACAAGGCTAGAAATATTAATTATTGTGAAGGCCACCTCAAAGGGCTTGATTTTTTTAATGATATAATAATTTACTGATGGATCTAAAAGATAAATAGGAAAATAATCTAAAACCAGATGTCACTTTGGGGCAATGGGAAAATACATGGAGGAAGGCCAAAATCTCATAGACTTTAAGGTCAGAAGGGACTATTTTGATCATCTAGTCTGACCTCCTGCACAACGCAGGCCACAGAATCTCACCCGCCCACTCCTGTAACAAACCCCTGACCTATGTCTGAGTTACTGAAGTCCTCAAATCGTGGCTTAAAGACCTCAAGGTGCAGGGAATCCTCCAGCAAGTGACCCATGCCCCATGCTGCAGAGGAAGGCAAAGAACCTCCAGGGCCTCTGCCAATCTGTCCTGGAGGAAAATTCCTTCCTGACCCCAAATATGGCAGTCAGTTAAACCCTGAGCATGTAGGCAAGACTCACCAGCCAGCACCCAGGAAAGAATTCTCTGTAGTAACTCAGATCCCACCCCATCTAACATCCCATCACAGACCACTGGGCATACGTACTGCTGATAATCAAAGATCAGTTGCCAATTTAATTGCCAGAATTAGGCTATCCCATCATACTATCCCCTCCATAAACTTATCAAGCTTAATCTTAAAGCCAGATATGTCTTTTGCCCCCACTACTCCCCTTGGAAGGCTGTTCCAGAATTTCACTCCTCTAATGGTTAGAAACCATCATCTAATTTCAAGTCTTATCTATTTTGGGTAACCATTAAGGAAGATTACTACAAAATATGTTATCGGTGGTATCTCATACCATTTAAGTGAAGTAATATAAATATATAAATAATGGAGAGGATGGAGAGAAATAAGGACCTTTCTGCATATATGCTATGAATGCCCTAAGATAATAGTATTTCTGGAGAAAAGAACAAATAGAATTTTCAAGGTAACTAAAGTGAGGCCACCCACAAAACCCATAGTGAGTCTATTAGGTAACATTTTAAAAGATGTTACTAACTTGGAGTAGGGCTCCTTGATAACACAATTACTGCTAGCATCCAGCTGCATAATAGCTCATTTTTGGAAAAAGATAAATACCCCATCATTAGTGGCAAAGAGAAATAAATTATGGGAAATCCTTTCAATTACAAAAACGATGGACAGCCTTATGTCAGGCTCAAGTAGATTTTATATTATGTATGACCATTTCTGGAATCTGAACAATTAAATACATATATAAGAAGAAGTTACTAAACACAGATGGAACTTTTAAAGGTAGCAAATACAGGTTATGAATAGGAGTTGTTAATGCTTGTTTGGAAAGTTTATTTATATTAATAATGACACAGTAAAACTTTTTTTAAATAGATAAGAAAATTCATATGATTTGCCTGTTTTGGGGATATCACAAAGCAAAATCTTCTATCTCAGGTTAAAAATCATCGTGTAGTTGTTACTGGCAAATCTGGGTATGGACTGCAGATATATAAATTGTGTGTAATCTACATACAAATCCATCATAGACTGTAATCTTTGGAGTAACAGTGTCTTTCATTATTTTTTGAAGCACCAAGAACTCTGTCAACACATTACATAATAATAAGTGATAAGCATATTCAGACATTAATTATAAATGGCAATTGATTGCAATGTGGAGAAGGCAGCAGTGTATCTTAGTAGTCACTGCTTTTTCATTTTGCTTAATAGTTACACACAGTAGAACTGTACATGTAGCGTGGTCAGAATTTCCAGTGACAAATCATCTGCAGAAAGATTTTTAACATGCTTATTCCTATACAGTTTGGCTTTTTTAATTCAAACAGTTTCAAACATGTCACTAATCTATTTCAAATGTTCACAGATACCATTGCTGCTTTACAGCTATGGTAAAATACTTTTGATGTGGCCAATATATTTTTTTCTTAAAACAGAGGCACTAGCTATTTGGGTTCTTAAAGATGCCCTGGTACATTCTGCAAGAGTGAGGGCATGTCCCGGTGGCCTGATTTAATTCTGATTTATGAAAATACATTATTTCCATCAGATATTCCTCCTGTAGTTTCAATTGGATAATTTATTCTTCACTTTCTGTCATATAAAATTATGCAGGTTGCATATGTGTGTAATTAGAAACTATGCACAGTAAGAGAACTACCATGGGTCCTATTTTCTGGATGAAAAGTCATTATTTCTAGGCTTACCACTATGTAAATCAAACATAACTCAGTATTACATGTAGCACTAGATTTCTCCTGTTTTCTGAAAACTACTAGAATTTTTCAGATAACCTGGTTATTTTGTTTAGGTATTTGAAACATACATGCTACAGAGCCAAGTTTTGATGATTCTATATATGCAATAGCAACCACTACACAGAAAACTTGTATAAAGGATAAATTTTATTAAGAGCATTATTTGTTCCTGTTTATCTGTGCACCTAAATGTGATAGTGTTTGTCGCTTCAGCCCAACAGGGGCCTGGAGTTGCACATTAGGGAGTTCAACAGGAGTCATTACCATGGAAGGTCCTTTAAGAAGGAAGACGTTACTAAAGGAAGGCAGAAAGCCTACAGTAAGTTGGACCTTTATTGTGATCTTAATTTGATAATGGTTATTATTGTTTGCATTGTTAGCTTCAGATTGCAGTACAATGCCAAACAGGGCAGGGCAGTTAATTCTGTTCCAGGAAACAGAACAATGTTTTGCTACAAAATCACTTTCTATTAAAACATAAGACACAAAATGTTTCCTTCTCTCCCAGAATCCACAGAGGTGGGATGAGAAGAGGAACTCTATGTAATATCAGCATCTGTAAAGGCCTGTCAGCATCCATTTCTGTGGGGTCCCTCTCCTCACATTCAGATCCCCCTTACATCAGTGGGAGTACTGTGTGTCCTGTTGCAAGCAGGACACAAAGACTGAAGGGTTCTTCAGGAGGCTCAGGTAGTATTGCAGAGGACCAGCTCTCTGCACAAGCATTATGCCATAGATTCACAGGATTCCACCAGCCTCAGTCTCAGGCCCTCATTGGACGGGAGAAAATGATGCAATGGAAGTCCCATGGTTTACCTCTGATCCTCTTACAATTTTTTGTTTGGAGCTTCATGGTTTAATCTTAAGAGATTTGAAGAACTGTTGAAATAACCTTGTAATTAGAGCTGCGCAAAACTATGTGGCTGAAACTTAATTTAACCAAAAAAAGTAGATTCAGATCAACCAAAACATTTTGTGACTTTGCGTCAATTTCACCACATTTTTTTGAATAGAAGAAAAAAATTGAAAATATCCAAATGATTTATTTCAGCATTTCCAGAACAAGCTGTTTTGATTTTTTTGCCTAGATTCATAAAAGGGTGGTGGAGAAGAAAGAGAAGGGGTTGGGGGTGCATCCCTTATACCAGTTGCCCAGTAATTAGGGAACTCACCTCGGATATGGGGGACCAGGGTTCAAGTCCCTGATCCAGAGCAGGACCAGCCTATTGGCTATTTCTGGGGTGTTGAATCTGTTCCACACTGACATTTTTACCAATTTTCTTCTCTCTTATTCAGCTCTCCTCATGGACTAGATATTGGGTTACACTTTCAGGATCAACTCTTCTCTACTTTGGAGCAAAGTCATTAAGAGGCACAGAAAGAAAACATGTAAGCAAAGTATATTAAATTGTTCTAGAAAACAAACCATTCTTTAGACGTATCATCTTCACGAGCAGGACTGGCAATGTGCATTTGAAAAGTGAATATGGTCACTCCCAGCTAGCACATTTGTCTGCTCTGTTTTCATTGTTAGAAGTCAACCCAGTGTATAATCATGCTACTGTTAATTGTAACTGATCTGTCTGCCTCTTCTAGTATAAATCTACTGCTGGTAAAAAAGTCTCTGTTGTGGGTTGGATGGTGGCACTGCCTGATGATCCTGAACATCCTGATATTTTTCAGCTAAATAACCCTGACAAAGGTAGATGCTACATTATACTCGGGGAATGGGGTAACAGCATTTAATATGCTAAGTTTACATTATTTACAATATCACATGTTCAGAAAGTTAAGGAACCAGATTTTGAAAATAGGGTACAGTGGGAGATGCATGCATCTGCAAAAAGCTGATGTTTGTGGGGTCCTGCAGGAGGCCTCAGTACATTTTGCCAAATGATTGGGGGAGGGTGCATTCTGTGAGTTTTGCAGGAACTCTTGGTATTAGTGTGAGGTCACTTGCATTCCCTATTCGCTATAGGTATGTCTACGCTACAGTTAAGCACCTGCAGCTGGCCCATGTCTGCTGACTCAGGCTTGCAGGGCGTGGGTTATGGGCATGGGCAGCACCAGACCCCTGAGTGCAGGGTTTTGGGGGGAAGTTTTTGATTTATTATGCCCCTGCAGGTTCCACAGCAGCTGAGGAGGCAGTATGTGCTACTGCCTCCTCAGTCTCCCAGGAACCTGCATGGAGCATAGCAAAAGCTTCTTCCAGAGAAGAGACGCATGCTTTTCTCCTGGTGCCTTGGGGTCTGGGAAGGGGAGATGTGGTGTGGCTCCAGCTGAGCTCAAGACTTCAGCAAGCTGGTGCTCCTCCAGGCAGGTGGGGGGAGTGGATCAGGGCTTTGGCTGACTTGGGGATCCTCCAGCTGGGGAGAGGGGCGTCTAGGAGCTCCAGCCACCAATGTAGGGAGGGTCTCGGGGCTTCAGCTGGCTCAGGATTCCTCCAGCTGAGGAGGGAGTTGGGGGCTCCTCTGGGTGGGAGTGTCTCAGGGCTCCTCCCACCACAGGGGGGGGTGGTCTTGGGGATCCTCTGGCTGAGGGGGGATGGTCTCGGGGCTCCAGCCATGGGGGTGGGTGTGGAAGGGGCAGGGCTAGGGCTAGCCTCCCCGAAGGGGGGCTCCACTCACCACCCGTGGCTATGGTGCTGTTGAATTACAGTGTAGACATTAGGGCTCAGGCTTGGAGGGTCCCAGAGTCCAGGGTCCAGCCTAATTCTGAACATCTACACGGCAAGTTTTAGCCTTGCAGCTAGAGGCCATGTCAGCTGACCTGGGCCAGCCCGGGACATGCTGCATATCTTTTATTCCAGTGTAGTTGTACCCTATTGGGGTTTTTTTTTGTTCCAAATGGCTCTCTCAAAGTCACTATGTCCTTCAAATATGACTTCTGTAATCCCTAGATAGTCAGCTTCACTGTAAGTGCTGATTTATGAGGCTTCTCCAGACAAAGTATTTATAAAATCATTTACTTAAATTTTTAACCATCATCACTCAGCAGACACTTCAAATGTTCAAAAGGGTCCTAGCATCAATGTGCATCATGAGGGTCTCTACAGAAAACTTTGAAGTTAAATAATAATAATAATTGGAGATATACCTATCTCCTAGAACTGGAAGGGACCTTGAAAGGTCATTGAGTCCAGCCCCCTGCCTTCACTAGCAGGACCAAATACTGATTTTGCCCCAGATCCCTAAGTGGCCCCCTCAAGGATTGAGCTCATAACCCTGGGTTTAGCAGGCCAATGCTCAAACCACTGAGCTATCCCTCCCCCCTGTTCTCCTAACATTTCACGTCTTTCTTTATTTCAATGAGAGGCAGTGATGAACATGAGCTGCACCTGCTGCAACTCTCTCCTGTAGAATACAATGAATGAAATGTAAGTCTGACTTCGAGAGAAAATTCAGGGAAGGACAATGCTAACCTGAGGAATGAAAGAGACCAACAAGTGGATGCTGAAAAAGCTAAATTTGCAAATAATAGTGCATCCATTAAAATGATTCGGGGTGAGGTATATAAACGCTAGCTGGAATGAAGCAAAGTATAAAATGAAGGAGGTTGGAGTGGATGCCCAGATTGGTCTTACTGTCTTTTTGGTTCTATGACAGTTTATTTTTACTGCTGTGTGCTCAGGTCTATTGAATATGCACACTATCTTCCACCTCTTACCTGGGGGTTGCTGGGCACATATTCCTCATAGCCTATCCTCCCTGCCAGGGACTGCTGTGTGTGGTAGGAGCAGTTTGGGTTTTTGAGGACCAAATTAATTTTCCCATTTACGTTACACTCTTGACTTCTGGACTAAAAGATTAGAATGTAGCAAAGCCAAGTGTGTCTGTCTGTCAAAACCTGAGGGATCCTGATTTTTTTTTTAATTTTGTAGGCAATATTTACAAGTTTCAGACTGGGTCAAGGTTTCATGCAATATTGTGGCACAAGCATTTGGATGATGCATGCAAAAGCAACAGGCCTCAGGTAAGGCCATGAAGATGTCTTTCCCAACCAGTTTCTCCCTTACATTCCAGGAAACCCCTACATAGAGGATGCTGCTTTCTAGCCTGTATGGGCGACTCAAGAATACACAAACAAGCTCATCCGGGCATATTTATAGCAACCCTTTTTGCATATTGACCAAAGTTTTGCAACAGGTGTGAAAGGCAAGATTTCAAATTCTAGGATACCCACAAAAAATCTAGTAATGGTGAATTTGTGCAGCTCTAGCCATAAGTCTCAGTGCCCCCTTACAGTGTCATGTTTTTCCTCTCCAAAGTTATGGTACAATGTCCTGCTACTAGCTTGCAGAGTCAGCCTCATGCAGAGCCTTTTTAATGGACTGATTTCATTGTTGGCACTTTGCAATAAATGGAAATAATAATACTGTGGGTTGACACTTCAGTTTCCCCTTTCCACAGAAACTTTTCATTGCTGACTAATTTACATTCTCTTCCAGGTACCTGCTAACCTTATGTCATTCGAATAACTTGCATCAGTATGTAGTGTGACTTCAAATGCCAAACAGTAGGATGGGAATATCTTTCCCTTAAGAGAAGGAGCTTCCTAATGTGAGCCAGCTGCCCCAGACGAGATTACTTCAGCACTTTTCTATCTCACTTGAAAGTGATTTTGACACAGCTTTTAAAAGCAGAAAGTGAATGTTGTCCTTAGGACCAGATATAGTCTCATGCACTGAACATAATTAGACAATTTAGACAGACTGAAGGTGAGTCCTGACTGATGCAGGATCCTGGAAACCTTGACTTTAACTTTGTGGTCACAAACTGCCCTGGACTAATGTTTGACCACAAACTGTGCATCACATCTTCTGCCTCTTCTTTTTTAAACTGTTCTTTTTATTGTTAAGCTGCTTTATGTGACTGAAGAAAATTTAGCCCACGTTGGGTTTTCAGTTCTTTCTAATGCACAAAATAATTGACAGTGTTAACTTGCTGCAAAGTGTCAATTAGAATAGAAAATTGTGGAACAACATTTTTATAACCTAAGTGCACTGAGTTGCTTGGCAATGTGGTTGCCTCAGATTTTGTATCAAATTAAATCTCTGGACAATTCTGCAGTTCACATTTGAGCTATTTGGGAAATGTGTATTTTGGCACAAGATAAATAGTTTAATTTAGTATTTCTTTCATTTGAATGTACTACTTTTAAATATAATTTAAAGGACAAGTGAAGGGTCTATTCCTATTTAAATTCACTTTGTGTTACAGCTTGTCTTGGGTTACTCCTAAGGATAAATTGCGCCCCCCCTTCACTATGGGTTCTATTAATCTAAAATCCCTAGCTCTGTGGAGGTATTTGGATCTTCCCAGCCACCTCCTGACTCCTCAGAATGGCTCAACTTTCCACTCATTGTTCCACTCTCATGTGGATGACCCAATCCCACTCAGCACCTGCATGTGCACACACATCACCTGGTAGACAGAATAATGCCACTAGTACTTCTGTCATGAAATCATGACGGGATGAGATCTAGGCAGGACTGACTGGCATATCAAGAGCCATCAAGCGAGTATCCTGGAAAGAGAAAATGAACCGAATGTAAGAGACCCTTCTCTGCCAGGAGAAACCTCCTGGCTCTCTTTTCCCAGGCAGTGGTTCAAGATCTCTTGAACCACTGAAGAAGTCTGATGTCAAATCTGTGTGATAGCACTACCTGCTGATCAGAGTTTTCTGCTATTCTCACCTTGATTTCAGAATTCTTCACATTTTAGTCACATCCCTCTGCTAGTCAGTGTTCAGGCTTTCATCCATCAAGGATGAATCATTGCATGAAGCTCCCACCTCACTTTCAAGTAGGCTTTCTAATGCCATGACCAATGCATCTAAAACCCTCACTCTGCAGCTCCCCAAGAATGGGGCAAAATGGTGAGCTAGATGGGAGAGTCCTGTGATTCCACCACAGGCTTGCAGACCATGAAAGACCAGAAATAATTTTGGATGAACAGAGTCCTACATCTAAACAAGTGCCCAGTCACTGGGATATTCTGCTGATCTCACAATCTTGATTTTGCGGCAGATTTTTTTTTTTTTTTTAGTTTATCTTACAAAAATACCTTACATGTAACGCTGGATTTCTGTTGACTATAAAAATGATTTTTAACTGTCTGTGTCACAATCCTGAGAATTGGTATGTGACAAGAAAAATAGTTCCTACTGATTCCTGTAGGAAGAGACAGAGCACGTATCAGAAATCACACAGATTTGACATCAGACTTCTTCAGTGGTTCAAGAGATCTTCAGTGGGACAGTGGAATGGCCAAAATACATCTTTTTGCTTTTTTAACAATCCAAAAATTAGTTGAAGTAGTGACCTGATAACAGCATTGTGTATATCCAAGAATGGAATTTTCAATAGTTAATCTGACACAGAGGATTTTTAAAGATGATGATGCTGGTGAAATTCTGTCATAAGCATGTTACTGTTGCCCAACTATTTGAAAATGAAATCATCTGAATTATTCTCCCAGACAGAGAGATGCATGGATGGTTGTGGTGAGAGGTGAGTTATACATTTAGACTATTTCTGAGGATGCAGGTATTCTCTGGACTGCTATTCAAATTAATTCATACATGCACCTATGTGTAGTGTGTGTCTGTAGACATATCTAATCTATCTGCAGCATGCAGAGGGTTGAACCATCTGAAACGACATTATTGTAATGATATATGTCTGACCGAAACCCTCAAATGCTAAGAGTAAAGGCTGAAGATCTAACTTGCCATCCCCTTATGCAGAATTCTTATAAAATAGAGCCGCTGTTAATCAGGAGCCCTGGAGTGGTGCCTGTATCTAAAATGTCTTTGGATTTCTGTATTTAAGCCAGAGCTAGAATGCAATGCCACATACAATACTGTTGCTTTTTCAATTGTATTAAAAGACAACATTTCCTCCACATACATGACATGTATTCAAGCATCCTGAATTCTCACTTTGCCTAATGGATCATAAAGTCCTAATAATCATAAAGTCCTAATGGAACTTCTAGGACTACTGGTAAGAATGTAAAGTGGCCCACCTGGTACAATACATTTGGAAAGTGACAGATCAAAAAACCAAACTGTTCTCTTAAATAAGTATACATTTTGCCATCATGGACATTGGCCGGCAAAGATTTATAAAGGGGCTTGTGACATAATTTTAAAAATGAGGAGGTACTAATAAATGCATTGCCAACAATTAACAGTGTACTTGTATTTTCCAGACTGCCAACCAAATGACTGTTTAGGAGGATGAGGACATTATAGGTACAGGTGAATTGTGGCCTCAAGCATTGAAGTTTAAAATGCTCATTTGCCAGAACAGAATTTTTAACACAGCTAATTTTCAGTGGTTCTGCAAAAGCTTTGAAATGTACTTACATAGTGCTTTTATACACTAATCATGCCCATGTGAGACCATAACAACTATATCTATCTTGTTCTGCTCTACTGGAATGTGGGTGATTCCCCTGTGCAGGGATCCTGTTCCACAAATCCTACTGTAATCCTTGCAGCAAAACATTCTGCAAATGCTCAGTTACCCCATTAATAAGAGAACAATTTGGTCATTGTTAAATATAAAATTAACTTAAAATTGTAACAGTCATTGACCTGACATCCATATTAGGAGGCTAAGGAGATTTCTAAAGCCATTTTTAGATGTAATGCGAAAGGGGAGAAACAGCTAATTGTCACTTCATTTTTTTCCACTGTACTTGTAATTCAAAATTAAGTAATGGATGTTGTGGCTACTGAGACTGTGGATCAAGGTGACACTCATAGTTAACTGATAGGCTAGTATTGGCAAAAGCTGGAACCTGTTTAGATCTTGAGGGCTTCTAGAATTCAAAGCCTTGTTGAACATTTTAGGTGTTATTCCATTCAGAGCAGGGAGGTTTTTCATCCTTAGAAAACATCATCTTTCTCAAGAAAAGCCCTTTAGAAGTTGGCAGTGAAGGGGGGGGATTTGATAGCAGCCTTCAGCTACCTGAAGGGGGGTTCCAAAGAGGATGGAGCTCAGCTGTTCTCAATAGTGGCAGATGACAGAACAAGAAGCAGTGGTCTCAAGTTGCAGTGGGAGAGGTCTAGGTTGGATATTATGAAAAACTATTTCACTAGGATGGTGGTGAAGCACTGGAATGGGTTACCTAGCGAGGTGGGGCAATCTCCATCCTCAGAGGTTTACAAATCCCTGGCTGGGATGGTTTAGCTGGGGTTGGTCCTGCTTTGAGCAGGGGGTTGTACTAAATGACCTCTTGAGGTCTCTTCCAACCCTAATCTGCTATGATTCTATGGCACAGAAGTTCCAAACATCTCCAGGTCCCTTCACCTGAATAACAAACCCCTTCAAAGATAGGAATTCAAATGTGAAACCAGGATATGCTCTGAACTATTTGTGGCATGAATGAGAGAACACACACACACAATAGTGACTCTTATCCAGGAGTCTCTCAAAGTGCCATGGATGGAAATTGTGTGTGGGGATGGAGAGAACAAAACCCTCAAAACAATGCTACTCGAGACCTTCAGTAATTTGCATTTTAAAAGTTTTTAAAGAATTGGTAAAATGAATGCCTGAGCTGATCATCAGTTGCAGGATAGATAATATTATGTAAAACAGAGCTGAACATGACAACTGTGTAGTTTTGCCTTGTGCAATATCTTAAAATTCTTGCAGCATATCACAATAATTGTGGTATTGCTGTGTAGTATTTGAGAACATAAAATGAATGTGAATGATAGAACAATAGAGGGATGGCATCAGCTTAATCCATTTTTAAATAAATTTAATACAAAAAGTATGAATTCTAATAATTACTGATTTTGGGGGTCTCAGTATCTGACACCTTTAATGTGATTTAAAAGCTCCTGTTGAAATAATAGACATTGCATATTGGTACTGATTAAAATATCACCTCTATGAAAGGATATCATAAACCTTGTAAAGTTTTATCAGTCACACAGTGAGACTTTAGCTGTTTAGTAAAAACAGGCCTTTTTAGTCTATTTTCCAGGATGACTAATTTCAGACTTGAAGATATTAGATATTTCAGGCAATATTTATTATTAATTTGTGTGTGTAATTTTAAAGTAATTTAGTGCCAAAATGCATGTTTGTCCAATTAGCACTCAGTTAAGGCATTGAGAGAAGTCTTCAATATACAATCCATTTGTCGCATCACAATGTAAACAAATTTCTATATTAGTTTTTTTCTTGTGAACACTGTTGCACTATTTTTTGGCCGTATTTTTCAGCAGCCCACTGCATGCCATTTGTGTACAGACTTTCTATAACTTTTGTGAATTGTCTCACCCATAATAACCACTGAACTTTTAACCCTTGTGTGGGAGTCTTTAGGTTTTTGGCAAAGTATTTTGTTACCTCAGTCTTGTATCAAGTTGCTGTATTTCAGCTTGTTACATTGATAATGATTGTTTCACTAATTAAATACCTTAATGTAAAAAAATTGTTTAACAAATGCATTTGGTTGTGAATCTGTCAGATTGTTAACAATATCATGTATTGTTAAGAGTAGATTCGAGTTACACAGTAAACTAGAACTTCTCACTTCAAGCACATAAACTGTGCTTTGTGATTAAACAGTAACATAGCTGGACACTACACTTTATAGTTGCATAAACTACAGTTATTTATAAAGCAGATGTGACAGGATCAAAATGTGTGGCAAAGAAAAAGGAAAATTCTTCCAAACTTATTTATGTGAGGTTCTCTTTTTTTCTTACAATCAGAGCTTTAGATAAACAGATAAAATTCTGTAGTCCCCTGTTAAGATCTGTCTGTGCCCAGAAGTAGAGACAAGCCCATGACTTTGGCAGGGTAACAAGCCTTGTGGATTGCCGGGGGGGGGGGGGGAGGGAGAGAAAGCGGTAGACGTGGTATATCTTGACTTTAGTAAAGCCTTTGATACTGTCTCCCACAACCTAGGGAACAACAAACAACTAGGGAAATGCAACCTAGATGGAGCTACTATTAGGTGGGTGCATAATTGGTTGGAAAGCCATTCCCAGAGAGTAGTTATCAGTGGTTCACAGACATGCTGGTAGGACATAATGAATAGGTGCCCACAGGGATCAGTTCTGGGTACGGTTCTTTTCAATATCTTCATCAATGATTTAGATAATGGCACAGAGAGTACACTTATAAAGTTTGTGGATGATACCAAGCTGGGAGGGGTTGCAAGTGCTTTGGCGGTTAGGATTAAAATTCAAAATGATCTGGACAAACTGGAGAAATGGTCTGAAGTAAGTAGGATGAAATTAAATAAAGACAAATGCAAAGTACTCCACTTAGGAAGAAACAATCAGTTGTACACATACAAATTGGGAAATGACTGCCTAGCAAGGAGTACTGCAGAAAGGGATCTGGAGATCATAGTGGACCATAAGCTAAATGTGACTTGACAGTGTAACGCTGTTGCGGAAAAAGCAAACATCATTCTGGGATTTATTAGCAGGAGTGTTGTAAGCAAGACTCAAGAAATAATTCTTCCACTCTACTCCATGCTGATTAGGCCTCAACTGGCGTATTTTGTCCAGATCTGGGTGCCACATTTCAGGAAAGATGTGGACAAATTGGAGAAAGTCCAGAGAAGAACAACAAAAATGATTAAAGGTCTAAAATCATGACCTGTGAAAGAAGATTGAAAAAATTGAGTTTGTTTAGTCTGGAAAAGAGAAGGCCACGGGGACATGATAACAGTTTTCAAGCACATAAAAGATTGTTACAAGGAGGAAGGAGAAAGATCGTTCTTCTTAACCTCTGAGGATAGGAGAAGCAGCAATGGGCTTAAATTGCAGCAAGGGAGGTTTAGGGTTGGATATTAGGAAAAGCTTCTTAACTATCAGGGTGGTTAAGCACTGGAATAAATTGCCTAAGGAGGCTGTGGAATCTCCATCATGGAGATTTTTAAGAGCAGGTTAGACAAACACCTGTCAGGGGCTGTCTAGATAATACTTAGTCCTGCCATGAGTGCAGGGGACTGGACTAGATGACCTTTCAAGGGCTGAACCATCTGAAATGGCATTATCCCTTCCAGTCCTATGATTCCATGACTTCCAGACCATATGACCCTCAAAAGAAATAAGACCGTTTTATAAACGCAAAACACACACACTGGCTTTTAATGTCAAAGGCATGTTTCCTTCATACCCCTTAAACAGGATTTAGACATTTGGGGTCTGATCCTGGGCTCACAGAAATCATTAGAAAAATAATTTCTTCCACTGCAAGACGCACTCAGTGAAATTCTCTGGCTTGTGTTACATAGGAGGTCAGAAGTGATGTTTATAATGATCCTTTCTGATTTTAAATTCTGTGAAAGCACCCATTGACTTCAGCGATGCAGGGTCAGGGTTAGCGAAAGCCTGACATAATCATGTGCCCAGTGGAGGTATCTCTTAGGCAAGGATCAGCATGGAAGAGGTGGTGGTTTGGAGAATTTTAGCCTAGCCTGTAACATTTCCATCCCTCTCTACATCAAGTGTAAAAAAAAAATTCTATTAACTACAAACATTTCCCCCCTCTTCAACATCTTCCTCACCCTCTTCAAGGTCAGTATGTCCCTCAGAAAGAGAAGCAGGAAAGGTCCAATTTCTACAGCACTATGAATTTGATGGGAATTTGAGGAAATAATAGGAAGGAATCTAATGGGAAGCTTAAGGACCACAACTAAATTTCATACAAATTGCTTTTCCCAGGTTCTAAATGTGAGGCCACTCCTCACTTTCATGAAATGGATGTCACTCATTTTCTTTTTTCCTCCTGTAGTAGGGAATGAGACACTTCCTATTACTTTTTAAATCTCAGAAAATGCTTGGGTCTTAGAATTTCAATCATAAGGAATCTGTTAATGCTGGTTGCAAATGTTGATGAGTACATCTTATGCCCCACAAACAGTTCTTGTCATTGGACCAGCAATCAGTTTTGGTAGAAGTAAACTGGTCAGAATTTTCTCCCGCACTAGACAAGAGAGGAGAGAACTAGCCAGATTAGCACATTGGAAAGGGTGAGAAAAAACTCACTTAGAAAATGCTTATTCTAGGCTGCCTTTATCCATTGGGAAGCCCGTTCCCAATCTCCCTTTTGTTCTCTCAAGGCTTTAAGTGTAGAGTTGAAAAAAGATGAGGGGGAAGTAGGGGATGGAAGGTTCATCTTTCCAAGAGAAATCTTTCCTACAGTGCAGTGATCTGCTAAAACGTAACAGACAAATGCCCTGGCAAAGCTGAGTACTGAAGAGCTAATTAAACCTCTTGAAGCCTAAGGCTTTATTTTTGGAGTTCATAGTAAAAAGTGTTAGGAAACTAAACTGGAATCTTTTTTATTTCACACACCTGGAGTGTCTGGGGGGAGAGGCTATCAGTGCAGATAAACTGCACAAATTTTTATACCAGGTATCTGAAATTCTAGAGATTTGATGTGATGTTTCTTATAGATACGATTTATTAATGCGTGAGTTTGTCACATTCTAAAACGGCTCCCAACGCCACCCTGGAGACTGTAAAGGATATTCTCATTCCAGCCCAGAGATGGCTGTGGACTAGAAACCGCAGATAAAAAATGAATTGGAGAAAGTGCCCTGCCTACATGTGTGTTCTGTTTAGAGACATTCTTTCACCGTTGGAAGTCAGCTTCTCAGTTTTACAGAGGACTGGACCAAGACATACAGGTGACCCAAAACAAACAAACAGTCATCATTGGTTAGGGCTGAGTTTCTTCAAGTCCCAAATCCTACAGCTTCTTGCTATTGCATTATTAATCTACTAAGAAACTAAGTGACATACAAAAAGCAAATAGACCAGTGAAAAATAAATTAGATTTTTAAGTTGTTTTAGTCACTTTGCTGAACTGTGTTAATTGTTTCATACAATTCATAACCTCACAATGCCCCTTTAATATGAAAAGAAGTTTTGTTTTGCAATATATTTCACAGCTGTACATTACACTGGGATCTTTTACAGCTGTGTTTAACAAAATGGTTAGTGTTTCCTTTAGTAGTATGGAAACTACTGAAGTGAAAGTATTTGTCACAAGTGAATATAATGTATTTGTCTTGGTTTATGGAGCCAGAACTTAACTGGAGGGGGAGAGAGGGTGTACCAGAGCCCTGGTGGTAGGAATAAATTCAAAATTAGTTGGTGGAGTCTTACAAGGGCGAGAAGAATTGTAGAGCAAGGGAAGAGACAGCTTGCTAGGATACACAGGAGGGGACAGTGGAAGGGTAGATAATGTCTGTTGGTGACCTGTTACCTTCTTGTCTGCTTCATACCTTATTATCAAAAGCTATGTTTTTCATGACATTTATGATTGGTGATGGGCTTAGTATTTAAATCTCAAGAAACACAGGTTGCTGCTGCAGAGGACAAAACTGGGTTTGCATTATGTACGAGAAATTTAGATGTGAAAAGTGACAATTACTAAGACAACAAGCATTTCTGCAGACTTTTTCAGTCTGTATTCCGCATCTCAGAAAGTGCTAATCACATACACGAGGCATTTCAGACATAAGATTTGTTTTTGTTTGATTTTGTTTTTTTAAATTACTAACATAGGTGTAGCAGGGTGGCTTGCCCTTTAAGGAGTAGAGCAATGCTGCTAGACACACCTGAGAGAGATCAGCTGTTCACCTATAAAAGGGGAGCAGAAAGCTGCAGAGAAGGAAGGAAAGCTCATGAGATTGTTTTAAAAAAATTGCAGAGAGAGAGCAGTTCCTATAAATCATAGGGACATAAATTGCTATTGCACATCATACAGAGGTTATGAAGTCCACTATCCTGTCTCCAGCAAAGGAAAGCATCAAACACCTCACAAGAAGGTGCAAGAAACCCTGTAATTGCAATTATGGAATAACCTGCCCCTAAAGGAATTTTTTTTCCTAATCTTGTCAGTTAGTGGCTGGTTTATGTCCTAGAGCATAAGGGTTAATACATCTTTCACTGTTTATCTTCTCTCTTTTAACTCTGGATCTTCCTTAGTCACAAAAAATGTCTACACCTTTTTGAATCCTGTCAATGATGTCCTGGTGCAATGAGTTTCACAGGAGATAACAACAGTTATTAGTATTCTTTGAGTGCTTGCTCATGTTGATTCCGAGTATGTGTGCGCGCACCATGTGCAGTGTCGCCAGAAGGCTTTTCCCCCATCAGGCTGGCTCAGGCACCCCCTGTAGTCGCACCTTCATGGCGCCACTTTTAGGACCCTGCCTTCTCTCCAGTTCCTCTACCGCCAGTGACAGTCATTGGAGCACTCTCTTCTTCGCTTGTTTTCGAATAATCTCTAGTGTACTGGTATCCTATATATAGTTTAATAGTAAGTTTATAGTTTGTAGCTTAGTGCTTGAACCCCCTTGTTAGTCGGGGGTTCCTTCCCCGTTCCCTTCCCCTGCCCAGGGCCAGGGCCTGCCTTGGTCCCAGAACTTTAAGCCATGTGGGATCTGCCAAAAGTCGATGCCAAAGGGCAACGTGCACATGTCCTGCTTAAAGTGCTTGGGGGAATCTCATCAGATGGATAGGTTCAGAATCTGCAGAGGATTATGCCCCCACACTAAGAAGGAAAGGAACCACAGGCTGAAACTGTTGCTAATGGAGACAGCCTTTCGGCCGCAGTCAAACTCAAGCCCCATGGACCCAGCACCAGGTTCTCTGGCATCGGTTCATAACGCACCAGCCTCAATCAGGGATGCGGCACCTAGGAAGGACTCTGGGGTCAGAGACACCATCACTCCCCGGCACTGAAGACTGCCTCACGTGTGGAAACCCAGCACTGCTCACAGTTGCTGGTGCCACATAAGAAACATAGAAAGACGGACAGAGGGCACAAACCTGCTCCAATGACTGAGCGCAAGCCTGCTAGTGGAGTGCAACCTGTTCCGAGCCGCTCTGCCTCATCTGTTCAGGAGGCAGCATTGTTAACTCTGGGCCTACAGCGGGGTCTGTTGAGTCCGGTGCCAGTAGAAGAGGGTCAAGTGGAGGATTTGGATCTCCCTTGCATGTTGGAGACCTTTAAGGTGGCCGGGGACTTCATAGCTTTGACTGGCCTGCACTCTCCAGACCAACACAAGAGGTCATCGGTCCCAAAGCCTCTAGTACTGCAAAGACCACTGGTGCCATCCAAGGGCAAGCCGGTGATGGTCAGGCACTGCTTGCCCTCACTCCAGCACTGTCCGGCACCGTGCCACCATAGTCTCCGCTCTCGGACTCCTCAGTGTCAGACTTGGAGGCAGAGTCCTATGTACCTAGGAGGAGCCAGCACTGAGCGCAGCAGCATCCCCAGAGGTTGGAAAAGTCACAATCCTTTCCACGTGTGCCGTAGCCAGCAGTGGCAGATGCCAGCATGGTGGCACTTTTAGACCCTGTGGGCATACCACCAATACCAGGGGTCCTTTTCAAGGCAATCCCTCTCCTCACCTCAGATGGAAGCTCTCTGGCCCTGGACAGGGATCAATCTCGCGGCGTCAACACTGGCACCACGATGGGCACCGTAGTCAACGCTGCAGTCAGCACCACGGTCGACACTGAGACAGGCATGGATACTGATGACTCGTGCGCATCAAGGAACCAGACAGACAAGAAGGCCCTTACCAGCCCGAGCTGCCTCATCATCCTCACCCAATTTAGGCAGTAGTGGGAGTATCTTCGGCGCCTGCCTCACTTGATAATAGAGCACACCTGGGGTTTCACAGAAGGGTGGCACAGAATCTGGGTATCCAGCTAGAGGAGGTCACTGAAGTGTCAGACCCTATGGTGGACATCTTATCCCATATGGGCCCCGCCACGGTGGCACTCTCTCTTTAAAACAATACGGGCGACCATTAAGACCCTGTGGCAGATGCCAGCCTCTCTGACCCCCACAGCAAAAGGCGGGGGGTCAAAAGAAAATATTTTGTGCCATCAAAATGGTATGAATATCTGTTTATGCTCCCCGCCCCAGACTCGCTGGTGATGGCAGCTGTGAACAAGCAGGGAAGGCAAGGGCAGCAGGGTCCCACTCCCTGGGCAAAGGATGTGAAGTAGCTAGATCTCTTCAGGAGGAAGGTGTATTTCACCGGCGGGCTCCAGCTTCGCATTGCAAACCTGCAAGCGATCCTCAGTCACTAGAACTTTAAATCCTGGGAAGCAATGTCAAAGTTTAAGGAGTTTGTGCTGACAGACTCCAAGTCAGAGTTCTTGGCCTTGGTTATTGAGGGCAAGGCGATGGCGAGGGCCTCACTGCAGGCCTCACTGGACTCAGCAACCCGCACCATGTCTTCAGTGATCACTATTCATCGTTGCTCCTGACTTCAAGCCTCAGGCCTCCCAGGGGAGGTTCAATAGACAATTCAAGACCTCTAGTTCAAGGGCTCAAACTTACGTTTGAAAAAAGTGGACTCAAAGCTGCATAGTTTAAAAGAGTTTCAACTACTTTAAAAGCTTTGGAGCTGCCTAGACCCGCTACTCAATGCAAACATTTTAAACCCCAACCTATGCCACACCAGTATCAATGGCATTGTAGGCAGGACTTCAGTAGAAGGGCAGAAATCATTGGCATCGCTAGTCTCAACCCCTTACCAACTAGGGGTCAGGGTCATCAGGACAACCCCCAGGCCCTAGGCAGGCCTTTTTAAGATGCACCCAGGGGCAACATACCAACCCAAATCCTGGCTCCATTATTACCCTTCTTGGCCTGTCTATCCCATTTCTACCATGCGTGGTCCCAAATTACCTCAGATCATTATATTCCCTCCAATTCAGTTCAGCCCCTCCCCCCGCTTCCCCATTCCTCTTCAGGGACCCCTCTCACAAGCAACTCCTAATATAAGAGGTGGTACTCCTATTGGCAGGAGCAGTAGAGGAGGTTCCACAGGAACTAAGGGGCAGGATATTTTACTCCCGGTACTTCCTCATACTGAAAGCCAAAGGGGGTCTCAGACCCATCCTAGACCTGCGCAATCTCAACAGGTTCATGAAGAAGTTAAAGTTTCATATGGTCTCTTTGGCTGCCATCATGCCATCCCTGGATCCAGGGGATTGGTATGGTGCCCTCGACTTGGAGGATGCATACTTCCACATTTCCATAGTCCTGTCCCACAGGAGGTTTCTAAGATTTGTAGTGGGCTACGCTCACTACCAATTTACAGTACTCCCTTTTGGCCTGTCATTGGCCCCTCGGGTATTCACCATATCCATTTTAGTTGAAGCTGCCTTCCTGAGGAAAAGACAGGTACAGGTATTCCTGTACCTTGATGGCTGGTTGGTCAAGGGCCATTCCAAGATGCAAGTGAAACAACATGTCAACTTGATACGGTCCAAATTCGACACACTGGGTCTCCCGATGAATGTACAAAAGTTGACTGTATCCCCTACTCAGAAAACAGAGTTCATAGGGGCGGTGTTAGACTTGAGGCAAGCCAGAGCTTTCCTACAACAGTCTCATTTTCAAGCTATGCATGACATTATACAAGGCTTCAGGCAGCACCCCACGACTACTGCAAGGAATTGCTTAAAGCTCCTCTGGCACATGGCATCTACCACATACATAGTACAACATGTAAGGCTGAGGCTCAGACCTCTCAAGGCCTGGCTAGCATCAGAGCAGTGTCCCATCAGACACAGTCTGGACAAAGTTGTCACATTCTCACTGCAGGTGCTCGAGACTCTTCAGTGGTGGCTCAGTCTGCAAGTGGTGTGCGCAGAGGTCCCCTTCTCCAAACCGCACCCCTCACTGTGTTTGGTGACTGACACATTGACAATGGGTGGGGAGCACACCTGGGAGAGCACAGAACTCAGGGCCTCTGGTCCCCAAGCGGAGCTGTTTCTTCACATCAATGTCAGGGAACTGAAAGCAGTTCATCTGGCATGTCAGACCTTCCAAGCTCATTTGGAAGGAAAATGCATATCAGTCCTGGCGGACAATACAACACAACAGCTATGTTTTATATAAAACAGAAAGGGTTGAGCACACGCCTCTCCCCTTTGTGAGGAAGCTCTCAAGCTCTGAGACTTCTGTATAGCCCACTCAATATTCCTGAAAGCTTCCTGCCTCCCCAGATCTCAAAACGAGGTGGCGGACCATCTCAGCAGATCCGTTCACAATCACAAGTGGCCCATTCGCTCATAGGTGGTGAACAACATTTTCCAGTGGTGGAGAGTTCCCCCAGATGGACTTGTTTGCCACAAAGAGCAAAAGGAAGTGCCTTCAGTTCTGTTCCTTCCTGAATCACAGTCATGGCTCACTTGCAGATGCCTTCCTTCTCCCTAGAAGGCCCACCTTTTCTACGTGTTCCCACCTATTCTGCTCGTTCAAAGTCCTTCTCAAGATCCGGAGGGACAAAGCTGCAGTGATATTGCTAGCACCAGCCTGACCCCACCAGCCAGTAAACCATGTTCCTGGAACTCTCAGTGGACACCCCAATCACCCTGCCTTTAGTTCCGGACCTGATAACCTAGCATCACGGCTGCTTCAGTATCCCAATCTCAAATCTCTACACCTCACGTCTTGGAAGCTGCATGGTTAATCCCAGCAGAACTCACATGTTCCAGTCCTGTTAGGGGGGTTCTCCTTGGCAGTAGGAAACATCCACCAGGTCCACCTTCCTGAACAAGTGCAAGAGATTCTCGATCTAGTGTTCGCAGAGTCGTACCTCTCCAATGCAATCATCAATACCCTTTATCTTGGGATACCTGCTACATTTAAAGCAGAGGGCTTGTTGCTCTCATCAGTAAAGGTTCATCTGGCCACCATTTCAGCGTTCCACCCAGGAGAGGCAGGCCACTTGATCTTCGCTAACCTGATGGTGTGTCATTTTCTTAAAGGACTACACAGGTTTTACCCACAAGTTTGGCAATCTACCCCAGTTTGGGACCTTAATCTGGTGCTTTCGAGGCTGGTGGGACCTCCATCCGAGCCCATAGCGACATGTTCACTACTCTATCTGTCCTGGAAGGTGGCTTTCCTGGTCACTATAACTTCAGCTAGAAGGGTGTCCAAGCTCAAGGCCCTCACATCTGACCTATTTTTTACAAGGATACTGTGCAGCTTCGGCCACACCCAGCTTTTCTCCCTAAGGTTGTCTCACAATTTCATACCAACCAAGACATTTTTCTCCGTTTTTTTCCTAAAGCCTCATGCTAACAGCCGGGAGCAGAGACTCCACTTCTTGGATGTTTGACGTAAATCAAACCAGCTGTTTGTCACAGTGGTGGACAGGATGAAGGGCCTCCTGGTGTCCTCTGAAAGGATATCATCCTGGATCACATCCTGTATCCAAGCAGGCTACAATTTGGCAAAGATACCTACCCCACATTAATGGCACATTATACTAGAGAACAGGCCTCCTCAGCGGCTTTCCTGACCCAGGTCCCAATCCAGATCTGTAGAGCGGCAACATGGTCCTCAGTTCACACCTTCACTTCGCTTTATGCCATTACCTAGCATGCCAGGGACAATGCAGCATTCAGCAGAGCGGTGCTTCAATCAGCGATTCCATGAACTCTGACCCCGCCTTCTAGGTAAAGCTTGCGAGTCACCTACTTGGGTAACCGTTTTTTTTAATTCAGGTGCTTGCTCATGTTAATTCCATCTCTCATAATTGTTGTTCTTTGAGACGTGTTGCTCATGTCCATTCCAAGACCTGCCTTCCCCTCAGAGTAATCTGGCAAGAAGGAACTGGAGAGGCGGCGAGTCAGCAGGGCCCTATATGCAGTGCCATGAAGGTGTGATTCCAGGAGGCGCCTGAGCCGACCAGTACCACTAGAGGAAAAGTCTTCCAGCAACTGCGTATGCGGTGTGCGCACACCTACTTGGAATGGACATAAGCAACATATCTCGAAGACTAACAGTTATGAGCGGTAGGTAACCGTTTTTTGTGATAGCACCCAAACACAGAAAGAGTCTATCTGTACAGTCACACACAAAAAAGTGTACATAGGCAGACCAAGGTTGAGGATACAGCTAGATCAAGCTAAACAAGCCAAGTGATGGGGTTGGAAATAAACATGCAATTACTAATCTATATTTAAGCTAATCACAAAGTTCCCCTTCCTATTTTCCACCATTCAATACCTCCTCACATCATTTACATTAAAAAAAAAAAAAAAATAAGCAGAAGGCTTAGTCATCTAGTTTCTTGTAAGTGTTGTGGAAGAAATAGGTCTTCTGGATGGATATGAGTTAATTATGTTTGGGTTAAAAGTAGTTCCTCTGTAAATTTTAAATTTGCTGGATTTGAATGTCAGGATTACTCATTTTTTAATGTGGGAAAATGTAATTACACCTGATTTTACCTTTTCTTCCCCAATCAGTTTGTGAGAGAGCTAAACTCTAAGGTAAACAGTCTCAGGCAGCCTCTCCAGGCTGTTAATCATCAGCCGCTCTCTGAACCCAGTTTATTTCTACTGAATCTTTTATTAGGGTGACTAGAAATGAACACTTGGAGATCTTTCCATGTATACAGTGGCACTGTAATATTTTCAGTATTATAATCTGCCCATTTTATATGTCTAAACATTTTCTTTATTATCTAGTTAATAAATGGTTAATCTGGTGACTGATTAACATCCAGAGTTTTCTCTTGGTTACTAAAGGACTTTGTGCCAGGAAAGAGGAAACCTGTGGCAGCTTGGAGGAGCATGTTGCATAATTACAGATAATCAGCTGTAGTGGGGGACAAGTACAGCATCTTTTCTGCTTGAGTTAGTCCGGGCTTCTCACTGAGGTTCTGGAAGTATATGGGGAGGTCAGGGCTGCAATTTATGATTTGGTACCTGGTCTTTCCCAGCTACATAAAATCTCGTGCTTTCTTTAAAGTACCAGTGACTTGAACCTTGCAATCTGACCTGAATCAGACAGGACCCAACTACAAGTATCACATTCGGGTTGGGTCTGAAAACACACTCAACCCGACACACTCAGGCTTAAGCAGAGTTGTCTCTGACCCCTTGATCCCACAAGTTTGCCCATGTAAAACTTGCAATTTGAGCACAAACAGCATTTGCTTTGCAGTTACCAATCGTGGCTGGGTACTAAATGCAAACAAGTGTTTTCAAAAGTAGTCTATTTGTGACAATGTGGTCTGTGTGTCATGGAAACTAATTAAACCCTATTATAACTACATCCTCAGCACTTTTCAAAGATCATGATAACTAGTTCATTTTACATTACTGTCTAAATCAGGCACTTATGGCTTGTCTGCTTCCATATCATAGAAGTGTAACCTGACCTAGATAGAGAGAAAGTGTAGTAACCCTCACCGTGGCCTAATACCTGCAGCAGCACAGAATGCTATCCTGGGGAAACAGCCAAGGAGAAGGCAACTCAAGCTTGGGAGGGAGCTCTGACTCCACCAAAAGGGGCAGTTGGAAAAAAGCTGTTAGAGAAGGAGAATAGAGATGCTGAGCTAGGGATGAAATGGAAGCCAGGTAGGAGATGAGTTGATAACAGGAGAATAAAAGTAGCAGACTGGGAAGTGAGGAGGAAAGAAGGAAAAAAAAAAAGTTTTAGGTCAGGACAAGCAGGAAAAAAAATACTCACTATGTGAGCAGATGCTATTAGAGAAGGGAAGTAGAGGGAAATAAAATCTGCAGACTTCCCAGAGAGAGTATCAACGGGGAAAAAATGAAAGGAAATATAACTGGTGAAAAAGGGAATTGATCAAACAGCAGTGTTAGATGCAAACAGATCCTAGAAGCAGTAATGAGAAGTCCACCCAAAAAGGACCTGGCGTACATGAACAGGGAGAATGACCCTTCTTTGAACATCTATTGATGGAATACAGTTCAAAGGTGTCTAATGGACAAGTGAGGCACCATAGGTTAAGAAACATCCGTTTGTGGATAAACTCGGTGCAAAGAGGTACAGCCACAGGAACATCAAACCTAAGGAACACTTCAAGCTGAAGAGAAGAAAAGAACAGGACAGCAAGAATGGAGATGGACTTACAGCCAAGGAGAGAAAAAGTTGATTCTTCTCTGAAGTGACACAGTATATATTGTAATCTTTTGTTCTTGTTAATAAAAATGCATTTGGTACTAACTGCACAGCATGTACAAGTTCACAAAGGTTAATGAGTTAGAGATACATAGTTTTATTATAAATAGTAAGGCATTGGCAATGTTCTAATTTTGGGGTTTTCCTTTATAAAGTTCTAAAAGTTTAAAGTTATCCCTTGGTTTCCCTCTGCCTCTCCTGAAAGTTAGCATAGCCTAGCCTGCCCAGGTCACCCAACAAGACTTAACCAACATCTATAATATCTTCTATGTACTTCTTGGATACACATGCTGTTTGGATAAGGTTTGATCCTACCCCATCTGGTGCAGGATTCACTGGTATGCTCCAGCTACTTTTGGGCCACTCGGGTCAAAGTAACAAAGGACTAAGGTCATGGCTACACTTGCAGATGTAGTTTTTAGAGGCTTTGGAATTATTGATAAACTCAACATTAACAAGTCACCGGGACCAGATGGTATTCACCCAAGAGTTCTGAAAGAACTCAAATGTGAAGTTGCGGAACTATTAACTAAGGTTTGTAACCTGTCCTTTAAATCGGCTTCGGTACCCAATGACTGGAAGTTAGCTAATGTAACGCCAATATTTAAAAAGGGCTGTAGAGGTGATCCCAACAATTACAGACCGGTAAGTCTAACATCAGTACCAGGCAAATTAGTCGAAACAATAGTTAAAAATAAAATTGTCAGACACATAGAAAAACAAACTGTTGAGCAATAGTCAACGTAGTTTCTGTAAAGGGAAATCGTGTCTTACTAATCTATTAGAGTTCTTTGAAGGGGTCAACAAACATGTGGACAAGGGGGATGCAGTGGACATAGTGTACTTAGATTTCCAGAAAGCCTCTGACAAGGTACCTCACCAAAGGCTCTTACGTAAATTAAGCTGTCATGGGATAAAAGGGAAGGTCCTTTCATGGATTGAGAACTGGTTAAAAGACAGGGAACAAAGGGTAAGAATTAATGGTAAATTCTCAGAATGGAGAGGGGTAACTAGTGGTGTTCCCCAAGGGTCAGTCCTAGGACCAGTCCTATTCAATTTATTCATAAATGTTCTGGAGAAAGGGGTAAACAGTGAGGTGGCAAAGTTTGCAGATGATACTAAACTGCTCAAGATAGTTAAGACCAAAGCAGATTGTGAAGAACTTCAAAAAGATCTCACAAAACTAAGTGATTGGACAACAAAATGGCAAATGAAATTTAATGTGGATAAATGTAAAGTAATGCACATTGGAAAAAATAACCCCAACTATACATACAATATGATGGGGGCTAATTTAGCTACAACGAGTCAGGAAAAAAATCTTGGCGTCATCGTGGATAGTTCGATGAAGATGAAGATGCAGTGTGCAGAGGTGGTCAAAAAAGCAAACAGGATGTTAGGAATCATTAAAAAAGGGATAGAGAATAAGATGAGAATATATTATTACCCTCATATAAATCCATGGTATGCCCATATCTCGAATACTGCGTACAGATGTGGTCTCATCTCAAAAAAGATATTCTAGCACTAGAAAAAGTTCAGAAAAGGGCAACTAAAATGATTAGGGGGTTGGGGAGGGTCCCATAGGAGGGGAGATTAAAGAGGCTAGGACTCTTCAGCTTGGAAAAGAGGAGACTAAGGGGGGTATGATAGAGGTATATAAAATCATGAGTGATGTTGAGAAAGTGGATAAGGAAATGTTATTTACTTATTCCCATAATACAAGAACTAGGGGTTACCAAATGAAATTAATAGGCAGCAGGTTTAAAACAAATAAAAGGAAGTAGTTCTTCATGCTGCGCACAGTCAACTTGTGGAACTCCTTACCTGAGGAGGTTGTGAAGGCTGGGACTATAACAGTGTTTAAAAGAAAACTGGATAAATTCATGGTGGTTAAGTCCATAAATGGCAATTAGCCAGAATGGGTAAAGAATGGTGTCCTTAGCCTCTGTTCATCAAAGGATGGAGATGGATGGCAGGAGAGAGATCACTTGATCATTGCCTGTTCGGTTCACTCTCTCTGGGGCACCTGGCATTGGCCACTGTCGGTAGACAGATACTGGGCTAGATGGACTTTTGGTCTGACCCAATATGGCCACTCTTATGTACAGCGCTTTGGGTTAAACCAGCCATTGGAGAGTGCACTACAGAAAGCTCTCCAGCCTGTCCACAGTTACAGCTGCAGGCACTTTGGCGTTACCACACATGGGTCATTTGCAGCAGTGCATTATGGGCAGCTATCCCAGCATTCAAGTGGCTGCAACATGCTTCTCAAATGAGGGGAGTGGAGTGGAGCGTGTTGTTTGTATGTGGGGTGGGGGAGAGAGAGTGGGTTTTTGGAGTGCTGAGAGTGTCTATCTTGTAAGTTCAGATCCCCTAGCCCCCAGCCACTCACTCAGTAAATGTTTCCTTTGCCCCATTGCAGATAAGCAGCCACTGTCTGAAACAGAGCTCTGAAAAGCACTTCCGCATTCCTCAGCTGATTTCACAACAAAGAGAAGAGAGGCCACTTGACTTAAAAGCAACAAAGAATCCTGTGCCACCTTATAGACTAACAGACGTTTTGGAGCATGAGCTTTCGTGGGTGAATACTCACTTCATCAGATGCATGCCCACGAAAGCTCATGCTCCAAAACGTCTGTTAGTTTATAAGGTGCCACAGGATTCTTTGTTGCTTTTACAGATCCAGACTAATACGGCTACCCCTCTGATACTTGACGCTTGACTTAAGGGGATTATGGGACATTTCTGGAGTCATTCTGAATGTAACTCGTTGTTCACCCTGGCCCTGGGGTGTCTAGGCCAATATGCAATAGCCATTGCCCCCCTCATGGGAGGTGGAGTAACAGGAGCGCTCTAACCAGGGAGTCAGAGTGCTCTACGTGCCTTGCCAGTTTGGACGGGGAGTAAGGTAGAGCGCTCCAAGAGGCTTTATTGCAGTGTAAAGTGCCAGTGTATGCAAGGCCTTGCTGGTATGCTGGAGTCCTGAGCAAGGGGTGGGGCCTCAACCAGAAGGGGCGGGGTCTTTAAATTCCCAGGCCCTTTACATCGGCAGCCTGGGGAAGCCAGTCTGATATGCCACACCGGCTTACTTTCACCTCTGGGGCCACTCCAAAACCCCACTTTAGCTGACTGGACCAAGCTGATAATGGTTCAGGGGGAGCTAGAGTGCACCACTGAATCCAGCCTAAAAACCCATTCTACCCAAGGACTGACCGGCCACTCCTCATCCATGCCCCAACCTTCCCCTAGCTGCCTCAACCGCCACTCCACTGGCTCCCCATCCAACCCTCTCTCTAGGCCCCCGCATCCCCAGCCCAGCCTCTCCCTCCAGTGCCCGGCCCACCTGCGCGGACGAGCTCCTCGAAGCCCGGCTGGCGGCAGCTGCCTCTCGCTCCTCAGCCAGGCAGGGCAGAGCTGCTGGACAAGTCACCCTAGCAACAAAGCGGCCCCAGCCAGCGGAACTTCAACTCGGCCGCCAGGAGGTCCTGCCAGCGATTGGCTGCTTTCCGCACTCCCCCGCCTCCTGGGGAGCAGCAGCCAATCGGGACACGCTCTCCTGTGCCGCAGAAGCCGATGCTGTTCGCCCGAAAGGGGGCGCAGAGAGACGTGGCTGCGAATGAGCGGCAGTTCTGTTGCGCGCGCTCCCGCCCGCGGCGCTGCACCGGCCTGGGAGGTGCTCTGGCTGCAGGCCCTGGAAGGCACAGAGGTGAGGCGGGACGTTGGCGGCTGGGTCGCGGGGGCGCCAGAAGCGCCCTAATGACGTCGAGGGGGTTGGTAGCAGTTACTGTCGGGGGCCGGGTGAAAACTATGAGAGGGCCCTCGCGCACGTGCTCTTTGGCGCCAATCCGGTGCTTGGTTTGGGGGCTGGCTCCTGCGTGTTGTTGAGCCTCTGGGTTTGCGAGGCTGAGCCCTGTCAGACTGTTACATGCGGAGTGTGGGGCCTTGCTCAGTAAACCAGCTGGGGGGTCTTACTAGTGGTCTCTCCTGCCGTTTGGGGGCAGATTGTGGGGTCGGTGGTGTCCAGCCGGCGGGTTCCTTCTGTGTTCCCTGACTGACCTTTAGACCTGACTATAGCCACTGCACTCGCTGGTTAGTGTCTCCTCGTGGTGGGCAAGGGTCAGCAGGTTGTGCTGATTCCATTAGATCAGCTACCTCAGTACCCTGCCAGAGTGAAAGACCGTTGCCCTGGCTGTGGGCACTGGTAGGGGGCAGATGTTCATAACAGTGCCAGAGTGTAGCGTTGGAGAGACTGAAGACCTAAAAATATACTAGGTGAGGTGCTGCCCACGGCATTTTTAGTGAAGGGTTTGTGATGGGCTGGACCCCTGGGATGTCACCTGGTGTGCTGGGATGCCACTGAATGAGACTGTTCTGCCAGCCTGGGCACTCTTTTACCAGGTCTTGGTTCCCCAGCCAAGTACACAGGCAGGGCCACACACAGCTGCACAGAGAGACAGAGATCCGCTCTGGGTCTTGCCACAGCACCCAGCTGTCCACCCCACCCCTCTGGAGTACAAACCCCAAATTATATGAAATTTGCCTCTTCCCTCAAGGTGGAGGAGGGTATGCACAACTCTCCCTCCCCCTTAGAAATCATATAAACTATATTATAAACCAGAAATAAATTTATTACATATAATAGGTGTATTTTAAGTAGTTAAAGGTGTAGCAGACAGAACAAGGCAGATTACTAAGAAAATAAAATAGAGCATGCAAACTAAGTTTAATACACTAAAGAAACTGGTTACATGTAAGTTCTTACCGTAAATGTGGTTCTAGTAATCTTCACAAGCCAGATGCCCTTCCAGCCTGGGTCCAGTTCTTCCCCCCAAGTCAATGTTAGTTATTTCCAGCAGTCATCTTGCGTGGGGCAGCAGGGGAGAACTGAGGACCTGGATTACCTCACTTCCCACTCTGAAATAGGATTTGCATAAGGCGCAAGTCCTTTGTTTCCTAGTTTGACACACACACACACAGCTTCTCCTGGAAAAGTACAGAATTCAAGATGGGTTCCAGTATCAGGTGACATGGTCACATGCCTCTGTAGGGCCCCTTTAGCCATTCTTCACAGTCTGACCCACAGTTCACAGGAAGACTAAGCTCTTTTACAGTCCATTGTCTCTTGCTGATGGACCATCAACACTGTCCAGCTTTTTCATTGTTGTAACCGAAGTGTTAGTGGGGGACGTCACCCAAAGTAACACAGTTGAACTATAAATACATAGTCAGTATTCCTAAGTTCAGATACAGAAATGATACATGCACACAAATAGGATCATATTCAGTAAATTATAACCTTTCCAATGATACTTTACAAGAGTTATCTTGCATAAAGCATATCTTAGTTATGTCATATTCCTACCACAAGCATATTTTCATAAAGAATATGGAGTATAATGTCACAGGGTTGACTCTGAAATTCAGCCCCACTTCTAGGCTCCAGCTTGGTCAGGCTGTTGATCTTGAGGACATGCTGCAGTGCAAATTCTGTGACCCAGGCTTTCTCTAAGAGGATGAGAATGGCCATCTTAATGGTTTGGGTCATGGCAGTGGGTGAAGCTTCCACAGACCACTGCTTGGGGAGGCTAGCTCCTCCGTCTCCCTCTTCTGCCTGTGGCTTCGCCCGCACTCCACCCCTGCGCCGCCCAGACCCTGCCCCCTCCCCACTTTCTCCCACCTCTCTTCCCTCCCTGCTCGCCCCCCACCCCTTTTCTGGCAAGTTGCTCCAACGTTATTCGGTGGGAAGAGTAGTTGTCCCATAAAGTCCCAATCTCCTGTGACCAGAGGAATGTATACTGCATGAATGACACATAAAGGTTTTGGAATTGTAAAACAACACTTCTAAGCATTTTCCACCTGATGACCTCAAAGCACCAAACCAAAAACAATTAATTTAAACTCTTATGAGGCCCGCAAGTATTATTATCCCTGTTTTTTGGATGGAGAAACTAAAGGCATGGGTTAATTAAGTCCCCTATCCGCTGCCTTTTTAAATTAATAGAAAGGTTCCCCTTGAGATCAAGCCTTAAATGGCGGGTCCAATGTCAAACTGGAAGTTTGTGACAGGGAGCCATTAATAAAACCCCGTATCTTTACAGTTTTAGCTCTGATTTCAACACCAAGCCATGCTTTTTTGCTTAAATTTTACTTTCCTTTTCCATTATCTGGAAAACAAATGTACCTCTTTGACAGGACTCTTACTTGATTACTGAACAGGCTTCACACGTAGGATAGTTGTATTTGTAGTACGGTACAGTTTATAGAGGAATCTAACAGCTATGATTTCAATGTGATTCCTTGTTTCACACAGGAATGTGTGATATATGAGTTCTGTGACTTGTGTCCTGTTAGAGAGACAAGGTGGTTCCCTCCTGGACTATTATACCTGGCACCACCCATGCGTGAGGCAGTAATATCATTTATTGGACCAACTTCTGTTGGTGAGATAGGCAAGCTTTCAAAAACCCTCCCTCTTTTAAAAGTGACCTGCCCCTCCCTGCCGTCCTTTCTGGCAGGCACTTTAACTGAGTTGCTCCAGCATTAGTACAGCAGGAGAAGCCCATAGCTGGGCCAGCCAGTGAAAAACAGAACTACTTTTAAAACTGACGGGGCCCTTCCTCGTATCTGAATTGTTCTAGCATCCGCCCAGCAGCAGGAGGAGTCCCACAGCAGATGGGGGAACAAATGTGGGGGGCAAGGAAACCCACGCAGCAAACAGGGGAGCTGAGTGAGTGGGGAGAGGGGGATTGCAGTGAGTGGCAGGGGTCCAAACGCAAGCAAGGAGAGGAGGAACCCGGGCACCAGCAGCTGGTGGGGTTAGGGTTAGGGTTAGGAGGAGACTAAGGACTAGGAGAGGGAGGGAGCAAGGCGGAAACCCCACACCAAGCAAGCAAGGGGGAGTATGAGCACAGAGAGAGAGGGCTGGGGCCGGACAGGAGGAGGATGAGAAGGGGAGGCAAGGAGCAGGGGAGTGCCAGGCAGGGAGGGGGAGACTGGACGGGGTGAGGGGCCAAGCAGGGAGGGAGCTGAGCTGGGAGGAGAGGAGGATGGAACCTGCAAAGCATACAGCAGCAGCACAGCCTGCAGGGCTCTCCGGAGAGGGGGCTGAGTCTTGAGGCTGGTCTGCACTAGTGGGGGGGGAGATCGATCTAAGATACTTCAACTTCAGCTATGCTATTCATGTAGCTGAAGTTGTGTATCTTAGATCGATTTACCTTGGGTCCTTACAGTGCGGGATCAATGGCCGTGGTTCCGCCATTGACTCCGCTACCACCTCTCGCTCTGGTGGAGTTCCAGAGTCGATGGGGAGTGCGTTCGGGGATTGATTTATTGTGTCTAGATGAGACGTGATATATCGATCCCTGATAGATCAATTACTACTCGCCAATCTAGCGTATAGTGAAGACATAGAGATGGTGTGCAAAAGTCTGCAGCAGCTGTGGCTCGGAGAAAGAGTGTACATGACTGACTGAGCTTCTCCATGCAAGTTCCAGAGCAACTGAGGAAGCTATCCACTAGTCAGCTTTCCAAGTTCATTAGTAATGTCTATGGGGAGTCCAAGGAACCCAGGAAGCTGAATAGCAGATACATCCTTCCCAGCTGCCCTGGAACCTGCACGGACCATAATAAATTAAATCTTCCTGTGATGTGAAAGGCAAGGACAGCAAGAGATTGGGCCACCATGTCCCCAGCATTCCGCAGCATGTCTTACGGCACCTGTGTGGGAAGGCACTGCCTTCCTGTGCCTATTATACACGCTGCTCAAGGTTTGGGTAATGTTTTATGTTGGATATTTTAATGTGAGGGTTTGAATCATTATGGCATGTATTTATTGTATGTTGACATGAACCTAGAGCAAAGGACAGGTACATTTTAGCAAATTAGTATTATGAAGTCTAGGATACATCAGTTTGTAATGGTCCTACATAAATGTGACCTTTTAAAAAATGGTCTGAATCTGTTCTTCACTCCACCATCTAGGGCCAGGGAAAGTGCCCAGAACTGAAGCCTGTGAAAATGAAACTCCTTGTAACTGAAGGTGTAGAAAAAGTATGTGGCACTCCCTTCATTGTTTGTCTTCGCTCAGCTGTGCTTTCAATTGAAATCCCATATCTCCTTGTGAAATAAATGGAAGCATTAGGTACACCAAGATGACCCCAAGGGGGTAATGGAGTCTACAGTATCTCAATATACTCAGAATTCTGGGGTTTCTCAGGATTCCTAGGGTTCTCTGGGGGGTTTTAAGAAATTTTTCTGGGATTTTAGGGGGATTCTATGGAGATTTGAAGGGCTTGGGGGCATCAGGGGGACCTGGAGGAGCCAACACTGCTGAAACAAAGCCTGGCAAAGAACCAGGGGCTGGGTATTTATTGGTGGGGCTCCTGTTAAGGCTATGTTTAAATAATTTTTGAGAAAACAAAATGCTATTGATATAACAATATGTGGTCAATACATAATATGTTGCTTAATATTGTTAGTTCTGTTTTAAGGTGTGACCTACACATGTCAAGACAATCTAATGATGATGTCTGTGACACTTGCTGGGGTACCCAGGATTGTGAGGTACCTCACTACTACCTGCTGTTAGCATGAAACAATTTTGTTTGTGCCTGATGTTTGTCAGCTTCATGAAACAGCATCTGGCCTCACAAGCACTGCCTTTGAGTCCTCCACAGACCTTGCTCTATCTTGCTCTCTTTGTACAGGTAGCAACAGACACGCACAACCCTGAATCCTTGGAGCATTATCTGCATTGTCCAGCCCTTTATCCTTTGAACGCTCAAACTTACCAGGCCTGCTATTCCCAAGATACAGTACACACCAGTCTGTAACATTCAATTCAGAACCATCACTTTGCTTTATATCACAGCACTTATTTGTTTTCATTATAAATATGTCTAAGGTTATTATCAAAGAATAGAGATTCAAGTAATAGTGAGTAAGAATATTGGAAACAAATGGTTACATATAAAATAAAATCCTAACACACTTTCTAGAGACTAAACATAGTTAACAAGTTACTCTCTTGTCTAACCAAACTTGTCTCACTCAAAGTTCTCTCCAGCATTTTCAACCAAGCCTGATTGAGACCCCTTTTTCATGAAGCAAAATCAGTGTCCTTTTACTTCTTCAGTGAAGAGTGTCAAAGTAACTCCTCTGTCTCCCTAAATACACTCAAGCAAACCTTTGAGATATATCTCCAGGTAAAGCCCCTCCTCCTTGCTTTTTTTTTTCTTCCTGTTAGGGCTTGTCTACACTTAAAATGCTATAGTAGTGCTATAGTAGCACAGCTGCTCTGCTGTAGTACTTCAGTGTAGACCAGGAATCAGCAACCTTTGGCACACGGTCTGCCAGGGTAAGCACCCTGGTGGGACGGGACGGTTTGTTTACCTGCCGTGTCTGCAAATTTGGCCGATCATGGCTCCCTCTGGCTGTGGGAAGCGCTGCAGGTGTAGACACTACCTATACCATGGGAGGGTGTAGGTAATTCACCTCCTTGAGAGGAGGTGACTAGGTTGGCTGAATTCTTCCATTGACCTAGTACTGTCTGCATGGGGACTTAAATTGGCTTAATAACCCCACTCGGTGTGGATTTTTCACATCCTTAACCAACTGACCTAATTTTCTAGTGTAGGCTAGGTCTTTGGATATATCTGCACTGGCAGAGTTACAGCGTTTGGAGTTACAGTGTATGCCCAGGGATCATATCCAGCCTTCTTCTTTGGAATATAATGCAGAGGGTACTGTACACCTCTATCCCATCCCGTTTTCCCACCCCTCGATCCTGAGGATCAGCTAGTCTGTGGTGTGAAGGAGGCGCAGGGGGGGTGTGCTCAGGGGAGGGCCGGGTGAATAAAAATCAGATTTTTTTTATTTAAATAGGTTTTTTCCCCTCAAAGCATTTGATCAAAAAAATCCGATCTAAAGATCATTTTAATTAAAATACATTATAGCTCAAAGATATCTCATCATGGAATAGGGATTATAAATTCTAATTCTATAGTATGAGACAGTATATTCATATAATGTTTAAGAAAAGTTTTGTAAATGAGTTCCAATAGTTCATGGATTAGGGACCCAATTTTATGAGGTTCCGGGGGCTTCAGTATTGCTTATTTAGGTTAATCTTTCTATCTATCCAGTGGGACTCAGTGCTCAGTCTAGAAGATATCATCAGAGATACTTAGTTCTGCAGTTCTCAAACTGTGGATTTGTGTCTCCAGAGATAACATGCTTGTTAATGCAAAAATGTTTTAAAATAAATAAATAAATATAGAGGTGAGAAATAACAGACCTCCACAAATTTGCAGAGGGACAATAGGGTTAACACAGAGTTAATCCCTTACCTCTCTCTAAAAGTGCAAAGTTTCAATGAGTTCAATGAATCAAAGATTGTTGGGGGCGGAATAGATCTGGACAAGGAGAAGAAGTCTGGAGTAAGTGTGAGAAGGTAGGGCCAGGCAGTAGAAACAAAAGTGAAACTGTTTGAGCAACATATTCCAGAAGTCTTGAGGTCTTTCTGAATGTAGCCTTCATTGATTTGAGATCTACCATACCATTCTCTCCCTAGAAGGGAAAACCTGTAATGGCAGCCAGCTATAAAAGAGACCCAGTTTGGGAATATTTTAATACTGGATACATGATTAAATAGAGGCTTCCACCCTGGGAGAGGAGGCTGAACTCGGTGGGAAGAGGTGAGGTGGGGTGGAGTAGGGGCAGGAAGAGTTGGAGTGGGGTGTTGGGGTGGAGGGGTGGAGTAGGAGTGGGGCTTGGGGTTGAGCACCCTTGGGGATAGTTGGAAGCTGGGACCTGTGGTCTTTGGTGAACTAGAATGTTCATATCACACTCAGGAGATTCTTTTAACCCATCTGCATACCTTTGCTAGTTAGCATGCAGAGGTTCTTGGGTCACAATGTCTTATTGTACATGACGCAAAATATCTATCAATCAAATTCTTTATTTAAAAAAAAAAACTAACAAAGAAAACACATCCCTCAAACCCAGATTCCATCTCAACCACCTTTTATTACTTATTTGTATAGTGATAACAGTAGTAGCTGTAGTTACAGACTAGAACTCCATTGTGACAAGCACTGTACATACATATAACAAAAAGATGATCTCTGCCCTTAAAAATTTACAATCCAACAATACGATAAGAGAGAACAGGTGGTTATAGAAAACCAGATAAAGGGAGCACAGGGGAATGATAAGACAATAACAACACTATTCTTAGGTCTCTAGATATAGCATATAATTATGTTGCCACTTGTTTTAATTTGCTTGTCTTTATTGTCCTCAGCTGATTGTACGCGTTACTTACTTCACCCTGCCACCAGCATTCCTTCTCCTATTCCTTGTCTCTACCTTTTCCCCCAGCCACCAACCGCACATCTCCTTCCAGCCTCCCCTGGAACGGTATCCTTTTTCCCGTTTTCTCTGCCTCTTCCCCCAACCCCCATCTACATTTAGAAATTTAATTGTGCCATCAAGATACAAACATAACCTAGCTAAGTAATTGATTTAACTCTTACATTTCCTCTCTCTCGTAACCTCCTTTATCTCTTATTCTCACTCATTGTCTTATCAATAATTAGATAGTAAAATCTTTAGAGCAGGAAATTAAATCTCTTATTTTCTGTAGCACACTTCTAGGCACTGTTATAAATGATAGCAACAGTGAATGTGAACATAAACATGTTTAGATGTAAATGTGCCCAAACCATTTTTATATCATGGCTATAAGACCTAAGAAGACTAATTTGCAGTCCTCCTTCTTATCAAGGAGTGGTTAAAAATCCCTAGTTCCCTTTCAGATACAATACCTTGTATACAGCAGCAGCATAAAAATATGGAGTCATTTTCACGTACACTGTAACCATATTTCAGACTTTTCCTTCGGCCAGTTTTCTCTTCAGTCACTGATCTCACGCTTGCATCTTCTCTTCAGATTGGCTAATTTTCCTGCAGTAGACTCTTAATTACGGATCTTTGAGCATGGTGTTAGGAGAGCAAGGATGTGATTCATTAATCCTTTAATTAATCTATGCTTATCTCACCCAATTTCCTTGAAAAGGGAATTAATCAATAAAGTAATTGGCCATTTCTTACAGGCAGATTTCCATGAACAGCAATGCCTCTTCTGCAACAGGAAGAACTTCAGGCTCAGTAATATTTAGAGAAGCTCATTAGAGACAAGTCAGGTGATCAACTGCCTACTGTCCAAAAGAGCCAAATGGATGAGGTCCTCTCAAACAAGTCAGAATCAAAATAATTTTTGGACATAAGGTTAGTAGACTTGGTTAATCTGAAGAAATTAGAATCTAAGATTCAGAGTAAAAGATTTTTGTAAATTTTTGATTTTACAAAGAGCTCTTCTTCGGGTCTGGGAAATGTACTCTGAGGATATGTCCCCGCTACAATTACAAACCTGTGGCTGGTCCATGCCAGCTGACAAGTTTGCAATGCTCGGGCTAAGGGGCTATTTAACTGCTGTGTAGATGCTCAGGCTCTAAAATAAACTACTCTAGATTAGGGATGTAAATATCGTTAAAAAAGTTAACCAGTGTGACAGGGTCAGGCCAGATAGCTACAGGAGAGTGTTAGAAGGCAGATTGTTAGTCCCTGTTTAAGTAGATCCCTTTTCCCTGGTGAGCTTAGGATAAAGAAGGTATTGGAAGGAGGCCATGGGGAAGTAGCCCAGGGAGTTGTAGCTGTTGCGCAGCTGTACCAGTAGGCACTCTAGACAGCTGCAGTCCACAGGCCCTGGGCTGGAACTTGGAGTAGAGGGCAGGCCCAAGTTCCCCCCAAACCTCCCAACTCCTGATCAGATACAGGAGGAATTGGCCTGGATTGTGGCCCCTACCAGAGGGGAAGGTCTCTGGGCTGTTTCCTGACCCACGTGGTGAATCTCTGAGGCAAGCAAATCCGCCAATAAGTGCAGGACTCACCAAGGTAGAGGCGGAACTTTGTCACACCAGTTAAAATTATATTGTTTAATCGGTCAACCGATTAAAGGGAGGGGGCTGGGGCTGGGGCTGCTCTGGCCATCAGGACTGGGGCTGTTCCTGGGGCCAGCTGCCACGGCCAGGGGCTGCTGCTCCGGCCAGTGCAGCCCAAGGCTGTGGCTGGGGTTGGCCGTCCACCAAGTCCCACGGGCTGGGGCTGCTCCGGCCTGCCCGGGGTTGGGGGTTAAGTGTTAGCCTGGGTTAACCAGTAAGGCTAATGCTTACCGGTTAACCGTTTACTATATTACATCCCTACTCTAGATAACTTAAGAAAATACCTAACTTGTGAGGAAACTTGTAACTCATATTTAGTAAGAGATTTTTTTGTTTTTTTAACATAGCACTTACTCTAGAGGGTTTCTGTTAAAAAACATCTGGGAAGGAGGAAGGAAAACTCACTTGACAGTGGTTCTCTCCTTTTCTAATCTATTTTTTGTGGTCTCCTTTCTAATATTCAAGTTAGAATAAATACAAATGTTCACCCTGTATCAGGGAGCAAAACCACCAAAAGCCACAGAACAACTGCAGGTAGAATTTACAATATTATTCATTTAAGACTGATTTCAAATGTTTAATGTGAAATGTCTGTATTAGAGGAGTGGGTACCTTTATTTCCTGGTCAATTAACAAGTGCAGAGTTTAGGGAAAAAATAGAAAAATTCCACACAAAGCATGTCCAAGAGAGGGGATGAGGATTGAAGGTGGAAGTGGAGGATGGAAAACATAACTAATCAGTAATTGGTATCTAACTCAGAGGGGGAACAACTTCCAAAAAAAAATAAATACCAAGAATGATTATGCTATGTAGGTGCAGGAGTAGATTAGCTTTCAGTTTAAATATTTCCTGCTTTTAACTGGTAAAGTAATTACCGATATCTACTTTTACGTCCTACTTTTAACTGGTAATGTTCATTCTAACTTTAACCCATTTCTCTCATAGACACTTACCTAGAACTTAAATGCAGAAATGTCTTGCTATGGAAGAATCTTTTTTTTTGTGATGGTCCTTTTCGTACTGATTCTGTATTCCCTCTTGTACTATTGGGTAACACAAAACTCTCTCTCATCAAAGTCGACAGGGCTGATTGACCTCTGTCAAGGTGAGATTGCCAGGGATACAATCACAGCATTACAATATAATAAAACATTTATAATAGCACCATACTTTGACAAAAGACAAATAAACCTCACTCGTGTCATTGGGATTGTACACCATAATGAAGTAAGAGATCTTTATTGCTGGTTTTGTTGTCAATCTGATGGCAAGGTATCTGTGGAAAGGGCAGCAATAGATGTTCATTCAGATCTATTTGGATTCCCTTATGGTACAGCAGATTTACTTTGTGTGGAGCCCCAAAACTGTGATCCAAACTATGTGTCAATTCATTGGTCCCCTAAAGGAAATATTGTCCAGCTACCAAGGTTTGAAATAAAAAACCGTGAAGACAAGACCCTTTCTGTTGAATTCACTGTGTGCATCTCTACCATGTTTGGAAATTACAACAATGTCTTACAATTCATACAGAGCATTGAGATGTATAAAATTCTTGGGGCACAGAAAGTTGTTATCTATAAGAACAGCTGCAGCCAATTGATGGAGAAAGCCTTAGAATTTTATATTGCAGAAGGAACTGTTGAGATAATTCCCTGGCCAATTACTTCATACTTTAACGTTTCTTCTTACTGGCATTTTTCTATGGATACCAAAGACGTTGGCTACTATGGACAAATTACTGCTCTAAATGATTGTGTTTACCGCAACATGTACAGGAGCAAGTTTGTGCTTCTTAATGATATTGATGAAATTATTCTCCCCATTAAACACCTGAACTGGAAAACAATGATGAGCAGCCTTCAGGAGCAAAATCCAGGGACTGGCATTTTCCTCTTTGAGAACCACATCTTCCCTAAAACTGTGTATTCTTCGAATGAGGCATTCAACATTTCATCCTGGAGCGCTGTACCAGGGGTCAACATACTCCAGCATATTTATAAAGAGCCTGATAGACCATGGGCCTTCAGTCCTAGGAAAATGATAGTTGATCCAAAGAAAGTGATTCAGACTTCCGTCCACTCTGTTCTAAAGGCCTATGGAAGCAGCCTAGAAGTTTCCAGGGACATTGCAATTACTTATCATTGCAGAGACCCTCTCCAAGGAAACATACCTAAAAAATTTCTCACTAAGGATCCAACCCTCTGGAGATATAACTTGTCTTTGATTAAGAATGTTAACAAAGTGCTAAAAAAGCAGTACTTCAAATGGACCATGAAAAAAATATTGCAGATATTCTCAGAAGCCATTGGAAACACCTTTAAAGGGACAGTTATAGACATTTCTACTTTATAAATCCTAAGGCCCTCATTTGTAAGTGGGCAAACCAGTTTAGTCATAATTTTGCAGCATTGAAAATGAGACCTGGAAAAGCAATCCTACTCATGGTAAAATCTACTGTAAATTAAAAGCATAAGTGAGCCATAAAGAGATGTGATGCAAGTATGTTAAGAATTGTGGTATGATATTGTTAAATGTCTCTCTCTCTTTCTTTCTTGCTTTAATCCTATCTAAAGAAGCTGAAAATACATTGTACATAATCTCAGCACTTTCCTTATGTTTATGGAATCATAACTTGGTTATGTTATTTATTTAGGGATCAGAGTATTGCTCTACTTCTAGAAATAGGAGGACAAGGTAAAACTCCAAACGTACCTTCCCTAGCTTAGCAGTTAAGAGCTCCTCAGCTTTAAAGGTGGTGGTCTTTAAATAAATGTGTTAAATATTTGGTTTTAATATTTTCTTTCTTTAGGCATTGTAATCTGTTATTAGGAAATTATTGAATTAGAACATAACAAAGAAAGTAATATAGCAAAATGACCATTTTGCTTTGTGTTGTTTCTAATCCATGCGTTACTCCAGTGAGTTTGACTGCATAGGTTAATGTAAATTCAGTCTATGAACTTTACAACTAATTTTATCATTCCTTGTTCAAAAAGGAGCATAGAAAGAGGTGGTTTTATTTAGTGTTGTAAGTTTCCCCTTATGCCAGCAGCCATATGATCTCTGAATTGCTAGCTTTGCCAGCTGATATTTCACAATGTCTCACATTTTCATACAGTCATTGTTTTTGTAAGCAACATGGTGTTTATAAAAATTAAGAATAAAGTTAACAGTCTGTGAATCTAATACAACCACAGTTCTCATTTAAACAGGTGTTGCGGGTATAATCTCACATAATAGCATCAGTGCAAATCCAGTTAACATTAACAGGAGAATTAGCCATGGGCAAAACAAAACCATTTTCAAAAAACCACCTTCACCTGGACCTCCCTGCAGAATTCCATTACTGTTGTACCCAGAATCTGCCAACAAGCCTCTGTGCATCCAGATCCCCCCTCATAGCTGGATCCCCCACTGAGCTGCCCGCACCCAGATTGCCCCACACAGAAGTATCAGAAGGGTAGCCGTGTTAGTCTGGATCTGTAAAAGCAGCAAAGAATCCTGTGGCACCTTATAGACTAACAGACGTTTTGGAGCATGAGCTTTCATGGGTGAATACCCACTTCTTCAGATGCATGCAGGGAGGTCCAGGTGAAGGTGGTTTTTTGAAAATGGTTTTGTCTATAAGGTGCCACAGGATTCTTTGCCTCCCACACAGAACTATCTCAACCCTTACTGGATCCCCCCACTCTAAGGTCCTCCACACTTGGATCTTGCCTTGCTGAGCCTGCCTGCCCACACTTGGTGCACTTGGCATAGAGGGGCAAACCCTAGGGTGTTTCTGGGACAGGCCCAGTCCTTATGCTGTTATCCCATGCTGGTTTTGATCACAGCTCTCTTGTCCCCATTGAGAAGTGCCTGTCTTATCTTTAGAGTCATCAATCTGCCCTCCTCTGATATTTCAATAGGGGCGTGTTTCAGCCTCCTGGGACCCTTGCATCTGTCTCCGTTTCCTCCTTCATACATCTGGTTCAGCAATGGCTTTCACACTTCTCTTAACATACATTTCGTATTCACACACAAAACAGAATTAATTTACACAGAACATTTTGAACAGGAACATCAAATTGCAATGCAAAATAAAACAATTATGGCATTCTTTTTCTTATTTTAAAATGCTAAACCTACAATAAATTGGTGACCCTCAAAGGTCTGTTACTGCCTTGAAATCAGTCCAGAAACAGATTCTGGCTGATGTATCTTTATCCATTGGCCCATTAGGCCATTCCTTTCTGTTATTCAAAAAGGGTGGCTGGTAGGATATGATCAGATCATACACCAATACATTTAATACATGCTACATTATTATTCTTTATCCTTCATTCTAAATTATATAAAATACAAACATAAAATCCTCCTACTACAAGGGTTGGTGCAACCTCACCACTGAGTCTGTGTCCCGGGGGGGGCTGCAAAGTGATCTTCAACAGCTGTCCAGCAAGTGGCCTGTACTCTCCAATGCCATGCTGGAGCCTCCACATTTATTTGGCAAATAAAATTTTGCAGAATTTTTGTCGTATTTTAAAGTAGATTGTGTGAATTTTTAATTTTTTGTCACAGAATGCCCTCAGGTTTATTGTTTATTCACAATTGAACAGAGTCAACAGAAGAAACTGAGGGAGCCCCATATTAGAATGTCTCATAACCCAGTGGCTAAGGCACTCACTTGAGAGGTGACAAATCCCTTCTCCCTCTCAGGGAGAGAGTTGAACTAGGTGTCTCCCACATCGCAGGTGAGTATCCTAACCACTGGGCTTAAGTCATGAGGGAGGTGGTCTTGCTCTCCGCACAAAGTTCTGTGTATCCTTGCCTGTAGGGGCCCAATCTGGTAGGCATGCTCAGAACTCCTTCAGGCAAGTTAGGTAGAGGAATGCTTTTATCTTTCTCCATTTGTAAATCAGTTTGGGGCTTAGGCATCTGGATGCCTGTCATGTGGCTGTGATGCTTTGCCAGCCAGCACAGAGCTAGAAACATAGTTGCCTCGGGAACTTTTATTGCAAGCACTTAGGTGCCAAGCAAGTTTAGGCATCTGCAGAGTTCGGTGGCATCTGAGTAAAGAACATAAGAACGGCCCTACTGGGTCAGACCAAAGGTCCATCTAACTCAGTATCCTGTCTTCCGACACTGTCCAGTGCCAGGTGCCCCAGAAGGAATGAACAGAACAGGTAATCATCAAGTGATCCATTCCCTGTCGCTCACTCCTAGCTTCTGGCAAACAGAGGCGAGGGACACCATCCCTGTCCATCCTAGCTAATAGCCATTGATGGACCTTATCCTCCATGAATTTATCTAGTTCTTTTTTGAACCCTGTTATGGTCTTGGCTTTCACAACATCCTCTGGCAAGGAGTTCCACAGGTGACTGTGCATTGTGTGAAGAAATACTTCCTTTTATTTGTTTTAAACCTAATGCCTATTAATTTCATTTGGTAACCCCTAGTTGTTGTGTTATGAGAAGTAGTAAACAACACTTCCTTATCTACTTTCTCTACACCAGTCATGATTTTATAGACCTCAATCATATCTCCCCTTAGCCGTCTCTTTTCCAAGCTGAAAAGTCCTAGTCTTATTAATCTCTCCTAATACAGAAGCCGTTCTATACCCCTAATCATTTTTGTTGCCCTTTTCCGAACCTTTTCCAGTAGGTGAGCTGTGAATCCCAATGGAGTGTGCTTCTTGGATTTAGGCACCTGAAGTGCCAGTTAGGCACCTAAGTCCTTTTGTGAATCTAGCCCTCTGTTTTCACTAGTTTATAGACTGTAATAGTATTTTTGTTGCTACTCAATCAAAAAATGTCTCTGGCATTTTCATCTAAATCTACAGAAAACTATCACTATGTTGACCAGTTTGTTTCCATTAACTTTTTAGGATATACAAAAAATTTCATGGAAATAGTACCAAATAAATTCAACATTTATGCACAAAAGTTTATAAATAACTAATTCACATGTAAAGCATAAAATTCTCATCAGAATCAGCAGGACAAACATAACAATTTGTATTGTCAGGTCAAATATTTAAGTTACAGAAATATTCTGTAGGGTTTACCCTGGCTGAAGTGTAGCTATGTAATGCAAGTCTTGCAATGTGAATCCCTGATTTCAGTAACTAAAGTTATTTTTCTGCCTCACTTTCAAGAGCATTTCCTTTTTAAAGCCATTTTAGAAATCCTCCCTGAGTGTTCCACACAACCTGGTACTCCAGTGCCTCTTGTCTGGTGTGTAAATAGCTGGCTCCAAAGATCACATGCATGTTACCAATATTCCACACACTGTACATTAGGACTTATCAGCTATTGCTTGGAAGTATCCCTGTATTGATTCATCTTGTTCCTGGGAGGTGAAGTTCTTAAAGCTCATCTCGCTGAGAGCTGCACTAAGTTTAAATAACATTGTAAATTTATAATGATAAAGGGCTTATCTACATGGTCCTGCAGTACTGGGATGGAGGGGATGAGTTGCAGCATGCGGTAAAGTGCTGTTCTGTAACTGCCTCATGTAGACTCTGCTAGTGTTAACTAAAAGATCCCTAGTTTACACTAATGGTGTCCTGTTTGAAACAGGCCTATGTAAAAGAAAACTAGGTACCTTTTAGTTCATGCTAGCAGGATCTAAATGGACAAAACCTGATTTTACACAATTCAGATATAACAATATACTAGAGCATTGGTTCAATGCACATGCAAAGGAAAGAGCAACTCCTACTAATTGATTGTTACCACTTTTGTGCAGCCGCCTAGGTTTCTTTGGAAGTTTACTGTCCAGGCCTGATCCGACTTAATTCTAGACCCAGGGGTAGGCAACCTATGGCATGTGTGCCGAAGGCGGCACGCACGCTGATTTTCAGTGGCACTCACACTGCCCAGGTCCTGGCCACTGGTCCGGGGGGCTCTGCATTTTATTTAATTTTAAATGAAGCTTCTTTAAATATTTAAAAAAACATATTTACTTGATATACAACAATAGTTTAGTTATATATTATAGACTTAGAGAAAGACCTTCTAAAAATGTTAAAATTTATCACTGGCATGCAAAACCTTAAATCAGCATCTGACGAAGTGGGTATTCACCCACGAAAGCTCATGCTACAATACGTCCGTTAGTCTATAAGGTACCACAGGACTCTTAGTCTGGATTTGTAAAAGCAGCAAACATGGCTACCCCTCTGATACTTAAATCAGAGTGAACAAATGAAGACTCGGCACCCCACTTCTGAAAGGTTACCGACACCTGTTCTAGACCTAGTGAAATCAGTCACCCCAAGGCATGGATATAGGGTGAAAAGCTATTTGTTAGAAATCTGTTTGCTCTGTGAAAGGTCTTCATAGATTTTGAAGTTTATTTCAAATAACGAGGTTTGTCAGAATAAAAGGAAACTAACAGAAAACACAACGATTTAATTTCCTTTGAGACTGGACAAACATTTATTGACTACGCTTGCCAGGATGGTACCCTGCACCTGACAGAACTGTTAGAAGAACACTAACCCAGGCATGGGCAGCGAGTTCTATGGACCCGTGGTGCATGGGCACCAGGAATATTCCTGGCCTGGGGCCTGGCTCCAGCCATGTCTGAGGTCAGGTCTCTCCCTCGGCCCTGCCTTCTGCCCCTCGGTGCTCCTCCCCACCCCTGCGTGTCTCACAGGGGATTTAAAACAGCCCAGGGGCACCCCACTCACCACCGGCAGCGCAGCGGAGCTGAGCAGCTTCCTGCCTGCTTGCTCCACATGGCTGCCGGCCCCTCCCTGCAGCCCCTGGACGGGATGGGTCTGTGTCCCGCCTCAAGTGCCCCTGTGGCCAGTAGGAAGCTGCAGTGGCAGTGCTTGGGGGTAGTGGCACACGGAGGCACAGCCCGTACTGCCTAGGAGTCCCAGGTAAGTGCTGCGCCCCCCACACCCTCCAAGAGCATGCACCCCCTCTCCATCTCATACACCCCCTCCCATACCCAAACTACCTCCCAGAGCCTGCTAGTGGGGCCCAGCCGTGCCCCCCTCCCGCCCCTCCTGCCCAGGCTGCAGCCTGGCACCCCCCTGGGGGCTTCTGCAGGCTACAGTGGATGTATGCGGGCGCCAGCTCCCATGCGCCCCCTGGCTCCCCCCTCACCTAGGGTTACTATATTTCAATCCAAAAGAGGGGAGAGCCCAGCCTTAGCCCTGCCCCAACCACTCCCTCCCACTTCCCACCCCAGCTGCCCCCGTCAGAACCCCCAAGCCCCCCTTCCCCGTTCCTTGTCCCCTGACTGCCCCTTCCTGGGACCCCTACCTAAGCCTCCCTGCTCCTTGTCCCCTGACTGCCCCCTCCTGGGCCCCCCCAACTGCCCCCCTAGGACGCTACCCCCTACCTGTCCCCTGACTGCCCCAACTCTTATTCACACCCCCGCCCCCAGACAGACCCCCAGGACTCCTACACCATCCAACCACTCCACGCCCCCGACAGGACCCCCAGAACTCCTGACCCATCCAACTCTCCCCCTGCTCCTTGACTGCCCCCCCATAACTCCCTCTACTATGCCCATGCCGGTCAGACTCTGGCTCCATGTGGAGGCAAAACACACTGCCGGGCTGCTGCGCACACAGCCCCTCCCCTGCAGAGTGCTGAGGCAGCGGGAGGGGGGAGCTGTGGGAAGGGCGGTGGCGGTGGCTCACACTTCCAGGAGCCGCAGAACCCGAGTGAGGTGAGGAGGGAGTCGGAGGGGGCGCCTGCTGCCAGTCTGGAGTCCCAGCCGCCGGCCCTGCTCAGCCTCCTGCCAGCCTGGGGTTCTGTTCACCCAGCTGGCAGTGGGTTGAGCGGGGCCGGCGGTCAGGACCCCGGCTGGCAGCCATGTGCCACCTTTGGCATGCATGCCATAGGTTGCCGACCCCTGCTCTAGACTGTAGAGGTCCCAGTTTTCTCCTAACTGATCCTCCTCTGTTCATCTCAAATTAGCCCAGTCCGTCAGTTTAACATAAAATGCATCAGTGCAGAGATGAAGGCCAAGGAGAACACTCAGTGAACATACCAGATAAGGATAAATACATTTTGAGTTATCTGAAGCATGAGGGACCTTATAACCCTCTTCGATGATATATAAAGCTGTGACACAGACTCATATCACTCCCATTAATTCTCCACTGAAACAAATGGACTGAAATCTGAGAACCATGGAAAAGTGTGTGAAAAATGGGCAGTTTTACGCTGACAGATGTTGGAGACCCCTTGCATTAGTACTTCCTGCACCTCACACAAGTGATTGGAAGGAGTAGTTAGAGAGCTTGACATTTCAGGTCCTCTCTAAGATCCTGATTCAAAGACTCACAGAGCACCATGGCATATAACTCACAGGACAGGCAAAAATATTTTTGCATGCCCTACTCCTGCGGACTTTCTGCTCCAGGTTGATCTTCAGGCACAAGTTATTGTGGCCTGATAGAAGCTGTAATTTGTACCACCTACTACTGGCCCTGGTGGGCTGTTATTGAAGCCAGGGATCAGGAAGGTACAGAAATGTGTGGTCATGCCCCATTTTTTTTGGTTGTGCTTGCTATTCTGGCTGCAGGGAGTGGTCAGATGCATCTGGTTTAGGACATCTTTGCACTGTCGAGGTCGAACAATGCTGCCCTAAGGTCTGTTATGGCAAAGGAGTAAATTTTCTGAGATTGAATAGCACTAGAGATAAAGAATATGCAACGTGTGGGAGCACATGGTGCTCTGAGGAAACTAGAGAAAATGCATTTGTTTTTTGTGTTCACCTTAAATGTGGTTGATGCAGCAGGATGATGAAGAATTGAGAGAGCAGCCAACATAAGACAGGGAATTGAATGACTGACGATTCAAATCATGGATGAAAATTCATGCAATACTGGGCTTGGGAGCCCCCCTCCCGCCCCGCAATTGCGGGGCATTCTCCAGATCAGTGGTTTCAACCTATTTACCATTGTGGGCTGCAGTTCTCTATGTTATGTGGGCTGCATTCACATAATGCATAAATGTCACATGGCCACAGCTGTATGATGATTAAGCCGCAAGCAGCCTGCGGACTGTGGGTTGAGAACTGCTGTTCCAGATGGAGGGACAATTTAACAGGGCACTGGCAGCCCAGGGGAAAGAATGGAAGAAGATACAGGCTGCACCAGGAAGCGAGGTTGACACCTGGGGCATGGGCAGAGCGACTACGGCATTAGTAATATTGCTTCAGAAGCATTGATCCGGATCTCCCCACCTTCAGAGATGGGAACCCACAAGAGGTCCTAAAGAGCAGGATGTTACACCTACAACCCTAGGCAGACTAAACTGCTACTACTAAGACTATGACTGTGCCCCAAAGTGAGGAGCTCCAGCCCAATAGGAAGCAACCCAGGCAGGAGTGTAACTTGGGGTGGACCAGTAGCTGGTCTGGATACCGCAACCCCTCTTTAGGGCCCTGCATCAGGATCCAGTGGAGTAGGAGGGTCCAGGTCCCCCTTCCTTGCTTACCCCTCCCCTCTGTCACAACAGAGCCCCAAGGGGAAAAGAAGGGACACACAGGAGAAGCTGAGACCCACCATACGAGCTGGCAGGGTTTCCCCTCCAGAATGGAGAGACTGAAAACAACTGGCCTATTATAAACAAGTTAATGACAAACTGAGTATGAAGGACTGAAGCTGAATTAAGATGTTAAGTTATTGTTTTTGTTCTTTAAAATGTTGTTTATGGTTAAGCTCTGATCTTTCAGTTGAGATTGTTACTTTTTGCTAAAAGTAACAAACAAAGGGAATCAGAGTAATTTTGGAAGGAATAACCAAAAAAACCCTTGGTCGTTCAGGAGTTGGTCTTGGGATATTAACTTTCACTTCTAGGCTGCCTATTTGATTCCAGCCCAGCTTGGTAGGGACAGAATCTTCCTGGCTGCCATCTGTCCAGTGGTTCCCTTTGAGAAACTAGTTGATAAACTCAAACCGGTTGTGAACGAATTTACCTCTGTAGTCACACCCTACACACTATTGTAATAATTTTCTACATAATATGCCTTGTAAGGTATCATTTGAAAACCAATAACTTACTGGTCAGTAATATCATGGTGAAATGTGTGTAGCAACATTATATGTAAAGTTAAGAATGTAAACTGAAATTATGACTGAAATGTGTTTACAAGTCTGGGCAGGAAGTAAACCTGTTTCTCAAAGACAAAGGACAAGCTGATGTCTCTGCCCAGGTGTCATCAAAGTCAACTGGCAATCACCAGTCAAGTGGCCATTCTTCGGCAAAAGAGGGGTTCAGGAACAGATCGAGCTGCATTTATGCAGACAGCATAAAACCTCTTTCACCACAACTCTCCATGTCCTCACGGTGGGAAGGAACTCTATTTAGGGGTAATCCATGGGAAAATGCATTTCAAGGGACTATAATAGCGGGGAGCAAAAACACCTCAAATATTCTCTTTCTGTCCTTCTGTCTCACCTAAGAAGACAAAGGAACCAAGCCTTTGACTTTGGGGCAGGGGAAGGAGGAATCCTGACCTGAGAAGTTGGTCAGCAATGTTACTGGGAATATGTGGCAAGGATTTTACCTTGAACCAAGCCTAGTTTATTATGTTTTAGCAGCGTAGAAACCTGTGGCACCTTATAGACTAACAGACGTTTTGGAGCATGAACTTTCCTGGGTAAATACCCACTTCGTCAGATACATGTAGTGGAAATTTCCAGGGGCAGGTATATATATGCAAGCAAACTAGAGATAATGAGGTTAGTTCAATCAGGGAGGATGAGGCCCTGTTCTAGCAGTTGAAGTGTGAAAACCAAGGGAGGAGAAACTGGTTTTGTAGTTGGCAAGCCATTCACAGTCTTTGTTTAATCCTGAGCTGATGGTGTCAAATTTGCAGATGAACTGAAGCTCAGCAGTTTCTCTTTGACGTCTGGTCCTGAAGTTTTTTTGCTGCAGGATGGCCACCTTAAGGTCTGCTATAGTGTGGCCAGGGAGGTTGAAGTGTTCTCCTACAGGTTTTTGTATATTGCCGTTCCTAATATCTGATTTGTGTCCAAATTAAGTTTAAAAAAAATGTAATAAGAAAAGCCAAAGAGGAGTTTGAAGAACAGCTAGCCAAAAACTCGAAAAGTAATAATAAAATGTTTTTTAAGTACATCAGAAGCAGGAAGCCTGCTAAACAACCAGTGGGGCCCCTGGACGATGAAGATAAAAAGGGAGCACCGAAAGGTGATAAAGTCATTGCAGAGAAACTAAATGAATTCTTTGCTTCAGTCTTCATGGCTGAGGATGTTAGGGAGATTCCAAAACCTGAGCCGTCCTTTACAGATACCACTGAGGGAAAAATTTTCAGCACCGGTGCACATGGTGAGCACACGCACCTTACATGGGATGGGCGTGAGTAACATCTCAAAGAACACCAGTTATGGAAAAGGTAACTGTCTTTTCTTTAACCGTTAGTCCACAGTATCAAACACATTCATCAGGGTGGTGATGATGAGGGCTTGCTATCCCAAGGGAGAGTAAAAAAATAATAAGAAAGGGGGGAAATGGTCAAAAGAAAAAAGGGTGGAGATCTCAGTTACATGAGGAAACTCAGGCCTAAACCCTTGTCAGATGGCATTAAAATAGCAACTTGTAATGTATGCTTCATTCCAAGTGCTTGGTGGAGGTGGTTGTGCTCTGTTTTTGGAGCGGTACAATTTGGATTACAGTGTATATCCAGGAAACAAGACTTTGTTTTAGGTGAAATGTTTTGGGAATTAAAAGGGATTGGAAGGAGGCCCAATACTTACCCCAGAGTTGAGATAAAACATTTTTTAAGTATACACTATTGATGTAGAGGATGTTTAAAATTTCAGCCTAGAAGGGGCTTTATTCCTGCTATTTGGGTAAGACATATTGTGTCACTATGCCCTGTAGCATCAGAAGCTGAGGAAAAATCGTTTAATATAATATTTTCTCTTCTTATTGACAGCTTGTAAATAGTTTTTCCAGAGCGATTGTAATTGTTTAGTTGCAGTGACTGAGTGAAACAACCAAAAGGTTTAGTGCTGAATAAACTTACTTATGGGTGGTATGTGATGTTACAGGATGCTGCTTAGGCTCAGCTGAAAATCTAATTTCATATCTCAAGTAGCACAAAACAATGTTAATGTAATATTAGGGTTGTACAGTTAAGCACTTAACATTATAATTTCATAAATGTTAAGTTTATGATGTAGATCACATAACTAAATGCTTTACCATAATGCAGACTTGCCAGGAGGCACAGTTAAAGTTATGCACTCAACTAGAACTGTTACATTTCCTAATTTTGTAATGTTACATTGTTCAATCCTAATGCTGTGTTAGCATACTTATTTAAATTAAATTTCCTAGTACTTTTAGGGAAAATAAATGTTTCAGAAGTAGCATTTTGATATTTGTTTGTTTGTTGCTCTAGCTCTGTCTAAAAATGTGTGGCTTGAACTGTTTTAATAAAAGAAGAAATTATTCTCACTCTTCAAAATTCCAAAATACTTGTAGTAATCTTGTTGCACCGCCCTCCCCCCAAACAAAAACAAAAACAACCTGTACAGAGATCACCCATAGAAAATTATAGCTGAAAACTTCAATAATTGGGAAAGTTTGTGTGTGATATGGATTGATAACAGAACTGATCTGAAATCTGGACTATAATGGTATTTGCTAGATTGACAGGTGAATACTGTAATACATCCCAGCTATATTTTAAACTCAATTCACTGTCTGCAAATGCTCAATAGTTGAGGAATTCCTTCTGCACTAAAGTTTATTTTTAAGTCCAGGACTTTTGTTGAGAGCTTATAAAACACAGGGTCTCAAAGTCCAGGACTGCAGGCCATCTGTGGCCCGAGAACCTCCCCACTGCAGCCCACAGAGGGGAGACGCATGTAGCTACTCTGCTGGCAATGTCTACTGCAGGTGCTGCCCCCAACAGCTCTCACTGGCGAGGGGAGAGGGACAGAGATACCATCACTAGTCGCTGGGCAGAGTCAGCCATGGAGGCAGCATCATTTTTTTTCCACAATGAATATAAACAAGTCAAAATACCAAACACAACTATCTGATACACACCTTGCAGCAATCCTGAAGGTTTCAACTTTTCAGTCACTGAGGCCAAACATCAACAAACTGACAGAACTGAAGCTTGCCAGGTGTCTGGCAAAGAATTATATAAAGTTGTATGACAGTTTTTATTATTTCTAAGAAATTCAAAATAAAAAATACAATATAAACATTTTCTTTTCTGAACACCATCTTCAGTGACATTATTGTCCCACTGGGAGGATTTGAGGACTGATACCGTGGCTAAGGTAAATTAAGTTTGAGACACCGATGGGTTTTCAAATAATATTTACAATACTTCAGTGGTGAGAATTTTGGTATTGGAGGCCTGCAGAATTGGGCCACTTGTTAATTTTCTTATCATTCAGACAAAAAACAGCCACAAAACAAAACAAATTCAAACCCTTACTTGAATTATTATTGTGCCCCTAAAAGGGTAGGAACAGATATAAACCAACAATAATGTAATCCAGAGAGATAATCAGATCCTATTTTTAAAAAGTCAAATAAACAAAAAATAGGTATGTTTGATTATTACATTACAGTTTATCCCTTTTGTCAATTCCCTGCAAATTATTTTAATTTCTGGTCTTTTTCAAGTCTTTTTTCTTTTCTTCTGGTGCTTACTAATTTTTTGCTTCTGTTTTGATACTTTCTTTTCTTTTTAATTCTTTGGTAAGTATTGCTTATTGGGTTTTTTGCTCTGTTTTTCATCTTTTTCCACATTTTTCAAGACAGTCTTATGTTTTTGTATTTATAATATGTATGTATGTGTTGGGAATTTTTTTCTTTTTTGGGGGAGAGTGGGAGGGGGAACTTTGGCTCAGAACCAGCATTAGCTTCTAACAGAGCTGAGGCAGCTTGTTATTTGTGTGTCTGCCAGCCTAGTTCTGCAGTAGATATGCTGCATCCTGCACCATCCAACACAGAATAAGGAATATCTATCATTCCTGCAAACTGCCAACTGGAATCCTAGGTTTAAGCTAGACAGCATTGAAGCCAATGAATTTGCAGCATACATTCTTAGACTGCCCTGTTTTTTTATTTTGCTATATTACCATTCCTTTCGCTCTTGTTTACTTTATTTATTAATTTTGTGCTTGTTGTTTGATAAAATGGGAAAAGACTTGTGACAGCATGAGGTAAGGGAGGGGAGGAGGGGGGCTTTGTTTCCTAAAGTAAAATTTCTTTCCTAATGCATTTAAGATTTCTTACAGCATTGAAATGGTGTCATATTACTTAAGTGTAGTGTGCTGATCCCTCCCACCCCGCAGAGGCTATGTATTTGCATTCCAGCCTCATTTGGATTTGGAGATGTTGTTAACCTCAGTACAAAAAGTAAACCGGTCCACAGCTGAGATCTCCCCAGAACTCTTTCAGCTGGCTTTCACTTTTGGATCCCTCCCTGGGGGAAAAATGATTTGAGATAACCCTGTGTTATGAGAACCTTCAGTGATGCTGCGGTTCCAAAGATACATGCATTAGCAGGGTGGATTTTTTTGCTATATACAAGGGGTGTGGTGTGATAGAATAACTGAAATTCCAGCTATAGAATCACAAGAGGCTATCACAGAGTGAGTAATTATTCAAGCTTGAGCCAGTGAAATATATACCTATTAACTCTTATTTATTCCAAATAAGGAAGAAAAAGAGATAAAATGGTAACTACTAAATACTTGAGCTGAAAATAAATATTTCAGAGTTGGAAGGCAGTTCTCTCACTTGTTTTATGATTTCTCTATAAGCAGGTTCTCTGGAAGAAGCAAGGAAAGTAACTTATTTTTTTTAAGGCTGTAGCCCTTCAGTGCAATTCAAATACTTGGAGATAAGAAAAGCTGTTCATTAATATGGGAAGGTCGCTAGGATGACTGTTAACAATATTGTACACAGTGTTGTTGTAGACTTGCTGGTCCCAGAATATGAGCGCGCCAATGTGGGTGAGGTAATATCTTTTATTGCATATATTTTTGTTAGTGAGAGAGGCAAGCTTTCTAACATATACAGAGCTCTTACACAGAGTTCTTCTTCAGAGATCAGGTAAGCTCAAAAGCTTGTCTCTCTTACCAACAAAATTGGTCCAATAAAAGATATTACCTCATCCACCTTGTCTCTGTTAACAATGTTTATTTTAACAATGGTGTTGAATTCTGTGGTATATTAGGTCCTACTGTGTGCGTGTGTGTGCGTGTGTGTGTGTGTGTGAGAACGCATACACAGCACCCTTAAACTCTTCCTAGAATATTCGTTATAGACAGTGCTGAATGCATACACAGTCAGCACCCTCGAACTTTTCCTAAAATATTAGGTATAGACAATGCTGTGCACCTTGATTTGCAATACATTCTTTGATTTGAGTACTGACCTTTTGAGTCACAAGTATTGTGAGCTCTATAGTGATAATATACAGGCAAGCAGAAGTTACTCTTCACAGATTTGCAACAGTTTTATTACTTGACAAGGCTAAAATCAGTTAATAGGGTTGATTTCTATAAGTCACTTATATTAGATGTGTCCATTCATCAGTCAAGGAAGTTCAACAAGGATTTTAAAACACTAATATAATAAGGGTGCTACTGGGTTCTTTGGACTTTATTTTGCCCCTCGGCACAGCTTTTAGCTTAATTTGTTTAGAGAATGCCATTTTTTCTTTTAGTCAAGAAACGGGTAGTGGGGATCCTTGCGTCATAACAGAAATTTAGGGTATTTCATAGATAACCCACTGCTATCACAATATTCTACACTTCTGTGGCATTGGCAGATCATGCAGTTTGAAGGCACTGTTAGAAATGCTATTCTGCACAGTATTGGAGACTGATTGGAGTGTGTCAGTACACTTGATTCCTGTATGGTGAGGAAAATTGTGACAGAAGGGTTATCAAAGGGGGATTGCTCCTTTATAGTAATTATTACTATATTAAACTATTTTAAATATTTTAAAATTGTTACTATATTAAACTATTTTAAAATTTGGGACTTTGACCCTACACAGTACAAGTGCCAAATGAAGCATGTTTAAGTATGCGGTGAAAAGTAATGAACAGGAGAGTGGCCAGGAACCATACAGGCTGACCTCCTGAGAGTACTGCTTCCTGGCCACCAAGTTATTCCTGATTAGAAGCCAAAATGATGCCAAGGAGGAGAACTTTATGACCATATGCTCTTTTGGATGTTGAGTAGCACATTTACATTTCTATGCAGATGCTCCCATCCTGTGCTTATAAACATGACCCTTATACTCTTGAGTTTCTGAGAATAAATATGTCAGTGGGAAAGAGGCTCGAGATTTTCTTCCTCTCATTGCATAGAGGCTGCCAACTAGACATGGAGCCATTGATCACTACCCGTTGAGCCCGACGATCTAGCCAGCTTTCTATCTACCTTATAGTCCATTCATCCAGCCTGGACTTCTTTAACTTGCCAGCAAGAAGACTGTGGGAGACTGTGATGAAGTGGGCAAGACCTGTGAGTCTGTGACAGAGACTATATCGAAAGCTTTACTAAAGTCAAGGAATAACACATCCACTGCTTTGCCCTCATCCACAGAGCCAGTTATCTCATCATAGAAGGCAATTAGGTTAGTCAGGCATGACTTACGTTTGGTGACGGTTCCTGACTGTTCCTGATTACTTTCCTCTCCTCTAAGTGCTTCAGAATTGATTCCTTGAGGACTTGCTCCATGATTTTTCCAGGGACTGAGGTGAGCCTAACTGGCTTGTTGTTCCACAGATCCTCCTCCTTCCCTTTTTTAAAGATGGGCACTACATTAGCCTTTTTCCTGTCATCTGCAACCTCCCCGATCGCCACGAGTTTTCAAAGATAATGGCCAATGGCTCTGCAATCACATCCGCCAACTCCTTTAGTATCCTTGGATGCAGTGCATTCGACCCCATAGACTTGTGCTTGTCCAGCCTTTCTAAATAGTCCTGAACCACTTCTTTCTCCACAGAGGGCTGGTCACCTCTTCCCCATGCTGTGCTGCCCAGTGCAGTAGTCTGGGAGCTGACCTTGTTCGTGAAGACAGAGGCAAAAAAAGCATTGGGTACATTAGCTTTTCCCACATCCTCTGTCACTAGGTTGCCTCCTCCATTCAGTAAGAGGCCCACATTTTCCCTGACTACCTTCTTGTTGCTAACATACCTATAGAAACCCTTTTTGTTACTCTTAACATCCCTTGCTATCTGAAACTCCAAGTGTGATTTGGCCTTCCTGATTTCACTCTTGCATGCCTGAGCAATATTTTTATACTCCTCCCTGGTCATTTGTCCAATCTTTCACTTCTTGTAAGTGTCTGTTTTGTGTTAAAGGTCAGCAAGGATTTTACTGTTAAGCCAAGCTGGTCGCCTGCCATATTTACTATTCTTTCTACACATCGGGATGGTATGTTCCTGCAATAGAGATTCTTTAAAATACAGCCAGCTCTCCTGGACTTCTTTCCCCCTCATATTATTCTCCCAGGGAATCCTGCCCATCAGTTCCCTAAGGGAGTCAGAGTCTGCTTTTCTGAAGTCCAGGGTCTGTATTCTGCTGCTTTCCTTTCTTCCTTGTGTTGGGATCCTGAACTTGACCATCCCATGGTCACTGCCTCCCAGGTTTCCATCCACTATATATGACAAATAACATAAATGTTTATTTTTAAGCATTTTTTCTATTTTATTTATTTAAATGTTTACAGTTCTATGATATTGTGGGGAGGGGGATGACAGACAATAATTATTTGACAGTAGACAAAAAGTTCAAGATTTATGCCATTAAAACACAATTTGTCAATATCACATGTCAAAACAGACAAATATCCTTAAATCAAACTCTATCAAGTTCTTAAGCAGCATTTTTCTAACTTTGCCTATCTGGAAATTTTGATTTATTAAAGGAAATATTGTCCCTGCCCCAACTCCGCCCCCTCCCTGCCCCATTGGACCCCTTCCCCAAATCTCTGCCCTGGCCCTGCCTCTTCCCCAGCATTGTGTTCCCCTTCTTTCTTCCTCCCTCCCTCTCAGTGCTTGCTGTGCGAAACAGCTGTTTCGTGGCACAAGTGCTGGGAGCTAGGGGGGGAAAGTTGGCACGCTGCACACTCGGGGGAGGAGATGGAGGCGATCGGAGTGGGGGGGGCAGGATGGGGAGCTGGTGGTGGGTGCAAAGCAATTTTTCCCTGTGGGTGCTCCAGCCTCAGAGTACCCATGGAGTCAGTGCCTATGCTTGCACTAGTCTATGTGGTATTTGTAGTAAAACTGGAGTATCTGTGTATGGCTACTGCACCTATAAGGAGTGGAACATTGAGGCGCTGACTCCATGCAGAGCACCTGCCGTCAGACTCCCTATTAGCTCTCCCCGCACCTCCTGCCTACCAGTAGACCCCACAGATCAGCACCTCCTGGCGCCTCCTGCTGCGAACAACTGTTTCTGGGCGTGCAGGGAGGGGGGAAGGAATGGGGAAGGGTCATGCTCCGGAAAGGGGTGGAACTGGGCAGGAAGATGTGAGGCGGGTGTGGAGCCTTGGGGAAAGGGGTGGAGTGGGGGCAAGGCCTGGGGCTGAGCATCCCTTGACAGTTTTAAAAGTTGGCGCGTGTGTATGGCAGAGTTCAAAAGTATGATGACCAGATGTCCCGATTTTATAGGGACAGTCCAGATTTTTGGTTTTTTTTTTCTTATATGGGCTCCTATTACCCCCTCGTCCCTGTCCCGATTTTTCACACTTGCTGTCTGGTCACCTTATTCAAAAGAGTTGTAGTTTAGAGTAAACTGGAATTTGTTGAAGACTGAACTGCAATGAAGCGGGGCTCATGGTAGTTTGTAAACAAGTGACCCTCTGTGCTAAATGGTTTACCAGGGCATCCACCAACCAGCTGCACGGGAGGGGATCCCATACTATTTTCAGCCTCCCACCAGGGTAATTTCTGTGAGTTCCTCGTTGTCACATATTATGTACTATATGAAAGGGGTGCAGGACACTGTTGTGGAGCAGAGTGGCTGGATGAATCGTGTTAGACCGCCAAAGCAGGGCGGGATTTGGAGGTGGTCCGCCAGGGACCTTGTAAGTTATGTTTGCACTCTCACCGTAGGAACCCAGGGCCACATCTGGAAGCGCCCCTCGGGCTGTTTCGGCCTTAGAACTACAGATCCCACTATGCACCGCTGGAGGAGGGGGTGTCTATGGGAACAGCGCGGGCGGAGCATGCTCGTGGGTGGTTTGGCGAGCAGTGATTGATGCGTTGGGGGGTGGAGGGAGATTCAGGGTCGGGTCCTACAGCCCGGAGAGCGGAATGTTCTGTGAGGTGAGCTGCTGTCGGTCACTACTCCCGGCGGGGGAAGTGGAGCCGGAGGCATGAGTGGCGCGAAACTCCCATGGAGCTGTATAGCGCCCAGGATGCTTCCACACGATTCCTCAGCATCGCCCAACGGTAACTGAGCCGGCGGGCTCGGGGCGTGGCCACAATTCTGGGCTCCTCGGCGGCAGGAGGGTGTGGGCGTTACTATACTGAAGTGGCTCGCGCTCTTCCCGCCTTGAGCAGAGGCGGGCGCTATGGGCCCTCTTCTGTCTCACTCCTGCCGGGGGACCACTGGGAGCCTGTGGGGGTTGCTTGGGCCGGCGGTGGGGCGAGAAGGGTTGGCTGGGGAGGGGGTGGGGTGTCACAGAAGCTGTTGTTGCATGGGACGAGTTTATGAAAGAGGGTTAAAAATCAAGGGGTCCTGTTGGATTGCTGTAGTAAGGTGGAGTCGTGCTGCTGGACAGCAAGGGGAACTCTGAAATTTGGCCTGGTGGGATTGGAGCTGGTTACAGATGGGGTATGTATTAACTGGTCAGAGGCAAGTGTCTGTGTTTTGAGAAGTGGGCAATGATTTGAAAATGAGAATGAAACAGAAAAAAAAAGTAAAAATATTAAGCAGTCACCATGGAAAGCTCTGGAATATGCCAGTGTGTTCCTACTGCAAAATTATATATTTTATAGTGCCTGTAACTATAGCTGGTTCCTCCGTTAAACACTTAGAAGATGGGTCTATAGTCTGAAGGGCTTACAAATGTAGTTTTAACATACACGTAGAAAGGGAAGGCTAGTGAAGGATGCAGATTACAGAGCTATGATTACACAGATACAGTAGTCTCTCTTTCTTCTCCCCAAAAAAGACACCCCCCTCCACCCAACAACACACTGTTCCTGTCTTAGATTTACAATCTTAGGGTTTTGCTATATCAGAAAGTTCACCAGTTTACACAATTTTTAAATTATCAAATTAAATTAAACTGATTGAAGTTAATCCAGGGTAAATGTATTTATGCAGGAATTTGCACCAGTTTGACTAGACTGATTTGAAAGCAACTTAGTTAAAGTAGCACCACTTTTCTAATGTAGACTAGACCTGTGTCTAAGGAAGATGTATGGGTCGGTGAATCAAATAAAGGGGGGAGGAATAAGGACAGTTAATAATATGCGCATGTTCTTGTGCACACAGCTAGACTATGAAAATCCGTGGGTATACAGGTCCGGTTTATTATTTGTTGGCACTTATTGGAGTTCCTCCTGATTCCCTCACTATGTTTGCTCTTTGGGGAGAGACCATTGTGATGATGGTAGTGGAAATACCACTTCTATAGAAAATCTAACAGAATTTTCCCCCTATTAGTTGGGACTTTGGTGGCTTTTTGCCTTTGTTTGCAGCATGAGGTGTGGTTTACCTACCAAGATCTGGGCATATATCTCCTAACTGATTCTCTGCGATTGTAGAGGCCTTGGGCATTCATGGTATCTTAGTCTCTCCCTGTTCTGTACTACTGGCACACAATTTAGTCACCTGAGGACTGAAATGTTTTAGTCTGACTCTGACTAAAGTGTTTGGGCTTAATATAGTGGTGTCCAGGTGAAAAATAATGGCATGTGGCGTACAGGAGGTCAAACTAGATGTCTAATGGTCCCTTCTGGCCTTAAACTCAATGAAACTAGGAAGTGATGGGGTGCCTGTCCCTCACAGACACTAGAGAGATCCACATTCCTTTGCTTTGGAAGTGTGGATTGTGAAATGGCCTTTATGACCTAAACAACACATTAATTAAGTATATATGATAAGAAACGTACTAGCCAGAGGCTAGCTGTATGAGCACCTGAGGGGAGGATGGGACATTTCCAGAGGGAAAGTGGCTCTAGGGAATATGTCATTCCTGCCAGAGATGATTTATCCTTGGCACTAATAAAATGCCTTGTCATAAACTCATCATGACTTCAAAGTTCTACTTCTTGGACTTGTCAGTGCTAGAAGCAGTCACATCATGCCTCACTGAAAACCTAGAATTTCTCTTGTCCAGTGATATAAGCTCCTGTTTACTAGTCATGATGGATTGTGAGGCATGTGATCTTACACTTTGTGTATGATGGTGTATTGTCTGTGGTGTACTGTAGACAAGTATATATATATTTGGAAGGAAATTACATATTTGTAAAATAGAGAACTATTGTGACAGTCAGCGTTTTAAGATGGCAGCTGTTTTAGGCTGCTCAGAGGTTTGGAATGTTAGAGTAAATCCTGAGGCAAGTGGATTTGTGAATAGAGTACAGATGAGATTGTGAAAGATGCTTGCTAAATGCAATGTATCACGTTGCTCTGCAGTTGATTGCATTGACACCATCTCACAAATATATGTATAATATATTTTATAATATACAAATGTAATAAAATTTTCTTCACGAGATGTATTTACTGACACATTTTATTGCTTCGATGATGTGACTACACTGTGAAAGCTTCCTTGTCATTCAGACTCTTTTTTAAATACCTTGAACTAAGGAAGACTTGTGGTTGAAAGGTCATTTTTTGGATTTGGGGCATTATATGTAATGGAATAGTTGTATTTCCAAGTTTTGTGTGTATTCTTTAGTTTGTCTTTTGGGGCCATTGTGTGGTGAGTGTGTTAGAGCCTGCCTTACATGATTGTTCAGATTTTAGCTTTTTAAAAATTTTGTTATTTGGGATCCACTTGAAAATAAAGGAGAATAAAACTGACAAGAAGAAGAGACAAAAAAGTGTTAGTGAGTGTTGTGGCTCTGTTTTTTTCCTTAGTAGGGAAAGTTGTGTAACTATTCAATTTTTATTTGGAAATATTTCTAAAATATATTGGACAATTGTTTTATTGTTTGACTATATTAGTTATTCCAGCCTTCATTATCAGTATATACTGAGTGGGGAAAAAAAGCTTGCTATATTACTGCAAAACCCAGTAAATATGCTTTGGCACATGTATATAGTCCACTCAAAATGTTCTCTATATAATGAAGACTCAAGCGCTTTATGAGGAGTCATTCTTTTACTGCTTCTTGGGTGGTCTAAAAAAGAGTCAATAGCTTAATATATATGCACCTTTTATTCTGTAAATTGCAGCCCTGGAAATGACAAATCACCAAAGTCTTTTAACTTTTTAACCCAAAGATCCAGTTTAGATTTTGAACATATGGCTATTATGTGATATGCAGAGTGATCTATTGAGGCTACGTTTTATTAATTTTGAACAGGCTGATTTGTTGACTTCTCTCTCATCACCAATGTCAGAGACCTCCCCATAGCCTTTTAAAGTGTGCTTACGGATTGAAAAATCACTATGCTTCATATAAACATAAGCATCTTCTTTCTCACAGATCTGTTTTCTGAGTATATTCAGAGTCATATAGGTGCTTACCTTACTGACTGTTAACCGACAACTCTGTGTTAATTAAGTTATTTAAGGTTGCCCAGTGGTATCTCATGCCCTTCCAGAGCACTGAGTTCAGTAAAACTCAAACTCCATTATTCTTTAGCAATACAGAGCATATACCCCTATGGAATACTGTACTGGCTTTATATTGGTTTGTGCATTAACAGAATTTCTAACAAATTTACAACTGTGGAAACTTTACATGAAGGGGGGCAGTGATGGATACCTTAACTGCACTGTAAGTACCCCTGTAAAACACCCTTTGGATAGGGGTCAAATTGTGGGGGGAAAGTGTTGGTACTCATCCAGATTCCACCCACAAAATAAGCTTTGTCTATGTGAATCACCAAAATGGGACGCTACTCAGAGTAGACTGTGCAGATAAAACTGTGCTTTCTGAACTCTGCTTGGTTCCCAGTTGTTGAGGCTTGAATGTGTGTATGAGTTCTGCTGAGCTCCTTGAGCTTGACCGTGGAAAATAAATATCTGGCAATATCTCCAAAACATTGTTCAATTGGATGAAAATGAGATGTCATTCTCATTAAATTGTGCAGATTTGTGATTCTGTCTGTCCATAAGAAATAAAATATTAACAATGTTGGTGTTTAAATTAGCATCTTTAGGCATTGGAGTTGACATATCAGTGAGGTGAATGGGGCAGTTCACATCTCTGAGTTTTTATTCTTTGCAGATTTGCATAGATGTCTCTGCATCACTTACACAGTTAAAATTTTTGAAGTTTTCTTTGCATCCATAAGTGCTAGAGGATTGCATTTTTTGTTTGTTAATGCTTTTTAAATGAAAGATGAGATTCTAAAGAACAAGATAGCAGTTTCAGAGATGTGCTAATATGCTTGATCTCTGTGTACCAGCTCAATCTGGATCAGGGTACTGCTTCTGTGAGAGAGATAGAATGGGTACAGCATTACTTACTGATCAGTCATCCAATTTGTAGCACTGGCTATTAGAAATAACAAATTTTTTACTTGCAGACTGAGCAGATTTGCTTAGAAGGCATGGAGGAAAAATAAATGTGGTATCCCTCCAATGAAATATCAGCAAAACCATTTTCTGGCGATGAAGGAAAAGATAAATTAATATCCATTTATAGAAGTCTCTGTGTGGATGATTTCAGGAAAAGGCTCTCCTCCCTTCACACTTACTGGAAGGTGGCTTGCTCCGTGATCAAGAGAGGAGTTCCTTTAGTTTCTGGGAGGGAATGAATGGAGAGATACTGTAATGTCTGCTTAATATTTGGGATGTGTTTGCAGTGATCATTCAGACTCAGAGAATATGACTCACCTTTAAGGGTGTCCTTCATACTTGCTTGTCTCTGTTACCTCTTTCCATCAGCTACATAAATCATAGAAATGTAGGGCTGGAAGGGACCTCCAAGAGGTTATATAGTCCAGGGGTCCCCAACGCGGTGCCCGCGGGTGCCTTAATGCTCCCGTGTCCTGGCCCCCGGGAGAGCACCTGCCGAAATGCCGCCGAATTTCAGCGGCATTTCGGCAGGGCCGCCTCTTGATGACGCCGCTTGCCGTCGACAAGTGACATCATCAAGAGGCATTGCCTCCGAATTTCTGTCGACAAGTAACGTTATTGAGAGGCATCGCCCCTGAATTTTGGCAGTGACACCTCTTGACGACATCACTTGTTGAGAGCAAGCGGCGTCATCGAGAGGCATCGCTGCCAAAATGCCACCGAAATTTGGCGGCACTTCAGCGGGTGCTCCACCGCAGCAGTGATCCTTCGTCTGGCGTCCACCAGACGAAAAGGTTGGGGACCACTGATCTAGTCCATCCACTTGCTAAAGTGCTCATGGAAACTGAGGATTTGCAAGTTGAATTAAGTGTGGCTGCAGTTCCTCATAATCTTACACAAATTCTTTTGGGTAATGACTTTTTTAATAAAAACAATGAGGAGTCCTTGTGGCACCTTAGAAACTAACAAATTTATTTGGGCATAAGCTTTCGTGCTTATAATAAATTTGTTAGTCTCTAAGGTGCCACAAGAATTCCTCTTTGTTTTTGCTGGTACAGACTAACATGGCTACCACTCTGAGACTTTTTTAATGCGGCTCAGGCTCTCCTGAGGTCTGGCAGCAGCAACAAGGAATTGTGTGCTGAAGCTCCAAAGGGGAAAAAGTAAAGTTACAGAAATTGCTGGGGAAATGGGAGAGTGTCTCTTTAATTCCTCTACAGAAGTGGAGCACTGGGTGGGTGTGGTTGAGGCCAATTCTTACCCAAGGATACAGGCAGGCTTTTCTTCAGGGCTGGATGGGAATGTTTTGCCTGATGATAGGGAGACTGTCCAAGTTGCTGGCTGCCAGGAAGTTGCAGTTAAGCAGAGAACAGGACTCAGACTAAAATGCATAGATAAATGTGTCCTAGAGGAAAGCCCAGAGAAAAGTGATGGAGTCTTAAAGACTGCTGCGGTGGATGTGGATTCCATGGGCTTTGTGACTGGAGGCAAACCCAATTCAAAAGAAGGAGGAGGGTGCAATGCCTACCAGTATGGGGTCTGTTCTGTCTGTTAGTTGTGAGCCCACAGCTGAACAGGGGACAGATTCCACTCTAGGGAGCACAGGGGTGTATGCCCTAGAGGGGGGCCCAGAGAAGGAAGTTAAGAGGAATGTGGGGGAGTAAAGGGAAGTCTCCCGACTAATTACAGGGGAAGGCTTGCCCAGGAGAAATTTGCTAGATCTGCATCTGTAATCCCAGGCACCTCACCTGTGGGCCAGGTTTTAAGAGGGAATTGTGTAACTGTTCTCTTGGAGGGCAGGAACCACACAACTGACCTCCTGGGGACAGAGAGGGGTGACAAAGGGTTCCCCAATCCAGGCCCCACTTTTCACAAGTAAGCAGGAACAACATTTTGCAAAATTAACTCTGTCCCTTTAAGGCAGCGGGAGGGGTTTCTTCCAAACATTGCAGGCAATGGCTACACTAGAGAGTTGCAGCGCTGGTGAGGGGGTTACAGCGCTGCAACTTAGGATGTGGCCACGCTTGCAAAGCACGGCCAGCGCTGCAACTCCCTGGTTGCAGCGCTGGCTGTACACCCGGTCGAGCCTCGGGTGTAGGGATTCCAGCGCTGGTGATCCAGCGCTGGTCAGCAAGTGTGGACGCCCACCAGCGCTTTTATTGACCTCCTGGGTATAAGGAGGTATCCCAGCATACCTTAGAAGCCTCTCTGGTAATCATGCACACTCCACTGCCCTGGGCTCAGCTGACCCCATCTTTAAATGCCCCGGGAATTTTAAAAATCCCCTTCCTGTTTGCTCAGCCAGGTGTGGAGTGCAATCAATCATTCAATCAATCAGCGACCATGCCTCCACGCCCCAAACGAGCCCCAGCATGGAACAATTCCGAGCTGCAGGACCTCATCAGTGTTTGGGGTGAGGAAGCTGTGCAAGCACAGCTGCGCTCCAGAAGGAGAAATTATGATACCTATGGGCAGATATCACAGTCCTTGCTGAGAAGGAGCCATGAACGGGACGCGTTGCAGTGCAGGGTCAAAATAAAAGAGCTGAGGAGTGCTTACTGCAAAGCCCGTGAGGGAAATTGCCGCTCAGGAGCTGCCCCCACAACCTGCCGTTTTTACAAGGAGCTGGATGCCATACTTGGGTGTGACCCCACTGCCAATCCTAGGAGCACAATGGAGAGTTCAGAGCAGGGAGAAGTGGGGGAGGGTGTAGAGGAAGCCGACAGTGAGGCTACTGGCGTGGAGGGAGACACCTCGGAGTCCCAGGAGGCATGCAGCCAGGAGCTCTTCTCAAGCCAGGAAGAGGCTAGCCAGTCGCAGCAGCTGGAAGTTGCTGGTGAGGAAGAAGCTGAGGAGTGTGCTCGGGGTAAGCAGATTTTTATGTTTTGGGAGAGGAGGGTTTGGGTTATGGCTGCCTGCATGCATGCCTAAACGGGGAATAGCCCATTGATTTGCTCTATCACGTCTCTGTAATCTGCCTCGGTAATCTCTTGAAAAGTTGCATCCAGAGCGTGGGCAATGTGCTTTCGCAAGTTTATAGGGAGAGCCACCGTGGTCCTTGTCCCGGTCAGGCTAACTCGTCCGATCCACTGTGCAGCGAGGGGTGGGGGAACCATGGCTGCACACAGGCAAGCTGCATAGGGGCCAGGGCGGAATCCACATTGCTGTAGAAGACCCTCCCTCTCTTCCCAGGTAACACGCAGCAGTGATATATCTGGCAGTAGGAAACCCTGTTGAGAATTTAGGGATACTTGAGTGCAGGGCGCCAGGTTCGCGGTCCCCCCCCCTCCCAGCCCTGCGGTGCCCTCCGGTCTCCCCACCCTCTTCCAGCACGTAGCCAGCCCCGCGGTGCCCTCCGGTCTCTCCCCCCCCTTCCCAGCAGGAAGCCAGCCCAGCTGTGCATTTCCCCCCCCCCCCAACCAGCAGGCCGGCAGTTACGCGGACCACCCCCCCCCAGCAGCTCGCCACCTTCCTGTTCACTAATGTCCCCTGTGCAGGACACCAGCTACCTCCTGTACCCAATGCAGATAAACCCCAGTGACCCATCGGTCAATTCCCCCTCCCAGGTGCAGTCGGGGCAGAAACACTCACCCCATTGCTCACCATGCCTTCGCTTCCCTGGCCTCTCTGTGTTATGTTAGGTATGTGGGAAGGATGCTACAAAAAGTCTAAAAACTCCTTCACTGTGTGATAATAAACAATGTAGCCTCTGTGTATTACATGTTTCTATCTATGTTTTTTTTAGTGACCTTGACTAATGCAGCTGGATCACCGGCCTCACGTCGCTTGCAGAACTTGAGAAAAAATCCGCGAAAATCAAAAGAAGAATTGATCAAAGCAGTTATGATTCACTACAACAGAGAAAGTAGGAAGACGCAGGAATGGAGAGAGAAAATGTATGAGTGGAGGCAAACAGAAAGCAGGAGAAAGGAATTGGCTACCAAAAAAACCTCAAAGCAGATGATAAGCCTCCTGGCTCGCCAAACTGAGTCTTTCGAGTCTCTCGTAGCCATGCAGGCAGATCTGTACCGTGGTAACCCACACCCTTCCCAAAGCTCTCTTTCTTGTTCCCCAGTATTTGCACAAAACACCTTTCTCCAGCAGCCAGTTTCTTATTACCCCCAGCTGCCCCCAACACCTGTACGATCACCTACCAGCCCTGATAACTACAATTCTTACCCTGTGCACTCCACCCCCATTACCCTGCAGCACAGTAATCCTGAAGTGCAGCAGACATTGAACAGTAATCCAAACAGGACATATTCAAACCTCTGAATGTACAGTCCACCACCCTAACCCCCCTGGCCTTTTATGTACTGTACTTTGAATAAAGGATTTTATGGCTTTTACAATACGTTTTATTATTGCAGGAAGTGGTAAATATTGTACCCCAAGGTAGAAAGGAGCACAGCAAAGGCACCAAACATTACTGTTGGCTCTCAGCATCAAATTGCTCCCTTAAGGCATCCCTAATCCTTAAAGCCCTTTCCTGGGCCTCTCTAGTAGCCCTGCTCTCTGGCTATGCAAATTCATCCTCTAGGCGTCGAACCTCGGAGGTCCATTCCTCACTGAATCTTTCACCCTTCCCTTCACAAATATTATGGAGGGTACAGCACGTGGATATAATAGCGGAGATGCTGCTTTCCCCCAAATCTAGCTTCTCATAAAGACACCTCCAGCGCCCTTTCAAACGGCCAAAAGCACACTCCACAGTCATTCTGCACCGGCTCAGCCTGTAGTTGAACTGGTCCTTGCTCCTGTCAAGCTTCCCTGTATACGGTTTCATGAGCCATGGCATTAAGGGGTAAGCGGGGTCTCCAAGGATCACAGTGGGCATTTCGACGTCCCCTACTGTGATCTTGCGGTCTGGGAAAAAAGTCCCGGCCCTCAGCCTCCTGAACAGGGCACTGTTCCGAAAGATGCGTGCATCATGCACCTTTCCAGGCCATCCTGAGTAAATGTCAGTGAAACGCCTACGGTGATCCACAAGCGCTTGCAGAACCACGGAGAAATACCCCTTGCTATTAATGTACTCTGATGCCAGGTGGGGTGGGGACAGAATAGGAATATGCGTCCCATCTATTGCCCCTCCACAGTTAGGGAAACCCATTTGTGCAAAGCCATCCACAATGTCCTGCACGTTCCCCAGAGTCACAGTTCTTCTTAGCAGGGTGCGATTAATGGCTGTGCAAACTTGCATCAGCACCATTCCAATGGTGGACTTTCCCACTCCAAACTGGTTCGCCACCGATCGGTAGCTGTCTGGAGTTGCCAGCTTCCAGATTGCTCTCAATCTCGTGTCCCTGCGCCGCAGGGTAGGGGCGAGCTCAGCACACAGTCCCATGAAAGTGGCTTTTCTCATCCGAAAGTTCTGCAGCCACTGCTCGTCATCCCATGCTTGCAGGACGATGTGATCCCACCACTGAGTGCTGGTTTTCCGAGCCCAAAGGCGCTGTTCCACAGTGCTAAGCACGTCTGTCACTGCCACAAGCAATTGAGTGTCTTGAGCGTCAGGCGTTTCAATATCTTCGTCTGACTCCTCACTGTCACTTTGCAGCTGAAGGAATAGCTCCACTGCCATGCATGATGTGCTGGCAACATTCATCAGCAAGGTCCTCAGCAGCTCAGGCTCCATTTGTAACAGAAATCTCAGAAATCGCGCTGCAGACTCACAATGCCGCCAAACTGCTCGGAATGTGCAGCAAAGCACCACGGGGCGTTGGAACAGGAAGCGGAAAGACCCGCACACTTCCTTCCCCTTCCCACAAGCCACAGCGCCAAAATGGGACGAGGTGCTCTGTGGGATAGCTGCCCACAATGCACCACTCCCAACAGCGCTGCAAGTGCTGCAAATGTGACCACACTGCAGCGCTGGTAGCTGTCAGTGTGGCCACACTGCAGTGCTGGCCCTACACAGCTGTACGAACACAGCTGTAACTACCAGCGCTGCAAAACTGTAAGTGTAGACATGGCCTCAGTGTCAGTGGATATGCTAATAAACCTGACAAAGGGGAGGAAGCAACCATTTCCCAGGCAGGAAAACCCCTCCAGGAAGGTTGGTGGTGACTGGACATCTAACATAGTGAATACCAATGAAAATGAGGTAGGATTAGAAGAGGCTAAAATAGGGAAAGAACAAGTTAAAAATTACTTAGACAAATTAGATGTGTTCAAGTTACCAAGGCCTGATGAAATGCATCCTAGAATACTCAAGGAGCTGACTGAGGAGATATCTGAGCCATTAACAGTTGTCTTTGAAAAGACATGGGTATCTAATAATCACCCATCAGTCATGCCAACAATAATACATTTCAGGGCTGCAGGTGAACTATTCGAGGAGTACATGTTACCTGATGATGATTTAAAGAAAGTCACACCACTGAACTGGTGTCAGTCAGCAGCTAAACACTTGGAACCAGTGTACTCTATGCAGCCCAAAACTGCATTGGGCTTTTTGCTGTCATATAATTTTGCACTTGCATGTAATTTGCTGAACAGTATCACAGCTAGTTCCCAGTGAGCACTATTACTTCGTTGGTTTCTTTCCCATAAAATATTTGTTTCGTATTATTCACACCCTGCATAGGGTTTTTAGTTTACCACTTTGATGCTGTTGGAAAATGCATCTCTTGGCATCATTTGGATGCACCTGGTAGTGTTCAGCAGCACTGAAAATATAGGTTTGCTGACTGTTCCTGATAAGTTGTTTAACAGTGTTCTAGTTTCAGAGAAAGCAGCAAAGATCCAGACTAACATGGCTACCTCTCTGATAGTTTCAGAGAGTTGATTCACAAGATGACTTTTTCCTTTATTGTTTCAGACATTTTGAGATAAATAATCCTAGAAAGTGTTGAATTTTTATTTATCTCTGTACACTTTTTTGAGCAGGTGGAACATGACAGACAGAGTATGTAGGCAAGTGTCAATGGTAGAACTTGTTCTTCTAAGAGTACAACAGGTCAGTAATGCTGTTTGCAGCACTATATAACTTGTTTTAATGTTATCAACATTTTGGACATAGGTCAACAGTTCTGATTGTTATCTCTGGCAACACTTGAAAGACTCAATAATTCTACTTTTTCTATTTCCTTTTAAAGCAACATCTTAACTGTGTTTCTTCACTTGCTCAAAAATGGAACTCGCTTAGAATTTCAGAGCAGGACAACACCACAAATCCATCTTGACCACTGTTTACTTAAAATTCTACCCACAACACTGACAGTGATAAATCCCATCCGACCAGAATTGCTTCTACATTGGTTTCCAAGGCAACTAGCACACCCAGCCACAGAAATGGATTGCAGAGAGCAAAAGTTGCGCAGAAAGAAAATGCCAGCATTTCCATAATTACTTACATTTCTAAAAAGGAAAAAACAAAACACAGAGAGCATTCTTTGAGCCACTGAGATAAAACTCTCTATTCCAGATTCCAACTCAAACCAAACTTTTTGTATATTTGGAAAGTTCAGGTTGGTGTTTTTTGGCTGTTTTTAGTGCTTTAGCAGTTTCTAGGTTTGGCCTCAATGTGCCAAAATACTATTTGAAATTTTGTTTGTCTCCTTGCAATGGTTGTAACCCAGACAAAACCATTGGGTTCTTGGTCTTGTAAGAATTTGTTCTTACAAGATTAGAATTTCCACATCATTTGATGTTCCACATGTGTTCAGGAGCTTTTAATTGTAGACAGAGGAGGACTACGAAATATTCTTCTTTTGATTTTTTTTTTTTAAAGTTGACTTTTGAGGGTACTTTTGGTGCTTTCAGGATAGTCTAAGAACTTAGGGCAAAACCCCTATGCATTTTTCTGGCTGAAAGCGATGCAAGTTTGAGGTTAAGGGCTTCAGGGATGCTTTGTACTGCAAAATGTGCAGAAGTCCAAATCTGCACATTTTCTTCTGTTCAGACAATGAAAAGATGGGAAGAGAGTGGTTTAGTCATAAAGAGGCATTTTCAGCATAATGCACAGCTTGCGGAAATTCTTCCATCAAAACCCAATTAAAGGAAGTGTAAGACTGTAGCGAGAAAAGGATATGAGGAAATGTTCAGAGGCTGAGCAAGATGAGGCTCCTTTGAGTATAACTATATTAACTGTATTTATTTGGAGTTCAGAGGTCACAGTGAATAGTACTTAGAAACACTAACAGATTGGGTCCACTTCAAGTGTGCAAGGTAATCTACTCAGAGTAAAATAACTTGCATTAAGCATTCTTTTCTAATGTGGAGCCAAATTCCAGCATGTTTGTGCAATTTATTTTTCCAAATCTTACACAACCTTCTTTTTATCCCTCCACTAAAAAGAAAGAAAAAACCATTTGATGCAGACCCCAAGGATGGACCTATGAAATAAAAGTAGGACTGTGAAATAAAAAAAAATCATAAGATTAAAAAAAGATCTCGATTAATCACAGTTTTAATTGCACAGTTAATAATAGAATACCATTTATTTAAATATTTTTGGATGTTTTCTACATTTTCAAGTATATTGATTTAAATTACAAAGAATATAAAATATATAGTGCTCACTTTATATTTTTTTATTACAAATATTTGCACTGTGAAAAAGTTGAAATAATAGTAAAGAATAAAATTGTCAGACACACAGAAAACATAAATTGTTGGGCAAAAATCAACATGGTTTCTGTAAAGGGAAATAGTGTCTTACTAATCAATTAGAGTTCTCTGAAGGGGTCAACAAACATGTGGACAAAGGGGATGCAGTGGACATAGTATACTTAGATTTCCAGAAAGCCTTTGACAAGATCCCTCACCAAAGGCTCTTATGTAAATTAAGTTGTCATGGGATAAAAGGGAAGGTCATTTCATGGATTGAGAACTGGTTAAAAGACAGGGAACAAAGGGTAGGAATAAATGGTAAATTTTCAGAATGGAGAAGGGTAACTAGTGATATTCCCCAAGGATCAGTCCTAGGACCAATCCTATTCAACTTATTCATAAATGATCTGGAGAAAGGGGTAAACAGTGAGGTGGCAAAGTTTGCAGATGATACTAAACTGCTCAAGATAAGACCAAAGCAGACTGTGAAGAACTTAAAAAAGCTCTCACAAAACTAAGTGATTGGGCAACAAAATGGCAAATGAAATTTAATGTGGATAAATGTAAAGTAATGCACATTGGAAAAAAATAACCACAACATACATACAATACGATGGGGGCTAATTTAGCTACAACTAATCAGGAAAGAGATCTTGGAGTCATCGTGGATAGTTCTCTGAAGACGTCCACAAAGTGTGCAGAGGCAGTCAAAAAAGCAAGCAGGATGTTAGAAATCATTAAAAAGGGGATAAAGAATAAGACTGAGAATACCTTATTGCCCTTATATAGATCCGTGGTACACCCACATCTTGAATACTGTGGACAGATGTGGTCGTCTCATCTCAAAGAAGATACACTGGCACTAGAAAAGATTCAGAGAAGGGTGACTAAAATGATTAGGTGTTTGGAACGGGTCCCATATGAGGAGAGATTAAAGAGGCTAGGACTTTTCAGCCTGGAAAAGAGGAGACTAAGGGGGGATATGATAGAGGTATATAAAATCATGATGTCAAGTATCAGAGGGGTAGCCGTGTTAGTCTTTATCTATAAAAGCAGCAAAAAGTCCTGTAGTACCTTATAGACTAACAGACGTGTTGGAGCATGAGCTTTTATGCATCCGACAAAGTGGGTATTCATCCACGAAAGCTCATGTTCCAATACGTCTGTTAGTCTATAAGGTGCGACAGGACTCTTTGCTGCTTTTATAAAATCATGAGTGATGTGAAGAAAGTAGATAAGGAAAAGTTATTTACTTATTCCCATAATACAAGAACTAGGGGCCACCAAATGAAATTAATGGGCAGCAGGTTTAAAACAAATAAAAAGAAGTTCTTCTTCACACAGCGCACAGTCAACTTGTGGAACTCCTTGCCTGAGGAGGGTATGAAGGCTAGGACTATAACAGGGCTTAAAGAGATCTAGATAAATTCATGGAGGTTAAGTCCATTAATGGCTATTAGCCAGGATGGGTAAGGAATGGTGTTGATAGCCTCTGTTTGTCAGAGGGTGCAGATAGATGGCAGGAGAGAAATCACTTGATCATTACCTGTTAGGTTCACTTCCTCTGGGGCACCTGGCATTGGCCACTGTCGGTAGACAGGATACTGGGTTAGATGGACCTTTGGTCTGACCCAGTATGGCTGTTCTTGTGTTCGAAGCATGTCCAGAAAAGTGGTATAATCAGTAAGAGCAGCAAGGAAGATGGTTACCTGAGGAGATTGGTAATGGGTTATAGTGTTTTTTGTCTCCAGACTATCAAATCCAATCCAGACAAAGGTAACTACTGATCAAGTTGTCATCTGCTATTTTCTTTCATAACCTATATGAAATATGTTGGAGTGGGGAAATCGTACTTCGGTTACTAGTAGGTAGGTGTCCAGATCTAGAAAAACATCCATTTGTTCCTTTACTTTGATTCCATGTCACCAAAAAGCTTTCCAGAACAATGTTGTGTCCCATAGGACAGTGAATTTAGGCTTTTGAGTTACATGGAAGGCGAATTCCATATCTTAGTGCCCCTCGCTAAGAACTTACAGCTTCCACATGTTTGTTTTAAACATGGGAACTGTTAGCTTACATAACTCGGATGTCTCAATGACTTTAAGTATTAGATGAAGAGAGAGAAGTGGTCTGTTAGGCAACCCATTTTAAAGAATATAGATTAAAATCAACACCTTTAATTTCTCTGTAAGACCAATGAAAATCCTATGTAGATCAGAGAATGCAGGTGCAATATACTCATTGTAAGAAATGGTGCTTAGCAAATAGATTCCCAAGTTGAGCACCTAAAGTTCTAGATCAATCAGGGGTACCAAAGAAGACAATGTAGCCTCCTGGCCAAGCATAAATTTTAAGTAATCTTGACCACTGCTGCTACCTGAACGTTGATTGGCAGTTGCAGGTCCATCAGGACTCCCACCTTACAAACCTGAATAACAAAAGGCAGACAAATTCTCATAATAGAGGGAGCAGCTATTATCACCACTTCTCCCAAACCAACAGTATCACCTCAGTCTCATCTGGGTTAAAGTGCAATCAGCTTACCCTCTGCAAGTTCTCATCTCAACAAGACATTAAGAGGCAGCTTACTAGCTGGACCTAATGAAACAAACATCAAGATGAGTGCCTTCTGCATATTGGAGAGACTGAGGTCCAGACCACCCTTGGGTACATGAGCAAATACCAGAACCAATACAAAGCAAATACCAGGGCCTGAATCCTCTCAACAAGAAAAGAACTGAGCCACTTCAAAAACTATTCCTTCCATCCCTGTCAATGTCCATAGTTGTTGACCAGAAAGTGGTGGTGGCACAGTATCAGAGGTGTTGAGCAAGTTAAAATGAAAACGATATCTGGTTCTTGTAATTTGCCAGCAGGAGATCAACCACTAAGAACATAGGAGTGGCCATACTGGGTCAGACTAAAAGTCCGTCTAGCCCAGTATCCTGTCTTCTGACAGTGGCCAATGCAAGGTGCTCCAGAGGGAATGAATATAACAAGTAATCATCAAGTGATCCATCCTCTGTCGCCCATCCCCATCTTCTGGCAAATAGAGGCTAGGGACACCATCTCTGCCCATCCCGGATAATAGCCATTGATGGACCTATTCTCCATTAATTTATCTACTTCTTTTTTGAACCCTGTTATAGTCTTGGCCTTCACAACATCCTCTGGCAAGGAGTTCCACAGGTTGACAGTGTGCTGTGTGAAAAAATACTTCCTTTTATTTGTTTTAAACCTGCTGCCTGTTCAACTTCTGTAGTCTCCATACAATACCCAGGCTTAAAACTCTATCGATCATGGTCAAAGAAATCTAAAGACTCTCGGTATTGCCAGAGCTGCTGCCCCATGGGACAGACAGTTGCAGCCAATGTAGATGCAGGATCTCATAATTACTCTCTCCCTTTCTAATTTCTCCCTCTTGTTGTCCTGCTGTTGGTAATCATTATATTTCTTGTCATAAATAGATTATAAGCTCTTTGCGACAGGAGCTGTCTACTTATATGGTTGCACAAGGCCCAGAACAAAGTGTTCTGCTGATTGGGGCATTTAGATACTGCACCTGAAAAGATACCCTAAACTCAATTGTAAAAGGTATATGAAAGTTCATAAGATGTTACAATAACGATGAAAAATAGGTTAAGTTGTTTACGACAGTGAATGTTATAATAGATGCAAGGAAGCCAGAGAGAAAAACTGTCTGTCCAAACAAAATGACCTATTGATATAAGTTAACGACTGTGGGGAGGTCATACTTGGTAAACAAGAAAATGTGGGAACAAAGTTACTTCTCCCAATTTTGGCTTATAGAAATTGATTTAATTGGACAAAATAACGAGGCTAAAATATGCCACCCACTTTTACTACTTTCTGTGGCTCTTAAAAAGAGATTTTGAAGGGGAAACAATCTTCCCTCAGCTCATCTGCCAGCATTGCAACTCATCTTGGCTCATCTAAAAGACTTTCCTCCTGAGACGAATGCTGGTTGGCCTTGCTCTTGTTTAAGGAATGTTGTTTTCATCTGTAAGGGCTGAAAAATCATCAGATTATCATGGCATCCAGTCCTCAGACCTCCAGTGGAGATAGCTAATTACCAGCACTACAAAAGCTTATAAGATCCTATATTGTATTCCCTTCCCTTGCTGTGTTGTTTTCTTCCCCACTGTTTCTTTCCTCCTGTCCTATCTTACTCTCTTGGCTTTTCATCAAATCCTGAAGTCAGCTATACTGCATTCATCATTACTGTCATGTGTAAGGATCCAGCCAGATGATGGCCCTGACCAGATCATAACTAACCAAGCTTTAAAGAGCAGGTGTCATGGTTGACTGGCCAGCCAAGCATCCACTCGTAACTAACCAGTGGTCCAGTGTTTCCTTTTCTGTCCTGTTTCTCCTCGACCTCGAGTCTGTTTCTTAAAAACAGGACAAATGAATCTCCTTCAGATTAGGACTGAGAGTAAAATTAACTTTTTCCTTTTTTCATCAGAGAAAAGTTGTTCTGAAAATGGGAGAGTCTGATACTTTGACTCCAAAAGGAGAGAGACTTTGGTAAGGTCTGAAATTTATTTTGCATAATCACTCAGTTTCAATATAAATGCTTGTTTTAATTTCTTGTTCTTTCTTTTTCTTTTTTGTTGTTGTTTTTGTTTTAATCAATATACTGTTAATATGAATGATTTTGGAGGTTTGAGTAAACCCGAAACTATTTAAAACTAACACCAAACCTATCTATCTCTGTTTAATGTTGGACAGTGAAAAGAGTTTATAACACGTTTAACTCCTTAGGCCTTTGAGATCACTATCCATACAGCAGGGCTGAGGTGAGGAAGCTAGCTTAGGACTTAGAAGACCTGGGTTCAATTCCCTGCCCTACCACATAGTTCCTATGATCTTGGGCAAACTGATCTGTGCCTCAAGTAAAATGGGGATAACAGTACTTCTCTGTGTCACACATAAGTACTTCAGACAGATATGTGGGATACATTGCAAAGTGAAATTTTTCATTAACTTTTAGTTTGATACAATGTTCTCAAGAAGAAAAACCAAAGTTGACACACACAAATGGATACATTATATAGCGTACCATGAAGCTTTGAGCAAACTTTAGAAATCTCGTCTTCCTATGAGTCACAAAGACTAATGCCACACAATTTTATAACAATTTTTTTTTCAAAAGCACCAAAGAACACACACACAACATTTATAGTATAATGTCTTGGTAAGGTGAACAGTACATACTTACAGTTAGTGCTCCTCATGTGTCACACAGAGTAAAGCATTTTTTGTTTAAAATGTAAAATAAAAGTTTTCAAGAATAAAATTTGTCTGTCTGCTTTTTATGGTTGGCCGCTTCCACTTATAAATCCATCTCAGTCTTGCATGCAGCCTCATAGCAATTCTCAAAGCCACGATTCTATCATATCTTGTGGAAAATGTCCACTGCATGTAGCTGTTCTATAAGCGAAAGCTCTTCAGGTTCATCATCCAATGCACTATTGTCTTGTGACTCAGAAGCCTGTAGGTGTTTCACAGCCTCTATTGTCTCTAGAAATTCTGCATCAATGAGCTCACCTTCCATCTGCAAATGACTGTCATATTCAACAATGGCCTCAAATTCATGTGCTTTTAGAGTTTCTGGAACTGATGCATTGGCCAGCACATTGATGTCCACCAGGTCAGCACTTTCAGTTGCTGTTGAAAACTGCTGTAGAAAGGGAGGGTTTGCAGCAGTCTTGGGGAGAACAATGACCCATGACTTCTTAACAAGATGAAATACATCAATCAGAATTGTTCTTTGTCAACATCCAATGCTTGTAAGTGTGAGTCAGCATCAAGAGATGTGATGATGCTTGCAGTAGGATGATCACAGTAGAGACCATTGAAGTTTTTAATGACACTCATGTCCAATGGGTGCGTGACTAAGTTTGTGTTTGGAGGGAAGAATTTTAACACGTGCGATAGCTCTACTTAAAGTGAATGAGCCGGGCAATTTAGTCACTCTTCAAACAACAGATGTGCATCCAGGCATTTGTAGAGCTTTGGTAGATCATGGCAGCTTTGAGTGGTCCTTGGGAAACAATGAGGCCACTTGCTCTTTTCAACCACTGTAAGATTGGATTTCTCCATTCCGTCCATGTTTGCACAACACACCAATGAAATGTGGTCCATAGCTTTATTTTTTTTTCTTCCCCCTCCTGCAAACCCTTCTTTCATCATGCTACAGCCTCTGTTGGGAAAGCCCAGTAGAAGAGACCAGGTTCATCAGCACTCAAGATGTCACGTGGCTGGAACTTCTCTAGAATGCTGGGTAAGATGTCCATCCTCCATTCAGAAGCCACCAGAAGATCAGTGTCTTGTTTCTCGCTATGCTCTTTATGTTGAATGACAATGTGCTGGGCTTTCCATTGAATGAGCCAGCCATCTGAAGGGTTGAACTCCTTCCGCTGCTCTGCTGCTAGCTGACTAGCTTATTTCTACTTTGGTTTGGAGAGTCGAGCACCTTGGCCAAGCTTATACTGAAACCAGAGTTACAGGGTTTCACTGATGTCTGCCTCCTTTCCATTGTGTTGATGCTTGCAGCCTTGGTTTGTGCTGCTTCTATGCTCCTGTAAAATGTTAGGGCTGTTCTTCAGAATCGGTCAAACAGTTGACTTTGAGATACCAAATTTTTTGGCCACATGCACTTGCCTAGCACTGGGCACACATAGGGGTTCCAGAACCCAAACTTTATTGGTGAAAGATTGGTCCAAGCATTTGGAGGCTATGGTACTCAGCAGAAGTGTTGAGCTATGTGTTCTTAGAGCCAGGAAATTGATTACAGGTAGGAACTCTCCTCTAAAAAAAGTTGCTAATAAGCGGCCAGTAACTGAATCCTATTAGCATTGATAATAGGATGGGATTGGTTCTTGACAGTGTATTGCCATAATTGGAAGTTGCTATTATCAGTATTGCTATAAAGTGGAATCTACTGTAATTTATTTTAAAACCTTAGTTATATGTAATATAATACAGTATAATCATGGCATGTGGGATAATCTGTTTATATTCATTTGTGTGGTAAGTAGTAAACATTTAAAAAGTGTGTAAATCTCACTTTTAAACATGATGTATGTGTTTTTGAAAATCCTATCCAAGATCTGAATTATGTCCCTAGAACTCAGTTCTCTTATCCAGTTTTCCATATTTCACTAAAGAATATAGTGGGTTTTTTTCTGTCTGGGGTGTGTGTGTGATTTATATAAGTAGGTGGTGGATGAATAGATATAGACTAGATGATGGAGTGGTGTAATGTGAAGGTTGTGTTAGCATGACTTTGGGATGGCAACTCTACCCATCAGCAGCTTAGATACTTGTATAATGCGGGTCATCTCAAATGAGTACCAGTAACGCTTCATTGTATTTTCTGTATAATCCTTATATTTGAGAGAAAGTATTTTAGAATTATTTTGTCAAGTTTTAAAACTTTTATTAGAGCTGTTTCATTTGTATTTTTCCACCTACATTTATGCTGCCTTGAGTCCAACCACACAGAAGTAAAAAGAAAAGAAAAGAATAACTAAGGCATTTTAAATATCTGTAAATACAACCAAAAATAGCTTTTCTATGTTAAAAATTGTAATTTTAAATGTTGATAGCTTTGGGTTCTGTAGGGCTGAAGCAAGTGCTCTGAGTCTTACTGAAAGCTAAGAAATTCTCCTTCCATACAGTTAAAGCTGCAGTTTCTACCATTGATGTTTTCAAAGATATCTAACAGGATATCTGTTCTTGGTCTGTGACTGATGGTTGCCCATGTTACATCAAAGCAATTTTTTGAGGAAAATATTTTTTTAGCAAGTTGAAGAAATCTTTATAATAGTGACTGTTGGAAGCTAGTGTTAGGTTTGGGTTGTCAGGAAAAATGCTGGGGAGATTGACTAGTAGACAGTGCAGGTCAGGCAGTGAAAGGTTTATACTAAATTTCAGCCTTGCCTTTTTTTAGATGGTATATCTCTACCCTGATATAACGCCACCCGATATAACACAAACTTGGATATAACACGGTAAAGCAGCACTCCAAGGGGGGAGGTGTGCGCGCTCCGGCGGATCAAATCAAGTTCAATATAACACGGTTTCACCTATAACGTGGTAAGATTTTTTGGCTCCCGAGGAAGCGTTATATCGAGGTGGAGGTGTATTTATAACATGGATATCACCACTATATAGGTGGGACCAACATGTACTATAGGTATTGAGAAAGAAAAATGTATTTGCCCCTTGTTCTAGGTACACCAAACCCATAAATTGATGATATACGTTATACACATACGAAATCACTATGTTTGAATGCACGTATGCACCCACACACATTTAACTTGGGGCTAGACTTCCATTTATTCTAAGTGAGAATTTTATTTTTTGTCACTAAAACCTAGTGGAGGAGGAAACTATAAATTAATTACTGTTTTTTTTTTTAAAACTTCAGAAGTAAAATCATTGTATTTTTCTTTTCTTTGAGTATTTAGGACAAATAGAGATTCTCCTGTAAGAAAGTTAATTACAGCATACTGCGTGTTAGCAAATATAGCTCATGTAGGCTGTCCTGTTCTGTGCATTAAGTTTACCGCAGGGTTTTTTTTCCTTAGGTTAGGCAGAGATCTCGAATGCAATTTATAATCACCAACCACCCTGGAACTCTCAGTTGATCACATAATGACTAAATATTTAATTTAATAATGGTTTTTCCTTCCGATCAAGCTCAGGCATTTCATTCTCTTTCAGAGTAATATGAAATCTAGACTGCAATGGCTGCTAGAGGTTGTGCATGTTGTAAGGAGGGTTCCCTGCAGTGATGAGCTTATGCACCGCAAACCTTGTTCAGCAGGAATGATTTTTGTCAATGGTAGCTGAATATTGCAGGAGCTTTAGAGCCAGTTAACTATGTCTACTGATGAAGCATTTCTGTTCCAGTTCTGTCTCCGAAGACTTGGGCTGTAGACGGGGCGAGTTCAGCAGAAAGCATTATGGATCTGTGGAGCTGGTAAGTTTGTATAGACCATTCCATGATTCTCAATTGATTTGAATTTTAGCAGCTTGTAATGCAGAGCTTGTGGAAATCTATTTTTGTTATATGCAGGTGAAATATCACAAAAGCATCACAAATAGCCTGGGAAAATAAGGTTCTTAGGTTGAGTTTGAAAATTATAATGTCTTAAATCTATTTTGAAGTGGATATTTAATATCTTTGCTTGCAGACCTTTCACTCTAATCTAAATCTTCTCTGCCAGTCTGTTGAAAAATAGTGTGTATCTAGCATTTATCGCCCCCCTCAAAAAGCCTGTTTTGTTGATATTAATTGGCGGTTGACAAAAGAGCAGCACTGTTTTTATAATTGATTGATTTTTTTGTGTGTGTGTTTATTAGTGGGGTGGGGTGGAGAGGTTGAAGTTAAAAATGGAGATATAATTTTATTATTGAAGCATCCCTGCCCAAAAAATCCATGCTAATTTATTTTATTTAAGATTTTTCTTCAAATCTAGGCATGAAGTTAACATTTTTACTACTTAATGAGGGAAGAACTTGGATACTGTATAAATTAACAGTGTATAAGTTATTGAAACACTGTCATTGACTATAGATAGCCAGAATGAAATTGTCCAAGTTGATACAGGGAAACTGAGGGGGAGGGGAAGAGGGAAAAGCTGTATTTTTACTCTTAATGTAGGAAGGAATCTGGAATATCTTATTAGATAGCACTGTGATTTTAAGATAGTAGAAAGTGTATTAATTGATAAGTATGCCTATTATGTACACTGGTAGATTATTGTTCAGCAGTACAGTTGTGAGAAGACCAAGGATCAGATTTTTACACACACACACACACACACACACACACACACACACACGTATTTTCTGTACTAATTCAAGGTATTATCTCTGGTGATTAATGAAAGAAATAATCATAAGAGGGAAAATGAACTGTTGTCTGCTCAACAGACTATTTGCACCCTACTGAAAGTATTTAGGTTATTATTTGAAAAACTATCTGCAAATTTTTATTCATAGGTCCAAAGTACAGTAATTTAGGACAAGTGGCCTTAATTTTTGGTTTGTTTATTCTTTATCTGTTTGACATTTTGGAAAATCTACTTGTGGTATCACATATGGTAGAAACAATTTTTTTTTCTGTCACAATCATAACTGTGGCTAGAATTTTGGTGATGTGCTGATGGTGTTCACAGTAATTGTGAATTTTAATAAAGTTTGTGACCCCCACCGTGGTCACTCCTGTGATCCCAGTTCTCTGCTCTGGGCATTGCAACCTGGCCCACGTGGTGACAGCGCCACTCAGGTTCGGCATGTCTTCCTATCTGTAGATGAAGACAGAGGGGCGGATGTGCCAAACCTGAGTGGTGTGGCAACCTAGTGCGCAGAGTTACAATGCTTGGAGCGGGGAGACGGGTCCAGCCCATGAGACAGGAGCTGCCACTATGAGGTGAGAGTATAGTGAGTTTGCTCTTCTGTCCCACAGCCCTCGGTTATGGACTTTCCATGACTATGGATTTTTTTCCCAGCACCTGTGCTATGAAATTGACTAAATTGTGTGTGACAAAATCGTAGCTTCAGGCATATTTTTTTGGATCTTTTCTACTTAGTAAATATCAGTTCCCCTAACATTAGGTTTTAAATGTTAAATAATGGCTGACATGGAGCTGAAATTGAGGGGACAATTTTGGCTGTCATGAAATGTGGTTTAACTTTTCCCCTTATTAAAATCCCTGTAATTCTTCAGGCTTTTAAAAACAAAATACTGAATCAATGCTTTTTTTTCCTAAGCCTGTTCACTTCTTGAACAATTTTATTTTGTGCTGGGGATTTCTACCCTTAGTGCAACTAAACCTGATCTACCCTAAAATTTCTCCCTAAATTACCACTGGTGCATCTACAGCAATGGTAGCAATAACAGGAGATCTTGTGTAGACAATGCACCAGCAGCTGCAGGTGTTTTTACTTATATGTGTTCTTGTCCTGCTCTGATCATGGTTTGCGTACTGTATTTTAATCCAGTTTCTTATAAGCATTTGTTCTCACAAAATTATTCTGAGGTAAATAGTATTATATCCATTTTGTTGATGAGTAAACTGAGGTATAGAGAAATGACTTGCTCTAGGCTGCACAGTGAGTCACTGGCAGAGTTGGAAATGGAGCTCAGCACCCTTGACTCCCAGTCCTCTACTCTAAATGCAGCACACACTGCCTCTCTGTACATACGCACCACACATTTCCAAATTTATTAGTTACTTAAATAACATACATATTAAATAGGCTTTAGTTTGGATGTCGTCATGGAAATTTGGCAAGTCTGATTTAAGAGTCTCATGAGCTACAATTTCATAAAATGTTTAAATAGTCAAAGCAGCTTTTACAGTTGATTGATATACTCTAGTTCAATCACAACTTATTGAGCTTGATGCAGTAATAACTAGGTGAAAATGTATGTCGCAAGTTGTGTGGTAGGTCGAACTGGTCCCTTCTGGCCTTAAATTTATGAATACATTAATTTATAAAAAGCAGTCTTTAATGATCCAAAAAATGAGTGGAAAAAAAAATTGAAATAGGAAGGGAAGTAAAGGCAAATTATAACCAAAATAATAATCTTGTACCTGATTTTAATTGTTTTTTTGTTTTATTATTTAGAAATCCTTGTAGACATAGGCTGAACAACTCTAGTGATCAGCTTGATTCCTCCTTAATATGTTCAGAGAATAAATTACTTATATGTATACATCAGTTTTTAATATGCATTCAATACAGTATTTCTGAGTACATGTACTATATTTAGAATAACATGCTGCTCATTTAAAAATCAGATTTCTTCTACCTCATCTATCTATCTATCTGGGCTGTTGATTAATTATAGTTAACTTACGCGATTAACTAAAAAAATTAATTGTGATTAATCGCAGTTTTAATTGCATTGTTGAATAATAGAATACCAATTGAAATGTATTAAATATTTTTGGATGTTCTACGTTTTCAAATATATTGATGTCAGTTACAACGCAGAATACAAAGTGTACACTGCTCACTTTATATTATTATTTTTATTACAAATATTTGCGCTGTAAAAATGATAAAAGAAACCATATTTTCAGTTCACCTCATACAAGTACTGTAGTGCAATCTCTATCATGAAAGTGCAACTTGCAAATGTAGCCTTTTTTGGTTACAACATGGCACTCAAAAACAAAACAATGCAAAACTTCAGAGCCTACAAGTCCACTCAATCTTACTTCTCGTTCTGCCATTTGCTAAGACAGATAATGTTGTTTACATTTACGGGAGATAATGCTGCCCACTTCTTATTCACAATGTCACCAGAAAGTGAGAACAGGTGTTCGGATGGGACTTTTGTAGCTGGCATTGCAAGGTATTTACGTGCCAGATATGGTAAACATGCCCCTTCATGCTTCAGCCATCATTCCAGAGGATGTGCTTCCGTGCTGACGACACTTGTTAAAGAAATAATGTGTTAATTAAATTGGTGACTGAACTTCTTGTGGAAGAATTGTTTGTCTCTGGCTCTATTTTACCCATATTCTGCCATATATTTCATGTTATGGTAGTCTCGGATGATGATTAAGCCCATGTTCATTTTAAGAGCACTTTTGCTGCAGATTTGACAAAAAGCAAAGAAGGCACCGATGTGAGATTTCTAAAGATAGCTACAGCATTCAACCCAAAGTTTAAGAATCTGAAGTGCCATCCAAAATCTGAGAGGGATGAGGTGTGGAGCATGCTTCCAAAAGCTGTAAAAGAGGAACACTCCGATGTGGAAACTACAGAATCTGAACCACCAAAAGAGAATATCAACCTTCTGCTGGTGTCATCTGACCCAGATGATGAAAATGCACATGCATCAGTCCACACTGCTTTGGATTGTTGTTGAGCTGAACCCGTCATCAGAATGGATGCATGTGCTCTGGAATGGTGGTTGAAGCATGAAGGGACATATTTACATGACAGATGCGCTAAAGATTCATAACTTGCGACACCAAATACAACAATGTCATGTGAAAACAAGTTCTTACTTTCAGGTGATGTGAACAGGAAGCAGGCAGCATTATCTCCTACAAATGTAAACAAACTTGTTTGTCTGATCAATTGGCTGAACAAGAAATAGGACTGAGTGGACTTGTAGACTCTAAAGTTTTACACGGTTTTATTTTTTAAAGAAGTATTTTTTTGTACATAATTCTGCATTTGTAAGTTCAACTTTCATGATAGAGACTGCACTACAGTACTTGTATTAGGTGAATTGAAAAATACAATTTCTTTTGTTTTTTACAGTGCAAATATTTGTAACCAAAACTAAATATAAAATGAGCACTGTTACCTTGTAGTCTGTTATAATTGAAATCGATATATTTGAAAATGTAAAAAAATCCAAAATATTTAAATATATGGTATTCTATTATTGTTTAACAGTGCGATTAATCGTGACTAATTTTTTAATTGCGTGATTAATCACGACTAATTTTTTTAATCAGTTGACAGCTTAAATATATATGCGTGTGTGTGTGTGTGTGTGTGTGTGTATATATATATGTGTGTATCTCCCCGAGAAACATATATATATATATATATATATATTACAGTATTTGTTCCCCATTCAAGTGAACACTGGAGTAAAAGTGATGGCCTTTGTGCTGTGTCCTTGTGTTGGCTTACTGCAGGCTAACGACAGCACCATTCACTGGGATAGGTTACCTCCATCTGTGCCCATAACTGAGTTGGGTATGAAGGTTCCAGAAATCCTACCATTTAGCACCTCCCCTTAGAGCAGGGGTAGGCAACCTATGGCATGCATGCCAAAGGCTGCACACGTGCTGATTTTCAGTGGCACTCACACTGGACGGGTCCTGGCCACCAGTCTAGGGGGCTCTGCATTTTAATTTAATTTTAAATGAAGCTGCTTAAACATTTTAAAAACCTTGTTTACTTTATATACAACAATAGTTTAGTTATATATTATAGACTTGTAGAAAGAGACCTTCTAAAAACGTTAAAATGTATTACTGGCACGCAAAACCTTAAATTAGAGTGAATAAATGAAGACTCGGCACAGCACTTCTGAAAGGTTGCTGACCCCTGCCTTAGAGGATATGGGTTTTTCTTTTCTCCAGGGAAATCTGGATGGAATTATCAAGACAACAGCACTCTAGCAAAACTAATATTTATTATAAACAGAGAAAAAATGGAGTTTTAAAAAATGGCTTGCCTAACATATTTAGATTTATACTTCTCATATACTAAACTAGATACAGCTTTTTTTTCCTCAGAGAAAAAAATCAAGTGAATAACTTACCACCTGTGAAAGCAATTCAGTCTCTGACTCCTCTGATGAGCCTGTCAGCATCACTTGTTATCTAGAAAGAAAGGTCTCCCTTCCTCCCTCAGCCTCTCTTCCCCATACCACTTGATCCAAGGAAGTGATCCATGCTTTCCAAACCAATTTTTTTCAGATACAACTACACACATACGTGTGCACACACAAAATGGGGGAACATACAAGTACATGCCTTATCCTGCAGAAGAGTGACTCAGTAGTGATTATTAGCTTCCATTTCAGAGACCTAACAAAATACTTCAAAACCTACCTTTCAGAGATCATATTGTCTGTTGGTATCTGTTTTCGGTCAAGCTTTTTGTTAAACCCCTGAAAGGCAGATTTTTTCCTTTTGTCATGAATCCTGGACAGGATCCCAGACCCTCTTTCACAACTTTTAGTAACAAACTAGAGGTGGGATTTTCGTGTTAAGCACATGTTCATTGCTCAGTGTTGGCCATATACTGCTTACACATTGAGTACGTCTGAAAATTCCATGCTTTGAGTCTGAAACACCATGTAAAGCACATTCTAGCCATAGACCCTCCACTATTCCATGTGCAAAGTAGACTTCTTTGACCTTGCCTTCTTCAGTATGAACATAGAGTAGTGTGTACATATAACAGAAAATAGCCTACAAAACTACATTGCGCACACAATTCTTCCCCGAGAGAGAGTATGAAAGGGAGAATGAACTACAGGTGACAGATATTAACTACATCACTTAATGTACTATTGAAAGGCACTTAGATACTACAGTGATGAATGCAGGAGGAGACCCTGTATAAGATTACATACAGAAAATACATTGAAAGATCATTAAGTTGCAGAGTCAGCAAAAGCAATCAGAAGCTAGAAAATGCCAATATTAAGGTTGCATATACCACTTTAATATTAATCTCTCTTGTGTATATGCATTTTGATACAGATTTTTAATTATATAAAGACATATTTTTCCACAGAACCTCTGCCTCATTCAGTGCACAGGGTAGATGGGGCTTACTGAGTGAGCAGCTTATTGAGTATTTTATCCTAGTCAGTGTGTGGCACCATATGTTATTTACTGTGTGCTGTTCAAAATTTGCTTTAAATACAGAATTATTAATTTTCTCATAGCTTTTCTGTGACTTGTCACTGTAGTATTTGAGTGTTTCACAAATGTAAATTCATTTATCTCCCCGAGAAACACACCTGCTCAACGATGATTCCCTCTTTACAGTTACGTTTTGAGACCTATCAGTTCGTTAGTTTTTAATCCTTTTAATGTGTGCCCTGTTGATTTTGTATTGTTCAAGCTTTTTGTACAAAAAATTGTGCGGTACCCAGTCTAATGCCTTACAGAAGTTTAAGAATATTACTTCAACACTATTACCTGTATCAACCAAACTTGTAATCCTGTCAAAGTAACCTGATATCTCTTTTCTATAGAATTTATTTTTCATTAATTTGTAAAGCTTTGTATATGGTTTAAGCTTGTGGAAATCTACTGGAGGGCTTCTTAAAGGAAATAATAATTAAATACATGGAGTTAAATGGAAAAGTGTATGAAATTCAACATGGGTTTACCAAAAGTAGATCATGCCAGACTAACTTGATGTTTGTTTGATAAGATTAGATCTCCTGCATTTCCCTGACTGGATTTCAGCAGAGCATTTGATACCATATAAGCTGGGAAATTAGTAGTTAAGATGGAGAAGCTGGGGGTTAATACAAGAATTGTAAAATGGGTATGGAAGTGGCTAAAGGGCAGAGAACAACTGGTTGTACTGAAAGGAGATCTGTCTGACTGCTGGGAGGTTACTGGTGGAGTTCCTTAAGGATCGGTCTTGGAACTAATCTTTTAAAATAATTTTATTATGTTGGCACAAAAAGCAGGCTTGTGCTTCTGAAATTTGGCGATTACAATAGGGAGGAGGATCAGAATATTGTACAGGAAGAACTGGATGACCTAGAGGACTGGAGTAATAGAAATAGGGTGAAATTTTATAGTACAAAGTATAAGCATGTGCACTTAGGGACTAGTAACAGAAGTTTCTGCTATAAACTATGGGGTTTTTAGTTAAAAATGACAGAGGAGAGAGACCTGAGCTTATTACTTAAGGACTATGAGTCAGCAGTGTGGTACTGCTGTGAACAAGGCAAATACTAGCAGGAAAAAAAGGACCTCCTGGGCCCCAGTTTGGAGTGGGTGCCCCATCCTGCCTTCACTAACTTTTTGATTTCTCCTGACCACCAGCGAATAGAAGCTGCTATTTTATGAGCAGCTAGTAATTTATGCTTGATTTAACTTGTATCTAAAACTAGCTAATAGACGAGCTCCTGGCTTTCAGTTTAAGAGCAGTAATATGTGTAGGCCTTTGCATAAGTATTTTAAGAAGATTCACATGCTCCCATATCCCAAATGCTTCTACCATTTTGTCACATTTCTGGCCAACTGCCCCTTGCTGGACATCCACAGACTGCTATGAGGGGAATCCAAACTTCTGGTCCCTGGATCCTGGAGAGTTTTAACTCTCTGGAGTCTGAATGAAATCCAGATACTGCCCCAATCTTGGGGTTCCTTGGCACACTCTTGGGGTACAGACTTTTTATCTAGTACTGCCTTCTGAGAGCTGGGACCCACTGTCTAACTACCTAGTCCCTCTGGGCCCAGCATTGAACCTTAGACTCCCTTGGACTTAAACACACACACTCAGAGCTCCACCCCGAAAATGTGAAGTTTCTGATTTAATAGTTCGTCTCCAGAGGCATGCAGTAGTTATGAAGAATTTAACATACACAGACACTTTGCAGGAGTCTAACGCATTTGCTCTTTTCCTTAATTATTTAAAGCACAAGAGAGTGTACAAATTATACAAAACAAACCCTACACACATTTCCCTGCCTCTGTTTTCTCACCACTCCAGGTTGGGGTCAGAGACCCTTGGATTGTCCAGAGTCCTTTTGCTTCATTATGTGGTTTACATGCTGGAACGTGGAGCTTTCTTCCCCCTAGGTTACCTTGCTTCCTTAGTCCTGGTCTTATGTATAGTGAGATGTTATTAAAACCCTATTTACCGTAAAACAAGTTCTTTTTTGAGTGCTTGCTCATGTCGTTTCCATTCTAGATGTGTGCGAGCCCACATGTGTGGACGTTGGAGATTTTTGCCTTAGTGGTACCCATAGGGCTGGCTCTAGCGCCCTCTAGTGCGCTGCATCCATGACACAGTATATCAGGTGCTGCTCTCTCAGTTCCTTCTTATCACCTGTGGTGGTCAGTTGGAGCACCTCTCTTGCTTGTCAGGAGCTAGCAGTTTCTCCCATTGGACTTTGTGCCTCTGGGCCTTTGTTCGATTGTAGTTCATGTTAAGTAGTTGTTAAGTGCATAGCTGGCTGATAGCTAGGATCCCAGTGGGGACTTGGCCCCATGCAGGGCATGCTCGAGCTCCCGGAGTTTAAGCCCTTCTCGGTCTGTGGCAGTCCTATGCCTGTGAGTGTCCCCCACGACAGTTGCCTTAAATGCTTAGGGGAATCACACATCATGAAGCGTTGCCGGATCTGTAAGAATTTATTGGCCTCGCACCCAGAAGGAGAAGGACATTTGCCTTAGGACTCCTGATGCAGTCTGCTCTCTGCCCAGCTTCCGAGCCCTCTATGCAGGCCATGCCGAGTACTTTGGCCTCTGCGTGCAGTGTGCCGCTGACACCCAGCTCCTCTCGGCACTGTTTGCCATTGCCAGTACTGAAGAAGAAAGTGAAGAAGCGCTCACTGGTATTGAGCAAGGAGGCCCAGAGGTCATCTGATTGAGGGACCAGGCCTGTCCACCAACCTTCTCCAGAATAGCGCGAGTATGCCTCTGCGGCTGGGGCTCTTAGCCCTCTTAAAGGTCCATGACTGACTCTGGTGAGCGGTATGGGACCCACCATGCTACCTGCACTGTCGCATCCAAAACCCAGGCACAGAGAGAGCACTGGTCTCCACCTACTCCTATGATGTCTCCGGTTCCACTGGACCACACTAAGGTTCCTCAAGAGGGCAAGCAAGCCGTTAAGACCTCTCCGGGGGCAGGACAGCACTGTAGGTCGCCGGACAAGCAATCACGTGGCAGGTCACAACTGCGCCGCAGGTTGCCAAAACTCTCTTCCTGGATGTTGTTCACCAGTATGGGGTTGACACTCCCCATATTATGACTGACACTGTTCGCCCTATTGCCAATGTGTGTCTAGATGTCGGTCCCGGTCACCGGCACCATGAGACTGCTCCCCCTCATGTTACCAGTCTCTGCAGCACTGTTCCCCTCCCATGCCAATCTCCCAGCACTGGTTCTTCCTGATATTGCCATCGGTCACGTGCGCCTAATCGTCGCTTACTGGTAGCCACGACCAGCAAGCAGACCCAGGTGTTGATGGTTCCTCCCTGGTTGCCGAAGAGTGGTTCCTCTGGAACAGAAGCCCAGTTCAGCCCATCGCCCCGGTCTCTGCAACGGGATTTGGCATCGGAAACTGCTCTGCCGTCCACAGCACCACAGTGGCAGCAAGGCCAGTGGCCAACACAGTGGCCGTAATGGGGAGCATGGGGCATTCTGGTGATGACAATGCCCCCTTTTCAGCACACATCAGTGGCCGCGTCAGAGTGAAGATCGACTGCTCCACTGGCACCGGGACTGGAAGCTCGCTCCGAGGTTGAGGTGGAGGATCCAGTGCCCACCCCTCAACCTCCCTTTCCAGCGGCTGCCAAGCCCTCAGGGCCTCCACCGATAGCAAGGGCCGCCTCTTCTTCCCCAGATGAGGCGGTCGCAGGACCTTCCAGGGCCAACCGCCCAGATGACTTTAAAGAACACCAAGCCCTTCTCAGGCAGGTGGCCGAGAACTTGGGGCTGGAAGTGCACAAGGTGGCTGAGCAGGAGGACTCCCTTTTCAATGTCCTCTCAGCCTGCAAGCCCGCCTGGATCAATCTACGTGTACATGATGGGGTCTCAAGATTGCTAAGGCTCTGTGGCAAACCTCATCCTCTATCCCACTCACCTCAAAATGGGCTGAGAAAAAGTACTTTTTGCCAGCCAAAGATTTCGAGTACTTGTATACCCACCCTCCCCCTACCTCACTAGTGGTGTCAGTGGCTGTTGAGAAGGACAAGCAGATCCCAACCACCTCTATCCCCAAGAACAAAGAAGCCAAGAAACTTGATGTATTTGACAGAAAAATTTATTCACCAGCAGCTTACATTTCTGGGTGATGAACCATCAGGTCCTGCTGAGCTGATACAATTTTAACCTCTGGGACAGCATCCAGAAGTTCCAGTACTCCCTTCCTCAGGGTCAGGCTCAGGAGTTTGGTACCCTGGTAGAGGAAGGGACCACAGCAGCCAGATGCTCCCTGCAAACGGCATGGGACATGGTGGACTTGGCAGCGAGGATGGTCGCATCGGCTGTGGTATGCGATGCAGCTCCTGGCTCCAAGTGGCAGGCCTTTCCCAGGAGATGCAGGCTCAGTGCAGGGCCTCCTCTTTGATGGAGTTGGGCTTTTCTCCATTCAAACTGATGCCACGCTACATGGGTTGAAGGACATTAATGCTACCCTTCGCTTGTTGGGCATGCATACCCCTCAGTCGGCCAGAAAGCCATTCTGGCCTCCACAACCGTCGAGGCCTTGGCAAGCCTGGCAGTCTGCACGGAGAAGGGACATCAGGTTTAGCCATCGCTGCCCTTTTTCCTCTCAATCGCCATGCCAGCCTGGACCCACTAAGCATCCAGAGAGCCAAAAGCGATCATTTTGAGGGTGCGCTCGAGAGTGATTCCTCAGTCAGCCGGCCAGATCCTGCCCGTCCTTTCCTCAGCCGCCTTTCTCCCTACGCTCGGCCCAGTCACGGGTTATCTTTGACTGCTGGGTCCTGGACATAGTAGATCGGGGTTATACCCTGCCGTTTGTGGATACCCCTCCGGCTTCCTCATCTCTCTTCAGGGACCGCTCTCACAAGCAACTCCTGGTTCAGAAGGTTGACAAGCTTCTGCACTGAGGGGGCTGTGGAGGCTGTTTGTTGGGTCATGGAAGGAAGAGGATTCCATTCCTGATACTTCCTAATCCCGAAGGCCAAGGGAGGCCTTAGAACCATCCTGGACCTGCGTGGCCTAAACAAGTCTTGTGGAACTTCAACTTCTTGAATGGTCTCCCTGGCCTCCATTATCCCCTCCCTGGATCCGGGGGACTGGTACGCCGCTCTCAACTTAAAGCACGCTTCCTTCCATGTCTCCATATTCTCAGGACACAGATGGTTCCTGCATTTCTTAGTGGCAGGGTGCTGCTTCTAGTTCACAGTGCCACCTTTTGGCCTGTCTTCAGCCCCCAGGGTGTTCATGGAATGCGTGGCGCCAGTAGTGGGTTACCTCAGGCGTCAGAGGGTCCAGATCCCTCTGTACCTCAATGACTGGCTCATCAAGGGCAGGTCTCTGGGACAGATGTGGAGAAGCCTCAATCTGGTATGCTCCACCTGCAGTGACCTGGGCATGTTAATAAACACAGAAAAGTAGACGTTAACGCCGAACCAGCGCATAGAGTTTATTGGAGTGGTTCTCAATTCCATGTGAGCCAGGGCCTTCCTTCCAGAAGCACGCTTTCAGGCCATAGTGGATCTCATTGCCCACATAGGAGACATCCCATCACCATGGCAGCATGCACGTACGTGGTCAGGCATGCCTGGTTTCATCTGCGACCCCTGCAAAACGTGGCTAGCAATTGTCTACGTTCCCAGCAGGCACCCCCTAGATCAGGTGTCAGCAGCCTTCGGCATGCGGCCCATCAGGGTAATTCGCTGGCAGGCCATGAGACATTTTGTTTACATTGACTGTCTGCAGGCATGACCCCCTGCAACTCCCAATGGCTGCGGTTCGCTGTTCCTGGCCAATGGGAACTGTGGGAAGCGGCGTGGTCAAGTTGCACCTGGCGGCCACTTCTGCATTTCGCCTTCCGCTTCAGGGCAGGTCTGTCTTTGCCCATCCCATGATGGCATGATTCCTGAAAGGGCTAGAGCACCTGTACCCACACGTCCGAGACCCTGTTCACCTGTGGGACCTGAATCTGGTGCTCTCGAAGCTCATGGGCCCTCCTTTTGAACCCCTAGCTGCCTGCTTCCTCCTGCTCCTTTCCTGGTAGGTTATCTTCTTGGACATCATAACTTCAGCATAGCGGGTATCCAAGATCATGGTGCTCACGTCAGAGCCGCCCTATATGGTCTTCTACAAGGACAAGGTCCAGCTGCTCACGCATCCGGCTTTTCTGCCCAAAGTTGTTTCCTAGTTCCACACGGGCCAGGACATTTACTTACCGGTCCTCTGTCTGAAGCCTCATGCATCAGATGAGGAGCGTAGGCTGCATACACTGGACATCAGACAGGCGCAGGACTTCTACGCCATTCCATAAATCAGTGCAGTTGTTTGTTGCAGTCACGGACAGGATGAAGGGCTGCCCAGTGTCAACCTAGAGAATTTTGTCTTGGATCATGAATCTGCCACTGCTATGAGCTGGTAAAAGTGCCCCCGCCAGCGATTGTGACGGCTCATTCCTCTAGGGTGCAGGGGTCTTAAGCAGCCTTCCTGGCACAGGTGCTGATCCAAGAGATCTGTCGGGCCACCACCTGGTTGTCCGTCCATATGTTCATGTCGCACTATGCACTGACTCGGCAGGTGCAAGACGATGCCGGCTTTGGCAGAGGTGTGCTACAAGCTGCACGACTATGAACTCTGAGCCCGCCTCCACTGATACTGTTTGCGAGTCACCTAGAATGGAATTGACATGAGCAAGCACTCCAAGAAGAAAAAACAGTTACCTACCTACCTTTCATAACTGTTGTTTTTAGAGATGTGTTGCTCACAGGGTGGATTTGATTTAAATCACTAGTCAGGAAGACTCGATTTGATCATGGATTTCTACATAAAAGTGCATTCTTGTTAGTTGTTATAACCTTAGTACATATTCTTCACAACTCAGAGATAGATGTAGGTTTCATTTTTAAAAGGTACACACTATACATTTTTAAAATGATTTATTTTGAAAACTTTTCAGATTAGTTTTACAACTACATCAGAAAATGAATGATTGTTTGGTAATTTCATTTACCAAAGGTAAGGAAGCAGATATTTATGAAGTCATTGGGAGGTGAACTATCTCCAGTTCAACAGGTTAATCATTAATATTTGGAGGATTTTCTTGACATGCTGTAATTAGGAGGAGAACATCACCAGATAGACATTTAAATTGTTTTATTTAACTAGAACAACATTATTATGTATTCTGAATTTTTTTTCAACAGCAAACATAATATTTTAACAAAACAAGCATGTGAACTTTAGAATTCAGCTAAACATTCAAATTTTTTAAAATCAGGTTTGTTTTTGTTAAAATTGTTTTTAACTAAAATAGTTAAATTTTTTTTGTTAAACTTTTTTAAAAAATCAACAACCGTTTTTGCTGTTAACAAGCATGTTGTCTCTGGAGACACAAATCCAGAATTTGAGAATTGCAAAACTTAGCATCTCTGATGGTATCTTCTAGACTGAGCACTGAGTCCATTGGGTAGATGGAAAGAATAACCTAAATAATCGATGCAGAATCCCCTGTAACCTCACAAGATTGGGTCTCTAGTCCATGAACTATTGGAAACTCATTTACAAAACTTTTCTTAAACATTACATGAATATATTGTCTTGTACTATAGAATTTATAATCCATATTCCATGATGATATCTTTGAACTTCAATGTATCTTAATTAATACTATCTTTAGTTAGTTTTTTTCCTCAAAAATCTGATTTAAATAAAAAAAATCTGACTTTTTTTATTTATTTGTTTTTAAAATCATCGATTTTTATCCATCCTATAACAATTACAGCTATGTGTGTACTTGGGAAATGCCCACCAGACAGTAAGCAACCACCCTTAATGGGCCGTTAGGAAAAGACAATTAATCTTCAAAGATGTGGATTTCCCATCTTCCCTGCCGTTCCTTCATGTGGACATTGCAAATAAACCTTGTTTCCTGGTTGCTTTGATACTGTAGGGTCACGGGGGAGGAATAGCTCAGTGGTTTGAGCATTGGCCTGCTAAACCCAGGGTTGTGAGTTCAATCCTTGAGAAGGCCATTTGAGGATTGGTCCTGCTTTGAGCAGAGGGTTGAACTAGATGATCTCCTGAGGTCCCTTCCAGCTCTAATGATCTATGATTCTATAAAGTCACCTGGTACAAAATACCACTTTGGATACTGCTGGTACTTTCCCACTGGAAACAAAGGCTTCCCGCCTTATGTAAATTCTGTTTAAGGCTGGGAAGGAAGGCATTCAGGACTCTCCTCCTTTGCCTGCTCAGGAAGGAAGACTGCTAAAAACACCTGAAGGGAAAGGCAGGGTTGAGTCCAGGCTGAGACAGGGATCCAGTTTGTAAAGAGAAATAACTGGAACTCTAAGCCACAGAAACTCTGCAACTTGCCTAAAACAACATTTAGGGTGAGAAATTACATTTTGTGACCTGTTTCTTGAGTGTGTTAAGCTTAGTTTGTGTGTTTTGTTTTATTTGCTCAGTAATTTGCTTTGTTCTGTTTGCTGTCCTTTATAATCACTTTAAAATTTACCTTTTATAGCTAATAAACTGTTTTTAGTTTATTCCAAACCCAGTTTGTGCAATTCAAAAAGCTGTGCATATCTATTTCCACATTGAGGGAGAGGGTCAATTCTTATGAGCTTGCACTGTGCAGATCTTGCTATGCAGTGCAAGGCAATATTATGTTGGGTTTATACTCCAAAGGAGGTGTGAACGTGACTGTTGGCCATTCTTCTAGATAAATCTTCCCACACGGAGCTTATTTCAGTCTGTCTGCAGCTCGGTGTGGCCTTACCTGTGTGTGTGCTGGAGAAGGCTTGAGAGCCTAGCACAGCAAAAACAAAATGAGGAAACCCAGGCTGGTGGAAAAGGTGGGCTCAGTAAGACCTCAGCACATCAGATGGTGCCCCAGGAGGGCGGTTCAGCATGCATATGTCATGGTCCAGGCAGCCTAGTTTTCTCTCCTTATGTAAAACTGTCTGCCTTCAGGTAATCAGTTGGTGGAATTGCATCTCTCATAGTCGGGGCCTCCCAGTATTGAGCCTGCTTGGCTTTGAGTCAGTGAAGCCAAAATTTGAGACCAAAAAAACTTGTAATTTGTAGTGGGCAAGCCACTTCAACAGGTGAACACAAGAGCCTCTCCGCTGCCTGAGTCCTTATAGCTACAATGAATTAATTTCTGGTGGAAGTTGTCTTTTGTTGGCCAAACTGATAAACTCAACTCAGAGTAATAATTATCTTTGAGGGAGAGGGGAAGGACGGGTTGCACATTTCTGGCTAAGATGGTGGAAGCCAAACTGGTTTTGTTGTTTAATATCTGATTAGGTGGAGGCTTTTGAAGTCAGAATTTGTATCTCTAACTTTAACTCTTTTTTCACAGCTTATATCTAGTGATGCTGATGGAGCCATTCAAAGAGCTGGACGTTTCCGAGTGGAAAACGGATCTTCTGATGAGGTAAGGAAAAGCCCCTGTTTATAGCTATTGCCTTTTCCTATTCAAAGATCAATCGATTAAATAACAGCATTTTCAAATTTCTGAAGTGTTGTATCAGAAGGTTAGGATTGGAAGAGACCTCAGGAGGTCATTAATTCAATATACAAGGTTGATATTCAGTGCGAGGAAATTTATTCAGCTGCAGTGATTGGGTATTGTCAGAGCACTTTCCTCTCAGAAGCGTTCATGGATATGTCTGGTTCCTCTCAGTCTTCTAACTTTAAAAATAGATATTTGATATAGTGAAGGATAACCGAGCTTTACACTGTAGAATATAAATTGGTGAATTTGGGGCAGAAAAGGGCCCCTTACTAATCATTTCACAATTAGCTGCATACATTACTGTGGGGAGGGTGGGAGTTTGCTGAAGCATCTGATGTAAACCTGTACCAGAGTCATAATGCAGGATTGGATGACTAATGTGACCAAGAATCTGATCTAGTATGGCTGTATGTGTGTAATGTAGAATCTTAGAAATTATGTTCTTGATATAAAATTATTTTCCTACCTTTTTGAGACAAGATATAGAATCATGATCAAGGTATAATCCTACTTCCAACTCTGCTACTTCTATCCCCAAACTTTCTCATGTGAGTCAGTATATTTAATTTTAAATCCATGCATTTTATATCGGCCTGGCTGGCCATATATGACACATCATGGGCAATCTAAATTCAAAACTCAAGCTAGATCCTTCCTTCTTAGTAGGGGCCGAGAGTGGTGCAGAGACAGCCTCCATGTTGCTTTGCAGAATCCTTCTCTCTTTTACTTAACAATTTCAGGATCAGAACGGATAGATTCAGGAGAGAATTGTGTCCAGGACCTGCTTGTTCTGAAGAAAGGTGGCCTAATATGGGGATGTTAAAGGACGAGTTGGGGAAAGGAAGAAAACAAGGGTGTTTGAATCTTTCAGACCATTTGAACAAGTTCTGTTATAATCCCATGACTTTACTCCAGCCCTGCCCTTCATGCTGATCCCATGTGGACAACCATTCTCTTTATCAACCTTACCTGAGCCACCATACTGCCGTCACCCAACATTGCCTCAATATAGGATTTAAGTGCTGCAGAGGGCATTATATTAGCTATCTACACCTAGAGGAATATTGCCCTCTATAATAATTTTCATTTTTGAAGCTATAGGGGCATTGGGATGATCTCAATAAGTCAGTTGCTTAGCATGCATTACTGAAGAAATACCTTTTGTGTGGTGGAAAGGGATGTGTTAAGGTACTGAGCACCAAGTAACATCCTAAAAATTACTAAAAAATTATAATCTTGAGAAACAAAAAACAATAATTGTTTCTCTTAATGCCATTTCAGGGATGTGACTCATTATTTTAGTTAAATGGGGTTCTTGCTATGCTTTAGGGACAGCACAACTACAGATAAGCAAAATAATTGCAATTATTAACTAGGATTAGTTTATTACTAATGAAAGGGAGAAAATAAGATAAAATAAAAACAGAGCATAAGCAATAAATAATGCTTCAATTACTTCAGTTGCAATCTCTTCTGTATTTGTATCTATGGAGAGTTTTTAATGGAGATTACACTGTAAGAATTGGGCCCTCTCTGGTGGGGACACTCTTCTCTACATAAGATAGGATCAAAGTATATTAGTTCCCAAATCAGTAGAGTCCTGCCTTAATGTATCATTGAGCACTAAAACAGTTTGTATATATGGGACAAGGAATTTTGGGTTTAAGGGTTAGAGAATTGTGTTTGGTTTATCATGGTTAAACAATTTATATATGATCAAAGGTGATTGATCTTAACTAAGTCTTAAGAAACCAAAGAAATATTTAAATTCAGCTATTTAAAAGATGCTATTTAAGGAGTGGTCCTGAGACAGGCAAATTAAAGACTATTAAGAATCTTACATTTAAATTAAGTCTCACTATTTATCTCTTTTTTACCCAGATTAGCTTATGTCTCCTTTCCATGAGTACATAGTTTAAACTTTACACAGTCTGGTGTTTAACAGGAGAAACTTGTTCGGTACCTTAAATTACAATAGCATTTTGGTATCCCATTTAAAAGTTTTACAAGAAAAAATTAAATGCAGTGCTTCATCTCATCAGTGCATGTCAAAGTATTGGGTAATGTGATTATGTTGTAGAAGCAGTGCTGGGCTGGAAGATTGCCGCTTCTTGATGTGGTGGTGTGCAGCTTCTTTCTTCTTTGTAATTGGAGTAGTTGTAGTATTGCTGCTGTGTTTTTGGTTGTATAGATGAAATGAATAGTCTGACTGAGAGTGCAAGAGTTAACACAGTAGTCCTACACTGCAATGTAAACCCAGGCTCAGACTCCAGCTTGAACCCAAATCCCCCCTCCATCTACGCACAATCTGTCTGACTCAGCTCCAGGTCCCAGGATTCTGCACGAATAGAGGATGCAAGCTTTGGCCCCACAGGGACTCGGTTCCAAACTCTATCATTTTGCAGTATGAACACAGCTTGGACCCAGGTCTGTCAGACTTGGGTCCTGAGAGTCTGCTACTGCTATCCCACAATTGCATGGAATGGTGTCCTTTCTATCCTAAGACTGGTTAGTTGACTCCCAGGAAACAGAAGTTACCCCTTTGATGCAAGTACAGCTGCTCGGCATTTAATCTTTCTTTTTTATTCTGACTGCTGAGCTGCAAGCAAAGTGAATCTTCTCTTGTGTTCATAGTAGTTACTGACACAAAGAACTCTTTTGTCAATTGTGCTGCTAGCCAGGGCTCCCAGAGTGGGGGGCAAGTGGGGCAATTTGCCTGGACCCCACAGGGGCCCCGCAAGCCGCTCCAGGTTTTCGGCAGCACTTCCGCCGCGGGCCCTTCACTTACTTTGGGTCTTCGGCAGCGGGTCCTTCAGTGCAGCAGAAGACTGGGAGCGAGTGAAGGACCCACCGCTGAACTGCTGCCAAAGCCTTGGAGCGCCGCCTGGTGAGTACAAGCGCCGCAAGTGGTGGTGGTTGGGGGGGAAGTCGCGATTGGCGGAACTTAGGCTGCTCTACTGCTTCCGCTGCCATCCGAGAGGGACCTACCACTGAATTGCTGCTGAATACCCAGCCCTGCCCCAGGCCCCCTGAATCCTCTGGGCGGCCCAGCTGCTAGCTGGTCATAGGGGAACAGACAGACAGATTTTGGTTAATCTCTGGTGCAAGGCAAGCAAACAGTTCAACTTCAGCAAAAGGTCCTGGCTTCAGCTTTTGGGGTTTCTGAGGGAAGTCCAAAATGCAGTTGAGGGATCTTCCTTTTGACAGATCGAAGCAGTTTGCAGAAAAGACTGATGAGTCTCTATATACCTTAAAAGAATCAAAGGCCACATTGCGTTCTCTGCAAATTTACACGCCTGCACAGAAAAGAGAGTTCAGTAAGTCCCGGATAGTGCAGAGATCTTGTCTCGCTCAGTTTCCTGCCAGAGATATTACAAACCCCAATATAAGAGACAGCGGTTCCAGAAGAGGAGACCATCTACCTCTGAGGCATTGATCTCACCACTGACAACTTAGAAACATCAATTTTGATTTGGTGGTTGAAGTGCTGGTTACCATTCGTGTTAATACCTACTGCAACCATTTGCTTGTCTCCCTTTACTTCAGTTACCATCTTTTTCACTTGTGCCAAGATGATTTCAACAAGAAATTCCATCCACTTTATTTCACTCCCGCCATCCAACCTCACTTCCCTATCTGTCTTCAGGGAGCCTTCTCATGAGCACCTTCTGTGACAGGAAATAGGCTCTCTCCTGAATTAGGGTGCTATAGAACCAGTTCCTACACAACACACAGAAAAGGGGTTTTATTCCAGATACTTCCCGGTTCTGAAAAAGAATGGCACTTGGAGACCCATTCTAGATCTAAGATTACTCAACAGGTTTGTAAAGGTTCAGAAATTTAGGATGGCAACTCTTGCAGCAATAATTCCTTCACTGGACCAAGGGGATTGGTTCTCAACCCCTGACACTTACTTTTATATAGTGATTCACCTTTCCCATAGAAGGTTCCTCCACTTCGCTCTGGGTAAAGAGCATTTCCAAGAGAGGATGCTCCGATTTGGTTTCTCCTCAGCACCAAAGTGTTCTCAAAAGTTCTCTCAGTGGTGGCTGCTCAAGGGATTCTCCTACAACTAATCCTTGTTGGCCACTCAAAGAACCATAGATCTATTTTTCAGACTGGGACTTAGTTAAACATCCAAAAGTCCACCCTAACCTCCACACAAAGTTTGGAGTTCATAGAAGCTTACTTGGATGCAATAGCAGCCAAAGCATACCTCCCTCTGCACAGGTTCATAGTTCTATCCAACTTAGTCAGTAGAGTCCAGATCAGACCACAAACATTGGCCAAAAACTTCCTAGAGCTGTTGCGGCATATGACAGTTGGTGTTTTTGTGATAAGCCGTGTGAGACTTCACATGCACGACCTCCAGGGGTGGCTCAGCACTGTTTATTTGCTGAACAAACACAGTTGGAACAAATTTCTCTCAGTGCCTTTCATTGTGGAAAAAATCCTTCAACTGATGAAAGGACTTCAAAATGTTTGCACAGGGGGCCCTTTTGTTCAACCATTTTCAACGCTAATAATAACAGATGCCTCCTTATCGGGAAGAGGAGCCCGTATAGACACTCACACTGCTCAAGGCAGGTGGTCATCTCCTGAATCTATCCTGCATATCAGCTTACTGGAACTCAGAGCAGTCAGAAATGCCTGTCTCTATTTCCTTCCACTGATCAGGGACAAATATATGAAGATCGTGGCAGACAACATGTCATACATGTTCTATATCAACTGTCTATATCAACTGTCAAGGGGATGCAAGATCACCTTCCCTCTGTGCCCAAAGCAGTGAGGCTCTTGAATTGATGATCTGAAATCAGACCAACATCTCAGCAGCTTACACCTCAGCAGAGGTGTGCAAAAATTCACAGCAGATACTCTCAACAGGCATTTCTCACAAGATCATGAATGGGAGTTAGATCCCACTACACTCCATTACATATTTTGAGGCTCGGGTATCCTGCAAATAGATCTAGTTGCCACGGTAAAGAGCAAGAAGTGCTCCAGTTCTGCTTGAGAAGCGGACTAGGTTAGCACTCCTTGTGAGATGCCTTCTTCCTTCACTGGACTCCTGTAGGCATTCCCCCAGCTCCCTTGATATCCAAAGTATTGATCAAAGTAAGGAAAGACAAGGCCAGCCGTAGTTCCGACATGGCCGAGACAAACATAGTTCCTTTACCTCACCAAGCTTGCTATGGCTTGACTGATCACTCGCCGAACCGTACCCATCTTCTCTCTCTGGATGCCGGTCAAAGTCTTCACTCCAGCCTTGAGGTTCTTTGACTCAAGTCATGGCTAATTGGTTTGCAGGACTAGAAACATCAATCTGTTCTGAGGATGATAGAGAGTGCTATTATGTAGTAGGAAACAACCCACCCCAATACCTACCTGCAAATGTGGATGAGATTCAGTCACTGCTGCTACTGACATCTTTCACCTAATTCCTCTCTGCTGTCAGATATACCAGATTACATTTTTGATCTAAGAATGACGGGGTTGTCTCTGAGCGAGGTTAGAGTACGTTTGGCAGCTATTACAGCTTTCCATCCTATGGTGGAGGGTTTTTTCATGCTGAGTCATCCTACAATGATTATATTTCCTCAGAGGACTAGGGAACCTCTTTCCACAAGTCACATGCCCTACTCCAGTTTGGGACATCAACTTGGTGCTTACATGCCTTGTGAGGCCCCTCCTTTTGAAAGTATGGCTACCTGCTCCCTCCTTTCTCATAGCTATTACTTCTGCTTGAAGAGTGGGAGAGAGAGGGGCTCTGATGGCATAGCCTCCATTCACAGTATTTTTTAAAGATAAGGTCATATTACAACCATACCTCAAGTTCTTACCAAAGGTATCCTTGGATGTTCACATAAAGCAACCTATCCACATTCCATTTTTTCCCCTAAAGCACATCTGAATAAGGGAAAGATGTGGCATTATGTACACTCGGTGTCAGAAGTTTTTGACCTGGACAGGACTAAATCCTTTAGAAAATCTCCCAGATTATTTCTTTCCATTGCGGACAGAATTGGATCTCCAGTTTCCAAGCAGACTCTCAAGATGGATATCTGGCTCCATTACCTGTTGTCAGTCTCATGATCTGTCACCTCCTCCTAAAGTATTAACTCACTTCAAAAGATCCCTTTCTACTTCGATAGCTTTTCTTAGGAATAGCTTTTCTTAGGAATGTTCTAATCACAGGAATATGTATAGGTGCAACTTGTACCTCCATTCATACCTTTCTGAAACTTGTGTTTACCGAAGGCTCAGCTTCTGATATGATATTATCTGTTATACTGTCCTCAATCTTGGACTCGACTCCAAAGCCCCACCTCTCCTTAGAGGGTACTGCTTGGTAGTGACTTAGCATAGAGTGCCTGTAGGGAAGAAGAAGAAATGGTTACTCACCCTGTGCAGTAACTATGGCTCTTCGAATGTGTCCCTGTGGGTGCTCCACTACCTGTCCTCCTCCTCTCTGCTTCAGAGTTCTTTGCCATGGAGCTTTGCAGTAGAGAAGGAACAGAGAGCATGAGAATGACTCCATAGCTCAGTGATCTAGGGCATTCATCTGGGAGGTAGGAGACCCAAGTTCCAGACTCCCTGCCTTATTCAATATTTATTTGTTGAAGCTGTTAGATTTTTTAAATAGAGACTGCAGGAAACCCACCCTAACATAACCCTTAGTTGAGAGATTAGCCCCCTCTCCCAGGAGGTAGATGACCCAAATTCTGATCTCTGCTCCACATCAGGCAGAGGATGGAATTGAACCCAGATCTCTTTCATACTGGGTGAGTGCTCTGACCACAGGGCTAAAGGTCAGAAGTATGGGCTCTATCACCTTGGTTTTTCTTTCAAAATAACTGACCTGGCTGAGGCACCTAAATACAGGACAGGCTTCCCTGCTGTGAATCTCAAGTGGAGGCAGAGACCTAGCTCCCTTTGAGGGCCCCCACCCAGGCCACACCCCTCTCCTCAACATTTCCTATTGACTATCCTAGACAGCTCCCTGCTAAGCTTTACAGTGCCTAAGTCCCTCTTGTGAATTCCACTCCAAGTTTCAAAGAGAATGACACTTCCTTAGCTATAAATAATTACTACACACATTCTGGGATGCAGCTTTTAACTTCTATTTTGGTTTAACTTCAGTACTATTTTCTTTAATACTGTGTTTTAAATATCTATGTATTAGTAATTGTGCCTTATATAGAATATCTGATATGTATCTTTAATGGCATATTGTCAGTGTATTACAAATGGTAAGTTATAAAACTAGAAACCATTTGGTTCTAAGGCAAACAACAAGAGTGTTGTCTCACAGAACAAGAGACATCCTATTTGTGCCAGACAGCAGTTTGGTATGGACATAATCTTTATCTCAATAAAATGAACTCTATAAGATATTAATGTTAGAAAGAGAACTAACTGGTTGTATAAAAGAATGTAAGGATATACTTTATTCAAGATATTCCAAAGAAGACTGATTCTTAGGACGTGTTATCAGAGCTATAAACTGAGAGGGCTTCCTCATCCCTCCTATTTGCAAAGAGAAAAACCTTTAGTTTAAATCCATACAAAAAATCCAACACACACTCTTACTGAAATTGATTTCTTTTCCAAATACTCTAAAGTCTTCATTCTTCAAAATGTTGAGAACATTTATGGTTACAAATGGTTTACAGAGACATTGATTGTGTCTAACTCATATTGCTACTTAAAGGCAATGAGTAATGGTGTGCAGTAACTGTGGTTCTTCAAGATGTCTGCCTATAGATGCCCCAGTCTAGGTGCATATTAATATTTAATTATGTATACACAGTGGAATTTAATCTGATTCTCCCAAATCCTGGGTGAGTGTGCTATCCACTATGCTAAAGATCATAAATGCGGGAGGGGTGTTAAGCACCATTATCATAGCACATAGGTCATAGCACACCTACCAGATTGAGTCCTGAAGGCAAGATAACCAGGGAAGTGCAAATTTTGTGGGTCCCAGTGGGGCTTAGGCTTAGGCCTGAGTTAGGTGCTAAGCTGTTGAGTGGTATCAGGACTTACGTGGCTGTGTACGTGCCCAGCTGCCAAAAGTTAAGCACTTCAGAGACTTTAATGGTGGAAACTTTGGCTTCTAAGGAATTTAGTGCCTGCAGGATTATGTGGCAGCTGAACAGGGCTTGTGAGTACCAGTGATGCCTAAATGTTGGTCTCTAGGTACATAAAATGGGAGTTTGATGCTTAAGTCCACAAGTGAGAAAAATGTGTAATGTTAGAAATCTCTCAAAATAATCTACAGGATCTATTCTGCCTTATAATTAAAATTTCTGTTTTAGAACTCCTAACAACATGGCACAGAATGCATATCCTATTCATATTTATTTATTAGATTAATAGATTTTTAAGGCCAGAAAAAGGGATTTGTGACATTACCCTGTATTCTTCACAGAAATATTGTCATGATATGAATATAGCATAACTAAGATATGTTTTATGCAAGATGGGTCACATGAGGTATCAATGAAAAGGTTATGATCTACTGAATGTGTTTATCCAGTTTGTGTGCATGTATCATTTCTGTATCTAAAGTGTAGAATATTTATTATGTAACAATTACGACTGTGTGTGTGTTTGGAGGAATGCCCACCAGACAGTAGGCAGTCAGCCCGAATGAGTCATTTAAGAAGGACCATAGAACTTTGGAGATACTAATCTTCCACCTTCCTGAGGAGCTTCCTGGGATGTTGCTTTAACACTGCAGGGTCATCTAATGATGTCACCTGGTATGGCGTACCACCTTGGACACTGCTGGTATTTTTCCACTGGAAACAAAAACTTCCTGCCTTATGTAAATACTATTTAAGGCTGAAGAGTAAGGCAAACAAGACTGTCCTCCATTGCCTGCCTAGGATGGAAGACTGCTAAAAGCACCTTAAGGGAAAGGCAGGGTTGAGTCCAGGCTGAGACGGGTCCAGTCTGTAAAGAGAAATAACTGGAACTTTAAGGTACAGAAACTCTGCAACTTGCCTAAAACAACATTTAGGGTGAGAAATTACATTTTGTAACGTGTTTCTGGAGGGTATTAAGGTTAGTTTGCGTGTTTTGTTTTATTTGCTCAGTAATCTGCTATGTTCTGTTTGCTGTCCTTTTTAATCACTTTAAAATTTACCTTTTGTAGTTAATAAACTTATTTCTTGTTTATAACATAACCCAGTTTGTGCAATTCATATCTGGGGGGTCAAGAAGCTGTGCATATCTCTTTTTCTACATTGAGAGAGAGGGCGATTTTTATGAGCTTATGCTGTGCAGATTTTTCTCTACAGTGCAAGACAGTATTATTTTGGGTTTACACCCCAAAGGGGGTGTGCACATGAGTGCTGGGTGAATCCCCAAGCTTGATTCCTCCTGCACATAGCTGATCTCATTGTCTCTGTGTCAATTTGCAGCTGGATGTGTTCCTATCTCTGTGTATGTACTGGAGAAGGCTTGAGGGCCTGGCACAACTAAGACAGGGGAGGAAACCTAAGCTGCTGAAATTGGCAGAACCAGTGGGACCCCAGCACATCAGGTGGTATCCAAGATGGAGGGGTCCAGCCTGGCACAGGACTATTATCATCAAGTAGTCGGGTCTTCTGCATAGGACTTCCCTCAGTTAATTCCTGTTTGAACTAGAACATATCTTTTAGAAAAACATCCAATCTTGGTAAAAAATTTCCAGTGATGGAGAATCCACCATGACCCTGATAAGTTGTTTCATTGTTTAATTACACTCACTATTTTAAAAACAAAATTGTGCCTTATTTCTAGTCTGAATTTGTCCAGCTTCAACTTCCAGCTGTTGATGGTTATATCTTTGCTATATTGAAGATCCCTCTATCAAATTTCGGGTCCCCATGTAGGTACTTATTAACTGTATAGTCACACCTTAACCTTCTCTTTGTTAAAGATAGAGTGTGTTGTCTTTCACTGTAAAGTATGTTCTCTGGTCTTTTAACCATTCTCCTGGCTCTGCTCTGAACCCTCTCTAACTTATATGACACTCTCCAGTTTATTAATATTCTCCTTGAATTGTGGACAGCAGAACTGCTTTCAGTATTCCAGTACAGTAAAGAGGTAATATAATATCCCTATTCTTACTCAAGAGTCCCCTATTTATGCATCCAAGGATTGAATTAGCCTTTTGGTCACAGCATGCACTAAGACTTCATTTTCTTCTGACCATTCACCACAATTCCCAAGTCTTTTTCAGAGTCACTTCTTCCCTAGATAGAGTCCCCCATCTGGTAAGTATGGCCAACATCCTTGATTCCTAAATGTATTCATTTACATTTGGTTATATTACAACATGTGGTGTTTTCTTGTGCCCAGCTGACCAAGCATGCCAGATGGCTCTGTATCAGTTACCTGTCGTCTTCATTATTTACCACTTTCCCCAATCTTTTTGTCATCTGCAAACTTTATCAGCAATGGTGGCCCGTCCATACAGGCAAACTAGGTGGTCGCGTAGGGTGCCAAGTTAAAAGGGACACCAAATTTGAGGAAAAAAAATCTAATTTAAATTTAAAAAAAAAAAAAAGGTGAAAAAAACCCAAATAAAATAATGAAGATGCCATTATTTCAATTCCCGTGCTCGCACAGAGAGAATGTGAATTATAATTCATTTCTCTACATTTCTGTGAATTTGTTAATATGTCAAATTTTTTATTTACTGCAAAATAAATATTTTAGTGATTTTTTTTTTCAATTTGCGACATAAGGTCAAGATGACCCACTCCACAATTTTGATAAGTAATAACTCAGCCACAATGCAACACATCCGCCAATGGCAAGAGCTGAAATGCTAGTGTCATCTAACTCTAATATACATCAAGGTCGCATAGCTGGAAATTCATGTAGAGCGGAGAGTCAGCATTGACTCATGAAAATTCAGAAGACATTGATGCTACAGATTTGTGTAGTGAGCTTCAGGCTTTTTCAAGATGACCTAAGAAACATTCCACTCCTGAAGAAGTACTGAAGTTTGTTTGTGAAAATAAACTCAGATGGTTTTCCAAACATTTTTATAGCTCTGTGCATTCTTTTAACTTCATCAGTTTCCGTAGATAGTGGGGAATGTAGCTTCTCAAAGTTAAAAACATATCTGTGTTCAGCAATGGTGCAAGAGAGACTTGTTGGACTTGCCACAATGTCAGTAGAGCATGAAATAGCTGGAAAATTGGATCTAAAAGAACTAGTGACTGAATTTTCAAAACTTAAAACAAGTCATGTTTTAAGAGCACAGAGTATTTTTTATTCAGAGTGTTTTTTAAATACAGGTTAAAGTTCATTGAAGAGTTTTCTTATTCCTTTCTACATTCGATGTGGTGGTAATGGCAGTTAAAGCAGGATAGCGTAACGGATGATTTTGGATTTGTGATAATAAAAATGGTAATTAACATTTTAATGAATTTTTATTTGAAATTGGACTGAAATATCATCTTGCTGTCATGTACAACTCTATTCTGAAAATTTCGTGTCTCTATTTTATCTGATCTCAGAAACATTGGTTGGACAGACAAACAGATGGACAAACCGAATAATTAAGTCTCTGTTTAAAAAAAAAACACTTAAAACATTAAAAGGAAAAAGGAGCAAAATGTTTCCCAGTTTACCAAAAATCTCAGCCTAGATCTGCCCTTGGGGCTTGGGCATGGGGGACACCGATTGCATGGGTCACCTAGGGTGCCAGTTGCTGGCAGCTAGTCTAGGGCCGCCCCTGTTTATCAGTGATGAGTTTATGGTTTTTTGTAGGTCATTAATAAAAATGTTAAATAGGGTAGAGCCAAGAACAGATCCCTGCTGGACCCCACTAGAAATACACTCTATTGATCACTACCTGTTGAACCCAACGATCTAGCCAGCTTTCTAGCCACCTTATAGTCATCCAGCCCATACTTCTTTAACTTGCTGGCAAGAATGCTGTGGGAGACTGTGTCAAAGCTTTACTAAAGTCAAGGAATAACACGTCCACTGCTTTCCCCTCATCCACAGAGCCAGTTATCTTGTTATAGAAGGCAATTAAGTTAGTCAGGTATGACTTGCCCTTGTTGAATCCATGCTTTGCTCTCCTCTAAGTGCTTCAGAATTGATTCCTGGAGGACCTGTTCCATGATTTTCCCAGAGCCACATAGTCTGCAGTGATCCACTCAAGGTCATTCTTGGTAGTATCCTTGGTGCCCACATGGAGAAGCAGGAAGGGATAGCGATCTGAGGGCTTGATGAGTCTCAGCGGTCTCTCCGTCACATTGTGAATTCTAGCTCCTGGCAAGCAGCACACTTCTCGGTTTTCCCGGTCAGGACGGCAGATAGATGACTCAGTCTTCCGGAAGAGGGAGTCCCTGACCATCACCACCTGCCTCCTTCTCTTGGGAGCGGTGGTCGTGGAACCCCCATCCCTAGGACAGTGCATCCCATGCCTTCCAATCGGTGGAGTCTCCTTCTGCTCCCTTCCCTCAGATGTATCATCTAGTCCACTCTCTGTATTAGTACCTGTGGAGAGAACATGAAAGCAGTTGCTAACCTATATCTGCATTGCTGGTACATGGACGGTCCTCTTTCTTCTTCTGGAGGTCACATGCTGCCAAATTTCTTCACTGTCCTTCTGTCCCTGCTGTGCAGCCTGCTCTGAATCTTCAGAATGTTGTGCCTGTAGGAGCATATCCTGACGTCCGTCCAGGAAATCTTCATTTTCTCGTATGCGATGCAGGGTTGATACTTGTTTCTCCAGACCTTGAACCTTCTCTTCCAATATGGAAACCAGGTTGCACTTTGTACAGACAAAGTCGTTTCTGTCCTGTGGAAGAAAGACGAACATGGCACATCCTGTGAAGGTCTAAACAGCTGATTGCTCACCATCCATATTACCTTCCTTTTAAGAGCTTCCTCAAAGCAGTTGCAGTAACTACTCAGAGAAGCCTGCAAGATGAAAGCCTCAGTGGTCTCTCCCCAGGCGAACTCCCAGTCAAACTCCCTCTGTTAGCCTCTCTGCTGTTAGCTACTCAGCTGGTTCGTAGCTGACTGGCTTTTTATAACAATTAGGCCCACTCAAGGCCCACCTGGAGCAAAGCACTCCCAGTTCACACTTTTCAAACAATCAAGCACATGGTCAAACTGACAAATTGTCCCCGCAACAGACACTCAGATACTCACCAACACAGCCCCCCAATGCAGCACTTAGCGTACCTCCTTTTGGACAGATCCCAGTCAAGCTCCCTCTGTTAGCCTCTCTGCTGGTATTAAGAGCTGCTGTTTAACATCCTCCTTCGTTACTGTTGAAATGGAAAGGTATTTCGTCATTGTCATCAGCTGATATGAATAAATAATTTAACATTTTCTCAAATACAGAACAACAATATGTATTGAACATTTCTGCATTGTTATTGATAATTATACTAGGGATGCAAACATTTAAGAAGCCATTTAAACTATTAAAATTATATTAAATCAGTTAACTGATTAAAGGGAGAGAAGCTGCTGCTGCTCTGGCCAGCCCCCAGAGCTGGGTGGGGTCAGCCAGCCTGCTGGGCTGGGGCTTAATGGGTAGTGTGGGTTAACCAATAAGACTAATGCTTACCATTTAACTGTTTAATATTTTACATCTCTAAATTCTACCATTTCCATCTACTAATGACTGATACCATTGTTAGAATTTCTTTTGTTCCTAATATATTTTAAAATCACCTTGTTGTCCTTAAATCTGCTGCCCATAGATTTCTCCTTGAATCTTTTTGCTGCCCTTCTTTTCTATGATTCCTAGATTCTAATTTATATTCATTATTAAGCTTCCCCTTTCTTCCATTTGTTATATATAAGTTTTATAGATGCTTTTACTGACACTCTAGGCCAGGTTTGTTTTTTAACCAATGTGGTGGTTTTTCTTGATTGTGGGATCTTATTTCTGGTTTGAATTTGTATAGCTTCAGCTGCCAGCTGTTGATTCTTGTAATGTTTTTGTTGGCTAGATAAGAGCCCTCTGCTTTCAGAAATTATCTCCCCATGTAGATATTTATAGATTGTGATCAAGTCATCTCTTTACTTCTTAAACTAAATAGACTGAAGTTCTTGCATTACTCACTGTAATACATGCCTTCTAGTCTTCAAATCATTCTTGTGGCACTTTTCTAAACTCTCTTCAATTATATAATTGTACCTTCATTATAATACCAGTCAGAAGTGGGCGCCAGTGGCATCAGGCTTTTGGTCATAGCCCTGGTAGGTCACAAGATTCAGACCTTAAAATTGTAACATTCTGTGGACAGTCCAGATACCTCTGAAATAAAGAAAATTCCAGTTAAAGCAGGTTTTATGATGTGTTAAAATTTGTTTAAGTGAAATAGTTTGTTAACCTATTAATAGCTGATCCATGCAATTAGCTAATAGCCAGGGGTAGCCAAGCCCCAGGATTCTTGCTGAAAGCCATAGATTCCTTTGTCAGGCTTTTGTATTGCAGTAGTGGCGCACACAGTTTGCATTCTGAACAGGCAATTTGGGGTAATTTCTGCCAGAATCAGCCCAAACTCATTCATGGTTCCTTAGAAAACAGTGATTAACCCCAGTATTATTGAATAGTAATGTACTATGTGGATGTCTCCTTACTGGACAGTAGCTGAATCAGAAATAAATGTTAATACTACGTTAATCTGTAATCTGAGATGCATCAGGGTGTATTTCTATGCCCAGTTTGTTGTACATTACAACTGTATGATTAGATGCTTGCTTCTGATGTGTTCCTCCCTAAATGTAAATTGCACATAATGTATTCACGATGCAAGGATAGTTAGTATAGCACTCCCATAGCGAGTGTTCCAATGAACTATTGCAGCCATCAAATGATAAAAGAATTATACTTTAAAAACACCGTGGAATGATGAAAGAAACGTATTGGGTTCAGTTGTGATTTAATGTCACAATCCATTGCAGGGACACATGTCCTCAGAAGGAACTTCTGGAGGCATTTGCTCAGTCTAGCACAATACTTCCAGGCATGCACTACTCTTTGGAAAGGTTCAGGATGTGTTCTTCAATGCCACATGAGAAACTGTCTGAGGCTTTGGCTCTGCCCTTTCAGAAGGCTTAGCAAATGTGTAATGGTCCTTGTTTTCAGGGGAGTACAAGGACAGCCATTTTGCCTGATCACTGTGTACAGGTGCAAAAGTATGTATGCATCTTGTACTGCCCTAGTACAACTGAGGCCAGGTACAACTGAGACTGCAGATCCTATTAAGTACCTAAGAGTCAGAGTGGGATGTTTCTTCTGGCTGAAATTCTAGACCAAAATATGAAAATAGGGTTTTCATTGCAGGATACACTGGTAAAGTGAGGGATCTGGCTTTAGAGCACAGTGGAAGTAGCATAAACATTTCCTAAGTAGAAGAGAGGGACTCTTGTCACTTTAAATATTTCCTTTAACCAAGCAATTGACCCAGAAGCAGCAGTGAAGGACTCCAGTGGGATTCTCATGTCCCCCATTCTTCCCAAAGTATGGGTGGCCATGACTGAAAGTCTTCTAGGGTTGTGCTGGGAAGAGTAAAGATAAATGGAGGAAATCTGGAGGCAAAACTTTGTAAAGAGAGTTTTCAAAACCTGTTTTTTTGCTATAATTCATACATCCAGATGTGTTGTTTCTTTTAGTAGAATGTTAAAGGGCCATCAAAACACAGTGGTTCCAGGGGAGAGCCAGTGAGAAAAGGCCAAAGTGATATGAAAGCATTTAGCTAAATAGAATCCTAGAAATGTAATGGGCTGGAAGGAATCTCAGTAGTTCATCTTAGTCCATCCCTCTGCTCTGAGATAGGACTATGTATATACATAGATCATCACTGACAGGTGTTTTTCTAACTTGTTCTTAAAAAAAAATCTCTGATTACTGGGATTCCACACCTTCTTTGATAACCTATTCCAGTACTTAATTATCCCTATACTCAGAAAGTTTTTCTTAATATTTGACCAGAATCTCCCTTCCTGCAGATTAAGCTGATTATTTCTTGTCCTACCATCAGTAGACATGAAGAACAGTTGATCACTGTTTTCTTTATAACAGCTCTTAACATATTTGAAGACCGTTATCAGGTTCCCCCTTCAGTCGTCTTTTCTCAAGACTAAACATATCTGTTTTTTTAAGCTTTTGTCATAGGTCAGGTTTCACTAAACCTTTTGTCATATTTGTTGCTGCTCTTTGGACTCTTTACAATTTGTCTGTATCTTTTAGTGTGGAGTCCAAAACTGGACGCAGTATTCTTCTCACAGTAGTCCTCCTACTAGTGCTACTCAGCCACAGCTGAGGCCTCATTAGTGCTGAGTAGAGTGAAGCAATGAATAATCTCCAGTGTTTTAGATATGATACTCCTGTTGTTCCACCCCAGCATGATACTACCTTTTTTTGCAACTGCATCATGTTGGGTCATATTCAGTAAGTGATCCTCTAGACCCCCAGATCCTCTTCAGCAGTATTACCTCCTAGCCAGTTACTCCCCATATTGTAGTTGTACATTTGATTTTTCCTTCTTCAGTGTAGTACTTTGCGCTTGTCTTTATTGAATTTCATCTTGCTGATTTCAGACCATTTCTCCAGTTTGTCAAGGTCAATTTGAATTCTAATCTTGTCCTCCAAAATACTTGCAACCGCTCCTAGCTTGGTGTCATCCACAAATTTTATAAACATACTCTCCATCCCATTATCCGAGTCATTAATGAAAATATTGAATAGTATCTGACACAGGACACACCTCTGCAGGACCCCAGTAGACAGATTCTCCCAGTTTGACAGCAGTCCATTGATTGCTCTTTGAGTATGTGTTTTCAGCCAGTTGTGCACCCACTTTATAGTAGTTTCATCTAGACCATATTTCCCTAGTTTGCTTCTGTGAATGCAAGCTGGGAATGTATCAAAAGCCTTCTTAAAATCATGATAAATCATTTCTGTTGCTTCCCCTCATCCATTAGGCCAGGATTCTTGTCAACAAAGGAATTTCAGTTGGTTTAGCATGATTTGTACTTGACAAATCCATGCTGGCTATTATTCACCATTCTATTCATAGATTCTAGGGCTGAAAGGGACCTCGAGAGGTCATCGAGTCCAGTCCCCTGCACTCATTATCCTTGGTGTACTTGTTCCATTATCTTTCTAGATATTGAAGTTACCCTGACTGGTCTGTAATTCTCCACTTTCTCTTTGTTCCCCATTTTAAAGATAAGTACAGTGTTTGCCCTTCTCTAATCCACTGGGACATCACACATCCTTCATAAGGTCTCAAAGATTCCTTCATGTAATTCCTTAAGTATGCTTGGGAGAATTTTTTCAGGCCCTGCCAGTTTGAATACATCTAAATTATCTAACTATTCTTTAACCTATTCTAGCTTGTGTTCTTTCCCCCTTGTTGTTAATATTAAATCTGGTTAGGTATTTGATCACAATTAGCCTTTTTAGTGAAGATGTAAGCAAAATAGGAATTAAACACCTCAGCTTTTTTGATGTCTTCAGTTATTAGCTCTCCTTCCTTGAAAAGTTGTGGACCTACACTTTACTTATGTTTTTTTCTGTAGCTCCTAATGTATTGAAATAACTTCTTCTTGTTGCTTTTTATGTCACTTGCTAGGTGTAAGTCATTTTGTGCCTTAGCTTTTCTGATTTTTGTGCCTACATGCTTGTGCTATTCTTTTGTACTCATTCCCAGCAATTTGTCCACGTTTCTGCTATTCATAATATTTCTTTTTGATTTTCAGGTCTTTAAAGAGCTCCTGATGCAGCCGTATTCGCCTCATACTATTCTACCTATCTTTCTTTTGCATTGGGATAATTTGCTGTTATGCCTTAAATATTTTCTCTTTAAGAAACTGCCAGCTCTCTGGAACTCCTTTTGCCCATAGATATTCTTTCCATGGGACCTTACCTACTAGTTCTGAGCTTGTTAAATTTTGCTTTTTTAAGTCAATTTTTCTTATTCTGCTGCTCTCACTTCTTTCTTTCCTTAGAAACGTTACATGATCACTTTCACCCGAATTGCTTTCTACCTTCAGATTCAAGAATCAGTCAGAATCAAGTCTAAAGTACTTCTCCTCCACAGTTAATTCCTCCACTCCTGAAACAAGAAGTTATCCCCAGGAACTTACTGGACACTTTGTTTTGCTGTATTACTTTTCCAACAGATATCTAGATTGTTAAAATACCCCATTACTACCAGGTCTTGTGTTTTGGTTATTTCTGTTGTTTGTTCTAGAAATGCCTCATCCACCTTCTCCTCCTGATTTGATGATCTATAGTAGACACCTATCGTGAAGTTGCCCCCATTCTTTGTCTTCACCCAGAGAGTTTTAACTGGCCTGCCTGTCACCTCCGTCAGAACAAGTGTGTACAATCTTGATCTACAATGTAACATCTTCTACTTGTTTTCCCCTGACTGTCTTTCCTGAACAATCTATGACCCTCTGTACCAATATTCCAATTATTCAGCAATCCAATATTCAAACCAGCTGTAAGAAATTTTTATTTCAGTTGCATTAAAATAGATTTCCAAATCAGCTCCATGCTTTTGAATGAAGAATGGGCATAAGGATCAAACTCCACGGGTGCACTTAAGCTAATTTTGCTTGACTTTTTCCTGCATTATTCCTCCCTCCCCCACCTTTTGCATTTGGAAAGGTTTACTCTAATAATTTCCCAATTCTGTTTCTGCTTCAGAATGCAGATTTCACCCCATGTACATGGCGCAGAACAGATGTGCACTTGGAAAACCCAGAGTACCACACCAGATGGTATTTCAAATATTTTCTAGGAAAAGGTAATTAATTACACTTTTGTAAATGGCTTAAACATGATTTTAAATAAATGAGAAATGCTTTTCACATTTGAGTAATTGCAATTGTTAAAGTGCATGGGATTGACTTTATTTCTTATTATTAATATTGCACCTTCAGTATGTGCAGTGCTGTACAGAAGATGGACTGAGGCAGACAGGTGGTTCCATGCCCCAAAGAGCTTAGCTTCTGATGTTATTGGGGGCACAATACAATCCAGGATAAGCACATGGTAGTATTTGGTCACTAAAGCTGTAATTGTTCACTGCACTGCAGACTTTACTGCTAGTCCATTGGAAGCTAAACTTCTAGCACTGACATGAGAGAGAAGCCCCAAACCCAAGAAATCTTGTCACATCAGGGTTTCTCTCAAGAATTCTAGTGCTCCTCACTTTTCTATAATGTAAAAATGTTTTCAGAACACGTTTTGTTTGAGGATTTTTGTTTTTCTACTTCTTGTCCCAGACAAAATAAGGAAATACACTTGAAATGTATGTGAATTGTTGAAGGCAAAGTTAGTTGCACATCAGGAAAAGTTAGGCTCAGTTAAGACTTGAGTGAAGGTTCAGGTTAGTTTATATCATATCTGAAATGGCTTACTCAATTGTCCTTGTTCTCTTTCACAAAATATCTTCCAGAACTGGCCCATCTCACCAGATTAGTCAGTTAGGCCCCTACTTGGCTTTGTAAGTCTAATCAATTATGCTGCTCCCTATAATGTAGCAACATTTTGTGAGATGGCATATTTGCAAAAGACTTTAAGAGAAATCAGTGGAAATGGTTTTTCTTCACAGATTTTATAGGAAAGAACTGAGATGGCAGAATCCTGTAGTTTGAGAGACTTGAAACATAAACTTTACAGAACAAAAGAAAAAAATCCCTCTCTTCCCCTTGAAGCTGCAATTCCTCAGTACATTTTCTCTTACTGCTTCTAAATTTAAACCATTGCTCTTTGTAGTGAGGATCAAGTTTTTGATTTCCATGCTTTCTTCATTAAGTCCTTTAAAGTTGACAGAATCAAGATTTCTTAATGTGTTTGCAAGAGTCTTTCTTCTGTTCATTTTGTTTTCTAATACACAGTCTGAAATCTTAAACATCTATTTCTGAAAATCATTTTTACCTTTCTGTTATTTGTGTTTGTACAGTGCTTAGCACAATGTCCATGACAAGGGCTCCTAAGCACTACCTCAGTACATACAAACAAATAAATAAAATGCACAATCTGGTTTGTTATTGTAGGGATGTTCACTAGGGTTAGGCTGTATATACCAGATTGTCATAGCTCTTCCTTGTGCATACTAGGTGGTTTTGAATTTGCCTGTTAGTGCTGGATAGCTAGAAAAATATATTTTTAAATAAGAAGTTTTATTGGAAAATGTCTCTCAAAATTACTTGCATTTTACAAACAGATGCAAGAAAAATGGAACTTTAACATTTGAATCTATCGACAATGGTCCTTTAAGTCATGTTCTTAAAAATAATCTCAGGTGCCAGAGACTAGAAACAAATTCCTAAAAAAAGCCAAATTTATGAGGTATTTTGGAAGCTATTGGATCAACTGAATATTTACTTTTGAAATTGCACACAACACTGAAACCACTCAATGGAAATGCTGATTAAAGAATGGTGTTGGCTGTAGTATATCAATTTATAAACTTTAGAAATGGAAAGAGCAGGAGTTGTGCACTGCATGTTATCACATTTGGGAACTGCTGGGCATCCAAGTTCAATTAGCATGCTTTGCAAGTGACATATTCTCAGTTTAGCCTGTTTTGAGGGGAGAGAATGAGGAGAGAAAAGGCTTGACCTAATGCTGTCATGGCCTCTCCTAAAAGAAAGCATCATGGTTACTATTTATATAAACAGAGATAGGGTAGATGATCTGTCAGTACTATAATAAATCCAGAAAGCCAAGTTTTAAAGGGCAGGTGAGTTGTATCTGCATAGGGAAATAAGATCTCCAGAGAGGATCAACCTTTTGGAGTCAGCAACAGTAAAAACAAGACTGTTTGTCAGCTTTGCTCTCTGCAAGTAGTTTTGGTAAAAAAAAAAAAAAATAAAAAAAAATGAAGTGTATGTACTCTTATTCATAGAACAGATTTTCAGTAGGTGTCTAGCATATTTTACGGTAAATTTGTGGTTGCCTTACTCATGTTAGTTATCTCATTGATAGAATCATAGACATGCAGGGATGGAAGGGACCTCAGGAGGCCATCTAGTCCATGCCCCCACACTGAGGCAGTATTGTAGATATCTAGACCTTCCCTGACAGGTGTTTGTCAACCTGTTCTTAAACATGTCCAATATGAAGGATTCCACAACATCCCTTGGTAACCTAGTCTGGTACTTAACTATCCTTATAGTTAGAAAGTGTTTCCTAATATCTAACCTAACTCTTCCTTGCTGTAGATAGACAATTACTTCTTGTCCTACCTTCAGTGGACATGAGGAATAATAGATCACCAGCCTCTTGATAACAACCTTTTACATATTTGAAGACTATTCTCATGTCACATGCACCTACACCACAGCCTTCTTTTCTCTAGGCTAAATATGAGCAATTTCCAGCCTTTTCTCAAACATTTTGGACCTTAAAATCATTAAAACTTCCGCTGCAGCTGACATCTCCTTTGTATGATGAACCTTGGGTCCATAACACCAACTGCCTGCTGTTAATGTTTTGTCAGTTGTTACATGCTAAATGGAAGCTTCAAGGCAGCATTAAGTTTACAATTATCATTGCAAAAAGCCAGGAACTTGAAAACGTTAAGGTTATAACACAGTTAATATGGTCAGCATACTCTGTATATTACGATGTACATAATGACATTAATATGACAGATACACATTTGAATAGAAAAACAAAAATACATCTGAGTTAATGCTGTAGGAACCTTAACATGCTGTAATTAAATGCAAAAACAATGTATAGCTGAGATTTTAAATGTACAAAAGATTGGAATTTTAAAGTTATGTTTCCCACAGAAATGGAAGCTCAAGTTGTAAATATGTAATATATAATATTGTGGTAAGGTGACTGAGGCATAGTAGCTGTTGGAACCATAATTATGAATTCTGTGACCTTTCTGTGTGTATTTAAAACATCAGTGATAACACAGACCTTTCATAATTTAAAAACATTTTCTCAAATCATGTGTCTTCCTTAAAATCGATGTCATCCTTATTTGTTTTATTAGGCTTCAGTAAAACCATTATTGACCAGCATAGACCAAATGTTAAATGCAGATGTTGTATACTCTGGGACTGGGAATACACACTGAAATTGCTACCGCAGCGTGACAGAGAGCACAAAACCAAGAGCAGAGAAGGGGACAAAGGATAGAGTAAGCAAAAGGAATGGGAAGTGTTTAGTGAGGCTTGAGAGAGTTCAGAGGAAAATGTGACTGTGAGATTATTATAGGACCTGCTAGAATGAGGAACTCAAACTAGGTGCAATAAGTAGAAGAATTCAGAGGGTAGTGGAGTGGTGGAAGCTGGAGGAGTGGCAGAGAGATTGAACAAGAGAAGGTTATTTTAATCAAGGCAAGAGATCACAGCACATGGACAAGGGTTTCAGCAGCGGGAAAAGTGAATAAGGAGATTTTGGCAATATGCTGCTGGAAACCTACCAACAATGTAGTTCCGTTTGTAACAACTGATTTTTCCTTGTATGATTGTTTTTTATTTGTCATGTTTCCTTTCCAGTTCATCAGAATTACATAGGTACAGATGCCGAGAAGAACCCTTTTTTTCTGTCTGTCGTGCTCTCCAACCAAAACAATCAACGTGTCCCTCAATACCGCTCAATTCTCTGGAAAAAAACAGTAAGGAACAAATACTAATTGTTGCCTGCCTGCCTGCCTGCTCTCCATGGTTTTTTAGGGCATTTCCTTCCCTTAGTTGTACCACTGAATTCTTAACATTGTTCCATAGCTACTGTGCTGTGGTTACCACATTAGATACATATATGGTATGAGTAAGCCCAGAAGAGAATTCAGACAAATCTTCTCTGTAGGGTTCATGTTTCCAGATGCTAATTTTTTGTCATCCTGGCTTCCTTCACCTACAGGAAACCTTTGGATCCCCTGCTGACCGCCTAAAGGTCATTAACTAGGTATTAAAACTCACTTATTTTTAAGTATTTACTATTTCGTAGCACTGTCAGTGTGGATAGCTTTATATAAAACAAAGGAGAAGGAATGATCCCTACTCCAAGGATGTTCAGTTCTGCATTTAGCGAGATCATACAGTTTGGACTGTCAGTATGTTGAATGACTAGCATAGAAGTTCAGTCACAAATGGGCATATTTTAATTGTTCATTGTAGTGAATTATCATTGTAAAGCTTCACAGAAGTTGTATTTCAAGAAGATATACAAATGCATAGCGGGTGAATGTGTGACCACAAGGAGAGAGAGGAAGATCCATGTCTATGGGATACCATAAAAGGAGAAGTAAAGATGAGAGAAGAAGGATTCAAAGAGAGTGTTTAGTTAATAAGGTGGCTTAGGAGAGCAGACAGATGGGAGTGGGAAAAGAGAGGTGAGATATAGGCAGGGATGGAGTTGTCAAGGGCCTTGAAATAGATGATGACAAGAAGCTTAAAGTGCAATATGGAAGGCAAGATGAAGCCAGTGGAGGAGGGGAGTGACCTGGGCAGAAGCAGTAGAAGTGGTTTAAAGGGAAAAGGGTATTATAAAATATGAAGTGTTGGTAGAGTGGCGTAACCCATAACCACTTAAATAATTTATGCAAACTAAAAAAGCAAACAGGAAAATTAGACAGATTTATACAACTCCCAGGCAGTGAGAGTACATAAAAAGAATATCACCCACATATACTTCCTGTCTCACATGTATTGCAGAAGAGATTTTGGTCAATTCTTGGTGGGATTTGCTTCCTAGGAATCACCCCATCCATATTGATTTGTTCCATGTTTCCTGGCTCTTGAGTGGACTGTCTTTACAAAAAACAAAATTAAAAACAAAACCACCAAAAAGGAAACGAAAAAAAATTGAGATAACAGAAGGGGGGGAATGTTCTCTTCATTCTGCACTTTAGACTCCCCCATTGTACAGTAAAAATATGACGACAGATGGAAGTGTCAGTTACTTCAAAATACACTAGTCCAAATTATTACCAATTTATGGCTGCTGAATCAGTACAGTGGGCACATTTAAGTTCATTCCAGTTCTCAAGATATTACTGATTTTAGTAGTATTATCCGTTCTAAATATAGGAAATATAATTAAAACTGGAATTAACTTTTTAATGCACCCACTGTATGTAGGAGAAAAGCTGGACAGTGTACAGATTATATAGTTTTGCTTGTGAGTGTTGTTTGATCCTACTGGATGCCTTAATAGTCCCATGTTTATCGTCAGAAGTGCTATATATGAACATCAGCTGCAAATGAATAAAAACTCTTTCAGTTTCCTTTGTTTTCCTTTTGTTATTTATCTGATATGGTTCTTTAGTGATGTGATCATTAGCCAATAAAACCTTTACTAACAGAAATAGTCTTCCAAATAACAATTTTAGTGGTAACTTTTTAATGAATTTTGGTAACCTCCCCGGCTGAGTTTGATACAAGATTATGCCCCTGCTGTACGCACCTACTGTGTGATACCATATGACACCCACTGCATAAAATGACTGAATATGTGCTCAAAATAAGGACTGTGGGAACATTTGCCTTTCAGCAACCATTTGATCAGCTCTTCTAAATTTTCAGGAGCAGGTATACAATAGTTAGAGTTCTGCAGCTAAGAACTGATGTGGTCTAGGTGTGAGCCTTGTAGGATTTCCTTCTGTGGTTTAGTAAATGACAGTAAAATTCCACTGTGTGTTCAGGAAATATTGAGATAAAGTAAATAATATACCTCATGCCATTTTACAAGTCAAAAGAATATCAGTGGTTTTATGCAGAATCAAAATTAAAGTGTAAGGTCATCAATGATGTCTCTGGGAGTCTATTAAGTCCACTTTAAAAAGCTTTACAGAAATCTACTAAATGACTATATGTCAATGGAATATTTTCTTCCAGCACCAGAAAGAAAACTGAGACATGTTGTTCGGACTTCATTTTTCTGTAAAATATTTTGCTCTTGTATTGTGTTTTGTGATTCTAAAAAAATTATTTATTTTCTTTGTGATAAGGGTGGGAACATAACCGGCTGGATTGTGTTTGTCCCCCTGTATAGGAGATGTAAATGGAAGGGAGGCGCCTTCTCCTTATTGTCTCCCTGGCATAACCATGTAGTGTCTCAGCATCATAATGTGATCCATTATGCTCTTGACCCTACTACAAAGAACAGACACACTTTTTAAAGGTCAAAATAACATGCACTGCAATAGCAAAATATATGGTCCCTGGTACTGCCTCATTTCCAAAGGGGGACACAGAAAAGTTGGGGCCCTGGCCCCATTCCCCTTCACGCAGTCTATGAAACTTATAAAATGCCTCAGAGAACATATATTCCTAGGAGCACCAAGCTGAATTGTGCCTCCCAGAGTTCTTCCTAAGGCATTGCAGCTCCATTCCACTCCCAGAGTGGGACAGTACTAATAGGTACAGTGTGACCCACAGTTTAGAGGGCTGATATTTTTCTTTTAGCGTTAGTGTTAGCTGCTCTCTTGATTTCCTACCCCTCTTTTTTTTCCCTGAATTGTGTGTAAAAGCTTCTAAGATGTTTACAAGATATGGCTCTCCTTCAAGTGGTCTCTGCATATTGCCTTCTGTAGGATGCACTGACAGTTTGCAGCTGAGATGGTGGAACCTTACTCATAGTGCCTGTTGGAGGACACTCAGGCCCTTGTTTGCCCATTCCCTCACCATCATGAAGTTCTAGAGTAGGGGTTCAAAGTCCCGGGCCGTTGGCCATCTGTGGCCCAAGAACCTCCCCGCTGTGGACTGCAGAGGAAAGACACATGCAGCCACTCTGCCGGCAATGTCTGCTGCCGGCACCGCCCCCCTCAGCTCCCATTGGCTGGGTGAGAGGGACAGAGATACCATCACTAGTCGCTGGGCAGAGTCAGCCATGGAGGCAACATCATTAGTTGCCTGGCAGAGTCAGCCATGGAGGCAGCGTCACTTTTTTCCACAATGAGTATAAAGAAGTCAAAATACTGAACACAACTATCTGATGCACACCTTCCTGCAGTCCTGAGGGTTTCAACTGCTCAGTCACTGAGGCCAGACATCAACAAACTGACAGGACTTGAAGCATTGCCAGGTGTCTGGCAAACGCTAAAAACTCTCTGGCAGGTGAAGAATTGTATAAAGTTGTATGACAGTTTTATTATTTCTAAGAAATTCAAAATTAAAAATACAATATAAACATTTTCTTTTCTGAACACCATCTTCAGTGACATTATTGGCCCATGGGGAGGATTTGAGAACTGGCACTGGCCCTAAGGTAAATTGAGTTTGAGACCTCTATCCTAGGGTCTAGGTTTGGCACTGACTGCCTCAGTCCCTTCCAGCACCAGCAGTGGTGGATTAGGAAACCAGACTGAACCTGTGGTCTAAAGCTTTCTTCAAGATAGCTATTTTATTAGGCTTTAGCTATAGCTATTGTTTATAGTTATTTAGTATAAGGTTTTATTAAACTAGGTTTATAGTAATTTAGTATAAGGTTTTATTAAAATAGCAGAGTGAAAAAACACTCGAGTGAAGTAGCAAATATTATTACTAACTCAATTATGGGCAGGTCTATACTCCGTAAGGGATAGACGCTCTAAGATTGATCCACCCGCCAAATTGACTGCAGATTGATCTCCAGTCAATCTCTGTACTCTACTCCTGACGAGAAGAGTAATGTAAGTCGACTGGAGATTTTCTCCCGTTGACCCCTGTGTTGTAGACCCCGCAGTAACTTGACCTAAGGTACGTTGACTCCAGCTACGTTATTCGTGTATGTTTGTCATAGCCAAACCAGAAATTGAAGGATCCAAATTTATCATCAGCAACACAATTAGAAATTATGAATGTTGTGCCAGATCTACATGTCAGTTCCAGGCTTCTTACCCAATCTCCTGTTACCGTAGTGCTCACAACTGTCACTTGGATCTGATGCCTCCACCTTAATTGGATGCAGGAAGTGAAGAATTGAGAAAGAGGAAATCATCTTCAGAGTCAGAAAAAAGAAGGGTAGAGGAGCACCATGCCTGGCCTCTGCTTTAACCTCCTAAAACAGATTCTCCTAGTAAACCAGTCTCTCCAGTGCCAGGACCACTGCTGTTGCCTCTGTGTTCTGGATTGGATCTGGAATCAGATCTGCAATCTGTAGACAATTACAAGCAGGAGGTGCTATCAGTTTGTATGTCCTTAGAAAAATCTCTGGCTCTCAACCAGTCCAAGAGGACCCTTATTATGGATAATGTTATGAATTGGATTTGGCTATAGCTTACTGGCAGATGCCACCATGTTCGAGAGGCCCTTGTTGGCCATCCCCAGATCTGCAGAACAGTGTACAATTTCAGTCTCCTCTAGCACTTCCAGAAACAGTTCCCAGAGATTTGAGGATACCAGATCTATTGACAAAATATAGTGGGAGACCAGTCTCCTACTCTATCATACAGCTGTTTTATAGGAATTTCAGGAGACGGATCCTGAAATTAACAATCAAACATCTCCCAGAGCACTGCCTCTGCATTGTGACCCCATTCCCCACCTAGCGTGGCAACAGCAGCTGTCCCTTCCCATCTCAGAGAGCTATAGGCAGCAACATGGCAAGGATAGTAACAAGGACAACCCATCCTCAGCACTTCTGAGCACTTAGGGTGCATATGATTAGGTGGATGGGCTGGTGCCTATTGCATTTTTCTCTCCTGCTATGCTCAGTCTTGTGATGGTTGGATGTTGATGGAGTTCCCCAGAGCAGTAGGTCTTGGATTAATATCCCATTGAGATGAGTGAGGTAGTTCAGACATCTCAGAACTATTGTCTCAGGCTCTCTGCAAACTCCAGGAGATGTTACTGTGTCAGTCAGTTCATGTTTGTTTTTTTTCCCAACCATGGGGACTAGAAACTTTTTAAAATGAGAGCTCAGATTCTGCTGTAATCGCTTGTCTCTGGGAGCAGAGGTCCCAGACACAGAGCTGTAGTGCCTATGCCTTACTTAAGCCATCCTTGTGTTCAGGTACTCAGGTAGCTTATCTCTCACAGGGGCTAATATCAGATGCTTTATGGGACGGTTTAAGAGTCTCCATAATGGGTAAAGTATCAGAGGGGTAGCCGTGTTAGTCTTTATCTGTAAAAGCAGATCTTCCGTAATGGGTAGTTAACTTCACCTATAGGCATGCTATTACTTTTCTCCTAACCCAAGACAGTTAGTGATTAGATTAAGTCCTGATCCATGAGGATTTATGTACGTTATGAACTTTTATTCTAGCTAATATAACTATTTTTATTATCCACCTAAATATATAATATTTTATTTAACCCTGCGATTATTGCTGCAGTATCTTGGAGCACTGAGTTCCAAAGTTGAATAATACATTTTGTAAAAATATTTTCTTTTATTTGTTTATTTCCTGGACTTAATTTTTGTTGGTTGTCCCTTTATTTTTGTATTATGAGACTGTAAAGAGGAGCACTTGACTTACTTTCTCTGTACAATTTAATATTTTCATAGTTGTAAGACATTACTTCTTATACAGGCTTTCTAAACTTAAATAGCCTTAATTTTTTTAGCCTCTTCTCCTGTGGAAATCTATCCATGCTGCTAATCATTTTCATTGTCCTTATCTGCAACACTTCATTAATTCTGAGATGAGTGGCCAAAACTGAATACAGTATTCCAGATAAACGGCATGTTATCAATTTATATAATTGCATTATAATTATAATAAAGTTTAATATTTTGTTTTGCCTTTTTTTGACTACCACTGTACATTGAGAAGATTCAATTTAGCAGTCCATAGTGATACAGTGACAATTTTTCCTAAGTAGTTATAGATAACTTAGAATCCATTAATGTGTATGTATAGTTCAAGTGTTCCTCTCAATAAGCACTGTCTTACAATTGTCTACATTTTAATTTCATCAATCCTCATGCTGTTAGATGACTTAACATTGTTAATTCCCCCTGCAGTTCCTCACATTCCATTATACTCTAGATTAGCCTAAATAATGTTGCATCCTCTACATGTTTTGTCACATCACTCTCTTCCTCCCCTTTTCCAGGTAATTAACAAATATATTTAGATAACATTGAGGATGGGATCTTGGTTTTTAGTTTGCTTGTTTTTACTAAGATTCATACTTAGTTACATAGAGAATTTCAGCATTTGATGTAACCTCTTCTAGTATTTTTCGTTTACAGGGTACTCAGAAAATATGCCTCCCTTACAGTCCCACAAAAACATTATCAGTGAAATCTATTTTAAGGTAAATATTCACAATGAGTTATCATTAAATGTATTTGTCTGTGCCCTGTTTTCCTTTTCTGTCATTCAGAAGCTTTATTTCTGTTCATATTTTCTTTTCCATTATGGCTGTAGAAAACAGTGAAACAAAGAATACAGTTCTTAAGGAAAGCACATATATGAAGGTGCCTTCAGTCCAGGTGCTATAGAATGCCAAGTAATAGCCTTGTGAAACCTCTATGGCAATGGAGAAATACAACTCTGAGCACCTTTTGGGGGGGGGTGGGGCAGAGTGTGTGTATGGAAATATCTTTAACTTAGAAATTTGGCACTAACTGAAACTAACTAATTGGTGCTTGAGAGGAAGTGATCTTGGGCTTGCTTGTGGACATACCAGCTGAAGCCTCACAAAGTTGAGTGGAGAGATCTGAGTAGAATGTGGCTGAGGGGGAAAAGGCAACCAAGAAAGAAACAAAGATTTCTAAACAGATTGAAGTCCTTAGCTGATTCTCTCCTTCTCTGCTTTTTCATGTGGGATATTGTGGATTCTCTTCTGCACTGTTTCCCAGACTTTTGAAAGCTGACCCCCCTCCCCTTTCAGGAAAAGAAATCAAATGCGCTCCCCACCCACTCACCACGTGTTGTTAAAGGTCTTACTCATCTTACCACTTCCCCGCCCTCCATCTAGTCTTTTGTCCTCCCATCCATGAAGTGCAATAGTTAACAGTGTTAACATTTAGAATATCCTTGGTATATGATTTCAGAGTGGTAGCTGTGTTAGTCTGTATCAGCAAAAACAATGAGGAGTCCTTGTGGCGCCTTAGAGACTAACAAATTTATTTGGGCATAAGCTTTCGTGGCCTAAAACCCACTTCATCAGATGCATGGAGTGAAAAATACAGTAAGCAGAATATATATCATAGCACATGAAAAGATGGGAGTTGCTTTACCAAGTGAGGGGTCAGTGCTAACAAGGCCAATTCAATTAAGGTGGAAGTAGCCTATTCTCAATAGTTAACAAGAAGGGGTAAATGTCAAGGGAGAGAAAATTTCTTTTTGTAGTGACCCATCCACTCCCAGTCTTTTTTCAGGCCTAAGTTGATGGTGTCCAGTTTGCAAATTAATTCCAGTTCTGCAGTTTCTCATTTGAGTTTGTTTTTGAAGTTTTTTTGTTGAAGAATTCTTCAATTCCCACTTCGTGAAATCCTGAACTGTTGGGTAAAACAAGACTAGGAGAGAGAGAGTGGATAAAATTACATATAGTCAGAGCTGTAGATAAGGTTATTTTTGTCTGTTTAATAAGTCATATTTTGTATTTTTCTGCATCTATAAAAGTTTTATCATGTTTTTTTCTGTATACTGTTAACTATTTTTCTATTTTCCTGTGTCGCTTGTGCATATTTAGGTTGTAGTTTTATGTCAAGCTTAATAATACACCCGTTTGTTTTGATTTTCATTTCCCTTATGGTACTTTTTAGTAAGCATAGGAAAAGTTTACAAAACAAAATTCACTATTGTGTCTTATTAAAAAGATAACTATGATGTTCCTTAGCCCAGAGCTTTATTTGCAAACAAAGTAAGGTTTAACTTGCTGGCAATGCAATATCTCACTCATTTCTTTCTCTAAATTCCCATGCAGTAGTCAGTGTCACAGGGCAAAGAGATCATTAGAATGCAAACATAGATGATAAAATGGCTATTCAGTTAATTCTTTATGTGCAGGTGTGTATCACTAAATGGCTAATATTGAAAAATATCCTCTCTCTCTTATAAAATCTATTATTTTAATTGCATTTCAGTGCCATGAATCTTGACAAATTTGAAAAAAGCCCTAGGGAAATTCTTCACCCTGAGATACAAAAGGTAAGGAAGAGATTGGTTTCTTCCCTCTTGTGTTGTAGAACACACTATTTATAGAAATAAATTTTACTAGTTTTTGCTCAGTCGCAGTGGCAGGACATGATAGTGCAGATTACAGTTCTGTGACATTGCCAAAAAACGTGGCTTGAAGTGTATTGAAGTATCACTTGAAAAGGAAAACAACTTTGATTTTTAAAGGAGTGGAAATAAGATGGTTAGATCTTTGTTTGTCAGGGCTGGTCCACACTGGGGGGGGAAATCGATCTGAGATACGCAACTTCAGCTACGTGAATAACGTAGCTGAAGTCGAATATCTAAGATCGGATTACTCACCCGTCCACACCGCACGGGATCGATGTTCGCGGCTCTCCGTGTCAATTCCGGAACTCCGTTGGGGTTGATGGAGTTCCGGAATTGATATAAGCACGCTCGGGGATCGATATATCGCGTCTAGATTAGACGCAATATATCGATCCCCGAGCAATCGATTTTAACCCGCCGATACGGCGGGTAGTCTGGACGTGGCCTCAGAGTGCTAACCAGTCTCTCTCTTTTTTTTTTTTAAAAACAGGATTTACTGGTTCTTGAAGAGCAAGAGGTAAGTGTAAACTGATCACTTTGAACTCACAAAACCCATTCAGCGAATATTAGCTTTGCATTTAGAATAAGTTCCCCTTTATTTGTAATAACTGAGAAACCAGTCATTTCTTGTAACAAGGACTGTAATGTGAGGCACTGTAGAGCATGCAAAGCTGAAGATTGTCTGTCTGTAAGTTCCATTGTGAATACATTTAAGTACATAAATAGAATTTCATCATATGACCCAAAGATAAATTAGTGCAGAAAAATATAAATGTGGTATTTGTGTAACACAAGGATATAGGCTATATATTTCCATAAGTAGAACTTGTATACAAATCCTTAGTGGAAAAATTATAAGAAAAGTACATTTGTTGACCTTTCCTGATTAACACACTATATCCCTGTTTTTATTTCTCAGGGCTGCGTAAATTTTAAGTTTGGAATTCTTTATGCCAAAGATGGTCAACTTACAGACGATGAAATGTTCAGCAATGGTAAGTCAGCTTTTCATTTGATAATTGAACACTTTTGGCTGCCCAAACGGAAAAACAACAGGACTGCATATTGACCCTGTATATTGACTATGAGAAAGAGAGATGGCTATTAGTGCTATGCTAATGATGGGTCTTTTCTGTGTGCAGGACTTGCAGACTTAATCCAGTATCTGGGTCTGAGCTGGCCTTTGTGTTAGAGTAAAATATTGCATTATTTTTACATTTATGCGTAAAAGGATTAAAAAGTCAGCTTCTCACAGTTGCTGTTTTGACACCGGTGTGATGTTGCAAATGCACTTTGAGTAGCTCTGTATATTCCCACTTATGAAATATTGTGCCACCTTTTGGTAGAACCCTTTTTTCTAGCAGTGTAGCTAGGGGGCTCCTGTGGCCCCACCCCTTTCCTCAGCATACCCTACATATTGAGTGTGAGGCGACAAAGGTGGCAAAGTGCCTTCCCACCTCCATTCTGCCTAACCGCATGCCTAGGTGGATGTGAAATGCTCTGATGTCCTCAGAGGCAGAGTCTTCTCTTCTAAGAATTAGTTTAGCATTTTCATATCACAAAATGTCAAAATCATCTAAAGTATTTCTGATTCGTGATGGCTGGGCACCATTTGCAGTACAAGGTGCTCCCATTTAGCTTTTCCTTGGCACCCAGAGTACATACAAAATGTCTTTCTGCTGTAGTGTCTCATTTAAGGAATGAGGATATTTTCATTTACCTTTTTCTTGGATAATTAGCTGCTAAAGGCAACTGTGCATGAGGACCCGATGAGCCACATAGCCCCCAGAACCAAACTTCTCTCAGACCTAGGATTCTTTCTGTCCTGCTCAAAGGATTCCCTTTAAAGGGGCCATATTAAACTCTGTAGAAGGGAAAGTTTTTCTGCCAGACCACAGGTTTCTAAGAATTAGACAGAGTTAATTAAATATTTGAAGTTGTCCTATACAGAGGGGCAAGGTTTCTTATGGGTTTTATGGCAGTCACTATCTATGGATTCTGCACAGCCGACAATGAGACCCATTCAGTATTGGATGTCCTGGGTCCCCAGCCCACATCGGGCAGGCTTTCAATTATGATCATCATGCCTCGCCACCTTATAGTATGTCCAGACTGGTGGTCAAACAGGGCACACCTGAATTACTTGACAGTTTGAGGGCTCTGGTCATCCCAGGAGAGAGCATTGCACATCAGCATACTGGAACTGGGTTTTGACTCTCAAATCATTCCTCTATTCTGCAAGGGAAGGCTGTGGACTTAATGACAGACAACACATTGGTAATGTCTTATATTGACAAATGGGAGAACTTATTCCACCCCCTTGTATGTGGAGGTGACAAAGTTATGGGATTGTGTATCTGCCGTGATATTCATCCCATGGCACTACATCTGGCAGTTGAGAACAATGTAGTTGCAGATCACCTGAGCAGAGATTGCTGTCAGATGCACCAGTGGTCCTTAAAGGATAAGCTAGTTCAGACTGTATTTTCGAGGTGGGGTCAGCCAGTTGTGGACTTGCTCATGACACGACCCAACAGGAAATGCCACTGTTTCTGTTCCAAATTGGGCCGGGACAGTCAGTCTCTGTTAGATGCTTTCCTTCTGCACTGCGGGGAAGAGTGTGATGTTTGCCTTTCCCTTGATACAGAAGGCAATAAGGAAGATACATCAGGACAGGGCATGGGTGATACTCGTTGCCCTGACGTGGAAACGTCAACAATGGTTTGCTTATCTCATTCATGCATCTTCCTCTGTCCCAGGAGGAGGATCTTTTATCTGCACCTGCAGTCCCTGTACCTGATGGCTTGAGTGACTGGGATTTGACTCTGTCTATTCTTGAGCAGTTATGATGGTCATCTGTGCAGGGCATACTAGTTAGTTTTAAAAAACAGTCCAGTAGAAACTACCACCATCTGAAGTGGTCCAGATTTCAGGGATGGATTCATGGGAAGTCTGATTCCCCTACAGTCTTCCATCCCTTGTGTTCTGGAATACTTAATGTATTTTAAAAAATCAAGTGTTGTCTAATTCATTGTTAAAAGTTCATTTGGCAGCCATTTCCATGGATCACGTGTTGGTTGGTGGCAGATCACTGTTCATATTTCCAATAAAGAAGCTCATGGAAAGTTTATAAAACTTGTATCCTCCTGTGAGAGATCCTGCCCCTTTTGGGGACCATAATTTGGTTTTGACTACGTAGATAAAACCTCCATTTAAGCCTTTGGCAGAGTGTTCATTTTATTATTTGCCTTTCAAAACTGTCTTCATTATTTCCATTACATCAGCCAGGGGAGTGAGTGAGGTGACTGGAGTCAAGGCTGATTCACCTTTTTACTTCCTTTAATAGAGACAAGGTAATTCTTATACCTGATCCTTGGTTTTTGCTTAAGGTAGTGGGTATTTTCCCCCCCTAAATTACATTCTAATAAAGGGGAATCTGTCCGCCACCAACTGGATGCCCAAAGGGCTCTTGCATATTATTTGGACGGAACTAAGAGTTTTTGTAAAATGTCTAGACTGTTTGTTATGTATGTCAAGAATAATATAGGGCATATGGTTTCTTCTCAGACTATTTCCTGGTGTATTAAACAGTCTGTTCAATCTGACCACATTACACTAGAGCTGTGGCTGCTTCTTTCGCTTGTTTGAGGCAGGTGTCAGATGTTGAGGTCTACAAAGCTACAACCCAGATTTCGGTTCACACCTTCACCAAGCATTATACTCTGAATTTGGTTTCTAGAGTCGATACTGGGTTTGGCAAGAGATGCTTCAGTGTTTATTCAATTAAGACTATGTTCCCACCTCCATGTTAGTCTCAGTACTCTTTATCAATCTATCCCATAAGTGAGAATATGCAAAGCCACTGAAAGACGAAATGAAGGTTATTTACCTTTAACTGGAGTTCTTCGAGATGTCTGTGCATATTCACACTTCTCCCCCTTCTTCCCCTCTCTGTCAGAATCCTGGTTGTGATGTCTCTGGCTTTGTGGAGGAAGCAACTGGGAGGGTCCTCTACCCCAATTATAGCCTCAACTTCAGTATGTTGGGTATGCTGAGAAGAGGGGCAGCGGTGCAGAAGTGCCGTAGCTACACTGCTAGAAGGGTAGGTTCAAAGGGTTCTAATGCAAGGCACCATAGGGTGGTGCAATATTCCATAAATAGAAGTATGCAAGGACATCTCCAAGAACTCCAGTTTTCTTTACAATAATTCTAAAGATATTTGAAAAATACCTTTTGGGCAACTGGAAAGAGGCTGTATCCATTGTTGGGGTTTCTTCCCCCAGAGTTTGAGATTGTTGTATACCCAGAAGAATGCTTGTAGACGTGCCAGACTCACCCCTGCGGCGCCTCCTGCTGGTGACTTCTGGGAATTAGCTCGATTCAGCTCTGGAGCGCCCTCTGCAGGCTGGTGATCCACCTGTCCTCTGGCCCCCATGTTCCTCCCTGGACCCGGTGCCCTTTTACCTGGGGTGCTGCTCCGTAGCAGTAATCCCCTCAGTCCTAGGGTCTCCCCTCCCCAGGGAACCCCCCACCCACTATTCCCACCTTGCCTCAGTATAAGTCTACTGCCAGTCATCATCTAGCCCCACACTCTGGGGCAGACTGCAGTATCAGCCTACTCATCACTGGCAAGGAGGGTTTGGACCTGCTGCCTTGGCCTACCCCTGGGCTGCCCTCTGCAACCCCTAGTACCCGTTGGCCTTCTGCTAGGCCGCAGCCTGGGGCTTTCCAGGCTAGAGCTCCCCCGCCTGTCCCCAGCCCTGCTTCACTCAGGTACTCTGCTCAGGTCCCTGCAGCCAAGCCCCTCTCTCTCTACAAACAGAGAGAGACTTCTTGGGCCTCTGGCTCACAGCTTCTTATAGGGGCCAGCTGGGCCTGCTTGGGGCGTGGCCCCAGCTGCAGCCACTTCCCCCAGTCAGACCAGACTAAAAGCTACTTTCTCCAGCCACAGCCCCCTCCCAGGGCTGTTTTTATCCCCTCAGGGCAGGAGCAGGGGTCCACCCTGCTACAATGCTTTTGATTTCTTACACATTAAATATAATTTCTTTGAATAGTTGTGTTTGTGTGAATTTTTATTTTCACCTGGCTAACAATAATAAAAAAACCCAGACTTTTGGGTTTTGACTTTTTTCTTAATGAGAGCTTTGTATACCTTAAAATTACACTTGAAAAAAATTGAGTTTTGTATGATTAAAGCTCTGGACAGCTTCTGGTTTGTTGGTGCTGTTTTCAGGTATTGTTTAATATATTTGAAATAAAAACATCCATTTTTTTTAAGGGATTGGAGGAAGTACCACTTATTTCCCATTTTATTTTCCCTTTCTTGAGCCTTGCATCATGATGACTGTCCCTGTGCCATCAGAATTAGCAAGAGGTCACTGTTTACTAAACACATGGTGATCCCTTTTTCTACCTGTTCCTCAAGGTTGACAATGCTATTTTCAGAGAGCTCCCAGACTTGGGTGATACGAGGCAAATTGAACTCAATTGTGAAATTCTGGTTCCCCACATGGTGGTATGTTCTTCTACTGTTGAGCCAGTGGGTCAGCTCACACTTTCCTGTTTTCATGTATTAAATTTCTAATATACCCATGCAGACATTTAGAGAATTAATATAGAAAAGGGACACACATGAAGAAGCAGTTCTTGCCTGAATATAAGCTGGGGAGTAGGCCCTGTGTTCTGTATTGTGGTTAATGTGCAGTTGCATCTGCCATACTGATGAACTGTTTCATGCCTAACAGTGCTTTCCTCCACTTGTAGAAACTGGAAGTGACAGCTTTCAAAGATTATTGAATCTTTTGGGTGACACAATTACACTGAAGGGTTGGACAGGCTACAGAGGAGGCCTGGACACTAAAAGTAAGATTTCAGCTAAAATAACTGGTGATAGGTCCATTGTGAATGTGCTTGTTAGTGTGCATGCATATGTACAGAATGTAAGCACACTCATGTATTGTTTACATAACAGAAAGTAATAGTTCAGTCTGAGAAAAGACCTACTCAGATACTGTTTCCTAAATATATTATTAGACACATTTTGCCATTTTTCATCAAATAATAATGTTAATATTTATTGGTAAATCTTGATCTCCCCACCACTGATACTACCACTGAGGCTATGTCTGTCATGACACACTCCTTTCAAAACCTTCTAATACTATTCCTTAGTCATCCGGGGTTGGTTATGGCTAAGCAATGTGAGACGCTCCCTTCCTTACAACAGTGCTTGCAATGGAAATATCAGCATGGAGAGGCATCCCCACTGACTGTAATAGGAAATAACATTTCTTCTTCGAGTGCTTGCTCATATCGATTCCAATTAGGTGTGCGTGTGCTGCGTGCATGCTCATCGGAAGATTTTTACCCTAGCAACACTCGGTGGGTCGGCTGGGTCGCCCTCTGGAGTGACACTGGTATAGCGCCAGATATATACCCCTGTCGACCAAACGGCCCTTCTGTTCCTTCTTACCGCCTGTGACGGTCGTTGGAACTGTGGAGCGCGGCTTTGCTGATCTCCGCATCCCTAGCTTCTCGTAGTTCTTTGCTCTTTACTGTGTTTATAGTTCGCGTTCTTGTAGTTATAGTTAGTGTTAGTACTTATATTCATAATTAGTGTATATAGTTGAAGGGGGATCAGGGATTAGCCCCTTTCCTCCACCCTGGTGCGGGCCCATGCCCAAGGCACCAGGATTCAAACCGTGCTTGGCTTGCCAGAAGCCAGTACCAGTAGGGGATCCCCACGACTCCTGCCTCAAGTGCCTAGGGGAATCCCACCTTCCTGACAGGTGCCGCATTTGCAAATCATTTAAACCAAGGATGAAGAAGGAGCGGGACTTTTGATTGAAACAGCTCCTCATGGAGTCAGCACTTAGTCCTGCAACACCGGTACTGAGCACCCAACAGACTGCCTCGGTAAGGAGCGCCCCTTCGGCACCAGATCACTCCGGTACCGAGGAGGAGTCCTGGCACCGACCTCTGCCGGCACCGACCTCTGCCGGCACTGCTCCCTTTCCCTGACTGGGAAACGACATAGTGCTCTGACTCCAGCCTCACAGAAGGAGCTCTCATCTAAGACGGTTCGTCGGGCACCGTCATCTGCTGCGGCACCGTCGACGCCAGCACCGCAAATTGCAGCTCCACCTAGCGCGGCACCACAAGGGCCATTGAGTCCAGTGCCAGACAGCTCCCCGGCTCCTGCTGTGGTTGAGCTTGCTCTCCCTTCTATGCCTGAGACCTTCTCTGTGGCAAGGGAACTCATTGCTATGATGGAGCCGATACATCCTCAACCCCGGCACCGCCGGTGCGGGTTGTTCAATCCATCAGCAAGCCGGCCCTGGTAAGGCCTCCTTCCGTCGGTCCACCAGAGGGACGTCATTCCAGATCACGGTCTCGCAGACGTTCTCGATCACGTCGTTCCCGCTCCCGGCGCCGCTCGCAGTCCCAACACCGCTCTCCATCGTGGTACCGGTCGCACTCGCGGTGACATTCAACATCTCGTTCACCGGACAGATACTCCTGGTAACGATCCAGCTCTCGGCACCGATCTCGGTACCGTGTATCCCGCAGTCACTCCAGACGAAGAGACTCGAGATCCCGGTCGACCTCCCAGCACTGGTACGGTAGAAGGTCCCGGTCTCACGCGCGGTACTGTGATAGCTCCCGGTACCGCTCCCCAGTACTGCCCCGGGATCGAGCGTCAAGAATAGTGGCACCCTCGCAGGGTCTCTCGGCACCACCGTGGCCTTCAAGACACACATCGGTATCGTCTCAGGCTGGTAGTGCATCCTACCATAAGGAGCGTGACTCTGACATCCCCAGGCAATATCCGGAGAGACAAAGCCACGAACAAGGGCCTCATCACTGGTCCTTCTGGACACTATGGGCATACCACCAGGCCCAAGGTGCCCCATCAGTGGCTCAACGGTCAGCCCTGTCAGAACACTGGGTACCAGAGGCGACAGTGAGCCGCCCTCCCGCAAGGGGACAGACAAGGCTCCAATTCCATCTGCAGTCACCGAGGTTCCACCTGATGCAGATGACGCCCCTCAAGTTCATGACCCACCTCAGGACCCGTTGGTCCCGGGCCTCTCCTCCTCCTCCTCACCTGATGAGGCGGTAGCAGGAACATCCTCCTCAGGCCCTCCACCAGTCGATCTTGGGGCCCATCAAGACCTCTTGAGGCGGGTGGCTCAGAATATGAACTTGCAGATGGAGGAGGTCACTGAAATAGAGGACGCGGTCGTGGACATCTTATCGGCTGATGCACCTACTAGAGTGGCTCTCCCGTTCATCCGCACTATACAAGCTAATGTGGACACCATTTGGCAATCCCCAGCTTCAATTCCACCTACAGCTAGGGGAGTAGAGAGGAAATATATGGACCCCTCAAAGGGTTATTAATACCTCTGCACTCACCCACCACCCTGCTCTCTAGTTGTCCAATCGGTGAACGAACGGGAGTGTCATGGCCAGCAAGCATCAGCTCCTAAGGCGAAGGAGGCTTGACGCATGGACCTCCTAGGCCGCAAAATATACTGGTCGGGTGGCAAACCAACAAGCCCTCCTAAGTTGGTATAACTTTAATACGTGGGTGTCTGTGGGGAAGTTTATGGAGCTTCTTCCCCAGGAGTCCCGTCCAGAGTTTACAGCCCTACTTGAAGAAGGTAAAAAGGTAGCAAAAACCTCCCTCCAGGCCTCTCTGGATGCTGCGGACTCGGCTGCCAGAGCTCTGGCATCTGGAGTGACGATGAGGTGTATCTCCTGGCTTCAGGCCTTCCCCCTGAATTGCAGCAGACCATTCAGGATTTACCCTTGAAGGGCCAGGGCCTTTTCTCAGACAAAACCAACCCCAGGTTGCAAAGTCTGAAGGACAATCGTGTCATAATGCGCTCGCTGGGTATGCATGCGCCAGTAACCCAACGAAGCTCCTTCCGGCCCCAGCCACACCGCCCTTACAACCAGACTAGGCCACGTCAGGACACTACCAGAAGGCGTGGCAGGGGGAATCGGCGGAGGCAGTCTGGCCCTCAAGGAACCCAAAGTCAAGTGCCTCCTAAACCACCAACGGGGCCGAAGCAAAACTTTTGATGGGACACCCAAGGACGGCCCACCAGTTACCCTACCGGATCCTTCTCCCTCCTTTTTCTACCGCCTCTCCCATTTCCTCCCTGTCTGATCCCAGCTAACCTCAGATTATTGGGTCCTCCGCACGGTGGAAGCAGGATACCACCTCCAGTTTGTTTCAACCCCCCCTCCCACCCTTCCTACCTGTCCCTCTTCAGGGACCCCTCTCACGAGCAATTCCTCTTACAAGAGGTCCAGGCACTCCTGAAACTGGGAGCCATAGAGGAGGTGCCAAAAGACATGAGGGGCAAGGGGTTCTATTCCCGCTACTACTTAATCCCCAAGGCAAAGGGAGGTCTACGACTGATCCTAGACCTGTGAGAACTCAACAAATTCATGATAAAACTGAAGTTCCGCATGGTATCCCTAGGGACCCATCATCCCATCCCTGGATCCGGGGGACTGGTATACCGCCCTCGATATGAAGGACACGTATTTCCACATCGCCATTTATCCACCACACAGATGGTACCTCCATTTTGTGGTCAACCACCAAAACTTTTAGTTCACAGTACTTCCCTTTGGCCTTTCTACAGCTCCAAGGGTCTTCACCAAATGCATGGCTGTAGTAGCCGCCTCCCTCCAGTGTCGTCAAGTATACTTCTACTCGTATCTCAACGATTGGCTCATTCGAGGGACTTCCCAGTCACAAGTATCGCAGCACCTGTGCATCGTCAGAGACTTCTTCAGGAGCCTAGGCCTCATGATCAACACAGAAAAGTCTACTCTGACACCCGTGCAGAGAATAGACTTCATCGGAGTTGTTCTGGACTCCAATCTGGCCAGAGCCTGCTTCCCCCAGTTGCGTTTTCAAACAATAGCTTCAATAATTCGAAGTCTTCAATCCTTTCCAACAACGTCGGTGCGCACCTGCCTCAGCCTAGTAGGTCACATGGCCTCCTGCACCTTCGTAATCAAGTACGCGAGGCTACGTCTTCGTCCCTTCCAAACCTGGCTTACTTCAATATACTATCCACACAGAGACAGTGTGGATTCGGTGCTTATTATCCCCAGGAAGGTTCTCGACTCCCTCACTTGGTGGTTAGACCCCTCTCTGGTCTGCGCAGGGATGCCATTCCACCCACCGCAACCCTCGGTGGCCCTAACCACAGACACGTCATCTCTGGTTTGGGGTGCCCACCTCGGGAGCCTTCACACTCAAGGCCTCTGGTTGCCCCAAGAGCTGGCCTTGCACATCAACGTGAGGGAGCTGAGAGCAGTCCATCTAGCATGCCAGGTGTTTCAGGACCGTCTACAAGGCCGTTGTGTATCAGTGTTCACGGACAACACAACAGCCATGATTTACATAAACAAGCAGGGCGGAGCACGCTCCTCTCTCCTTTGTCAAGAAGCCATCCGCCTCTGGGACTTTTGCATAGCCCACTCTATCGATTTGGTAGCGTCTTTTCTCCCAGGAGTCCAGAACACTCTGGCAGATCACCTCAGCAGGTCCTTCCTGTCTCACGAGTGGTCGATTCGTCCGGACGTTATCCATTCTGTTTTCCAGAGGTGGGGGTTTCCCCACATAGACCTCTTTGCCTCCCGAGAGAACAGGAGATGCCAGGTGTTCTGCTCCTTCCAAGGACGCTCCCCGGGCTCCCTCTCAGACGCATTCCTGACCCCGTGGAAGAGGCACCTACTTTATGCCTTCCCACCATTTCCGCTCGTCCACAGAGTCCTACTCAAGCTTCGCAGGGACAGAGCCCACCTGATCCTCATTGCTCCAGCGTGGCCAAGGCAACATTGGTACACCCTGTTGTTTGACCTCTCAGTGGCAGACCCAATCCCCCTGCCACTCTGGCCGGACCTCATAACACAGGACTTTGGCAGGCTTCACCATCCGGACCTTCAATCCCTTCATCTCACAGCATGGCTGCTGTGTGGTTGAGTCAGTCTGAGTTACGTTGCTCTGCCTCGGTACAACAGGTGCTCTTGTGCAGTAGGAAGCCTTCCACTAGGATGACATATCTCACCAAGTGGAAGCATTTCTCCTACTGGTGCGCTCAGCGTAACTTAGTCCCCGGACAGGTATCTGTCCCTACCGTCCTGGATTACCTATGGTCCCTGAAAGAGTAGGGCCTGGCGGTCTCTTCTGTAAAGGTGCATCTGGCAGCTATTTCCGCCTTCCCCCCGGGGGAAAGTGGCCGTTCAATCCTCTCTCACCCCATAGTTTCCAGGTTCCTTAAGGGATTGAAACAGTTGTACCCTCAAGTCAGACGCTGGACCCCTACCTGGGATCTAAACCTGGTGCTAGCCAAGCTTATGGGTGCCCCTTTTGAGCCTCTGGCCACCTGCTCGCTGCTGTACCTCTCCTGGAAGACAGCCTTCCTCGTCGCTATCACCTCTGCAAGATGAGTATCGGAGCTTCGGGCTTTGACAGCAGATCCCCCGTATACGGTATTCCACAAGGACAAAGTACAGCTGCGACCGCACCCCTCTTTCCTCCCTAAGGTGGTGTCTGCTTTTCATGTCAATCAAGACATCTTTCTTCCAGTCTTTTTCCCGAAGCCGCAGTCATTGCGTCGGGAACAACTACATGCCTTGGATGTCCGCAGGGCTCTCACCTTTTATATCGAGAGAACCAAACCCTTCCGACGTTTGCCTCAGCTCTTTGTAGTGGTGGCAGACCGGATGAAAGGCATGCTGGTCTCTTCCCAACGAATTTCATCTTGGGTGACATCCTGCATCTGAACATGCTATGAATTGGCTCACATTCCAGCTAGCCATCTCACCGCCCATTCTACTCGGGTGCAAGTCTCATCTGCTGCTTTCCTGGCCCATGTCCCCATCCAGGAAATATGTCGCGCTGCTACCTGGTCATCGATTCACACCTTTGCCTCACATTACGCATTGGTTCAGCAATCCAGAGATGATGCAGCCTTTGGCTCAGCAGTTTTGCATTCTGCAACGTCTCACTCCGACCCCACCGCCTAGGTAAGGCTTGGGAATCACCTAATTGGAATCGATATGAGCAAGCACTCGAAGAAGAAAAGACGGTTACTCGCCTTTGTAACTGTTGTTCTTCGAGATGTGTTGCTCATATCCATTCCAAACCCACCCTCCTTCCCCACTGTCGGAGTTGCCGACAAGAAGGAACTGAAGGACCGTTGGGTCGGCAGGGGTACATATCTGGCGCTATAGCGACGCCACTCCAGGGGGCGACCCAGCCGACCCACCAAGTGTTGCTAGGGTAAAAATCTTCCGACGAGCGTGCACACGGCGCCCGCATACCTAATTGGAATGGATATGAGGAACACATCTCGAAGAACAACAGTTACAAAGGTGAGTAACCGTCTTATCAGGCACTTTGCCCTCCAACTTTGGCATAGCTTCCCTACCATCCCACTCTGTTCCCTGACAGAGCCTAAAATTTGGAGGATTTCCATGATGCAGCCTCAGTCCTATTTGTTCCTCAGAAATTCACATTGTCCAGTCCTGTTTATTCCTCACAAATTCACATTTTCTGTTTTCTTAGACTGCATCTTTCCAGTCATGAATTGGCCACATATTGTGTATCATGGTGTTAGCTACGGGTGGTTAAATAGCATAACAGCACCACATACTGTAAAGAAAAGTCACATTCAGCTCCTTTTTCTCTTCGAGACAAAAATTAGACTTGTCAGGCCCAAGTCTCTGCAGGATAAAACCCCTTCGAATTCATGATGTTCTAAAATAAAACTAAACTGGATACATGTCTTCCAGTGGGACTCTGCAGGCGGAGTTCATTATTTAGTTGAAGGCCATGATTGAGAATGTAGATATGCACTAGCTGTCAGCGCCATGCACAGGAGTATATTTTACTGAATTATGAATTTCTTGAATGGAGATTCTACTGATGTGTTGGTGGCTGCATTTGTCTGTGTTCATGATGCATTTTCAGTGAGTTGCTGAATACATATCTCCTTTCAGGGTAAATCCACTGGGCCTACTGGCAGAAACATTGTATATACTTTAAATTATGCAGGATGTCAAGATTTTATAATCTTTTATAATCTATTAACTTTTACCTGTTTAAAGGCAAGTAAGAAGTATGGATCTGAAAAGGAGGTGCCCTGAGACTGTCCTGTGACTGGAAATGAAGTTTCCTTTTCTCCTTAGAAATGTAATATTGCATAATCCCACTGAGAGTGGTTTTCTTCCTTTGCAGATGATACAACAGGAATATATTCCATCTACACAGTGTATCAAGGGCATGAGATTATGTTCCATGTTTCAACCATGTTACCATATTCTAAAGAGAACAAGCAGCAAGTATGTGGTTTTCATAATTATTTTTCTGAGTAAACAACTGCATGTTTAAAAGAAAAGGTATTTTAGTTTGTCAGTGAAACTTGTTTTTTGAAATGTAAGACTCAAATCTCTCAATGCTTTTGACATTCAAAATTGTGCCTGATATATAAAATTGTATATCTTTATTGCCAATACACTTCATCGCTTTACCTATCTTTTTATTAGTCTTGGAAGGATTACATTTTTATTGATAAAAATGATAAACGTCAATTTCACTGTACACACACAAACTGAAAAAATATTTCCATCGATAATAATCAAAATTTATAGATAAGCGAGGTAAGAAAAATACTGCTTGAAAACTTATTAGACTTTGATTACTGGACATTTACTTCATATTTTGACATATGATGATGATAAATTTATGTTGTAATGGTCATAAAGCTTTAATTTTTTGAATCTCAACATTTGTCATTAAATGATAATTGTCTGAACTCTCCATAATTTGCCACAACTGTGAAAATTTAAATAGATAAAAATAAAAAAGTTTAAAAATAAATATCAATATTATCCATTGAAATTTAAATAAATTAATTCTGCTGAGTCTATTCATAGTATAAGAACAAACACACAAAGACATTGAAAAGTAACTCATTTAAAACTGTATAAAATGCAATATGCACATAATGTATGAGTCCCACTGCCAGAATATGTCACTGAGTCCAAGACCTTTGTAAGGTTGAAATTTAAACATTTCTATGGATAGTGAGAATATGCATACTTAAGGCTAGATTTTATCACATATTTTTAGTAAAAGTCAGGAACAGGTCATGGGCAATAAACAAAAATTCACAGAAGACCATGCTCTGTCCCTGACTAAATGGGGAGGAAGGCAGGTTCAGCACCCACTGCTGCTGGGATACCAGGGTCCCCCACCGCTGCATTGAGTGGGAGCTCTGGGGACTCCCCTGCATGGTGGCTGAGCAACTCAAGGGGGTTTCCCGCCACCTGCAGCAAGTGGAAGCTACAGGGTCCCCCACCGACTGTGGGGGCTGGATGGCTATGGGGTTTCCTTGCTCCCTGCCGCAGCTGGGCAGCTCTGGGGAGTCCCTCCACCATGACTGGGAGCTGCAGGGTCCCCCCCACCAAGGCAGGAGCTGTGGGAGCTCCAGCCCTGAGGCAGAAAATGTCACAGAGGTCTCTGGAAGTCACAGATTCTGTGACTTCTGTGACATAACCATAGCCTTAATCACTGATAAAGATATTGAACATTGGGCCAAAGACAGATCCCTATGGGACATCACTGGAAACACCCCCACTTGATGATGATATCCCATTTATAATTATTGTTTGTGATCTATTAATCAGTTGGTAATTCATTTAGCATGAGCTACACTAGTTTAGAATAGTGCTTTTTTTTTTAATCAGAATGCCATGTGGGACTAAATCAAATGCCTAAATCTAAGTGTATTTTGTCAACAAATATCTTTATGAACCAAACTTTTAATCTGATTTAAAAAAAACAAAAAACAATTTTGTATTTTGAGACCTATTTCTCCCCAGAAATATTGCTTGGCATTAGTTATGTTACTATCTTTTAATTCTTTACTTGATTGCATCCTGTGTCACCTTTTTCATGATTTTGCCTGGGTTTTAAGTCAGCCTAACTGACTTATTGTTTCCCAGGTCCATTCCATTTACTCTTTGTAAATAATGGTACAACATTTGGGTTTTTTCCAGTCCACTGGAACATCTGTAGGGGTCCAAAATTTGTTTATAAATCAGCATTAATGGTTCAGAGAGATCACCAGCCAATTCTTTTAATACGCTTGGGTTCAAGTTAAACTGTTCTGCATATTTAAAAGTATTTAACATTAATTTCTGCTATTTAGCATCCTCCCCAGTTACTGATGGAAGAGAAAGTATGTAATTATCACTTTAAGGTGTAAATGCATCATTCTGTCTTTTTCCAAATATATAACAGAAATACGTATTGAATACTTCTGCATTTACTTCATTAGAAGTGATAATTTTACCATTCTTGCCTAGTATCACAGTTGCATCATTTCTAGGATTTCATTTGTTTTTAATATATTTAAAGAATTCCTTCTTCTTGTCCCCAACCCTACTGGCCATACATTTTTCACTCATATCTTTAGCTTCCCTTATCAATTGTCTACATTTCCTAACTGCTGATTTGTATTTATGTGATCAGCTTCTCCATTTTTCCATTTTTTAATAATTATTTTTATTGCTGCTTTCACCTTTCCTCATAACAAGGATGGCATTTTTAACCAAGTTAGCCTCCTTTTGTGACTGTGAAATTCTGGTATTTATGGACATCTATTAAAATATTCTTAAATAGTTCCTAATTATCACTTACATTTTTATTTTTAAATATTTTCTCCCACTCAGTTTTGCTCATGATTGTTTTCAGCTTTGGAAAATTGGCCTTTTCAATGTATGTGTATTACCAGAGACAACTGTATATTGTTGTGCACAGCAATTTAAATTCTTCTTCAATGGATTTCTCATGTGTATTCCACAGTAGCTGTGCGTGCTCACCATGTGCACTGGTACCGGAAGTTTTTCCCCTAGCAGTATCCGCACGGTGAGAGCACCCCCCACGATCCCTGGAATGGTGGCTGCCTAGCGCGGTATAAAGGGAGCTGCGCACTCCCCCCACTGTCAGTTCCTTCTTGCTGCCAGTGAAGGTGCGTCAGAACTGCTCAGCTCCAGCCTTGCTGCAGCTTGTCCCCAGAACTGTTCGCTCAGTAGTACTTGTAGTTAGTTTAGTTTTCAGTGAAGTTTAGTTAGTTAGTGAGCCCGGGCCGGGGCATGCCCCGTGCCCCGGGATTTAAGTTGTGCGGCTCCTGTAGGCATTCTGTGCCAAGGAGTGACCTGCACACAGACTGTCTGCGCTGCTTGGGAGAAACACATATCAGTGAAAGGTGTAAGATCTGCAAGTTGTTCAAGCCCTGGGCTAAAAGAGAAAGGGACATTAGACTCTGGGCCATTCTGATGGAGCTGGTGCTGGCCCCGACCCCAGCACGCCGCTCCTATGCAGTACCCGGCACCACGGCATCAGTGCGTGGAGACCCTTCGGTACCCTTGACTAGTCGGCACCGCTCCCCTTCCATGGGGCATGCCAAGAGGGCCAGAAAACTCCCCCTTTGTAATGGCACCGAGGGAAGTCTGGGACAGAGACTAGACCCACGTCAAGTAGTCCTCGGTCCCCATTGAGCCCTAGGCCTCTGACTCATGCGGAGCAGAGTAGCCTGGCCCCTTCGGAGTAGGCCTCTCTGGGTGTCTGGATGCCATCTACGCCCGAAGCCCTCCAGGTGGCTAAGGACGTCATGTCCATGCTGGTGCCAGGAGCACCGCTGATGTTGGCCCCACGCTCCAGAAGCAAGCTGCCTCTGGGATCGCTGAAGTCACCACTGACCCGTTACTGGTCTCAGTTGAGGGAACATTCCAGACACCACTGACCACCCAGCGACCGTTCAGGGCTCAGTCGATGTGGATTGCCCTCCATGCTGGCCAGACTGTCTGGATGGGTGCCATCTAATTGGGACTCCTAGCACTGCTTGTCTTCACAGAGCAAGCTCAGACAGGATTGTGGTAGACATCGCCAACGATCCTCACCTTGAAGGCATACCGCAGTCGGTGGCGGCATGACCATTGACGCCACTCCCACTTGGAATCCTGCTCAAAGTCTCCGCCAAGGCACTGTAGCTCCAGGCGTCGATCGCTGGCTCCTCACCGTCATGGGTCCATCCATCGAGATCGCTCGCGGAGCAGCTACTGCCGTCGGTGCTATTCTCTCACCTTCAGGTCGTGGTCCCGCGGTCGACATAGATCCTGGCACCGCCGTCACTCCCAGTCTGGAGGCAGCAGCGTGTTGTACAGCAGCCCGTCCTCCGCTCACAGTCACCCATCTACAGACCAGGCTAGCCAGCCTGATTGGCCGGCCCAGCTGATGCCTCAGCAAGTGCAATGGCACCATGCGTCGTGGCCAGCCCAGTGGTACCAGTGGGCATTGTCGCCTCTGGCGCAGCCCCTGGTTGGGGCTCGCTCGGTAGCCAGAGTGTCGGAAGCACCATCGGCCTCCATCCCTAGAATGCCAAAAAAGGAGTCAATGGGCCCTGCTTCCTCAGTGCCGTGCCTGGAGTCTGACCAGGTGGTGCATCTTCCAGTGCTGGCCAACACCCAAAGCACCTCACCGGCATCCTCGCCCCGTTTGGAGGAGCTGATTGCGGCCCTGCCCCCCTCCATCCAACAGGAGGACTACTGGGCTCATCAAGACTTAATAAAAAGGGTGGCAGCGAGCCTCCATCTCCAGGCTGAGGAAATGGAAGAGCCCTCAGACTCCATGTTCAATGTGCTGTCCCCCTAGGCACCGGACAGGGTGGCCTTGCCGTTCCATGAAAGGGTGGTGAAAATTTCAAATGCCCTGTGGCAAACACCAGCTTTGTTGGCTCCCATCTCTAAGAAGGCGGAGCACAAGTACTTCATACCCACTAAGGGGTACGAGTATCTGTAAACCTACCCGGCGCCCAACTCCCTGGTGGTCACGTCAGTCAACCACAGGGAGCAACAGGGGCAGCCAGCCTCGACCCCAAAGAACAAAGACTCTCTGAGGCTGGATGCTTTCGGGAGAAAAATTTATTCGTTGTCAAGCTTCCAGCTGAGAGTAGCAAACCATCAGGCTCTCTTGGGTCGCTATGAGTTTACTCTCTGGGGATCTCTCCCCAAGTTCGAGGATTCCCTCTGGGAGCACGATAGAAAGGAGTTTAAGGTGCTCATGGAGGAAGGGGCATCCACCACAAGGGCGTCTCTGCAGGCCACTTTGGATGCAGTGGACACGGCCGCATGGTCCATGGCCTCGGCGGTGTCCATGAGATGGGAATCCTGGCTTCTGCTCTCTGGGTTATCCAGTGAAGTGCAGTTGTCGATGCAGGATCTCCCTTTAGATGGGAAGGCGCTGTTTGTGGAGGAAATGGACACAAGGCTGCATGGCATGAAAGACTCCCAGACAACCCTCCAGACCCTGGGCCTCTATGTCTCTGCTCCAGAAAACCCAAGTTCAAGTCACAGCAGGCTCCTGCCTAGGCCGCTCTCCCAAAATACAAGGCCACCCATAAGAAGCAATGGGACTATAAGAAACGTCCACAAAGACAATACCAGCCTGCCCCACAGCCTGAGTCCTCTAAGGGCAAACAGGTGGGTAAAAGGCGATTTTGATGGGAGGCTTGGGGGTACCCCGCCAGTTTTCAGCAGGGATCCACCCCCAGTAAAGCTTCCTTTTTCCCATCAATTTTATGCGTTCCTCCTGGAATGGTTGCAGCTCACCTTGGACCGTTGGGTCCTCCACACCATCTCCTGAGTTACACCCTCCGGTTTACCTCCTGTCTGCTCAACCACGTCCCGTCCCCATCCCTCTTGGGGGACCCATTTCATGAGGTTCTGCTCGAGCAGGGGTCGGGAGGCTCCTGGAACTAGGAGTGATAGAGGCGGTGGGCAAGGGGTATTACTCCAGTATTTCCTTAATAAGATACGGTGGGCGGGCCACATAGCACGGTTCACAGACCATAGGTGGACCGCAATCATTACTGAGTGGTACCCATGAGAACAGAAAAGACCACCTGGTCAGCCTCCAAGAAGATGGGAAGATGACAATGTAAAACGTTTTGGATGAACGTGGACAAGAAAGGCAAGAATGCGAAAAGAATGGCAGATGTGTTGTGATCGGCACAGTCTTAACGACTGCTGAAGACCGATCCATCGAGGTGATTTCCTTATACCGAAGGCCAGAGCGGGGCTCAGACCCATACTGGACCTGCGAGGTCTGAACCAGTACTTTGTAAAACTCAAGTTTCACATGGTTTCCCTGGCCTCCATCATCCCCTCCCTGGATCCCAGGGATTGGTACATGGCCCTCGATCTACAGGACACGTACTTCCATATCCACATATTCAAGGGGCACAGGTGCTTCCTCCATTTTGTGATGGGACAGAATCACTACCAATTCACGTTCTCCCGTATGGTCAGTCCACTGCCCCCAGGATCTTTACAAAGTGCGTGTTGGTAGTAGTGGCCTACCTCAGGCACCAGGGTGTCCAGATATTCCCCTATCTGGAAAACTGGCTGGTCAAGGGCACCTCCCAGTCACAGGTGAGGGATCATGTGGCACTCCTCCTGTCCACATATACCGCCCTGGGCCTGTTGGTAAACACCAAGTCCACACTAGTCCTGGTCCAACGCATGGAGTTTGTCGGGGCGCTCCTGGATGCAAGGTCAGCCAGGGCCTCTCTCCCCCGACAGGTTCGAGACCCTGAAAGGGCTCATCGACTTGATCGTAAGGTTCCTGGTGACGATGGCAAGGTCCTGCCTACAGCTGCTAGGTCACATGTCGGTGTGCATGTATGTGGTCTGCCATGCCAGGCTCAGGATGAGGCCTCAACAACTCTGGCTAGCCTCGCAGTTCTCCCAAGCCATGAACCGGTTGGACAAGGTTCTCACCGTACCGAACTCGGTGACTGCCTCCCTATGGTGGTGGTCCACACCGAGCAACATGCTCTGAGGGGTCCCATTCAGGGACAGGGCCCCATCCGTGGAACTGGTGTCCGATGCATTGGACCTGGGCTGGGGAGCCCATGTGGGGATTTTTCAGACCCTAGGCCTGTGGTCTCTGTAAGACCTGACCCTTCACGTAAACGTCAAGGAACTCAGGGCGGTGCGGCTGGCGTGTATGGCCTTCCACTCGCACCTGAAGGGCAAGGTAGTCAGGGTTCTCATGGACAACAGGGCCTCAATGTTGTATATCAACAGGGAAGGCGGGGCCCGATTCTCTGCCACAAAGCCCTCAGCCTGTGGGACTTCTGTATAGCCCACAACATCCACCTAAAAGCTTTTCACCTGTCGGGCGCCCGGAACATGAGGGCGGATCGCTTGAGCAGGAATTTTTCCTCTCAGCATGAGTGGTCTCTACACCCGGAGTGGCCCTCCAGCTTTTCTGGAGGTGAGGAACTCTCCAGGTGGACGTATTTGTGGCCCGACAGAACAGACTATGCCCCCGGTTCTGCTCCGGGGGGGCCTGGGGAGGGGCGCTATCTCCGATGCCTTTATCCTGCCCTAGTCAGGCCAACTCCTATAGGCCTTCCCCCCGTTCCCGCTGATCAGCAGGGTCCTAGAGAAAATAAAGACGGACAAGGCCAGGGTCCTTCTCATTGCCCCAGCATGGCCCAGGCAGCACTGGTACGGTACCTTCTTGGGCCTGGTGGTGGCTCCGCTGTAGCCATTGCCGCTCTGCCCGGACCTGTGCTCTCAGGACCGGGGCCGTCTCCTCCACCCCAACCTGGCAGCTCTTCACCTCTCGGCATGGCTGCTCAGTGACTAGGTGGTGAGGAGAGGACATGCTCAGCTCTGGTTCAGCGCATCGTCCTTGAGAGTAGACGGCCCTCCACTCATCGCTCTTACATGGCGAAGTGATCTTGTTTTGCTAAGTGGGCGATAGACCAAAAGAAGGTGTAATTGGCCTCTTGGACAGAACCAGCATCTGCAAATCTTGTTTCCTGAAGTGCTGCAATGTCAACATTGAGTTTATACAGCTCACAGTCTATCAAAGCTGACTTCCATATGCTGCTTGTGTGTTGTAGGTCATCGTCTGTCAATCCTGGACATATGGTCTGATATTCCAGCTGCCAAGCCGGATAGTTCTTGGTTTCTTATTTTTGCCAGATGCAAGGCTTCCATCTGCCATTTAACTTTTTGTCTAGCCCCATGCACCCCATGAGGTGGACTGACTGTGGTGGGTCAGCACTTAACTGTCCAGGGGCTACCCGGCTTTGTGGCAGGCGGTGGCTGACCAATGGAACAACAGTGATTCCTCTCACCATCAAAGGTGACCCAGGGCACCCTCCTCTATGCCAATCAAATGAGAGCTTATAACCCGTAACTGCCACCTTCTGCGTTGTGTCCATGTTGCCAGCAAGGATGGAGTGTCCTCTCCATGTGATTTGGCTTCAATAGCCTGGGCAGTTGATATGGAGGAACTGCTTTGCCCATGTGTCAGCGTCTCCCTCTTGACTTCACTGGTTTGGACCAAAGAAAGGACAGGAGTCAATACATTTGGAACCAGCTATGCTGCAGGAGTTGCCAAAGCAGAGGAGATCTTCCCTCTGCCTCCCTTCTGAGGCTTCACTCCTAGACTGATTATCAGCCACAGCTGAAGGAGCCAAATTGTCCTGTGTGGATGTCATTGGCACAAACACTGAGTGAATTTGCTCATCCACCTTTTGATGGCGTTTCCTCCATCAAGGGTTCCACTACCCTACTCAGGCGCTCATCAGTCCAAAGCCATTGGTGCTTCCTGAGGTTTCTGGATTAATTAACTGCTGCCCAGCACTCAGCGTTGACCAGTACAGGTTGTACCGCTTATGGTCATAGCGGTAGAAGGTTTTCAGTTCTGACCTGATCATGCCTAATAGGTTTAGGAATACCACAGAGAATATATACTAGAATTCTAAAGGGGTTTTCTTCATAATGATTACATGAGAATATAAAAACATTCCATCCTCCATATGTGGCAGATTTTCTAAGCTACTTCCCATTGTGTAGGAGTCAGAGTACCAGTGCTGTGGAATGTGAATTAGAGAACCAGTTTTCATTTTAGTTGGTTTAGAACTATGAGAAGCTGAAGGCAAATGGAGATGGAACACAATTTGTGTAAACGTTGCTGCTCTAGAAATACAAAAAAAGTTCTGAGTGAATCCTTTAGCCTCAATAGATCACGTTTTCACTGTTTTAATGTAGTCTCACTACCAGCTGTACCAATAGCTTTCCACTCTGCTTTGCATATAGGTAGAATTGAAATTTTTCATGGAGAAGGCTAATGCATACTGTTTCATCCAAAAGAGAGCTCAGTGCTGTATGGCTAGCATCTAATTTTTGAAGGGTAGTTCCCTTGATACCATTTCTTACTTGCTTACTTTGACTTCAGTGGGCATTTTGCCTGAGAAAGGAGCACAGGATGCTTGATTTATCAAACTTAAACCTCTGAAATACTTTCTCATTTGAACTCTTTGTATGTCTTATTAGAAGAGTAAATGTGCCTTTTCTCCTCATACAGTTTTTTTCAATATATTTGATGAAAATAGTGGGATTTATACAGGCAGGTTTCTCAGTCTTTTCATTCTTCTTGAACTGAGAGAAGTTTTAAATTCCGCCATGCCACCTCAGCTTCGGAATGTTATTATTTATTTAAGTATTTTTTAGTGGATTTAGACATGGGTAAAGTGTTTCTGTAATAACTATTCTTAACAGGGAGCATTTACATTTTTCTGTATTGCCTTATACTGTGTTTAATTGTTTTTATTTTGCCACAGTTAGCTAGGGTTTTGGGTCTTTCTTTGATTTTGCAAATTGTGATGAAAAGGGACAATTAACAACAACATTTTAAATAATTTTAAAAACAATTATTGCACAGTTATATAACCTGTAGAAAACAGAGTCCTGAGGTTACAAATAATGTGTTTTAAATATATAGGCAGTCAAGTGCATTGACAATTCTAGTTATTACATACACACATTTTTAGGGCACCGCCTGCTGTGGTATGAGGGCACAATTTAGATGGTTTACATTTTGGTCTTTTAACATTTCCATAGAACAAGAGCAAGTGTTAAATATACACAGACGTTTAGAGAACCTTGTTTCCAGTCTTCCATGTATTTCTCAGCTATCACTTAGATGCTTGATATTTTTAGATTCTTTTATAAGTGTGGAGTAGATTTCACGCTTTTATTACCATCTACTGTAAAGGTTTCAATGTATGCTGTTTCATTTTAATGCCAAAAAATGTGTGACACAAGTGTAGCTTTTTAAAAAAAAAAAAGTACTCCTTAATGTTTGTTTTGAATTGAATTTTATTCACTGCCTTGAAGAGTTACTTAATGCCCAGTAGACTAATGCCAGAAGCAAATACATGTATATGTATCTATTTCAATTTATAATGGCATAAAAATCACACCCCTCTGGTATTCTGGGCACCTTTTGATGTTCTTTAAATAACAACATACTAAAAACTAAGCTAATACATTTCCAGTAAAACTCCACCCTCAACACAACCTAGTAGATGGTACTTACCCACTAGAACTCTGTCTCACAATGTAAAGAGTCAGCGTCACCCAGGCCCAACCTGTTCATCCACCAGCCTTTGTTTTGTTGAAGTGAGGGGATTCCTACTTGAGCACCTCAGATAACCACAACTGTGGCAGTATGGTCATGGGAAAACAGCAGTCAAGTAGGCTGTACTTAAGTGATTTATGGTTTCATAAATGAGAACAGGTATCTTAAATTCCACCCAAGAACTAATAAGAATCAGCAGAGATCACAGAATAAGATTGAGCACTTATTGATGGCAGACATAATAGGCCATCTACGTAGGAGCAGCCCAGTAAAGACAATAGAATCATGATATCCTAGAAGATTCAGAAATATATATACTGAAGAGTAATAATTTTATCAGAAATATATTAGAAAACCTAGAAGCCCCTGCTATCTGGAATTCTTGGGGAATTTTAAAAGTTTTATTAAATTGTCATATTACTGTTGTTGTACCCACGCAGAGAGGAACTGGATAACTTTTTAATGGGTCTCTCACTTACAGAGCTTAGTCACAAGGGACCAGGCTTTAAAGCAGGGATTGGCAACCTTTGGCACACGGTTCACCAGAGTAAGCACCCTGGCGGGCTGGGCCTGTTTGTTTACCTGCGGTGTCCACAAGTTCCCACTGGCTGTGGTTCACCGTCCCAGGCCAATGGGGGCTGCAGGAAGCAGTGCGGGGCAAGAGATGTGCTGGCTGCCACTTCCTGCCGCCCCCATTGGCCTGGAGTGGCGAACTGCTGCCAGTGGGAGCCACAATCAGCTGAACCTGCGGACGCGGCAGGTAAACAAACTGACCCGGCCCGCCAGGGTGCTTATCCTGGCAAGCCACATGCCAAAGGTTGCCGATCCCTGCCTTAAACCAAACAGAGCAATATAATTAACCTCTGAAAAAGCAGACAAAACATTTCCCTCTGATCAAATTTCAGTATCTCATTTGTCTTAGTCTGAAGTTCCATAGCCACTTCTAAAGTTTGGTTTAATGGTTCTCAGATTGAGGTTAGTGAAATCCAGTTTCATTTAGACTAACTTTGATGCTTTCAGATTAAAAATGGACTCCTAAAAAGTCCTTTGCAGTACACTGTACAGTAAGGTATATATCTTCTTGCTTTCCCTTCCTCATAAATAGATTTAAAAATTATTCGAAAATGTAATTTGCATGTAATTCAGTTACATAGATAATTATTTCTAATTAATTTTAACAAATACTGTGTTTGGGCTATAAATAGACATCAGTTCTTCATATTTCAATGGTCATTGTACAATTAGAACAAGAATGAATAAAGAGTAAAGCAGCTTCACAGTATTTTGACATTACTGTATTGCACTTTTAAATGCCTGTGTTTAGATAAAAACAGAACAGTATGTTTGTATAAATTTTGCCTGCACACACTTCAGATTACCGTCAACTGCTATCATAGAAAAAGTGCATTAAATTCAATAATCTCATGTTGTGTTTCATTGTTCTTTCACTGTATTAATACTCAGGATCCAATTCTAGTGATGGTATTCTCCTTTTTGTAGGTAGAAAGGAAGCGTCATATTGGAAATGACATTGTCACTATCGTATTCCAGGAAGGGGAAGAATCTTCTCCAGCATTTAAGCCTTCCATGATTCGCTCTCATTTTACACGTATCTTTTGCTTTCTGTTTTTTTTAATTGGCTAAAGCTTGTTTACAAACCCCCATTAAATCTTTCTTATATGCCATTCACAGAAGAGAAAAGTATATTTTAAAATATCTTATATATAAGACATCTTATAGATTACTTTATTTTGTAGCCCTAAATCTACCTTGTGAAAATTTTCAATCGTGAACTACATCAAAGATGTGCAGATTAAAAACAAGCAGACACTTTCAAATCAGATGCTTTTATTACTAAAGAATTCTTCAGATGGCTTCACAAAGTTAATTCCGTATACATTTCCAAAAGTATATTTTCAGAAAATACTTCTGCTATTGATGTGAATAAATTTTTCAGTATCCACTGAATGCTGCCTTGTGACATTTAGAGATCATTTATTTTAGATATTTAGATGGCATGGGATACACAATTAAAGTGAAAAATACCAAAACCTTCAGAGTGATGGGTGACATTTTAAAATTGTATTATAACCTATAAAATTGAACACAATACTGAGAGTCAAGAACTTGTGAGTTCTAAACCCAATTCTGATATTGACTACATGGTCTATTGTTGTTACCCCTTTCTTCTCGCCCACTTGTTTGTTTTATCCGCATGTTTGATCTTGTCTTTTAGATTTTTCTTTGAGCAGGGCCTATCATTTACTATATGATGCTAAAGTGCCCAGCACGGTGGGGATCCACGTCATAGAGGCCTCTAGATGCTACTGTAATACAAATGTTAATAAGAAGACTTGGGGAAGTCACTTTATCTCTCTATACTTGAATTTCAATAGTAGTAAAATCGTGACAATAATTCTTACCACATGGGATGTTGATAGGATTAGTTAATGAATGTTGGAGAAGAATATTTATCTCTTATCTAACACAGTCTTGGGTTTCAACATTCTCAAAGTTCTAAAGCCATTGGTCCAGACATGTGAAACCTGCAAGAAAAATGCAGAAATTGGACTTGTTTTTGGCTTAATAGGCTTGTGAGTTGCTTGTTGGCTATTTTATGGCTTGTTGGGCTTGTAGCTTGTTGCTTCTTTTTTTTCAATCAGCTCACCACAAGGAGGGGCAAGCAGGGACAAGAGGGGAGAGAGTCAGGGGTGCTCAGTGGGCCCACCAGAGTCCCAGACTGCACACTGTGGGGAACTAGTCACATAGAGTGTTGCAGTTCTTAGGGATTAGCTTGTTTTGGCCTTGTTTTGAAATGGGATTCACTTGATTTTTGGCTTATTATGAAAGTCAGGGTGCCTATTTCCAACATGAAAGTTGGCAACTGTGCATTGGTCCTGGCAGGGAGCAACCTGCACCAGTCCTTGCTATGTAATGTGGACACTCCCTAATGCGCTAGTTGCCAGTTCTTTTCAGACCATAGGTAGTGGTTGAGCTCCAGCTTCTCCATGTAATGGGATGGAAAGCTAATGTATGGCTTTACTCTCTCATGCTGTTAGCAAAGGTCCTGATGAAACTCAGGAGAGACACCAATTCTAATAGACCCCTTTTAGGACAAGATAGACAGATTCTTGAGCCTGTTTAGTGCATTGCTAATCTCATCAGGTTGAGAGTCTGAATATACTGGATCATATGTGTAGAGCAAGTCTTTACGTCTCAGCCTGGGAATTCCTCTCTGTTGCATGACTCTTGAGAGAAATAGGAAGACTTACTTTGTCCAAGCAGGTGTCCCAGTTCATCCTGTGGCTCAGAAATGCTTTCGGGCTGGTGTGAAATCCTACATGGATCCTTTTACATGCCCAATGCAAAAGTCAGTTAGCTACCACCTTCTACTCTGAGTTTGGGACACAGACATCTTCCCTCTAACCCTGCTTGGCAGCTGTTTTAGCATTTAAGGAACTGGATGTTAGGCTAGTGTCTACAGTAGAAGTGGGCCAGTGGTTTTGCTCCAGTAGTTCATTCACTGAAAAATGAAGTTTTGGTCAAGTTTAAACTGTTCACAAATTTGCTAAATCTTTTCAGTTAGAAAAAAGTCAGGGTAGATTAATAAAACAGCTGGAGGAGTAGGTGGTACCCACTTTGTAGCTTCTAGCCCAATGGTTAGGACACACACGTGGGATGTGGAAGACCCAAGTTCAAGTCCTTACTCTAAAACAGGGATTTAAATCCATATCTGCCCTCTCCCCAGATGATTGTCTTCACCATCAGGCTATTCCGGGATGGGTCTTTCTCCATCTCGCCTATTGAAGCTGTTTCACTCTGTATAAAATATGTGAACAGAATAATGCAGAAAGAATAGCGAATGTGACAAGTGACCAGCTTTGCTTAACAGACACATCTTGAGTGAGCTGAAACATAAAAGAAGCTTACAAGAAGTGGACAGATGACTAAGGAGGAGTATAAAGATATTGCTTGAGCATGCAGGAGTATAATCAGGAAGGCCAAAGCACAACTGGAGTTGCAGCTAGCAAAGAATGTGAAGGGTAACTTATTTTTCAGTTCACTGGCAGTTAAACAATAAAAATACAATTCTGTTTAGGTCAAGCCAAATCAGAAAATTTCCAAAAAAACCTGGTGAAATTAACAGTCCATTTGGAGTTAAACAAAACATTCACAAAATGGCAGAGGAGAAGTGGCTCACACAACTCTCAGCCCAATGGTCAGGGCACTCACCTAGTATGTGGAAGACCCAGGCCCAAATGCTAGGCCTGGAGCAGGGATATGAACGCACTACCTTCTTCCCAGGTGAATGCCCCGTATCAGGCTATAAGAAATTATCTCTCTCTCTCCTGTTGAAGCTGTTCTGTTTTGTATAAATAATTAAATATTCATTGGAGTAGGCACTTAAAGTTGCATCTCCCATGTGCATGCCCTAGCCACCAGGCAACAGAGTCATTCTTTCTTTGTGTGGCCCAATGACTACTCATAGAATCATAGAAAATTAGGGTTGGAAGAAACCTCAGGTAATCTAGTCCAACCCCCCTGCTCAAAGCAGGACCAACCCTATCTAAGTTATCCCAGCCAGGGCTTTGTCAAGCTGGGTCTTAAAAACCTCTAAGGATGGAGATTCCACCACCTCCATTGGTATCCATTCCAGGGCTTCACCACCCTCCTAGTGAAATATCCAACCTAGACCAACCCCACTGCAACCAGAGACCATTGTTCCTTGTTCTGTCATCTGCCACCACTGAAAACAGCCTAGCTCCATCCTCTTTGGAATCCCCCTTCAGGTAGTTGAAGGCCACTATCAAATCTCCGCCCCGCCCCCCACTTCTTTTCTGCAGGCTAAATAAGCCCAGCTCCCTCAGCTTCTCCTCATAAGTCATGTGCCTTAGCCCTCTAATCATTTTTCTTTCCCTCACTGGACCCTCTCCAATTTGTCCACGTGCTTTCTGTTGGGGGGTGGGGGGGGGGAACTGGATGCAGTACTCCAGATGTGGCCTCACTGGTGCCGAATAGAGGGGAATAATCACTTCCTCAGTGTGTTGGCAATGCTCCTATTAATACAGCCCAATATGCTGTTAGCCTTCTTGGCAACAAGGGCACACTCTTGACTCTCATCCAGCTTCTCGTCCACTGTAATGCCCAGGTCCTTCTCTGCAGAATTGACGCTTAGCTAGTCAGTTCCCAGCCTGTAGCAGTGCATGGGATTCACCTGTCCTAACTGCAGGACTCTGCACTTGTCCTTGCTGAACCTCCTTCTTTTGGCCCAATCCTCAAATTTGCCTAGGTCACTCTGGACCATATTCCTACCCTCCAACGTATATACCTTGCCCCTCAGTTGAGTGTCATCCGTGAATTTATTGAGGATGCAATCCATCCCATCATCCAGACCATTATGAAGATGTTGAACAAGACCAGCCCCAGGACCAATGCCTTGGGCACTCCGCTTGATACTGGCTGCCAACTAGACATTGAGCCATCACTACCCGATGAGCCCAAAAATCTAGCCAGTTTTCTATCCACCTTATAGTCCATTCATCCAATCCATACTTCTTTAACTTGCTGGTAAGAATACTGTGGGAGACCAAGGTATATCACGTCCATATCCACAAAGCCCATATCCACAAAGCCCGTTATCTCATCATAGAAGGCAATCAGGTTGGACAGGCATGACTTGCTCTTGGTGAATCCATGTTGACTGTTCCTGATCACCTTCCTCACCTCCAAGTGCTTCAAAATGGATTCCTTGAGGACCTGCTCCATGATTTTTCCAGGGACTGAGGTGAGGCTGCCCGGTCTGTAGTTCCCCGGATTCTCCTTCTTCCCTTTTTAAAAGATGGGCAATATATATTTGACTTCTTCCAATCTTCCGGGACCTCCCGTGATCACCACGAGTTTTCAAAAATAATGGCCAATGGCTCTGCAATCACATCAACCAACTCCCTCAGCACCCTCGGATGCGTTAGATCCGGACCCATGGACTTCTGCATGTCCAGCTTTTCTAAACAGTCCTTAATCTGTTCTTTCACCACTGAGGGCTGCTCACCTCCTCCCCATACTGTGCTGTCCAGTGCAGCAGTCTGGGAGCTGACCTTGTTTGTGAAGACCAAGGCAAAAAAAGAATTGACTACTTCAGCTTTTTTCACATCAACTGTCACTAGGTTGCCTCCCCCATTAAGTAAGCGTCCCACACTTTCCCTGACTGTCTTGTTGCTAAAATACCTGTAGAAATCCTTCTTGTTATTTGCTCAGCTGTAATCTGAAGCTCCTTGTTATCATATTCATGAGGGATTTCATATGTTTGAATCTCTTATTTAAAAGCTTCCATCATGGGAAATTAGTGTGGTCCTGGCCATGCTGCTGACAGCTTTTGAACCATTAAATGCCTATGAGCTCAAAACTCTTACAAGGAATGTTATTTTTTTGGTGGAAGTGACTTCAGCCAGCAGAGTAAGAGCCTGGTCCTGAGATGTATAGAGCACTTGCAGCTTCTGTTGTAATGTTCACCTCTTCTTAGGATCAAGCCCAGTTGTCTGATCCATCTTTTTACTACATTTTTTGAAGATATATTGAGGCCCCAGACATGCCCTAAATTCTTTCCAAAGGTGATATCTGTGTTCCATGTGGCTCATTTTAATTGTGCTGCCAATGTTTTCCCCCTCACCTAGTTGCACATCTTGGGAAAGCTCTTTCTAAGCTGTGTCTATAGTAGGAAAAATGCTCCTGTATTGAGGAGAGTTAGATAAGACAATAATAAAACACCTGAGCACTGGCTACGATACAGCCTCCTTATTACTGCCACTGTTGGAGCTGTGCCACTGGAGAATTACAGGTCCTAATTTTTCTATTGTAGACAAAGCCCAGAGCTTGATGGCAAAAGGTCCCTAGATTTTGTTAGGAGCACCCTAAAAACTCTTAGAAAAGTTTCTCAGATTTGTGTTTTTCTTGACACTGTTTATAGCTTAGAAGGTCATGCAGCTCAAAGATCATGTCAAGGATCATTCAGTGTCAAGGAAATCTGCCACAACAAGATGCCTCTGATCTATTTCTATCTGAGACTTGCATCTGCATTGAATTATCTGGCCATTTTTCCATGTGCGCTGTTGCCTAGATTCTCACCAGAGTCATGAATCAAGATTGGTAATAGATCTTGGTGCAGTCATGAAAATTTACATTGCTACCCTACTTGGCCCTCTATTTAACTGAATTATGCTGGAAGAATTTCTATAAGTCTGTGTTAGGAAATGTTATCATGTTGAAACGTTTTTTAATAATCCACTCTGTGGTAACTGTGGACAAGAACAAGTTATTTTCAGTATCATTAAGCCCAATCGTGACTAGCTAAGATGATGCTGAATGTGGCTTGTCTTTGTGTATACTGACCACAGAGTTGTGGTGACCATTGTATTAGCTAGCTCAGTTGTTGAAAATAGTGTTTAAACACAGTAAAACTTCTTGTTGTAGACAACGACTAAGATACTTGCACTTTATAAGCCTTGCCATTTTAAACATTCATAAAATAAATGCCCTGCCAGAACAATTGAAGGTGCATAAACTAGAATTATATCAAATGTAATAAAACAATTAATATATTTCACCATATTTCATCTGCTTTTTCAACAGAATGGGCATTTTCAAAACATAGGTGAACTCCATAGACATCAAAGTAATGGATTAATTTCTTTAACTTGCATGGCAGATATTTTTGCCTTAGTGAGATATAATAAGCAAAATGATAGTTACAGGTACGTGCTAACTTTAACCAAATCATTCGCTTTGTTAGTTTGATGTTACAGTAGAAGCGGAAGTAAACTATTCTTCATAGTCCACCTATCTAATTCCATGAATTGGGTGTTTTTAAGTGATCGTGAAAGTGAGTGGTAAATGGTTCCGTGGCGAGGCATTATGTAGTTCAGGGATCGGCAGCCTTTCAGAAGTGGTGTGCCAAGTCTTTATTTATTCACTCTAATTTAAGGTTTCGTGTGCCAGTAATACATTTAAACGTTTTTAGAAGGTCTCTTTCTGTGTCTATAATATATAACTAAACTATTGTTGTATGTAAAGTAAATACGGTTTTTAAAATGTTTAAGAAGCTTCATTTAAAATTAAATTGAAATGCAGAGCCCCCAGACCAGTGGCCAGGACCCGGGCAGTGTGAGTGCCACTGAAAATCAGCTCGCGTGCCGCCTTCAGCACGCGTGCCATACGTTGCCTACCCCTGATGTAGTTGATGTCTGTGGAAATTTTCCCCACAAATAAGAGTCACACCTTGTAACACATAGTGTGTTCTACTGTGCCTAAGCAGAGACTCTTATATCCTGATTCAGTAACGTGACTAAGAATATACTCAGGTGAGGAATTCAGTATTATTGTGTTTATTCTGTATCCAATTGAAACTAGCCTTGCAGATAGGAAAATCTCTCTTTTGACCATGTTACTCCTTATAATACTCTAGTTCTTGGATCTTTTTATATATGTGCCTAGGGTTTGTGTTGGAAAATATCTGTAATACACAGTGTAAAAAAAAGAGGTACTGTACACAGTGGTAGGATTTTGTAACTGAAATGTTAAGTTTGTAATTTCTTTTTTGTTTGAATAAGGACTAGATTTTGCCACTCTTGTTCTCATTGAATAGTGTATCATTCTACAAGAGTCAACTGAATGTAAAGTAATGTACTAGTTAATGGACAGGTGTCAGCGTCTGATCCCAGGTGAATATCCTGAGAACTTTCATTGAGACTTGCAATTTATGAAGTGTTGATACGATGTTTCCCAGTAACAATTTATAGTTCTTGTTCCTGCTTAAGCAGTATGTCTGATACTCTTTGTATGTGACTTTCAATCCAAATAAATAGTGATTCTTTCATTAGGCTGAAAATATTTTCAGAAGAAAGTGTACCTCTCTTTGGGCCTCCCCTTCCATCCCCATCTGTGTTCACAGATCACCAGGAATTCAGGGACTTCATACTAGTGAAGTGTAAGTCTTTTTTGAGATCAAAGAGACCTTTTTAAACTTTTAGTCTAATACATAAGAATCTGCTCTTCACACTTATTTGGGATACTGCAGATTGTAAATAATTTTTCTACTGTGCAATGTTACGGTTTTATACTGAGTCTTTTTTAAAGTTTGGCTATTCTAGCCTCAGTGGAGTATATTCCCCTCAAACATTTCTATTTGGTTCTGATAAACACTTAACTCCCATGCAGTTAATGCTTCCTAGGTTACTAGATTCAATCTGGTTTGAGTATTTCAGATGTATTTGTTCCATTGCTTAATGAATTGTTAATTTTCCCCAAAGGTTTCTTCTTAAAGACAAAGGAGACTGATATTCAGAAACATATTCATCTAACGCCATTTCATATATTTAACAGTAAAAGGTGCCAGACTGGCAGCTTTGGAGACTAAAGTACTTTATCTAAAGAAAATGTGCAGCATGGAAAACAGTCAGTATGTTTCAGTGCTGTTATGAATATTTTAGTGCTGTTTTGAACCAGTTCCTGAGCGGAGAACTCAATCTTAATGGACTAATTCAAGCCGTGACCTCCTGCTAAGACTCCCAGGAAGGGGACCACTGAGTACTACTAATCATGATTTTTGTAATGTAAACATCTGACTAATAGGAGCTTGACTGAGAACTCACCAGTTCATTTCATATAAGTTACTAAAGAATACTTGTTGATATTTAAATTAATTAGCAGTGTAGACTCCTAACTATACCAGCCAAGAGATTATTGGGCTGTGTGATAGAGATCTATGATTGCTCATTGCCCTTTAAAGCTAGAGGAATGACTCTAATTACTTTGATAAAATCTAATTAGAAAATGGCAAATTGCTTAGTTTATTGAAAACTGATTTATCAATTACAGTAACTCCTCACTTAAAGTCATCCCAGTTAATGTTGTTACGTTGCTGATCAGTTAGGGAACATGCTCATTTAAAGTTGTGCAATGTTCCCTTCTAATGTCGTTTGGCAACCACCTGCTTTGTCTTCTCCTTGCAGGAAGAGCAGCCCATTGCAGCTAGCTGGTGGGGGCTTGGAACCAGGGTGGACCGGCAGCCACCCCATCAGCTCTCCCTTTCAGCTCCTCGCTCCCCTAAGTTCCCTGTGCAGCAGCTGCCTGCAGTTCAGCTGTTCCTCCCCTCACTGCCATGTACTGTTCCTGCCCTCTGCCTTATAGCTGCTCCCTGAGACTCCTACTTGCTGTGCAGGGGAGGAGGGAAGGAAGAGGAGGGCTAATGTCAAAGTGTCCCCCTCCCCCCTGCTCCTGCAACCCACTTACCCCATCTTCCATAGAGCAGAGGGGATACACTAGGGCTCAGGACGGAGGGAGCTTGCAGCAGCTGCTGTCTCAGCAAGCTGATCTAATTAACAAGGAAGTGTACTTAGAGGGGAAATGCACATATCTCTCTCACACACATACCCCCACCCTCCATTCCTGCCGCCCTGTAGAGTGAGAGTGTTAACCCTTGAGGGCTCAGCCAATTGGTAGTTCATCATTTAGCAGTAGGGGAAATATCCCACCCTCTGACTCCTCCGCCTCAACCAAGCTTCACAATCATCATCACTGTGTACCAGTATTAAATTGTTTGTTTAAAACTTATAGTGTGTGTGTGTGTATATGAGAGAGAGAGAGAGAGAGAAAAATTGGATTTACTTAACATTGTTTTACTTAAAGGTGCATTTTTCAGGAACATAACTACAACATTAAGTGAGGAGTTACTGTACAGCAGTATTTGACATTGTTTGGACCTCACATTGAACTTAGCAGAGCCAGAAGGAACTCTGAACTTTTCAATACAATTCTAAAATATAAGGCAGATGCACTGACAGCCTGTGACATAGACAGTATGGCGGTACATTTTTTGTCATATATCAGAGAACTTCAGCACATTTACTGAGATTCGGGAAATGGTTCTTTTAAAATTAACAGTGAAATAATATCTTCCTGGAGTTTATCTGGCTGTTTTTGTGTCTTGAAGAACAATACTAGCTAAATACAGTTTAGATGCTCAAAAGCAAATAGGGCTAAAAAAACTCTTCATAGTCATGATGATAAAACAACTAGAACTTTTAGTTCAAAATATGCCCAAATGTGAAACAAACCCAAATTAGTAATTTTGCAATGAATATCCTTACATGAAGACAACTTGGATTCAGTAAAGGACATGAAACCCCTTTAAGTAACACATCCTCCTTTATTCAATATGTTTTAGTAATAAACGGGGAAAAAGCCACTTTGGAAACCCCAACATTTGCTCAGAAACGGCAGCGCACTCTAGACATGCTGATTCGTTCTTTATACCAGGACCTCATGCCTGATCTACACAAGGTAAAGCCAAGACTTGCTTGATCTTTATGCACTTCATATCCCACCCAGTGGCATATTGAGTGGCCTGTTGCTCAAGAAGATATCCACCCTGGTGAGTACTGATTTGCATACAGTAAGTTGGATAGCAAAGGGGTGTTTTTCCTCTTTACATTTTAATTACATGAAAATCACCAATAAGTCATAAGAACAGCCATACTGGGTAGCTCACCTGCACAGTCAGGGCCGTCACGTTTATTCTTCCTTCAATGATTGAAGAAACGTTGAAATGAGAAATGTTGCTTCAGCAAGTCACTGAAGCAGTGAGGATGGTGCTTTATCTCTTCTCACTAGGACTTAAGATAAATTGGGGGGAGGGATAGCTTAGTGGTTTGAGCATTGGCCTGCAAAACCCAGGGTTGAGAGTTCAATCCTTGAAGGGGCTATTTAGGGAACTGGGGTAAAAATCTGTCTGGGGATTGGTCCTGCTTTGAGCAGGGGGTTGGACTAGATGACCTTCTGAGGTCCCTTCCAACCCTAATCTATGATTCTATGAGACAAGTCAGCCCTCAGCAGAGGTCATAGGAGCACTTTTAGATGCAAGATCAACAACAGATTGGACACCATGAGTCATCTTCTATTGATGTCCAGACTCAAGCAAAGATATCAGTGAATGTTTCTCTTAATCTCTTTGGTCATATGGCTATTTGCACTTATGTGACACCACATGTCAGATCCTCTCCAAGTCTGGCTGAAGTTGATCTACCAGCCAAGCAAACACAACATGACTCCGTGAGTACTTGTTCCCAGGAATGTCCTTTCATCAGTACTTGGTGGAACGATCCTCCGAATGGCTGTCAGGGAATGATGTTTGTGTCTTCAGCTCCCACTGACACTTTAGTGAAAGATACCTTCACACAGGCTGGAGAGCATATCTGGGTCCTCTGCAGGCCCAAGGTTTTGGTCCCCAACTACATATAAACAGCCTAGAACTCAGTGTCATATCCCACGGGCCTCAAATCTGGGTCTGTGGGAACTCCTACGCTCCAACCCTCCATTTGTCAGCCTGCTGAGAACTGCTTACTCAGGACCCATGAAATCCAGCTCCAGTTCGAGACTGTACCCCTGAGGTGGTATTTGCAGAGTCCCAGAGCAGCCGATTGGCCCACTGACTTTACTTAAGCCATCAGCAGGAACAGGAAGCTATCCAAATAACTGGGATCCACCCTGCTCTGGACTGTGTGCCTTGTGCTTCCAGCTCCTCCGGCTTGACTTGCTGGCATCCCAACTCCTCTTGACTCCTGGCATCAGGACTGTGGTTCTGATCTCAAGCTTGTCTCCTGCTTCGGATCTGGTATCTTGACACAGCTGACACTCAACTCCTATTTTTTGACTGTGGACTCCGGCTCTGACCACCAGGTCTGGCTGCCCACCATCCAGCTGTGACACTCAGGGCCATTCATCTAGCTCTGATTCAGGATATCAGCATCCAAGTTTTGACACTACATTAACAGGCAAGGAGGAGCAAGATCATCTCTCCCCATGCCTACAGGAATTCTCCTACTGGAATCAGTCTCCTAGCCCTACACTCACGTGGGGTTCAAAACAATTCAGGTGACAACTCAGTAGAAAATGGTCCCTCAAGCTTTCAGTCCTTCAGATAAAAGTTCAGAAGTGGGGTCATTCCTCCATATACCTGCTCATGACCACTTTAAACAGCACATTTTGATCCAGAGGAGAAATGAGTCCAGGCGCCATCTTAGATGCATTAGCTGGGACAGGAATATGCTGCATGCTTTCCCCTGGTCACTCTAATTACTAGGGTCCTCAGGAATGTGATATTGGACAGAAGTCAAGTTATCCTAACAGCCCCAGTGGGGGGGAGGGGGAGGGGAGTTTTAGTATTCAGAGATGATACACTTATCAGTTCAAGTTACTGATCAGTCTGGACATCATAATGCAGAACCAAAGACTGGTTCTACACCCAGACTTAGTGTCTCTACAGCTAACAATTTGGATGTTAGTAGGCTGATCTTGGAGCATAGACTTTCCTCTGCAGAGGTACAGGTTCACAGAAATTATAGAAGATTAGAGTTGGAAGAGACCTCAGGAGGTCATCTAGTCCAACGCTCTGCTCTAAGCAAGACCAACCCCAACTACCGGTAAATCATCCCAGCCAGGGCTTTGTCATTCTCGTATTCTCATTCAGAGCTTAAAACCTTTAATAAGGCATACTTATGGGGCCCAGTGGAAACAGTTTTCAATATGGGCATCTCATTATAATTTTACCCATTGGAGGGGTCTGTACCTGTTATTGAGGTAATCTGTTATCATTAAAGCATTTAGATGTCTTGACTAGATCTAGTAAAGTTCACTTAGCACTGATATCTGCCTATTATTCTCCAGTACAGGAACACGCAATTTTCCCCAATGATTTTATTCCTACTGTAACTAATTTTTTGAAGCGGTTAACACACATTTTTCCACCTGTTAAGAATTTTTCCCTTCTCTCGGACCTAAACATAGTCTTCCTGATGCAGCCTCCATTTGAACGTATGCCATCCTGTTCTTTGTATCATTTGTCTATTAATATGGCATTCTTGGTGGCTACTACCTCTGCTCTCAGAATAGCAAAATCCAAACACTGATGGTAGGACCATCTTATACCACCTTCTGTGAAGATAGTTACTCTTCATCCTCATTCTAAATTTTTGCCTAAAATAGTGTCAGACTTTCATTTAAATCAGTTCATTCACTTGCCAGTGTTCTTTCTAAGACCTCACTCATCCACTGCAAAGGCTAAACTTCACACTTTGGAAGCTTTTAAGAGTGACCTTGTATTACTTCAACAGGACAAAACCACTTCTACAAACCATCAAGACTATCTGTACCTTTTGGTATTAAGTCCAGAGGACATGCTATTTCAACATAGAGACTGTCAAAATGGGTGTCAGACAGCATTAGAATTTCTAAAGAACTGAGGGAGTTAACTCCTCTGTCTCATATCAAAGCACATTCTGCCTTATACTAGGCCTCAAGTCTCAGGCTCTCTCTTTCTACTGCATATGTCATCTTTCATAACTAGATAGCACCTTGATACATGTGAAGAGTATTGCAGCTGCTCCATAACCTTGTAAATCAAAAGGCTAAAACATACATTCTTAGATTCATCAGTAGGAGCATATTTTAAGGGAGGGCAGTTATTTTTTGTTAGTAATCGAAACTTGAACTGAGGTCACAGGAAAGTGCTGAAAGAATACAGCAGAATCAAGTAATGTCAGATGAAATTTTAAAAAAATTGAAAAAGTTTGGGTCAGTAAGACTCATGCTCTTCTTTTTTTTTTTTTTTTTTTTTTTTTAAGAACATGCTTAATAGGAGGTCCTTCAGTGACGTGTTACCAGAATCCCCTAGATCAGCACGGAAGAAAGAGGAGGCCCGTCAAGCAGAATTTGTCCGACTTGGTCAGGTAGGTTTTATGTAGAAAGTATGGGTCAAATTAATCACTCCACTGGGATGTGTGGAGTAAGATTAGGGATGTCTGGCCAAAAACAGTCTTGTGAGATTCCAACTGGTTCTAGCTTATGAGGCAGAATGATGTAAGCAAATCAAGGTGCTGACTGCATTTGCTGCTGTTAATTTAGTCATGGATCTCATGAAATATATTAGGAGCACTTTCAGGAAAAAAACCCGTCAGCAGAAAGAGGGATAGATGTATTTAATCTTTATTGTGGTAACACAGCATTTAACACTTAAAGCGTTCCCTTTATTTAGTAAAATTATATTATGGGAAATATTTAGAAAAATGGTGATGGTAACTCAAAGCAAATGAGACCTTGATAATCTCACAAAATTCTTGATTTTTATAGTGTAAAAATGTAGATTCAATTTACTGATTTTGTTTTAATTTTTTAAAGTAAATTGACGTACAATGTAGTGAAGACAAATGCTGGGACAGAAAATTACACTAGCAATAAGTTAATTAATTAGGCAGTAATATAAATGACGGAAGTACAGCTAAATAGGCAATTGAGCAGAATTACATTCACAGAACGGATAATGATCAGAGGATGAGTTATTAAGGAAGCTGATTTAAGTAAAAAAGAATAATGACTTTGAGATGCTACTGTGGACTTGTTTCTGGAGAAAGAATGAATCAAGGCATATGTGGAACTAGCAGGAAGCAAAGATTTAAATAAATCCAGAATATGGCAGGCAGCCTTTTTTTGTTCTGGAAATAATTGGCTCACCTCCTTGGCTTCAGTTGAGGTTCAAAGTTCTCAATAGTGCAACTCAGGCAGAGTAGAGCAAAGATGTATAAGTATAGGTATTGTGAATTTGGGCATCTCTCAAAATAAATTAGCTACTTGCAATGCATGCTAAGAATTAGTTTTCCTATCAGTCTTTAGGAGGAAGTAAAGAACATAAGAATAGCCATACTGGGTTAGACAAAAGGTCTGTCTAGCCCAGTATCCTATCTTCCAACAGCGGCCAGTGCCAGGTACTCCAGAGGGAATGAACAGAACAGGTAATCATCACGTGATCCATCACCTATCACCCATTCCCAGCTTCTGGCAAAGAGAGGCTTGGGACACCATCCCTGCCCAACCTGGCTAATAGCTAGAGCCCTACCAAATTCACAGCCATGAAAAACATGCCACGAACCGTGAAATCTGCTCTTTTGTGTGCTTTTACCTTATACTATACAGATTTCACAGGGGAGACCAACGTTTCTCAAATTGGGGGGCGTGACCCAAAAGGGAGTTGCAAGGGGGTCACAGGGTTATTTGATAGAGCTCCCAGTATCGGAGAGTGGCGGCTGTTGGCTGGTACCCAGCTCTGAAGGGAGTGCCCTGCCAGCCACAGCACAGAAGTAAGGGTGGCAATACCATACCATGCCACCCTTACTTTTGCACTGCTGCCTTCAGAGCTGAGCAGCCAGAGAGTGGTGGCTACTGACTGAGGGCCCAGCTCTGCAGGCAGCAGCGCAGAAGTAAGAGTGGCAATACCATACCATGACATCCTTACTTCTGCGCTGCTGGTGCTGGTGACACTGCCTTCAGACCTGGGGTCCCAGCCAACAGGTGCCACTCTCCAGCTGCTCAGCGCTGAAGGCAGCTCTGCCACCAGCAACGCAGAAGTAAGGGTAGAAGTACTGCAACCCCTCCTACAATAACCTTGTGACCCTCCCCCGACACACACACACACAACTCCTTTTTTTTGAGTCAGGCCCCTACAGTTACAACACCATGAAATTTCAGATATGAATAACTGAAATAATGAAATTTGCAATTTTAAAAATCCCTATGGTCGTCAAATTGGCCAAAATGGATAGTGAATTTGGTAGGGCCCTACTAATAGCCATTGATGGACCAATCCTTATCTAGTTCTTTTTTTAACTCTGTTATAGTCTTGGCCTTCTCAGCATCCTCTGACAAAGAGTTCCACAGACTGACTGTGTGGTGTGAAAAAATATTTTAAATAATATTTAAACCTGCTGTCTATTAATTTCATTTGATGACCCCCAGTTATTGGGCTATGAGAAGGAGTAAATAACACTTTCTTACTTACTTTCTCCATACCATATTCCCCCTTTGTCGTCTCTTTTCCAAGCTGAAAAGTCCCAGTCTTATTAATCTCTCCTCATATGGAAGCCGTTCCATACCTAATCAACTTGTTGCCCCTTTCTGAATCTTTTCCAATTCAATATATCTTTTTTGAGATAGGGCAACCACATCTGCATGCAGTATTCAAGATGTGGGTGTGCCATGGATTTATATAGAGGCAGTATGATATTTTTTGTTTTATTATCTATCCTTTTCTTAATGATTCCCAACATTGAGAACATAAGAACATAAGAATGGCTGTACTGGGTCAGACCAAAGGTCCATCTAGCCCAGTATCTGTCTACCGACAGTGGCCAATGCCAGGTGCCCCAGAGGTAGTGAAGCTAACAAGCAATGATCAAATGATCTCTCTCCTGCCATCCATCTCCATCCTCTGATGAACAGAGGCTAGGGACACCATTCTTTACCCTTCCTGGCTAATAGCCATTTATGGACCTAGCCACCATGAATTTATCCAGTTCCCTTTTAAACATTGTTATAGTTCCAGCCTTCACAACCTCCTCAGGCAAGGAGTTCCACAAGTTGACTATGCGCTGCATGAAGAACTTCCTTTTATTTGTTTTAAACCTGCTACCTATTAATTTCATTTGGTGACCCCCTAGTTCTTGCATTATGGGAATAAGTAAATAACTTTTCCTTATCCACTTTCTCAACATCACTCATGATTTTATATACCTCTATCATATCCCCCCTTAGTCTCCTCTTTTCCAAGCTGAAGAGGCCTAGCCTCTTTAATCTTTCTTCATATGGGACCCTCTCCAAACCCCTAATCATTTTAGTTGCCCTTTTCTGAACTTTTTCTAGTGCTAGAATATCTTTTTTGAGGTGAGGAGACTACATCTGTACACAGTATTCGAGATGTGGGCGTACCATGGATTTATATAAGGGCAATAATATATTCTCAGTCTTATTCTCTATCCCCTTTTTAATGATTCCTAACATCCTGTTTGCTTTTTTGACTGCCTCTGCACACTGCATGGACATCTTCAGAGAACTATCTACAATGATGCCAAGATCTTTTTCCTGACTCGTTGTAGCTAAATTAGCCCCCATCATATTGTATGTATAGTTGGGGTTATTTTTTCCAATGTGCATCACTTTACATTTATCCACATTAAATTTCATTTGCCATTTTGTTGCCCAATCACTTTGTTTTGTGAGATCTTTTTGAAGTTCTTCACAATCTGCTTTGGTCTTAACTGTCTTGAGCAGTTTAGTATCATCTGCAAACTTTGCCACCTCTCTGTTTACACCTTTCTCTAGATCATTTATGAATAAATTGAATAGGATTGGTCCTAGGACTGACCCTTGGGGAACACCACTAGTTACGCCTCTCCAATCTGAGAATTTACCATCAATTCCTGCCCTTTGTTCCCTGTCTTTTAGCCAGTTCTCAGTCCATGAAAGGACCTTCCCTTTTATCCCATGACAGCTTAATGTACGCAAGAGCCTTTGGTGAGGGACCTTGTCAAAGGCTTTCTGAAAATCTATATATGCTGTACCCACCGGATCCACCTTGTCCACATGCTTGTTGACCTCTTCAAAGAATTCTAGTAGATTGGTGAGGCATGATTTCCCTCTACAAAACTATGTTGGCTCTTCCCAACAAATTATGTTAATCTATGTGTCTGACAGTTTTGCATTTTAGTAGAGTTTCAACCAGTTTGTCTGGTACTGAAGTCAGACTTACCCGGCCTGTAATTGCCAGGGTCATGTTTGGAGCCCTTTTTAAAAATTGGCATCACATTAGCTATCCTCCAGTCATTTGGTACAGAAGCTGATTTAGATGATAGGTTACAGATGACAGCGGTTCTGCAATTTCACATTTGAATTCCTTCAGACTTATTACTGTTTAGTTTATCAATTTGTTGCAAAACCTCCTCTAATAACACCTCAATCTGGGACAGTTCCTCAGATTTGTTACCTAAAAAGAATGGTTCAGGTTTGGGTATCCCCCTCACATCCTCAGTCCTGAAGACTGATGCAAAGAATTCATTTAGTTTCTCCATAATAGCCTTATCATCCTTAGTGCTCCTTTAGCATCTCGATCATCCAGTGTCCTGTTGATGGTTTAGCAAGCTTCCTGCTTCTGATGTAGACACTATTCCATAAGGAGGAATTTGCTTTCTTCTTTTTATGCATTATTCAATCACTGTTGGTTCCATTTGACTGTACAGCACTGAAACACTGGATTTTGATCTGATTGTGACGCTCTTCTAATCATTGACAATATGGAAGGATAAACTAATTCAGATTCTCATTTGTCGTCTTCTCACTACTACTTTGTGCAACACTGGTATTGTGTTCTGTATTATGAGCTAAGTATTTTTCAAAATCAGCATGCTTCTGTTGACATGCATCTTGAAAGGTTTATAATGCTGTTCATGACAAATTTGGGTTATATCATTCCACAGGAATGTGCAAATAGTGTCACTTAATGTCTTGAAATTCACTTTAAAAAATGTGACATTAACTATATAGGACCAGATTCTCAGCTGGTGTAAAGGGTGTAGTTAGCTCATGGACTTAATTTGTGGATGTGAGGACTTGCTATTATTTAAGGTTTTCTCCATTAATGTATTTGCTATGTTAAGTTTTGTTTTTGCCAACAGCAGATATATATTGTCTGAAACCATATAATTTTCCAGCATCTTATTGAACAGTTTAACCTCTGTTCAAAACACATGGAATGGCTGGTTTTCTTATAAAGAAATTATGTAGTATGGCACAGAAAGTCAGAGTTGGATCTATTGTAATTATAGTCTGAAATTGCTTCCCTCCCTTCCCCAATCGTCAGTCTCCATATCTTTAGCATTTATTTATAGATATGGTGTTACCAATTAAGAACACATTTTAAATGAAATATCTGTCTTGTTTAAGGCACTGAAACTGAAAACCATTGTGAGAGGAGATGCCCTAACTAGTTCAGCAACCACAAGCCTCTATAAAAAGGAGGTGAGTGGACATTTATACATGATAATGTGCAAAGTTTGCTCAAAATTATGGCTTTCCAGGTTCTACTGAATATGGGACTACATTCCAAATCTTGTAATGCGTATATATAGTTTGATTCAGTACAAGAGAAAACATTGACATATTGATCCATGTATCGGTGCATAATATCAAAATGGTTCTGCAGACAAGGCCCAGTAAATGGATGGGTATGGAAACTATTTCTGGACTTAAAGCTGATTTCAGCAATCCCACTTTTGTTTGGGTGGAGAGGTAAATGAAAATGCCAGTTGATTTTTGTGTACATTTATGTAATACGTGTAACTTTTGCTTCATGCAAATAAAATCAAATTGCATTGTTGTTTCTAATAAAGGGCCAGATTTTTCCTGGCCATAGTGTGGCTATGCAGGAGTGGAAAGTGAAAGGAGCACCACAGGGACTGCTTCTGCACCTGACCTCTGTGCATCTGCACAGAGGTCAGGTGCAGAAGCAGTCCCTGTGCTTGGAGAAATGCAGGGACTGCACAGTCTATGCCCCAGGGACGTACAGCATCCTGAAGAGGTTAGAGAGAAGGTGGTGCCATGGTCTGGCACCTTTCTGCACCAGCCCATGAAGCTGGTCCGGTAGAGAAAGTTGAGTCATCTAAAGTGCTGGTACAGCATGTGCACTTCCCCTGCATAATTCCTGCTGGAGCTACTTGGAAGGGCAGCTTTGCACCACCACTAGCACATGCCAGTGACTAAATGCCACAATCTGGACCATAGAGCATAAGGAAATTCCATATGAATGTTAGTAAACATACATTCTGGATCTGAACATTATTTCTGAAGTAGAAACGCAGAGGAGGTGTTTTCAAAGTGTTTGACTGGTTATCTGCTACATGTCACACTCAGTAGAGTCAAGCTGCTGACCTCCCATACTTCTGGAAATTTACCCCAGATGGTTTATCTTGAAGCAAAAGAACATTCTGAATACCAAGTGCTGTCTCTTCCTGCACCTGCAAGATATGACCTTTTTCCCAAAAGGAGATTCAGTGCCCCAGTCACACAAATGTAGCTTATATTTATTAACCTCCCAAACTGACTGAGAGAATTTTTGTCTCTCCTGGCAAACAGACCAGTCTGATATTTTTAACTCCAAAAGTGCAGCTTTGAGCATTCTGTCCTGCCAAAGATGTCCATGAGTTACTTTTCAGACATTGTACTTTAAATTTTCTCTGTTGATAAACTTTGTATTTCCTAGTGTATTTACTATACACTGCTTATGTCGTTTCACAGCCGTGGGAGTCCCATTGTTTCTGCAGTAATTTTCCTCATGAAGTTGTTTGTGCGGATTCTTGGGGCCAGTCCTTGCTAGTTTCTACAGATGTTGGTGTCCTGCTAATAGATGGTTAGTGAATGATCCAGCATTTGTCTACAGGTCAATATTTTTGTACCTGACAGTTTCAATCTGTGGTGCCTACGAGGATGTTAGCAGCTCTTCACTACTTCAGATAGTTTAAAGTCCACATCTGTTACTATATATCCTTATTGTCAGGGCTTTTCTAACTTAGCTGCAAAAATTTGCTCTGCACTAAAACTAGGCAAATCAGATAATCTTGGGAGCTCTGTTTTAATGCAGACTTCTGAATATTTTATTGGTTTCAGATGCTCTTTTCTTGATTGTCTGAGAGGACTTTTTATTAAGCCAAATCCAAGCTCAAGAGGTGTCCATGCAACCTGCTTGTACTTCACAGTCCTTGATGCTTCAACTGAGCATAAGGCCAAAGGTGGCTGTGTACCATTTATGTAGTCATCCAAGCCTGTTTCCTCCCTAGCACTGATTTTGTGACTCTTGCCTCTTCCCTAGAATGCCATATATGGCAGTCATGATTTTGAGGAATGATATTGGGGGTAGTTGGTTCTCAGCAATTTTTCTCAGACTTTCCAAAAACTGTTCCTTTTAGGCTCTGTTCTTGCTATGTGATTCACATCAGTGGTAACCCCTTCTAAGAAGGAACTGCCATCTTTGGTACTGTATATAAAGTGGCAGTATGCCAGATGCCTCATTTTCACAGAAAAATAACCACATTTTTGTTACAAGAAACAAGATGCTTTAAAATCACTGGGCAGCAAATTGTTGTGTCAAAAATGTGTTCTAATTGGGGGTCATGTTTCCTTTCCAGATGGCCAGTCATCAGTGCAAGTATTTGATAAAACTCTCCAGGTGAAGCAGATGCATGTGCTGGAAGCTTTGGACCTTTTGATTACCAGAGCAGACAAAGGTAGGATTCCTTACCTCTTGGTTCCAATATGAATGTGGCTGGCACACTATTACTTTACTCATAGCTCAGTAGAAGGTAACAGTTTATGCACTTGCCCTTTCAGAATGCTATTTCATTTTTTGTCAATAATTCTCTTTTAAAAATTTTTTTTCCATTTCTACTGTATTTATTCCCAGGTCTCTCCCCTTCACCTGTCTTCTTGCTTCCCTACCCAGATGAATTTCTTTGACTATTTCTGATCCAATGGTATGTGAACAAGTTTATTAGTCAGTACTGGTGGAAGCCAATGTACCAATAACTGAAGTTATGAGACACTGGCGTTACACTTACACATCACTTTGTTCCCACTTATCACTGGAGCTTCCAGCTGTATGAATATGCAACACTAGATCTATCATACAGCAGAAGCTACTTTTCCTTTGATGGGGAAATCCTCTTAGTTTTAAGTAATTCCTGCTTGTTGCTGGTATTGTAACTTTTTGGACCAAATCCTGCTTACCTTATTAACACAAGTAATCCTACTGACTTTAATGAGCAGGAGTCACCATCCTAGTTTACAGGCCTAAAGACTTATTAGAATTGGCCTCCATTCCAGTTGCAATGGTCAGGAAACAAGTGAATTCAAGAGATGAAATGTCTCAGTTTCTGTAGTTTTAATATCTGCCAAACTGCAAAGTTAACATATTTTCTATAGAATTAAATAGATATTAAAGTGGGAACAAGTTCTTGGCAGTAGCTTTTCTACAACTCATTTTGATTTAACTCAGCTATATCATGAAATGTATACATTTACTTAGGTTCTGTCAATTATCAGAAGAAAGCCTGTAATAACAGTGGCTTTTAATCTTGTGACAAAATTCTTACCATGCTCTTCACTCCATAATTTATAATAAATAAATATTAAGGGGATTTGATATAGACAGTGGAGAGTGTTTCATACTACAAGTGATTCTCTGATTGCATTATACTATACCCTAATGAAAGAAATGTAAAGTTACCAACAAACACTACAGTTCAAAGGCATAAGAGAGTCACAGTTGCCTCTTTAGTATTGTATTTCCATATTGTGAAAGTACATAGAGAGGTGTAACACCAGCTAGGACTTAACAGAGGTAAATCTCTAGTAGTGCTCTGTCATAAACATTTAGGAATATTAGAAGCATATCCTGTTGAATTTGAATGAATTTCTAATGTTAATCTTACTTTGATATAACTTTAGGACATCATAAATTGACCTAGGTATTGTGAACTTTATTTCAATTAACATTCTCCTCTGTTGAAAAAAAGAGTACTTGAGGACAAGAAGAAATCTTTGTTTTTAAATGTATAGCTAGCAGTTGTCTTTGTTGCCATAAAAATGACACACACATCTTCCTGTTAAAGTAGCAGTACAGAAAAGTCTACTTCACACTAGCCAACATTTAAAAAAATGTTAGTTTCTAGAGGATAGTTAATAGGGTGGGTATGATGGGAAGAAGAGTAGTGGAGAGTATGATTATTGGGGCTAGATAAAGTTTTTGGTTAGTTTTATGGCATCATTGTTGTGAATAGTTAGTTGAATTTGGTAGTGGTGTGATGGTTGTATAGTTGGGTTTGGTTTAATCTGCCTCATCCGCTGACTAGGGTGGATGTTAGCCCTAGTGTTTAACAGGATGGGTATGCTTAGGGATTGGGCAGTTATTACTAGTAGGGATAATGGGCTAGTTTTTGTCAAGTGGATAGGATTAGGACTGTTGTTGTGGTGGTTCCTTGTAGTAATTCTGGTAGTCAGAAGTGGAATGGAGCTAGTCCTACTTTGTTAGCTAGGAATGCAGTGAGAATTGTGCATGAGATGTCATTAGTTAGTTATGTAATGTTTTATTGTCCTAGTGTTCAGGCATTAATATTGCTAGAGACTAGGATTAGTGTTGAAGTGGTTGTTTGAATTAAGAAGTATTGGTGGCAGCCTCAGTTGCTCATGGATGGTCTTGTTGGGCAATTAGTGGAATGATGGCTAGCCATCAATTTCTAGTCCAGTTCATGCTAGAATTCAATGATTGCTGGAGATTGTAAGTAGGGGTCTTATAATTAGGCTTGAAGTAATAATTACCCTTGTGTGTGGATTCACTAGTAGAAGAAGGATTTTAACCAACATTTTTGGGATATGAGCTCAAGAGCTTAGTTAGATGACTTTACTAGGATATAGTATAATGGAAATATGAGGAGTTTTGCTCTCTCTAGTATAGGTTCAAATCCTGTTTTTCTAAGGAAATGAGAGGATTTTAGCCTCTCTTATTCACCCTATCAAGGTGATCCTTTAATTTCAGGCACATGTCCTGTGGTATGGATGGGAGTCCTGAGAAGACCCCTGGTTGAGAATCAGTCCTGAGAAGGCAATTGGTATTGATATATGTCAAAGGCATAGTGCTAAGGTGACTGGGAAGACGTTTTTTCATAGGAGATCGTTAGTTGGTCATATCGAAATCATGGGTATGAGGCTCAGATTCATAGGAATTCTGCTGAAAGTAGTATGACTTTTGATGTTAATGAGAGGGAGAATAATTAAGGTGTGTTGTTAAGGGAGGCTGGGTTGAGGAATAGGATAGCAGTAAGGGTATTTATTATTAGGATGTTGGCTTATTCTGCTAGAAAAGAATAAGGTGAATGGACCAGCGGCATATTCAACATTGTATCCTGATACTAATTCAAATTCTCCCTCAATGAGGTTGAATGGTGTTTGATTAGCTTCTGCTCGCGTGAAGGTGTATCATGTTGTTAGTGGTCAGGAAGAGGAGATAAGATATGTTGGTTCTTGTGTGGTTCTAATGTTTGTATATTAAATGCTCCTGAAAATACAATTAGAGAAATTCTGAGGGTTACTTTGTATGAGACGGTTTGGGCTGCTACTCGTCAGGCTCCTATTAGGGCATATTTGGAGTTTGAGGCTCACTCTGATCAGAGGTTGGAGTAGACTATGAAACTGAAGGGGGAAATTAGGAATAGGAGGCCTAAATTTAAGGTCGGCTAGTGGAAAAGGTAGTGGTAGTGGGAGTCAAATTGATAGGGCTAGTAAAAGGGCTAGGATTGGGGCCAGGGTGAATAGTGCAAAGGATAATCTTAATGGATAGATTGGCTCTTTAATAAATAGTTTTACGCCATCTGCTACTGGTTGTAGTAGTCCATATGAGCCTACGATGTCTTTTCGTAGTTGTATATCCTAGGTCTTTTCGTTCAACTAGGGTGAAGAAAGCTAGAATATAAGAATGGCCATGCTGGGTCAGACCAAAGGTCCATCCAGCCCAGTATCCTGTCTACGGACAGTGGCCAATGCCAGGTGCCCCCAGGGGAGTGATCCTAACAGGTAATGATCAAGTGATCTCTCTCCTGCCATCCATCTCCACCCTCTGACAAACAGAGTCTAGGGACACCATTCCTTATCTATCCTGGCTAATAGCCATTAATGGACTTAACCTCCATGAATTTATCTAGTTCTCTTTTAAACCCTTTTACAGTCCTAGCCTTCACAACCACCTCAGGCAAGGAGTTCCACAGGTTGATTGTGCGCTGTGTGAAGAACTACTTCCTTTTATTTGTTTTAAACCTGCTGCCCATTAATTTCATTTGGTGGCTCCTAGTTCTTATATTATAGGAACAAGTAAATAACTTTTCCTTACTCACTTTCTCCACACCACTCATGATTTTATATACCTCTATCATATCCCCCCTTAGTCTCCTCTTTTCCAAGCTGAAAAGTCCTAGCCTCTTTAATCTCTCCTCATATGGTACCCATTCCAAAACCCTAATCATTTTAGTTGCCCTTCTCTGAACCTTTTCTAATGCCAGTATATCTTTTTTGAGATGAGGAGACCACATCTGTACGCAGTATTTGGGATGTGGGCATATCATGGATTTATATAAGGGCAATAATATATTTTCCGTCTTATTCTCTATCTCCTTTTTAATGATTCCTAACATCCTGTTTGCTGCTTTGACTGCCGCTGCACACTGCATGGCCGTCTTCTGAGAACTATCCACAATGACTCCAAGATCTCTTTCCTGATTAGTTGTAGCTAAATTAGCCCCCATCATGTTGTATGTATAGTTGGGGTTATTTTTTCCAGTGTGTATTACTTTATATTTATCCACATTAAATTTCATTTGCCATTTTGTTGTCCAATCACTTAGTTTAGTTTTGCTACAGCAATTTGGATTGGGATTATATACATGAGTGGGGATATTAAACTAGAGGGTAGCATTTTCATAGTTAGAGAGGGGAGTTGAACCCCTAAGTACAGAGTTTAGGCTTTTTGCATTGATACCTGGCTCTGCCATCCCAATTTGGCCCTTTTGGAGGGGCTTGGTTATTTGTTCTTCTTATTATTAAAGTTGATTTCATTAATATAAAGGAAGGCTTGTTTTGAGATATAGGCCTTGCCTTTTTGGTCCTTTTGTACTAGAAAAGGCTCAGTTATAGATAGAAACTGACATGGATTACTCCGGTCTGAACTCAGATCACGTAGGACTGTTAATCGTTGAACAAACAAAACCCTTGATAGCAGCTGCACCATCAGGATGTCCTGATCCAACAGTGAGGTCGTAAACTCCATTGTGTATAGGGCCTCTAGGAGGGGATTGTGCTGTTATCCCTGGGGTAACTTGGTTCGGTGATCAAATATATTGGATCATTTTGCCATAGGCACTTTGAGTTGTAGGTCTAGGTATAGAAATATGTTCTTTTTTTGGAGGTTTTGTTTTACTCTGAGGTCGCCCAACCAAAAATAGGGCTCAAATACAATTGGATAGAAGTCAGGAGAGGGGGTGTTAGTAATAGTTGATTTGTATTTGGAGTTCCACAGGGTCTTATATTGTTCTCGTTTTTCCATGAGATTAATTTAACTGATTATTTGTAAGAGACAGGTAGAACCTCGTTTGGCCATTCATTCTAATTTTTATTTAAACGACAAGTGATTATGCTATTGTAGCGGGGCGGGGGTGATGACTCACCAGCACGGCGCCTCCTGCTGGTCGTCTCTGGAATTATCTCTTTCCAGCCCAGTGCACCCTCTGTAGGCCGGTGTTTTGCCTGCCGCTGGCCACCGTGTCCCTCCCGGACCCTGGTGCCCCTTTTCTCGGAGTTCTGCCTTCTGCAGTAAACCCACACTTTGTGTCTTCCCACCCAAGGGAACCCCCAACCCCCTATCTCCACCTTGCCTCAGTGGCTACTGCCAGTCCTTATCTAGTCCATGCTCCCTGGGGCAGACTGCAGTCTGTAAACCAGTCATCCTTGGCAGGGGGTTTTGGACCAGCTGCCTCTACCTGTCTCTGGGCTGCCTCTCTGCAGCCCCAGTACAGCTTTGTGGGCCTTTAACCAGGCCTGCAGCCTGGGGCTTTGCTAGGCCGGAGCTCCCCAGCTCCCTCTGGCCTTCCTCAGCACTGCTCCACCCTAGATACCCTTCTCAGCTTCCCAGGCAGCCAGGTCCTTCTCTCTCAACAGCTAGAGAGAGTGCCTTTTAGCTCCTGGCCCACTGCCCTCTTTTAAGGGCCAGCTGGGGGCTGATTGAGCTGGTCACAGCTGCAGCTGCTTCCTTAATCAGCCGAGCTTTCCCAGTTGAAGGCCTCTCCCAGGCTGCGTTTAACCCCTCTTTACTGGGGTGGGGCAGTCGCCCCACCACAGCTACATTTGCATGGTTAGAATACCGCGACCATTTAACAGTGTCACTGGGCAGGCATTGCCCCCAGCAACAATATGTTTTTGGTAGACAGTCAAGCTTTTTATTTGCCTAGTTCCAGGATCCTTTTGCTGCAAAGCCTGGCTTGTCTTCTGAAACATAGAGCTTTCTTTCCCTAGCTCATCTTCTCTGACCTTGGCCTGTCCACCCATCTTCCTTGTACTGCCCAAAACATCCAGTGGCCCTATGAGTCTTCTGCCAGTTTTTTTGGATTTTTTTAACCCCTCCTTTGTCACCTCTGTTTCTTTTGTCTTGTTTGGGAATTGTCCACTCTCCAAACAGCCCACTGCAGACAAGTAGGAGGAAGTAGCCTCTCCCAGCTACAATAGCCTCCTTAGCATACTTATAGACTAGTCAAAGTACAGTTGTTAAGGTTAATGTGTCTCCTTCATAAGTCATGTTCTCAAGACCTTTAATCATTCTCGTTGCTCTTCTCTGGACCCTCTCCAATTTCTCCACATCTTTCTTGAAATGCAGTGCCCAGAACTGGACACAATACTCCAGTTGAGGCCTAACCAGCGCAGAGTAGAGCGGAAGAATGACTTCTCGTGTCTTGTTTACAACGCACCTGTTAATGCATCCCAGAATCACGTTTGCTTTTTTTGCAACAGTATCACACTGTTGACTCATATTTAGCTTGTGGTCCACTGTGACCCCTAGATCTCTTTCTGCCATACTCCTTCCTAGACAGTCTCTTCCCATTCTGTATATGTGAAACTGATTGTTCCTTCCTAAGTGGAGCACTTTGCTTTTGTCTTTATTGAACTTCGTCCGGTTTACCTCAGACCATTTCTCCAATTTGTCCAGATCATTTTGAATTTTGACCCTGTCCTCCAAAGCCGTTGCAATTCCTCCCAGTTTGGTATCGTCTGCAAACTTAATAAGTGTACTTTCTATGCCAACATCTAAGTCGTTGATGAAGATATTGAAGAGAGCCGGTCCCAAAACAGACCCCTGCGAAACCCCACTTGTTATACCTTTCCAGCAGGATTGGGAGCCATTAATAACTACTCTCTGAGTACGGTTATCCAGCCAGTTATGCGCCCACCTTATAGTAGCCCCATCTAAATTGTATTTGCCTAGTTTATCGGTAAAGATATTATGCGAGACCGTATCAAATGCCTTACTAAGGTCTAGGTATACCACATCCACCGCTTCTCCCTTATCCACAAGGCTTGTTATACTATCAAAGAAAGCTATCAGATTGGTTTGACACCATTTGTTCTTTACAAATCCATGCTAGCTGTTCCCTATCATCTTACCACCTTCCAAGTGTTTGCAGATGATTTCTTTAATTACTTGCTCCATTATCTTCCCTGGCACAGAAGTTAAACTAACTGGTCTGTAGTTTCCTGGGTTGTTTTTATTTCCCTTTTTATAGATGGGATTTTTATAGATGTGGAATTAGTTGATACAACAGTTCTCATAAGCACAATTTCACAAGGTCAGCCAGAATTTGTAAGTTGTAGAAACAGATTCCCCAGATCATCAGTGTAGTTTAAAACGTTTTCCCCAGTCTTAACTGAAAATTGCCAGTGATGGAGAATCCAGCACAACCCTTGGTAAATGTTTCCATTGATTAATTACCCTTGCTGTTTATTACAAAAAAAAAAAAAAAAGCACCTCATTTACGGTCTGTCTAGTTTCAATTTACAGCCATTGAATCATGTAATATGTTCCTCTGCTAGACTGAACAACCCATTATTAAATATTTGTTTCCCATGTAGGTGTTTATAGACTGTGATCAAATCATCCCTTAACTTTCTCTTTGTTAACTAAATAAATTGAACTCCTTGAGTCTTTCACTATAAGGCAGGGTTTCTAATTGTTTAAATAATTTTCATGGTTCTTCTCTGAATCATCTCTAATTTATCACCCTTTCTGAATTTTGGACACCAGAACTGGACAAAGTATTCCAGCAGTGGTTTCACCAATGCAAAATGTAGAGGTAAAATAACCTTTCTGCTCCTAATTGAGAATGCCATGTTCATATACTCTTTTGACCACAGCCAGCACCTCCTGACTCCCACCACCACCACCACTTGGGGTTCATCTAATACTCTTCTCCAGTACCTGGAGTGCAATAACCATGGACAAGTGGATGCTGAATGTCATCCACTCTGGCATTATGGTAGAGAGGTACATCCCTACCTTCTCCAAAATCCCTCTCCCTGCTTCGGGGCTGCTCTCACAAGAATATTCTCAAACAAGAGGTGAACTCTTTATTGAAGTGAGGAGTGATAGAACATGTCCCTCTTCAATACCAAAGGACAGGGTTTTTCTCAACTTACTTCCTTGTATCCAAAAAGAAGGGCTGTTGGAGACCAGTCCTCAACCTCCGCCAGCTCAACCACTTCATTTGTAAACTCAGATTTCACATGGTCAGATTGGTATCTATAATCCCATCTTGAGAAAAGGGCATGTGGTTTACAGCTCTCAACATGAATGATGCCCACTTTCACATAGACATTCATCCCACTCCTAGACACTTCCTCAGAGTCATGGTGGGTTCTGATCATTTTCAGGATAGGGTGTTTCCTTTTGGAATAGCAACTGGACCCAGAGCCTTTGCCAAGATATTCTTGGTAGTAGCAGCTCATGGTCTTGTTGTCTTTCCCTACCTTGACGACTGGCTGTTTGTCACCAAGTCCCAGCAGGAAGCCTACGCATCAACTTCTATGATACTACACCTCTTGTCCTCACTGGAAGTCAGCATAAATGCTGAAAAATCTGTTCTCAGCCCCACACAATCTCTGGACTTCAGTGGCTCCACCTTGAATTCTTATCACCGCAAGAGCATACTGGGCCAAAAACAGGTTTCAGATCATGAATAATACCATAGTTCAGATGACAAACAATCCTTGAATTATCTTTGTTGCCTTTGTCCAGCTTGTCCTCATCCATCCTTCCATGAATCCAAGTTGACGCCACACCATTCTATTTTGTTGCGAGCACAGTCTTTCCATTTCTGGCCAAAGAGTTTTGTCATTGGATTGGTCCAATGCATTTTCAGTCTGCCCAGTGGTCACTTGTGGTCTCTGGGGATCCAGTCATTGATGCAGGTTGTCCACCTGTTGTCTTGCCTGCGGACTACATGACCTGCCCATCTTCGCTTTGCATCGTACATCACCTGCACTACATCAGTCACCTCTATACGCCTTCTGATCTCCTCATTCGGTATATGATCACGGAGTGATATCTTACACATTTGCCTTTCCACTGCTTGCTGGGTGACAGCGAATTTTTCTTCCTCAGCTTTCATTGTTGACCAGCTTTCTGCTCCATATATAATTGCTGGCAGAACAGTGGAGTTAAACAGTTCTTTTTCGAGAGATGTCCCTGTGGGTGCTCCTCTCTAGGTGTCGGTGCACCCGTGCGCCTTTAATCGGAGATTTTTTGCAGCAGTACTTGTAGCGGCCACGCATGCTTAGAAACCTGTCACTCACTCTGAGTATGTCACTAGTGAGCATGCGCGGCCGGTACCCTCAGTTCCTTCTCTACCGCCCCCGGCTTGAGACGGAGCTCAGCAGACTCCTTCAGATTTTGTTTCCTATCTCAAAATATTATAGTTAGACAGTTTTTTTCCTGTTAGTTAGTTGTTAGTTAGTGTTACCTACCTTTCTTCATTCTATTTAAAAAAAAAAAAAAATTTCTTTCAGCCACTTCAGATGTGCCTGGCTCCACAGGCTTCAAGCGCTGCTCTTCCTGTAAGGATGCTATCCCTCTCTCGGATGGTCACCCCCAGTGTATAAAATGCTTGGGGGAGACTCATATTCCCCCAAAATGCACTCACTGCGCTAAGTTAAGTTCCAGCGCGAGGAAGGATAGACAGTTGAAGCTAAAACTTATCTTGCTTCAAAAATCCCTGCAGTCCGCCTCAGACCCTGGCGCGGACTCTGCCTCTGATCTCAGACTCAGCTCTAATCCTTCAAAAAAGCTGAAGAAAACAACTAAACGGGAGCACCCAAAAGCTACACAAAACTTTACTGACAAACCCTCCCCTGTCCGATCCACGGTCTCCTTACCGGTGTTTCCCCGCCTGAGTATGTTTGACAAGCCGGGCTCCTCCAGTACCGCGCTAAACCCGCCTGTGCTTTCGGCGGCAGCGCGAGGCTCTGGTGCCGAGGCGACAGGCTTTCAGTTGCCTGCCTCGATTATGGCACCTATTGGCACCACGATGAATGCGGCACCAACAACTCAGGCACCTGCTGAGGCACCGCAGCCTGCTGTTAATAACATGGCACCACCTGCGGCACCGGCATTACTATCGCTGCCTGGCACGGAGCCAAGATTAAGAACTCCGGTGTTAGCCCAGGTTCCCTCACAGGATTTATATCAGCCTTCGCCTCTGGCTGCCCCAGCGCTGCAGTTTACCCACTCAAGTGACCTCCTAGTGTCTCCTACACTGCAATCACCTTTTCTTGGGGATGCCTTCTCCCTGACAAATGATACAGGGTCTGAGCAGCCTTCCTCCAGTGAGGAGGAGTATGAACTACAGGGTGATGTTCCAGGACAATCGCAATTCTACCCTCAGAGTCCTGTCACACACGGACACAGGAAAATTGTCCCAAACCACCCTCAAGATCCCGCCTCCTGGTGTGTTAACCCCTGGATGGCACCACCTATGCCTTTTCCATCACCATGGCAGTATTGGACTCCGTGGCCGTCTTTCCCTCAGCAGCACGTACGCTACTCTACTCAGACTAGATGCGAACGTCAGAATCCTATGACTCACTTGATGGCACCCTCCCATACTCAGGATCAATTAATTCCACCTCCTGATCCAGTATTACCTGACGTATCGACTGGTCCAATACCTGAGGAGGCGTTACTTCCTTCCCCTCCCCCAGCATCAGACGATTTTTCAGGATTCCAAGATCTCTTCAAAAGGGTTGCCAGTGAGCTTAGAATCAATCTGGAGGAAGTACCTGACCAACAACATGAGCTAACGGACATCCTGCAACCATCTTCGTCATCCAGACTGGCATTACCAATTAATCCGGCCCTTTTGGAACCTGCTAAATCCATCTGGCAGACTCCAGCCACAAGCCAGCCTACCTGCAAACAAGCAAACCGTAAATACTTCATTCCCTCGAAGGGCTGTGAATTTCTTTTCTCACATCCTGCTCCAAACTCATTGGTAGTGGACGCAGCCAATCAGAGAAACAAACAACAGTATTTCTGCCATACCCTGGCCAACAAAGAAGGCAAACGCCTAGATCTGCTGGGTCATAAGGTGTATGCCTCTTCAACGTTACAATTTGGAATTGCCAACTATACCGCAATTCTAGCAAAGTACGACCATAGAAACTACAACAAGTTCATGGACTTTATTGAACACATCCCAGACAACAAGAAACAACAGTTTACAACTTTAGTCTCTGAGGGCCAAATCATATCCCGCACAGCTCTCCAAGCAGCTCTGGATTCAGCCAATACTGCGGCAAGATCCACCGCTATGGCGGTGGCCATGCGCTGAGGATCATGGCTTTCATCTTCTCTCTTTCCTCGCGAGGTTCAGAGCACCATAGAGGATCTTCCTTTTGATGATGACAAACTCTTTGCTTCCACCACTAATGAGGTGCTTCACTCCATGAAGGACTCAAGGGCAACTCTTCGGTCCTTAGGTAACCAAACCACTACAAACAGAAGGCGACAGTACAGATATCAACCTTACCACCGCCCACGCTATCCCTCATATACTCAGCATTTCCCGAGATCTCAGGATCAACAACACCACCAACACCAGAGGCCCAGATACCAGCGACGTTGCCCCAGTTCCTCTGGGATGCCCCAACTTCCTCAAAATAATAAGCAAATTTGAACCTTTGGTTGAGGGTCTCGTAAACGTCGCCCCAACTCCAGCGTATGCACTCCCCACAACTATCTTTGGACACCGTCTACAGTCATTTTTACACCAATGGCAGAATATTACCACCGACAAGTGGGTTCTAGAGGTCATCACAATGGGGTATTCCATCCCTTTTTTCTCTTTACCTCCTACCCACCCACTCTCCCTGTCCCTCTTCAGGGACACCTTTCACAAGCCACACCTCCAGCAAGAAGTACATCATCTCCTTCACCTGGGTGCTATCGAACTCATGCCCGAATGCCACAAGGGGAAAGGATTCTACTCCCCTTATTTCCTAACACAGAAGAAAACTGGAGGATAGCGGCCGATCCTCGACCTCAGGAGGCTCAACAAATTCGTCAAGAAGCAAAAGTTCAAGATGTTTACTCTCACCACCATAATTCCAGCCCTGGAGCAGGGCGACTGGTTTTCAGCCCTTGACCTACAAGATGCTTATTTTCACGTCACTATCCACCCAGCCCACAGACGTTTTCTTCGTTTTACCCTTGGCTTGACACATTACCAATACAGAGTCCTACCATTTGGCCTTTCTGCTGCCCTTCGAGTTTTCTCCAAGCTCCTAGCGGTAGTTACGGCCTACCTCAGGAAACAAGGGGTTATAATATTTCCTTACCTAGACGATTGCCTCCTCAAGGCCTCCACATACACCGAGGCCCTCCAATTCACAAAGATCACCATCGAGTGCTTTCAATCCCTGGGCCTGCAAATAAACGAAAACAAATCCACATTAAGTCCTATCCAACACCTGGACTTTATAGGAGCGACCCTCGACTCCAGAACCGGACGGGCATCCCTCCTACCCGACCGATTCAATACCATAAAACTGCTGGCTACAAGGCTTCACAGCAGCCCTCAAGTAGCCGCCCGAGACTGCCTCCAACTACTGGGGCACATGTCGTCGTGCACTTTCGTGGTCCAGAATGCACGTCTCCACATGAGGTGCTTCCAAGCTTGGCTGGCTACGGTTTACAAACCGAACGTGCACTCAATAAACAAGCAGTTAACCATACCTTACCACGTCAAGGACTCTTTCATATGGTGGACAGTCCCCAACAACCTCTGTTCTGGAGTCCCCTTCCTCCAGACTCCATCAACTGTGATGATGACGACCGATGCATCCCTCACCGGCTGGGGAGCCCATATTTCTCACTGAACAGCCCGCGGGCTATGGTCTCACTCCGAAACCTCCTTACACATAAACGTTCTAGAACTTCGAGCTATCCAGAATGCTTGTCGTTGCTTCCTCCCACTAATCAAGAATCAGCATGTACGCATAATGACAGGCAACATTGCCTGCATGTTCTTCGTCAACAGACAAGGGGGGGCTCGTTCCCACTCTCTTTGTTCAGAGGCCATGAAACTCTGGAACTGATGCCTTGTGAACCGCATCCAGATATCAGCTGCCCACATCCCTGGTGTGCTGAACACCACTGCTGATGAGCTAAGCAGACGTTTTCCTTCGGAACACGAATGGGAGATAGACAACAGAGTCATTCTCAACATATTTCGCACTTGGGGCTACCCAACCATAGATCTCTTCACAACCCCGGAAAACACGAAATGCCTCAACTTCTGTTCCAGGGCAGGACTGGGCAAACATTCCCTAGGGGATGCATTCATGATTTCCTGGCACCGGCCCCTTGTTTATGCTTTTCCTCCAATACCATTGCTCAACAGGGTACTCACGAAGATACGAACAGATCGTGCCAGGATAATCTTGATCGCACCCTCATGGCCGAGACAACCATGGTTCCCATTCCTCACCAGAATGTCAATTCAACCACCGGTCTCCCTACCTCTCATCCCCAACCTCTTATCACAGCAGCACGGCCAGCTTCTCCACCCCAATCTCTCCATGCTTCACCTCAAAGCTTGGTACCTGCATGGTTCTCCCCACGAGAACTAGACTGTTCCGACCAAGTACAGAGGGTACTTCTACACAGCAGAACGCAATCCACGCGTACCACCTACCTCCGGAAATGGAAAAGATTCACAAAATGGTGCTTAACCAAACAACTGTCTCCTACCTTTGCACCTCTCCCCTGCATACTTGATTATCTATTGGACATTAAGCAGTCCGGCCTGTCATTCAGCTCTATTAGAGTCCACTTAGCTGCCATCACAGCCTTTCATAGCACAGTTGACAATACCTCAGTTTTCACTCATCCCATCACCAAACGTTTCCTGAAGGGACTCCAAACCCTATATCCAGACATTAAGCCACCTACCCCTCCATGGGATCTTCACCTAGTATTGTCCTGTTTAACTCATCAACCCTTTGATCCCTTACCCACCTGCTCCCTTTTGCACCTCTCGATGAAAACAGCCTTTTTGGTGGACATTACCTCCGCCAGACGGGCGGGCGAGATAGCAGCCCTTATGGCAGATCCACCATATACGCTGTTCTTCAAGGACAAAGTTACTCTACGTTTACACCCGAAATTCCTTCCAAAAGTTCATACATCATTTCACCTCAGTGAACCAATACACTTACCAACTTTCTTCCCGAAACCACATGCAAACTCCTTCGAGGCCACAGTGCACACACTTGATGTGCATAGGGCCTTATCCTTTTATCTGGACAGAACTAAACCCTTCAGGAACTCTCCTAGACTCTTTGTCTCCATCGCGGACCGTTCCAAGGGCGTGGCTATCTCTACCCAGAGGCTTTCGAAATGGATCTCTGATTGCATATGCCTCTGTTATCAGATAAAGAACATTACACCTCCAGCATTGATCAGGACACACTCCACTAGATCTTTATCTACCTCGGTAGCCTTCCTACGCAAAGTACCCTTGTCTGACATTTGTAGGGCGGCCACCTGGTCCTCCCGTCATACATTCGTTACTCACTATGCCCTTACTCAAGGCCCTCTCTCTGACACTAGATTAGGCAGGGCAGTATTGTCTATGGCATTCCTGTCAGATCCGAAGTCCCTACCTCCTTGAGATGCACTGCTTTGAAGTCACCTAGAGTGGAGCACCCACAGGGACATCTCTCGAAGAAGAAGAAGAGGAGGTTACTCACCTTGTGCAGTAACTGACGTTCTTCGAGATGAGTGTCCCTGTGGGTGCTCCACTACCCACCCTCCTCCCCTCTACTTCGGAGTTGGAGTAGCCTCCGTTGTAGAGAAGGAACTGAGGGTACCAGCCGCGCATGGTCACTAGTGACATACTCGGAGTGAGTGACAGGTTCTAAGCATGCGTGGCCGCTACGAGTACTGCTGCAAAAAATCTCCCATCAAAGGCACAGGGGCGCACCAACACCTAGAGTGGAGCACCCACAGGGACACTCATCTCGAAGAACGTCAGTTACTGCACAAGGTGAGTAACCTCCTCTTCTTTTCTTTTCTTTTCTTTTCTTCATGGGCAGTTCATCATCTGTTTTACACATCTTTATTTTGTTGAAACTTGCCCACTCTGCCTTTCTCCTCCTGCATTCCCCTTCAAATGAGTTGTCTCTGCTCAGTTGCTGACCCAGGTAAATATATTTGTTAACTGCCTTGATTTCTTTCCCTTGAGTACTGGTCAATGATATGTCTGTCTCTCTCCTGTGTCATATGGCCTCATTCACCTGTGACACCCCATTCCCATGACTTCACCTCTACAAACCACCATTCCATGAACCTCATGGTAACAGTTCCAGTCAAAGTGGTGTCTTCCCTGCTATGGTGGACAAATCCTTATCAGGTATGAGTGGGCATCCCCTTTCTCCCTTCCTCTCCTGACAGGACCATTATTACAGATCCCCATTAGGTTGGGAAGCCCACGTGAGCAGCTACAGCACAAGGTATCTGGACATCTTGAGAGTCCAGGATCCACATCAATATCCTGGAGTTGTGAGCAGGATATTGGAAGACATGTGAGTCCTTTCTTTCATTCATCCACGCTCGCTGTGTTCTTATAATGACAGTTGTTATGACTATCTTCTACATCAACAAGCAGGAAGAAGTGAGATCAGTCTCCCTGTGTGCAGAATCAGTCTCTGGAACTGGTATATCACCAATTGAATCACGCTATTGGCAGTATACCTTCTGGGGAAGCAAAATGTGATTGCAGACTTCCTCCCCAGACATTTTGCAATCGACAACAAGTGGGAGCTCCACAACTGGGTATTGCACACTATTTTCACTCTATGTGGAATCCTAGCCAGAGATATGTTCATCTCTCAAGCAAACAGGAAACGCACCACGTATTGCTCCAGAGGAGCCCTAGATCACCTCTCCCACTCTGTGAACCTTTAGCTTCCTGCTCCAGGTCTCTCTTTTCCATGAAGATTGCTTTCCTTGTAGCTGTTACCTCAGCTGGAAGAGTTGGCAAGCTTGGAGCAATGATGGCAGAGCCTTCTTATACTGTATTCCATAATGATAAGGTTTCTTTTCATCTATACCCCAAATTTACTCCTGAAGTAGTTTCAGAATTTCACTTTAACCAATCAATTCACTTGCCTGTGTTCTTCCCAAAACTGCATATTTCTGCAGAAGAACGAAGACTCCACTCCCTCTATGCTCAGCAGACCTTGGTCTTTTACCTGCAAAAAAACAAAACCCATCAGGAAATCTCTGAGACTATTCATCACTGTATCAGAAAGAATCAGGGGGCGTGCTATCTCCACCCAGAGAATCTCCAAATGGATCTCTGGCTGCATTCTACTCTGCTATTGGCTATTGAACCTTCCCCAAACACCACTGAGATTAGAGTGCATTCTACCAGAGCAGAAGCAACAACTGTAGTATCACTTCTGGAGGTACCCCTCCAAATCTATAAAGCAGTCACACGTTTGCAAGACATTATGCCTTGGTACAGGACTTTTCTGCCTCCTCTGGAATGGCAGTCCTCCACTCAACTCTGCTATCTACATCCTTGCACCTTCCTCTGACTTAGGTACTGTTTGTCGGTCACCCACAGTGGAATATAATAGGATCATTACTTGAAGAAGAAAGGGAGGTTACTGACCTATAGCTGAAGGATCTTTGAGATTCATGGTCCCTATCTGTATTCCACTGCCCGCTCTCCTTCTCTTCTGTTTTGGAGCTTATCTGATTCACGGTAGAGAAGGAACTGGAGAGGCGATCAGTCCACCCCACCCTCTATCTCCTGTGAGAGAGGCATGAGGTGAACCAGGGTGCATGTGCAGACCAGTAGACATAACTTTCAAATTCTTCAGCTCCTGGTGCATGGTGTGCATGCGTAACCCACCATGGAGTACAGATAGGGACTACCCATCTCAAAGAACCTCCAGTTACGGGTCAGTACTCCAGATAAGGCGTGAGTACAATATTGTTACCAAGGGCTTTCATCCTGCAGTGGAATCAAGGCTTCCCATATGCCTTTCTATCAATTCTCCAGATCCCCAGAGAGATATCCAAAGTGAAATGAGGGCAAGCTGCGAACATTCTTATGACTTTCTACTGTTCAAGACAGTTTTGGCTGGTAGACTTGCTGCATATGTCCATTCAACTGCCTGGACCTGATTTCACAGGCCAGATACTTCATGATCAGATACACCACCCAGACACAAAGTCCCTGAATCTAACAGCCTGGACGTTGGTTGCTTAAGTATCATGCACAGGGCCTTCCTCATTTAACCAGACATCCTGATACAGAAGAGGAAGACTCCATCAGAAGGACTTACTTGCCAAAAAAGGAAGAGGTTCTCTATGTGGACAGCCCAACATTGCCTGGACCCTATGGAGACTATGATATTGAACGTCCTTGTCTACTTGGTACATTTCAAGCACTCCGACATTTCATACAGCTCTATTGAGGTCCACCTTTCACCAATCTCAGCTTGCCATCTGTCTGTCCGGTTGTGCTCTCACATGATGGTATTGAAGTTCCCAAAGGGTTTATTATATTAATCACCAGCCAGGGAACCTGCTTTTGCCTGGAACATCAACACTGGAGCTGCCCATCATGTTGCTGTGAGGGGATGCCAGGTCTCTGGGTCCCTGGATCTCTGAGTATTTTAAGCCTCTAGAGTCAAAATGGGGTTCTCAGCCACCACTGAGAACAGCCTAGCTCCATCCTCTTTGGAACCCCCCTTCAAGTAGTTGAAGGCTGCTATCAAATCTCCCCTCACTCTTTTCTTCTGCAGACTAAATAACTCCAGTTCCCTCAGCCTCTCCTCGTAAGTCATGTGCCCAAGCCCCCTAATAATTTTCGTTGCCCTCCGCTGGACTCTCTGCAATTTGTTCACATCCCTTCTGTAGTGGGGAGACCAAAACTGGACGCAGTACTCCAGGTGTGGCCTCACCAGTGCTGAATAGATCTTCCCATGATCTGCTGGCAATGCTCGTTCTAATACAGCTCAATATGCCGTTGGCCTTCTTGGCAACAAGGGCACATTGCTGACTCAAATCCAGCTTCTCATCCTGTATAATCCCCAGGTTCTTTTCTGCAGAACTGCTGCTTAGCAAATCAGTCCCCAGCCTGTAATGGTGCATGGGATTCTTCCTTCCTACATGTAGGACTCTGCACTTGGCCGTGTTGAACCTCATCAGATTTCTTTTGGCTCAATCCTCCAATTTGTCTAGGTCATTCTGGACACTATCCCTACCCTCCAGCATATCTACCTCCCCCCCAGCTTAGTGTCATCTGTGAATTTACTGAGGGTGCAATTCATCCCATCATCCAGATCGTAATAAAGATGTTGAACAAAACCGGCCCCAGGACCGACCCTTGGGACACTCCACCTGATACCAACTAGATACCAACTGCCAACTAGACATCAAACTGTTGATCACTACCCATTGAGCCTGACAATCTAGCTAGCTTTCTATCCACCTTATAGTCCATTCATCTAGCCCATACTTCTTTAACTTGCCGGCAAGAATACTGTGGGAGAGCATATCAAAAGATTTGCTAAAATCAAGATATATCACATCCACTGCTTTGCCCATATCCACAGAGCCAGTTATCTTATCATAGAAGGCAATCAGCTTGGTCAGGCATGACTTGCCCTTGGTGAATCCATGTTGACTGTTCCTGATCACCCTCCTCTTCTCCAGGTACTTCAAAATGGATTCCTTGAGAACCTGCTCAATGATTTTGTCAGGGCCTGAAGTGAGGCTGACTAGTCTGTAGTTCCCTGGGTCACTATATTTGCCTTTTTTCAATCATCCGGGACCTCCCTCGGTCTCCACAAATTTTCAAAGATAATGACCAGTGGCTCTGCAATCACATCAGACAACTCTCTCAGTACCCTTGGATGCATTAGAACTGGACCCATGGACTTGTGCATGTCCAGTTTTTCTAAATAGTCCTTAATCTGTTCTTTCACCACTGCGGCTGCTCACACCTCCCAATACTGCGTCGCCCAGTGCAGCAGTCTGGGAGCTGACCTTGTCTGTGAAGACCGGCAAAAAAAGCATTGAGAATTTCAGCTTTTTCCACATCATCTATCACTGTTGCCTCCCCACTTCAGTAAGGGTCCCACACTTTCCCTGACCACCTTCTTATTGCTAACATACATATAGAAACCCTTCTTGTTACCTTCACATCCCCTGTTAGCTGCAACTCCAGTTGTGCCTTGGCCTTCCTGATTACACCCCTGCATGCTCTAGCAATATTTTATACTTCTCCCTAGTCATCTGTCCAGATTTCCACTTCTTGTAAGTAGAGAGTTAAAGAAACCCCTCCGACAACATAGTTCCTGTTTCTCTGCCTCCTCCCCTCCCCCAGGCCAAACACCTCCGCCCTCTCTCACTCTAGAGCCCAGCTGCAGGGCCCTCCCAACCCAGACACCTGCACCCCTCTCCCCTAGAGCCCAGCCGTGGGGCGCCCCCAGCCCAGACACTATCACCCTCAACTTCTCTAGAGCCCAGGGATCCAGAGGGAGAGAGAGCCTGATGCTGGGTTGCGGGCTTGTACGGAGTTGCTTGCAGATTGCATCCTTCTTTCAAGGGTGCAGCTGCTGGGAACCCTCCAGCTCACTCCCCCTCCCCCGGCACTGTTTTCTATTGGTGAGCTGGGCTCTGCCTGGTCCAGCAGCCCCTAGTGGCAGCCATCAGCTGTACAGTCCATTTTGTGGGTAGAGGGGAGGAAATTCTGCATGCACATCATTAATTTCTGCACAAATTCTGCATGTGCAATGGTACAGAATTCCCCAAGGAGTACTTTCCAGGGAACAGAAGAAGAAATTCTGCCCTTTATGCACTTTCATGGGTGCACAAAGAGGCACAGGATGCATATACAGCCTCAGTGGACGCTGCTATTCAAAAGACTCTAGTCTTGCAATCAAGAGGTGCATGCACACCTATAGTGGCATCCATACTGACAACATTTTGAAGAGCCATAATTGCTATAGGGTAAGTTATCATTCTTGTCATTTGCTCCTGTCCCATTGCAAAGTGCAATGGGCCATTTCTTTTTAATGATCTAAAGCTTTTCCCTCTGTGTACATGATCTTCAAACAGCTTACCTACAAGTGTTGGATACTGAAGATTTTAGCACTGGCAGTGAATGTTTTCATTTCTGCAGTGGGGATATGAATCCTTTGTCATAAGTTTGTTTAAATTATCACAAGTTTTAAGTCTTGTTAGGAACAAACTGTCTGCCGCAGGGAGCTTTTCATTGTGTCATGGATCTAGTAAATTTATACTCAGTTTAGTAAATTTAGATTCAGTTGGATTATTCCCACCCAGAGAGCTAATGCTTCAATCTTGTGTGTTAATTTGCATTAGTTCTTCGTGTGTTGGTTTTCATTGTGTTGTAATAATCCTGGTCTCATTTTCTCACCTTGTTTTCAATTACAGCATCAAGTTCTTACCTTGTTTTCTAGTATAGAGCCAGATGCAGGGGAACCTGTGCTATTAATTCAAGAAATCAAAGGATTCCTTCAAGTCGGCTGCTGTGTTCCAGATTTAAGTTCACACCATGACGGATGATGCTAGTTCTGCTCGTCGGCTCAGGAGCTCTCAATCTGGTAGCAGAATTGCATAACCTAAGCAGAATTCATAGGCATTTTTTCCTTCCTAGCATACTTCCACTCATCTTCAAACTAGATTGGAGAGAGTTGCCTCTTCTGTATGTGCAGATTTGATATTTATTCTTTTTGGGAATGTTAGTTCCGTTCTTTATTTTAACTTGCTATTTCCCTGGCTCTCCCCCTGACCTGACAGGGAAGGACTCTCGTCTCCTTGTCTTCAGGATGAGTGCTGTACAAAATGGCATAGAAGCAAAACAGATGGCAAAGAGCAAATATGACTGCAGAGAAAATAAACTTGAGAAAACAAAAGGTGATTTGACTCTCATTTATCAAAAGACCCAATTAAAGCATTGGACCAGAAGCTGCCAAAGGTCCTATTGGCTCCCCTGTAGATGTTGCAGCAACTGACCCTTGGTTATTCTCCTCTGGAAGAGTGGATTGAAATCCTGTGTTAGATTGTATGTGAAAATAAATTTGGACTAATCCCAATTCCCATTTGTGCACTTCACAAAAATACCACGACTTGGTAGTTTTTACCAGGTAGAAGTTCTGAAGCAGGATAGATATATTACAGCAGGATTGAAGGACTCTGGCAGAACTATGCATGGAGGCCCATGACTGGAAAAATAGGGTAGTGCTGCAGGTCAGACTTGGTGCATTGGTGGAATTGTATGAGTTCCTAGTACATGGAAAAGCAGGGGAGTTGCACCTTATTCTTGAGTTGTATTGGAAAAGCTGAAAGCATTTCTAGATGGGGAGCAACAGAATTTTATGGGATAGAATTGAGATGCATACTACCCCTGGCACAAACCTGTGCATTTAGTCATTCACTTCCATAAGAAATTATTCATTTGCAAATTTTAGAGGGTGAAAAAATAATTAGATTTCACTTCACAAGGAACTATGTGGAGTTCATGGGTGTGTTCCTTGAAGGGAATGTTAATATATGCATTATCTCCTTAGGCTGCCATTTGTATGCCATTAATACTCACCACAGCAGTGAACTGAGGATTGTTGTGGCTATTAGGAACAAACTGCTTCTCATCACAAAGAAATACAATCAAGGCAAAGATTTAACCAGTGTCTGTTTGATGTCACCACTGTCTGAATCACCAGTGGAGGAATTCCAGTACATCAGGGTATGCTTGAGACAAATCACTAAAAATACCTTCTCTCACACTTGGTAGGGCTGACACGTGGTTCAGGAGGGGCACACATCTTGCCTTTCTAAACCCCAGGATTGGTTCAAGTGAGAGTCCCAACAATGGTGATGGGAAATCCCATTACAGATACTTAAACAAAAATCCTCTACTTTTTTTAACTGGATTCTTGTTCATCAATGAAACATATCTGTATACAGCCTGTCTGCCCTCTAGCACAGCTCACTGGGCAGCACCTGTAGTACAAACTATTTCCAATGAGAATATGAAAAGTAGAATAATTCCTTTAATTTCCATCTTAATGTAATGTCATTTACATTACAGGAGATTTGTCTCTCTGACCCTCCAGTGATCATGACTCTGGTGGATGGACCTACTGGAGACAATGACAATATGATCTGTGTAGCATATCGGCATCAGTTTGATTTAGTTAACGAGAGTACTGGGGAGTCCTACAGGTTACATCATGTTGAAGCAAGCAGGGTAAGTTCTCAGCATTAGAATAGACTTTGCTAGTGTAACCACACCTAGCACCATAAAAATTGATATAGCTATCCTTGAGGCCACAGTGACTTCTACCACCTTCCTTAGAGCACCAGTTTGAGAGGATCTAAGCTTTTTTTGCTTTTAATTTAGTTTTCAAGCTATTATGTCTGATCCCACTCTGCCTGAGAACTGAGTTCTTTCTAGGGTATCTAATGGTGTTTGTCCCCAGGCAATCATAAAGTAAGACATCTCTGATTGGTACTCCTAGACGTGTCACCAGGTGGGCAAAAGCCTTGCATCTCAGGGTCTGGAATATCACCTTCAGCATAGCTGTAAAGCCTTTTCTTTTCTTCCTAGCTCAAAGGCTTTTCTCTCTTTTAGTACAGGGTGAGAGAGAGAGAGAGAGAGAGAGAGAGAGAGAGAGAGAGAGAGAGAGTGTGTGTGTGTGTGTGTGTGTGTGTATGTGTGTGTGTGTGTGTGTGAACTACCCTTTGTTAGCCATCAATTTCAAATTAAGATTTGCATAAACCAAGACTGAACCAGCTTTCCTTGCCTTCTCAGATATGAGGAATAAGCTCCCTCCTGTTCGATTGCCTTTTCCAGTATTGCATATTCCTCCTGAAGGCCTTTTGTATTCCCCTTAAGGTCTATTTTTAACATAGGTTAATGACTGGTGAGACCTCATCTGGAATATTGCATAGGGTTTTAGTCTCCCATGTTTAAGAAGGATGATTTCCAAGTGGAACAGGTGCAAATTAGAGTTTCTAGGATGATCAGAGGAATGGAAAAGCTACATTATGAGAGAAAACTGAAGCAGCTTTTCTTGTTTAGCGTAACCAAACAAAGGCTGAGGGGAGATATGATTGCTCTCTACAAATACCTCAGAGAGATACAAACCAGAGAGGGAGTCGAGTTAAATAAATTTAAGTTAAGCACCACTGTTGTCACAACAACAAATAGATATAAACTGACCATCAACAAATTTAGGCTTGAAATTAGATGAAGATTTGTAACCATCAGAGGAGAGAAGTTCTGGAACAGTTTTCCAAGGGGAGCAATGAGAGCAAAACAACCTAACTTGTTTTAAGACTGAGCTTGATAAGTTTATGGAGGGAATGGTATGATGTGACTGCCTACAATGGGATGTGGCCCATCTGTGACAGCTAGTAGCAAATATCCCCAATGGCCAGAGATGGTGCACTAGATGGGGAGGGCCTGGTAGGTCTTGCTCACATGCTCGGGGTCCAGATGATTGCCATATTTGAGGTCAAGAAGGAATTTCCCCCCTAAGTCAGATTGGCAGAGACCCTGGGTTTTTTTGGCTTTCTCTGCAGCATGGAGCACGTTCACTTTCTGATTTAAACTAGAGCAAATATTGGATTCTCTGTAACTTGAAATCCTTTAAATCATGATTTGATGACTTCAGTAACTCAGTCAGAGGTTATTACAGGAGTGGGTGGTTGAAGTTCTTTGTCCTGCGAAGGCCAGGAGTGCAGGCTACATCGGGGTGGGCAAACTTTTTGGTCCGAGGGCCTCATCTGGGTATGGACATTCTATGGCGGGCCATGAATGCTCACAAAATTGGAGGTTGGGGTGCTGGAGGGGGTGAGGACTCTGGCTGGGGGTGTTGGCTCTGGGGTGGGGCAGGAAATGAGTTCAGGGTGTAGGAAGGGGCTCTGGGTTGGTGCAGGGGGTTGGGGGGAGGGTTCCAGATGGGGATGTGGTCGCTGGGGTGGGGCTGGGGATGAGGGTGCAGGAGATTGCTGAGGGCGGGAGGGGGATCAGGGCTTGGGCAGGGGGTTGGGGCACAGGAGAGGGTCAGGGGTACAGGATCCAGGCTGCGCTTACCTCAAGCAGCTCCCAGAAGCAGCGGCATGTCTCCCCTCCTGCTCCTATGCGGAGGCGAGGCCAGGGGGCTCTGCATGCCGCCCTGTCCGCAGGCACCGCCCCTACAGCTCCATTGGCTGCGGTTCCAAGCCAATGGGAGCTGCGGGGGCAACGTGCGGAGCCCCCTGGATGCCCTTACGTGTAGGAGCTGGAGAGGGGACATGCCACTCTTTCCATGATCCGTGCAGAAGAGGGCAAGCTCTGGACCCTGCTCCCTGACAGGAGCTCAAGGACCAAATTAAAATGTCTGGAGGGCCGGATGCGGCTCCTGAGCCAGAGTTTGCCCACTCCTGGGCTAGATGTTCACGATGGTCCCTTCTGGCTTTTAAGTCTGAGTCTATGAGAGCTAACAGTAATTTCTCACAACAGAGCATCTGTTACTCAGTTTCAGGACACCCTCCTTCTTATTCAGATGCAGGGTAAACAGAAAATATGGTTTTCTCCTCCTTCCTCAATAGGCAACAGTCCATGGATGTAGAAAACACATAGAATTTATACAGTTGCTCTTGTAAGGTTAGTACATCACTCCTCCTATTGTCATATGGAACTATCTGCCACAGTTTTGTCTTTTTCGAAGTCGTCATGAATTGTTTTTCTGTCAAGATTCAGTGCCCCCAATAAGGCGTTTTGCTATTAGATTGTAGTAGCTGCAACTCAACGTACAGCACTTAAAAAGTAATCAAAGCAGGTAGTATCAGCACTGATATTATGGAGCAGTGGTTCTCAACCAGGGGTACAAGTACCCCTGGGAAAGCAGAGGTCTGCTTGGAGGTATATCAACTCATCTAGACATTTGCCTAGTTTTATAACAGGCTACATAAAAAGCACTAGCAAAGTCAGTACAAACTAAATTTTCATGCAGACAATAACTTTGTTATACTACTCTATATATTATACACAGAAATGTAAGTACAATATTTTTATTAGTTGATTTATTTTATAATTATATGGTAAAAATAAGAAAGTAAGCAATTTTTCAGTAAGTGCGTGCTTTGACTCTTCTGTATTTTTATGTCTGATTTTTGTAAGCAAGTAGTTTTTAAGTGAGGTGAAACTTGGGGGTATGCAAGACAAATCAAGCTTTGGAAAGGGGTACATTAGTGTGGAAAGGTTGAGAGCCACTGTTATGGATTATTATGAAAGTGATACAATTTGAAAAAACAAACCTGAGCACTTATCAGAGCTTTTGTGCCTTTTCATGAAATTTTAAATATCAACCACAACTGCCTAAAACTACTTCATATATTCTTGGAGTATTGTGTGAGAATTTCTTAATAACTTGAGCTCACGAAATGCCTTTTAGTCTTATCTAAGAAATCACTGCCCAATGCAGTACTGAAATGGGAAACAAGCAGAATTAGCACTGTATTTCCAGTGGCCAAAATGTTCTAAGTTGGTTGCCTGAAGTTAGACATCTAAATAAATGCCAATTTTTCAGAAGTTTTTAATACCCACAGTTCCTATTGATTTCTGTCCGAGCCTGGGATGGTCAGTATCTCTGAAAGTCAGGCCATTTTTATTTGTGTCTAAATATGGATTTAGGTGTCTGGCTTTAGATACCCAAGTTCGAATATTTTGAGCAGTCTGTTTATGCTGATAGTCTTCCTCAAAATGCAGATAGATAAATTCTCCTCTCTTCTGATGGTTCTTGGTTTTATTTAATTTACTTTTTGTTCTATTTTTTACCTTTTATGTTTTTTCCGTGAATTTAGTGATGATGAAAGGGATCAGGTTTGACAGCCTTGGAGACTAAGCAGGTACTGCATGGATAGTTGCAGTGCAAACTTCCCTGTGTGGCCTTGCCAATTTTCCTCAATACTGATCAGAAGAATCTACTTCTAGGGATGAATGTGGTCTCTGTCAACAATTTAAACCAAGGTCTTGTAAGGACATGGAACTGAGACAAAAAATCATCCTGATGACGGCAGCCCGTCAGCCTTCCCTTGACCTGCACTAGGAATCACCTAGAAGGTTTGAATCTTCCCCACAGCCCTCGATGTCCGGGGACTATGGGTCGAAGAAATCAGCCGCAGCTCCCTCATGAAAGGTATCTAAAAAGAGATATGTGAGCCTTTAGCTAGCCGAAAAGTATCACCAGCACGCTCAGAATTGTTGGTACGAAGACCATTCAAGCACAGTACCCATAGCTCACAAGGATCTGGAATGGCAGGTACCACTGATGCACACCGATGGATGAGGACAGGAACAGGGTGCACACCGTTAAGATGATGTTTCTGGTATAAGCGGTACCTTTGGCACTGTCAACTGTGAGCCACCCAGCACCAGAACACTCAGTACAGACAAGATCCCCAACTCCCTCCTTATCAGCACCAGGTCGGTCAGCACCGCAAGAGTTCCAGCATTCAAGAGAACTCAGGTTATCAGATATACAAGAATTTCCCCTTCTCGGCACTGGGGCTCCAGTACCGAGTCTCCTCCAGATACTGGAATCTTTGGCAGTGGTGACTCAGACCGTGAGCCAGAGGAGGTCATCTCTCAGCACTCCTCTTATGCTCCATATAGCGTCCGTTATAAGAGGCTTCTCAGTCATACCCTAAACCTACTCCACCACCACCATGGTACGGCCAGCCATGGGCACCTCCACTAGGCTCTGTCCTACCTCCCCAGTGGCCTTACTGGTATCCCTGGTTGGCATATAGACCTCACACCTTTTAGACTTCCAGCTTGACTTACTGTGAGCCTCTGAGACATTCTCCCTCGGCCACAGCATCCAGAACCTCTGAGCCTCCAAAGGAGATCATGAAGGAAGAGGAGGGCAGATTCGAGGAGGAAGTTACATCAAGAACCAACATCTCCTTCTCCTCTCCAGATGAGGCAGTGATGCCCACCGACAATTTCTGGTTTTCCCAGAATTTAGCTAAAAGGGTAGCAGATATGCTGCAGATGCCCCTGGAAGAGGTAAAAAATACCCATCACAAGTTCCTTGACATTTTACACTTTCCTCATCCTCTAGAGGAAACTCTTCTGGACCTGGCCAAGACTATCTAGCAAATCCCATCATCGGTGATACCTACTTGTAAACAGATGGATAAAAAAAATTACATCTTGACTTGGGAAACAAAATTCATGTTTTCTCACGCTCCCCCTAATTCCATTGTCGTCAGTGTGGTAAAATCTTGGGCCTGCCAGCACCAAATGAAATGCACTCCTCATGACAAAGATTGGAAATGCCTAGACCTCTTCAGAAGAAAGGCCTACTCCTCTGCCAAATTGCAATTTAGAATAGCAGATTATCAAGTTTTAAAAGCTAAATACGACAATGTCAATTATACAAAGCTCAACACTTTTATTGATCAGCTCCCAGTGACCAGTTCGAGCTGTTATCCATGAGGGGCAAGTAGTGGCCAAAACAGTGCTCCAATCAGCCTCAATGAAGCTGACACAACTGTCCATCTCCATTGTGGTGGTTATGTCGCAAGCATCTTGGTTATACCTATCTGGCTTCCCTAAGGAAGTGCAGATGACCATAGAAGACCTTTCCTTTGAAAGCACCACATCATTTGGTGAAAAGACAGATGTGTCCCTCCATATCCTTAAAGATTCCAGGGCCACTCTTTGCTCATTAGTGATCTGTGCTCCTGAACAAGAGAAGGTTTAGTCCACAACCTCAACGTAAATCCCACACTTCACAATTCCAAACCCAGTGTTTCTGAGTCTCAGAAAGAAATCCAGTTTTTCCAACATCCTGCCTCGTCCCACTTCAGACACCCTTTTCAGAAGAGTTTACTCAGACAAAAAACAGATCTCCTCTGGTTAGGAGCCATAAAACCAGTACCTCAGCATCTGCGAGCCAAAGGTTTGAGATGATTTCTCAGATTTACCCTGGGCAAAGACCACTCCCAATACAGAGTACCTCCCTTTGGCCTCTCCTCAGTACCAAGAGTATTCTCCAAGGTCATCTCCATATTGGTGGGTCACCTACACTCCCAGGGGATCATGATCTACCACTATCTGGATAACTGTCTCCTCAGAGCCTGCTCCTTCAAAAAGGTCCACCAGGTTACAAAAACCTCAGTAGACTTGTTCATGGAACTGGGACTACAGATCAATGTTCAAAAATCAATCTTCACCCTTGTACAGCCCCTACATTTCATAGGAGCTGACCTTGATTTGTTACAAGCCAAAGCACTCCTAGCACAGCGCAGGTTCCACACCTTGGCCATGCTCATAGAGAAGTAAAAAACAGCCCTCAAATATCAGCCAGACACTGCCTCCAATTCTTAGGGAATGTGGCCCAGCAGTGATGCTTTATGCTGGACTTCACATGTTGTGCCTCCAGATATGGTTCATCTTGGTCTACAGATCGAAGAGAGACAGATTAGACAAACCTCTGTCACTATTCACCAAGGTCAAAAACTCCCTGAGTTGGTGGAAAAATCAAGCAAATGATTGCAGGGGATCCTCTTTTCACCATCACTCCTTCTCACCACTGCTACATCCCTCATAGAATAAGGCACACATCTAAATGACCTTACAACACAAGGCAAATGGTCATCCACGGAGATGTCCCTCCACGTCAGCTGCCTCAAGCTCAGGGTGGTCAGGAATGGCTGTACCCATTTTCTCCCACTGATCAAGGGAACAACATACACAAGAGTGTTAACAGACAACATAGCATTATGCACTACATAAATTGGCAGGGAGAAGCCAGGTTGCCCTCCCTTTGTGCAGAAGCACTAAAGTTATGGAACTGGTGCATTTCCCACAACATCACGTTATCAGCGGCCTACCTTCCAGGACTACAAAAGTCTAAGTCACAAATTCCCACACAATCACAAGTGGGAGATAAATCCAGCAGTTCTTCAGGACCTATTCAGACAGTGGGAGAAACCGTCCATGGACCTGTTTGCTACTTACCTGAACAAGAAATGTCCATGCTACTGCTCCAGCACAGAGATAGGGCAAAATTTATTGGGGGACACACTCCGTCTTCTGTGTGGCAGGGACCTTCTCTATGCCTTTCCCCCATTTCCCCTGCTTTCAAAAGTCCTATTAAAAATAAAAAGAGGAGCGCACATTATACTGACTGCTCCCACTTAATTGAGACAGACTTAGTACCCTTACCTGTCACAAATGGTGACGTGCCCACTGATCTCTCTCCAATCCACGCCATACCCAGAACGAAGAACGCACGCCACATCCCAGTTTGAAGATACTCCACCTCAAGGCTTGCCTCTTTTATGGTTCCAATGAATAGAAAGGTCCTGCTCAGGAGGTACAGGAAGTGTTACTACATGGTAGAAAATCCACTACATGTCATACTTACCTGCAGGAGTGGTTTCAGGTTTGATGTAATTCCCAAGAAATTTCCCTGATATCCACTACTTTTCCAGTGGTCCTAGACCATGTACTGACTCTCAAAAAATTAGGATTATCTCTCAGTTCACTCAAAATTCACCTTGCAGCTATAGCAGCCTTCCATCGTTAACTAGAGGGATACTCAGTGCTCTCACCCAACCACAAAATTGATTCCTCAGGGATATAGTAAAACTTTTCCCTCAACCCAGACATCCCACCCGAGCATAGGACCTAAACCTAGTACTGAAAAGCCTGACTAGACGTCTCTTTGAATGCATGGCTACTTGGTCACTCACATTCTGTCGATGAAGACAGCCTTCCTGGTGGTGATCACCTCAGCAAGGAGGATAGGGGAAATAGCAGCACAGATAGCACCCTCCCCCTCAACTTGCAATATTGTTTTGGGACAAGTCACTTTCAGACTGCACCTGAAATTCATCACTAAAGTGACTTCCCCCTTTCACATAAATCTACTGCTTCTTCTTCGAGTGATTGCTCATATCCATTCTAGGTAGGTGTAAGCGCCGCGTGTGCACGTCTGCCGGAAACTTTTTACCCTAGCAACCCCAGTGGGCCGGCAGGTCGCCCCCTAGAGTGGCGCCAGTATGGCACCAGATATATACCCCTGCCGGCCTGCCCCCTCCTCAGTTCCTTCTTACCGCCATGTCAGTTGCTGGAACTGTGGAGTGCGGCTTGCTGACCTCCACGTCCCTAGCTCTCCTGTTCTTGTTCGTCGTTTTTAGTTGTAAATAGTTCTTGTAAATAGTTATCTAACATCGCTTGCGGGTGGGCCGTTGCCCTCCCGAGCACCCGGCACCGGGCCCATGCCTGGCTCGCCGGGTTTCAAGCAGTGCTCGGCATGCAAGAAGCCGATGCCTACGAGCGATCCCCACGACGCGTGCCTTAAGTGCCTGGGGGAATCGCACATTAGCGACAAGTGCCGCATTTGCAAGGCTTTTAAGCCTCGCACTAAGAAGGAGAGAGACCAAAGACTTCGCGCTCTCCTTTTGGAAGCGGCTCTGTCTCCGGCACCGGCGGCGCAGTCAGCCAGTTCTACTCCGGCACCGGACCGCGCCGGCACCGGCAAGACTCCCCGGCACCGACCATCTCCGGCACCGGGAGCAGACTCACGTCCCTCGGCGTCTGCAACATCATCCAGGCAGGCCCGAGTGGAGCGCCCGGCACCGCCTACAGGACTGCTGTTGACTCCGGGCCTGGAAGGTCCGTCGAGTCCAGTCCCTCCTAGCTCCCCCTTAAGATCAGGGGTCGAGCTACGGGTACCGTGTACGCCGGAGACCTTTGCCTCGGCTCGGGACTTGATCGCATTGACGGAGCAATCTCAGCCTCAGCCGGCACCCCCGGGACGGGTAACCTCCAGGGGTAAGCCGATGCTTCGAGCGCTGTCTCCCGAGTCCCGGCACCGATCACCCCGGAGGCGTGAACGCTCGCGCTCGGGGCGCCGCTCGGAGTCCCGGCACCGTTCTCCCAGGCGGTACCGGTCGTACTCGCGGCACTGATCACCATCTGCACGGTCCCGGTCGGGATCGTCTCACCGCCGGCACTGAGACTCCAAGAGCCGTTCACCTCGGCGTTCGGCTCCCCGGTCGACCTCCCGGCACCGAACCGGTGGTAAGTCCCGATCCCGGTCGACCTCCCGGCACCGCGCCAGTGGCAGGTCCCGGTCTCCGCTGCCGTCCCGGCACCGCACTCATCGAAGGTCGCGGTCCCGCTCCTGGCACCGACATTGCTCCTGATCCGGATCTCGGCACCGGTCATCACGCCGTTCCCGGTCCCGATCCCGGCACCGATGTGGGTTGCGGCACCGGGCCTCGGCACCGAGGGGAGCGTCGGTCTCGGCACACAGAGCTGCATACCAACCAAGCTCAGCCCTCCGTGGCCTTCTAGGGAGCCATCGGTCTCTTCCCAGACTGACAGCGCCTATGCCATGGGACAGGACAGACACTCGGCCCTGTTCCAGGACCCTCCACCACAAGAGCGAGAGCCTCAACAGTGGGGGTTTTGGACCCCATGGGCGTATTCCCAAGCCCAGGGTCCGCAACACGTTACCCCCCGCCCTATGGGGGAACGCAGACCACTAGAGGCGACGGTATCTAGACCCCCTCACTCCCCGGAAGCAGACGGCAGGTCCAGTCACCGGGACCCAGAGCTCCCTCCAGAAACGGAGGTGCAGCCCCACACGGAACCCCCCGTGGACACTTTGTTGCCGGGGGTTTCCTCGTCCTCTTCTCCGGATGAGGCAGTGGCGAGTACCTCGTCCTCCAGTCCTCCCCCACTGGATCTTAGGGCACACCAAGACCTCCTCCGCCGGGTGGCACAGAACCTGGACTTGCAAGCGGAGGAGGTGTCTGAAATTGAGGACTCGGTGGTGAGCATCCTTTCCGCCGATGCGCCCACCAGAGTGGCCCTGCCCTTTATAAAGACAATCCAGGCCAACGCCACTAACATCTGGCAGTCACCGGCCTCCATCCCTCCAACCGCTCAAGGTGTGGAACGAAAGTACATGGCCCCCTCGAAGGGCTATGAATACCTATATGTTCACCCGACACCCTGCTCGTTGGTGGTCCAGTCAGTGAACGACAGGGAGCGCCACGGACAAGAGACCCCAGCGCCCAAGTCGAAGGAGGCGAGACGAATGGACCTCCTGGGCCGCAAGGTCTATTCGGCGGGGGTGCTACAGCTCCGGGTCTCAAACCAACAGGCCCTCCTCAACCACTACTCCTTCAACTCGTGGGTAGCGGCGGGGAAGTTCGCGGAGCTCTTGCCTCAGGACGCCCGCCAGGAATTTTCCACCATCCTGGACAAGGGCAAGAAAGTAGCAAGAACATCACTACAGGCCTCCCTTGATGCTGCCGACTCGGCCGCTCGGACCCTAGCCTCGGGGCTCACGATGCGCCGAATTTCTTGGCTGCAGGTCTCTGGCCTTCCACCAGAGCTCCAACATACAATCCAGGACCTCCCCTTTGAAGGCCAGGGCCTATTTTCGGATAAAACAGACCCTAGGCTAAAAGACCTCAAGGACAACAGGGTCATAATACGGTCGCTAGGCATGCATACGCCGGCGACACAGCGCAGGCCATTCTGGCAGCAGAACCAGCAGCAGCAGCAGCAGCGGCCGTACCCTCAGTTCCGCCCGCGGCAGGACCTCTCTAGGCCCCGAGGCAGGAACAACCGCCGCAGGCAGTCTGGTGGTCAAACGGGGCAGAACCAAGGCTCCGCCAAGGCCCCTCCAGGGCCTAAGCCTTCATTTTGAAGGTGCGCCCGAGGGCACAGTACCAGTTTCCCCTCCGGATCCCTCCCCGCAGTTTTCCAACCGCCTTTCTTTTTTCCTTCCGGCGTGGACCTGAATAACATCGGACCGTTGGGTCTTGCGTACGGTGCAGGCCGGTTATCGCCTGCAGTTTTCTTCGCCCCCACCCACCATCCCCGTCCCTCTTCAGGGACCCCTCTCACGAGCAATTCCTCCGTCAGGAGGTGCACGCGCTCCTTGTCAAGGGAGCCATAGAGGCGGTTCCAGAAAACGAGAAGGGCAAGGGGTTTTATTCCCGTTACTTTCTAATCCCCAAGTCCAAGGGCGGCCTCAGGCCCATCCTCGACCTGCGGGAACTCAACAAGTATATCGTGAAGTTGAAGTTCCGCATGGTATCCCTTGGAACCATCATCCCATCCCTGGATCCCGGAGACTGGTACGCCGCCCTCAATATGCAGGACGCTTACTTTCACATCTCCATTGCCCCCCAACACAGGCTTTTCCTCCGCTTTGTGGTCGACTGCCAACATTTTCAATTTGCGGTCCTTCCGTTTGGCCTCTCTACGGCCCCGAGGGTGTTTACAAAATGCATGGCAGCCGTCGTCGCACACCTTCGACGTTGCCGCATTCATGTCTTCCCCTACCTGGACGACTGGCTGATCCGAGGCACATCGGAGCTGCAGGTCCGCGACCATGTCGACAGGATCAGCACCCTTTTTGCGACCTTGGGCCTCGTCATCAATGTGGACAAGTCTACTCTGCTCCCCACGCAGCGGATAGAGTTCATCGGGGCCGTTCTGGACTCTACCCTGGCCAGGGCCTTGCTACCCTTGCCCAGGTTCCAGTCGTTGTCGGCCATCATTCTACATTTGCAGGCGGCCCCACTGACCTCTCTACGAACATGTCTGGCCCTTCTAGGCCACATGGCAGCCTGTACGTTCGTAACGGCATATGCCCGACTCCGCATGAGGCCTCTTCAATCATGGCTCATTGCGCAGTATCGGCCGGCCAGACATTCGTTGGACACAGTTGTCACCGTTCCTCAGCGGGTGCTGGACTCTCTTCGCTGGTGGCTGGACCAGTCCGTAGTCTGTGCGGGGCTCCTGTTCCATCTGCCCCAACCCTCGGCATCCCTGACCACGGACGCCTCAGATCTGGGCTGGGGGGCACACTGCGGCACCCAGAGAACTCAGGGCTTGTGGACACCTCAAGAGATCAACCTCCATATCAACATACGAGAGTTGAGAGCGGTCCGCCTTGCTTGTCAAGCATTTGTCCATCTCCTTCAAGGTCGTTGTGTCGCGGTGTTCACCGACAACACGACGACCATGTTTTACATCAACAAGCAGGGCGGCACCAGGTCCTCTCCCCTGTGTCTCGAGGCAATGCGTCTCTGGGAGTTCTGCATAGCCCATTCGATTCACCTTTCCGCCTCCTATCTCCCGGGAGTGTGGAACACTCTAGCGGATCGGCTGAGCAGATCCTTCCATTCGCACGAGTGGTCCCTCCGTCCGGACGTCGCCCGCTCACTCTTCCAGAGGTGGGGTCGTCCCCGGAGGGACCTCTTCGCGTCCAGGCACAACACGAAGTGTCGAGCATTCTGCTCCTTCCAGGGTCGGGAACCAGGGTCTCTAGCAGATGCATTCCTGATCCCATGGACAGCCCACCTGTGTTACGCATTCCCTCCCGTTCCGCTGATACACAGGGTTCTCCTCAAGGTGCGCAGAGACAGAGCCCAGGTGATTCTCATAGCTCCAGCATGGGCCAGACAGCATTGGTACCCCATGTTGCTGGACCTCTCAGTAGCCAATCCGGTTACCCTGCCCCTTCATCGGGACCTGATCACTCAGGACCACGGCAGACTCTGTCACCCGGACCTTCCGTCTCTACACCTTACGGCATGGCTCCCGCGTGGTTGACAGGCTCCGAGTTGCGCTGTTCTACCCCGGTTCGGGAGGTTCTCATGGGCAGTAGGAAGCCTTCCACCAGGGCGACTTACTCAGTTAAGTGGAAGCATTTCTCCTGCTGGTGTTCAGAGAAAGCTCTTCGCCCTATGGAGACTCCCATCACCACTATTTTAGACTACATCTGGTCCCTCAAGACCCAGGGTCTGGCGTTGTCGTCCCTCCGGGTCCACCTAGCGGCCATCTCCGCGTTTCATCCTGGAACGGACGGATGTTCTGTCTTCTCCCACCCTATGGTGGCGAGATTCCTGAAGGGACTGGAGCGGCTCTATCCACAAATCCGCCCTCCGGCCCCTTCATGGGACCTCAACCTGGTCCTATCTCGGCTCATGGGCCTTCCATTCGAGCCATTAGCTACTTGCTCCCTGCTCTACCTCTCGTGGAAGACCGCCTTCGTAGTGGCCATTACCTCAGCTAGACGAGTGTCAGAGCTGAGGGCCCTCACAGTGGACCCACCGTATACCGTCTTCCATAAAGACAAGGTACAGCTGAGGCCTCACCCTGCCTTTCTTCCCAAGGTGGTCTCAGCTTTCCATGTTAACCAAGAGATTTTCCTCCCAGTCTTTTCCCCAAAGCCCCATTCGTCCCGCAGGGAGCAACAGCTCCACTCGCTAGATGTCCGTCGGGCACTAGCATTTTATGTGGACAGGACCAAACCCTTCCGCAAGTCCCCCCAGTTATTTGTGGCGGTAGCGGACCGGGTCAAGGGGCTGCCCATTTCCTCCCAGAAGCTATCTTCCTGGGTTACCTCCTGCATCAGGACCTACTACGACTTGGCCCACGTTCCGACGGGCCGTGTGACTGCTCACTCCACCAGAGCACAGGCATCATCGCTGGCTTTCCTTGCCCACGTGCCAATCCAAGAGATTTGTAGGGCGGTGACCTGGTCATCGGTCCACACATTCGCTTCCCATTACGCCCTGGTTCAGCAGTCCAGAGATGATGCGGCCTTTGGCTCTGCAGTACTCCGGGCCGCGACCTCTCACTCCGACCCCACCGCCTAGGTAAGGCTTGGGAATCACCTACCTGGAATGGATATGAGCAATCACTCGAAGAAGAAAAGACGATTACTCACCTTTGTAACTGTTGTTCTTCGAGATGTGTTGCTCATATCCATTCCACACCCGCCCTCCTTCCCCACTGTCGGAATAGCCGGCAAGAAGGAACTGAGGAGCGGGCGGGCCGGCAGGGGTATATATCTGGTGCCATACTGGCGCCACTCTAGGGGGCGACCTGCCGGCCCACTGGGGTTGCTAGGGTAAAAAGTTTCTGGCAGACATGCACGCGCGGCGCGTACACCTACCTGGAATGGATATGAGCAACACATCTCGAAGAACAACAGTTACAAGGGTGAGTAACCGTCTTTTCACTCCCCAAGCTTTTACCCCAAGCCTCACCATGATAACAGGGAGGCTATACTGCACACACTAGCCATTAGGAGAGCCCTGGCTTTGTACCTGGATAGGACAAAGGCTTTTAGGAAATCTTTGCTCTCCCTTTCTATTGTAAAGAGATCTAAAGGCTCAGCGCTTTCAGCCCAGAGACTCTCCAGATGGATGTGGAACTGTATTAAACAGTGCTATCAGGTTTGCAACATAACACCTCCATCCAGTATTCATGCTCACTCCTGAGGTCTGTCTCTTCCTCTATCGCCTTCCTCAGGAATGTCCATATGTCAGAAATCTGTATAGCAGCAACCTGAGTGTCTGCTTATACCTTCACAGAAGATTATGCAGTTACCAGAGACTCCGCTTCCAATACCATCTTCAGTTCCACAGTATTGTCATCTATAACTGATTTGACTCTGAAGCCTCAGTCCTCCAGTAAGAATACTGCTTGGGAGTCCCTTACAGTGGGAGCACTTACAGAGGACATAGCTCGAAGAAGAAGAGGAAGTTATCATGTGCAGTAATGATAGTTCTTCAAGATGTGTGTTCTTAAGGGGGCTTCACAACCCACCCTCCTCCACTCTACTTTGAAGTTCTTGCCAAGGACTCCACAGTAGAGAGAGAACTGAGGGGGTTTCACCCATGCGCTCTGGTTAACCTCGTGGCGGTGCACGAGGATAGTGCATGTCAGACACTATTACCAACGTTCTCTGATCCACAGCACAGGGACACAAGTGTACGTACAGTGAAGCACCCATAGGGAGACATATCTCAAAGAATCATCATTACTGCACAAGGTGAGTAACTTCCTCTTTCCAGGTCCCATTATCAACTGCCTGAGCTGTACAGTCCCACTAAACAAGAATATAAATGTCCAGTACAGTCTCTTCTGAGGTTGGTTGACTAGAGGATAGCTGAGGACACACCACTCATGAAGCTGATCTGTTTTAACAATGTTAAAATCTTTTTCATTAATCTAATAGTATGATCTGGAGAGTGTCTAGTATAATCTAGTGCAGTGGTTCTCAAACTGTGTGTCGGTACCCCAAAGGAGGTCACGACCCCCTTTGAATGGGGTCACCAATGCTGGCTTAGACTTGCTGGGGCCCAGGGCTGAAGCCCAAGCCTCACAACTGAGGGCCAAAGCCCACGAGCTTCAGCTTTGGCCCTCCTGCTCAGAGCGGTGGGACTTGGGCTTTGGCGGGCTGAGGCTTCAGTCCCCTGTCCTGGGGTTGTGAAGTAATTTTTGTTGTCAGAAGGGGGTCGTGGTGCAATGAAGTTTGAGAAACCCTGATCTCGTGCATCAAAGGATTTCATACCATGCCTCTCACCATACTGATTCCAGTCCAGTATCCATTATAACTAGTTTATAGTTTTGATTGTGCTACTTATAGAATTTCATGATTATTTATTACATACTGCATACCACCAATAATTCAATTTTTATTTTTGTATAATCTAAGCAGATCAAATCTCTTATTTTTAAGCATTTTTATCTATTCAAATTTTCACAATTGTGCATAATTATGGGTTTTAAGCATTTTTGGTTATCAATTTAAATATTCTCAGTTGCAGGAAATTATGAGGGTCAGACAATTATTTAATGTCAGTAGATGTTAAGATTCAAAAAGATAAAGCTTTATAAACCACTAAAACACAAATTTTATATTTTTCCTAGTGCTGTCGATTAATCGCAGTTAACTCACGTGACTAATTAAAAAATCGCGACTAATTACAGTTTTAATTGCACTGTTAACATGTAGAAAAACAATTGAAATTTATTAAATATTTTGGATGTTTTTCTACATGTTCAAATATATTGACTTCAATTACAACACAGAATACAAAGTGTACAGTGCTCACTCGATATTATTTTTATAACAAATATTTACACTGAAAGAATCATAAACAAAAGAAAACGTATTTTTCAATTCACCTCATACAACTACCATAGTGCAATCCCTTTATCGTGAAAGCGCAACTTGCAGATGTAGATTTTTTTTTGTTATATAACTGCACTCAAAAACAAAATAATGTAAAACTTAAGAGTCTACAGGTTCATTCAGTCCTATTTCTTGTTCAGCCAATTGCTAAGAGAAACAAGTTAGTTTACATTTATGGGAGATAATGCTGCCCGCTTCTTATTTACAATGTCACCTGAAATTGAGAACAGATTTTTGCATGGCACTTACGTAGCTGGCGTTGTAAGGTATTTACATGCTAGATATACTAAACATTTGTATGCCCCTTCATGCTTAGACCACCATTCCAGAGGACATACTTCCATGCTGATGACGCTTGTTAAAGAAATAATGCATTAATTAAATTTGTGACTGAACTCCTTGGGGGAGAATTGTTATAGCAGTCTCGGATAATGACTCGGCATGTTGTTCCTTTTAAGAACAGTTTCACTGCAGATTTGTTAAAACGCAAAGAAGGTACCAATGTGAGATTTCTAAAGATAGCTACAGCACTTGACACAAGATTTAAGAATCTGAAGTGCCTTCCAAAATCTGAGAGGGACGAGGTATGGAGCATGATTTCAGAAGTCTTAACAGAGCAACACTCTAATGCAGAAACTACAAAACCTGAACCACCAAAAAAGAAAATCAACCTTCTGCTGATGGCATCCGACTCAGATGATGAAAATGAACATGCATTGATTTGCACTGCTTTGGATTGTTATTGAGCAGAACCCATCATCAGCATGGACCCATGTCCTCTGAAATGGTGATTGAAGTATGAAGGGACATAAGAATCTTTAGCGCATCTGGCATGTAAATATCTTGCAACGCCAGCTACAACAGTGCCATGTGAATGCCTGTTCTCACTTTCAGGTGACATCGTAAACAAAAAGTGGGCAGCATTATCTCCTACAAATGTAAACAAACTTCTTGTCTGAGCGATTGGCTGAACAAGAAGTAGGACTGAGTGAACTTGTAAGTTGTAAAGTTTTACATTGTTTTATTTTTGAATGCAGTTTTTTTTTACATAATTTTACATTTGTAAGTTGAACTTTCATGATAGAGATTGCACTGTAAAAATAAAAAATATTTTTCAATTCACTTAATACAAGTACCATAGTGCAAATATTTATAATAAAAAATATAAAGTGAGCACTGTACACTTTGTATTCTGTATTGTAATTGAAATCAATATATTTGAAAATGTGGAAAATATTCAAAAATATTTATATAAATGGTATTCTATTATTGTTTAACAGCACGATTAATTTTTTTTATCACTTGACAACCCTAATTTTTAAATGTGAAGCTAACAAAGTAAATAGCCTTAAATCAAAAGATCATATCTATATTTACTATTCATTCTCTAGTCCATTTGTAAGAAGCCTAATTCAAAAATCTAAATTACCAGATTTTGACTGTAGTAAGTTCTTGAGCAAAGTTTTCTTACTTTGCCTGTCTGTAAATTTCATTTATCTGTGGAAATATATTTTCATTCATTTTGTGTGTATGCAGTGAAAAAACATTTACCAACAAAAATCTAATCCTTTTAAACCTATTTATGGGCATTCCAGATACTGAATTTAGTTGCAAAGAATCAGTTGAGGGTTGCAGTCTGAGAATTTCTGATGACCATACTTTATAAAAATTTCCACTTTCTCCAATGTCCATTTTCTCTGATTCCAATAATTCTCAGTTCTTAATTGTAGCCCTATTTTCCAGGATATCGAAATCTGTTCAGCAATGCTTTATTGTCATATAGGAATTCATTAAACCTGGAACAACTGCCAGATTGGTCTCATTCATGTTTTTAAATGCTAAGATTCCTGAGAGGGAAGATATCGGTGCTTATGGTCTTCCCAGCCTCCCAGTCATGGTGTGCAATGTTGGGGTTTTTTTGTTTGATGTTTTACGAAGTTTCCTTATAGAGCTGACATTTTTAGCACTGCATGGTGGCTCAGCCAGATCTGCTGAAATACAGCCTATTTCTTCCTTGAATTCTGGTCCCTGTGTGTATTCACTGTTGGTACACATGTGCTCCATATGCCTGAAACTGGATATTTCTAGCAAGTAGCATCCATTGGTCAACACCTCTGCAATTGCTTTCCTTGTGGTCCATACCAGAGATATAAGAGGTGATGCAGACTGATGCCTCTCCAGGTCCTTTTTTACCACCACATGGCCTAAGTAGGAATCCTCCAGTGTCCAGAACTGATCCTCATTGGCATTCTTTTCTGTAAATATTTAAAAGTTTTATGTTGTTAGTTATCATTAGATAAGTAATTTTTAAGTTAGACTCTCCATCCTGAGAAATCCTTTGTGAGTGCAGGACCTAGATCAGGGGTAGGCAACCTATGGAATGGGTGCAGAAGGCAGCACGCGAGCTGATTTTCAGTGGCACTCACACTGCCCGAGTTCTGGCCACCGGTCGGGGGAGTTCTGCATTTTAATTTAATTTTAAATGAAACTTCGTAAACATTTTTAAAACCTTATTTACGTTACATACAACAATAGTTTCGTTATATATTATAGACTTATAGAAAGAGACCTTCTAAAAACATTGAAATGTATTACTGGCACTCAAAAACCTTAAATTAGAGTGAATAAATGAAGACTCGGTACACCGCTTCTGAAAGGTTGCCGACCCCTGACCTAGATTATAACCAGGCTCCCAGGCTTTAAGAATTGCCTTTTCTTCCCCCACTCCTTTTTATCAGCGACAACCACCAGCGCTGCCTCTACTGCCTAAAGAAGCGTATATCTCCACTAAATGCAGTGTCTACTGCTCTTTTCTCAGACAAACATGGCAGGCACAAGAATGCCAACTTCAGAAGCACCTAATGGATCAGATCCAGGCAAGGTGATCCATCCCTTCTTTCATTCCTTGTAGGCATTCTGCTTTCTCTTAATAATCTGTTTGAGATGCTTGTTCATCCATTTTGGTCTGCAGCCCTTCCCTACAGTGTTTTCGCCTTTGCTTGAGATTCAGGATCCAGATAATTTCTGCAACTTTGACTTAAAGCAATTCCAAGCCTCCCTCCACATTCAGATCCTTGAGTTCTTTAGTCCAGTTCACTTCTGCAACTAATTACCTATTTTTTTTTAATGTTTGCCCTTTTGCAGTCAAAGACCTAATTGCAGACCTATTTTTGTTTATTCTTCCTTTTAGTAAAAACTGCATTAACTCATGATCACTCAAACCAGTGTTGGCCTAGTAGTATTTATTTCATTAAAAATATTAAAGAGATCTTTATAAATATCCGAATAGGATCATGGGAGTCCATCCTCCGGCAGGGCTGCTGTACAGACCTCAGACAGGCAACACAGACACACAGCTGTATGGAAAGGCTGGGGTGATACAGCTGCGCCAGAGGAGCTGCCAGCATGGGGCTGCCCGGCAGCCCCACATTCTGCTCCTCCTTTGTCTTTCTGGTACACCTTACTGGCTATAAATAGCTTACTGGTACAGCATACCGGACTATACCGCTCTACTTGCACCACTGCCGCCCCATCTCCTAGCATCCCTGGGAGTCTCTGTCACTATAGAGGAGTCCACTCTAACTCCCACTCAGACTGTAGACATAATAGGAGTGACCTTCGACTCAGTTAGGGCAAAGGCTTATTTTCCTTATGCACACCCTGGGCAGCCTGATAGATCGGGTTATGCACAACCCTTGGCCATTGGTCCAGATGCCATTTGCCAGATTCCGCCTCCACTGCCTGCAGCCTTGGCTTCGAGCAGTATGTTTACTGAACAAACACAGCATGAATTCTTAGTGACAGCCCTCATCAAGATAAGGACCTTTCTGACCAGGTATAAAGAATTGGCACAAGTGTGCATGTGCATTCCTTTCCTATACCCTACACCCCATAGAACAATAATCTCAGATGGCTCTTTATTAGAGTGGGGGGGCTCACATAGATGGTTACATAGCATACATTTGGACGCCTTTGGAAACTGGGATATATGTAAACTTGCAGGAACTCAGGCAGTCTGAGAAGCATGCAGGGCATTCTTGCCATTAATCCAATCTCACAATGTTCTTACAACATCAGACACTATGACAACTGTATTGTACATAAATAAACAGAGGAGCAAGATCTGTTCTCCTGTGTGTAGAAGTGGTCACCTGGTGTATCTCCCAGGAACTCAGAAGTCACTGGCAGACAGCCTCAGCAGGTATTTTGCCACTGTCCATGAGTAGGAATTGCACAGTTCAGAGGTGAACAGCATCTTCACTCAGTGGGAAACCCCTATCCAAGACCCATCTGCCTCTCAGACAAGCAAGAAGTGCAACTGTTCTCCGAGTGACTGCACATGTGCATTGCACTGTAGGTGTGTATGTGCCCTGAGCACAGTTACCAGAAATTTTTCAGAGGTACCTGTTGAGATGGCTCGAGCACTCTCTGGTCCTGTGTATGCTGGTAGAAAGTGCCCAGCTGAACCTGCGCCCCCCTCCGTTCCTTCTTACCACCTGGACAAGTTGCTGGAACAGTTCTTGCCTTGGAAAGTTCTCAGTGGTATTCCTTTTCCTATAATTATATATAGTTTGGTTAGTTGTAAGTAGTTTTTAGTCAGTTTAGTGTAGTTTGTGTATCTCAATTAGGTGGCGGAGTTTGATCTGTTATGCAGTGCTGAGGCATGCCTCTGTCACAAGACTTCAAGCCCTGTACCTCCTGCAACTAGGCTATGCCCCTGAGCGATCCGCACTCTAGATGCCTGAAGTGCATGAAAGAGGCTCATACTGGGGACCGCTGCCAGATTTGCAGGGACTTTAAGCCTTGCATTGAAGAAGGCCAGGCTGAAGTATTTACTCTTGGAGGAGGCACTGAGACCGTCCTCTGAGGCAAGCCAGACGGACTCAGCACTGAGTACATTGGTTTCGGAAAGGACTCTGCCATGCAAGAGTCCTGGCACTGTTTACCATCACCAGGACCAAGGAAAAGGCACAAGAAGCAGCCAAATGAGGGGGGACAATCTCTGGCACTGAAGACGGCCAGGCATAGGGATCAGAGTAGAGTGTGACCTAAGCCAGGCCACTCCTCTGCCTCAGTACCACAGCGGTCAGCACCATTGACCTCTGGCTCTTACGAAACACTGTTGCCTCTGGTACTGGATGAGCTGTCTGCTTTAGGAATGCAGCGTGGTACTAGCACTATTGCAGTGCCCTCCACACTGGAGGCGTTTGCCACTGCCAGAGACCAGCTATTGCTGTTACAACTAGTATCTCTGGCAGTGCAGGAGTCGTCAGTATTGGTGCTGGCAGGCAAGAGGGAACCTGTTGTTCCCAGTGACCGTCTGGTATGAGGCCCAACAGTACCGTCTAAAACGAAACCAACAATGCTGGTCTTGACACAGGCTTCTCCACCTCGGCACTGGTCACCAGCACCAGTGGGAACTGCACTTCCATGGTCACCAGATAGAGACTCATCATATTCTGAGTTGGAGGTCGGGTTGTACTCCTGTCCCATGAGTCACTTCCGCCACTCTCCCAAACACTTCTACCCTGCACACGGGTGCCATCATGTATGTATGTATCCTGGAGGTCACTGGGCACCTATGCCAATGCAGTGGCCCTGTTGGAACCCATGGGTTTCCCCCAATTCAAGATTCCTGTTCAAGACACTCCTGTTTGTGTCTCTGAAAGAAGAACACCATTGCCTCACTGGGCAACACCTGATCTGGACTCCAGTGCCAAATTTCAGGACCCGGTTCTGTGGGATCCTGCTGACGCAGAAAGGAAGAGTATTCTCAGTGCTAGCCTCCTCCTCCTCCTCCCTTGACAAAGCTGTCAGGAATGAGCATGTCACCTCCCCAGGATGACTATAGGGCTCACCAAGAGTTGTTGAAGACAGATAAAACCTCACCCTCAGTGGTGTTCCAGTAAGCTTCCTCTTTTAGACTAGTCTCCTAGTCTGGGTCCAGCAATCACTCACACCCCCTGTGGTTACTGTCCTTTGTTCCAGTTTCTTTCAGGTATCCTTGGGGGTGGAGAGGCTTTCAGCTGGTTAAAGAGAAGACAAAATGGAGGGGTCTCCCAGGAGTTTAAAAGACTTTCTCTTGTGGGTGGAGACCTTCTCCTCTCTCCTATGCAAAGTCCAGCTCCAAGATGGAGTTTTGGAGTCACATGGGCAAGTCATATGTCTGTGCATGACTCAGTTTTTACAGGTAGCCACCATTGTTTACATGCTACTCTAACCGTCCTCAGGTAGACTTCTTATGTGGATTGAAGCCTTCCAAGATTCATTGTCCTTTAAGTATTTCTTGATTGGGCACTTAATTTGCACATTCCTTTCTCAAGAAGCTGACCAAATGCTTTACTAAGGCTACTTAGAAGTCAAGCAAGTACACAGCCAATATTCATAACTTCGAATACAACGACACATACATACAAATAGGATGAATAGATTCAGTAGATCATAACCTTTACAGAGATGTTACATGGCATATGTAGCATAAAATATATTCCAGTTATGTCACATATATACATTCATAAGCATATTTCCATAGAGCCGTATAGGGTGCACCATTACAGGGTGGCCTTAAATTTAAGCATACAGGTGGAGGTACTGAAGGTGTCCTCCCATAATCTAACATTTTAGCCATGGCGGGCTCATCAAAAGTAGTCCTGTCTCTTAATGAGGCCATTAGGAGCCCTGTTGTACACCCCCACTTCCCTTCCCCCTACATCAAAAAGAGCTGAGAAAAATACTTTTTGCCCTTCCAAGGTTATGAGTTCCTGTACATTCATGGTATCTACTGCCAATGAAAGAGAAAGGCAGGGTCATCAAGGTGCAACACCTATAGCAAAGGACTCCAAGGAACTGGATTTATTTGGTAGAAAGTTTTATTCTACTGCCGGGGTGGGGGGGAGTATTGCAGCTTGGGATCACAAATCAGCAGGTACTGCTGGGCAGATATAACTTCAACATGTGGGACTCCATGCAGAAGTTCAAGAGCTTGCTCCCCCGAGAGGCAAGGCAAGAGTTATCCTTGCTGGTGGATGAGGGCAAATGAGTAGCAAGGGCTTCCTTGCAAGCTGCCCTGGATTCAATGGCCAAGTCCATGGCTTCAGTAGTGGCCGTGCGAAGGGGTTCAAGGCTACAGTCTTCTGGTCTCCCACAGGAAGTCCAACAGATCCTTCAGGACCTACCTATCGAGGGAGCATTGCTCTTTTCGGAGCAGACTGACATGAAACTTAATGGGTTAAAGGACTCTAGGGCAACCCTTAAATCCTCGGGATTGTGTATACCAGTGACTTCAAGGAGACAGCAGTGTGTCTGGTACTCTACCCCAGTCTTTCTCCAGTCACCAGGAGTGGTTCCTTCTCCTGGATATTATGAGGGAAGTTTTCCAGCAGTGAGGGATTCACCAATTCCGCTCCCTACAAGGCCATAGTCCAGTATCTCTCATGGATGCCTTCCTGCTACTATGGACAGGTCACCTGTACTACGCTTTCCCCCTCCCCATTCTGCTTGTGCACAGGTACTACTAAAGATCAAGCAGGACCAGGACCAGGTCATTCTGATAGCCCTAACATGGCCCTATCAACATTGGTTCGCCACCCTGGTAGGCCTCTCTGTGGTGGCTCCAATCCTGCTACCTTTACACCTGGACCTGATCTTTCAGGACCATAGTCAGCTACTCCACATAAAACACAGCTTCCTTCACCTGATGGCCTGGAATCTCCATGGCTAAATCCAGGAAATCAGGCTTATTTGCAGCAGGTGCGTCATGTCCTATTAGTAGTAAGAAGCCCTCCACTAGGGCTACTTACTTAGGAAATACTTGAGTATTTATTACACCTGAAGCAACAAGACTTAGCTATCTCCTCAGTTAGGGTTCACCTTGCACCGATATCAGCTTTATAACCAGTCTGGTTTTTTTACATGAAATGCCTATCCTTTTCTTCAAGGGCCTAGAAAGAGTATTCCTCCAAGTACAAGAGCCCGTTCTTCCCTGGCACTTGAACTTGGTCTTATTGAAGCTTGTGGGACCCCTGTTTGAGCTGTTAGCAATATGCTCCTTATTATACCGCCTCTGGAAGGTGGCTTTCTTAGTGGCCAGAAGGATCTCTCAGATCTGCACCCTCACCTCAGAACCTCTGTATGCAGTCTCCTTTAAGTATAAGGTGCAGGTATGGCCCCACCCTAGTTTCCTCCCGAAGGTGGTTTCATAGCTTCATAGCAATCAGGCAAACTTCCTACCTGTTTTCTATCTGACGCCACATGCAAATAAAGAAGGGCAGGTTCTTCACTCATTGAATGTTAGATGAGCCCTAGTATTCTACATAGAAGAGACTAGACCATTTGTAAATTTACCCAACTGTTCATAGCAGTAGCTGACAGGATAAAGGGTCTCCCTTTCTCTGCTCAGAGAATTTCATCTTGGATCATATGTGTTAGGATCAGGCGGGTTTTCCACCACCAGCTAACCTAATTGCTCACTCCGCAAGATCACAAGCATCATCAGTGGCATTCCTAGCACAAATCCCTAGTCAAGTATTTGCAGAGCAGAGATTTGGTCATCAGTACACACATTCTCTTTTCATTATGCCATCACTCAACAGTCCAGGGGCAATGTTGCAGTCAGCATGTCCATAAACGTCGATCCTACCACCTGCGCAACTGCTTGGGGGAGTCACATACAGTGGAATGCACATGTGCAATCATTCAAAGAAGAAAAAACTGTTGTTAACCTTTCATAACCGTTCTTTAAGATGTGTTGCATATGTCCATTCTATGACCTGCCCTCTTACCCCTCTACGTCGAAGCTAGTCAAAAAAGAAGGAACTGAGGGGGGTGCAGGGTCAGCTGGGGGCTTTATACTGGTGCTGTGAGGATGCAGCACCAGAGGGGGCTTGAACCACCCCAACAGATACCACTGAGGGAAAATTTTGTGGCGTCTGTGTTTGGGATGTGCATATACCTACAACACATCTCAAAGAACAACAGTTACGAAGGTTAGTAACTTTTTTTTCTAGGAAAGGTCATGGCCATTCTCCAGCAGCACTGCTTTCCTTCTTTCTTGGACAGACCACCTAAACTATGCATTTCTACCTGTCCCAGCGCTTTCTTGAGTATTATAGAAGCCGAGGTGATAAAGCATGAGTCAATTTCATCATGCCCAGATGGACCAGGAGGTTCTAGTTTCCAGTTCTCCTGCACATGTCAGCCTGACCACCAGTCGGCATTAATTCCTTTCCAGACCTCTTGACTCAAGAAAAAGGCAAGATCCGACATCCCAACCCAGAATTCTTCATCTCATAGGTTGGTATTTGGATGGGCATCGGCTCTAAAAAGTTCTTGTTCCCTGAATGTTCAAACCATCCTTATTAATAGTAGAGTGGACTCTGTGATAAATGAAGGGGAGAGGTAGCTCCCATTTATGGACACCCAGCCAGCGAGTTAGCTATAAAGTCCCTCTTGGTGGCTGTTCTCTGCTTGCTTTACCTGTAAAGAGTTAAAAAGTCTCCCTGGCTAGGTAAAAGAAAGAGAGTGGGCACCTGATCAAAGAGCCAATGGGAGAGCCAGAACTTTTTAAAATTGGAAGGGGGGGGAAAACTTCCCTTTCTCTGTTGTTGCTCTCCTGATAGAGGGGACAGAGCGGGACAGGGCTGAAGCTATGCTGTGAAAAGCTTTAAAACCAGGTATGAAAAAGCATCGAATCATACCTCAACCCCACTTATCTGAAACTCCAAATATGTAAATAATCATGGAATGTCCAGGAAGACATGATTAGGGTTATTTTATTTCTTTTTGGCTTGTGGAAACAAGTAATTAAACCAACTCCTCAATGGGATCTTAATTTAGTGCTTCCAACAATCACTGTGCCACCCTTTTAACTTGATGCTTTACCAATCTATGAAGATTCCCTATCTTGCTGCTATCATCTCAGCCAGACAAATAAGCGAGTTGGGGGCCCTAATGGCAGACCCTCCTTATACTACATTTCATAAAGACAAGATCTCACTACAGCTATACTTGAAATTCACCCTTAAATCAATTTAGGAATTTCACATAAACCAGAATATGCACTTACCTGTGTTCTTTCTGAAGGTCCACACATCCATTAAAGTAAGGAAACTTCATCTCCATGATGTGAGACAAGCTGTAGCCTTTTACCTACAGGGAACAGAACAAATCACAGTCACCTAGGCTGTTTCTGGCAGTAGTAGAATGAGTCCAAGGACAAGCTGTTTCCTCCCAGAGGATCTCAAAGTGGATCTCTGGCTTCGTTCTACTTTGTTATCTACTGTCTTATCACATACAGGGTATGGGCTCACTCTACAAGAGCACAGGCAACCTTAGTACCATTACTCCAACAAGTACCTCTGCTTGACGTTTGCCAGGCACTGATGTAGAGTTCCAGCCACACATTCATGAGACATTATGGTAGAAGTTCTGCAAGCAGCCATACCAGCTGCATCCTCGCATCCTCCTTTTCTCTGAGTACTGCTTGTCAGTCACTCTCAGTGGAATACACACAGAGACTAGCACTCAAAGAAACAAGCGAATTTAAATAGTCTTCATAACTGGAGTTCTTCAAGATGTGTAGTCCCTATCTGTATTCCACTATCTGCCCTTATTCCCCTCTACTTCGGATCCTCTCTGATCTGCAGTAAGAGGAACTGGAGGGGCATCAGTCTGCACCATCCTTTATGCCCTCAGTGTGGAATCCGAGGGAAACAACTATGTAGGCACAGACAGACACTGCTTGCTAGAAATCTCCAGTCTCCGACACATCAGCGCACAGTGGAATACAGATAGGGACTACAGATCTTGAAGAATCTACAGATTTCCAGTTATGAAGGGTAAGTAACTTCCCTTTTCTAAACATTTGTGTTTTCGAATAAGTTCTATTACTACATTATAATGTTACTATAGAAAATATTGATTGGAAAACTAATCGAATCCTTTACTGAGAGTGGATTTACAATGAATGCCAAATAAAGGCATAGCTACAGAAGGCTACACTTGAAAAGGACAGATTTTGTTCTGAGCTGCAGGAATGTATCTCCACTGACTCTGGTACAAAGTGTTGCATTTTTCTCAAAAGCAGTTTGTAATAACTTCAGTATCCAGTCTGCCCACTACCCTTACCCATTATCATTGCAGGTTAATTTTGTTGCAGCTATTGATGTATATGAAGATGGTGAAGCTGGTCTACTGTTGTGTTATAACTGTAAGTGTTGTTTTATTTGATGCGGGCAATAGCAAAGGAAGTTTAAAAACATTAATTATATCAGTCTGCTTGTATCAGTCCTGTTTATCTGTGGGTTATGATTCTACATATTGCTAAGTTAGCAGTTTTTCAATATAATTTTCATTATTGTTTTATGACAAGCTGTGCAGAATGTAGAAACATCAGCTACCTGCTTCTGTTTTCAGGTGTACAAATGAAATTCCCCAATTTTGGAGAACCACCTCTGGTGTTAATTACTCACCAAAATGTCAGCTGTGAGATATCCATTATTATAATCACCTCACTTTCTTATATGACCCCATTACCAGAGTGTCTGAGCCCCTCAGAATCTTTAATGAACCATTCAGTGATTAGGACTCTGGCCTGAGACTTTGATGCAATTCCTTGCTCCGCCACAAACTTCCTGTGTAACCTTGGGCAAAACAATTAGGCCCCAACTTTTCAAAAGTATTTAGGCATTGCCATGCTCCGCACTGCAATGCCTACCTCATTTAGGAGCCTAAGTGTCATTTTCAAAAAGGGTTCAGGCACTTATGAGCCTAATCCCATTGACAGTCAATGGAATTTAGGCTCAACTACCAAAATTCCTTTTGAAAATGAGACGTGGGGTCTTAAATTAGTTAGGCACTGCAACTCTGAGTGAAGCAATGCTTAAATACCTTTAAGAAATTGGGACTTAGTCACTGTCCAGTTCATCATCTGTAATGAATGTTACAGCATTTCTTGACAGCACAGAGATGTTGTGAGGATAAATACATCAAAAATTGTGAGGTGCTCAAACATTACAGTAATGAAGTCCATATAAGTCCCTGTTAATACAAAAGGCTAGCCATGTGAGGGAGCAATGGCATCCTTTCAGACAAAATTCAGGAGTTCAGTCCAAGTAAATAGAGTAAATAAAAAGAATAGGGATTTGTAAGCTGGTTTTCTGTTTTACTAGAATCCCTGTTGTGTGTACTACTCATAGAAAGATGGTGACTTTCTTGATTTCAGCTTTGACTTTGCAGATGTACTGATAATTTTTAAGCATATTATTCCTGGCTTTTATAATTTGTAATTGAAAGAAATCCTGCAATTAGGGAAATAGATGGGGATTCATAGTCACATTGGATAATCACTGCAATAATTATGTTCTTTGAGTAATCAATGAATCCAGATTTTAAAAGCTAGTCAGTGGAGTCCTGCCTCGTATTGGCTGACGTAAGCTTTTATTCTTTCCTTTTTGCTTTTTAGCATTGGAAAATTACTAGTTTTATGATTAGAAGAAAGTGCTGTAGAAGCACTTGCTGATGGAAAAACATGCAGTGCAGGAAAACCATGATAGAATTTGAGCCATTGTAAAAATAACACTGCAGTTCCTGAGAGACTGGGTGTACAAGTCATTTGATTAATAAAACTTCTGTGTCTAATATCCCCCAGGCCTCATATGGAAGTTTCCCCTCTCTGTACATTTCAGTCTTTGGGGAGTGTGAACTGTGCTAATATATGACTGCTTAAAGGGTGTTTCGTGCTAGCTGACAGATACTGTGCCATTGATGTAAACTTCACAACATTTCTTGCCAGTGTCTCTAGCCACAGACAAGTGATGAAGGATCGGGAAACAAGCAAACACATGATTTCATAAAAGATTAATGAATTGTAAAATTCTTACAATTGTAAAATTAAATTATAAATAGCTTTGACATCAAAGTAGACACTTAAAATCGGATTTTACCACAGATGAGACACAATATAGTATATATTACCCATTTTTCCTCCCTTTAAAAATTGTAGTCAGTAAATGGTCTTATGGGTTTAACAGCTGTATGGGAAGATATCAAATTTTCTAAGCCATTTTATTTAATATCAATTTGTGTCATTTTCTGTGTGAGGTAACAGATGTTTTTTGTTACAGATGTCTGCTACTACAGAAAGGTATGCCCCTATAATGAGGGTACTCCTTTGGTCCAGACATCGGCATCAGACTTCCACTTTAGTTGGAACCAGGTTCCTTATGCCATTGGTAAGAAAAGACTGTAGTAACCTAGTAGGATGGTTTAACATCTTCATTTGGTTTGTGTAGAGGTGCGGACTCACCTCTAAGGCACCTCCTGCTGGTTACTTTCAGAAATTAGCTCATTCCAGCCCTGGAGTGCCCTCTGCAGGCTGGTGATCCACCTGTCCTCCGGCCCCCGTGTCTCTCCTGGACCCAGTGCTCTTGTACCTGGGGTGCTGTCCCCTGGCAGTAACCCCTCAGTCTTAGGGTCTCCCCTCCCTGGAGATCCCCCACCCACTACTCCCACTTCACCTAAGTATAAGGCTACTGCCAGTCATCGTCTAGCCCCATGCCCTGGGGCAGACTGCAGTATCAGCCTACTCATCACTAGCACGGTTGGGTTTGGACCTGCTGCCTTGGCCTACCCCAGGCTGCCCTCTGCAACTCCCAGTACCTGTTGGCTTTATGCTAGGCTGTAGCCTGAGGATTTCCAGGCTGGAGCTCCCCAGCTCCTCTGCCTTTCCCCAGCCCTGCGCCACTCAAGTACCCTGCCTCCAGCTCCGTGCAACCAGGCCCTTCTCCCTCTACAGGCAGAGGGAGACTGTTTGGGCTCCTGGCTCACAGCCTTTTTATACAGGCCAGCTGTGGCCTGATTGGGGTGTGACCCAGCTACGGCTGCTTCCCCAATCAGCCCAGTTTTTAGAGCTGCAGCCCTCTCGGGGGCTGCTTTTTAAACTCCTCAGGGCAGGAGCACGTAACCACTCTTCTACAGTTTGGAATTGTACTTGGCCCCTACGGGAGCAGCAGTGGGTATTACAGAAATGCAGCCATATCACACTCAGTTCTAGGGCTGTGCCAGTTCACCTAGATTTTTGCATTTGACAGTTTAGAAAAGCAAGGCGCCTTTGGCAGATTCTTTCCATGCAGAAACAAAGTTCTGAGGTCATTGGCTTTTTTTTCTTGTTGTCCTCAGCCCATTCATTTCCTTCTGCTCTGTTTGAGAGATTTCATCTACACCCTGCTAAACGTGGGGAGTCAGGCAGTCACACAGGCTTTATGCAGTTAGACATCCATAAGCATTTTAGAGGCTGTTTAAAAACTTCTAAAATATTTACACTAGAGAGCGGAGATGTTAGAGGAGGTCAGATTTTCAGGAAACTTCTAGAATCTTTTTAAAGCTCTAGGTGCTTTTGTAAAACATCTGATACAAATATATGTTCATAATTGTTCTCAGTAATAGCAGCCCTTTTTCCCTTGCAGTTTGTGCTTTCCCTTATATCCTGGCTTTCACTACTGATTCCATAGAGATACGATTAGTGGTGAATGGGAACCTAGTCCACACAGCTGTGGTGCCTGAACTTCAACTTGTTGCATCAAGGGTAAGACATAGGAAAACAGTATTGGGCCCCTGTGTGAGCTCTCATTACAATATGTATGTGCAGTTCCTGGTAACACAGACTTCTGAGTGTGCAAGCATAGAATGGAAACAATCACCTTCAGAACAGTCTATTAAAATCACAGAAATAGTTGATCCTACATGAGCAAATTAGGGTGCAGATTATATTTGTAATTTGAAACAGTATACATAGATGTATGATCTTAAAGAAGCACAAGACTGCACATTTCATTGGCTGCAGTGACCATACATATTCCTTTTTTGAGTATAAATCTCAAATCCAAGGGCAGCACTATCATTTATAGGAGTTCTTGTGGCACCTTAGAGACTAAGACATTTATTTGAGCATAAGCTTTTGTGGGCTACAGCCCACTTCAGGCTGTAGCCCACAAAAGCTTATGCTCAAATAAATGTGTTAGTCTCTAAGGTGCCACAAGTACTCCTGTTCTTCTTGCGAATACAGACTAGCACAGCTGCTACTCTGAAAACTATCATTTATATTACCATTGCTCACCCAGAGATGCTCCTTTTCCAATGTCTTTCCCAGTTTCTTTCATTTTACATAGTTCGGAATACTCCTTTCTCTTTTCCACTTGACAGTCCTCTGATTGAATAAAGGGTAAAGGGGTTCGGTGAGTCACCAGATCTGAGTGCATGGAGTAAGTGCAAATAGGCCAACTTCATCCTTGGGTAATTCCGTGATTTCAAGAATGAAGATGGCTCAGTGTGTTTTGTGTTTAGTCCTTATAGATGCACCAGAAAAGGAGGAGGGAAAATTCTCTATTTGTAATGAGGAGAAATGATAGTAAAGGAAAGATTAGGCTACATTTTCTAACTTCATATGAACACCAGTTGGTTATTGAGCCAAACCCTTGAACTCTGGTCCAGTTCCTCAGTTGTATTTGAGGAGCACACAGCATACCTGGGAGGGCAGGAGTGTGCCAATATGGCTCGGTGCTGTTTTTGACCTTCTCCCATTCCTGGAGCCATCTGGGCTGGTCACCTTTGCCCTTCAGGCTATTCTAATGTGCATTGTCTAATGTGCACTGATTGCCAACAGGGCCAAGGGGCCCAGTCAGGAATTGACAACCCTCTGGAAAGCCCAGGCCATGCCACTTTCTGTAACTGCAAGTAGGGGGATCATGTAGGAGCTGGCTGCTCTGCCAACGGTATACCACCAGAGGATTCTTTTACTCTGGGGTGATCCTCCCAGGGCCAGCTCAAGATGTCTTTAAGGTCTTTCCATTGGCAAATCTGTATACAGTGGCTGCGCCATTTAAAGGACAACTCTTTGGGCACAGTCTCAATGATAAACTGGGAAGTCTTGCTGTGCTAACAATGTGTTATTTGTCATTTCAGTCAGATATTTATTTTAAAGCTACTGGAACAGTAAGTGGATCATCCAATAGCAGTTCCAAGGAAACTAGTTCAAACAGTTCTCCTCAGACTCCAACAGCTCATGAAATGCCAGAATTTCCTTCTTCCTCAGCAGAAGGTAAAGTATTGTTGGGGCTGGTTGTGTGTTGGCTTTGAATCACTCTGGCAATTATCACGTTTCCAATACCTCTGGGCTTTTGGTTTCGTGAATTTGGAGATGGTGAAAGATTTTGGATTGATAGCCCTTGTGGCTGAAGACCGAAATTTTCTATTCATCCATAGAAGTGGCTGTGCACACCTGCTCTACTTCACCTCCTGCCAATATTCCCTCAGCACTGCTCTGGAGGGACCTTTCCTAGGAAGAGGAGGAGGAGAATCCAGTTTCAATGGCCTGCTGAATCTTTCACAACTATTTTTCAGGGATAAGACTGCAAACAAAGATGCCAGTTATGATGGGGGGAGGTTCAGAAAAGAGACAGTTACCTACTAAGAACTGAACTGAGACACCCTCCCAACACCCAGCTCTTTTTACCACGGGACTATTACAGTTTCTTTATAGAATGAAAATGGTAATTAGGCAGCCCCAGCCCCAAAGAGCTTGCAATATCACTTTAGATATGACACTATCAGTGGATTAACAGTAGGGGGGATAAATATGAAATGACAAGGGCCCAATAACAATATCACACAGTGTACACCAGTGGTTCTCAGCTAGGGGTACAAGTACCCGTGGAGGTACGCAGAGGTCTTCCAGACGGTACATCAACTCATCTAGACATTTGCCTAGCTTTACAACAGGCTATGTAAAAAGCACTAGCAAAGTCAAACTAAAATTTCATTTAGACAATGACTTGGTTATACTACTCTATGTATTATACACTGAAATGTAAGTACAATATTTATATCACAGTTGATTTATTTTATAATTACATGGTAAAATGAGAAAGTCAGCAATTTTTCAGTAATAGTGTGCCATGACACTTTTGTGTTTTTATGTCTGATTTTTGTAAGTAAGTAGTTAAGTGAGGGGAAATTTGGGAGTTTCAAGGAAAATCAGGCTTTTGAAAGAGGTACGGTAGTCCTGGAAAGGTTGAGAGCCACTGCTGTACATCTCTCTGGCTCAGTTAAATATGCTTCTGCTGCTATATAGCTGTGATAGAAAACAACGGAAAGTAATAATTTTAGTTCTTCAAGTGCTTGCTCATGTCCATTCCATGTTAGGTGTGTGTGCTCACCACATGCAGCAGTGCCACAAGTTTTTCCTTCAGTGGTATCCGTAGGGGACTGGGTCTGGCGCCCACTGGAGTGACGTGTGTATGCTGTAGTATAAGGGGCGCCACTGGCTCCCCCCCACTCTCAGTTCATTCTTATCACCAGTGATGGTGATAGTACATTCCTTTGCTTCCGAAAACCTTTTTTTCTGTAGAAGTGTTCATTCCAAACCTTTCTATTGTACATAGTTATATCAACTAGTATTAGTTCCCTTAGTGTGTTTTAGTTGTCCCAGATGGGACTTAGACTTGGGACAGAGCATGCCCCACTCCCTGGGCTTTAAGAACTGCGACTGCTGTAAGAAACCCATGCCCATCAGTGACCCCCCCACACACCAGTCATTTAAGGTGTTTGGGAGAATCTCATGTCAGCGACAGGTGTCGAATCTGCAAGAGCTTTAAGCCTCGCGCTAAGAAAGAGTAAGACATCCAACTTGAAGCACTCCTTATGGAGTCAGTGCTGACACCATCGGAGCATCTGAGATCAGACTCCACACCCAGCACCATAGTGTCAGTGCGAAGCGGCCCGTGTGTGCCATCATCAGACAGATGACAATCCACCTCCCCGGCACCAAGCAGTAAAAAGAGGAAGACTGGGAGGGCAAGGAGAGGGAAGGAGGCAAGCCTAGACACAACGAATGGTGGCTCATTGCTTCCAAGTGGGAGTCGGGCCCTAGCTTCAGTTGAGCAGATTAGCCCATCCCGGAATGTGCCGGCCACCCCGGACAGTAGCATGACAGTCCGGCACCTGGCAATGCCGTTGACCCCAGAGACCCTACAGGCAGCGCAGGAAAGTTGTCCCTCCCGGTGCCGCCCACACTGTCTACAGCAGCTCCCACATCAAGGAGTAAGCCTGCCCTTGGACCACGACCTCAATCCCCATCAATGCGGTACTGCTCACCACGTTAGGGAGCATCCCGCCAGCGCTCGCCTGTGCAGACCCACCATGCCTCAGACATAGGGCTACATATCAACTGGAGCCCTCGGCACAGGTCTCCAGGCTCCGGCCATCATTCTGCAGGTTCAACGCCTCAATCACCGATGGTATGGTATAGTGTTACTGAGGCACGTTCATCCCCACGACCCTGATCCCGGGAGTGTTGCTCACCTTCAGATTGCTGCCGCTGTAGCGGTAATCTCCATCAAGACTCTTGGTATCCGTCACCGGCCTATAGCCAGAGGTTGCTATACCAGCATCAACACTCGTCATCGCAGCGTTGGTCACTCTCTTACTCCCGCTTCCACTCTATAGGCTGAAAGCGGTTGGGAACTGCTTGGTGTAGAATGCCATGGTACCGTCATGGATCAGCCAAATGCCGATGCCAGTCACCAGGATCTCGACGCAGTGGATTATCTCCCACACACAGATCCCACTCAGAGTGTGGCGGTGGACACAGCCGGACCAAGACGCCTGGTCGGCCTTAGTGTGGTCCCGGTCTCCGGAATATGGCCCTCCATCCCTGGGCTTGGAGTTGGACCAGGAACCCCGATAGGTGGCAACACCGGTACTCCCTGTCAGCACTTCCATGGCCACAGGATCAATGGCCATGCTGTGGCACCTTTGAAACCTGTGTGATTCACGCAGCCGCCCCAAAGGCATAAGTCAGTGTCAGGAGTCTTTGACAAGTTCTCTGCCTTGGTCTCCTGCCCACCTGAGACGGAGGCTGCTGTGCCTGTGACCCCCCATGTCCAACAGATGGGGAAGAAGGCCATGCCGAGCAGGTCATAGATGTGGGGACTCTTGCTGCACCTACATCCTCTTCCTCATCCCGCAGTGAGGCCATCATGGGACCCCCGCCTATGGCACCCAGGACAATGGCACAGCTCATCAGAAGATTTTGAGGAGGGTAGCCTCAAACTTGGGACTAGAAACCGAGGAGCTAAAGGAGCCCCTGGACATCCTCTTCAACATTCTCAGCTCCGTAACACTTGCTAGAATCATGCTGCTAGTACATGAGGGGGAGGCCAAGATTGCCAAGACCCTCTGGCAGACTTCCGCATCTATACCCCCATTTTCCAAGTGGGCGGAGCGCAAGTACTATGTCCTTGCTAAAGGGTATAAATACCTGTATACCCACCTTCCCCGAACTCGCTAGTAGTGTCCGCTGTCAATGAGCGGGAAAGACAGGGACAACCAGAGGCTATTCCCAAAAATAAGGAGCTGAAAAAGTTGGACATATTTGGGAGAAAGGTTTGTTCATCATTGAGCCTACCTGGAGTCTCTGTCACCGGGGGCCAGTGACTGGGAAGCAGCGTTGGCAGCATCCACTGTGCCCTCATCAACTAGAGATTGGAATTCCTGCTGCTTATCCGGGAGGAGGAATTCAGTGAATTGGGCCAATGTTGGATGTGAGTGGGAATCACATTTGGCCAGTGTGGCTTCGTAACTCGTAATGCGGAATTGTTGTCCTACTGAGGAATAGACCTTATGCCCAATAAAGTCAAGTTTTTTTGGCTGCACGATCCAGTGGGTTACAGTGGAAGTGGTGGTGTTGGGCATGCTCCATGGCCACTTAGACTACCAAGGAATTACAGAGTGGGTGTTGGAAAAGGAAGTCCATACCCATGATTGGCACAGAGTAGGTGTACATGATGCCAGCTGGAGAATGACATTAGGGATGGGCAGGGCATTGTGAGTGGAGCCTGGAGGCTGAAGGATATCCCAGAATTGATCCTGAGGGTGCTGGATGTCCTCTATGGGAAGATTGTGATCATTGGCCATGCATCGCAAGAGGGCTTGATATTAGGCATGGTCATCTATAGGAGAGCGGGTGGGGAGGGTATGAGAGCATCATCCAGGGAGGAGGAGGCACTTGTGTTGACCCTGGTGCCAGCGGTTCCAGAGGCACCATTGTTGCGGGCAGGTTTAGTGGAATGGGAGCATCCGCAGGAGAATCATAGGTTGCAGTAGTTGACAGAGAACGTTAGTGATGCATCCACCATTGGTATGGGTCCCAGCTGCCCAATAGGGCCAGGCATATGAGGTCGCTTGGAACCGATGGTTCCCTTGGGTAGGTGAACCACGGATCCATGAAGTGCCCATAATGTGAAGGATAGGGTGGTCCTCTAGTATCTGGGCTGTATGAGTGGGCAGGAGAGAAAGGCAGGTCCAGCAGAGGTAGAGCCATTGGAGCAGTGCATTGGAGAGCCCACAAACAGGAGCAGCAGCTCAGCCGTGGGTGTTAATGGGGACAGGCATCCTAGTGTGTGCAGGGCCAGGTGGGAGACCCCCAATGGTCCTGGCAGAGTGGACAGTGACAGTGGTGAAGGCTGAAATGCCTCCTGGTTGAAGTTGTCATCGCAGGAACAGGGTGCCAAGACTTATGCTCCAAGCAGGACTTCCTTAACTGGAGGGCCTCCTCTTCTGCACGCAACTTTTCAGCTGACCTGGCACAGCTCAGGGAGGAAAAGCTGCCCTTCAGAGCAATCTCCATCAGGGATCTTCCCTTGTGTCCATGCAAGTGCTTCTTACGAGCATGGTGCTTGGAAGGATGTGGAGGTGCCACTGGTGCTGGGTGGGATGGGCTTGGAGCGGAGCTGACTGCCAGGCAGAACGGTGGTCCATCAGTGCTGGTTCCTGTGGAGGAAGTGGGTACATATCCCCCTCCATTAGGAATTTGCGGAGATGAAGCTCACAAGCTTCCTGAGTTCTAGGCAGGAAGGAGCAGCAGATGGAAAAGCATGTAGCTACGTGAGCTTCACCCAGACAGTATAGGCATCATCAATGTTCTGGGAATTCCTACAGCTAATTCCTAACTAAACTAACAACTTCAAGGTAAGGGAAAATGAGGATGGACAACTACTCTATAACTAACTATATACAGTATACCATCAGAGACTACAATTTTTAAAAGAATAGCAATGAAGATAGAGAAATGAGGGTTCTGACTATGGCCATGCAGCGGTAAGAGAGAACTGGAGTGTTGTCAACCCGCACAGCTTCTTAAAGCCTCGGACGCACTGTGTGGTGGATGCACATCTGAATCAACAGGTACTAATATGACCAGCTCCGGCGCATGGCACGCATGCCCATCCGTGATTGGAATCCACATAGGGACCATCATTCGAAGAAGAACTTATAGCACAGTTTCAGAGTTATGAAGTATCAGTAACAGTATTAGTTTAAGCAATGCTACCAAAAAAGCAGGGCTACAAAGAGGTACACATGTCCCTGTGAAGTTACTGCCCAGTTGTTCATAGTGGATCTCTGATGGTAACATTGAAAAGGGGATATTGCATCCCCATTGTCTTCAACTGGCATATAAACTATTTTAAGAAAGGGAACAGCAATCCTTGTTTTCCCCTCATCTTGTGCTCTATATCAATAAAATGCTATCGTCACTCCACTATAAAATCTACTCTGCTAAAAGCATCTACTGTCTAGTTCCAGTGTACTTTTATGTCCAATCGTCTGTTTATTTATATGGTAAGCACTGCAGGTAAATGGCCATGTCTATGTTATGACCAGCTGAACATGTTGTCACCACTCAAGTGATAAAAAGTAATGTGTCCAATTATTATTACTGTGAAAATATGAAAATCTCTTTCTGGTTGTTTTTTCTGTGTTTCAGGTGAAGTTCAGTATAAAAACTTATACAAAATTCCTCTCAGTAACCTGGTTGGGAGGAGCATTGAACGACCTCTGAAGTCACCATTAGTCCCCAAGGCTATCACCACCTCAACTTCCAGTGTTGCTGCCTCAGCTCCTGTCAGTCACTCATTATCTTTGTCTCGTATGGAAATTAAAGAAATTGCAAGCAGGACACGCAAGGAACTGCTGGGTAAAGATTCTCGATTGATACAATCAATTCCCAATTATACTACCTGGAGTCTCTGTCACCCATTTAGATTTCTGGAGTGACATATAGCAGAAAATACTACAAAAATAAAAGGTCAGCTGGTGAAAAAAACAGCCTCTTTGTGAAAAGGCTACATGCTTTAAAGAAAACATTAAATACTTTGGTAATCGGGTGTCCGATTAGCTAATGCACAGAGTAGGTCTGTACTCTAACCCAGTCGTAACGTAGCCAGTGTCTGAAGCCAATGAAGGGTATTGTATCTATAACAGATCCATGAATGTTTAATCTCTTTTCTGAAAGCTAAGTCTTTTATTCCTTTATTGAGGCCTCTTGGATGAGAAAGTTCCCAAATCAGAAGTAGCACAGAAGCAAAAGAAGGTTCATCGAAAACCATCAGACCACAAGCAGGGAGCAATAAGGTCAACAAGCAGTGACAGGTAAAGAGGAGGATTTAAAAATTAGAATCCTTGGGTCCTGACCCTGAGTGGGGCTGCTGGGCTGTACTGTAACACTAATGATAATTTTAAACTGTAAACTGTTTAAAAAAAATTGTCCATAACGCTGCCCCGATAGTGTCAGAACTGGGACCAGTAATAATTTTGGCTAAGGATTATCTATATTTTCATATCATCTCTAGTTTCTAGGTGTTCATAGCCTTTTTGAATTATATCTGCCTGTATACCTAGGAACCAAATCATGGACCTATGAACAAAACCAGACCAAATGGGCCTTGATAAGGTAACTACCATGTTTGGGCCTCCCTCAAAAGGATTTTGGCAAACAGATTTGCAGATTATGGATTCACTGGTGTGACAGGGTCAGGCCAGACAGCTACAGGAGAGTGCAGGAAGGAAGGTATTAGCCTCAGGATAAGCAGGCCCCTCTTCCCTGGTAACTGAGCAGGGGTTAGTCCAGGTTAATTAGGACACCTGGAGTCAATTAAAAACCTGCCAGAATGGATTAAAAGCCTTCCCCCACTGCAAGTCGGGGTGATAGGCGTGAGAGTGAAGGAGAGCTGAGTGGTGCGGAAGCTAACAGGGACCAGGGGAAAATCCCACAGGTATAGAGACTGGAGAGAAACCCTACCCTAAGCACGAGCTAAGGACCCTTTTCCAGGGCCAAAGACCTGAAAAAAGGACCCTGCCAGAGGGGAGAGACTGAGCCGTGCATTTGGTGTGGTGCTGCCATGCCCAGAAGGATTACCAGAGACTAGAGGCTCTCTCTGCCCCAGCAAGACAGTCGGGAGGAACCCTGCCCAAGAAAAGTGGGGACAATAAGCCAAAGAGTGTGGGGAAGTAACCTATGGAAGCTAGCAGATTTCATAGAAACTGGTAGCATGAGGCTGCTACTTGTTGGGGCCCAGAGTAGAGGGTGGGACCAGGCCTCTCCCCACCCCCCTTTCCTCCCACTCGATGTCCACCAAGCAAGCCAGAAGCCCCAGTGAAGCAGTGAGGGCCTAGTAGGCCCAGAAATGGGAAGGCCGCTTGGAGACAGAATTTCCCCACCCATCGTAAACTGAGGAGGGTGGATTCTGAGAGAGGAGACGCTATCCTGACCCACCGCTAGAAAGAAGTGTGGGACCTCACTAAAGTGGAGAAAAAACCCTGTTCCCTCTTCTCCACAGTTCTGCTGCATATATAGAATTTCTCTAAACTGCCTTCCCCTCAGCCCTCTTGCTCCCTGCATACTCAGTGCACTACAGAATCTACACTTGAGAAGAGCAAAGGCAGGATTTGGTCCAGACAATGACTGACTGGTGATTTTTTTCATTAACACAATTTTAAATTACAGAGGATAAAAGTAAATTGATTTAAATATTTTGACTAGAAATGACAATATAAAATATGTGTTTGAGATGCCATCCATGAACATTAACTGCTGGGGATATTTGATTGTCTGTAAACTTGATATTTTTGTGCATTTTCTATTGTCCAGATTGGTGGGAATATGAGAGAATACGCTGAAAAATCAGAGTTAAAAGGAAAGGGGTCAAACTATTCCAAGGTCATAGATCTGTCTTTAGACTAACCTGGTTGCGCCCAGAGATAACTGTTCTTTTGCTTCTTGCTTTGATCTAAGTGTTTTCACAGAGATTTTGCCTTCCTTTCTGCAGAATAATTTCAAGCTCTTTTGAAAGCAGTTCTGAAGGGCGTCACCTTTCCACTAGTTCAGATCCTGATACTGCAGCAAACCGGGAGGAGAGCCCACCATCTAGCAGTCTATTTCATCTCACTACTTCATTTGATGAAGACATCATTGACTTGAAGTGAAGACAATCTTAAGTCCCTTATTCTCTCCTTTTCCTTTTCTTACGACTCTGAAGGCCTTATAGCAATGTCACAACACTGCTTTTAGTGATAACATATGGCTGGAAATAGAGTTGGTGAATATTCTCTACAGAACCAAACTGGGTGAAGCTTTTTTGCCCTCTTTATGTATGCCTTTCTCAGTTAAAGAACCAGTGGTTTGTACTGTAGCAAGGTGGTAGATATCAGTGGTAGTTTTAGGATGATAATTTTAAGTAAATAAAAGGATTCATTTTTATTCTGTCTGAACTTATGTTTGGAGTACATGAATGAGAGTAACACTTAGCTGTGTTATTTACAGCCGCTGATATTACAAATTGTTCCATAGCCCAGTGTGTCATGTAGAAAGATGATCTTTATAAAGAAAATTAATTTATTCCAATTTTTTTAAAAGATAAAAACAAACTTGTGACAAAGTTCTTTTCAGCCAGGATCATCTATCCTTGAAGTGGTACTGTTCTGTTATAATGTTTACTGAAGAACTAAGGATATTCTATGAAGATCAGGTAAGATAAAGCATACATTTTTAACAGTGAGAGTAAATTACAGAGAATAAAGTGAATGTTTTTCTAAAAGTTCTGCTCTCAGAATTATTTTGTGTAAGTTAAATGGCCTGTGTTATACAGGAGGTGAGACTAGATGATCACAATGGTCCCTTCAGGCCTTGGAATCTATGAATAAGATACAAATATGCTTTCTTAGCTCTCATCTTTCCATGTACATTTTTTCTGAGAGGGACCCGAAAACAAGATTTAGAGTAAAAATTCCAGAATGCGGAGAATTTTGTAGAAAAATATTAACTTTCAAATTATTCACCTAAAAATTGAAAATCAAAGATAAAGGAAGAAAGAGATGCATCAGGCTAACAAAGCAACTGGAATATTATCCCTGTTATATACCTGCAGACTTCTTGAAAACACAGTATGTAGGATGCAGCATCTGATTTTGCGTTTCATTTTCTATCAATGTTTTGACTTGCAGATAAACCTCCTGTTAACATGCAGGCATCTGTATTTGTTGCTATTTGCTTGTGCATTAGCTGTTTAAATTATAATATTTTAGACTGCTCCAAATAGCTACATTTTGCTGAGTGAATCCAGGCTGAAATTTCACTGAACAGCTAGGTTTTTGTGATGAAATAGTAACAATAAACCTTTTGATGTATGAAGGACAGATTTCACCTACAAAATGATTCTTGAGACCTTTCCTGCATTTTCTGTATGCCAAAAAATCAATTTGCAACAAAAATCAAAATGTTTTGCCTTTTCATGAAATTGTGTGAAGTTTTCCTCCTTTTTTACTTAAAGATGTTAGCTCTGTTTACAAGTTATTTCTTGTTCCATAATTAGAAATAGTTCAGCATCTTCATTATTTTAGGGATGGCGTGCTGGTGTCATAGTTTGTTTCCTTCTTAGCATGAACAGCTGAAAACTTGTGTCTTTTAAATGAGTGTATCAGAATATAATCCAGTTTCCTGCCTAGTACTCTGTTACCAACCTTTTACTAGTATAGGTAGCTGCTAATTTCTCCACCAAGAAAATATTAGTTAACTTCATTTAAAGGATCATTTCTTATTCTCAGCTGTAACAGCTGATCAAGGAAAGAAGCAATATTTTCAGCTGCAATCATTCTTTCAGTAGAATAAAGTATTTTAACCAGTGATTAGTATTACTGTATTTTTAAACAAGTAAATCTGTGTGTTGTAATTCTAAGAAAAAGCATATAAGAAAAGCGAGCTGAAATTGTTTGCCAGAGATTTCAACTCTTGTGAGAAAGCATTCCACAATCGCTGGAAAGAGCTTATACACCCTATACAATTTACCAGTTCAGTTAAGGTTGAAAAATTAAGCTGAAAGATGCAAAGAGTGGCACTTACTTTTGATGGAGTCTGGGGCCCTGTTGTGTGTGTGAAAGGCAGTATTTCTTTATACAACTATTTCAGGGCAGACCATGTTAGCATGCAAGTGAACGTGTATGGGGGCTCATTGCACCCGCTTTAGGAGCACTAATTGCACTAACATCTCATCCTGAAAGAAACAATAATATTTTCTTTCCCTTTCTTTATCCTCAGCCTTGTTCCCTTATGTTGCTTCTGTCGTGTTAGTTGTACGTGCATATGCTCATGGGTTATTTTGGAGCCTATACTCGTGTCGCAAACTCAGGCTTTAGTTAAAATAAAATTTTAACTGGAAATTTTGTTTTGGTTTGTCAAAATATTAAATTGTAAATTGAAATAGCTCATGGAACTCTTCTCTTCTTCTGATATTCTAGCAGAGTCCACACAACTCAGCATATAAAAATTAGCATTGGCTAGAGCCTGATGCTGCTGAGGGAGCTAAAAGGGCATATTGAAAGGACTTAGCAAAGAGCTGCATAATCAGTAGGGCTGTCAAGCGATTGAAAAAATTAATCATGCGATTAAAAAAAATTAATCACGTAATTAATTGCACGGTTAAACAATAATAGAATACCATTTATTTAAATATTTTTGATGTTTTCTACATTTTCAAATATATTGATGTCAATTACAACACAGAATACAAAGTGTACAGTGCTCATTTTATATTTATTTTTTATTACAAATATTTGCACTGTAAAAAAACAAAAGAAAGTATTTTAAAATCACCTAATACAAGTAATCTAGTGCAGTCTCTTTATCATGAAAGGTGAATTTACAAATGTAGAATTATGTACCAAAAAACTGGATTCAGAAATAAAACATGTAAAATGTTAGAACCTGTAAGTCCACTCAGTCCTACTTCTTGTTCAGCCAATCGCTCAGACAAACAAGTTTGTTTTATATTTGCAGGCGATAATGCTGCCCGTTTCTTATTTACAATGTCACCTGAAAGTGAGAACAGGCATTCGCATGGCACTGTTATAGCCAGCATCGCAAGATATTTACGTGCCAGATGCACTAAAGATTCATATGTCCCTTCATGCTTCAGCCACCATTCCAGGCTGATGGCAGGTTCTGCTCAATAACAATCCAGAGCAGTGCGGACTGATGCATGTTCATTTTCATTATCTGAGTCAGATGCCACCCACAGAAGGTTGTTTTTTTTTTTGATCGTTTGGGTTCTGTAGTTTCCACATCAGAGTGTTGCTCTTTTTAAGACTTCTGAAAGCAAGCACCACACCTTGTTTCACTCAGATTTTGGAAGGCACTTCAGATTCTTAAACCTCAGGTCGAGTGCTGTAGCTATCTTTAGAAATCTCACATTGGTACCTTCTTTGCGTACTTGTGGCACCTTAGAGACTAACAAATTTATTTGAGCATAAGCTTTCGTGGGCTACAGCCCACTTCATCGGATTCATAGAATGGAACATATAGTGAGGATATATACACAGAGAACATGAAAAGGTGGGAGTTGCCCAACCACCTCTAGAAGGCTAATTAAGATGAACTGTTGTCAGCAGGAGAAAAAAACTTTTGTAGTGATAATCAAGATAGCCCATTTAAGACAGGTTGACAAGAAGTTGTGAGGATACTTAACATGGAGAAGTAGATTCAATGTGTGTAATGGCTCAGCCATTGCCAGTCTCTTATTTAAGCCTAAATTAATTGTATCTAGTTTGCATATCAATTCAAGTTCAGCTCTCGTTGGAGTCTGTTTTTGAAGGTTTTCTGTTGCAAAATTGCCACCTTTAAATTTGTTACTGAATGGCCAGGGAAGTTGAAGTGGTCTCCTACTGTTTTTTTAATGTTATGATTCCTGATGTCAGATTTGTGTCCATGTATTCTTTTGCGTAGAGACTGTCTGGTGAACCAGTGAAATTGTTGCATGCAAAATTAGCTATAAAGGCAGTGATTGGTCAATTTACCTCTGATACCACAATGGTCTAGGACTCCTGGCACAGCATAGATACGTTTTACTATAGTTGTACCCAGCATGGATGTAATTTGTAAAGTTAAAATGACTGAGAACGTAAAATTTGGATGGCAACAGCCTGCTACTATGACTGATGACTAAACCTGGTGATATTCTGAAAAAAAAGAGCCCTCAACCATGCTTGTAGCTGATTTCATTGCTTCATACTGACTCGGCCAGTCTGATGTCACCGTTTTTCAGAGAGCTCTGCCTTAGGGCAGGGTGTGGTACACGTGGCATTACGACCCCTCAAGGGCAGGATTTGCCCACCTTGCTGTTCCAAGTGCATGTTCCCTGGATTTATGTCAGCCTGTAGTCTGCCTTTTGGGTAATTGTAATGCCCTCTTAAATTGTAGCCCCATTGGTCCCAGGATAGTAGACACACAGGGTTGCTGAGGTAATATCTTTTATTGGACCAACTTGAAGTTACTACCTCACCCACCTTGGTTCTTTAAAGCTCTCTCAAGTCCATCATTGAGGTCAGGTATGCTTGGCTATTCTAAAGACTTGCGCTGCCTTGCAAATTATTTCTTTTCAGTAGCATGAAGCAAAATGCTTGTAAAGAGCAACACGATCTTTTGATAGCTTGTGGCTCACTAGTCTGCCTCATGCCATACTGGGCACAATCATATGCCTAAGCATTTGGCTGGAATACATTTTAGAAAACACACTCAAGTTTATTAACACTGTCCATCAACAGCTAGGTTTAGACTCCTCCTTATAAGACAGGAAATTAAAAACCATGTGTTGGCACATACATTTATAATATTTAAAGGGTATTCCTTTCCCCTTTCAGTGTGTTCTCACATCATGTTTGTAGCTTTCTATCTGTGAGAATGAACAAGAAATTGAAAATGAATATTGCTGTGGTAGTTAATACACCCAGTGGTTGCCACTTTAGCTAAAGAAATCTTTTCTCACTGCCCTTCTGGTGTTGGTGAATGCGCTCTTATGGATTTTGTTTTGTGATGGAATAACTTCGACCTTGAGAAATTTAGATTTCATTTCTAATATACAGGAAATTCTGATGTTTGAGCCTGCAGCAAATGTCTTTATTAGCAGCCAGGTTACTAAACGTATTTTTTAGCATTGTGACTACAGCACTGCACCTGCGCCAGCCTGTATAACGCATGTCTGCTTTGCCCTAGTCCCCTACTAGTGACATTCAGCTGACCAACAACAGCCTTTGTTTATCTGTGTAAATGTGAATTTATGCCAATATTATGAACCTTGAGGAAAAAAGAAAACAGGAATATTTTTGCACATTTATTTACTGCCTCTTGTTTAAGTATTTATCTAGTTGAATGGAAGATGTTAGGATTCTAAGGTGTGTACAAAGCAGTTTGTGTCAACCCTGATTTTTTTTTTTGTTGAAGTGCTTGAATGTTAGCAGTGGGTTATGTACCTCAATGATTATGTACTGTTAGACTGTTGCTGAACCTTTTGATCTAAAAATTAACTACCACCAAGTGTCTTAAAATCTATTGTATTGCCACTGTTTTTAATTGCAAGTAATGTATATGTACCATGTTTTGAATGTAGCCTGTAAAGAAAGGGAACCGTTACTATAATAACTAAAGCTGTTTTAAGTGCAACAGGCCATTGTTGTGAAGGAGCAGCAGGTACTTTTTTGTTCATTGAGCTGTAATAAATATTTATGAAATTTGACATGAGCCTATTGTTTCCTTGGTATTTACTAATGAATCACTGGACAGTGGTTTTCTTTCCTTTTCAAAGGTGGTAGTTTCCAAGTTCTGACTTATGTTGGTCATTCTTCTGTAGTCTGGAAGGAGTGGTGCTATTCTCATAAGGGGCAACTTTGAGTCCCTGTTTAAATGTTTTGGGATTTTTTTTTTCCTTAAGAGATGTTATTAGTCAGTTCAGAGGAGAAGACATGTATCAGCAGGGTTTGAACAGAAGCCCTTCCTGCACTGAAGGGTGTCTAAAGTAATATTCTTTGTTCTCCCCTCACATTCACTGGCAGGGTTCTGCACAGGGAGATGTCTCTGCTTTGGCACCTCTCATTCCCAGACTCGTGTGTGTGTGCGCGTGCGTGTGTCTGTCTAAGTCTTGTTATTTTAGATGGTCTTCATAAACACATTCATACTTTGCACTACAGTCAAGTTCTGTTTCAATTTCTCCTGTCACATTGTTTACAGAGTTGCTCCTTTCTGTTTGTCACATGCTTCTGTTTTCATTTCTAGCTTGTGGCCACAAATACTATATTTGCTGCATTTGATTGGTTTTGCACATTTTACTGACTCTGCTAATGTACAGTTCTTTACGGAAAGCTGCAGTTGTAGGGTTTGCTGACAGATTTGATCCCTTTGTGATATGGATGTTTTTGCCTTTTATTGCGAGCAGAAACCAACTTTCTGGCCCATCCAGCAATTGGCTGTACTGCTGAAGAATTTCCAATCCAGTCTTACTTCCCTGTCAAGTCTCTAACTCACTGATTTTTTTACTTTAGTCACAAACTGAACATTCATAGCATCCTGCTACATTTGTACAGCTCTCACTCAGCCAGCATTTTCTCGTTTTCCAGGAATGATTTAGCAAGCCTACAGCCTGACCTTCCTCTCAGTTACTCCTGATTTGCACCAGTCTAATGCCCTTGAAGTCAGTAGTTACACTGATGTTAATGAAAGGAGACCTGGGCCCATTACCTTTTAATTAAGTTATTCACTGAAAATATGTGCCTGTTTGCCCATGGTTTTCCAGGTGCGGGTAAAGGATCATTGCCCATTGAGACACATTTGAGCTCTTAAATGCAGGTTGGGTTGGAAGGTCTCCAAAGGCTGTGTGTTTAAGATGGATTTATTTAAAGTGCTTGAAATAAAAAATTGATGCATATATTTTATATATTAGTCAGACTGACTCAAGAATAATGCTGCAATGTGTGTTTAACACTATGTAACAACCTGAATGCTTCCTTGAGGTGGAATCCTGAACTGTGGGGAAGGGACTATGCCTACCTCAGTTTGTACAATGCCAATGGTGCCCTAAATAGCTAATGTAATAGAAATAGTAACTTTTGAGTGAAGCGCTGCAAAAAGGCTTGTAAAGGTGAAATGTGTAGCTAGTACCACTAGTTTTGGCTTTTGTTAGCTAGACAGACAGACTTGACATGCTGATGAGACTGTTATAGGATTATTTGTATTGTCATAGCAAAGGGAAACATGTACTTTTATTTCTAGTTAAACAGATGTGGCCAGTTTATCTGCCTGGATCAGCAATAGGGCCTGTCCCCTACTCAATATTCAGCCAGTTATTCCCTCCCCCCCCCCCCCGGTCTTAAATTTCTCTCTGGCCCTGTGTAGTAAGGGCCTGCGTATGCAACATTTGTTTGCAACTTAAGTATATGACCATTCTGTGCCTTCAGTGCTTTGATGGTTTTAGAAGGCAAACTCGATTTCTGCTCAGACAGGGACTGTATGTTTAAAGGGAAGGGGTCAAATTAAATGAGTCTGTTTGATGTGGAGGCTGACAGATGCAATGCACCTGATCTTTGAAGGCATTTCTGTGCAGCAGTCAAGTGGGAAGCTCTGGCACTATAGATCTGACACAGTAGCCTTGTGCCTGATGACCTCATTCAAGCAAAGAAAGATACTTAATTATCTTCTTTGCCATTAGGTCCTCTCTGCCCCTGCTCTCCATCGTGTGACTAAGATACAGGCAGAACCTAGTGCCTGAGACCACTGCAACTTTTTTTTTATCTAGCAGAAAATTGGTAGCGATGGCACTGTTTGAGCACAGGACATGGAGGGCTGAGGTCTATTCCTGGCTTGAACACGGATTCACTTTGTGACAGTGAACAAGTCCAGTAACCTTTCTGTGCTTCTAGTTTTCCCATTTATAAAATATGGCTAATACTTAACCAGATGGTGAAGTATTTTTTACTTTATACCACAGTCATCCATCCATATCAGCCATTCCACCTCTGGTGCAAAAAAGTGTCACTAGTGCTATTTCTCTGTCCCTCTATCTAGCTACTCTGTTCTGTCCCACTAATGAGAGAGGCCTCTTCAGTATCATTGCTAGCTGGCTCTTTAGCTCAGGCTTTTATAAGACTGTTAGTTATGCAAACAAAGTAACTCCAATGGAGAGTCTACTTATATGTACCGCTGATTAGATAAACTGTTTCTTAAAATCTAATTGTGTAATCTAGACACTACAATGAAATATTTTCTTTGTGCTTTCCCAGAATGGCAGGAGACCCTTATGTCCTTTTGAAAAGCAGTGAAATAGGAGATATTTCCATTAGATGACTATCCCTGTCAACCACAGTTGTTTTACATTGACAAATTTCTTTAAGATAGTTATGTTCTCGTAAAAAGTGTTCAGTAAGCTACTTAGAGAATCAATAATAGCAAATGTTATGGAAGCAGAACAGTGTATCAACAGCAGCTGTTAAGAAAGTACTACATAAAATGTGTATAGTTCAAGTAGCATAGGTTTACTAAGTAGTGTCAGTGCAAGGTAGGGCTAGTCTTGCTTATAGGGTTCTAGTCATAATGGCCAACTGTACTGAGATGGAAGTCTCCCACACAAGAGAAGTAAATACAGCAACAGTCTCATAACTGAACAGCTGATTAGGGTGTCTGATGTATAAGTAGTATTTTTTTCCTCCAAGGCCCAAAAGCTTTTTCAGCAGTTTGGCAAACTGAGCAGAAGCAACACACCTTCCAACTGTTAGCACCTCTGAAGATATTTATTTGAAATTTGAAGATGCTCTATTTTAGCCTGCTTTTCCCACAAGATTACAACTACATATCATGATATATTTCCCTGAGGTGCTCAAACCCCCTCCTGACATTAGGGCTCTTAGAGGATGTTCAGCAATTTATCAAGCACACAACATCTGAAGAGGGCTAGTGCATTAGTTACAGGACTGTTGTGCTCACCAATGTCCTGGACTTTGTTCAGTAGTCAGGCCACAACCCATACAAGCACAGATGATGACAGTGGAAGAATCAAAATAAGGTATGAAGTTAATGCAGGTCAGGCAATAAGAGACAACAGCATACCAGCTAATCCAGTAAAAGCAGTTATTCAGCCTTCATAACTAATCTAAAGTAGGTAAAGGGAATATTGGAAAGAGAAAAACAGTGACAGCCTAAATGAAGCGCCAAGGCCTGGGAAAAGGAGAGAACTCATGTATCACAGTGAATTGGCACAACCTGCTGCTTTGTAAACCTGAAAGAAGCTGAATGCATACATGCATATGAGAAAAATGTTTTGGTTCTCCACAGTGCAATTCAGATTTTTGCCAAAGTTAACAAAAAATTGATTAGAAATTGATTTAAACCATGTTTAACCACATCATGAATTCACGTGCAGCCTACTAACCCAGAGGATGTTTCTTGGAAAAGTTTAGGCAATAACACTAACAGTAACCTAATAGGAAACTTTCCTACAGGGTAAACCTCCTCAGGGTGCAGGTGATCTTCGGAAGTGAGCCTCTATTTGTTCCAATGTCCTTCCTTTTGTTTCAGGCACATACAGGACAGTAAAAATTACATTTAGAATACAGAAGACAGAGAAAAGCCAGAAAGTGCCATAGGACGTCAGGAAGCCCTGAAAGAAAAAGAAAATTATTATGGGAAAAAACAAAAGCTGTATAGGACTACCTGCAATACCTCATTACCAGGGAAGAGCATAGCTGAGTGATTTGCCAACAGCATTGTTTATCAACTTTCACCATGAATCAGAAGCGGTAAGGCTCATAATTGGGGTTACATGGTGCTTACTGTAAGATCATGAAATTCCTTGGTTATTAAAAAAGCCATAAACCAGTTTGTTAAGACACAGGCACCGCTGGATATCCCTCTAGCTTTAAGTGGGAATATTTCAGACATCACCAGCCACGGAATGGGACCCCAGCCAAGGGCAAAACCTGAAATTGAAAATAAAAAGGTGAAAATAAACTTGTTTTGCATTTAAAGAAGCAAGTTGTGAATGATCCCAAAGCCTTTTCTGTGATATGTTAATTCTACCCCAACTCTAACTACTGTCCTCTCAGACTGCTGTAGAGGGAACATTTCATTTCGAAAGCAGTACCGATATGCACACTCCAAAAACTGGTATATACTTGGTGGAAATAATTTTGGGGTATTGTTGCAACACCATCTGATAACACGCTTAGATAAATGAGAGGGGGGTTTTGTTACCTCTCTGAAGTGGAGGTTTCTTCACACTAAATCTACATTTTTAACATCAATTGCCCTGCACTACCTAAAAAGTTACCTCACTTTGACTGGTGCAGGAAAAAACAAAATGCTTCTGGTTGTGAACACAGTTTAAAAAAAAAACAACATATTTAAGTGCAATATCTAAGAATGTGGTCCAGGCTGATTAATCCATATCTTACACCAGGGGTCTCAAACTCAAATGACCATGAGGGCCACATGAGGACTCGTGCATTGAACCAAGGGCTGCATCACTGACACTCCCACTTGCTGCCTCTGGCCCCACCCCCACTCCACCCCTTCCATTAGGCCTTGCCCCTGCCCTACCTCTTCCCTGCCGTCCCCACCCCAACGCTGCCCCCAGGGGGTGCAGAAAGGGTGCAGCAGGGGCTCAGGGCAGGGCATTGGTGGGTGGGGTGCAAGAGGGTGAGGAGTGCAACAGGGGGCTCAGGGCAGGAGGGATGCGGTATGTGGCAGGGGGCTCAGGGCAGGGAGTTGGGGTGCAGGGTGTGGGCTCCAGTCCGGTGCCGCTTACCTAGAGCGGTTCTGGGCTGGCAGTGGTGGGCATGGGGGCCAGGGCAGGCTCCCTGTCTGGGTTCCGTGCATGCGCTGCTCTTGCCACTCTTCTAGGTACCTCCCACGAAGCTCCCATTGGCTGTGGTTCCCTGTTCCCAGCCAATGGGAGCTGCAGGGGACGGTGCCTGGAAGGAGGCAATGCAGGAGCCCTCTGCCTCCTTCCCGCTCCCCCCTGGCCCGAAGGGGTGTGCTGCCAACTGCTTCAAACAGCAGTGCGGGACTCAACGCCACAGGGGGCAATCCCGCAGGTAGGCAGAGGGACGGGGGGGACAGGGAGTTTGGCGGGCCACACGCAAGAGCCCTGCGGGCCGCATGTTTGAGACACCTGCCCTACACCCTTTCAGGAGTCCCTGCTGAGCGTAGTACAGACTGCAGGAGCACAGTGTTATAGCTTGATCCCCAAGAAGTGCTGGGCTTTCACAACTCTTAGTGAGTCAGAGGTCACAGCTGACCAGTACTATTATAAGGCCATACTCAAGAACTTCTGAGGAATACAGTACTCTTGTCTCAAGTGCTTTTATAGTCATGGACAATTTTTTTTTGCATAGCCCATGACTACAATGCCAGACCACTCACCAGTGATGAACAGCCCCAAGCTCACTACAGCCAACCATGCTAGATTGTTTTCTGCTCCTACAGATGCTGAATTTAGTGTAGTCAATAAGTCAGATTGTGATGAATTCTGAGGGTTTGGAAGGATCACTTTACAGTACAGCCCAAATGCTGCAGTGCTGATAGCCATAATGACCCCTGCAAAAGTAAAGAAGAACCAACTGCAGATTTATTGCCACTTGGAAAAGATTTGTATCCGAGAGACCAGAATCAATAAATTAAATACAAAAAACAAGCCTCTTATGGACATTCCTCACATCAGTGCTTTGCCCACAATGATTGTATAAGAATAGCATCCTTAGAAACTACCTCTGAAACTATTTGGTACAGGCTGACTCAAGTGAGATCACCAAAACTAAATAAATAAAATAGTATCTAGAATTACAACAACCTCAGCAATCACTGTGAATATACATACAATTACAGGATTCAAGTATACTGAATACATATATGCATGTTCGAGTAAATGAATCCTGCTTGATATAATTAATACCACCAAACCTACTTGTGAAATAGGCACAAGTAAACAAGAAGTGTTCACTAATTTCAGAAGACAATGGTACTTTAATGTAGCTAAGAAAGCAAACTGCTTTTTTGGAAAGATCTCTCCCTTGCATCATCTGAAATGAGAGTTTATGATAATTATCTTTTGAAAGGAAGGAAGGCTCTCCAGTGCAGTGTGTAAGTTGTGATCACTCTTCTTCTAAATCACCAGACTAAGTCTACAGAAGTTAAGTTTTAAAATAAGCCACTTCACTGCATAATTACAAACCTTCATGCAGTAGGCAAGCTAGGATATTTTTGGTATTACAAACAATATTGTTCTTAAAGGAGGACATTTACCAATAGAAAGTATCTTTAAGCTTTTGCATATCTGACCCAAGTCTGGAATGTTAAAATGCAGGCAAGTTTTTGCATGATGAAAGATACTTTCATCATTGTCCCAGCCTTTAAATAAAAAGGCCTCAAAGAGTTTAGAAACTCATTGTACTGCTTCTGGAGCTTACGTTCTCAGTTATTAACTGGCAACATGGAAGCAGGATTCCTATAATGTAGGATACAGTGGAAAGTTAAGGGCACAAAGCAGACACAAAGATGCAGGACACTGGAGAAGTCTGGACCTAGGTCTTTAACACCTTCAGTCACAGTCTCCAAAGAGAGAGATTCTTAAGTATGGTTTGGAGAAAACAAAATAGTGTCTAGACATTTCCTCATCCATTCAGATTGATCTAAATCAGCTGTCTCATATGTGCTTTATATTTTAAGATACAGGTTTTGTTTTGGTTTTTACCTGAAAGAGAAAGCAGTACTTTTCGCCCAGTTTTATCTATAATAAGTGCAGCCACAGCTGTGAAAAACACTTGTACGGAACCCACAACAACAGAGGCCATTCTGCTGTCCTGAAAGTAAGAGAAAAGAAATCTGTAGAAGCAATGTCATGCTGTTCATTAAGTGATTAGGATTTTCCAGTAATGCTGCAGGTAAAAAAGAAATAAGCATATTTTGTATTGCTAATTTTTATGCAGTATTGATATCTTGGTCTGATCTCTGTATTAACTAACATACTGTGCTTCTGCACAGTACCTTTCATATGAGGATCTCAAAATGCTTTTCAATCATTAAGCCTCACCAGGTAAATTACTCCTGGGGAGATTCTGCACCAAAAAATTAAATTCTACAAAATTCTGCAATTCTCTTTTACAGTTAAGGTGCAGCTTGCAGAGCCCACATGATCCCTCACCCCATTCTCTGCCTACCAGACAGGTTGGGGGATGGGGGAGGGGAGAGAGCTCAGGGCTTCTACCCTGTGGATGGGGGGGGGCGCTAGAGGCTTCTTCTGCACAGCAGGGATAGGAGTCTCGGGGTTTCAGCCCCATGGGGTGCGCCAGCCAGGGCTTGGTGCTTCATCTGAAGCCCGGAGGCCCCCATCCCTGCAGGGCAGAAGCCCTTAGCCCCACCATTCCGCGGCGACTGGCAGGCACAACCCAGCTCTTGAACGTCTGAAGATCGTCATATGCGCTCGGAGGGTCAGTAAGTTTGGCCACCACTACTGTAGATCATCCTGCTACCATAAGGTTCTGAATGGCCATACTGTGCGGATGAGAATTTCCTAGCCATGGATTATAACATTATGGCTCCGTTACATGACTTTGGCAAAGTCAGAAGAAACTAACAGGAATGTCAAGGATAGCAGCCCAGATGTCCAACTCACAACCACTGCTCTTAATATACATGAAGTCTCAATTTTATTCATTTCATTCAGAAAATGAACACAAGATTGTTATTAGCAGCTGATTCTCTCACAAGCCTCTGTCACTGCCATACCTGTGGATGACCTGGAGATTATGCAAGAAACAAAGGGAAATTGAGGCAGTGGAGGATGAATGCATGAAAGGAAAAAAAAAAAAACTATTTTTAAAGTTTGATTCTAACATGCAGAGCATATCTTTGTCAGTTAAACTGAAAACTGACACCAGACGGAAGCACTTTGCATGAAGTATTAGCTTAAAAATAGAATTTAATTATGACTAGTAAAATATCTTGATCTTTCTATAGAGATCCACTCCAGCAATTATTCCTCTCCAATGCTGTAATTTAGCTTTCACCTGACACAGCAATTTTACTTCCTCTGAAGCACACAGTAGTAACCATGGCGAGAGAGATTCTGCGTGGCCCTATGACCAAGTGGGCTTCTGGCACCTTATACTAAATTTCCTGGAAATGGAGGCAAAGTTGCTGAGCAGCAGCCTAATATATATTTTCCTTGAAGAAACAGTTAATAAAACTAACCAGCCAGAACAAGGACAGTGAGATGTCTGCATACAAACAAAACCACAGAGACAAAACGTTTTTCCATGACTAACAGATTCACCAAATTCATATATGGTTTCTGTTTGGTACTCTACTCAAGTGCAACATTCGGCTAAACTGCACTTATCTATTGTATTTTAGAAAGATGGAAGTAAACAATGCTTACCTTGAAATTAGCTTCTTCAAAGATAGTTTCTGCATAAAACATAATTGCATTAATCCCTGTTACTTGCTGGAAGAACATCAGTGCAACACCAATAAGAAATGGCTTGTAGATAGATGGATTCTTAAATTCAGCAACACTTAGTCTGTGCTATAAAGGAAGACATAGGCAACCCTAATTCAGTGACAATTATTTGATTTGCATAACTGAATGAAGAAGTGCTACCACTGAGATTCAGATCTATCATAAGACCATATTGTGATGCTGCATATAAGAAAGGTGGCCATTTATATTACTGTTAACACTGTTATACAATTTCCATAAATCTTGTACAAAGAATGTCATGTAAGGTAGCAAATCATACAACTTTTCCATTGATAAGTATGATTATCCTGTTTATAAGCATGAATCATCTTTGTATCTGAAGTTATGAATATTGGCTATGTACCTGTATCTGAAACATGTATTGTAGTCTGCCAAAAACTGCTTAGCCCTGATGTAAATGTGTGTGCTGAGGGCCCATCAGGGAAACTCCACTCTCCCAACGGGCCATTGAAGAAATTCATCCTGTCCAGATAGCATTTTTTGAGGATGCCTCAGACAGCAAGGAGCTAATGGCCACCCCCTGTGATGCAGCAAAACATGTAGGAGCTTGTGATACGCTTATGTGACCCTGGACTCCATCTTGGGACAGTAGCTTTCATATACAGGGGCTGTGGACTTTGATATAGTAAATTTCCATGTACATGAAGGAGAATATAAAGACACCTCCATTTTGCTTCTTTCCTGCTCTAATTCTCTGGACTATAGATTTACAACAAACATCTTGAACTATGGACTGAGGACCTTCCAATCTTTTGGAAATCACCAGAGAGATTTTACAAGCCAGCAGTCTATTCCATCACTGCTACAAACCTGATATAAGGACTTTGCAATCATTAGTATGTAAATAAATCTATTAACCATTTGTAACTCTTCTTTTCTTTTATTAATAAATCTTTAGTTGCTAAGGACTGGCTGACAGTGTGATATCTGGGTAAGATCTGAAATTCATATTGACCTGGGGATGTGTGTGTTTGATCCTTTGGGGGTGGAAAGAACCTCACATATAGTGAAATGGGTTTTCAATAATCTCTCACTTTATTAGACTTGGTTGTCTGGATTGGAGCCAGAATGCTTAAAAGGGGACAGTGTTTGGCTTCTGGCTAGCCAGTCTGGTACTGCAGAAGCTCTTTTATTACCAGTTTGGTGAATCTAATTGATTAGAGTGTAAACCACCAGCTTTGGTGATTGCCCTATTTCTTGCAGACAGTCAGCCCTGAAAGGGACATTGTCAGTGTGGTCTATCCCAGGCACTTGGTCACACACAAACAGAGCAAGTCCCCCATTTAAGTAATCTATTAAACTGGTATAATGAATGTGATTGTTATGTTTGGAATAGCTTGGGAACGCTCAGTACTTAAATAATGCTGATTTCTTCTACCCTCAGTTCCCATTCCTATAACTGAACCATAGTATTTGGACACCTGCGGGAGCAACATTTGAAGCCACAGCAGGGAATTTAGAAAAACCGGGCATCAATTTCCTCTGAAGTTTCTGCCTGCCCCTCCTACTGCCCCATCATCCAGACCTCACAAGATACCCAAATCCACAAACCCCTTTGTAAAACATGAGAGATTTATTGGTATTCACTTTCTACAAATATCTATGAGTCCAAACTATAAAGACTTGTTTAGTAGTTTGGTCAATATGATCTCTAGAACAAATTGAGGGGACTAATCTGTGCTCTTATTTATGAGACAAAGTGGGCAGGATCTTTTGTTGTACCAACTTCTGTTAGTGAAGTAGACAAACTTTGGAGCTACGCAGAGATCTTTAAGATCTGGGAAAGGTACTCAATTATTTCACTATTATCTCTGACCACACAAAGTATGTAATAACCATATTTAACCACGTTTCTTCTTTACTGAATAAAAAAGGCTTTTAGTGTAACCCAGAACAAAATCTTCATCACCTGCTCCTCAGCATGGGTTTCAATCTGCCTGCATTCCCATTCATAGTCCACTTCTGATCCCCGCAGAAACTGTAAAGCAGCCATAGCTTCAGTGCGTTTTTTCTGGTTCAGCAGGAACCTAGGTGTTTCAGGCATGAAGGACATGAACACGAGCATTATGCAAGGTGGGAAAGAACATAGCACAGCCAGCCAGCGCCATCTGAGTGCCATTCCTGAGGCAAGAAGGGGATGGAACATAAATGAAGAGAATCAGCTGATATTTGTATGCATTATAGTGAGCTGCACTAGCTTTGCTGATAAAGCAATTTGTGTACTACATTTTCCCTTTCATCAAGAGTGGTTCCCTGAGCATGTGCCGATTCTCTTCCTGAAGTCTGGAGAAGTTTCACTATCCCTGCCTCCCACGTAGCCAGCATGTACGTATCCAAAAAAAAAAATTATTCCAAACCAACCTAATTTCCTTCTTTGATGGGGTTATTGGTCAAGTGGATGGGAAAAAGCAGATGTGATACATCTTAATTTTAGTAAGGCTTTTGACACAGCCCTACACAACAGTCTCCTAAGCAAACTAGGGAAATATGGTCTAGATGGAATTACTAGAAGATGGATGCAAAACTGGTTGAAAGACTATACTCAGAGTAATATCAATGGTTCACTGTCAAACTGGGAGGATGTATCTAGTGGGGTTCCACAGGCATCAGTTGTGGCTCCACACTATGCAATATTTTAATTAATGACTTGGATAAGGAAGTGGAAATTATGCTTACAAAATTTGCAGATGACATCAAGCTGGGAGGAGTTGCAAGCACTTTGGAGGCCTTCAGTGGTGAAAGAACAGGTTAAGGACTATTTAGAAAAACAGGACATGCACAAGTCCATGGGTCCAGATCTAATGCATCCGCGGGTGTGGAAGGAATTGGCTGATGTGACTGCAGAGCTGTGGGACATTATCTTTGAAAACTCATGGTGATTGGGGGAAAGTCACGGACGACTGGTAAAAGGCAAATATAGTGTCCATCTTTAAAAAAAAAAAAAAAAAAAGGGAAGGAGAACCAGGAGAACTACAGACCGGTCAGTCTCACCTCAGTCCCTGGAAAAAATCATGGAGCAGGTACGTCTTCAAGGAAACCATTTTTAAGCACTTGGAGGAGAGGAAGGTGATCAGGAACAGTCGACATAGATTCACAAAGGGCTAGTCATGCTTGACCAACCTGACTGCCTTCTATGATGAAATAACTGGCTCTGTGGATATCAGGAAAGCAGTGGACGTGATATATCTTGACTTTAGCAAAGCTTTTGATATGGTCTCCCATAGTATTCTTGCCAGCAAGTTAAAGAAGTATGGATTGGATGAATGGACTATAAGGTGGATAGAAAGCTGGCTAGATTGTCAGGCTCAATGGGTAATTATCAAGGGCTTGATGTCTAGTTGGCAGCCGGTATCAAACGGAGTGTACCAGGGGTCGGTTATGGGGCTGGTTTTGTTCAACATCTTCATTAATAATCTGGATGATGGGATGGATTGCGCCCTCAGAAAGTTCACAGATGACATTAAGCAGAGAGAGAGAGAGAGAGAGAGAGAGAGATGGGGGAGAGGTAGATATGCTGGAGGGTAGGGATAGGGTCCAGAGTGACCTAGACAAATTGGAGGATTGGGTCAAAAGAAATCTGATGAGGTTCAACAAGGACAAGCGCAGAATCCTGCACTTAGGACAGAAGAATTCCATGCACCGCTACAGGCTGGGGACCGACTGGCTAAACAGTGGTTCTGCAGAAAAGGGCCTGGGGATTACAGTGGATGAGAAGCTGGATACGAGTCAGCAGTGTACCCTTGTTGCCAAGAAGGCTAACACCATATTGGTCTGCATTAGTAGGAGCATTGCTAGCAGATCGACGGAAGTGATTATTCCCCTCTCTTCAGCACTGGTGAGGCCACACCTGAAGTGTTGCGTCCAGTTTTGGGCCCACCACTACAGAAAGGAAGACTGGAAAAGGGCAAATATAGTGCCCATCTATAAAAAGGGAAATAAAAACAACCTAGGAAACTACAGACCAGTTAGTTTAACTTCTGTGCCAGGGAAGATAATGGAGCAAGTAATTAAAGAAATCATCTGCAAACACTTGGAAGGTGGTAAGGTGATAGGGAATAGCCAGCATGGATTTGTAAAGAACAAATGGTGTCAAACCAATCTGATAGCTTTCTTTGATAGGATAACGAGCCTTGTGGATAAAGGAGAAGCGGTGGATGTGGTATACCTAGACTTTAGTAAGGCATTTGATATGGTCTAGCATGATATCCTTATTGATAAACTAGGCAAATACAATTTAGATGGGGCTACTATAAGGTGGGTGCATAACTGGCTGGACAACCGTACTCAGAGAGTAGTTATTAATGGCTCCCAATCCTGCTGGAAAGGTATAACAAGTGGGGTTTCGCAGGGGTCTGTTTTGGGACCGGCTCTCTTCAATATCTTCATCAACGACTTAGATGTTGGCATAGAAAGTACTCTTATTAAGTTTGCAGATGATACCAAACTGGGAGGGATTGCAACTGCTTTGGAGGACAGGGTCAAAATTCAAAATGATCTGGACAAATTGGAGAAATGGTCTGAGGTAAACCGGATGAAGTTCAATAAAGACAAATGCAAAGTGCTCCACTTAGGAAGGAACAGTCAGTTTCACACATACAGAATGGGAAGAGACTGTCTAGGAAGGAGTATGGCAGAAAGATCTAGGGGTCATAGTGGACCACAAGCTAAATATGAGTCAACAGTGTGATACTGTTGCAAAAAAAGCAAACGTGATTCTGGGATGCATTAACAGGTGTGTTGTAAACAAGACACGAGAAGTCATTCTTCTGCTCCACTCTGCGCTGGTTAGGCCTCAACTGGAGTATTGTGTCCAGTTCTGGGCACTGCATTTCAAGAAAGATGTGGAGAAATTGGAGAGGGTCCAGAGAAGAGCAACGAGAATGATTAAAGGTCTTGAGAACATGACCTATGATGGAAGGCTGAAATAATTGGGTTTATTTAGTTTGGAAAAGAGAAGACTGAGAGGGGACATGATAGCAGTTTTCAGGTATCTAAAAGGGTGTCATCAGGAAGAGGGAGAAAACTTGTTCACCTTAGCCTCTAAGGATAGAACAAGAAGCAATTGGCTTAAACTGCAGCAAGGGAGATTTAGGTTGGACATTAGGAAAAAGTTTCTAACTGTCAGGGTAGTTAAACACTGGAATAAATTGCCCAGGGAGGTTGTGGAATCTCCATCTCTGGAGATATTTAAGAGTAGGTTAGATAAATGTCTATCAGGGATGGTCTAGACAGTATTTGGTCCTGCCATGAGGGCAGGGGACTGGACTCGATGACCTCTCGAGGTCCCTTCCAGTCCTAGAATCTATGACAAATTGGAGCGAGTCCAGCAGAGGGCAACGCAAATGATTGGGAGCTGGGGCACATGACTTATGAGGAGAGCCTGAGGGAACTGGGGTTATTTAGTCTGCAGAAGAGAAGAATGAGAGGGGATCTGATAGCAGCCTTCAACTACCTGAAGGGAGGTTCCAAAGAGGATGGAGCTCGGGCTGTTCTCAGTGGTAGCAGATGACAGAACAAGGAGCAATGGTCTCAAGTTGCAGTGGGAGAGGTCGAGGTTGGATTTTAGAAAACACTATTTCACCAGGAGGGTGGTGAAACACTGGAATGGGTTACCTAAGGAGGTGGTGGAATATCCATCCTTAATGGTTTTTAAGGCCCAGCTTGACAGAGCCCTGGCTGGGATAATTTAGTTGGTGTTGGTACTGCTTTGAGCAGGGGTGTCATAAACAGATAGTTAAGGGTTAATAGAACAGGAGTACTTCATGTCTCTTTTGCCTGTAAAGGGTTAAGAAGTTCAGTGAGCCTGGCTGTCACCTGACCAGAGGACCAATCAGGGGACAGGATACTTTCAAATCTTGAGGGAGGGAAGTTTGTGTGTGCTGTTAGTGTTTGGTTGTTGTTCTCTCTGGGTTCTGAGAGTGACCAGACGTGTAACTAGGATTCTCTCCAGTCTCTCTGATACAGTCTCTTATGTGCTCAGAATAGTAAATACTAGGTAGAATAGGCGAGTTAGGCTTATGTTTGTTTTCTTTATTTGCAAATGTGTATTTGGCTGGAAGGAGTTCAAATTTGTATTTTGCTGAAAGGATTTTACTTTGTACTTGTATACTTAGGCTGGAAGGGTATTCCCAGTGTCTACAGCTGAAAGACCCTGTAACATATTCCATCTTAAAAATTTACAAAGATAGAAAAAACAGTAAAAATTTTCTTTAATTACAAGCTTTTCTTGTTTAAGAACCTGATGGTTTTTTTTATTCTGGTGAGACCCCAGGGGACTGGGTCTGGATCCACCAGGGAATTGGTGGGGAGAAAGGAGGGAAGGGGGAGAGAAAGGTTAATTTTCTCTCTGTGTTAGGATTACTTTCTCTCTCAGGGAGAGTCTGGGAGGGGGAAGGTGAATTTTCCTCTCTGTTTTAGGATTCAAGGAGTTTAAATCACAGTAATTTTCCAGGGTAACCAAGGGAGGGGAAGCCTGGGAGAGGCAACGGTGAGGGAAAGTGTTTACTTTGCTTGTGTTAAGATCCAGAGGGACTGGGTCTTGGGGGTCCCCGGGCAAGGTTTTGGGGAGGACCAGAGTGTACCAGGCACTGGAATTCCTGGTTGGTGGCAGCGCTACAAGTACTAAGCTGGTAATTGAGCTTAGAGGAATTCATGCTGGTACCCCATCTTTTGGACGCTAAGGTTCAGAGTGGGGAATTATACCATGACAAGGGGGTTGGACTAGATGACCTCCTGAGGGCTCTTCCAACCCTAATCATCTATGGTTCTATGATTAGAATTCAAAAGAACCGTGACAAATTGGAATATTGGTGTGAATTCAGCAAGATGAAATTCAATAAAGACAACCACACCACTAGGCACATTTAGTCTTGAGAAAAAACAACTGGTGGGACCTCATAACAGGTCTTCCAATATGTCAAAGGCTATTATAAAGAGGACCGGTCTCCACATACACTGAAGATAGAAGTAGTAACATGCTTAATCTGCAGCAACGGATATTTAGGTTAGCTATTACATAAAATTTTCTAATTTTAAGTGTAGATAAGCTCTGGAACAGTCTTTCAAGGAAGGCTGTGGAATCCTCCATTGGAGGTTTTTAAGAACAGGTTGGACGAATACCTGTCAGGGATGGTCTAGGTTTACTTGGTCCTGCTACAGCAGAGGGGGCTGGATTTGATGACCACTCAGGGTCCTTTCCAGCCCAACAGTTCTATGATTCTATAACTAAGTGCAATACCTGCAACATAAGCTCCTAGTATACCAGTCACCACCATCAGCTGAACAGATGAGCCAAGTGTTCCTCGAATTTTTGAGTGGGATATTTCAGAAATATACACCTAAAAATGCATAATTAGAAAATATTAACAAAAAAGTTTTAAAAAGTAACAATAGCTGATATTGAAAATAACTTGTTAAAATACGCCACATTGTTCCAACATGAATCATAAGCAGCTACACTGGAATGACTAAAACCAGCAGTGTTACTTTTGGAAATTTACATTGATTCCATGAAAGGCTCTGCCAAGAATACCAATAAACGTGCCAAAAATTAACAGAAATCAAAATGCCACAGCTTGCATAGAGGAAAATAAGTTAGCATCCTGGAAATGGATGCTAATGTGAACTACAAAATAAGTCCACAATTCTGGTAACAGATACACAGAGGTGGAGCCCAAGACAGCTCCACTGGGATCCCTTCAAAACTATGAATTACACTAGATCTGCTCACCAAGGAGGACAAAAGGTAGGGGAAACTGAGGGGAAAACGTGTGCGCGCGCGCACGCATAGGGAAAAAAATGAAAGTCAGGAAATAACAGTAAACTGAATGTATACATTCTGCCTGCTTTGCACTGCTCCAAAATGCTGTAATGCAGCCACAGCCTAATAGCAAATCTGACCCAAAAAGAGTTTAAAAAGTTTTAGAACGATATTAAAAATTGAAGATATGTAGTCTGTGTTTTATTTACTCTTTATATATTAAACAAAAAGTTAAGGACAAGGAAATCCCTGGACAAAAACTATTTAATAGTAATAATTAATAATAATAAAAGAGTGTTACAGTGATGCACTAATAACAAGTATTATAAACCTGGGAAATTCAGAGTTAACATTAAACTGAAAAGAAATCCAAACATATTGAGGACTGGAAATGCCATTGGGAAACCCAAATCATTTAAGTTTTGCCTTTCAGAGAGACACCAAGAGGAAATAAATGTAATCCATCTTTAAAGTCAATGCTATTTAATATAAAAGACCACAAACACTAATATGCTATGATAATACTCATATGGTTATTGCATGGTGTCACTATAGGATAGAGTTAAGGTTGTATGGGTGCCATAGCTGTGGTGCCACTCCTGGTTTTAAGATTATATTATCTCATGCAACATTTTTCCAGACTATGCTGAATAAATAAGAAAGAAATAGAAATTGTTTCACTTACTGGAACAACAAGTGAAGTAATGCCACTGGCTAACCCAGTCAATATTCGTCCAATGTAAAGCATCCAGACATTCTGGGCAGATATGATAATTGTAAACCCAGAGACATATGGTATTGAGCACAGCATCAAACTCAGCTTCCTCCCAACTTTATCCACCATACAGCCTCCCAGTATTCCTCCAGCAGCAGCTCCTAATGTTACTACAGACTTCAGAAAACAAGCATACACAAACAGATAAATGACTATACATTCTGCAGCCTTTCCAAAAATTAATCGTTGCTTTTTGGTTTAAAAGGTGATGTACGGAAGTCATTAGACTAAGGGACAAAGACTAGTCTAACTAACCATTCATAAACTAGTGCAATTCCCAAAGATCATTAATCCACCTCAGAAGGATAGTAGATCAGTTTTAGAGTGAGAGCGCGCGTGTGTAAAAGTAAACATTAAAAGATATTGCAGTAGAAAAGATATATAGCTATAGTCAGTTAAAAATAGAACCACCATGCATGCATCTTTAGAAAATACAACTTAAGGTTCAAGAGCGGCCAGCTTGACTGTTCTGGAGCCTCAACTGTTTAAAAGAGATGCTGCCTAAGCAGTGGCCCACCAAGCTGTTACAACATGCTTTGCTCCCAATATAGCACAATCTCATTTAGCAATGAGAGAGGGGAGCTCAGTCTCCAGGGCCCATTTAATCTTTGGTCATTCTATTGAAACTGCCAAGAGCAGGCCAGTTAATGCCAAGTGTGATGAGTTCATAGAATGAGGCAAAAAAACTCTAAATTAATTTCACAGACTACCAAACAGCCATCAGGTGAAAACAACTTTCAGTCACTCAGACTAAAATTTGAACAAATTACCTAGAACTGAAAGAGTACATATTCTATTATTAAACCGAAGCTGCCTAGTCTCATACAAACAGATAGTCTTCTCAAAAGTCTTCTCAGATAGTCTTCTCTGCCCCACAACTGAAAATGTGTAAGGAATTTTTTCTTACCAAATCAGTCACACATTATTATAATGCATCTTGCAGAGACTTACCCCAAACCATGATGCTTCGTTGGTGTCTAATCTTAATTTAGGGTCACTAATTTTCTTCAGATCGGGAATAGCTGGTGAACTGTAACCTAGGACAAATCCAAAGCTGAGGGGTCCCAAGAGAGCAGCAAAGGTGGCCAGATACAGCTTTCTGTTCTGGACTTTGCTGTAAAAGAGCCAGGAATGAGTCAAACAGAAATTCTGCATGTGTATACAATTGTTGGTTCTCATATTACTGCAAAAACCAAAGAAAATTTTGTTTTATAATATGCTTTATATGTACAAATTGTGTGACTTGGTCAATCAAGAATGTAAATAGATCAGTTCAATGTTTCAGAATCCTCTGTGCAAGCCATCAGACAATCTCAATCCAGGTAAGAATCTGGAGATGTCTGAATACATAAAAAAAATGTAATTTAAGTGCTCTACACATATTTCTGCAATCAGATCCCATCTCCAAGCCATTTTGATTTTAGACTGGAAGGTTTATTAGTTCAAGGTGGGTCTGGATACAGCAAAAAAATCTCCCAGCACTCAAAGCCAACTCTCTGCTTATATGTTTTTTAAAACATTTTTTTCAGTCATCCTCTAACTCCTACTTACTTTTGTACCAAGACAAAGTCCAACTTGGACTATTTTTAAACTAGAATCAAAACGTTTAGAACTTAAAGATCTCTTTCCATCCATACTTCTCAACATGCTTTTCAAAAGATGAGTAAAAATATGACAAAATGACTTCACTGAGGTGATATCAGAGTGGCAAATCTGGAATAGAACCCACATCTCCCAAGTCCCAGTCCCAATCCATCAGACCATAGTGCCTCCAGATTTTACTCCTTACTCTGTTGCTTTCAAGACCCCACTCTCTTCTCTTTAGCTATAGCGTCTCTTGGAAGTCAAACGGTCTATTCAGAATCCTGATACAAACATAATTACATCAACCTTGTCTTGAAAGGCCTACACTTGCTCATGACCCACTACAAGACTTGCCTTTGTCTTCACCACTGCTTGTGTTCCCATTTAACTTGGCAAGCTCTTTTCCCCAAAACTGCATTTTCTCTGATCCCCTTCTCCTTCATATCAGGTCCTTCATCCTATCACATCAGTTCACTAGAGCACGCTGCCCTCATTCACAGTTTTTAAGGCCAAAAGGGACTATTATGATGATCTGATCTGACCTTCAGCATCACACAGGTGACAGAATTTCACTAGAGTGATTCCAGCCTCAAGCACTTTTGGTTGAGCTAGAGCATATCTTTTAGAAGACATCCAGATGTACAGCCAATCCCTTTCTAAGTGTTGGTTAAAACTTACCTCCTTAGCTCCATTTTCAGTCAGTCAGATGTCAACCAGCTTTCCTCACTGAATCTTATTCACACCTGCCTATTAGGCACTCCACTCTGCTGTGCCCAGAACTCATACTGTGACATTCTTCCATATTAGTCACTGCGCTTGCCGCTATGCCTCAGGAGAGAGTTGCAGGAATGCCACATTATAAAACTATACTGTATTGTCAGAGGCCTTTTATTTTGTTCTGTGAGAGCTATGTCAAAAAAACGCTTTTAACTAATTGACAAATTCAATAAAAATAGGAAAAAACTCAAATGAGAGCAAGATAATGTCTGGATGGAGTCTAGTCAGGATGTCAAATATTCCAAAGCCAAATGGCATGTAGGCTGGAGCCCCACATGGGAAGAAGCAAGCGAAGTCTCTGAAAAGACTTCACTAGAAACATCAGAGTAGGGAGGGCAGTCATACACTGACACTTCGTTACTACTCATCCAGGAACTCCAATGTCTCCAGCTCAGAAAAGCAAAGGCTCTTACCTCAGGTAGACATCCAGGACAGGGACGCTCTCAGCAGGCAGCAGCCATTGCTCACTTGGCTTCCTGGAGCTCAACAAGGGTTGGGATTCCTCAGCAGTCATCTCGAAAGTAGCGCTGTCCTGGCAATGGCAGTCTGGTGAGCCTGGCCTCAGCCTAGTGAGATAAAGGGACAAGCAACAATAGAAAAGTCACTAAACTATGGTAGGTGTGGCGAGTTACAAGCCCCTCTCTGTAGGGCTAGGGAGGGGAGGGAGAACCCAGAGCTCAGGAGCGCAGGAACAGGTGCCCCATTCACAGGGGTGGGGGGGCGCTATTCACTCTGCAGCGATGGGCACCAGCCCAGCTCTCCCCGTATGCAACACCCAGGGAGGGGGCAGCAGCTGCAGGACTATGCGGATAGCACCCCCTGCCCCCGATCCGTCAGAGGGGAACCTGCTACCGCGCACACAGTTGAGGCTCCAGATACTGAGGGAACAGAGTGAAGGACCGACCGTCCCTTATATCCAGTCCCCCGCAACGCGCTTCCGGGGATTTTCTAGGCGTGGAGGACTACCGAGCTCTATGGGTCTAGCTCTGACATCCGGACAGGCCAGCCTCGCTCTGCTGAAGGGATGGCTCTGGGCGGAGTCTCTGCCTGCTCGCGCAAGAGGCGCTCGCCGCAGCCCAGCCGCCTCGTCTCTCGCTTCCTTTCCCTCTGTAGGGCCGGGAGGACGGAAACAGCGATAGGCCGCGGCGCAAGACACTGACGTGTGGAGTGCGCGCCGGAAGCTGCTCGGGTCGAGGCTGTGGCTGTAGTGGGATCTAGTGGCGGCAGGTTCGACCCCTGGGGAGAGGGGTGGGCAGGACCCGATTTCACCCTCCAGGGCCTCGGCCGCCTCCTCCCAGGCCCCTGTGACCCCTGCGGGGAGGGATCGAGGTGTGGGCGGAGCCTAAGGTCGGCGAGCGCGCGGGGCGGGAGCCTGGGGTGCAGCGGCCAAGCTGGGGTCGTGGAGAGGCAGTGACTAAATCTCTGTTTTGCTGCTGCAGGAGAAATGGCTGCAGAGGAATCCCAGCTCCTGTTGAGCTCTAGGGAGCCAAGTGAGCAATGGCTGGTGCCTGCTGAGAGACTCCTTGCGCCTGACACCTACCTAAGGTGAGTATTCCTGGAGCCCCCAACCAAGCGCCCGACATTCTAAAGTGTAGCTGGCAGGTGGCTACACTTCCCCTCCCCATCTTACACAATAACCAGGTATAGGATCACAGTGGTCCCTTCTGGCCTAGGAATCCGTGAAAACCAGGTTCTAGCCTGCAGCCAGGGCCAGCGCTACCGTTTAGGCAGCCTAGGCAATCGCCTAGGGCGCCAGGATTATTTGGGGGGGCGGCATTTTGCCAGGGGGGGTGGCAGGCAGTTCTGGTTGACCTGCCGCAGTGGTGCCTGCGGAGGGTCCGTTGGTCTGCGGCTCTGGTGGAGCTGCTGCAGTCATGCCTGTGGACTGTCAGCTGCTCGCGCAGCTCCGGTGGACCTCCCGCAGGCATGTCTGCAGCAGCTCCACCGGAGCCACGGACCAACGAACCCTCTGCAGGAATGACTGCGGCAGCTCCACCAGAGCCGCGGGATCAGCGCGGGGGGCAGTGAAATGGCCATGCGCCTAGGGCGCGAGAAATCCTAGCGCCGGTCCTGCCTGGAACCATGCCCAGGCTGGGAATCGTTCTACAACTAGTGCTACGTTTGTGCTTTAATAAAGGGTATGATTTTACATAGTTCAGATCGTAGCAAGGCTTGCGAGAAGTTGCCTGAAGTTTTGACTGATTATCAGGGTCTGTTCTGTATTTGGTGAACTGTACACATAACACATTACCACCACTGTGACTAGAAGCAGTAGACTGTTGAGTTAGTTGCTTGACCAAAATCACTAATGAAACAAATGCTGGAAAACTCAGAACAATTTCTGCAACATTTGCATACTCAGGAGATGGGTAGGTCAACTGGTTGTTAAGCTTTCTGTTCTACTCAAAATCATTAGACTTACTAGTCAGAAACCAGAACAGATTTTGGTTTATATATATAGGATTGAGTTTCGTTCCTCAGTCCATGTTATAACTACTGGCTTTAGCTATTGTGTGTATACAACAAACAAGGATCAGAGATTTTAAGAAGCTGATGCATACTTTACATGGAAAACCTTTCACCAGAGTGCAAGATGGGAGTATCTGTGAGAAATTAACAAAACTCATATTAAACTATGGTCATAATGTCAGCTGTCTTTCCCTAAGACTTCTGTTGATTTAGAAGCCATTATTAATCTTGAGGGAAGTAAACCCTTGTTATCTGTAGGTGAATGGATTGCTCTTCCTGCAGATCTGCTGTTCCTTTGGCATTGTCTATGTATGGGAAAACTAAGTATTTTGTTGCACCAGTGCTATCAACGGGGAGACTGTGGTGTAGACTGAACAGATTTACACAGTATTAAAAGCTTGTCTGTCTACACAGTAGCTTCTGCTGTTTGTAGCACTGGTACAGAAAAAGCTACATTTTCCTAGCATAGAGGAAGCTATGTCTAGATACTGTCAGAATCATAGGACTGGAAAGGACCTTGAGAGGTCATCTAGTCCAGTCCCCTGCATTCATGGCAGGACTAAGTTCTCTAGACCTTTCCAGGTAGTGTCTTCATAAGTCTTCACAACTGTTCTTTACCTTTCCTCCTTGCAATGCTTTTAGGACACATACCTTACTTTAACATATTTTGCTATAGGAGACAATTTATTACAGACTCTTGCAATCTTAAATTAATGCCTTTTCAGTACCTTCGATTTTGATTTCTACAGACTAGGTTCAACTAGCAGTCTAATAGGTTAACTAGTGTAAGTGGCTAGTGAGAGACTCTTTGAAAGAATAAATAACTCATGGTGATTTTTAGTGACCTCAGCTTGAAGTATTGCTTATTTTCTATACCTAGATGAATCTATATCTTATGGAAGCTGTACATAAAGTCTTATGTACCTCACTTTTGGTGTGATATTAGCCTGTCTGAATGCATAGAGTTAAATCAGAAGAAGCTGTAAGGGGGAAACTTGCTTCAAAAGAGGTTAAAATAACAGTGGCTGAGCCATTAATTGGGAAGAAGCTACTTACCTGGCTCCATCCAAGCTAGAATGGCTTCCTCTTCCCAGTGCTAAACCTAGGATCAAAGGAGGATACTAAACCATTGCAAGACAACAGGCCAAGAAAAGGGAGTTGGTTGAGTGATTTGCCAGGGAGCATCAGTGAAAGCTGACAGGCATGAGAAAGAGACAAACTGCAACAGAACAGTCTGCTTCTACCAACTCAGAGATGGTGCTAACTGATCTAGATAAATTATACCAAAGTTGACAAGGAAGGATTAAGGGTTAGGAAAGGGAAAATATACATATAGATGTTTACTGGTTTTACTCTTTGGTCTGTGTGCTTTGTACCTTTGCATGAATGTGTTTCGAATGAGCTGTTTTTCATTCATTTTAATAAGCTGCTGTCACAGGTTCCTGGAATGAAAGGGCTTACAAATGCCAAACTCACCTGGGGCTGTTGCATTAATATAGTGGGAAACAGGGTGCCTGATATACAGAGATCCAGTCTGAAGGTAGTTGAAGAACATGGTTCTACCCAAAGAGAGGTGAAGGAAGCATGGCCCATACCTAAAGGAACTAAGATGGATCTAAAGCATGTTTACAGGAAAAACATTGAAACTAGTACTTAGAGAAACATTAACTTACTATGGCCAAATACATTTCTTAAGACCATTGAATCTACTTTGTAAATGCTATATAGTTATTTATTGTATGCATTAAAAGTACTTTTTTGTACACTGACTTACATTATCAACATGAAGTTAAGAATGCTGATAAATCAATGATTAAAGATGAGAAATGTTTATGTTATCTTTTTTAACAGAACTAACACAATATTTTGATGTACCACAGGTAAATTTTTCCATAACCTTATGGAGAAAAAGGACTTTGAAGCATGGCTTGATAACATTTCTGTTACATTTTTTTCTCTGACGGACTTGCAGAAAAATGAAAGTCTGGATCACCTGATTAGCTTGAGTGGAGCAGTCCAGCTCAGGCACCTCTCCAATAACCTAGAGATTCTCCTTAAGCGGGACTTCCTCAAACTCCTTCCACTGGAACTCAGTTTTTATTTGTTAAAATGGCTTGATCCTCGGACCTTACTCACATGTTGCCTCGTGTCAAAGCAGTGGAATAAGGTTATAAGTGCCTGCACAGAGGTGTGGCAAACTGCTTGTAAGAACTTGGGTTGGCAGATAGATGATTCTGTTCAGGACCCTCTGCATTGGAAGAAGGTTTACTTGAAGGCTATTTTAAGAATGAAGCAACTGAAGGACCATGAAGCCTTTGAGACATCCTCATTAATTGGACACAGTGCCAGAGTATATGCACTTTACTATAAAGATGGACTTCTTTGTACAGGTGGGAAGCCCAGTAGCTTTGGAGTCTATTATGATGCTTAAAGATTTCTCATTTTTGAGCTTTACCATGTGTTTGGTAACAATATAGTTTGTTTAAGCTGATTTATGATAGCTATGCTGTCAGCGGTGTTGGAGGAGGGATGGAATTGTAAGGAATGAAGGTGGGAAACTGGGAGGCCATGCACCTAGCAATTAAGTTGAAACTGTTGCAGTTGTGTTTGTGTAATATTGAAACTTCATCATTCCCGGAAAACTAGACCTTTGCTCATTAAGTAAGTCTCACCCTGCGTGAATGGAGAGGAAATACTTAATTTAAGATACACATGGGGAAAAGCCCAGTAGAAGTCTGGGAATTACATGTCACTTTAATGCAGCCAGCTATCTTGTTCTTAAACTATAGGTTCAGATGACTTGTCTGCAAAGCTGTGGGATGTAAGCACAGGGCAGTGCATATATGGTATCCAGACACACACTTGTGCTACAGTGAAGTTTGATGAGCAAAAGCTTGTAACGGGATCCTTTGATAACACTATAGCCTGTTGGGAATGGAGCTCAGGGGCCAAGATCCAACATTTCAGAGGGCATACAGGCGCAGGTATGTTGAGCTTTTATTCAACTTTTAAGTCTATCAATCAAATTGTTAATTTATCCCTATCAAATTAGAAACGGAGATCAGAATTGGACCATTGTACTGCAGACACTGCTATTTGTGCTGTAAGTTTAATATTGTGAATCAGTTTCTCATCTTTTTTGAGGGGGAACCTGCTGTAGGGGGACGGACCTACAAATATGCACACTAGCTCTGCTTGCTCTTTGGGGTAAGTCCTAGGCTTAGGCACACCCTGGTCTGCAGGGACAGGGACACAATACTGGTAGTATAGTACTTGATGCCTGCTCAGTGTGATATGGAGCACAATTCACCAGGGCTACTTACATTCCAAGCCGGGGGGAGGATTTGGGGAGAGGGATGAGGTAGGCCCAGTAGATCTGACCTTGCCTGTATCACTGGTAACTCTTCACATCTCTCTTTCTCTGGAGGGGGTTACAGCAAGTGTAATAAGCTGCAGTAGCAGCTGCAGCTCCACACCCTGGAGGGAGAATTCCCTCTCACCAACTCTCTTCCAAATCTCCCTCACGTACAGCTCGGTTATTTGGGCTGGTTCGTGGATCCCCAGTTTGTCTTTTTGAGTTGGATGGGTATCGGAATTTACTAATTCTGCTGTGTAAACATACCCACTTAGAAATTCATCTTGCACCAAGGACAGGAGGCTACCTAGCAGAACAGCTGAGGCTTTAAATGTAGTAATTTTGTTTTTTGGTTTTTTTTGGATAGGCTAAGGCAGGGGTAGGCAACCTATGGCATGGGTGCCAAAAGCGGTACCCGAGCTGATTTTCAGTGGCACACACACTTCCTGGACCCTGGTCACCGGTTTGGGGGGGGGGGGAGGGAGAGGGGGTGTTGCATTTTAATTTAACTTTAAATGAAGCTTCTTAAACATTTTAAAACTCTTACTTACTTTACATATAACAATAGTTTAGTTATATATTATAGACTTATAGAAGGAGACCTTCTGAAAACATTAAAATGTATTATCGGCACGTGAAACCTTTAGAGTGAATAAATGAAGACTCACAGCACTTCTGAAAGGTTGCTGACCCCTGGGCTAAGGCTTTTCAGAACTAGGATATCTAAAAATGACTTCTGGAACACCTGCAATGGGGACTGGCCTAAATAATTAGGTTACACAACACTTAATTCATACATCAGTCAAAACACAACCCTGCTAACTGAGATACTGTTCTAATTTTATGAAGAACCGGTAGGCTTGGGAATCTAAGCTTTAAGGGGTGGAAATAATAGATTCATGTATTTAAAGTAACCATTCAATTTGTTTAAACCATTAGAATCTTTGAAAATTGAGGTTAATTGTGTTGGCCTGGTACCCTCATCTCAGATGAGATGGAGGATAAATGTAGAGAGTGGTGCTATTCATTTAAAATCCTTCTTGCTTGTAGTTTTTAGTGTGGACTACAATGATGAACTTGATGTTCTGGTCAGCGGTTCTGCAGACTTCACTTTGAAAGTATGGGCCTTATCAACAGGAATGTGCCTGAATACACTTACTGGACACACTGAATGGGTCACAAAGGTAGGGTTGTATTGATATAGTCAAATCTTGCTTTGCAAGATAATACTGTGCATGTGTGTGTGTTTTACACACATCCCATGCCTCCTCAAGTGGTAATCCTTCACTTGCAGCCATACAGGGGTGGGCTGTCAGTAACCAAAGATAAGCAGTTGATGCAGGAATTGTCAGTTGTGATTCAAAGAAAATCGTTGTTAAGATGTTACAAAATAACCCTTTGCCAGAAGAGGGACAAGGTGGGTGAGGTAATATCTTTTATTGGGTCAACATTTGTTGGTGAGAGAGACAAGCTTTCATGCCACACAGAGCTCTTCAGGTCTGGGAAAGGTACTAAAAGTTATCACCTCACCTATCTAGTCTGTCTAATATCCTGTGACCAACATGGCTACAATTATATTTTATAGAAGAGGCACTTACAAAAGCTACAGTAAAAACATTCAATCCACTTACATGATGCAATTCCTATAGCAAAGTGAATGGAATGATTAGGGTTCAATGTTTTATTCCAGGAATGAGTGTGATTGTACTGAAGCCAAGCTACTTTGAAAGGCATAATTACAATGAAAAAAGTGCTGCTTGTCTGTAAAGTGTACAGTCAAAATGAAGGTGAGCAAAGTTTTCTCAAACGAGGAAGCTGGAATGCTTAGTTCTTAGCTGGTCAGGGTGATTCTAGAATTAAGTTTAACATGAGAGGGTTTTCTATCACAGTGAGTTGTCAGCAGTGGGAACACAAAATCTTAATTGTTCTGGGTTCTTTTTGATAACAGAGTATTCTTCTTTAAAAGAACCTGTGCCCCTTAGGTACAGTCATAGCAGAATTGCAAGTGTATTTAAACCTCAATTACTCAAATTGTCAATAAACCAGAGCAAGTTTTACACTACATTTGAATAGGTAATTTAACATTTTACAAAATAGGGACTCTGTTTAGTGATCTTTAGACCTATTTAACTATTTCTTCAATTGCAGGTGGTTTTGCAGAAGTGTAAAGTCAAATCTCTCATGCATAGTCCTGGGGATTATATACTTTTAAGTGCAGATAAGTATGAAATCAAGGTGGGTACTGCATCTGTTTAAATGTGTATCACAGTGCAGAGAAGTATGGTACTTTCTGCATTTAGGGCATGCATTGGAGCTTTTAAGAGCACATAGGCTGTGGGAAAATCCATCAGTGAAGCATTGTATAGAAGACAAATGGGTCTTTGAAGTTAGTGGTGGTTCTATGCTTTGCTTTATGTTTTAAGACTGAGTATCAAATGGCTGGGTGTGCATTAAGTGGGTAGCCCTGGGTTTGCAGTAAGGCATAAGTCCAAGTGCCTTCAGCCTCTGCCAACTGTACTCTTGTTGAAAACTCTTCTTCAGTAAAGGGGCTTACAGGTTGGGAGGAGGAGTTCTGATTTTAATAAATAGTTTAGAGTTTCATAATGTTTCTCATAAGTGTGCTCGTTGGGACTTTATTAATCTTCTGTTTGGGTAGAGAAAGCTAATACAGTTAAGAAGACTAGCAAAAGATTTGGTGAAACATTTGTTGTTGCTAAAACTAGTCTGTTTTCTTGTTCACTTAATCTGTATTCAAGAGATTATTAACTAAAAAAGCGTCTTCAGTGGAACTCTTCAGGCTTGAATCAATATTACTACTATTCTGTAGACTGAAAGCAAGAAAAACCTGAAAACCAAATACTTTCTGTAGTCAGGAACTCCACTTCCAGAAATTGTCTGAAATATAACTTGTCTAAATTCACTAGTTGTTGGCAGCCCAGAATGACTACCACATAAAGAAGTGCAAAGCAATCGCTCTGCATTCATGTAGCAGTTTACAGCTTGAGATACTTTATAGTATGGAAAAAATGGATTTTTTTAAATTGCAGATTTGGCCTATTGGAAGAGAAATAAACTGCAAATGCTTAAAAACCCTGTCCGTATCTGAAGATCGCAGCATCTCATTGCAGCCCAGACTGCACTTCGATGGTAAATACATAGTGTGCAGTTCAGCTCTAGGGTTGTACCAGTGGGACTTCGCCAGCTATGATATTCTCAGGTAAATCTTTCAGTTTGAGACTAACTTTGCATGTGAAGCTTTACTGTTGAGGTTTGAAAAACAATCTGGTTCAAAACCACTGTGGTAGACTACAGAGCCATTTGGTGGGACAAAGAAGCATAAGGACCATCCCTCTCGTGGTACTGTCAGGCTTGAGACACATCATAAAACACCTCAATTTAATGGAATGATGTAGTCAGATGTCCTGCAAACTGCAGATGAGGGGGTCAGAGAAGATTAAGTTCTGTTATGGCCTTACTCTTAATTGTATGCTCAGTCTCAGAATAGTGTTGGCATCCAAAATCATAATTTCCCAAGAATAGGAATTATGGAAATACTGACAGACTTCTTTTGAAGGATACTAGCTCATTCAGCCAGCTGTGGCGCTAACCCAAAAGAAAAGCACAGTTTTACCTTTGTTACCTGCTTTTGGGTAGTTTCACCTCCTAATCTGGCTTCAGAAATATCTTTGTGGGACATTTTCTAATAAGAAGGAATTGACCTAAAGCAGCCTCTTGTGGGGAGTGTGAAGGGGAGGCTCCATATAAGTGAGGGGTTTCCTCCTGGGTACACTGGGTAAAGTTTTCAGAAGTGCCTCCCTTGTGGAAACTTGTTTTTTGTTAAGAGGGAGGCTTTAATCTACAGTCATTAAGTTTTAAATGGGCAATCTTAAATACACAGAGCCTGAACTGGAATTACAGGCCTGGATTAAGGCATATTGGCAGCTCTTTAGAGAAACTAACTACTTCTTCCTTATATCATTTTTTCCTTAGACTCCAATTTCTGCTGTCTGTAGATGCATATAAGGGATGAAGTTTAATAATATACAGTGATACCAATTCTGATTTAAACACTGTCTTGTCTTTCAGGGTCATCAAGCCTCCTGATTTTGCAAACTTGTCCTTGCTGGGCTTTGGAGATATATTTGCCCTATTATTTGATAACAAATATCTGTATATAATGGACTTGAGGACAGAAAAACTGATTAGCCGGTGGCCCCTGCCAGAATATAGAAAGTCAAAGAGAGGTTCAAGCTTTTTGGCTGGTGAAATGTCTTGGCTAAATGGACTAGATGGCCAAAATGACATGGGCCTGGTTTTTGCCACCAGTATGCCAGACCACAGTATTCATTTGGTATTGTGGAAAGGACATGGCTGAAGATGTGGCAGGATATTCATGAGTCTGGGGCTGGAAGCAGTGTGTCCATGAAAGAAGACTTTGCATGAACCAAAGTTGCACACCTAATGGTATCATCATGCAATGCACAATCATTTATCTTTTGTTTTCTAAGACATTTGGGAGAGATGGGCTTGTTTTGACATAATACAACATAGCATGCTAACAATATTTGCCAATGAATTTAATCTGTACTTGGATTTAAGCACACATATTTGGGTTTTCTTGACAAAGTATAGATTATAAAAGTTTAAATCACTCAGATCTATCATTTAAGTCTAAAATGAAATGGTGTTTGATCTGAAAGACTTCTATATCCTTTGCTGAAACAGAAGGTGAAGTTACTATCTAGTTATGATAGGCTTTTATACATGTAACATCAAGTGCTAATCACAGTGCTAAAACCGCACCAGTACAGAGAATATTCAGTGCACAACTGCATGGTTTACTCAACTATCAGCCTGTTCAGGAACTTGGTTTCTCCGTATTGTAGTTTTAAACTCTTAGCAATCTGAAGTCAAGGAAGCAGTAAAGTCCTTTTGCCACTATCAGAATATTTCTTGGTGACAGCGATAGCTTGTTTCCTTTTAAGTAAGGTGCTGTGTTAATGTGATATTCCTGTCCCTTGGCCAGACTGGGGCAAATGCTTAGACATAAGCAGTATAAATAACTGCAGGATTTGAACTTGGAGAATTTGTGGGTGATTTTTTCACAGTTCACTGCTGGAGTGGAATTGGCACAGAAATACTCTTTTCCTGGACAGAATATACAGCACAATAAAACCAACCTGCAAGTTTAATGTGCCATTGCAGAGTTATTGAATAAATATTTTGGACCATGTGTTGGTCTTTCCTCAGGGACTGAAACATGGAATATTTATTTGCACAAAATTCTCCAGCAGTTCATCCAGCATGGCTTTATTAACATTGCATAACTGTTTTCTAGAGTTTGAGTGTCTGAGCACAGTTTAATCCATACATTTAGGGAAAACATTAAGGGAAAGGAACTTAAGACCTAGGCAGCAGGCTTTAGGCTCATGCATTGTGCATCAAATGACATCTAAGGGCTGTCTACCATCCAACATAATAATAGTGTGCTAATGAGTACAGAAGTACCTGTTAAATCTGGATTGGAGAAGGAGGATGAAAATTGTGATGTGAATACACCCCGTTTTCATAAAAGTTCAGGAGTTCTAAACATAAAAGAATAGAACTAAAAAAATTCATTGTACTCTTCTCTGACCAGTTTTACTAGGCCTGACCACTGTAGAAGGCAAAGATTTTTAGTAAATATTTTTAATAGTAGGTATTCAAATATTATGCTGAATCTGACTTTTATATTTAAAAGCTGTATGCATCACTACCTGACTCCTATGCTTTAGAACTGCATTTCTACATTTTGAAAATAAAATTTCCCCTCCATGTCTATTTTTACACTACTTCTAAATATAAGGCTGCTTGAAGATTAATGACTCTGTCCTTTGCCTAACACACTTACATGGCTCCGATCACTGTAATAGTTAAGCATTTCAATGTACATATCCTCACATCATCCATTGGGTAGGCCAGTATAATAATTCCTTTTTTGCAGATGGGGAACTGAGGACCAGAGCCTCAAAGATGTTTAAACACCTCACTCACATAGATTTCAATCAGGGTTACGTACCTACATATCTTTGAGGATCTGGAGTTAATTAACTTGAGAAGTCACACAAAAAAAGAGAATTGATCCCAAGTGTTTAAAACCAGGGTCCTAACTCATTCACCTCTTTATAATGGTAACTTGTTTTTGTTGAGACTGGTTAACACACAAAACTTGATTGCAGCTGTAGTGAGGAGTGATGTTTCCTGTCATTAACTACCAGTGTGGTGCTCCGCTCTTGTTCGATAACAGTTGGCTGCGTGTGTGTTCCCTCTGTGTGCTGCCCCAACTCTGCGCAAATAGCTGACACAGGAAATCCCAAGAGAACCCCCAAAGACCACAGACTCTAGTAAGGTACGAAGGAACGCAAGCCAGGTTTATTGTCAAAACGAAGCACAGTAATAGTTTCCTATAGACTACAGGACATACTATGAATATGTGCCCTCTGGCAATGGACACAGCTCAGTCAGAGGCGGGACTTTCCACTGCCCCCTAGGCTGAACAGAGATACGCACTCCAAGACCTACTTTTATACAGTTACAGGACAGATTACTCATCCCTCCTGACATATTGAGGTACAGTCCCTTGGCTCATTAGGGTGCTGTCTCCCCTTTGATCATGTTGTTCCAGACAAACATATCTATCCATCCCGCTGTCCTGTCTTTAAGATGCACCTCCCTGTTCCTTGTTATGTCTGTGGAGTGTCCTGATGTCATCTTGGCACAAGTTCCTCTTCTTGCCACTTCTGTGAATGAGGCCTGCCTCTGACTCACAGGCCAGCTTTTGCTTAGCAATGCCTGGAAGTACTTTGGTTCAGGCCTCAGACTACACCTCTGACAAGAGTTTATATTTCAGGACCTCATCTTACTACAATGTTCACTCTTTTTGGGACACTTCACATGACTGTGACAAGCACATGGTCAGCTAATCACCACAGCTAATAAGATGAAACAAAATATGGGTGAATTTAGTCCTGGTGTCAGATGACATTTTGGAAGACAAAATGGGCCTGTAGTGTATCCTACCTTTTTCCCACCAAGTAGAAAGCACTCAACTAGAATGGGACAGTGAAAAAAGCACCACTACAAAAGAATTACATTAAAGTGAGTATTAAGGCCAGTATAAGTGTAGGACTAATCTCTTAACTTTATGCAGTGTACCTATTCAATGGTTGTCTTGAATTTAGTTGAGCAACTAACTATAGATTCTTTATGCACTAGCACAGCCACAATGCCAGATACTTGACTCACTTAGACAAATAGAAAGGGTGTTAGTGAGATGCCTCAATATAATCAGCTAGTGCTTTACAGAACAGCTAAGCCATCAGAGCTAACCCAAGTCAAACTAAAGGGATACCCTGCTTGCTTGATAGAGGCCTATGTATGACTATTCAAGAAGCACATTACCGCTATTGATAACTTGCTACCATTCACTTTAGGCAGTGTTCAAACACCACCAAAACACAAGGGAGTTGCTTATTATTGTACCACCTTCTATCCTTCCCTTGCCCTGCGCCCTCCCCACCCTCCATACACTATCTGGGCCTACAAGGGTTTGTCTAATTAGTGGTGTAGCACTATGAGCCGAAGATTAAGTCTCCCCCACAGAAATACATAATGGTAACATTGTTTTGTTCATACTGCTCTTCACTATAATGCTTATCTGTGCTATAATGTTTATTTTGATGGACTATATGTAAAATACTGATTTAGACTCATTTTGAAAAGATCAACCACCAAAATGACAAAGAGTATCAAGTTAATTCAATCATTTATAGTGGGACCCCAAAAGTGTAATATAAGAGTCAAATTAAGACCGACTGAATGAAAGCCTAAATGCTATGTAGAAACCCTGTATGAGTAAAAGCCCTTCTCTAATGCCCCAATCCTGCAGTCTGTTCTGCGATGATAGATTGCTGCACCTCCACAAAAGCTCACTGATAAGGAACTGAATGTGGATGTAAAGGTTTGGTTGGGCAGATCAGATTGTCAGACTGCACTCTAAGGTTATTTATAGAAATCAAAGATATGTCTACCTCCCTAAGTGGTAGACAACAGGGAGTCACCACTACCTAACACTGTTTCCAGAGGTTTCCTCAGTAAGGAGGACCCTTCTGCATGGGGAACAGATTTGGCTTTTGGTATCTCAGCATACAAAACATGTCACTACTATCACTATTAATAAAGCATGAATGAACACATTAATAAACAAGTAACTAGTTAAAGACAGTAGTACATGTTAACTCAAAGGAGCAACACAACAGATCTTACCAGATTTACAAAAAAATAGAAACCAGCTAATAACTGTTTCTTCATAATAAGATGAAAGATCATGGAAAACTGAACATAGCTTCCGCATTCAACAGCCTCTTCTCCACCTAGAAACAAAACAGCCTTCCTTTCAAATAACTGCTGAGTACCAGCTATTGCTCCTCAAAAGCTGTCTGTGAGGTCCCCTGCACACAGCTGAGACCAATTAACATTTTTAGGCAACTAGGGGCAGCTGAAAAAGGCAGCCCTTTTAATACCACCTAAGGTTAAGAAATAGCACCCTCTCAAACATCCACCCCACTCCTTTTTATTGCATTTTTTTGCTTAATCAAACAAAATTAATGTTTTTTTCATTACTGTTACAATACAGAATTACAAAAAATTGTATAAAATACTATTGTTTGGCACTAAAATAGAATGTACAGTGAAATTTAAACAATTACTAGATTTGCAAGTCATTTTTCACACTACTTTGGTTATTCTTTTATTCAGCAGAACTTGCACATGACACTAATTTAGATCATTTTAATATTTTGTACCTGGGCTATTTAAGATAATTCAGCAGCATGGTGGTCAACAAGTAATTATTGTAGTTCTAATTCTATCCATCTCTTAATGCTTTAGAGACTTTTATATAAAGTAAACAGGTAAAAGTCAATATTTTGCTATAAGTAACCTTGTAGTTGCCAGAACAGGTTCCATCCTTTCTACCCCCCCGCCCCACCTTTCAATTTCATTAATTAGGTTGTGCTCAGCTGCACACACTCCATAAAATTTTCTTTAAAAACAAAAAATCCACAGCATTGCTGATCAATTGTTTGCTCCTTGTTCCTCTGAAACTCTTCATTAATGGTTTGAGGCTCCAGTGTGAGTTCCCTCTCCTGGCTTTGCATGGTGACTGATACCTAAATCTAGCTCTTGCAGCCACCCTTAAGGAACATATGTTTTCCCTAGTAGCTCAGGTCTTTTGATCACCATGCATTAAGAACATGAGAATGGCCACACTAAGTCAGACCAATGGTCCATCTAGCCCTGTATCTTGTCTTCCAACAGGGGCCAGTGGCAGATGCTTCACAGGAAATGAACAGAACAGGACAACTGAGTGATCCATCCCGTTGTCTAGGCCGAACTTCTGCCAGTCAGAGGCTTAGGGACACTCAGCGCATAAGGTTGCATCCCTGACCATCTTGGCTTTTAGAGAATGCTACCATGGAGGTTCTGAACTTTAATTTCTTAGCTAGCAGCATAAATTAGTCCTCAGGGACTTCTCTCCTACCTTTCCTAGGTCAGTGTCACCAAACCATTGATTGCAATCGACCGGTCAATCCTGGAGACTCTCCCAGTCGAGCGCGATCTCCAGCTGCAGTGGTGCTTCCTGTTGCTAAGGCAGGCTCCCTGCCTGCTGTGGCCCCATGCCACTCCCAGAAGTGGCCAGCATGCCCCTGCGGCAGGGGGCAGGGGTCTCCATACACTGCTCCTGCCTGCAAGCACCACCCCCGCAGCTTCCATTGGCTGAGAACAGGGAGATGTGGCCAATGGGAGCTGTGGGGGGGCGGTGCCTGCAGAGAGGGGTAGCAAGTGGAGCTACGTGCCCCCCTCAGGGGCCGCAGGGACACATTGGCCCCTTCCAAGAGTGGCATGGCCACGTTGTACACTACTGGCTGGGGGGGGGGGGGAGGAGGCGAGGCCCGACGTGTGGATGGGGGTGTCGATGTGCCTGAGTGGGGCTGGGGCAGTTAAAGAGCCTGCCTTAGCCCCGCTGCAATGCCGATCGGGAACTGCCCAAGATAAGTGCCCGTCACTGGGAGCCCACACCCCAACCCTGAGCCCCCTCCTGGAGCCAGCATCCCATACCCCCTCCTGCACCCAAACTCCCTCCCAGATCCCACACCCCTGCACCCACTCCTGCACCCCAACACTCTGCCCCAGCCCAGAGACCCCTCCTTCATCTAAACTCCCTTCCAGAGCTCGCACTCATCACCTCCTCCTGCACCCCAACCCCCAGGCTCAGCCCAGAGCCCCCTCCCACACTGCAAACTTCTTAGCCCCCAACTCAGACCCCGCACCATCTCCCAAACCCCAACCCTCTGCCCCAGCCTGGTGAAAGTGAGTGAAGGTGGGGGAAAGTGAGAGATGGCATGGGGCAGGGCTTTGGGAAAGAGACGGGGCCTCAGGGAAGGGATGGGATAGATCCTGGGTTGCCCTTAATTTCAAAAAGTGATCTTGGTGGAGATCAAAGCCCTAGGTCATTGGTACATGTAGGTACTACAACCCCCCCCAGCTCCTCCCTTGCACAGCACATAACACTGCCTAGATGTCCTGTGAGATCTGCAACCTGCACACTCAGCAGTTCACCATGTGTTTTTTTCATTCATCATAAACCCAACTATCTATATTTTTAATAATCAAATCCTTCGTTACTATTTCTGTCTCTTTCTAATAACTTCCCTCAGAGAGGTATTCTCAGTGCAGGAGGATACCGTGATATCATCTGGAAGGAAGGTCTCAACTATGGTCTGCTCCATCTTGATGTTCTCCTTTCCCAAGACTTTCATCCTCCTTAACACCAAAGAGGCTGTCAGACCAGACATGGGACTGCTCTACTGTGCCCCAGAAAGTACCATCTATGTACCTATGTCTCCCTTAGCTCTGCCAATTCAGCCACTCTGGTCTCCAGAGCCCATACTCAGTCTGAGGGCCATGAGCTGCTTGCACCAAAAGCACCCACTGGGCAGGTAATTATAATGCTGCCTTCAGTGCAATAAACTTGATCACTCCCACTTTGTAGCTGGACTTCTGCCTGCATTATTTTTATTTTTGCAGGGTTTTTTTTTTTGTGTATGTATGATTGTTCTTTGTGTGGGCAGGTAGGTGGGGTGGGGGTTATTGGCCTAAGCTTAGAGAATGGTTATTAGGTATATCTGGTTTTCACACTTCCAGCAAAACTCCTTGCCACTCCTGTTCTCTAGCTCTTCTGGTCACTCACAAGTTGGCTTTTTAAACCCTTCTTCTCCCGGAGTTAGCCCTGCCCCGTTGTCAGGGGATCCTAAAGGAATTACAAATCAAAGGATGGCTAGAGCCTCCTTAGGCGCCACACAAATCTTCTTTGACTGCGATAGTATCCAACCTCAGACTGTTTGCAAGTTTGTTGGCCAACGGATGTGAAAAAAAAAATCAAGATTTACCTAACCTTTCTAATCACTTGCATCATCACTTCCGACACCCTGAACAACGGCTCAGACAGCTGTTAGTGTAGGGAAGATGTTGCCCATTTCTCAGATACTGTCTCTAGGCTCTCATGTTTCACTTAGTTTACTTGCAGTGGAGAATTAATTGAAGTGATTTGAGTCTTTTTCACAGCTTCATATGTCATTGTAGATTATCACAGGGTCCCACATGCTTTAAATCACTGGTAAATGTATTCATCATCATCTGATTTCTTCACTGATTGTTGTCTTGTCTGCATGGGACTTTTTATATGCACATTATCTGTAACTTGGGTCTCCCCCAAGTGCTGTTTCCAGTATCCTCTATATATATTGGTAATCCATACACTACCCCTCCCTCCTGTCTCATTCTCTGTAGTTAGAACACTGTTTTCTGCAGCACTTTGTTAACATTCATGATTAATGATGAGTTATATTTCCAGAGTGTTGTATCCCTAATCAGAGATTCTCTAGGAAGCTTTCCTTGAAGGGCTTCCCGGCAATGATAAACTAGGGCAATGTCAATGGGAACATTCACACTGTCCCCATAGGCATGTAGGACAGAGTGGACTGAAGTCTGAACCACTTTCCTTGGATTAACTATCATTTTTTTAGGATTAATTACATGTTTTCTGTCAGGCTCTCTATGAATATGCTGCAGGATGTTAACTCCAGGCACAGCATTCCAGGATGTAATGTTGAATATGTCAGTAGACGCATATACAGTTTTTGGAAATATGTGGTTCTCAAAGAGGAAGATCCCAGCCCCTGGATTTTGCTCCTGAAGGCTGCTCATCATCATTTTCCAATGTGAATGTTTAATGGGCAAAATAATTTCATCAATATCATTAAGAAGCACAAACTTGCTCCTGTACATGTTGCGGTAAATACAGTCATTTAGAGCAGTGATTTGTCCGTAGTAGCCAATATGTGTTCCATCCTCCATAAATCTCCATCTAGGAGACACCTTGAGATATGAAGTAATTGGCCAGGGAATTATTTCGACAGTTCCATCTGCAATATAAAACTCCAAGACTTTCTCCATCAATTGGCTGCAACTATTTTTATAGATTATCACTTTCTGTACCCCAAGAATTTTATACATCTCCATACTCTGTATAAATTGTAAGACATTATTGTAATTTCCAAACATGGTAGAGATACACACTGTGAATTCAACGGGAAATGTCTCAACTTTGCGGTTTTTTATTTCAAACCTTGGTAGTTGGTCGATATTTCCTTTATGGGCCCAACTGATGGATACAAAGTTTGGATCACAGTTTTGAGGTTCCAAACAAAGCATGTCTGTTGCCGCATAAGGGAATCCAAATCTATCTGAATGAACATATATTTCTGCCTTTGATATGTATATTTCACCATCAGGCTGGCAGCAGAACCAACAGAAAAGATCTTTCACCTCTTTATGGTGAACAATCCCAATCACACGGGTCATTTTGCTTTCTCTGTCATCGAAGTACGGGGCAATGATAAAAGTTCTAGTATCTTTTAAGGCTGTGATTGTATTGTTGGCAATTTCCCCCCTACAGAGGTTGCCTTCTTGTGTTGTTATTTTTGGTTGGAGAGAGTGCCTCTGTGTCCAAAGATAAGCTAGAGTCATCATCACTGAAGTGAAAGCAATAATGCAAGCAACAGGTACATGGTATGATTTTCCTTTACAGAGTAACATTTCAGATGGATTTAAATGCAGATGCAGTTGAATTTTTGCCAGAACTTCAGACAGACACACCTGCAAGAGAAGGGGAACAAGAAATCCAGGATCAGACCGTGGCACATCTTGTCAACTGCTTTGTGTTAGAGAAAATACTTATTCTGTTTTCCCTTTCTGCCAATAGTAATTATCAGTGTTTCAGTTTGCTCTCAGATGGGACACTGTACATTGGGACTTGTCAAAGGACCTGCTAATTATATTACCTTTAAAATCCAAAGGCTTATATCTACAAATCCCACCCCAGGCATCTATGGGCCTAACTGCCATTTTAACATATTGGGCAATCACCTCCTTTTAAAACTAATGCTTCTAATTACAATATAATGTATTCCTCTTAAAAACTGGGAAGGGAAAACTACCTTTCCTCAAGAGTGCCTACCAATCCTTCATCCCACTGTTTTTCTCCTCTTAGCATCTGATATCCATCCCATATGCCCTCTTTCTCCAGGTGCAGTAAATTTCCTTCTTGTACTGAGCCACAGCAGATGACACCGTGGGCTCAGATTGGAGCATAAGCTTTAGGACCTTTCCCCCTCCTGAGATCCCTGAGCCTGGGTTCCAGCCTGAGTGCAAACATCTATTCCACAATTAAACAGCCCCTTATCCGTTGCCAAGTCAGCTGGTACGGGCCAGAAGCAGGTTTTTAATTGCAGTTAGACTTACTCTCTGTGCTGTGGTTCCTCGTCTGTAAGACAGTACTTCCTTACCCCTTGAAGATTAATACATTAACGATGCAGGCTCAGATACTATGGTACCATACAGGTATCTAAAATAGGCACAGTCAATTACATGTATGCACATACAATGAATCTGTCTTGCACAGGGAAAAGAACAACAAAAACACAAACCTCCTTGTACCTCGAGCTTGCTAGTAGACTTTGCCTCGGCCTGGAGGAGGATGTCATAGGGCTCAATAGATTAGCCACCTCCATACTGTATTATTGCAACTCACTGGGAATGACAGTGAATGCAATGCTAAGGTTCCAGCTCATGCAGAATATGACAGTCCCTGCCATGAGACAGGGTACTGGGAGCATGTTAGTCTGTGCTCCAGGCCCTCCACTGGGTCCCTGTGTGTTTCTGGACTTAGTCCTGATCTTCACGGCTATTACCAGGACAGACATAACAACATCAACAACCACATCTCTATGCATAAAACACAGACATCTATGCTTCTCTGGAAGTCAGTGGCTCACAAGCTCCAGGGATAAGCCTTGAGCAGTCTAACTTCCCACCTTCTTGGACAAGCTATAGCTACTGTGATGGACTGTACCCCTAATGACCACCCTTTTTACAAGACTGTGATAAATTTTGTACAAAGTATGCTTTGTGAGGTATCATTTGAAAACTCACAATCTGCTAAACATTACTGGCCTGGTAAAATGTGTGTGGCAACATTGTTAATGTAAAGTTATGATTCTACTGCATAATATTGCTGTAACGTGCCAAAGTTAGAAGGCAAGCCCAAGCCAGTTTTTCAGAGACAAAGACACACTGGTGCCCCAGCTAGGTATCAGCGTAATCATATAAACAGTGGCCTCAAAATCACTTTGCCCCCCCCCAGCCAATCTCTATACTCACGGCAGTTACAGTGCTTGAAGCCCTGGGGTAGTGGTGGCAGGGCTTTGGTGGCTATTTAAAGGACCCGGGGTGGTAGAGGCAGCGGGAGCCCCGAACCCTTTCAATAGCCACCAGAGCCCTACCGCCACTACCCCAGGGCTCCAGCAGGCTCTGGGGGCTATTTAAGGGGCCCGAGGCTGCCACTGCCTCTACCGTCCCAGGACCTTTAAATTGTCCCCAGAGCCCTGGGGGTGCAGCAGTGGGGCTCTAGTGGTGATTTAAAGGAGCTGGGGCAGTAGCAGCGGCAGGAGCCCTGGGCCCTTTAAATCGTCATCCGAGCCCCGCCGCCGCTACTCCAGGGCTCTGGCAGCAGGGCTCTGGTGGCAATTTAAAGGACCCTGGGCTCCAGTCCTTTAAATTGTTGCACAGGAAGCCGATCTACCCCAGTATGGCACACCAGCTCTTGCCTCCGTCCCAGAATCTGCCCCTGCCCAAACTCTGCCCCCTCTCAAAATCCACCCCACCTGCCCAAGACTCTGGGAGGGAGTTTGGATGGGGGAGGAGGTCTGGGGTGCAGGCCCTGGTCTGGGGCAGGGAACTAGGGTGCAGGCTCTGGGAGGGAGTTTAGGGATGGGAGGGGGTGTGGAAGGTACAGGAGTGAGGGCTGTGGGGTGAGGCTGTGGGTGGATTTGGGATGTGACTGGGGATGAGGGGTTTGAGGTGTGGCAGGGGACTCAGGGCTGAGGCAGAGGGTTAGGGTGCATGGGGATGATGGCTCTGGCCGGGGCTGAAGATGAGGGGTTTGGGGTGTTGGCTCAGGGCTAGGACAGAGGGTTGGGGTGCGGGCGGATGAGGCTTCTGGCTGGGGGTGTGGGCTCTGGGGTGAGGCAGGGCTGGGGATGAGTTTGGGGTGCAGGCAGGCTACCCTGGGACTGGAGCCAGAGAGGAGGACTCCCCACCAGCCCTTTCCCTGCTGGAAGCAGCGAGCTCAGGGGTACGGACCCCCTTCTCCCCCCCCTGCAGCACACTCACCCCCACCACTGTCGCTGCACATGCTCCTAGGGCCCCTTTCAGGTCCAGGAATCCCCCTCACCTCCCCTGTGGTGCGTGCCATGGCGGGGGAGGGGGGTGCTGCCATCACATGTGCGCCTCCTCCCCTGCTGCTGCCCCTCACTGTAGCCTCACTGCGGCTTCCCCTTGCCCAGCATGGGGCAAGAGCAGTGACTGCAGGCGGGGGGGGGAGGGAGGCAGGCAGCTGTACTGGCGGAGGGTCCCACCGGAAAATGAAAGGGTCTGAGGGGGAAGGGCAGCCTGCCCTGGCAGTTGTGGAGGTGGGTACTAGGACTCTGCGGCAGCAGTTAATGGAGGCAGGCAGCATGGAGCTTCAGGGGAGAGACACAGAAGCTCTGCTCCGGCCAGATCCAGGGAGGTGCATGGGGGCAGCAAAGGGGGGGGCCAGGGCACACTCAGGGTAGGCGTGGGGGGGGGCAGCAAGTGGGGCCAGGGGGGAGACCCAGCCCCAAACATTCATGGAGCCGGGCCCCTGGACCCTCAATATTGCTGGAGCCAGGAGAAGGAGTCAGAGAGAGAGAGAGAATGCTCCATTTTCTTGACGGTATGCTACTGTACCTTTTCTTACTGGTCCTCCGTACTGGCCCGTACCAGCTTACTTTCACCTCTGACTAAAAGTATGTTTTCCTGATAAGTTTAGGGAGTGACCAAGCCAGTGCCTCAGAGACAAAGGGCAAGCTGAGGTCTCAGCCAGGTCTAAACAAGGCTGATGGACCATTACCAGCAAAATGGCTATTCTTTGGCAGGAAAGGGGATGGGGCAAAAATCTATATCTTAGCAAAGAAACAACATGGAGTTCTCTTCCACACAGACTTACTGTCACCTTGCTTCCAGCTGGAAATGCTTCTCAAAGGGCGGACAGACTATAAAAGAAGGGGCAGATGACCTAAAAGATCTCTCGTTTTCTCCCTGCCCAACATGTTCTCTGCACCTTAATAGACAAAAGAAGTAGCAGTTGGACTTTGTGGGAGGGGTCCTGACCTAAATAGCTTGGTCAGTAAAACTGCTGAAAGCATGTGGTGAGAAAACTTTGCTTTGAATCTAAGGGCTTGTCTACACTAGCACTTTACAGCACTGCAACTTTCTTGCTCAGGCGTGTGAAAAAACACCCCACTGAGCACAGCAAGTTTCAGTGTTGTAAAGCACCCGTATAGACAGTGCACCAGCATTGATAGCTATGCCTCTCGTGGAGGTGGGGTTTTTTAGAGCGCTGGGACTGCGCTCTCCCAGCACTCTGCCATGATTACACAAGCCACATTAAAGCACTGCCATGGCAGTGCTTTAGCATTGCTAGTGTAGACTGGAACTATATAGTTTAAGTCACCAGTAAACATTTTACCTTTATTTTTCTTGTAATTGTTTCTGACTTTTACACCTTGTTACTTGTACTCAGTTAAAATCAATATCTTTGTAGTTAATAAACTTGTTTTATCTAATCCAGTGTGTTAAAATTAAAGTGGCCAGATAACTATTTAAAATAATAAACTGGCATAGTATTCCCTTTAAAGAATAACAGACATAATATATTTGTACTGTCCAAGAGAGGGCTGGGCAGTATGGGGCATACATTTCTGGGGGAAGATCTAAGACGGGGTGTGTTGGGCTCACCTGCAGCATAAATAAGGCTGGTAAGAGCCAAGGTGTGGCTGGCTGGCTGCAGCACACACACACACACACACACACACACACACATGGTGGAGGCTGTTTATGAGCAGGCCAGGTTGGTGGCGACAGCAGCAAACCATTGTAAAGGGCATCTCAAGTTACAGAGCAGGGATGACACAGCTACACAGTCTGGATTGGTATATCACAAGGGGTCTCCCACCCATCAGGAGCATGCTGTAATCACCCACGTACAGGGTATTATGATGTAGGTCCCTCTCAATCTCTCCTGTTGAAACTTCCATTTTGGATAAATAAATAAAGAGTCATGGGGGAGGGGGCAAGGCACGAGAGAGAGAGAATGAGTCCATATCCTGATGGCTAAGGCATCCAGCTGGGAGGTGGGAGACCCAGGGTCCAGTCCCCCTGCTCCAATGGTTATGTTTCCAAAGTGGAACAGCTTCAGGGGGAGAGACTGAGCAGTGCCACATCAGAATATTCCACAGCTCAGGGAGTTAGAACGCTCTCCTGAGGGGTGGGAAACCTGTGTTTAAACCCTCTTTCTCCATTAGGCGGAGAAGAGAATTGAACCTCATCCTGAATAAGTGCTCTAACCACTGAGGTAAGAGTTAGAAAGGTGGCAGGGGCATCACCAATGCAAGAAACAGAGGCGGAACAGGCAAGAATGGCTTAGGCACCTAACTCCATGAGAGGGATTGGCTTAAGACATACAACTCTCATTGACATCTCCAATTGGCTAGTTTAGGTGAGTTCCTGTCTAGTGTGCTGGCTTTTATAGATCCCATTCTTAGGCACCTGTCCGTTCCCCTTGCACTGTATTGGGTGCCTGTCAGGGTATACCCACAAAATCTGAACTCTGGGGTACAGATGTGGGGACCTGCATGAAAGACCCCCCTAAGCTTATCTTCTACCACTTAGGCTAAAACTCTTCCAAGGCACTGTGCTCTTGAGGCAGTTGGCCTTTACATGCCCCAGCTCATTACATTTGAAGCATCGCCCAGCTGATTGTGGGTTGGGGCGAGGTGGGTTGTTGGAAAGTAGGGTGGTGGGACAAGAGGCATCTGGGGTTTCTCTGAGTGCGTGGAGGGTTCCTCCTTGTGACCTGGGGCCTTGGGCTGACCCATATGACGGGGTGTTGTCTCGGGTTGCCCCTTCTGGTATCCCCACCAACTGCTACTAGTTGTCTTCTTCTCCACCACCTCCACCCATTTGGCTCCAATTTCCCCTGCCTCAATTATCGTTTTGTGCTTCCTATCTAGATGTATCTTTCTGTTTCTTCAGGAACACTCTTTAAGAACTGTTCCATTTGTATTAGGAAAAGGAGATCTTCCAGACACTTAACCTTTGCTCCTGATATACAGGCCTCACAATTTTTCACAATGTAGTAGGCATGTTGGGGAAATGCTACGTCTGGTTTTCACTTGAGGGCTCTGAACCACCAATGGGCATGTCGTGGGTTAGCCCCATCTTAATTCTGGCCTTTTGTTTAAAAAGTTCATACTCATTCATGTGTTCTTCAGGCACTTCAGCTGCCACCTCTGCTAAGGGTCCACTGAGCTGTGGCCTCAGCTCCACCATATACTGGTCTGTAGAGATGCTGTACCCAAGGCAGGCCCTTTCAAAATTTTCTAAGGCAGCATCTGTATCATCGCCTATCTTGTATGTGGGATACTTCTTGGAATTGGGAGCGGTACCTGGAGTAGAGTTGTTAGGGCTACCTGGGCGGTTTGGGGCATTTGCCTGATTCAGCTTAGCCTTTTCCAGCTCCATTTCTAAGCACATCTTCTCCCTCTTCTCCTCTACTGCAAAGCGCTTCTCCTCCGCCTCATTTTCTAAGTGCCTCATTTCCAGGAAGAACTTCCTGTCTTCCGCAGCTAGAGCTCGGTCTGGGTTAAGGGCCTCCTTCCATCTTGGCACCTGGATCTCGGGTTGGGGAAGGTTGACCATCCCTGCTAGGAAATTTCTGGTCCCACAGCCTCTCCCAGCAGTTCTGCCATGGGATTGGATGTCTGGGTCTATCTCCTCCTGGGCATGATGCTTTGGGAAGATGAGTTGCTCTAGGGTTTCGGTGCCCGATTGCAATTTCATGCACTGGGCTGTTTCTTGCCCTAATATACCCCAGCTATCTTGTTGCCACAAGAATTAGAAAAAAAAATAAACTGCTTGTTGGACTCTCTGCTTGTGCAAGCTGAACCCTTTGCATGGCCGTTCCCCCTCAGGCACCAAAGAAAAGAAACAAAAACCTCTTTGGCTTTCTAGCAGCCAAAAGGAAAAATGTGTCCTTTTAAAATCCCGAGGTCTGTGCTTCTAGTTCAAAATGATCCTCCCACTGTGCCACCATGTCAGGGCATACCCTCCCAAATGTGAACTCTGGGGTACGGATGCGGGGACCCACATGAAGATCCCCTAAGGTTATCTTCTACTGGCTTAGGTTAAAACTCTTCCAAGGCACAGTCTTCTGCTTTGGACGTATATTGCTGCCACCATAAAGTGATTTTCACAAATATTCAAGGAAAGGTCACTTGGAATCCCTATCCCCCCAAAATATCCCCCCAAGCCTCTTCACCCTTTTTCCTGGGGAGGCTTGAGAATAAAATACCAACCTGTTGCCTTAGTAATGTGACCATAGACCAACCCCTTGTCCAAGGACTTTGGAATCAAAGGATTTTTTTTTAAAAAAGGTAAATTTTATTAAACGAGAAAGAATACAGCTGAAAATTCAGGCTTTAGGGATTAAACACCAAAAATAACTTTCTTGGGGTTCAGCTTAAAGGTTACAAGCAAAACAAAAGCACCTGGAGTTAGCATAGAGGAATACACAAACCAAAACAACCAAAAAGGTTCCTAATTGCATCTGTCTTAACTTTTCCAAATGAAGAATTTCTAGATATGATGCTGATGATTTCCCATACCTGGCTTAAAGATTACAACTTGTTGCTGCCTTCCCCTCTCTCCAACAAGAGACACAAAGACCACGTCCCCCCCCCCAGCAGTTTTTCCAATTTGTAAGGGTACAGCCTCCCTATTGGTTCCCCTGGTCAGGTGCCAGCTCAAGGTCAGCTTCTCTTAACCCTTTACAGGTAAGGCAATTAGGGTACAGCTGCTAAGGAGGATTCTATAGCTACTGACTGGCTGGGTGTCCATAAAAGGTAACTACCCTGCTCATTTTTCACAGTGCCTAAGACAGGGTTTGTGGATTCCAGTGATTTTGAAGGCACCTGAAAGTTAAGCATTGTGATGCTCAGCATCACCACACCTAAATCCCTTTGTGAATATGGCCCTGAGTCTGCAACAGTTGATGAGGCTTCCGTTTTCATATTATTTAATAGACTTTTTCAGCAAGAAATTTGCTACAGAAAATACATCAATATCATCTGACACCTGGATTTAAGCCAGATCAAGTAGGAGAGAGTGCATGTCAATGCTTGTGAAGAGTTACTTATTGAGAAGGGCTTCTGTGATGTTATTGACATGAACTGTGACCTCATAGATTATTGTTGCAGCCAAGGTCCTATAGTTGCACCAAATCTTGTACAAAGGAGGTCCAGTAAGGTGTCTATGAAAAGGTTATGATTTGCTAGTTTTGATTATGCTATCTATATGCATTTACCATTTTTGTATTTAAAGTTATAAGTACTGGCTCTATATCTGGATTTCAAATGTTGGCTCCTGGGATAACGCCTATGAAGTAATCAGTCAGATATGACATGTAAGATATCTGCAAAAATGTTATAATTTATCAAATATGATAATCTTGTTTGTATTGCCTTTGTATTATGGGTTATAGATATGTACGTATGTCTGTATTTCAAACTTGTGTTATGCTTCTGGGTGACACCCCCAGACAGGTTGGCATCAGCACTGCCTAGCCTGCTTGATGGCCCATTAAGAACCATCAGCTATACAACTGACCCATTGAGAGAAGGCAGATACATCTTATGACTCAGCAAGGCATGCAGGGACATGCCTATGGAGAGAACTCTAGGGTTTCCAAACCAGGTGCTGGGCAGCTTGTGTTTGAAACAAACGAAGTACAGGCCACATGGCAAGAGACTATAAAAGGTAACTGCATCTTCTCCATTTTGTCTTCAATCCTGCTTCTTATTTCTGGAGGAACTTTGCTACAAACTGAAGCTCTGAACAATGGACTGAATGACCCATCCAAGCTGTGGATGTACTCCAGAGACTTAACTTAAGCCAGCAGTTCATTCCATCACTGCTACAAGCCTGAAACAAGAACTTTGCCATTACTGTATGTAATTAATTCCATTTAACCAATTTTAACTCTCATCTATGTTTCTTTCTTTTTATGAATAAACCTTTAGATTTTAAATTCTAAAGGATTGGCAACAGCATGATTTGTGGGCAAGATCTGGCTTGTATATTGACCTGGGTCTGGGGCTTGGTCCTTTGGGATCAGGAGAACCTTTTTTTTTTTTAAATTTTACTGGAGTATTGGTTTTCATAACCATTCATCCCCATGAGTGGTGCTGGTGGTGATATTGGGAAACCGGAGCGTCTGAGGGAATTGCTTGTATGACTTTTGGTTAGCCAGTGGGGAAAACTGAAGTCCTCTCTGTTTGGCTGGTTTGATGACCCCTAGCCTTGGACTGTGACTGCCCTGCTCTAAGCAATTTGTCCTGAATTGATACTCTCAGTAGTGTCCCGCCAAAGGTCGCTGTGTTACAGCTTCTCATCTCCACCAAGTATTTAGGCCAACAGCAGGCATTGAAAGATGGGCTGCTTAGGGTCTGGCTTCAGGAAAGAATCCCATTTCTCCAGAGTTTTTTTGCTTGTAAGCAATTTTCTAAGTTGCAGAAGCACTTTCTGTAGTAGAGGGGGAAGATCTAAACAAAATATTGTGAGGAGTCATTTCAAGTTAACCATCTTGGTTTCTAGCAAGCCTCCCCAACCCTGCACTTTCTAATTTAAGTTTCTCCTCCCTGACAGGAGAGGGAAATGTTTAGTCAGATTATTCAAAATTCTGTGTGTGTGTGTTTGTGTGTTAAAAGCTGTTTAACAAAGGGCTTGTCTCTCTCTATGAGTCTGTTGAGGGAGCAGTGGTACTGAATCTAACTGAGGGGTGAAATATCTCCCTCTACAGTTCTCCAAGGAGTTCTCTAGGAAAAACAGCCAAGGCATGGCATGACACTCAAAATTATTTCTTCTTTCCCTATAATGAAAGAGAAGTAAAGACCACTATGTCTTGTTTCCTTTGCAACTTCACCTTTAAGACTCTGTACCAGAAGTTAAGGACACAAACTCTATTTCCACCTTAAAAACTGGCTTGCTGCATTATCTTTCACAAGTCACTTCACATCTCTGTAATATTTAACTATCTCAGAGAGCTCAGGCAGTTAGCTCTTTTTAAACTGTACACTCTTTTGGGGCAGGGGCTGACAAGCTCAATGAGGTCAACCAGGCAGAGGTCTCAGGCACTACTGCTATATAAATGTTAAATGATAATAAAAAATGGTGGTGCAGGGCTCAATGCATTAATGTTTATAGCATATAAAGATTCTTGGATGGAAGGTGGCCTAGAGGTGCAAAATAATATTAATTATGCAGACTAGGAAAATTGGACGTGAAGGGATGATGTCTTTCTGGTTCTGGCAGGGGGGTTTGGATGAGATTCTTCAATGGAAAAATCAATGCATTGCACAATGCAAGGAAAATGTGTTTCTAGTGGGTGTCAATGCTGCAGGAAGGCACATGTTCAGAAGAGAAGTAAAACTGCTAAGTACTTGGTTTACTGTTCTCATTCATATTATAGATTAACTAATACTGATTGTACAACTTGTAGGAATTAAGCACAAATTTAGGAAGTTTGTCCACATATTTCTTGTCAGAAGTAATGTAGTCCTCTGCCTTTTTATCTAAGGATCTTAGATGTTCATGTCTTAGTTCTCATTACATATATTTCAGTGATTCATAGATTACTCAGTTCATTACAAAATTAGAACATCTGAGCATATATACTTTAAAATGTATATTTCTTGCACTTTGATAGCACTTTGTAGTAGAGGATCTCAAAGCACTTAAATACTAATTAATCCCCTTCATGAGCACAGTATTATTTCTAACTTAGAGAGAGAAAGAAAAGTGAGGGATAGAGAATGTGATGCACCCAAGGCATGTGGCAAGACTGGGAATAGAACCCAGCTATACTGAGCCATGGCCCCCTGCTCTGACACCTGTTTCTGATGTATTAAAGAGGCCCTGTTTTACCTCTATAATTAAGGGTACATTCAGTTTTTCCATTTAAAACAGGCATTCAACCTCATATGATGCCTCTTCTCCAAATTTAGAGAACATAATCTGTTAATTAAGATTGAATTTTCTGAAGACTTTCAACTAAATCTGTTAATTCAGGAGTTTAAATTAATTTTAAATGGGACCTTTACACATTTTTCTGAATCTTTCCCCTTTTTTCAGATCCCTCTAGCTAACACACAGCTGTTAGTTACCTTTCAAAATTGCAATATAGTTAAGACTACTTAATCTGAGGAACAGATACAATTCACTTTGCTTAATAATCAGCTACTTTCTTCAAATATGACAAATTTTGGGGAGGAAATCCCTTCCTGACACCTGACAGTATTCAGCTGAAACCCTGAAAATGAGGTTTTAGGAACATAATAAACTGAAAGTGAGCCCTAGAGGTGTTGATCCCTGCCCCATCTCACAAGCAATCCCATCATACAATTGCAGTCATATATTTGTCCAGCTCACTTTTAAAAAATAATTAAGTTATTTACTCTGACAGCTCCTGTTGGGAGTGTGTTCCAGAACTTCTCCCCTCTGATGGTTAGAAACCATCTACTAATTTCCCCCCTAAATTTGTTCATGGCCAGTTTATTTCCATTTGTTCTTGTGCCAACATTGTCCTTTAGCTTAAATAGCTCTTCACCCTCCTGATATTTACCCCTTAATGAATGTAGTGAGAGCACTTATATCCACTTTTAGCCTTCTTTTGGCTTCTCTCTGTGCTCTATGGTTAGAAAACTAGAGAGGAAACTGCAGAGGAAGTCTATGCTGCAGACCTCAGTTCAATCAGAAGGAGTAGTGGCCAAAATTCCTGGAGAGGAGAACTATGAGCTCCAACACTGGGGCTTGACTGCCACTGTTGAAGCACCATGGCTTTGGGAGAGCCTCCAATGCTTTAGAAGCCACAGTTGGCCCAGATAATGAGATGTGGCACTTGACAGGCTTTTCCACACCAGGAATGCAGGCACCATTGTGTTAGAGTTAGGATTACAGGTAATGAAGACCACACCTACCACTGCACCCCTGAATTCTCTCCCCCTAGCTTCTTACATGTGCTGTATTAAAAACCCAGGGAATACCACGATTTTTTAAAAACAAAATGTTTAAGGTTGTTCTTAAGGATTTGCTTTGGGAGGATAGGAAATGTTAAACTTGAACATGGAAACGCCAAGTTACGAGATATCTATCTGTACCAAGTTCACAGGGACTGCTCTAATTTACAGCAACCTCCCAGTAGCTGTCTATGGCCAAGAGTTGCTAGTGTGCAACTGCAAAGTAAAATGGCCACTCTTTTCCTGCTCCTTCCCAGATATTCTCTGAGGGCAGCGCAGAAGGGCAACACAGGGCTACGTACACTGGCTCTTTTACTGGCCCTACACTTGGAGAATCCCCTCCAGGGGTGGGGGGCTTTTTTATGCTTCTGGAGCAGGGGCCAGAATCTGGCTCCAAGACTGTTTTCCCATCACAGAAATTTGTGTTGGGCAACTGTAATGTAATCATACTCAGGATTTAGAGTACTTCCGAAACAAAACATGAAAGAGAATAAATTATTCTCTCAAACTTTATAGACATTTCAGCAGCAGTACAGAATGTTCAAGATATATTTACCATACTCCTAATTTCAAACTATTTATTGCAGTGTGTTGTTGTTTCCTCCCTCCCCCCATTCTATACAACAGAAAGCAGATAACATTTAGCATTTTTTTTCTTGAATTAATCTGGTGTATCGAAAACACAAAATAGCGCTACTCCTTATAATTAATGCTTTGCTAAGTGCATGTTACAATAAAGATAAAACTGTCAATAGTTAAAATACAATGTATGTATTACCTGTTATCGCCTCTGCTTTTTCTGGATGTAATTATGAACAAAGGTAATTTAAAATAATTTTCACTGGATACGTAGAGAATAATCCCCTGAGACCAAGAGTATGTCACAAATGCCTGCTGGAGCAAAAGACTCAGGAAACTATTGTTCAGTCCTCCAATAAGCTTTCAGAATTTTCTCTTGCCATTAGAGATCCTGCCAGTTATCTGTCAGTTGCCTAAATTTACTCCAAAATTATTCAAGCCGATGTGTGATCATTACTCAACACAGAAAGAGAAGCCGGAAGTGGGCAAATCAAATCCCAGCACAATACCTAGGCGACATGCCAAAGCATTTTATTTGGAACACGTGGTGTTTAATTTTAACAGCAGTGACTAGTTTCTAGAAAAACAGGTTTTTTTTTCCCTTGAGGAAGGCTGCCAGTATCCTCCCAGTGGCTTCCCTTTGCATTCTTGCAAGGGCAAACCTACACACCTATGGCATTGAACACTGTTCAAGCAAAGCCATTTAGACTTTTACAATTTTTCAAGATACATTAGCTAGTTGAGGTTTTCTTTTTTTTAATGGCAACTACTTTTCTGTTGGAACAACAAGGAGTCCTTGGGGCATATTAGAGATTACCTAATTTATTTGGATATAAGCTTTCATGGGCTAAAACCCACTTCTTTAGATGCATGGGTTTTAACCCACAAAAGCTTATACCCAAATAATTTTTTTAGTCTCTAAGGTGCCACAAGGACTCATCATTGGTTTTGCTCTTACAGACTAACATGGCTACCACTCTGAAACCTGTCACTTTTCTGTTGGGGTGAGGAAGGGAAAGTCCGAGTTCCACCTGTCTGCCACCCACATCTTTGGAACAAACTAACCCAGTTGTTTCGGCAGTTTTAACAGCTGGTTTTAATTTCAAGTAGTTTTGTTGGACAAGTGAAGAGTCCTACACTTAGGAAGGAAGAATCCCATTCACCACTACAGGCTGAGGAGCAACTGGCTAAGCAGAAGTTCTGCAGAAAAGGACGTGGGGATTACAATGGACAAGAAGCTGGATATGAGTCAGCAGTGTGCCCTTGTTGCCAAGAAGGCCAACAGCGTATTGGGCTGTATTACTAGGAGCACTGCCAGCAGATTGAGAGAAGTGATTATTCCCCTCTATTCGGCACTGGTGAGGCCACACCGGGAGTATTATGTTCAGTTTTGGTCCCTCCTCTACAGAAGGGATGTGAACAAATTGGAGAGAGTTCAGCAGAGGGCAATGAAAATAATTAGGGGGCTGGGGCACATGACTTAAGCGGAGAAGCTGAAGGAACTGGGGTTATTTAGTCTACAGAAGAGAAGAGTAAAGAGGGATTTGATAACAGCCTTCAACTCTGAGGACATGAGAATGGCCATACTGGGTCAGACCAAAGGTCCATCCAGCCCAGTATGCTGTCTGCCAACAGTGGCCAATGCCAGGTGCCCCAGAGGGAGTGAACCTAACAGGTAATGATCAAGTGTTCTCTCTCCTGCCATCCATCTCCACCCTCTGACCGACAGAGGCTAGGGACACCATTCTTTACCCATCCTGGCTAATAGCCATTAATGGACTTAACCGCCATGAATTTATCTAGTTCTCCTTCAAACTCTGTTATAGTCATAGCCTTCACAACCTTCTCAGGCAAGGAGTTCCACAGGTTGACTGTGTGCTGTGTGAAGAAGAACTTCCTTTTATTTGTTTTAAACCTGCTGCCCATTAATTTCATTTAGTGGCCCCTAGTTCTTATATTATGGGAACAAGTAAATAACTTTTCCTTATTCACTTTCTCCACACCACTCATTTTATATACCTCTATCATATCCCCCCTTAGTCTTCTCTTTTCCAAGCTGAAAAGTCCTAGCCTCTTTAATCTCTCCTCATATGGCACCCGTTCCAACCCCCTAATCATTTTAGTTGCCCTTCTCTGAACCTTTTCTAATGCCAGTATAACTTTTTTGAGATGAGGACACTACATCTATACGCAGTATTCAAGATGTGGGCATACCATGGCTTTATATAAAGGCAATAAGATATTCTCTGTTTTATTCTCTATCCCTTTTAAAATTATTCCTAAATCCTGTTTGCTTTTTTGACTGCCACTGCACACTGCAGAAATAGCTTCAGAGAACTATCCACGTCAACATGGTTTCTGCAAAGGGAAATCATGTCTTACTAATCTATTAGAATTCTTTGAAGAGGACAACAAACATGTGGACAAGGGGGATCCAGTGGACACAGTGTACTTAGATTTCCAGAAAGCCTTTGACAAGGTCCCTCACCAAAGGCTCTTGCATAAATTAAGTTGTCATAGGATAAGAGAGAAGATCCTTTCATGGATTGAGAACTGGTTAAAAGACAGAAAAAAGGGTAGGAATAAATGGTAAATTTTCAGAATGGAGAGCGGTAACTAGTGGTGTTCCCCAAGGATCAGTCCTAGGACCAATCCTATTCAACTTATTCATAAATGATCTGGAGAAAGGGTTAAACAGTGAGGTGGCAAAGTTTGCAGATGATACTAAACTGCTCAAGATAGTTAAAACCAAAGCAGACTGTGAAGAACTTCAAAAAGATCTCACAAAACTAAGTGATTGGGCAACAAAATGGCAAATGAAATTTAATGTGGATAAATGTAAAGTAATGCACATTGGAAAAAATAACCACAACTATACGTACAATATGATGGGGGCTAATTTAGCTACAACGAGTCAGGAAAAAGATCTTGGAGTCATCGTGGATAGTTCTCTGAAGATGCAGCAAGTGAATGACAATTAGTAACTTAATGACCACCATCACCAGAGAATTACTCAACCCTGGGACTCAGCAATGCCTCCCCCTCCTCCCAACATGATCACAAGCCCTTCCCTTAGGAGACAAATCAGGTTTCCACTGATAGGAGAGGGAAAATCAGGCTACCTCTCCCTGCCGCCCAACATGGTGCCTGGACTTGTGTTTGCCAGAGCACATGGATGAAACTAAACACATACTACAACAGCAGATAGTTCATTCCAGCCTTCCCTTGGGAGACAAATCCATCCACACCCCCAAGGCAGAGATTGTACTGCTATGAAGATTTCCCCTGATAGTCTCAGTTTTCCTCTCCTACCCTGCCTCACTCCTATCTCTTCCTCACTGCCTCTTCCCTTCCACCTCTCACCCCCTAAGAGGCAGCCACCCAGATGCCAGGGAGGGGGAACCAAGCACACTACATAGCCATTGTACCTGAGAAGCAGGCATCTCTGCCTAGGCAGGGAGGGCAAGCAGGGACACCACACTGCACAGGAGACCAGGAGATGTGCTCCCCCCCCCCCACTGCCTCCCACCCTGGTCCAGCTGCCCGGATGCAGGGGATGTTTTTGGAGATGCCTCTGGCTGAGCCCCCTGCCCCCCACCATGCAGATGACCATACCACCAGCAGCCAGGTGCTGGCTCTCCCAGCCACCTGGAGGGTTTCCAATCCCCCCACAAGCCACCCTCACCACAAGAAAGACCCCCTTTGAAATACACTAGGCAGCTGCTGCTACTGGCTGCCTTTAGTTGGGTGAGAGGTTAGGAGCTGCTGCTGCAGAGCCAGAGAAAGCACACCTGCCACAGTGCCACAAGAAGCAGGTAGGAGAAGGAGGTGGGGTCTCTCAGCTGGTCAGGAGCAGTTCCCCTCGCTGATTGGCTGGTGGCCAAAAACCAGCTAAACAGCAAGCACTTGCACTCGCACTCCTCTAGCTAGCTACCTTACTGCCCCCTCCCCCACCGAAATGCTGATGGCTCGTGGGCCCCCATGGGCCCCATAAACAGTAGACTTGTGGGTAGGTGCCCCTGCCCCCTATAGGGCATGCCCTGACTGACCCCCTTCTTCCCCAAGGCCCCAGCCTCTCCTCTTCCCCAGGAGCCCTTCCCTCACTGATTAGCTGTCTGTCTCCCTCCTGCTGGGAGACAGCTAATTGGCGAGGCAGGGAGGGGGCAAGGTTTATGGGGAAGCCGGCAAAGCCTGCCTGCAGGAGCCCAGCTTGCTGGAGCTCTGTTCTTCCCCTCCCCTCCCTGTCGCGGGATCAGCTGTCTCCCTCCCCCTGGGAGACACAGCTGATCGGCTGGGGCAGGGTATGCAGTACGCTAGGGGAAACCAGGCAGGCCAAGCTTCAGAGCAGAGCATGGGCCCCGCCCTGGCGCCATGGTAACCCCGCCTAAGGTGGCGCTTTTTAAAAAATGTGCTGAGGGGAAGCAGCTGCTTCCCTTGCACCCCGCTAGCTGTGCTACTAGGTAGGCTGGGTCCCCAAGGATAACTATAGGCATTTCAACATCCCCAATGGTTATTTTCTGGTCTGGAAGGTAAGTCCCTTGCTGCAGCCATTCACACAGACCAGAGTTCCTAAAGATGCAAGTGTCATGTTCCTTTCCTGGCCATCCCATATTGATGTTGGAGAAATATCCCTTGTGATCCATCAGTGCTTGCACCACCATTGAAAAGTACCCCTTTTGGTTTATGTACTGGCTGCCTTGGTGCTCCGGTCCCAAGATAGGGATATGCGTTCCATCTATCAGCCCACCACAGTTAGGGAATCTCATTGCAGCAAAGCCATCCACTATGACCTGCACATTTCCCAGAGTCACTACCCTTGATAGCAGCAAGGTCAGCTATCATGTTGGCTGCTTGGATCACAGCAGCCCCCATAGTAGTTTTGCTCGCTCCAAATTGATTTTCCGACTGACCTGTCTGGTGTTGCAAGCTTCTAGAGGGCTGTCGCTACTCGTGAACTGTGAACTGTGAGGGCTGCTCTCATCTTGGTATTCTTGCGCTTCAGGGCAGGGGAAAGCAAGTCACAAAGGTCCATGAAAGTGCCCTTACGCATGTGAAAGTTTTGCAGCCACTGGGAATCATCCCAGACCTGCAACACTATGCGGTCCCACCAGTCTGTGCTTGTTTCCTGGGCCCAGAATCAGCGTTCCATGGCATGAACCTGCCCCATTACCACCATGATGTCCAAATTGCCAGGGCCTGTGCTTTGAAGAAGTCTGTGTCCATGTCCTCATCACTCTCGTCACCATGCTGCCGTCGCCTCCTCGCCTGCTTTTGAAGTTTCTGGTGCTGCATATAATGCACATGGTGTTTACAGCACTCATGACTGCCGCAGTGATCTGAGTGGGCTCCATGCTTGCCGTAGTATGGAGTCTGTAGGAGAGCAGAGTGGTAGCAGAAGCAATTGTTCAATGACAATGGTTTGCAGCCCTATTGCACTGTCTGCTGCCAGAGCAGGCGAGCAGAATGGCAGCAGAAGCAGTTGTTCTATGACAACAGTTTGCAGTCCTACTGCACTGTCTGCTGCCAGCAGCACCCAGGCACAACAGCGGCGGCTGAGCTGAGCAGGCTGCATGCTTGCCATGGCATGGTGTCTTCATGGAAAAAAGGCATGAAATGATTGTCTCACATTGCTCTCATGGAGGGAGGGGTGACTGACGACATAGCTTACAGGGAACTAAAATCAACAAAGGGGGTGGGTTTGCATCAAGGAGAAGCACACACAACTGTCACACGAAAGCCTGGTCAGTCATTAAACTGGTTTTCAAAGCCTCTATGATGTGCAGCGCGCCTTGCTGTGCTCTTCTAATCGCAAACAGCCTAGTCAGCAAACAGGGCCAGTAAGCTTTTAAACGTCCAACGCACATTCTACCACCATTCTGCACTTGCTCAGCCTATAGTTGAACTGCTCCTTACTACTGTCCAGGCTTCCTGAGCCATGGGAGCAAGGGGTAGGCTGGGGTAGTTGCGACTGTGCAGTGCTGCCAGCTGGGAGAGCAGCCTGAGGCAGAAGCCTCCAGTTTGCGTGATATTCCAGGCAGGACTGAATCACCATGAGACAAAACTTAAAGAAGAGAATGACTTGGAGTCATTCTCATTTATGTCCAGGCTCCCCTGACAGAACTCACCAAGGTCTGCCAGGAGCACTCATGTCCACGCAGGCACCCATGTCAGCCAGGAGCACCCAGGAGACGACGATGACGGCTAGCAGTCGTACTGCACCATCTGCTGCCGCGAAGGCAAGGAGGTATCACATCTGCCAGCAGCACCCAGGAGATGTATTGTAATGGTGAGCCTAGCGGGCTCCATGCTTGCCTTGGTATGTTGTCTGCATGGGTAACCCAGGAAAAAAGGCAAGAAACGATTGTTTGCCATTGCTTTCACGGGGGGAGGGAGGGCCTGACGACATGTGCCCATAACCACCCACAACGTTTTTGTCCCATCAGGCATTGGGAGTTCAACACAGAATTCCAATGGGCAGCGGAGACTGCAGGAACTGTGGGATAGCTACCCACAGTGCAACGCTCCGAAAGTCGATGCTAGCCTCAGTACTATGGATGCACTCCACCGACTTAATGTGCTTAGTGGGGACACACACACAATCAACTGTATAAAACTGATTTCTAAAAAATCGATTTCTATAAAATCAACCTAATTTTGTCGTGTAGACATACCCTTAGCCTTGCGTGTTTTGTTTTATTTTGCTTGGTAATTTACTTTGTTCTGTCTGTTATTTCTTGGAACCATTTAAATCCTACCGTTTATATTTAATAAAAAAATCACTTTTTGTTTATTAATTAACCCAGAGAAAGTAATTAATTCCTGGGGAGCAAACAGCTGTGCATATTTCTCTATCAGTGTTATAGAGGACCGGGGCGTAGGGGGAGGAGTTATGTGCTGTACCAGAGGCAAGTGAGTCTGTGTAATTCCTTCCAGAGATCTTGACCTGGGGCTACTCCTGGCTTTGGCTAGGTTAGTTAAATAAGTTGTTATATTGTTCAGTTTGGTGCTTGTTTTGGGGGTTAATTCTGACCCCATGGAGGGAGGGCTGGTGTTTGTGCAGAGACACATGCCTGGAAACTGAGATCACTCACCTTCCCTGTCCCCCCACCCCACAAAAGCAGGGTGTGGGACCTTGTGTATAAGCTTTATACAGAGTAAAAAGGATTTATTCTGGGTTTGGATCCCATTGGGAACTGGGTATCTGGGTGCTGGAGACAGGAACACTTCTTAAGTTGTTTTCAGTTGTCTGGAGCTTTTGGGGCATGTGATTCAGACCTGGGTCTGAGTTTCCAGCAGGCTAGAGTGTAGGTATTCACCCATGACTGCTCATGCTCCAATACGTCTGTTAGTCTATAAGGTGCCACTGCTGCTTTTACAGATCCAGACTAACATGGCTACCCCTCTGATACTCAACAAGACAGGGTACTGAAGTCCCAAGCTGGCAGGAAAACGGGCTCAGAGAGAGTCTCAGCACATCAGGTGGCAGTTCCAAGGGGGTTTCTGTGACCCAATCCATCATATGGCCCTCCTACTCAACTGACAGAGCAGTGCTGTAGTGGCCAAGTCATGGAGCACGTCTGCTATTTGGGAACAGGTGTGTTTCACCCATTTCCTCCCCTCCTTGCTACTGTGTGCAAACCTGACTGGCTGGGAGGAGTGCCACTCCAAAACAAGGACCCAGAATTAATTAGGATCACTTCAGAGGATTTGAGCCTATAAGCAGATGGAGGGTGGGATGGAAAACAAGACCAGAACAGGAGGGAGATTTGGAGAGGGGATGGAATAAATAAAAAGTAGGAGGAGCAAAAGCAGCAGCTCTGATCTCTGTGCTCACAGTGCATGTCAGCATCAGCATGGGTTGGACTGACCCAGGGGCTGGGGGGTTTCCATGGGTGCTGGGCAGAGAGTCTGTGTGTGTTTAGCCAAGTGTGTGTGTGGGAGAGTCATGTGCTGTATCAGAAGCAAGTGAGTCTGTGTAATTCCTTCCAGAGATCTTGACCTGGGTCTACTCCTGGCTTTGCCTAGGTTAGTTAAATATGTTGATATATTGTTCAGTTTGGTGCTTGTTTCAGGGGCTAATGCTGACCCCATGGAGGGAGGGCTGGTGTTTGTGCAGAGAAAACTAGAGGAGTAACTAGTGGTGTTCCCCAAGAGTCAGTCCTAGGACCAATCCTATTCAATTTTTTCATAAATGATCTGGAGAAAGGGGTAAACAGTGAGGTGGCAAAGTTTGCAGCTGATACTAAACTGCTCAAGATAGTTAAGACCAAAGCAGATTGTGAAAAACTTCAAAAAGATCTCACAAAACTAAGTGATTGGGCAACAAAATGACAAATGAAATTTAATGTGGATAAATGTAAAGTAATGCACATTGGAAAAAATAACCCCAACTATACATACAATATGATGGGGGCTAATTTAGCTACAACGAGTCAGGAAAAAGATCTTGGAGTCATCGTGGATAGTTCTCTGAAGATGTCCATGCAGTGTGCAGAGGCAGTCAAAAAAAGCAAAGGGGATGTTAGGAATCATTAAAAAGGGAATAGAGAATAAGACTGAGAATATATTATTGCCCTTATATAAATCCATGGTACGCCCACATCTCGAATACTGTGTACAGATGTGGTCTCCTCACCTCAAAAAAGGTATTCTAGCACTAGAAAAGGTTCAGAAAAGGGCAACTAAAATGATTAGGGGTTTGGAGAGGGTCCCATAGGAGGAAAGATTAAAGAGGCTAGGCCTCTTCAGCTTGGAAAAAAGGAGACTAAGGGGGGGATGTGATATACGTATATAAAATCATGAGTGATATTGAGAAAGTAGGTAAGGAAAAGTTATTTACTTATTCCCAAAATACAAGAACTAGGGGTCACCAAACAAAATTAATAGGCAGCAGGTTTAAAACAAATAAAAGGAAGTTCTTCACGCAGCGCACAGTCAGCTTGGATCTCCTTACCTGAGGAGGTTGTGAAGGCTAGAACTATAACAATGTTTAAAAGGGAACTGGATAAATTCATGGTGGCTAAGTCCATAAATGGCTATTAGCCAGGATGGGTAAAGAATGGTGTCCTTAGTCTCTGTTCATCAGAGAATGGAGATGGATGGCTGGAGAGAGATCATTTGATCATTGCTTGTTAGGTTCACTCCCTCTGGGGCACCTGGCATTGGCCTCTGTCGGTAGACAGATACTGGGCTGGATGGACCTTTGGTCTGACCCGGTATGGCCGTTCTTATGTTCTTATGTTCTTACACATGCCTGGGAACTGAGACTACTCACCCCCCCACCCCACACAAAAGCAGGGTATGAGATTTTCTGTAATACCTACTTTCGCTAGGTCTGAATTCATCCCTCAGTGTCCCAAGCCCTACGTGAGCCTCTGCCCCTGCCGTGACTCCACCCTTTCCCTGCTCCTGGCCCTGCCCCCCATTCCAACCCCATCCCCAAAGTCCCCATCCTAACTCTTCCCCCTCCCTGCCCCTATTGGATCCCTTCCCCAAATCCCCACCCCAGCCCCACCTCTTCCCCCAGCGCGCCACATTCCCCTTCCTCCCCACCTTGCGAATTGGCTGTTTTGTGGCGCAAGTGCTGGCAGGGAGGGGGGAGAAGCAGGACACGGTGGTGTGCTCATGGAGGAGACGAAGCTAAGCTGGAGCAGGTGGGGTGGGGAGCTGCTGGTGGGTGCAATTTTTTTCCATGGATGCTCCAGCCCCAGAGCACCCACAGAGTCTGTGCCTATGGTTCTAAGTGCCTTTGGTTGGACTCATGGCATCCACCAGCCACAGGAACTGGAAGGGGAGCAGCTTGGACCCCAGGAACGTGTATGTGTAGGAATAGTAACATCATTCAGGGACCGCCGACTGTGGCTGTGCAGAGGACACAGGACCTTGTCTGGGCAGGGACTGGGAGTGCTGGGAGGACTAGTCTGCAGCACCGGTGAGGGGTGTGTGTCATACCTTGCAGAAGCCCAGTGCCAGACTCAGCCCCAGTCTTTGGGTTGGGGCTGGGCCTGCTGGGTGTGTGTGTGTCTCATCTGTGCTTTTAGAGGGGGTGTCCAATGCAGGGGCCTAGTGCCAAGCTCAGTGTGTGTGTGTGGAGGGGGGGGGGGTTGGCAGCGCTGGAGGGCCTCTGTCCTATACAGTTGAAGTCACAGCAGGTGACAAATTGACTTGACACCAGACTTTTGTGATGAGAACCTGTGGCGCGCTGGAGCACTGAAGCGGTGGATTGTGGGAGAGGTACTATTTCCCCCGGACTCCATCTCCCATTAGCCATTGCTAGGTCCGACCGGGGCCATTTCCAGGGCGTTGCCGATGCGAGGCTGAAGTGGCGCCGCCTTCACGGGAAGGTCAGAAGAGAGGACGGCGTCAGGGTGCCGTCTCGTAAGAGTAGTCTCCCTGTTCTGCACCATGAGAGTTGTATTCTCCAGCGTGCTCGGCTGCAGCAGGGAATCCCACGCCTGCCATCTCCAAGCCATTGGTAGCACCCGCTCGCCCGCATTCTCAATGCCCACCAGCCTTCCTCACTGAATGGGATTCAGTCTGAATCGCCACTTGTTCCCGCATCCCAGGATCCCCAGTAGTAGACCCAGTACAGTTTTCAACAACCACGGAAATGTCCAGTAACTGTTTTTGGTGTCACACTATTAACGCACACGTAATGCGACTAAAACTTCTGGTACGGCTCCTGGTGAGACACTGAGAGCACGTAGCGGGACAAATAACTTTCGTAGAAAAGTCTGACGAGCGCGAATCAGAGACATTACTTCCGGCCATTACGTCCCGTGGGATACTATTAGAAAGCGCACTGCGCAAAAACTTCCGATAACTTTCCCAGTGAGGCACTATTAGAGAGAGCACTTCGGTAAAAGACTTCCGGTCGCTGTCCGCAGGTGGATACTTTTGGAGAGCACACCAGTGTGAATGATTCCGGTCACTGTTGCCAGTGGGATGGCATTCAACCGCATGCCAAAGCAAATAACTTCCGGTCACTGTTCCCGGTAGGTTAGTGTTTTGAGCGTACCGCAGTAAATAGTATCCGGTCACTGTTTTTGGTGGGTTAGTATTAACGTGCTTACTGCAACAAATAACTCCCGGTCACTATCCCAAGTAGGACACTATTAAAGCGTTACCGGGCAAATAACTTCTGGTTATTATGCCCAGACAGACGGTATAAGACTCAATGCTGGGGTAAACAACTTCCGGTCACTGTTTCTAGTCGAACAATATTAGAGCTTTTAACAGGCAACTTAACTTCCGGTCACTGTTACGCAGTTTTTAGGATAGTAAGGAATACTGGAGGTTATCTGGGACAGACTTAGTCTCATATAATCAGATTAATGTAAACTTGAGTGCTGGGCCCTACTGGGTACCAGTGTTTAATGGGAGTTGCATTCTCCACCCTATACCCAGCCTGATGATTTCCAGTGTGAGCTAGGACCCAGAATCACGCCCCAAAGTATCGTCCTATTCCCTGCCAGTTGCAGTCTCCCCGCTCCTGGTAATATTATTATGTGAATACCTGACTTTAATGCCATTCTTTGTGGGTTGCCTGGATGCTGAGGATGGTCCTGGGCCTGGAAACACCCAGGTACTGCATATGTGTGTGTAACACACACATAGGGGAGAGGGATAGCTCAGCGGTTTGATCATTGGCCTGTTAAATGCAGGGTTCAATCCTTGAGGGGGCCATTTAGGAATCTGGGGATTGGTCCTGCCCTGAGCAGGGGGTTGGACTAGATGACCTCCTGAGGTCCCTTTCAACCCTGATATTCTATGAGCAGTGCTCATGTGCACCAGTGTTTTCAGGAACAGGGTCAAACTCTTTATAGGTCTAGTTGCATAAAGGACAGATTTCTACCTTTATAAATAGAGCTCTTTGAAATCATTGAACAGGAAGGCTGTAGCATAAACAAGTTTTCCAGTAAATGTGAATTCCTAGGTTTTGCTTCAAACTGCACCAAGGGAAGTAGCCTTCAAAGGTGTGTATGAGAACTAGGGTCTAGTGTTAGCATAATTTGAATAGCTTTATTAGGCCCAAGTACAGCTTCTCATTCATAGATACAAAGAAAGTTGTGTAATCATCCCCACATTACAGATGGGGAAACAAGCAGAGGATTTTTTCCAATAGCCATTTACTAATAGGTGGTATGTGTGATGGAGGCTTTATGGAGTATGCAACAATTTATTTGCCTCATCGTGTTTACTTGCTTAATAGTAAATATATAAACAAGCAGCCATAATCCTCATGAGATAGTAATGTGGAAAATAACATTTGAAATTAAAATAACAGCATTGATTTTTTTAGTGTTAGGGTGAGGGTTAGAGTCAGGGTCAGGGTCAGAGCAAGGGCAAGGGTTAGGGTTACGGTTGGGTTGGGGTTAGGTTAGGGTTGGGGTGGGGGTTAGGGTTTACGGTTAGGGTTTAAGGTTGGGGTTGGGGTAAAGGGTTAGGGGTAGGGTCAGAGTCAGGGTTGGGTTGCATTAGGGTTTAGTGCTAGGGTGAGGGGTTAGGGGTTAGGGGGTTAGTTTTAGGGTTAGGGTTTCAGGGTTTTAGGGTTAGGGGTAGGGGTTAGGGGTTAGGGTGAGGGTTTACGGTTAGGGTTAGGGGTTAGGGTTGCCTTAGTGTTAGGGTTAGGGGTTAGGGTTGGGGTTAGGGTCAGGTTCAGGGGTTAGGGTGAGGGTTAGGGTTTAGGGTTAGGGTTGGGGTTCAGGTTAGGGTTAGGGGTAAGTTTTAGTGTTTAGGGTTCGGGTTCGGGATTAGGGTTAGGGGGTTAGGGTCAGGCTCAGGGTTTGGGTTGGGGTTAGGGTCAGGGGTTAGGGTAAGGGTTAGGGGTTAGGGTTAGGGTTAGGATTAGGAGTTAGGGTTAGGGTTATAGGGTTAGGGTTAGGGCTAGGGCTAGGCC